>NC_090932.1:1548003910-1549365238 GCF_040938575.1 Ambystoma mexicanum
CCCTTCCTCCCTTCGCCTACCTCCCATACCTTCCTTCGCTACCTCCCATCCTTCCTTCCTCCTTCCTCCTTCCCTCCTTCCCCCCTCTCTCCCTCCCTCACTTCCCTCACTGCCTTCCTTCCTTCCTTCCTCCCTCCCTTTCTTCCTTCCTTCCTTCCTTCCTTCCTTCTCCTCCTTCCTTCCTCCCTCCTTCCTTCCTTCCTTCCTTCCTTCCCCCCTTCCTTCCTTCGCTACCTCCCATCCATCCTTCCTTCCTTCCTTCCTTCCTTCCTTCCTTCCTTCCTTCCTTCCTCCTTCCCTCCTTCCCTCCCTCTCTCCCTCTCTCCCTTCCTCCCTCCCTGCCTTCCTTCCTTCCTTCCTTCCTCCCTCCCTTTCTTCCTTCCTCCCTCCCTCCCTTCCTTCCTTCCTTCCTTCCTTCCTTCCTTCCTTCCTTCCTTCCTTCCTCTTTCCTTCCTCCTTCCTTCCTTCCCCCTTCCTTCCTTCCTTCCTTCCTTCACCCCTTCCTTCCTTCCTTTCCTCCCTCCCTCCCTCCTTCCTTCCTTCCCCCTTCCTCCCTTCCTCCCTCCCTCCCTTCCTTCCCCCTTCCTCCCTCCCTTCCTTCCTTCCTTCCTTCCTTCCTTCTTCCCCCCTCCCTCCCTCCTTCTTTCTTTCTTTCTTTCTTACTTTCCCTTCCTTCCTTCCTTCCTTCCTTCCTTCCTTCCTTCCTTCTTCCCTTCCCTCCCTCCCTCCTTCCTTCCTTCTTTCCTTCCTTCCCTCCCTCCCTACATCCTCTCTCCCTCCCTCCCTTCCTTCCTTCCTTCCTTCCTTCCTTCCTTCCTTCCTTCCTTCCTTCCTTCCTTCCTTTCTTCCTTCTTTCCCTCCCTCCCTCCCTTCCTCTCTCCTTCCTTCCTTCCTTCCTTCTTTTCCTCCCTCCCTCCCTCCATTCCTCTCTCCTTCCTTCCCCCCTCCCCTCCTTCCTTCCTTCCTTCCTTCCTTCCTTCCTTCCTTCCTTCCTTCCTTCCTTCCTTCCTTCCTTCCTTCCTTCCTTCCTTCCTTCCTTCCTTCCTTCCTTCCTTCCTTCCTTCCTTCCTTCCTTCCTTCCTTCCTTCCTCCCCCCTCCTAATCTATGTCTCACGGTAGGCCTACCCTTGTTGTTTTTCCTCACTCCCTTCCACACGACTATGTCACTCAGTCTCGTCCCAGCAACTTCTTTCCTGTTCTGTTGCTATGTTACCTCTCCCTTCCGTCTCCCCTCTTCTTCTCCTCACTCTTCTCTCTCCTCCGTCTCTCCCTCCATCCCCCAATCTATGCCACTCCTATCTCCCCTTCCTCTTCCCCCAATGCTGCCATTTGTATATTCGTATTCCCTCTCCTTCCATTCGCCCTCCTTCTTCGCCGCATTATCTCTCCTTCCATTACACCGCTCCCCCTCCTCACTCTTCCCTCTCTCCCTCCTGCTCTCATTCCCTCTCCTTCCATTCACTCCTCTCCCTGCTTCACCCTCCTCTCTCTACCTCCCTCTCTTCCCCTTCCCACTCTTTGCTCCCCCTCTCCTGCTCTCTGTCACTGTCTCACCCTCCCTCCATCGCTCGGGTTCTACTTCTCTCATTCCCTCTCCTTCCATTCACTGCTCTCACCCTTCTCTCTCTAGCCCCCTCTCTCCCTCCCTCCTGCTCTGTCACTCTGTCTCCCGCTTATTCCCTCCCACCGGTTCTGTCGCTCTCGTTCCCTCTCCCTCTCCTTCTTCCTCTTCTCGCTCTACTCTCTCCCTCCTTCTCCCTGTCACTCTCTCCCTCCCTCCTGCCCTGTCACTCTGTCTCTCTCTCCTTCCCTCCCCACTGGTTCTGTCGCTCTCGTTCCCTCTCCTTGCTTTCACCCTTCTTCTTCTCCCTCGCTCTTCTCTCGCCCTCCTTCCCTCTGTCCCTCCCTCCCACCCTCCTGCTCTGTCACTTTCTCCCCTCTCCCTCCTGCTCTGTCACTCTGTCACCTCTCATCCCCCCACCGGTTCTGTCGCCCTCATTCTCTCTCCTTGCTTTAACTCTTTTCCCTCTCCTCGATCTTCTCACTCTCTCCTTCTCCCTGTCCCTCCCTCCCTCCTGCTCTGTCACTCTGTCTCCCTCTCTTTCCCTCCCCACCGGTTCTGTCGCCCTCCTTGCGTTCACTCTTCTTCCTCTCCTCGCTCTTCTCTCTCCCTCCTTTCCCCTGTCCCTCCCTCCCTCCCTCCTGCTCTGTCACTCTGTCTCCCCCCTCCTTCTCTCTCCCTCCCTCTTGCTCTGTCACTCTGTCTCCCCTGCCTCCTTCTCTCTCACTCCCTCCTGCTCTGTCACTCTGTCTCCCCTGCCTCCTTCTCTCTCACTCTCCTGCTCTGTCACTCTGTCTCCCTCTCCTTCCCTCCCCACTGGTTCTGTCGCCCTCTTTCCCTCTCCTTGCGTTCACTCTTCTTCCTCTCCTCGCTCTTCTCTCTCCCTCCTTCCCCCTGTCCCTCCCTCCCTCCCTCCTGCTCTGTCACTCTGTCTCCCCTCTCCTTCTCTCTCCCTCCTGCTCTGTCACTCTGTCTCACCCTCCTCTCTCCCTCCCTCCTGCTCTGTCACTCTGTCTCCCTCTCCTTCCCTCCCCACCGGTTCTGTCGCCCTCTTTCCCTCTCCTTGCGTTCACTCTTCTTCCTCTCCTCGCTCTTCTCTCTCCCTCCTTCCCCCTGTCCCTCCCTGCCTCCTGCTCTGTCACTCTGTCTCCCTCTCCTTCCCTCCCCACCGGTTCTGTCGCCCTCTTTCCCTCTCCTTGTGTTCACTCTTCTTCCTCTCCTCGCTCTTCTCTCTCCCTCCTTCCCCCTGTCCCTCCCTCCCTCCCTCCTGCTCTGTCACTCTGTCTCCCCTCTCCTTCTCTCTCCCTCCCTCCTGCTCTGTCACTCTGTCTCCCCCTCCTCTCTCCCTCCCTCCTGCTCTGTCACTCTGTCTCCCTCTCCTTCCCTCCCCACCGGTTCTGACGCCCTCTTTCGCTCTCCTTGCGTTCACTCTTCTTCCTCTCCTCGCTCTTCTCTCTCCCTCCTTCCCCCTGTGCTTCCCTCCCTCCATCCCTCCCGCTCTGTCTGCCCCCTCCTTCTCTGTCACTCTGTCTCCCACTCCTTCCCTCCCCACCGGTTCTGTCACGCCCATTCCCTCTCCTTGCGTTCACTCTTCTTCCTCTCCTGGCTCTTCTCTCTCCCTCCTTCCCCTGTCCCTAACTCCCTCCTGCTCTGTCACTCTGTCTCCCCCCTCCTTCTCTCTCCCTCCCTCCTGCTCTGTCACTCTGTCTCCCCCCTCCTTCTCTCTCTCTCCCTCCCTCCTGCTCTGTCACTCTGTCTCCCCCCTCCTTCTCTCTCCCTCCCTCCCGCTCTCTCACTCTGTCTCCCTCTCCTTCCCTCCCCACCGGTTATGTGGCCCTCTTTTCCTCTCCTTGCGTTCACTCTTCTTCCTCTCCTCGCTCTTCTCTCTCCCTCCTTCCCCCTGTGCTTCCTTCCCTCCGTCCCTCCCGCTCTGTCACTCTGTCTCCCCCTCCTTCTCTCTCCCTCCCTCCTGCTCTGTCACTCTGTTTCCCCCTCCTTCTCTCTCCCTCCCTCCTGCTCTGTCACTCTGTCTCCCCCCTCCTTCTCTCTCCCTCCCTCCTGCTCTGTCACTCTGTTTCCCCCTCCTTCTCTCTCCCTCCCTCTTGCTCTGTCACTCTGTCTCCCCCCTCCTTCTCTCTCCCTCCCGCTCTGTCACTCTGTCTCCCTCTCCTTCCCTCCCCACCGGTTCTGTGGCCCTCTTTTCCTCTCCTTCGTGTCACTCTTCTTCCGCTCCTCGCTCTTCTCTCTCCCTCCTTTCCCCTGTCCCTCCCTCCCTCCCTCCTGCCCTGTCACTCTGTCTCCCTCTCCTTCCCTCTCCACCGGCTCTGTCGCTCTCATTCCCTCTCCCTGCTTCACTGTTCTCTCTCCCTCCTTCCCCCTGTCCCTCCCTGCCTCCTGCTCTGTCACTCTGTCTCCCTCTCCTTCCCTCCCCACCGGTTCTGTCGCCCTCTTTCCCTCTCCTTGCGTTCACTCTTCTTCCTCTCCTCGCTCTTCTCTCTCCCTCCTTCCCCCTGTGCTTCCTTCCCTCCGTCCCTCCCGCTCTGTCACTCTGTCTCCCCCCTCCTTCTCTCTCCCTCCCTCCTGCTCTGTCACTCTGTCTCCCCCCTCCTTCTCTCTCCCTCCCTCCTGCTCTGTCACTCTGTCTCCCTCTCCTTCCCTCCCCTCCGGTCCTGTGGCCCTCTTTTCCTCTCCTTCCTTTCACTCTTCTTCACCTCCTCGCTCTTCTCTCTCCCTCCTTCCCCCTGTCCCTCCCTCCCTCCTGCTCTGTCACTCTGTCTCCCTCTCCTTCCCTCACCACCGGTTCTGTCGCCCTCTTTCCCTCTCCTTGCGTTCACTCTTCTTCCTCTCCTCGCTCGTCTCTCTCCCTCCTTCCCCCTGTGCTTCCCTCCCTCCCTCCCTCCCGCTCTGTCACTCTGTCTCCCCCTCCCTCCTTCACTCTCCCTGCCTCCCTCTGCACTTTGCGCCGAGCTCTAATGCTCTGGTCCAAAGTTCAGAAACTTGCTAAAGGGACAAATAAACATGAACCGCTGAGAATTTTCAGCGCTCCAAAGTAAACAGACAGCTGGGGGTCCCCTTATCACTGCCATCTCAGGCACACCTGGGGGATCGAAAGTGCTTCCTCGGGCCTGGTTCAAAAATTCGGGGTGGAGGACAGGCCGATGGCACCAGTGTCCTTCTCAACTTGCCGTCGTTGGACCTCTCTCCTGCCTGGCAGCCGGGCATGCTACAAGGACTGAGATAGCAGAAGCGGTAGTCGCGGCCCTGCTGCCAGTGCACCGCGTCTCTGGACATGGCCTCCAGGCTGAGTGGTCTCCAGCAGGAGCTCTTGGGGGCCCTTCTGGATTCAGGGCTGACCAGAGAGACCCTGAGGAAGTACCTGAACGAGCTGGAGCCCTACCCCTTCCCGGGCAACGTGCAAGGCGCGCTCCAGAGCCACCGTGGCGTGCCCTGTGCCCAGTTCTCTGAACTGTCCAACGGCCTGGGGGAGCCCCCGATGTCTGGAGACGAGAGCTCGGAGGACGGGGAGGACTTTGCCCCGCCAATCATGAAGGAGCTGGAGAACCTGAGTCCAGAGGAAGCAGCTCATCAGAAGGCCGTGGTGGAAAGACTCTTACAGTAAGGACCCTCTTCCCCACTCCGACCCCTCTTCTGCTTTCCCCCTCTAGCCTTTTGGTGGGACCCTCTTAACCTCTGCTCTTCAGCCCATGCACCCAGTGCCACCAGCAGTGCCTAGCGCCATCAACTGTCAAATAATGACCCCCAAAATGTTTCACTCTTACGATGATAGCCAATAAACACCACCAGAGTTGGTATTGTCAGTCCCTAGGCACTAACATCCTTCGGCCTTATACCCCTGCCCTAGGGGATTCCAGAAGCCGGCTCCATTCTGTGTCATCTCTGACAAAGCAACTCCATCCAACCTCAATGGGAGGGTCCAACAAAACAAACGCATCCAACCTCAATGGGAGGGTCCAACAAAACAACCCCATCCAAACTCAAAACAACCCCCTCCAACCCCAAAGGAAGGGTCCAACGAAACAACCTCATCCACTGTCAATGGGAGGGTCCAAACAACAACCCCATCCAACCTCAAAACAACCCCATCCAACCTCAATGGGAGAGGATCTGGTGGTCAGAACGCTCGCCAAGAGTATTGTCCTGTTGCAAGTCCCCTCGAGATATAATCAACGCGGAAACCTCTTCCCGTGACCCCAGGGTTCTTAGTCATGGAGCTCGGCTAAAAAAACACGGAAAAGGGAGCCATGCAAAATATGATTGTCCAAAATCAAAAGTTAAAAAAAGCTTTCACAATGTATCAAACTACAACTTTGAGCTGGCTTGTCCATCAAGCCCCAGGGGTAGGGAGATAGTCCCGGTGAGCACAGTCGGTTCCCAGGGAGCTGCATATTACAATGTCAGGAGGCACCGAGGGGGCAACAAAATGCCACGTAAAACCCCCCAAAAAGAGAACTTGGCAAAATCCCATTCATAAATACCATTACTTCAGAGTTACAGCAACCTGGGTGCCGGTGGTGCGACTGTCTTAGGCTCGCAGACCACGAGCCAAGCGGGGAGAAGGTAGACGCCCCCACACCCCCTTCATCGCTGGCATAAATAAAAAAAAATCTGTAGAAAAAGGGTCAGGCCGGCGCCGCCCTGCGGGCGCTGAAGGCCTCCTTCTGGGCCCTGGCTCTCTTTCACAGACGTGCGTCTCTCCCCGTCCCCTTGCGAGCCTTCTCGTCGTCCGCTGCCCACTCTCACCCCTCTTGGTCCTGCGGAGCCCTCCACCTGTCCTGCGCTCTCCTTCTCCCTGCCCTGCGTCTCTCCAGAGACTGCCCGAGCCCGCGGGTCGGTTGGCGGCCCCAGCCAGAACCCAGCTGGTTACTAATTATCCAGCGCTTTATAATTTCTCCTGTATTGTCTTGTAAATTTATAAACCGAAGAGCTCTGTGATCATTAACTTCTGATGATTAATTAGGTGTGTCTCTGAGTGAAGGGCCATAGAGACGAGACAGGGGGGAAGGAAGGGCACTAAGCGGCCTGTCATTGCAAGACACAGGCTGGAGAGGCTGCTGGCCGGGTGGGGTCCAGCCATGGTGTGGGATGGAGGAAGCAGGGTGCACCATACAGTGTTGGCTGTGGAGGTCTAGCCTGGTGCCATAAGACATGTGGAAACATCTCTCAGCAGAGGCCCTGCAGGTCTGTCAAGCTAGAGTGTTGGCTGCAGTGGTCTTTCATTATGCAGTGTTGGCTGTGAAGATCTTTGCTTGTACCACGGGCACACTGCAAATCTATCTCTACAGACTAGAGTCTGCGCAATTCTATCCATATGTACTGCCGGCTGTGTAGGCAGGGCCTTCACAGCCAACACTGTTGTGTACCATAAGGACTGTGAAGCTTTATCACTATGACACTACAGGGGGCCATCGTTAATATACAGTGCCGGCTGTGGGGGGCTAGTCTTGTGCCCTAGGAACTGTGGTCTATATCTCTACAGAAACCCTATAGGCATGTCACTCTCAAGTGTTGGCTCTGGACGTCTTTCTTTTGACAGTGTTGGCTGCAGAGGGCCCTCATTTTACTGTGATGGTTGCAGAGGCCCTTCATTATACTGTGATAGTTGTGAGGGTATTTCATTATACAGTTATGGCTGTGAAGGTTTTTCATTATACAGTATGGCTGTGAAGGTCTTTCATTATACAGTGTTGGCAGTGAGGTCTTCCATTATACAGGGACAGCTGTTAAGGTCTTTCATTATACAATGTTGGCTGTAAAGGTCTTTCATTATACAATGACGTCCGTGAAGGTCTTTCATTATACAGTGTTGGCTGTGAAAGTCTTCCATTATACAGGGACGGCTGTAAAGGTCTTTCATTGTACCATAAACACGCTAGAGCTCTATCTCTAGGTGTACTCTGAAGGTCTACACTTATATGGTGTTGGCTGTGGAGGTCTAACAGTGTAATAAGGTCTGTGGAGCTCTATCTCTATGGAGACTTCGCAAGTCTATCAATTTCAAGTTTCGGCTGTGAAGATCGATCATTGTACCATAAACAATGTAGGGCTCTATCTCTAGGTGTACTCTGAAGGTCTACACTATATGGTGTTGGCTGTGGAGGTCTAACACTGAAATAAGGTCTGTGGCGCTCTGTCTCTATGGAGACTTCGCAAGTCTATCAATATAAAGTTTCGGCTGTGAAGATCGATCATTGTACCATAAACACTCTAGAGCTCTATCTCTAGGTGTACTCTGAAGGTCTACACTTATATGGGGTTGGCTGTGGAGGTCTAACACTGTAATAAGGTCTGTGGCGCTCTGTCTCTATGGAGACTTCGCAAGTCTATCAATAAAAGTTTCAGCTGTGAAGATCGATCATTGTACCATAAACAATGTAGAGTTCTATCTCTGGGTGTACTCTGAAGGTCTACACTTATATGGGGTTGGCTGTGAAGGTCTAACACTGTAATAAGGTCTCTGGAGCTCTATCTCTATGGAGACTTCGCAAGTCTATCAATTTAAAGTTTCGGCTGTGAAGATCTATCATTGTACCATAAACAATGTAGAGCTCTATCTCTAGGTGTACTCTGAAGGTCTACACTTATATGGGGTTGGCTGTGGAGGTCTAACACTGTAATAAGGCCTGTGGAGCCCTATCTCTATGGAGACTTCTCAAGTCTATCAATTTAAAGTTTCGGCTGTGAAGATTGATCATTGTACCATAAACACTCTAGAGCTCTATCTCTAGGTGTACTCTGAAGGTCTACACTTATATGAGGTTGGCTGTGGAGGTCTAACACTGTAATAAGGTCTGTGGCGCTCTAACTCTATGGAGACTTCGCAAGTCTATCAATTAAAAGTGTCGGCTGTGAAGATCGATCATTGTACCATAAACACTGTAGAGCTCTATCTCTAGGTGCACTCTGAAGGTGTACATTTATATGGTGTTGGCTGTGGAGGTCTAACACTGTAATAAGGTCTGTGGAGCTCTATCTCTATGGAGACTTTGCAAGTCTATCAATTTAAAGTTTTGGCTGTGAAGATCGATCATTGTACCATAAACACTCTAGAGCTCTATCTCTAGGTGTACTCTGAAGGTGTACATTTATATGGTGTTGGCTGTGGAGGTCTAACACTGTAATAAGGTCTGTGGCGCTCTATCTCTATGGAGACTTCGCAAGTCTATCAATATAAAGTGTTGGCTGTGAAGATCGATCATTGTACCATAAACACTGTAGAGCTCTATCTCTAGGTGCACTGAAGGTGTACATTTATATGGTGTTGGCTGTGGAGGTCTAACACTGTAATAAGGTCTGTGGAGCTCTATCTCTATGGAGACTTTGCAAGTCTATCAATTTAAAGTTTCAGCTGTGAAGATCGATCATTGTACCTTAAACACTCTAGAGCTCTATCTCTAAGTATACTCTGAAGGTCTACACTTATATGGTGTTGGCTGTGGAGGTAAACAATGTAATAAGGTCTGTGGCGCTCTATCTCTATGGAGACTTTGCAAGTCTATCAATATAAAGTTTCAGCTGTGAAGATCGATCATTGTACCATAAACAATGTAGAGTTCTATCTCTAGGTTTACTCTGAAGGTCTACACTTATATGGGGTTGGCTGTGGAGGACTAACACTGTAATAAGGTATGTGGAGCTCTATCTCTATGGAGACTTCGCAAGTCTATCAATTTGAAGTTTCGGCTGTGAAGATCTATCATTGTACCATAAACAATGCAGAGCTCTATCTCAAGGTGTACTCTGAAGGTCTACACTTATATGGGGTTGGCTGTGGAGGTCTAACATTGTAATAAGGTCTGTGGAGCTCTATCTCTATGGAGACTTCTCAAGTCTATCAATTTAAAGTTTCGGCTGTGAAGATCGATCATTGTACCATAAACACTCTAGAGCTCTATCTCTAGGTGTACTCTGAAGGTCTACACTTATATGGGGTTGGCTGTGGAGGTCTAAGACTGTAATAAGGTCTTTGGCACTCTATCTCTATGGAGACTTCGCAAGTCTATCAATATAAAGTGTCGGCTGTGAAGATCGATCATTGTACCATAAACACTGTAGAGCTCTATCTCTAGGTGCACTCTGAAGGTGTACATTTATATGGTGTTGGCTGTGGGGGTCTAAAACTGTAATACGGTCTGTGGAGCTCTATCTCTATGGAGACTTTGCAAGTCTATCAATTTAAAGTTTCGGCTGTGAAGATCGATCATTGTACCATAAACACTCTAGAGCTCTATCTCTAGGTGTACTTTGAAGGTCTACACTTATATGGGGTTGGCTGTGGAGGTCTAACACTGTAATAAGGTCTGTGGCGCTCTATCTCTATGGAGACTTCGCAAGTCTATCAATATAAAGTGTCGGCTGTGAAGATCGATCATTGTATCATAAACACTGTAGAGCTCTATCTCTAGGTGCACTCTGAAGGTGTACATTTATATGGTGTTGGCTGTGGAGGTCTAACACTGTAATAAGGTCTGTGGAGCTCTATCACCATGGAGACTTTGCAAGTCTATCAATTTAAAGTTTCAGCTGTGAAGATCGATCATTGTACCTTAAACACTCTAGAGCTCTATCTCTAAGTATACTCTGAAGGTCTACACTTATATGGTGTTGGCTGTGGAGGTCTAACACTGTAATAAGGCCTGTGGAGCCCTATCTCTATGGAGACTTCTCAAGTCTATCAATTTAAAGTTTCGGCTGTGAAGATCGATCATTGTACCATACACACTGTAGAGCTCTATCTCTAGGTGTACTCTGAAGGTCTACACTTATATGGGGTTGGCTGTGGAGGTCTAATACTGTAATAAGGCCTGTGGAGCTCTATCTCTATGGAGACTTTGCAAGTCTATCAATTTAAAGTTTCGGCTGTGAAGATCGATCATTGTACCATACACACTGTAGAGCTCTATCTCTAGGTGCACTCTGAAGGTGTACATTTATATGGTGTTGGCAGTGGAGGTCTTACACTGTGATAAGGTCTGTGGAGTTCTATCTCTATGGAGACTTTGCAAGTCTATCAATATAAAGTTTCAGGTGCGAAGATCGATTATTGTACCATAAACACTCTAGAGCTCTATCTCTAGGTGTACTCTCAAGGTCTACATTTATATGGTATTGGCTGTGGAGGACTGACACTGTAATAAGGTCTGTGGAGCTCTAGCTCTATGGAGACTTTGCAAGTCCATCAATATAAAGTTTCGGCTGTGAAGGTCGATCATTGTACCATAAACACTGTAGAGCTCCATCTCTAGGTGCGCTCTGAAGGTCTACACTTGATGGTGTTGGCTACGGTGGCCTATCATTGTACAATGAGGGCTGTGGGGATTTCATTTTATAGACAATCTTGGGGTCTATCATTATACAGTGCTGACACTGGAGGTCAATTACATAACCATGAAGAATGTGGAGTTCTACCTCTTTGGAGACTCTCTAGGTTTATCTTTACATTGTGTTGGCTGTGGAGGTTACCGCTGTGCCATGAGTACTGTGGATCGCTCTCTACATGGAAGTCGACTGCTACAGGATTGCGGGCGGAGTGGTGGGATCTTCATTCATGGGATGTGGTCTGCACAGCAGGGGTAGCCAAGCTGTCACCCTCCAGATGTTTTGGCCTACAACTCTTATCAGAACTAGGTAGCATAGTCTGTGGTGGAGGATAATGGGAGTTGTAAGACAGTTGACTCATTGGCTACCACTGCCGTAGAGTCTATATGTATGGGGCAGATACCACAGTTCCATATCTGTTTATGCCATTGTTGGCAATGGTGTGAGAACGTTGTGATGGGTTGTAGACTCTGGTAAGTCTTTTATTGTAGACTGGAGGCTCCAGAGGTCTATCTTTATAGAATGGTATCAGGTAATAATATCCCTATGTATATGGTTGTCAAAAAACTGCCATTTTTTAGCGATTCTTTTTACATGGGGTTATTGTTTTAGGGGACATTATTACATGAAACCTATAGAATATGATTGTGGCAGTCTATTATAAGATGAAGGTTGTATGTGGGGAAGTTGTATCATTATCGGAGGAATCCTGCAGAGACCAATTACTTTAGAGGGGGCTGTGGAGCTCTAGAATAATATGCGAACGTTTCTGGAGGTCCTTTTACATGTATTAATGGCTGAGAAAGTCTATCATTACACAAGGAAGCTGTGGAGGTCAATTATAGTCTGAATGCTTTGGTGGAGGTCTATCAGAGGACAACTGCTGGGGAGTGTTATGGTAGAATGAAGGCTGCAGAGGTATATCATTATACAAGGAAGCCTGTGGGGGCGTATTATTAAAGAGGGAATGATGCAAATGTATATGGCTGTGGATGTCTAGTATAATGAAGGCTGTGGAGCTCCATCATAGGATGGGAGCAGTGGAGTTATGCCATCATACGAGGAAGCCTGTGCAGACATAGTATTATGAGATGAATGCTGTGATGGTCTGTCATATGAGGAAGGCTGTGGAGAACTAGCAGTATAAGATGAAGGCTGTGGAGGTCTGTCCTTGCATGATGGAGGTGGAGAGTCATAGTATTATAGGTGAAGGCTGTGGAGGTCTGTCCTTGCATGATGGAGGTGGGGAGTCATAGTATTATAGTTGAAGGCTGTGGAGGTCTGTCCTTGCATGATGGAGGCGGGGAGTCATAGTATCATAGGTGAAGGCTGTGGAGGTCTGTCCTTGCATGATGGAGTTGGGGAGTCATAGCATTATAGATGAAGGCTGTGGAGGTATGTCCCTGCATGATGGAGGTGGTGAGTTATAGTATTATAGACAAAGGCTGTGGAGGTCTGTCCCTGCATGATGGAGGCGGGGAGTCATAGTATTATAGACTAAGGCTGTGGAGGTCTGTCCTTGCATGATGGAGGCGGGGAGTCATAGTATTATAGATGAAGGCTGTGGAGGTCTGTCCTTGCATGATGGAGGCGGGGAGTCATAGTATCATAGATGAAGACTGTGGAGGTCTGTCCTTGCATGATGGAGGCGGGGAGTCATAGTATCATAGATGAAGGCTGTGGAGGTCTGTCCTTGCATGATGGAGGCGGGGAGTCATAGTATCATAGATGAAGGCTGTGGAGGTCTGTCCTTGCATGATGGAGGCGGGGAGTCATAGTATCATAGGTGACGGATGTGGAGGTCTGTCCTTGCATGATGGAGGTGGGGAGTCATAGCATTATAGGTGAAGGCTGTGGAGGTATGATCGCTGCATGATGGAGGTGGGGAGTCATAGCATTATAGGTGAAGGCTGTGGAGGTATGTCCCTGCATGATGGTGGTGGGGAGTTATAGCATTATAGACGAAGGCTGTGGAGGTCTGTCCTTGCATGATGGAGGCGGGGAGTCATAGTATTATAGATTAAGGCTGTGGAGGTCTGTCCTTGCATGATGGAGGCGGGGAGTCATAGTATCATAGATGAAGGCTGTGGAGGTCTGTCCTTGCATGATGGAGGCGGGGAGTCATAGTATCATAGATGAAGGCTCTGGAGGTCTGTCCTTGCATGATGGAGGCGGGGAGTCATAGTATTATAGATGAAGGCTGTGGAGGTCTGTCCTTGCATGATGGAAGCGGGGAGTCATAGTATTATAGATGAAGGCTGTGGAGGTCTGTCCTTGCATGATGGAGGCGGGAAGTCATGGTATTATAGATGAAGGCTGTGGAGGTCTGTCCTTGCATGAGTCGTAGTATTATAGTTGAAGGCTGTGGAGGTCTGTCCTTGCATGAGTCGTAGTATTATAGTTGAAGGCTGTGGAGGTCTGTCCTTGCATGATGGAGGCGGGGAGTCATAGTATTATAGATGAAGGCTGTGGAGGTCTGTCCTTGCATGAGTCGTAGTATTATAGTTGAAGGCTGTGGAGGTCTGTCCTTGCATGATGGAGGCGGGGAGTCATAGTATTATAGATGAAGGCTGTGGAGGTCTGTCCTTGCATGATGGAGGCGGGGAGTCATAGTATTATAGATGAAGGCTGTGGAGGTCTGTCCTTGCATGATGGAGGCGGGAAGTCATGGTATTATAGATGAAGGCTGTGGAGGTCTGTCCTTGCATGAGTCGTAGTATTATAGTTGAAGGCTGTGGAGGTCTGTCCTTGTATGATGGAGGCGGGGAGTCATAGTATTATAGATGAAGGCTGTGGAGGTCTGTCCTTGCATGATGGAGGTGGGGAGTCATAGTATCATAGATGAAGGCTGTGGAGGTCTGTCCTTGCATGATGGAGGCGGGGAGTCATAATATTATATTTGAAGGCTGTGGAGGTCTGTCCTTGCATGAGTCGTAGTATTATATATGATGGCTGTGGAGGTCTGTCCTTGCATGATGGAGGCGGGGAGTCATAGTATTATAGATGAAGGCTGTGGAGGTCTGTCCTTGCATGATAGAGGCGGGGAGTCATAGTATTATAGATGAAGGCTGTGGAGGTCTGTCCTTGCATGATGGAGGCGGGAAGTCATGGTATTATAGATGAAGGCTGTGGAGGTCTGTCCTTGCATGAGTCGTAGTATTATAGTTGAAGGCTGTGGAGGTCTGTCCTTGCATGATGGAGGCGGGGAGTCATAGTATTATAGATGAAGGCTGTGGAGGTCTGTCCTTGCATGATGGAGGTGGGGAGTCAAAGTATCATAGATGAAGGCTGTGGAGGTCTGTCCTTGCATGATGGAGGCGGGGAGTCATATTATTATAGATGAAGGCTGTGGAGGTCTGTCCTTGCATGAGTCATAGTATTATCGATGAGGGCTCTGGAGGTCTGTCCTTGCATGATGGAGGCGGGGAGTCATACTATCATAGATGAAGCCTGTGGAGGTCTGTCCTTGCATGATGGAGGCGGGGAGTCATAGTATTATAGATGAAGGCTGTGGAGGTCTGTCCTTGCATGAGTCATAGTATTACAGATGAAGGCTTTGGAGGTCTGTCCTTGCATGATGGAGACGGGAGTCATAGTATCATAGATGAAGGCTGTGTAGGTCTGTCCTTGCATGATGGAGACGGGGAGTCATAGTATCATAGATGAAGGCTGTGGAGGTCTGTCCTTGCATGATGGAGGCGGGGAGTCATAGTATTATAGATGAAGGCTGTGGAGGTCTGTCCTTGCATGATGGAGGCGGGGAGTCATAGTATTATAGATGAAGGCTGTGGAGGTTTGTCCTTGCATGAGTCATAGTATTATAGATGAAGGCTTTGGAGGTCTGTCCTTGCATGATGGAGGCGGGGAGTCATAGTATCATAGATGAAGGCTGTGGAGGTCTGTCCTTGCATGATGGAGGCGGGGAGTCATAGCATTATAGATGAAGGCTGTGGAGGTCTGTCCTTGCATGAGTCATAGTATTATAGATGAAGGCTTTGGAGGTCTGTCCTTGCATGATGGAGACGGGGAGTCATAGTATCATAGATGAAGGCTGTGGAGGTCTGTCCTTGCATGATGGAGATGGGGAGTCATAGTATCATAGATGAAGGCTGTGGAGGTCTCTCCTTGCATGATGGAGGCGGGGAGTCATAGTATTATAGATGAAGGCTGTGGAGGTCTGTCCTTGCATGATGGAGGCGGGGAGTCATAGTATTATAGATGAAGGCTGTGGAGGTCTGTCCTTGCATGATGGAGGCGGGGAGTCATAGTATTATAGATGAAGGCTGTGGAGGTCTGTCCTTGCATGATGGAGGCGGGGAGTCATAGTATTATAGATGAAGGCTGTGGAGGTCTGTCCTTGCATGATGGAGGCGGGGAGTCATAGCATTATAGATGAAGGCTGTGGAGGTCTGTCCTTGCATGAGTCATAGTATTATAGATGAAGGCTGTGGAGGTCTGTCCTTGCATGAGTCATAGTATTATAGATGAAGGCTGTGGAGGTCTGTCCTTGCATGAGTCATAGTATTATAGATGAAGGCTGTGGAGGTCTGTCCTTGCATGATGGAGGCGGGAAGTCATGGTATTTTAGATGAAGGCTGTGGAGGTCTGTCCTTGCATGATGGAGGCGGGGAGTCATAGTATTATAGATGAAGGCTGTGGAGGTCTGTCCTTGCATGAGTCGTAGTATTATAGATGAAGGCTGTGGAGGTCTGTCCTTGCATGATGGAGGCGGGGAGTCATAGTATTATAGATGAAGGCTGTGGAGGTCTGTCCTTGCATGATGGAGGTGGGGAGTCATAGTATCATAGATGAAGGCTGTGGAGGTCTGTCCTTGCATGATGGAGGCGGGGAGTCATAGTATTATAGATGAAGGCTGTGGAGGCCTGTCCTTGCATGAGTCGTAGTATTATAGATGAAGGCTGTGGAGGTCTGTCCTTGCATGATGGAGGCGGGGAGTCATAGTATTATAGATGAAGGCTGTGGAGGTCTGTCCTTGCATGATGGAGGCGGGGAGTCATAGTATTATAGATGAAGGCTGTGGAGGTCTGTCCTTGCATGAGTCGTAGTATTATAGATGAAGGCTGTGGAGGTCTGTCCTTGCATGATGGAGGCGGGGAGTCATAGTATTATAGATGAAGGCGGTGGAGGTCTGTCCTTGCATGAGTCGTAGTATTATAGATGAAGGCTGTGGAGGTCTGTCCTTGCATGATGAAGGCTGCCAAGAGATATCATACAATGAAGCGTATGCAGACTTAGCTTAATTGGCTAAAGGGTGTGGCTATCTATGATAGGAGGAAGGTTTTCGGGCGCATTGATTTCATGATGAGGTTTTCCCGGGGTCCTTTGTTATGGGAAATAGACTGGGGTTAGCATTATAATATGGTATAGGCTGCGGAGGATTGTGTCTAAAAACGGATTCTGCGGACTTGTATAGGCTCAGGGCTGCAGAAACCGCTCATGGAGAGGTTGTGGGGATTCCCCTTTTGGGATACAGGCTGCAGATATGTGTGTTCACAGGATGGGCTGCATGGCTCTACAGGACAGGGCCTGTAGACTATTGCGTCTGGAGTGTTCCGATGTGGAGGTCATCTTCATAGGAAAGACGCTGACGAGAACAGGGTTCATAGGAGGGGTGTGGAGGTTATCCTTATAGGTCAGAGGCTGCAGGGAACCATGCTGTAGGAGAACCCTTATAGGAAAGCGACTGAAGAGAATTCAATAAATGAGGTAAGGTGTGGAGATCATTCTTACAGGACTGAGCTTACAGTTCATAAGGTGGGGTTACAGAACAATGTGTTCATAAGGTGGGGTGTGAAGGCCATTCTTACAGGACCGAGTTATAGAACATTGAGTTCATAAGGTGGGGTGTGAAAGCCATTCTTACAGGACCGAGTTACAGAACATTGAGTTCATAAGGTGGGGTGTGAAGGCCATTCTTACAGGACCGAGTTACAGAACATTGAGTTCATGAGGTGGGGTGTGAAGGCCATTCTTACAGGACCGAGTTACAGAACATTGAGTTCATGAGGTGGGGTGTGGAGATCATTCTTACAGGACCGAGTTTACAGAACAATGAGTTCATAAGGTGGGGTGTGAAAGCCATTCTTACAGGACAGAGTTACAGAACATTGAGTTCATAAGGTGGGGTGTGAAGGCCATTCTTACAGGACCGAGTTACAGAACATTGAGTTCATAAGGTTGGGTGTGAAGGCCATTCTTACAGGACCGAGTTACAGAACATTGAGTTCATAAGGTGGGGTGTGAAGGCCATTCTTACAGGACCGAGTTTACAGAACAATGAGTTCATAAGGTGGGGTGTGAAGGCCATTCTTTCAGGACCAAGTTACAGAACAATGAGTTCATAAGGTGGGATATGAAGGCCATTCTTTCAGGACCGAGTTACAGAACAATGAGTTCATAAGGTGGGGTGTGGAGATCATTCTTACAGGACTGATCTTACAGAACAATGAGTTCATAAGGTGGGGTTACAGAACAATGAGTTCATAATGTGGGGTGTGAAGGCCATTCTTACAGGACCGAGCTTACAGAACACTGAGTTCATAAGGTGGGGTGTGAAGGCCATTCTTACAGGACCGAGCTTACAGAACAATGAGTGCATAAGGTGGGGTGTGGAGGTCATCCCATAGGACAGAGGCTGCAGATGATTCCGTTTATGGGGTTGGGTGTGGAAGCCATCCGTAAAGGTCAGGCAGCAGAAACGTGAGCTTATAGGGTGAGGTGTGCAAGTCGTCCTTATAAGAAAGAGGTTGCAGAGAAATTAGTAATATGACTTTTTATAGTGTGGGGTGTGGAGGTCATCCCCACAGGACAGCGGCTGCAGAGAATTAAGCTTATAGGAATTGGGTGTGCGGAAGCCATCCTTATAGGATCAGCGACACAGAATTCAGCTTATCGGGTGGGGTGTGCAAGCCCTCCTTATAGGATCAGCGACACAGAATTTAGCTTATCGGGTGGGGTGTGCAGGCCCTCCTTATAGGATCAGCGACACAGAATTCAGCTTATCGGGTGGGGTGTGCAGGCCCTCCTTATAGGATCAGCGACACAGAATTCAGCTTATCGGGTGGGGTGTGCAGGCCCTCCTTATAGGATCAGCGACACAGAATTCAGCTTATCGGGTGGGGTGTGCAGGCCATCCTTATAGGATCAGCGACACAGAATTCAGCTTATCGGGTGGGGTGTGCAGGCCCTCCTTATAGGATCAGCAACACAGAATTCAGCTTATCGGGTGGGGTGTGCAGGCCCTCCTTATAGGATCAGCAACACAGAATTCAGCTTATCGGGTGGGGTGTGCAGGCCATCCTTATAGGATCAGCAACACAGAATTCAGCTTATCGGGTGGGGTGTGCAGGCCATCCTTATAGGATCAGCAACACAGAATTCAGCTTATCGTGTGGGGTGTCCAGGCCATCCTTATAGGAAAGAGGCTGCAGAGAAGTGAGTGCACAGGACTTTATAGTGAGGGGCAGGGAGGCCATGAGACAGGACACAGACTGTCTAGTATTGGGTTTATCGGATGGGGTGCGGTGGCTATCCTCAGATGAATGAGGCGGCAGAGAATTGAGCTGGTAGGATGGGGCGTGGAGCTCTACCCCTGTGGAATTGGGACAACCAAAGAATACTTTTGGGAGCTGTGCACTGCTGGGGCGTATACGAAGCTGCACTGGTTCCTTGAACAAATGTGTCTGGGGGAAACCTAGCACTGTACGACTCTCTCTCTCTCTTTCTCTCTCTCTCTCTCTCTCTCTCTCTCTCTCTCTCTCTCTCTCTCTCATCCCCTACACATTAGGACACACATGGACATAGAAACTCCCTCCCTAACACGCTCAGAGCTGAGACCTCCCTCCCAGCATTCCGAAAATCTCTGAATACAAGTAACCTACCTATCTACTAGCCCAACTGTAACTAAGCCTGTAATGTGACTTGTAATTATGTCATGTAACTACTGATATAAATACGCAACCATGATCACTGTCTGTAACAGCGCCACCATGCCTTCGGGCTGCTGTGCGCTTTATAAATATTAAATAATAATAGGCAGAGAAGACACACCAGAGACCACCCACATTTAAAACCCACTCGCAAGAGACATCAGTATGAAATTAATCAGCCGAATCCACATAAGAGACATCAGCCCCTAATCACACACACCAAGGCACACAAGACACCAGCACACAATCCACCACATACATATACACCCCATTCAACACCAGGACAAGATAAGACATACACCTAAGACACAGACCAGAATCGAAGACATGCAGCCACATGCGTGCCCGTCCAGGCGCAAAAGGATCCCACGTGGAAACACACACATACAAGCACCCGACAAGAGCACGCCACAGGCCCGTAGACTCCAGCCTGCCTCCAAGCATGCATCGCCAGGAGCACATGGGGCCTCCAGCCTGTACCCCTCCTCTGTGCCCCTCTGTGTCCATACCCCCCTGCCCCCTCTGTATATCTGTTCTGTTGCTACCTCTGAAAAGCGCTCCGCTGCTTCTCGAAGCTAGGTCCGTGCTCAATAAATACAATAATAATAATTAAAATAATAATAATAATAATAATAATAATACTAATGTGAACCCCCTCACAGGCACCTGCACACCCAGATAGAAACAAATCTACACTAGACATGCTCCCACTCTGCCCCCCAGGAAAGACAAGCATATATATATCAATACACATTGTTGTGCCAAAGGCAAACACACACGACTTGACACCTGCATGCATCAGTGCAATTATTAAACAGCTGCTCACACACATCTGTAGTCCTGCACACATCCCTCTTCCTCTATACACACCGGCGCACACACCAGTTCAGACCAACACACAAAGTCCTTTCTTCACAAGCCCCCGCCACAAACATTCACAGTCACAAACAAATAAGTGCACACACACGTTCATACGGGAAACCTACACACCGGGAGCTAGGAACCACGTGCGCACATTCAAGCAGAACCCCCCTACCACTGCCACAGGGCCACACACATGAGGAGACAGGCACGTGCACAGAACGAAGCATGCTCACTTCCACACGAAGGCTGGCACAAAGTACACACCTGCCTGTGCACGCACACGCAGATAAGGGGACCCGACACCGTGGCGCACCCAGGCAGGCAGGGTGCAGGCAGGGTGCGGGCAGCAAGGGCGCGGGCTGGGCCATAAAACCTCGCATTTCTCGCCCTCATTTCCTGCCTTTAAAAGGGCATTTGTCTCGCACCTGGGGCGCTCGGCGAGGCCTTTGTAACAGGCTGACTGCAAGGTGGACACGCTGCTTCCCGCCTTTTTCTCTATCCCGGCGTGTGCATGCAAATTAAGGAGATGCCAGAAGCGATGCGAAGAATTGATTGCCACGTCCACGTGTGGCCCCGCTTTGCAAACCCCCTCGTCTTTTTTCCCAACACTCACCCCTGACTCGTTTTGCCCATCTCAGCTTGCATCTTGACACCCTACAATCGCCCTCCTTTGGCCACTTTCTATTCCAAAGGTCCCACACAATCCTGAGGGGGGGGGGCACTTACCTCTCCCAGTGGATCCGCCGTGTCTCGCTTGATCCCAATTTCCACATGGCTGGTGTGTATCCGGGTGCACAGGGAGTTGGGTTTCCGGGATGCTTTCTTGTCCAAATCCAACCCGAAAGCTATTTGGGCCAGCCCCACTGTGTTTTGGTTGACCATGCTGGCGGCCTTGTCCCACCCAGCCCCAAAAGCCCGGTCCGGGGGGGAAAGAGGATCCCTGGAGGGGGGGGGGGCGGCATTGAGCCCCCTGAGAGCTGGAACCTCCACGCCGAAGCTCCCTCTCTCCCGCCTGGGCTTTCATTAACCCAACCAACTTGATATTTACTTTCCATGTCAATTCGAGATGATGCTAATTATCAACCAGGGCCTTGTTCACTGTGAGTTTATAACTAACTACCTGGGTTACTTATTGTTCAGGGAACAAAAGCGAGGCGAGAACGCCCTTAAAAAGTGACCTGGAAGGGAAGGAGAACCTGGAGGGAAGGATTTCAGAGTCACCAGAGGCGAAGGGCTCGCTGATTGCCAGCTGGCCATTGAAAGGTCATCGCAACATTCAAACATATTCAGATAAAGGCGGCCCCGGCCAACCCAGGCTGCCCATATTCAAGGCTGTCCTTGACACGGCAACTCTGCAAGGGCTTCCGAAGCACCAGGCTTTCCATATGTAGCTCAGAGGGCGCTCTAGGCGGCATCTAGCAGGTGACATCACAGGATGTGTTACAACCCAACTGGACAAACCCAACTGGATATCATCAAAGAGAAAAACTCCACTGCGTATTGTTGGCCTCTGTTTGGGTGCGCCTGCCAGTCAGCACTCTCTGGTCCCCCCCCGCCCCCCCCCCGCCCCACTCTTTAATGGCTTGGGTCTTGCATTCCATCCTCCTCAGATACGCCTGCCTCTCCTCACACCAGACCTCCTCAAGAACATGATTTTGCAAATGGACATCTCCTTGCCTTGCTTTGCAGCAAACCATAGTGTCATATAGCAGCCCCCTCCCACGCGCCCCCACCAGAAGGGTTACTCTCTGGCAAGAAGAGCTGACCTAACATCCTTACAGGACCTACAATCAACCTTCACAGGAAAAAGGTAACTGCACCTCAGAAACAGAGGTAGAAAAGGCGGGATTACACAGATATCACGCAGAAGAGCCCAGCCTGAGCCCAATAGGAGTACAGCCATTTGTAATGGTATAGCCAGCCACTTAAGGGTTATCCAAGCAGGCCTCAAGAACCTCCGTTCCTCGCCGTCCAGGGCTTTGAGCTCAAAAGATCCACAGACTGACGTACGCTTGTTCTTTCAAGCCGGTCCGCCCTGAACCCGTTTGTTGGTGGCCATGAGCGTGAGCAGAGGGTTACATTCCTCTCTCTCCTGGTTATTGTGGAGCCCAGCACAGCTCCTTTGCTGCCACCTCAGCTAGCGTATGGCTCCTGGGAGTGCACGCTGGGAGTAGGGCATCGTCTCTTTCAGCTTGCACTGCAACCACCCAATATCTAGCTAGCCCCAGCTTTTGCAGGCAGGGGAACATGGAAGTATAGCTTTCCACCACCGCAGACCAGAGCAGGACCACCCTATCGGCTGAGCGATGGGACCCCACCAACCAGAGAACACCCCCTGGTCGCTCTGTTTCTAACCCCACATGAAATAACCCACTGCGAGACCAGTTAGCCATGGCGGCTAATTGACACCAGACCAGACTTCCACCATCACACTGTTCAAAAGGCGGAAAAGTACTAACATAGGGAAGGGGGATATGTAGGGCTCCAAATGAATAAATAAACACACAGGATACTATTATTTTCACTGGCTACTTGAGTTGGCCCCTAAATTTCACTTGTTCTGTTTTGTCGGCCACCTCTATTGAGAAGTTGCTACACACATCCATTATCCTTTCCAGGTGACAATCCCTTTCCTAATGGTACATTTGCTCTAGTCTCGTGTCATGGCCTCTAGACCTCTTCTGCTAAGGGTTTACACCCTTTGCTTCTCAGGGTCTTTTGCACTACAGTTCCCACCAGCTCTAGCCAGCATAGTCAATGGTGAGGAAGTCAAATGTGGCTTATTGTGAGTTCCCAGGTATCCCACCGGTAATTCTGGCGGGATACTGGGGAACTACCATACCGTCGCCGCCACCCGATATACCAGTGTTACCGGGATAGATCGGGCGGCGGAGGCGCCAGTAACTCCCCCTTCTATGCAGCCCCATAGGACTCAATGGGATGGGGTTGCCCGTATCACCGGCACCGTTGGTAACGGTGCTGGTGATTCAGGCATTTATCTGCTGGCAGGGGCCCGATTTACCAGCAGGCCAGGCCTGTCGGGAGATCAGAGCCCCTACAGGCAGACTTGTAATGAGGGCCATTGTCCAAAACATTTGGAGAGCCCGAAGTTGCGGACCACTGAAGGCTTTTCTTTGGTAGTGACATAGTCCATCTAGGGTTTTGAATATCGTGTAATATCTTCCTTTAATAAATGAATGAATTTGAAATCTGAGTGTTCTCTCATATCTCACAGTGCTCATGCCTGCTTCCTCAATCTGTGTTGGTGTAGCCCACTCCATCGCCTTGCCATGCCACGCCATGCCCATCGAGCCTCCATACCAATTCTACCCCATAAGACCAATAACAAGGAGACCCGAATCATGGGAAGCTTGCCCTCGACTTGCCCCACATGACTAACATTGTTAGCGTTTCTTAGGTAACACTGTCTATTAAAAACAGGCCGCAAAACACCTATTGCATTTCACTAAACCACTAATCGGTCAGTGAAACTCACATAACTCCATTAGATCTTCTCTGCAGCTCAGTAAAGAACCTGACAAGTCCATGGAGCTACAGCGGAACTTGTACACAATCCACCATCCCATAACACTCACACTAGAGCACCCTAAAAGACTACCAGTCCATAGAACCCACCTTGCATCTCTAAAGACTAAACTAGCCCCTAACTCTTGCACTGCATCTCTAAGGACTACACTAGTCCACAGAACTGACACGGCATCTCAACAAAACTCAACTAGTTTAAGGAACTAACGTGGTGTCTCTGCACCACCCAACCAGTCCATAGACCTCAAACTGCATCTGTACACAACCCAACAAGCACAAGGAACTCACACTACATATTACCTACTTATCCAGTCCATGAAACCAATGCTGCATATCTTCACAACACAACCAGTCCATAGACCTCAAACTGCATCTGTACACAACCCAACAAGCACAAGGAACTCACACTACATCTTACCTACTCATCCAGTCCATGGAACCAATGCTGCATCTCTACACAACACAACCACTCCATGGAACTCAAACTGCATCTGTACACAACCCCACAAGCACAAGGAACTCACACTACATCTTACCTAATCATCCAACCCCTGGAACCACCGCTGCATCTCTATACAACACAACCAGTCCATGGAACTCAAACTGCATCTGTACACAACCCTACAAGCACAAGGAACTCACACTACATATTACCTAATCATCCAACCCCTGGAACCAATGCTGCATCTCTAAACAACACAACCAGTCCATGGAACTCAAACTGCATCTGTACACAACCCAACACGCACAAGGAACTCACATTACATCTTACCTAATCATCCAACCCCTGGAACCACCGCTGCATCTCTATACAACACAACCAGTCCATGGAACTCAAACTGCATCTGTACACAACCCCACAAGCACAAGGAACTCACACTACATCTTACCTACTCATCCAGCCCCTGGAACCACTGCTGCATCTCTAAACAACACAACCAGTCCTTGCAACTCAAACTGCCTCTGTATACAACCCAACACGTCCAGGGAACTCACACTACACCTTACCTACTCATCCAGCCCATGGAGCTATCGCTGCATCCAACACAAGAAAACCAGTTGCTAGAACTCACCCTGCACCTTTAGTAACACACCCAGCCCATGGAATTGAAACTCTAACTCTGCACAGCAGAGCTAGTTAGATAAAATCGATACTGCCTCTCTACATGATCAAAACATACTGCAGAACTCACTGAATCTCTAAATGACATAATTTATATGACCAAATCAATCAATGACACTCAAACTACACCTCTACCCAAAACACTATTGCATGGAATTCACACTTTACCTCTGCAAAGCCCAAGCAATCCAGAGAGAATAGCTCTGGGGCAACGTGCTTATCTTGGAAGTAAGGCAATGGAGAGCAGCACAGGTTCGAATCCCGGCCCTGCAATTAATGAACAGAACTCATACCAGAAAGGGGGAGGGGTGCAAGCGCATGCAGGGATTTGAAACTCAGTGGTAGGCACTGAAAGAGAGACTCGCTTTCCCATCAAACCAACCAGCATGGAGGAGGAGTTTCAAGGTGCGGGAAGAGAGGGGATGAGTGCAGATGGTGAAGTGTAGACCTTTGCCAAGAGGAGAGAAGGAGGGGAGGAGTGCAGGTGGTGAAGTGTAGATCTTTGCCAAGAGGAGAGAAGGAGAGAAGGAGGGGAGGAGTGCAGGTGGTGAAGTGTAGACCTTTGCCAAGAGGAGAGAAGGAGTTAAGGGGGCGTAGCAAGGAGGAGTCTGGCACGTAGTCCAGGAGGCTGAGTTATGAGGGTTTGGGTAGTGCTGTAAGTGAGGGGGGGGGGGGGTAGATTTCCTTCATACCCAATCAGATATTTATAATGCGCACTATCAACGCTACAGGCAACATCCATCACAAAAAAAAAGGAAGTGTTAAGTTCACGCCTGAGCCACTAAGTAGGTTAATCCTGGCAGCAGCAGTGGTAGAGGTACTAAAGTGGTAAAGGTTAAGGTCGCTATTGAAAATTACCCCTAGGTGTCATGCTCCAGGGGAGGGAGGTGAGCAAGTTAGGTGGGAAGGGGAGGAGGCGGGGCATTGGATGCAGGGAGGACGATCACCTCGGTTTTGGAGGAGTTAAATATAAGATAGTAAAAGGCCACCCAACGATGGGTCGCAGAGAGATGGGCAGGTAAGAGGTTAGGGATGGGGCGGAAGATTTGTAAGTGGTCTGTGAAGCGGTGCTAGGGAAGCCCAAAGACGGAAATCAATTGGGTGAGGGAGGAGGTGTGGAGGGTAAATAGTAAGGGGGCGAGGGCAATGCTTTGTGGAATGCTAATTGGGAGGGAGGTAGGATCAATGGTGTCAGTGATCCGCAAGATGGAGAAGGACCGATTGGAGACGTAGGAGGCCACCCAGTCCAGAGCGGTGTGTCTTCGATGCCAAGGTGGGCAAGGGTCAGAAGGAGAGAGGATTGACCCACCCATTCAAAGACAGTCAAGGTGTCCAGAAGGTTTAGAATAGTGGTGCGAAGATATCAGAAATGTAGAGATGTGGGTAGGGCCAATGCCAAGGAATGACGGCTGTGTAGCCTAGATGGCAAAGGGTCCCAGTAGAGGAGAATTTGCTTGGCTGAGATGATAAAATGTTTATAAGATGAATGAAGTGCGATGCATTGGCAAAGTCAAGGGCTGTGGTGAAGGAGTGGAGGGCATTCTCATAGGCAAGCAGAAGAGGGGGTCCAATCTTACTTACCACCACATATGGAGGTGGCTTTGCGTTTCTGTGTGGAGGAAGTGGGTCTGGGGGTGATCCAGGGCTAGGGGAGAGGGGGTCTGAAGGGCAGAGGTACAAGAGAGCTAGGAGTGGGCAAAGGGAGAGCAGAGAGCTTGGTTGAAGTGATGAAAGGCCTGCTCAAAAGGAGAGGCCAGGGGAAGAACAAGGACCAGGCGTCAGCTGGCCAGGAGGCCGAGGAATCTGGTATGAATATGCATTTGGAGATGGCGAGTTGAGAGGGGGAGAAAATGGTGGCGCACAGAGATGCTGAAATGTAGGATGGAGCGGCCCAAAGTTGATGGGTTTATAGTGGGATTAGATGTGGAAAGTGAAAAAGACAAGGTTTAGAGTTTTAACATAGGGGTCAGTGAGCAGATTGTGAAGTGAGGAAAGGGCATGTTCAAAGAGGAGGAAGTTTAGTTCAAGTTGGTGAATGGGAGAGATTTTGGGCAGGTTGTCTCCCATAAGGGCTCTTGGGGTTTTGATGGGGATGGAGTCAAGTAATAGGTCCAGGTCACAGAAGAAAAATTGAGAAGACCCGTGGACTGAAAAATTAGAACAATGCTCAGAGAGGTAAGAGGGGGGCGTTGGGAGGCAGTGAATTCAAAGGAGAGTTTTAGAAAGTCAGGGGCGGAAGGGGGACAGAGGGATGGGCCTTGTAGAGGGGATGGGATGCAGGCGTGCAGGTAGGAAGTGGAATCAATGTGTAGGGCAGCGGGGGTAGCGAAGTAAAGGGGCGGGATCCAAGTCTGGGCCGTGAGAATGAAAATGATGAGCGATGATGGAGGTTTTATTGCAGATAGATCAGCCATTCCTTGAGTGTACGAGCAGTGGGAGAGGGAGCAGGCAGGGGTGTGTGGTGTTAAGGGCATACTGTGGTGTTATTGACCTACAGCAGTGTTCTGGGCATAGTCTGTTGTTATGTGTATGGTGTGGTGTTATGAGTGTTGTGGTGGGTAGGTGGCTGGGGAACTAACAGATGTGCGGTAGCTGGGTGTGCGTGAAGGAACAGATGGTTTGGAGCACTAATAGAAGAGGATGTGTGGTTAGTGGAACAGCAGTAAGGAACTAAGGTTGCTTTTGCTAATTGTATAGTATTGTGGTCGTCATTTATATGGTGCCATTTTTCCATTTGTTTGACCTCAATATGCTTTGTGGTTGGAACGCCCTCAGGGACCGAAGTCCAGGTATAGGAAAAACTAAAAGTAGGCTTAAAGATACGTGTGTGCATTTGGCCAATATTAGGATTTAGGAGGGCTGGCTAGGCTCTAGTAAGCAGCCCAAGAGGTCTGGTACGTGGGCGGGTGTGCTGTAGGTGGCCATGACAGAGCGCTAGTGCAGGAGACTCGATGTGTATCCAGCTAGACCGAAATTTGTCGTACGTTGACGCTCTATGCTAATGGCAGAGGCAAATCTGGGGTTTCAGTGCGCGATTTATGTGACCAATTGGATCGCATTTGTCATAGCCGTAGCTGCATTTTAGAGTGCGTGGATGGAGAGCCGTGCCTGTGGCAGATGTCCACAGAAGTGGTGTTTATACATACCTTAAACTTGGATGGAGTTTAACTTGGATCTTGCTGTGAGCTGATTTTATGGCACTATGGGCCTGCTACCCCTCAGTGTCCCAAGGCGATGGGTGGCGATGTAGAGCAGTTTGTAAAGGCTGTACTCACAGGTTGTAAAATGCATAGCAGTCTTTGTCATTTCTGTAATGATGTGAGGCAGACTAATCATGCTCCGCTGCGGGTAGGTGCATATGTGTTACGAAATGTGGGTGTTGCAGGTTATTGTCTCTGGGTGGTTGGTTCGCTTGATGCCTGCATTTATTGGTCATTTATTATGTGCCTATACACGTCTGTCTCAAGGCGCAACCAGGCAAGGGGGGGGAGGACCGATCCTACTAGGCCTTGTACATTCGGATCGTGCAACTGCAGGTTATATATAACGCGCTTAATCCCGAGATCGGTTTCAAGCGTGAATCCGGAATTCGAGCCTGTGTTGCTCAGCGTGGTCTGGTTTGCGCGTTGCCACAGAGCTATCCTCCCGTCATCATCCGAGCCTCTGCAGGCATACGCATCGGTAGGTTGGACACGCTGATCAACGTGTAGGTAAAGGGGAAGATGAGAGTACTGGGTGTGCAATGGAACTTGCAATAGCTCAAGGGTTGTGTGGCATGGGCTAGATGGCATGGGCTAGTGTGGACTAGGAAAGAGGTATGTCGTTGTGCATTCGGGTATGAGATTGGGAATTAGCTGTTAGTCACAGAACAGAGTCTCAGATACTGGGAAAATCGCAAGCATGTCATCACAACAAAGGCATCACCTACCTCTTCAGTTATCGCATAAAGTTGCAGACATCACACGGGATGGCAAATAGGACACAGTACGTCATAGTCTGTAAGTACACGCCGCTCTGCCACGTTCGGTAAGAATCCCATTCCCAGCACACGATCTGACCAGCTCGCGATTCACACACAACATCTCAACACCACCCAGCCTGTCCATGGCACCAATGCTTTCTCTCAACACCACCCGCACAGTGCATGGAACTCATACTCATTCTGCCCTTGGGGCCACATTTCATTTTAACAATATTCGGCCCCTGGGTCCGCATTTCAACTTCACACAATCCATCTATCTATGAGTCCACGATTCATCCTAACGCAGCCTAATAAGCCTTTGAGAAATCCATTGCATTGTAACACATCACTCATTCAGTTTAGAGGATGTAAATCCATTGCATTGTAACACATCACTCAATCAGTTTAGAGGATGTAAATCCATTGCATTGGAACACATCACTCAATCAGTGTAGAGGATGTACATCCATTGCATTGTAACACATCACTCAATCAGTGTAGAGGATGTAAATCCATTGCATTGTAACACATCACTCATTCAGTTTAGAGGATGTAAATCCATTGCATTGTAACACATCACTCAATCAGTTTAGAGGATGTAAATCCATTGCATTGTAACACATCACTCAATCAGTGTAGAGGATGTAAATCCATTGCATTGGAACACATCACTCAATCAGTGTAGAGGATGTAAATCCATTGCATTGTAACACATCACTCAATCAGTGTAGAGGATGTAAATCCATTGCATTGGAACACATCACTCAATCAGTGTAGAGGATGTAAATCCATTGCACTGTAACACATCACTCAATCAGTCTAGAGGATGTAAACTGTATTGTGCCCTAACACCCAACTAGTCCATGCGACACTACTGCACGTCAGCGCAACTAGGACAGTGAAACTACATTGCATGTTTTCCTAGTACCTATTCACTATGAAGAATGCACACTGCATTACAACACCTTACCCAGTCAACTCCTAGCATACACACTGGAGTTCAACACAATAACCAGCCAATTCCCCAAAATAACAATATATGGCAACATAACACACAAACTAGTTCATAAAACCTACATTGCATTACAACACCAGAGCAATTCAGACTGCACATTTTGCATCTAAGTTAAGATCGAATGAGTCCCAGGAAATGTAACGCATCACAAAATCTAGCCCAACCAGATGACAAAATCCAATTTACATCACAGGACAACAGGCAGTCGTGGTGCAAGAGTGATGGGGGGGCCAGGGGTGGGCGGGGGGGGGGTTGCGGGCACCTCCTCTGAAATCCAGGCCCTTCGTTGTTCCCCCCTACCTCAGGTGGGCTACTTTCTCTGTACTATCTGCAGTGCTGTGTCCACCAGCGCAGCACACACACCGGGCCGCAATGAATGCTACAGCAGATCCCCCTACAGCCAACAGCAACCTCTCCAATCAGAATGCAGCATGAAAGCACTAATGATGGGTCATTAGTGGCTTAATGGTTTAGAACCTACATTCTGTTGCGTGCACAACAGATTCTCTGCAGGAGTGCTTCTGATGACACACATTGCCCTTTTATCGGCGCCCCCCCCTACTTATTATCTGTGGCCCCTTACTTTTGTCTGTGGCTCCCTCTCTGCTCCTCCTATATTTGATTCCTGGCGACGTCACTGCTTCAAAGTACTCATCCTGCTTCTCAACGAAACATCTCATTGATCTGTCTCAACACAAGGCAGTAGTTCACAGAACCGACATCCCATCTGAAAACTTCACCAGTTTTTAGGAGAAGCCTCTCGCCATTTTCAAAACACCAAACCAGGCTACGATATCTGTGCTTCATTGCAACTCAAGACCAAGCTAGTCCACAAAGCCAATGCCCAACCTGAAGAATCGAAGTACAGCCCATGACCTGATCCCAGCCGATCCACAGGAACTGCACTGTGTCTCAACAAAAATCTCGAGCAGGTCACAGATCCAAAGTTGGATCTTGGCACGGGATCGATCCAGTCTGCAGATGCCATAAACGTCACAAGGCTCTGCCAGTTTACATAACCCACATGGCATGTCAACTGAGGATCCAATCAGGACATAGCAAGCTGGTTCGGCCCACGACTCGCAGGCACCACCTAGCTCCAGGTCCAGAACCACTGTAGTGCTTCTCTACACAGCACGCTTTGCCACGGGGAAGGCAGGAGCCATGGTGACGCCCAATGCGAAAATTGATCAATTGGCAAAAAGTACTGCCTCAAAATGGAGAGTACCTTCAAATACGTGGAGATCGAGTTCACCCTCGACGAGGAGTTTGAACTCGACCTCCTCAACCTATCACCAAATCCGACCAAAGCAGAGTAGCCATGCTGCATTTAAAATAGCTTCCAGAGACCCATGCACCCAGAACTCGGGAAGGGTCTTCACTATACATGGGTGTGCCCCGTCACCCAAGAAACAGCACCTTTAACTGTCACTTCACGTTCGCTCTTAGGGTGGACCGACCGTTCTGTGAAGCCTTTGACATGCAACCCTCTCAAAAGATCATGCTGCGCGCTCTGCCACCAGAAGGCCTCCACCATTAACGCTTCCCATCCTTTGATGGCTTAAATAGCAGTGTTATGATATGATATTTTATTTCTATCGCGCTTATACACAAGTGTTTCAGCGCACGACCAGACAAAGGGAGGGGAACGAGGGAGAACAAAAACAACGCGCTTACTAGGCCCAGTGACATTGAGAATGCGCAAGTGCGCGGCAAAGAGAAAAGTGGGAAAGGGCATGGAAGGGGGAGAAGCGGAGGAGAGAACAGAATAAATCATAAGTAAAATAAATAAATAGATAAATAAATAATGGTGACAAGCAGCGGTAGTGCAGCCAGCAAGTGGCACGTGCTAGGTTAATCAGATAGGGTATATCTGATAAGTGCAGAAGAAAATTGCAAGGGGGACTGTATGGGTACAGATACAGACCCCAGTGCAAGGGGTGGTCCGGAGGCAGTGCAGGAGGGTGGCAGGGTGAGCAGGTACCGGGGCCCGAATGACAGAGGGGAGGCCAGGTGCACAGTGCCGAGAGAGAAAACAGATCAGCAGGCGAGAGGGGGCGGGAGGAGGCGGAAGCGAAGAGGAAGGTCTTGAGGTGCTTCCGGAACCGGAGATGGATCTTCTTCATACTGTGGGGCTGGCCTTACTAGGGGGGCTTCGGATTATGTCCGGGGGCGTGGCGCTCTTTAAAAAGGACATATGGTGACTGCTTGTAATAGAAATCCTAAGGGAATTTTATGTGGGGGGGGTACTAATAATTGTACTCAAGGGGGGTCGACATGAAAGAGTATGGCTATGCACTAGAAACTCCACTCTTTGGCGCTTTGGTTTACTACCCTTAAATTACAGGGATTTTTTTTGGTAGGGGACTCTTATGGACACGTGTCATCAATTTCAAACCCCATTGGGGTCTTCCCATTATGCCAGAATAGGCAAATTGTGCATGCATTTTACAGTAGGTGGGCAACTGTTTCTGTTATTTTACAATAGTACATCAACAAGGCCAGCAAAGCCGGGCATGTGCCTGCACCCCTTCTTCTTGCCCCCTCATTTCCCACTCAAAGTTGGCCTCGGGCTTCATGGGGATAACGTCCTGATGTGTGGGCTGTTCCTGCTGAGGTTCCGCCCCCTATTTCCACTCTTCCCGCCTTTATGGCCCCCGCCGCCTGAAAGGAAACACACAAAAAACAGATGACGCTTTTGTTTTTATGCAGCAGGTGCGGACTTTGTCCTGAAATTAGCTCCTTATCTCTGCAACTGTTCCCAACCTCCGAGAGTCAATAAAGCAGGGAGATAGCGCGAGAGCTAGTGGAGACAGGTGGGGGCAGGACTAGGAGCCAGGGAGAGCGAGGTCAGGTGTGTGGGCTGCGCGAGGAAGGGAAAGGCGGGACCTAAGCAGGCAAACGCTCCCAGGTTCCTGTGCAGCGAACACACGGGGTGACTGGATGGGGATAGACAGAAACCCCCGCGCCCCACACCCATCCCTCAACTCCCATTGCCAGCACACAGTATTGCCAGCTTTACGTAGAGCGTGCTTTAAAATCAGTCTACTCACCTGTGGGTGGTCAGATATGCCTTTAATTCACATTTCTGGTATGAAGTACTGGGCCTCATTATAGGTTTGCTGGTATCCTGGCGGTTTTAATACCGCCAGGATGCAGGGAAACGGTAATACGGCTCCCGGCACATGATCTGCCGGTAATACCGGCAGATTACAGATGCCGGCAAACAGTAAATTAATCCTGATTCCACTGAGTCTATAGGAAACCTTGGCGGGATTGCCAGTTTTACCAGCACCTGTAATACCGGCTGTTTTTTGCCGGTGGGATCCTGACTTACCTCTAGCTCTCGACTGGAGGTAACTCAGTCACCCATCCAGCAAATCTATATTTTACTGGTCCGAAAATGTGCAGGTAAACAGAATTACTGGCGCTTTAATTCCGGACCGGCAAACCTGTAATGAGTCCCAAAATGCAAATAGATACGTAAAGCCAGTTTATTCCGATTTATCTCTCTCTCTCTATTGCAGTGTTCATAATTCATGTGTATAATGCTGGCACGTGGGCATTTTGTGGCCCATTATGAGGCAGATGTTATATCTGAAATACCGCAATTGGCCTTCACCACCTCTTCTGGTGTTGTTTTAGAAAATCTACACAATTCAGAGTTAGTATTTCCAAAACACCCCTGAAGGTATTCGAGGACTACCACCTCCAACAGATGAGTATTACAAGCTTTGAGCTGGGAGTCTACCTGGAATACTGCTGGAAGTATTCACATGGAGTACCTCCAGCGGTATTTGTACTAACAATGGATTTGATGGACAGGAAATTCAGCAGTAATTGGCAAATATCACAAGATTTACCGCAATTGACAAACTAGTAATGGTGTCAATACGCACATGTGTCTGCTTTGAGCGGGTAGATTGCTCAGGGAGTTAAGCACTCTCAGCAGCCTGAAGATTGCAAGTTTGAATCCCCACTGACCACAGCACTTCATACTTCTGAAGTTGATTAATTGAATACTTGCAAATTAGGGATTAAAAATCGTACGTGATCAATATAAAGTTAGACCTTTCGATGGTGCGTTTGCTTTTACTGAAGCGATAGAGGAATTTGCAATCATGTTGTTAGCATTGTTGGTAGAAGCTTCCCTTCTTGGTATAACACTTGGATTCCTTTCATGGGCCAGATATGAAACTCCGCCCACCTGGTTAGATGTTCATTGGGCCAGTGAGCTGTCCATGCTACATAGTTGTGACTCACGGCCCAGAATAGGCGGATCTGAGACCCCCAACAGATGAGATATGGAGGCAGTTTCCCGACCCTCTTTCGGTTTTGATTTTAAAAATATCGGGGTGATCTTTAGTGGGGGGGTTTGATAGTTACAGCTTCGGTCCTTTCCAAGAAGATGGAGGCAATCTTTAAGATCGCTTTAGCCGCTCCGGAGTGGGCCCCACCGTAGCTTTCAGTGCCTTAGGCTCTCCTGAAGTTGATGAATTGAATACTTGCAAATTGGGGATTAGTAACACCTGTTGTTAACGTGCTTAGATGCGGGAGTAATCGGCCGTCTAGCGTTATTTAAAACGTAATATTATCATGGAATAAAACGTATTGTATGTTGCTTGCTGCATTTGGACCCATAGAAGCTGTAAAACATGGCGACAATCGGTGGTCGAAGTGCTGGAGGTGACGTTCGGAGCTGTGCTCCTCCACTTTTTTTTTTTAATTACGTTTTACCGTTCCTATATGTTTATTTAAAAAAAAAACTGTGCCGGAATGGCTTAGTTTTAAAATAAAAGTTTAGGAAGAAGTGGAAACTTGCACGTCAGTGCACTGCACTGAACGTTCCCCTAAACAGCAGGGACGTGTGTTTGGGGGTTTGGATTACGTGTGGGAGGGCGCGCCAATAGGATGTGTGGGGAGCTGGGGCAGGCCGCAGGGAACAAAGTTCCATTACTTCCTTTTGTACACGTAGACTACTGGCGACAGTGCAGTATAAAAATAAATATAACTGGAAGCACCACCCCATACACTTCCCTAAGTCTCCTAACCCCCCTGTCCCCATCAGTGCAGCAGCCCCCCTGCCCCCATCAGTGCAGCAGCCCCCCTGTCCCCACCAGTGCAGCAGCCCCCCTGTCCCCATCAGTGCAGCAGCCCCCCGCCCCATCATTGCAGCAGAAACCCCCTGTCCCCATCAGTGCAGCAGCCCCCCCTCCCCATCATTGCAGCAGAACTCCCCTGGCCCCATCAGTGCTGCAGCCTCGGCCCCCACCAGTGCAGCAGTTCCCCCTGCCCCCACCAGTGCAGCAGATCCCCCTGCCCCCACCAGTGCAGCAAATCCCTGCTGCCCCATCAGTGCAGCAGCCCCCGCCCCATCAGTGCAGCTACCCCCACCCCATCAGTGCAGCAGACCCCCGCCCCATCAGTATTGCAGATCCCCTCTGCCCCCACCAGTGCAGCAGATCCCCTGCCCCCACCAGTGCAGCAGACCCCCCGCCCCATCAGTACAGCAGCTCCCCCGCTCCGATCAGTGCAGCAGACCCCACCCCATCAGTGCAGCAGATCCCCCCTGCCCCGACCAGTGCAGCAGATCCCCATGCCCCTACCGGTGCAGCAGATCCCCCTGCCTTCATCAGTGCAGCAGATCCCCCCGTCCCACCAGTGCAGCAGATCCCCCTGTACCTATCAGTGCAGCAGATCCCCCTGTGCCCATCAGTGCAGCAGATCCCCCTGCCCCCACCAGTGCAGCAGATCCCCCCCTGTCCCCATCAGGGCAGCAGATCTCCCCTTTTCCCATCAGTGCAGCAGATCCCCACCTGTCCCCACCAGTGCAGCAGATCCACCCTGTCCCCATCAGTGCAGCAGATCCCCCTGTGCCCATCAGTGCAGCAGATCCCCCTGTGCCCATCAGTGCAGCAGATCCCCCCTGCCCAACACCAGTGCAGCAGATCCTCCTGCCCCCACCAGTGCAGCACACACCCCCTGTAACCACCAGTGCAGCAGATGCCCCCTGCCCCCACAGTGCAGCAGATCACCCTTCCCGCACCAGTGCAGCAGATCCCCCTGCCCCAATCAGTGCAGTAGATCCCCACCTGTCCCCATCAGTCTAGCAGATCCCCACCTGTACCCATCAGTGCAGCAGACCCCCCGCCCCATCAGTACAGCAGCTCCCCCGCTCCAATCAGTGCAGCAGACCCCACCCCATCAGTGCAGCAGATCCCCCCTGCTCCGACCAGTGCAGCAGATCCCCATGCCCCTACTAGTGCAGCAGATCCCCCTGCCTTCATCAGTGCAGCAGATCCCCCCCGTCCCACCAGTGCAGCAGATCCCCCTGTACCTATCAGTGCAGCAGATCCCCCTGTGCCCATCAGTGCAGCAGATCCCCCTGCCCCCACCAGTGCAGCAGATCCCCCCCTGTCCCCATCAGGGCAGCAGATCTCCCCTTTTCCCATCAGTGCAGCAGATCCCCACCTGTCCCCACCAGTGCAGCAGATCCCCCCTGTCCCCATCAGTGCAGCAGATCCCCCTGTGCCCATCAGTGCAGCAGATCCCCCTGTGCCCATCAGTGCAGCAGATCCCCCCTGCCCAACACCAGTGCAGCAGAGCCTCCTGCCCCCACCAGTGCAGCACACACCCCCTGTAACCACCAGTGCAGCAGATGCCCCCTGCCCCCACCAGTGCAGCAGATCACCCTTCCCGCACCAGTGCAGCAGACCCCCCTGCCCCAATCAGTGCAGTAGATCCCCACCTGTCCCCATCAGTCTAGCAGATCCCCACCTGTACCCATCAGTGCAGCAGATCCCCCTGTCCCCATCAGTGCAGCAGATCCCCACCTGTCCTGATCAGTGAAGCAGATACCACTGTCCCCAACAGTGCAGCAGATCCCCCTGCCCCCACCAGTGCAGCAGATCCCCCGTGCCCCATCAGTGCAGAGGATGCCCCTGTCCCAATCAGTGCAGCAGATCCCCCCTGTCCCCATCAGTGCAGCAGATCCCCTCCCGCCCCATCAGTGCAGCAGACCCCCTTTCCCCCACCAGTGCAGCAGATCCCCACCTGTCCCCATCAGTGCAGCAGATCCCTCTTGTCCCCATCAGTGCAGCAGATCCACCTGTCCCCACCAGTGCAGCAGATCTCTCCTGCTCCATCAGTGCAGCAGACCCCCCTGTCCCCATCAGTGCAGCAGCCCCCCACCCCCATCAGTGCAGCAGATCCCTGCTGTCCCCATCAGTGCAGCAGATTCCCCTGCCCCCATCAGTGCAGCAGATCCCCTGCCCCAATCAGTGCAGTAGATCCCCACCTGTCCCAATCAGTGCAGCAGATCCCCACCTGTCCCCATCAGTGCAGCAGATCTCCCTGTCCCCATCAGTGCAGCAGATCCCCACCTGTCCTGATCAGTGCAGCAGATCCCCCTGTCCCCATCAGTGCAGCAGATCCCCCTGCCCCCACCAGTGCAGCAGATCCCCCCTGCCCAATCAGTGCAGAGGATCCCCCTGTCCCCATTAGTGCAGCAGATCCCCACCTGTCCCCATCAGTGCAGCAGATCCCCCTGTCCCCATCAGTGCAGAGGATCACCCCTGTCCCCATCATTGCAGCAGATCCCCCGTGTCCCCATCAGTGCAGCAGACCCCCCTGTCCCCATCAGTGCACTAGATCCCCACCTGTCCCCATCAGTGCAGCAGATCCCCCTATCCCCATCGGTGCAGCAGATCACACTGTCCCCATCAGTGCAGCAGATCCCCCTGTCCGCATCAGTGCAGCAGATCCCCCTGTCCCCATCAGTGCAGCAGATCCCACCTGTCCCCATCAGTGCAGCAGATCCTCCTGCCCCCATCAGTGCAGCAGATCCCCCTGTCCCCATCAGTGCAACAGATCCCCCTGTCCCCAGCAGTGCAGCAGAACCCCCCTGCTCCCACCAGTGAAGCAAATCCCCCATGGCCCAACCAGTGCAGCAGATGCCCCCTGCCCCACCAGTGCAGCAGACCCCCCCTGTCGCCATCAGTGCAGCAGATCCCTGTGTCCCCACCCGTGCAGCGGAACCCCCTGTCGCCATCAGTGCAGCAGATCCCCCATGTCCCCATAAGTGCAGCAACCCCCCACCCCCTGTGCCCATCAATGCAGCAGACCCCCCCTGTTCCCATCAGTGAAGCAGATCCCCCCTGTCCCCATCAGTGCAGAAGATCCCTACTGCCCCCATCAGTGCAGCAGAACTCCCTTTCCCCATCAGTGCAGCAGATCCCCACCTGTCCCCATCAGTGCAGCAGACACCCCCTGTCCCAATCAGTGCAGCACATCCGCCCTGTCCCCATCAGTGCTGGAGACACCCCCTGTCCCCATCAGTTCAGAAGATCCCCCCTGTACCCATCAGTGCAGCAGATCCCCCTGCCCCAATTGGTGCAGCAGATCCCCACCTATCCCATCAGTGCAGCAGATCCCCACCTGTCCCCATCAGTGCAGCAGATCCCCCCTGCCCCGACCAGTGCAGCAGATCCCCCTGCCCCCACCAGTGCAGCACATCCCCCTGCCCCCACTAGTGCAGCAGACCCCCCTGTCACCATCATTGCAGCATATCCCCCTGTCCATATCAGTGCATCAACCCCCAACCGCCTGTGCCCATCAGTGCAGCAGATCCCCCTGCCCCATCAGTGCAGTAGATCACCCTGTCCATCAGTGCAGCAGATCCATCCTGCCCCATCAGTGCAGCAGAATGCCCCTTTCCCCATCAGTGCAGCAGATCCCCACCTGTCCCCATCAGTGCAGCAGATCCCCCCTGTCCCCATCAGTGCAGCAGATCCCCTCCTGCCCGATGAGTGCAGCAGATCCCCCCTGCCCTACCACTGCAGCAGATCCCCACCTGTCCCCATCAGTGTAGCAGATCTCCCTGTCCCCATCAGTGCAGCAGATCCCCCTGTCCCCATCAGTGAATCAGATCCCCCTGTCCCATCAGTGCAGCAGATCCCCCTGTCCCCATCAGTGCAGCACATCCCCACCTGTCCGCATCAGTGCAGCAGATCCCCCATCAGTGCAGCAGGCCCCCCCACCCCCATCGGTGCAGCAGACTCAACGCCCCCTTCAGTGCAGCAGATACCCACCTGTCCGCATCTGTGCAGCAAATCCCCCGCCCCCATCAGCACAGCAGATCCCCCATCCCCATCAGTGCAGAGGATCCTCCTGCCCCCACCAGGGCAGCATATACCCCCTGTCCTCATCAGGGCAGCAGATCTCCCCTTTCCCCATCAGTGCAGAGGAACCCCCTGTCCCCATCAGTGCAGCAGATCCCCCTTCTCCCCAACAGTGCAGCAGATCCCCCTGTCCACATCAGTGCAGAGGATCCCCCCTGTCCCCATCAGTGCAGCAGATCTCCCCTGTCCCCATCAGTGCAGCAGATCCCTGTGTCCCCATCAGTGCAGCAGATCCCCCTGTCCCCATCAGTGCAGCAGAACCCCCTGTCCCCATCAGTGCAGCAGATTTTCTCTGTCCCCATTAGTGAAGCAACCCCCGGCCCATCAGTGCAGCAGATCCCCCTGCCCCTTTCAGTGCAGCAGATCCCCCTGCCCCATCAGTGCAGCAGACACCCCATCCCATTCAGTGCAGCAGACTCCCCTGTCCCCATCAGTGCAGCAGATTTTCCCTGTCCCCATTAGTGCAGCAACCCCCCGCCCCCCGCCCCCATCAGTGCAGCAGATCCCCCTGCCCCCATCAGTGCAGCAGACCCCGATCTCCATCAGTGCAGCAGATCCCCCTGCCCCATCAGTGCAGCAGAACCCCCTTCCCCCACCGGTGCAGCAGACCCCCCTGCCCCACCAGTGCAGCAGATCCACCCTGCGCCCACCAGTGCAGCAAACCCCCTGTCACTAATCAGTGCAACAGATTCCCCCCTGTCCCCATCAGTGCAGCATATCCCCACTGTTCCCATCAGTGACAGCAGATCCCTGTGTCCCCATCAGTGCAGCAGACCCCCCTGTCCCCATCAGTGCAGCAGATTTTCCCTGTCCCCATTAGGGCAGAAGCCCCCCGCCCCCATCATTGCAGCACATCCACCCTGCCCCCATCAGTGCAGCAGATCCCCCTGCCCCCATCAGTGCAGCAGACCCCCCTGTCCCCATCAGTGCAGCAGACCCCCTGCCTACATCAGTGCAGCAGAACGCCTTTTTCCCCATCAGTGCAGCAGATCCCCACCTGTCCCCATCAGTGCAGCAGATCCCCCCTGTCCCCATCAGTGCAACAGATCCCCTCCTGCCCCATGAGTGCAGCAAATCCCCCCTGCCCCCACCAGTGCAGCAGATCCCCACCTGTCCCCATCAGTGCAGCAGATCCCCCATCCCCATCGGTGCAGCAGACCCCCCTGTCCCCATCAGGGCAGCAGATCTCCCATGTCCCCATCAGTGCAGAGGAAACCCTGTCGCCATCAGTGCAGCAGATCCCCCTTGTCGCCATCAGTGTAGCAGATCCCCCTGTCCCCATCAGTGCAGAAGATCCCCCCTGTCCCCATCAGTGCAGCAGATCCCCCTGTCCCCATCAGTGCAGCAGATCCCCCTGTCCCCATCAGTGCAGAGAATCCCCCTGTCCCGATCAGTGCAGCAGATCCCCCTGTCCCCATTAGTGCAGCAGAACGCCCCTTTCCCCATCAGTGCAGCAGAACGCCCCTTTCCCCATCAGCGCAGCAGATCCCCACCTGTCCCCACCAGTGCAGCAGATCCCCCATGTCCCCATCAGTGCAGCAGATCCCCTCCCGCCCCATCAGTGCAGCAGAACCCCTTGCCCCCACCAGTGCAGCAGATCCCCACCTGTCCCCATCAGTGCAGAAGATCCCTCCTGTCCCCAGCAGTGCAGCAGATCCCCGTCCCCATCGGTGCAGCAGATCCCTCCTGCCCCCATCAGTGCAGCAGACCTCCTGTCCCCATCAGTGCAGCAGCCCGCCACCCCCATCAGTGCAGCAGATCCCCGCAGTCCCCATCAGTGCAGCAGATCCCCCTGTCCCCATTAGTGCAGGAGAACGCCCCTTTCCCTATCAGTGCAGCAGATCCACACCTGTTCCCACCAGTGCAGCAGATCCCCCCTGTCCCCATCAGTGCAGAATATCCCCTCCCGCCCCATCAGTGCAGCAGATCCCCCTGCCCCCACCAGTGCAGCAGACACCCCTGTCGCCATCAGTGCAGCAGATCCCCTTGTCCCCATCAGAGCACCAACCCTCAACCCCCTGTGCCCATCAGTGGAGCAGATTCCAACCTGTCCCCATCAGTGCCGCAGATCCCCCTGCCCTCACCAGTGCAGCAGATCCCCCTGCCCCTACCAGTGCAACACATACCCCTGCTCCCACCAGTGAAGCAGACCCCCCTGTCGTCATCAGTGCAGCAGATCCTCCTGTCCCCATCAGTGCAGCAACCCCCAACCCCCTGTCCCCATCAGTGCAGCAGATCCCCCAGTCCCCATCAGTGCAGCAGATCCCTCCTGCCACCATCAGTGCAGCAGAACACCCCTTTCCCCATCAGTGCAGCAGATCCCCCCTGTCCCCATCAGTGCAGCAGATCCCCCCTGTCCCACCAGTGCAGCAGATCCCCACCTGTCCCCATCGGTGCAGCAGATCCCCTCCTGCCCCATGAGTGCAGCAAATTCCCCCTGCCCCCACCAGTGCAGCAGATCCCCACCTGTCCCCATCAGTGCAGCAGATCCCCCATCCACATCGGTGCAGCAGACCCCCCTGTCCCCATCAGGGCAGCAGATCTCCCATGTCCCATCAGTGCAGAGGAACCCCCCCGTCCCCATCAGTGCAGCAGATCCCCCTTGTCCCCATAAGTGTAGCAGATCCCCCTGTCCCCATCAGTGCAGAGGATCACCCTGTCCCCATCAGTGCAGCAGATCCCCCTGTCCCCATCAGTGCAGCAGATCCCCCTGTCCCCATCAGTGCAGCAGATCCCTCCTGTCCCCATCAGTGCAGCAGACCCCCTGCCCCATTCCGTGCAGCAGATCCCCCCTGTCCCCATCAGTGTAGCGGATCCCCCCTGTCCCCATCAGTGCAGAGGATCCCCCCTGTCCCCATCAGTGCAGCAGATCCCCCCTGTCCCCAGTAGTGCAGCAGAACGCCCCTTTCCCCATCAGTGCAGGAGATCCCCACCTGTCCCCACCAGTGCAGCAGATCCCCCCTGTCCCCATCAGTGCAGCAGATCCCCTCTGGCCCCATCAGTGCAGCAGATCCCCCTGCCCCCACCAGTGCAGCAGACACCCCTGTCGCCATCAGTGCAGCAGATCCCCCTGTCCCCATCAGAGCACCAACCCCTAACCCCATGTGCCCATCAGTGCATCAGATCCCCACCTGCCCCCACCAGTGCGGCAGATCCCCCTGCCCCCACCAGGGCAACACATCCCCCTGCCCACACCAGTGCAGCAGACCCCCCCGTCGTCATCAGTGCAGCAGATCTTCCTGTCCCCATCAGTGCAGCAACCCCCAACCCCCTGTGCCCATCAGTGCAGCAGATCCCTCCTGCCCCCATCAGTGCAGCAGAACACCCTTTCCTCATCAGTGCAGCAGATCCCCACCTGTCCCCATCAGTGCAGCAGATCCGCCGTCCCCATCAGTGCAGCAGATCCCTCCTGCCCCCAAGAGTGCAGCAGACCCCCCCTGTCCCATCAGTGCAGTAGATCTCTCTGTCCCCATAAGTGTAGCCGAACCCCTTGTCCCCATCAGTGCAGAGGATCCCCCCTGTCCCCATCAGTGCAGCAGATCCCCCTGTCCCCATCAGTGCAGCAGATCCCCCTGTCCCCATCAGTGCAGAGGATCCCCTCTGGCCCCATCAGTGCAGTGCAGCAGAACGCCCCTTTCCCCATCAGTGCAGCAGATCCCCACCTGTCCCCATCAGTGCAGCAGATCCCCCCTGTCCCCATCAGTGAAGCAGATCCCCTCCCGTCCCATCAGTGCAGCAGATCCCCCTGCCCCCACCAGTGCAGCAGATGCCCACCTGTCCCCATCAGTGCAGCAGATCCCTCCTGTCCCCATCAGTGCAGCAGATCCCCGTCCCCATCGGTGCAGCAGATCCCTCCTGCCCCCATCAGTGCAGCAGCCCCCCAAACCCCTCAGTGCAGAAGATCCCCACAGTCCCCATTAGTGCAGCAGATCCCCCTGCCCAAAACAGTGCTGCAGATACCCCCTGTCCCTATCAGTGCAGAGGCTCCCCCATGCCCCCATCACTGCAGCATATCCCCCCTGTCCCCATCAGTGCAGCAGATCCCCCCTGTCCCAATCAGTACAGCAGCCCCCATCCCCATCAATGCAGCAGATCCCACCTGTCCCCATCAGTGCAGCAGATCCCCCCTGCCCCCACCAGTGCAGCAGATCCCCCCTGTCCCCATCAGTGCAGGAGATCCCCCTGTCCCCACCAGTGCAGCAGATCCTCCCTGCCCCCACCAGTGCAGCAGATCCCCCCTGCCCCCACCAGTGCAGCAGACCCCCCTGTCCCCACCAGTGCAGCAGACAACCCTGTCGCCATCAGTGCAGCAGATCCCCCCTGTCCCCGTCAGAGCACCAACCCCCAATCCCCTGTGCCCATCAGTGCAGCAGATCCCCACCTGTCCCCATTAGTGCCGCAGATCCCCCTGCCCCCACCAGTGCAACACATCCCCCTGCCCCCACCAGTGCAGCAGACCCCCCTGTCGTCATCAGTGCAGCAGATCCTCCTGTCCCCACCAGTGCAGCAACCCCCAACCCCCTGTGCCCATCAGTGCAGCAGATCCCCACTGTCCCCATCAGTACAGCAGATCCCCCTGTCCCCATGAGTGCAGCAGATCCCTCCTGCCCCCATCAGTGCAGCAGAACACCCCTTTCCCCATCAGTGCAGCAGATCCCCACTGTCCCCATCAGTGCAGCAGATCCCCTCCTGCCCCATGAGTGCAGCAAATTCCCCCTGCCCCCACCAGTGCAGCAGATCCCCACCTGTCCCCATCAGTGCAGCAGATCCCCCGTCCACATCGGTGCAGCAGACCCCCCTGTCCCCATCAGGGCAGCAGATCTCCCATGTCCCATCAGTGCAGAGGAACCCCCCCGTCCCCATCAGTGCAGCAGATCCCCCTTGTCCCCATAAGTGTAGCAGATCCCCCTGTCCCCATCAGTGCAGAGGATCACCCTGTCCCCATCAGTGCAGCAGATCCCCCTGTCCCCATCAGTGCAGCAGATCCCCCTGTCCCCATCAGTGCAGCAGATCCCTCCTGTCCCCATCAGTGCAGCAGACCCCCTGCCCCATTCCGTGCAGCAGATCCCCCCTGTCCCCATCAGTGTAGCAGATCCCCCCTGTCCCCATCAGTGCAGAGGATCCCCCCTGTCCCCATCAGTGCAGCAGATCCCCCCCTGTCCCCAGTAGTGCAGCAGAACGCCCCTTTCCCCATCAGTGCAGGAGATCCCCACCTGTCCCCACCAGTGCAGCAGATCCCCCCTGTCCCCATCAGTGCAGCAGATCCCCTCCGGCCCCATCAGTGCAGCAGATCCCCCTGCCCCCACCAGTGCAGCAGACACCCCTGTCGCCATCAGTGCAGCAGATCCCCCTGTCCCCATCAGAGCACCAACCCCCAACCCCATGTGCCCATCAGTGCATCAGATCCCCACCTGCCCCCACCAGTGCGGCAGATCCCCCTGCCCCCACCAGTGCAACACATCCCCCTGCCCACACCAGTGCAGCAGACCCCCCCGTCGTCATCAGTGCAGCAGATCTTCCTGTCCCCATCAGTGCAGCAACCCCCAACCCCCTGTGCCCATCAGTGCAGCAGATCCCTCCTGCCCCCATCAGTGCAGCAGAACACCCTTTCCTCATCAGTGCAGCAGATCCCCACCTGTCCCCATCAGTGCAGCAGATCCGCCGTCCCCATCAGTGCAGCAGATCCCTCCTGCCCCCAAGAGTGCAGCAGACCCCCCCTGTCCCATCAGTGCAGTAGATCTCTCTGTCCCCATAAGTGTAGCCGAACCCCTTGTCCCCATCAGTGCAGAGGATCCCCCCTGTCCCCATCAGTGCAGCAGATCCCCCTGTCCCCATCAGTGCAGCAGATCCCCCTGTCCCCATCAGTGCAGAGGATCCCCTCTGTCCCCATCAGTGCAGCAGATCCCCCTGTCCCCATCAGTGCAGCAGATCCCCCTGTCCCCATCAGTGCAGAGGATCCCCTCTGGCCCCATCAGTGCAGTGCAGCAGAACGCCCCTTTCCCCATCAGTGCAGCAGATCCCCACCTGTCCCCATCAGTGCAGCAGATCCCCCCTGTCCCCATCAGTGAAGCAGATCCCCTCCCGTCCCATCAGTGCAGCAGATCCCCCTGCCCCCACCAGTGCAGCAGATGCCCACCTGTCCCCATCAGTGCAGCAGATCCCTCCTGTCCCCATCAGTGCAGCAGATCCCCGTCCCCATCGGTGCAGCAGATCCCTCCTGCCCCCATCAGTGCAGCAGCCCCCCAAACCCCTCAGTGCAGAAGATCCCCACAGTCCCCATTAGTGCAGCAGATCCCCCTGCCCAAAACAGTGCTGCAGATACCCCCTGTCCCTATCAGTGCAGAGGCTCCCCCATGCCCCCATCACTGCAGCATATCCCCCCTGTCCCCATCAGTGCAGCAGATCCCCCCTGTCCCAATCAGTACAGCAGCCCCCATCCCCATCAATGCAGCAGATCCCACCTGTCCCCATCAGTGCAGCAGATCCCCCCTGCCCCCACCAGTGCAGCAGATCCCCCCTGTCCCCATCAGTGCAGGAGATCCCCCTGTCCCCACCAGTGCAGCAGATCCTCCCTGCCCCCACCAGTGCAGCAGATCCCCCCTGCCCCCACCAGTGCAGCAGACCCCCCTGTCCCCACCAGTGCAGCAGACAACCCTGTCGCCATCAGTGCAGCAGATCCCCCCTGTCCCCGTCAGAGCACCAACCCCCAATCCCCTGTGCCCATCAGTGCAGCAGATCCCCACCTGTCCCCATTAGTGCCGCAGATCCCCCTGCCCCCACCAGTGCAACACATCCCCCTGCCCCCACCAGTGCAGCAGACCCCCCTGTCGTCATCAGTGCAGCAGATCCTCCTGTCCCCACCAGTGCAGCAACCCCCAACCCCCTGTGCCCATCAGTGCAGCAGATCCCCACTGTCCCCATCAGTACAGCAGATCCCCCTGTCCCCATGAGTGCAGCAGATCCCTCCTGCCCCCATTAGTGCAGCAGAACACCCCTTTCCCCATCAGTGCAGCAGATCCCCACTGTCCCCATCAGTGCAGCAGATCCCCCTGTCCCCATGAGTGCAGCAGATCCCTCCTGCCCCCATCAGTGCAGCAGAACACCCATTTCCCCATCAGTGCAGCAGATCCCCACCTGTCCCCATCAGTGCAGCAGATCCCCCCTGCCCCACCAGTGCAGCAGATCCCCACCTGTCCCCATCAGTGCAGCAGATCCCGTCCTGCCCCATGAGTGCAGCAGATCCCCCCTGCCCCATCAGTGCAGCAGATCCCCCGTCCACATTGGTGCAGCAGATCCCTCCTGCCCCCATCAGTGCAGCAGACCTCCCCTGTCCCATCAGTGCAGCAGCCCCCACCCCCATCAGTGCAGCAGATCCCCGCTGTCCCCATCAGTGCAGCAGCCCCCCACCCCATCAGTGCAGCAAAACCCCCCTTCCCCCAACAGTGCTGCAGATCCCCCCTGTCCCTATCAGTGCAGAGGCTCCCCCATGCCCCCATCAGTGGAGCATATCCCCCCTGTCCCCATCAGTGCAGCAGATCTCCCCTGTCCCCATCAAGGCAGCAGATCTCCCCTGTACCCATCAGTGCATAGGATCCTCCCCCTGTCCCCATCAGTGCAGCAAATTCCCCCTGCCCCATCAGTAAAGCAACCCCCCACCCCCTCAGTGCATATCCCCCTGCCCCATCAGTGCAGCAGATCCTCCCTGCCCCCACCAGTGCAGCAGATCCCCCCTGCCCCCACCAGTGCAGCAGACCCCCCTGTCCCCACCAGTGCAGCAGACAACCCTGTCGCCATCAGTGCAGCAGATCCCCCCTGTCCCCGTCAGAGCACCAACCCCCAATCCCCTGTGCCCATCAGTGCAGCAGATCCCCACCTGTCCCCATTAGTGCCGCAGATCCCCCTGCCCCCACCAGTGCAACACATCCCCCTGCCCCCACCAGTGCAGCAGACCCCCCTGTCGTCATCAGTGCAGCAGATCCTCCTGTCCCCACCAGTGCAGCAACCCCCAACCCCCTGTGCCCATCAGTGCAGCAGATCCCCACTGTCCCCATCAGTACAGCAGATCCCCCGTCCCCATGAGTGCAGCAGATCCCTCCTGCCCCCATTAGTGCAGCAGAACACCCCTTTCCCCATCAGTGCAGCAGATCCCCACTGTCCCCATCAGTGCAGCAGATCCCCCTGTCCCCATGAGTGCAGCAGATCCCTCCTGCCCCCATCAGTGCAGCAGAACACCCATTTCCCCATCAGTGCAGCAGATCCCCACCTGTCCCCATCAGTGCAGCAGATCCCCCCTGCCCCACCAGTGCAGCAGATCCCCACCTGTCCCCATCAGTGCAGCAGATCCCGTCCTGCCCCATGAGTGCAGCAGATCCCCCCTGCCCCATCAGTGCAGCAGATCCCCCGTCCACATTGGTGCAGCAGATCCCTCCTGCCCCCATCAGTGCAGCAGACCTCCCCTGTCCCATCAGTGCAGCAGCCCCCACCCCCATCAGTGCAGCAGATCCCCGCTGTCCCCATCAGTGCAGCAGCCCCCCACCCCATCAGTGCAGCAAAACCCCCCTTCCCCCAACAGTGCTGCAGATCCCCCCTGTCCCTATCAGTGCAGAGGCTCCCCCATGCCCCCATCAGTGGAGCATATCCCCCCTGTCCCCATCAGTGCAGCAGATCTCCCCTGTCCCCATCAAGGCAGCAGATCTCCCCTGTACCCATCAGTGCATAGGATCCTCCCCCTGTCCCCATCAGTGCAGCAAATTCCCCCTGCCCCATCAGTAAAGCAACCCCCCACCCCCTCAGTGCATATCCCCCTGCCCCATCAGTGCTGCGGATCCCCCCTGCCCCCACGAGTGCAGCAGATCCTCCTTGTCCCCATCAGTGCAGAGGATCCCCCCTGTTCCCATCACTGCAGCAGATCCCCCTGTCTCCATCAGTGTAGCAGATCTCTTTGTCCCCATCAGTGCAGCAGATCCCCCCTGTCCCCATCAGTAAAGCAGATCCCCTGTCCCATCAGTGCAGCAGATCCCCCTTGTCCCCATCAGTGCAGCAGACCCCCTGTCCCCATCAGTGCAGCAGATGCCTCTGTCCCCATCAGTGCAGCAGATCCCCGCCTGTCTGCATCAGTGCAGCAGACCCCCCATCAGTGCAGCAGACTCCCACCCCCATCAGTGCAGCAGATCCCCACCTGTCCGCATCAGTGCAGCAGATCCCCCCACCCCCATCAGTGCAGCAGATCCCCCCTCCCCATCAGTGCAGAGGATCCCCCTGCCCCCATCAGGGCAGCATATCCCCCCTGTCCCCACCAGGGCAGCAGATCTCCCCTTTCCCCATCAGTGCAGCAGATCCCCCCTGTCCCCATTATTGCAGCCGATCCCCCTGTCCTCATCAGTGCAGCAGATCCCCTCCCGCCCCATCAGTGCAGCAGATCTCCCTGCCCCCACCAGTGCAGCAGATCCCCCCTGACCCCATCAGGGCAGCAGATCTCCCCTTTTCCCATCAGTGCAGCAGGTCCCCACCTGTCCCCACCAGTGCAGCAAATCCCCCCTGTCCTCATCAGTGCAGCAGATCCCCTCCCACCCCATCAGTGCAGCAGATCCCCCTGCCCCACCAGTGCAGCAGATCCCCCTGCCCCACCAGTGCAGCAGATCCCCCCTGTCCTCATCAGTGCAGCAGATCCCCTCCCACCCCATCAGTGCAGCAGATCCCCCTGCCCCACCAGTGCAGCAGATCCCCACCTGTCCCCATCAGTGCAGCAGATCCCTCCTGTCCCCATCAGTGCAGCAGATCACCCGTCCCCATCGGTACAGCAGATTCCTCCTGCCCCCATCAGTGCAGCAGACCCCCCTGTCCCCCATCAGTGCAGCAGCCCCCCACCCCCATCAGGGCAGCAGATCCCCGCTGTCCCCATTAGTGCAGCAGATCCCCCCTGCCCCTACCAGTGCAGCAGATCCTCCCTGTCCCCATCAGTGCAGAGGATCCCCCCGGTCCCCATCAGTAAAGCAGATCCCCTGTCCCATCAGTGCAGCAGATCCCCCCTGTCCCCATCAGTGCAGCAGACCCCTGTCCCCATCAGTGCAGCAGATCACCCTGTCCCCATCAGTGCAGCAGATCCCCACCTGTCTGCATCAGTGCAGCAGATCCCCCATTAGTGCAGCAGACTCCCACCCCCATCAGTGCAGCAGATCCCCACCTGTCCGCATCAGTGCAGCAGATCCCCCCACCCCATCAGTGCAGCAGATCCCCCTCCCCATCAGTGCAGAGGATCCCCCTGCCCCCATCAGGGCAGCATATACCCCCTGTCCCCATCAGGGCAGCAGATCTCCCCTTTCCCCATCAGTGCAGCAGATCCCCCTGTCCCCATTACTGCAGCAGATCCCCCTGTCCTCATCAGTGCAGCAGATCCCCTCCCACCCCATCAGTGCAGCAGATCTCCCTGCCCCCACCAGTGCAGCATATCCCCCTGTCCCCATCAGGGCAGCAGATCTCCCCTTTTCCCATCAGTGCAGCAGATCCCCACCTGTCCCCACCAGTGCAGCAGATCCCCCCTGTCCCCATCAGCAAAGCAGATCCCCTGTCCCTTCAGTGCAGCAGATCCCCCTTGTCCCCATCAGTGCAGCAGACCCCCTGTCCCCATCAGTGCAGCAGATCCCGTCCTGCCCCATGAGTGCAGCAGATCCCCCCTGCCCCATCAGTGCAGCAGATCCCCCATCCACATTGGTGCAGCAGATCCCTCCTGCCCCCATCAATGCAGCAGACCTCCCCTGTCCCATCAGTGCAGCAGCCCCCACCCCCATCAGTGCAGCAGATCCCCGCTTTCCCCATCAGTGCAGCAGCCCTCCACCCCATCAGTGCAGCAAAACCCCCCTGCCCCCAACAGTGCTGCAGATCCCCCCTGTCCCTATCAGTGCAGAGGCTCCCCCATGCCCCCATCAGTGGAGCATATCCCCCCTGTCCCCATCAGTGCAGCAGATCTCCCCTGTCCCCATCAAGGCAGCAGATCTCCCCTGTCCCCATCAGTGCATAGGATCCTCCCCTGTCCCCATCAGTGCAGCAAATTCCCCCTGCCCCCATCAGTAAAGCAACCCCCCACCCCCTCAGTGCATATCCCCCTGCCCCATTAGTGCTGCGGATCCCCCCTGCCCCCACCAGTGCAGCAGATCCTCCTTGTCCCCATCAGTGCAGAGGATACCCCCTGTTCCCATCACTGCGGCAGATCCCCCTGTCTCCATCAGTGTAGCAGATCTCTTTGTCCCCATCAGTGCAGCAGATCCCCCTGTCCCCATCAGTAAAGCAGATCCCCTGTCCCATCAGTGCAGCAGATCCCCCTTGTCCCCATCAGTGCAGCAGACCCCCTGTCCCCATCAGTGCAGCAGATCCCTCTGTCCCCATCAGTGCAGCAGATCCCCACCTGTCTGCATCAGTGCAGCAGATCCCCCATCAGTGCAGCAGACTCCCATCCCCATCAGTGCAGCAGATCCCCACCTGTCCGCATCAGTGCAGCAGATCCCCCCACCCCCATCAGTGCAGCAGATCCCCCCTCCCCATCAGTGCAGAGGATCCCCCTTGTCCCCATCAGTGCAGCAGACCCCCTGTCCCCATCAGTGCAGCAGATCCCTCTGTCCCCATCAGTGCAGCAGATCCCCACCTGTCTGCATCAGTGCAGCAGACCCCCCATCAGGGCAGCATATCCCACCTGTCCCCATCAGGGCAGCAGATCTCCCCTTTCCCCATCAGTGCAGCAGATCCCCCCTGTCCCCATTATTGCAGCCGATCCCCCTGTCCTCATCAGTGCAGCACATCCCCTCCCACCCCATCAGTGCAGCAGATCTCCCTGCCCCCACCAGTGCAGCAGATCCCCTCTGACCCCATCAGGGCAGCAGATCTCCCCTTTTCCCATCAGTGCAGCAGGTCCCCACCTGTCCCCACCAGTGCAGCAGATCCCCCCTGTCCTCATCAGTGCAGCAGATCCCCTCCCACCCCATCAGTGCAGCAGATCCCCCTGCCCCACCAGTGCAGCAGATCCCCACCTGTCCCCATCAGTGCAGCAGATCCCTCCTGTCCCCATCAGTGCAGCAGATCACCCGTCCCCATCGGTACAGCAGATTCCTCCTGCCCCCATCAGTGCAGCAGACCCCCCTGTCCCACATCAGTGCAGCAGCCCCCCACCCCCATCAGTGCAGCAGATCCCCGCTGTCCCCATTAGTGCAGCAGATCCCCCCTGCCCCTACCAGTGCAGCAGATCCTCCCTGTCCCCATCAGTGCAGAGGATCCCCCCTGTCCCCATCAGTAAAGCAGATCCCCTGTCCCATCAGTGCAGCAGATCCCCCTGTCCCCATCAGTGCAGCAGACCCCTGTCCCCATCAGTGCAGCAGATCACTCTGTCCCCATCAGTGCAGCAGATCCCCACCTGTCTGCATCAGTGCAGCAGATCCCCCATTAGTGCAGCAGACTCCCACCCCCATCAGTGCAGCAGATCCCCACCTGTCCGCATCAGTGCAGCAGATCCCCCCACCCCATCAGTGCAGCAGATCCCCCCTCCCCATCAGTGCAGAGGATCCCCCTGCCCCCATCAGGGCAGCATATCCCCCCTGTCCCCATCAGGGCAGCAGATCTCCCCTTTCCCCATCAGTGCAGCAGATCCCCCCTGTCCCCATTACTGCAGCAGATCCCCCTGTCCTCATCAGTGCAGCAGATCCCCTCCCACCCCATCAGTGCAGCAGATCTCCCTGCCCCCACCAGTGCAGCATATCCCCCCTGTCCCCACCAGGGCAGCAGATCTCCCCTTTTCCCATCAGTGCAGCAGATCCCCACCTGTCCCCACCAGTGCAGCAGATCCCCCCTGTCCTCATCAGTGCAGCAGATCCCCTCCCACCCCATCAGTGCAGCAGATCCCCCTGCCCCACCAGTGCAGCAGATCCCCCCTGTCCTCATCAGTGCAGCAGATCCCCTCCCACCCCATCAGTGCAGCAGATCCCCCTGCCCCACCAGTGCAGCAGATCCCCACCTGTCCCCATCAGTGCAGCAGATCCCTCCTGTCCCCATCAGTGCAGCAGATCCCCCATCCCCATTGGTACAGCAGATTCCTCCTGCCCCCATCAGTGCAGCAGACCCCCCTGTCCCCATCAGTGCAGCAGCCCCCCACCCCCATCAGTGCAGCAGATCCCCGCTGTCCCCATCAGTGCAGCAGATCCCCCGTCCACATTGGTGCAGCAGATCCCTCCTGCCCCCATCAGTGCAGCAGACCTCCCCTGTCCCATCAGTGCAGCAGCCCCCACCCCCATCAGTGCAGCAGATCCCCGCTGTCCCCATCAGTGCAGCAGCCCCCCACCCCATCAGTGCAGCAAAACCCCCCTGCCCCCAACAGTGCTGCAGATCCCCCCTGTCCCTATCAGTGCAGAGGCTCCCCCATGCCCCCATCAGTGGAGCATATCCCCCCTGTCCCCATCAGTGCAGCAGATCTCCCCTGTCCCCATCAAGGCAGCAGATCTCCCCTGTCCCCATCAGTGCATAGGATCCTCCCGCTGTCCCCATCAGTGCAGCAAATTCCCCCTGCCCCCATCAGTAAAGCAACCCCCCACCCCCTCAGTGCATATCCCCCTGCCCCATCAGTGCTGCGGATCCCCCCTGCCCCCACCAGTGCAGCAGATCCTCCTTGTCCCCATCAGTGCAGAGGATCCCCCCTGTGCCCATCACTGCAGCAGATCCCCCTGTCTCCATCAGTGTAGCAGATCTCTTTGTCCCCATCAGTGCAGCAGATCCCCCCTGTCCCCATCAGCAAAGCAGATCCCCTGTCCCTTCAGTGCAGCAGATCCCCCTTGTCCCCATCAGTGCAGCAGACCCCCTGTCCCCATCAGTGAAGAATATCCCTGTGTCCCCATCAGTGCAGCAGATCCCCACCTGTCTGCATCAGTGCAGCAGATCCCCACCTGTCTGCATCAGTGCAGCAGATCCCCCATCAGTGCAGCAGACTCCCACCCCATCAGTGCAGCAGATCCCCACCTGTCCGCATCAGTGCAGCAGATCCCTCACCCCCATCAGTGCAGCAGATCCCCCCTCCCCATCAGTGCAGAGGATCCCCCTGCCCCCATCAGGGCAGCAGATCCCTCCTGCCCCATCAGTGCAGCAGAACACCCCTTTCCCCATCAGTGCAGCAGATCCCCACCTGTCCCCATCAGTGCAGCAGATCCCCCCTGCCCCACCAGTGCAGCAGATCCCCACCTGTCCCCATCAGTGCAGCAGATCCCGTCCTGCCCCATCAGTGCAGCAGATCCCCCGTCCACATTGGTGCAGCAGATCCCTCCTTCCCCCATCAGTGCAGCAGACCTCCCCTGTCCCATCAGTGCAGCAGCCCCCACCCCCATCAGTGCAGCAGATCCCCGCTGTCCCCATCAGTGCAGCAGCCCTCCACCCCATCAGTGCAGCAAAACCCCCCTGCCCCCAACAGTGCTGCAGATCCCCCCTGTCCCTATCAGTTCAGAGGCTCCCCCATGCCCCCATCAGTGGAGCATATCCCCCCTGTCCCCATCAGTGCAGCAGATCTCCCCTGTCCCCATCAAGGCAGCAGATCTCCCCTGTCCCCATCAGTGCATAGGATCCTCCCCCTGTCCCCATCAGTGCAGCAAATTCCCCCTGCCCCCATCAGTAAAGCAACCCCCCACCCCCTCAGTGCATATCCCCCTGCCCCATCAGTGCTGCGGATCCCCCCTGCCCCCACCAGTGCAGCAGATCCTCCTTGTCCCCATCAGTGCAGAGGATCCCCCCTGTTCCCATCACTGCAGCAGATCCCCCTGTCTCCATCAGTGTAGCAGATCTCTTTGTCCCCATCAGTGCAGCAGATCCCCCCTGTCCCCATCAGTAAAGCAGATCCCCTGTCCCATCAGTGCAGCAGATCCCCCTTGTCCCCATCAGTGCAGCAGACCCCCTGTCCCCATCAGTGCAGCAGATCCCTCTGTCCCCATCAGTGCAGCAGATCCCCACCTGTCTGCATCAGTGCAGCAGATCCCCCATCAGTGCAGCAGACTCCCACCCCCATCAGTGCAGCAGATCCCCACCTGTCTGCATCAGTGCAGCAGATCCCCCCACCCCCATCAGTGCAGCAGATCCCCCCTCCCCATCAGTGCAGAGGATCCCCCTGCCCCCATCAGGGCAGCATATCCCCCCTGTCCCCATCAGGGCAGCAGATCTCCCCTTTCCCCATCAGTGCAGCAGATCCCCTCTGTCCCCATTATTGCAGCCGATCCCCCTGTCCTCATCAGTGCAGCAGATCCCCTCCCACCCCATTAGTGCAGCAGATCTCCCTGCCCCCACCAGTGCAGCAGATCCCCCCTGACCCCATCAGGGCAGCAGATCTCCCCTTTTCCCATCAGTGCAGCAGGTCCCCACCTGTCCCCACCAGTGCAGCAGATCCCCCCCTGTCCTCATCAGTGCAGCAGATCCCCTCCCACCCCATCAGTGCAGCAGATCTCCCTGCCCCACCAGTGCAGCAGATCCCCACCTGTCCCCATCAGTGCAGCAGATCCCTCCTGTCCCCATCAGTGCAGCAGATCACCCGTCCCCATCGGTACAGCAGATTCCTCCTGCCCCCATCAGTGCAGCAGACCCCCCTGTCCCCATCAGTGCAGCAGCCCCCCACCCCCATCAGTGCAGCAGATCCCCGCTGTCCCCATTAGTGCAGCAGATCCCCCCTGCCCCCACCAGTGCAGCAGATCCTCCCTGTCCCCATCAGTGCAGAGGATCCCCCATGTCCCATCAGTGCAGCAGATCCCCCCGGTCCCCATCAGTATAGCAGATCTCCCTGTCCCCATCAATGCAGCAGATCCCCCTGTCCCCATCAGTGCAGCAGATCCCTCTGTCCCATCAGTGCAGCAGACCCCCCCTGTCCCCTTCAGTGCAGCAGACCCCCATGTCCCCATCAGTGCAGCAGATCCCCCTGCCCCCACCAGGGCAGCAGATCGCCCCTGTTCCCATCAGGGCAGCAGATCTCCCCTTTCCCCATCAGTGCAGAGGAACCCCCCTGTCCCCATCAGTGCAGCAGATCCCCCTTGTCCCCATCAGTGCAGCAGATCCCCCCTGTCCACATCAGTGCAGCAGATCCCCCTGTCCCCATCAGTGCAGCAGACCCCCGTCCCCATCAGTGCAGCAGATTTTCCCTGTCCCCATTAGTGAAGCAGCCCACTGCCCCGTTCAGTGCAGAAGATCCCCCTGCCCCCATCAGTGCAGCAGACCCCCTTGTCCCCATCAGTGCAGCAGATTTTCCCTGTCCCCATTAGTGCAGCAGCTCCCCGCCCCATCAGTGCAGCAGATCCCCCTGCCCCCATCAGTGCAGCAGATCCCCTCCTGCCCCCATCAGTGCAGCAGATCCCCCGCCCCCATCAGTGCAGCAGACCCCCCGTCCCCATCAGTGCAGCAGACCCCCCATCCCCATCAGTGCAGCAGATCCCCCTGTCCCCACCAGTGCAGCTGATCCCCCCTGCCCCCACTAGTGCAGCAGATCCACCCTGCCCCCACAGTGCAGCAGACCCCCCTGTCGCCATCAGTGCAGCAGATCCCCCCTGTCCCTATCAGTGACAGCAGATCCCCGTGTCCCCATCAGTGCAGCAGACCCCCCTTTCCCCATCAGTGCAGCAGATTTTCCCTGTCCCCATTAGTGCAGAAGCTCCCCGCCCCCATCAGTTCAGCAGGTCCACCCTGCCCCATCAGTGCAGCAGATCCCCCTGCCCCCATCAGTGCAGCAGACCCCCCTGTCCCCATCAGTGCAGCAGAACCCACCTGTCTGCATCAGTGCAGCAGATCCCCATCAGTGCAGCAGACCCCCCCACCCCCATCAGTGGAGCAGACTCCCCCACCCCCATCAGTGCAGCAGATCCCCCATCCCCATCAGTGCAGAGGATCCCCCTGGCCCCACCAGGGCAGCATATCCCCCTGTCCTCATCACTGCAGCAGATCCCCTCCCACCCCATCAGTGCAGCAGATCTCCCTGCCCCCACCAGTGCAGCATATCCCCCCTGTCCCCATCAGGGCAGCAGATCTCCCCTTTTCCCATCAGTGCAGCAGATCCCCACCTGTCCCCACCAGTGCAGCAGATCCCCCCTGTCCTCATCACTGCAGCAGATCCCCCTGTCTCCATCAGTGTAGCAGATCTCTTTGTCCCCATCAGTGCAGCAGATCCCCCCTGTCCCCATCAGTAAAGCAGATCCCCTGTCCCATCAGTGCAGCAGATCCCCCTTGTCCCCATCAGTGCAGCAGACCCCCTGTCCCCATCAGTGCAGCAGATCCCTCTGTCCCCATCAGTGCAGCAGATCCCCACCTGTCTGCATCAGTGCAGCAGATCCCCCATCAGTGCAGCAGACTCCCACCCCCATCAGTGCAGCAGATCCCCACCTGTCTGCATCAGTGCAGCAGATCCCCCCACCCCCATCAGTGCAGCAGATCCCCCCTCCCCATCAGTGCAGAGGATCCCCCTGCCCCCATCAGGGCAGCATATCCCCCCTGTCCCCATCAGGGCAGCAGATCTCCCCTTTCCCCATCAGTGCAGCAGATCCCCTCTGTCCCCATTATTGCAGCCGATCCCCCTGTCCTCATCAGTGCAGCAGATCCCCTCCCACCCCATTAGTGCAGCAGATCTCCCTGCCCCCACCAGTGCAGCAGATCCCCCCTGACCCCATCAGGGCAGCAGATCTCCCCTTTTCCCATCAGTGCAGCAGGTCCCCACCTGTCCCCACCAGTGCAGCAGATCCCCCCCTGTCCTCATCAGTGCAGCAGATCCCCTCCCACCCCATCAGTGCAGCAGATCTCCCTGCCCCACCAGTGCAGCAGATCCCCACCTGTCCCCATCAGTGCAGCAGATCCCTCCTGTCCCCATCAGTGCAGCAGATCACCCGTCCCCATCGGTACAGCAGATTCCTCCTGCCCCCATCAGTGCAGCAGACCCCCCTGTCCCCATCAGTGCAGCAGCCCCCCACCCCATCAGTGCAGCAGATCCCCGCTGTCCCCATTAGTGCAGCAGATCCCCCCTGCCCCCACCAGTGCAGCAGATCCTCCCTGTCCCCATCAGTGCAGAGGATCCCCCATGTCCCATCAGTGCAGCAGATCCCCCCGGTCCCCATCAGTATAGCAGATCTCCCTGTCCCCATCAATGCAGCAGATCCCCCTGTCCCCATCAGTGCAGCAGATCCCTCTGTCCCATCAGTGCAGCAGACCCCCCCTGTCCCCTTCAGTGCAGCAGACCCCCATGTCCCCATCAGTGCAGCAGATCCCCCTGCCCCCACCAGGGCAGCAGATCGCCCCTGTTCCCATCAGGGCAGCAGATCTCCCCTTTCCCCATCAGTGCAGAGGAACCCCCCTGTCCCCATCAGTGCAGCAGATCCCCCTTGTCCCCATCAGTGCAGCAGATCCCCCCTGTCCACATCAGTGCAGCAGATCCCCCTGTCCCCATCAGTGCAGCAGACCCCCGTCCCCATCAGTGCAGCAGATTTTCCCTGTCCCCATTAGTGAAGCAGCCCACTGCCCCGTTCAGTGCAGAAGATCCCCCTGCCCCCATCAGTGCAGCAGACCCCCTTGTCCCCATCAGTGCAGCAGATTTTCCCTGTCCCCATTAGTGCAGCAGCTCCCCGCCCCATCAGTGCAGCAGATCCCCCTGCCCCCATCAGTGCAGCAGATCCCCTCCTGCCCCCATCAGTGCAGCAGATCCCCCGCCCCCATCAGTGCAGCAGACCCCCCGTCCCCATCAGTGCAGCAGACCCCCCATCCCCATCAGTGCAGCAGATCCCCCTGTCCCCACCAGTGCAGCTGATCCCCCCTGCCCCCACTAGTGCAGCAGATCCACCCTGCCCCCACAGTGCAGCAGACCCCCCTGTCGCCATCAGTGCAGCAGATCCCCCCTGTCCCTATCAGTGACAGCAGATCCCCGTGTCCCCATCAGTGCAGCAGACCCCCCTTTCCCCATCAGTGCAGCAGATTTTCCCTGTCCCCATTAGTGCAGAAGCTCCCCGCCCCCATCAGTTCAGCAGGTCCACCCTGCCCCATCAGTGCAGCAGATCCCCCTGCCCCCATCAGTGCAGCAGACCCCCCTGTCCCCATCAGTGCAGCAGAACCCACCTGTCTGCATCAGTGCAGCAGATCCCCATCAGTGCAGCAGACCCCCCCACCCCCATCAGTGGAGCAGACTCCCCCACCCCCATCAGTGCAGCAGATCCCCCATCCCCATCAGTGCAGAGGATCCCCCTGGCCCCACCAGGGCAGCATATCCCCCTGTCCTCATCACTGCAGCAGATCCCCTCCCACCCCATCAGTGCAGCAGATCTCCCTGCCCCCACCAGTGCAGCATATCCCCCCTGTCCCCATCAGGGCAGCAGATCTCCCCTTTTCCCATCAGTGCAGCAGATCCCCACCTGTCCCCACCAGTGCAGCAGATCCCCCCTGTCCTCATCAGTGCAGCAGATCCCCTCCCACCCCATCAGTGCAGCAGATCCCCCTGCCCCACCAGTGCAGCAGATCCCCACCTGTCCCCATCAGTGCAGCAGATCCCTCCTGTGCCCATCAGTGCAGCAGATCCCCATCCCCATTGGTACAGCAGATTCCTCCTGCCCCCATCAGTGCAGCAGACCCCCCTGTCCCCATCAGTGCAGCAGCCCCCCACCCCCATCAGTGCAGCAGATCCCCGCTGTCCCCATTAGTGCAGCAGATCCCCCCTGCCCCCACCAGTGCAGCAGATCCTCCCTGTCCCCATCAGTGCAGAGGATCCCCCCCTGTCCCATCAGTGCAGCAGATCCCCCCATCCCCATCAGTATAGCAGATCTCCCTGTCCCTATCAATGCAGCAGATCCCCATGTCCCCATCAGTGCAGCAGATCCCTCTGTACCATCAGTGCAGCAGACCCCCCTGTCCCCTTCAGTGCAGCAGACCCCCCTGTCCCCATCAGTGCAGCAGATCCCCCTGCCCCCACCAGGGCAGCATATCGCCCCTGTTACCATCAGGGCAGCAGATCTCCCCTTTCCCCATCAGTGCAGAGGAACCCCCATGTCCCCATCAGTGCAGCAGATCCCCATTGTCCCCATCAGTGCAGCAGATCCCCCCTGTCCACATCAGTGCAGAGGATCCCCCCTGTCTGCATCAGTGCAGCAGATCACCCTGTCCCCATCAGTGCAGCAGATCCCACTGTCTCCATCAGTGCAGCAGATCCCCCTGTCGCCATCAGTGCAGCAGATCCCCCCTGTCCCTATCAGTGACAGCAGATCCCCGTGTCCCCATCAGTGCAGCAGACCCCCCTTTCCCCATCAGTGCAGCAGATTTTCCCTGTCCCCATTAGTGCAGAAGCTCCCCGCCCCCATCTGTTCAGCAGGTCCACCCTGCCCCATCAGTGCAGCAGATCCCCCTGCCCCCATCAGTGCAGCAGAACCCCCTGTCCCCATCAGTGCAGCAGAACCCACCTGTCTGCATCAGTGCAGCAGATCCCCATCAGTGCAGCAGACCCCCCCACCCCCATCAGTGGAGCAGACTCCCCCACCCCCATCAGTGCAGCAGATCCCCCATCCCCATCAGTGCAGAGGATCCCCCTGGCCCCACCAGGGCAGCATATCCCCCTGTCCCCATCAGTGCAGCAGATCCCCTCCCACCCCATCAGTGCAGCAGATCTCCCTGCCCCCACCAGTGCAGCATATCCCCCCTGTCCCCATCAGGGCAGCAGATCTCCCCTTTTCCCATCAGTGCAGCAGATCCCCACCTGTCCCCACCAGTGCAGCAGATCCCCCCTGTCCTCATCAGTGCAGCAGATCCCCTCCCACCCCATCAGTGCAGCAGATCCCCCTGCCCCACCAGTGCAGCAGATCCCCACCTGTCCCCATCAGTGCAGCAGATCCCTCCTGTCCCCATCAGTGCAGCAGATCCCCCATCCCCATTGGTACAGCAGATTCCTCCTGCCCCCATCAGTGCAGCAGACCCCCCTGTCACCATCAGTGCAGCAGCCCCCCACCCCCATCAGTGCAGCAGATCCCCGCTGTCCCCATTAGTGCAGCAGATCCCCCCTGCCCCCACCAGTGCAGCAGATCCTCCCTGTCCCCATCAGTGCAGAGGATCCCCCCTGTCCCATCAGTGCAGCAGATCCCCCCGATCCCCATCAGTATAGCAGATCTCCCTGTCCCCATCAATGCAGCAGATCCCCATGTCCCCATCAGTGCAGCAGATCCCTCTGTCCCATCAGTGCAGCAGACCCCCCCTGTCCCCTTCAGTGCAGCAGACCCCCCTGTCCCCATCAGTGCAGCAGATCCCCCTGCCCCCACCAGGGCAGCATATCGCCCCTGTTCCCATCAGTGCAGCAGATCCCCCCTGTCCACATCAGTGCAGAGGATCCCCCCTGTCCGCATCAGTGCAGCAGATCACCCTGTCCCCATCAGTGCAGCAGATCCCACTGTCTCCATCAGTGCAGCAGATCCCCCTGTCCCCATCAGTGCAGCAGATTTTCCCTGTCCCCATTAGTGCAGCAGCTCCCCGCCCCATCAGTGCAGCAGATTCCCCTGCCCCATCAGTGCAGCAGATCCCCTCCTGCCCCCATCAGTGCAGCAGATCCCCCGCCCCCATCAGTGCAGCAGACCCCCATCCCCATCAGTGCAGCAGATCCCCCTTGTCCCCATCAGTGCAGCAGATCCCCCCTGTCCACATCAGTGCAGCAGATCCCCCTGTCCCCATCAGTGCAGCAGACCCCCGTCCCCATCAGTGCAGCAGATTTTCCCTGTCCCCATTAGTGAAGCAGCCCACTGCCCCGTTCAGTGCAGAAGATCCCCCTGCCCCCATCAGTGCAGCAGACCCCCTTGTCCCCATCAGTGCAGCAGATTTTCCCTGTCCCCATTAGTGCAGCAGCTCCCCGCCCCATCAGTGCAGCAGATCCCCCTGCCCCCATCAGTGCAGCAGATCCCCTCCTGCCCCCATCAGTGCAGCAGATCCCCCGCCCCCATCAGTGCAGCAGACCCCCCGTCCCCATCAGTGCAGCAGACGCCCCATCCCCATCAGTGCAGCAGATCCCCCTGTCCCCACCAGTGCAGCTGATCCCCCCTGCCCCCACTAGTGCAGCAGATCCACCCTGCCCCCACAGTGCAGCAGACCCCCCTGTCGCCATCAGTGCAGCAGATCCCCCCTGTCCCTATCAGTGACAGCAGATCCCCGTGTCCCCATCAGTGCAGCAGACCCCCCTTTCCCCATCAGTGCAGCAGATTTTCCCTGTCCCCATTAGTGCAGAAGCTCCCCGCCCCCATCAGTTCAGCAGGTCCACCCTGCCCCATCAGTGCAGCAGATCCCCCTGCCCCCATCAGTGCAGCAGACCCCCCTGTCCCCATCAGTGCAGCAGAACCCACCTGTCTGCATCAGTGCAGCAGATCCCCATCAGTGCAGCAGACCCCCCCACCCCCATCAGTGGAGCAGACTCCCCCACCCCCATCAGTGCAGCAGATCCCCCATCCCCATCAGTGCAGAGGATCCCCCTGGCCCCACCAGGGCAGCATATCCCCCTGTCCTCATCACTGCAGCAGATCCCCTCCCACCCCATCAGTGCAGCAGATCTCCCTGCCCCCACCAGTGCAGCATATCCCCCCTGTCCCCATCAGGGCAGCAGATCTCCCCTTTTCCCATCAGTGCAGCAGATCCCCACCTGTCCCCACCAGTGCAGCAGATCCCCCCTGTCCTCATCAGTGCAGCAGATCCCCTCCCATCCCATCAGTGCAGCAGATCCCCCTGCCCCACCAGTGCAGCAGATCCCCACCTGTCCCCATCAGTGCAGCAGATCCCTCCTGTGCCCATCAGTGCAGCAGATCCCCATCCCCATTGGTACAGCAGATTCCTCCTGCCCCCATCAGTGCAGCAGACCCCCCTGTCCCCATCAGTGCAGCTGCCCCCCACCCCCATCAGTGCAGCAGATCCCCGCTGTCCCCATTAGTGCAGCAGATCCCCCCTGCCCCCACCAGTGCAGCAGATCCTCCCTGTCCCCATCAGTGCAGAGGATCCCCCCCTGTCCCATCAGTGCAGCAGATCCCCCCATCCCCATCAGTATAGCAGATCTCCCTGTCCCTATCAATGTAGCAGATCCCCATGTCCCCATCAGTGCAGCAGATCCCTCTGTACCATCAGTGCAGCAGACCCCCCTGTCCCCTTCAGTGCAGCAGACCCCCCTGTCCCCATCAGTGCAGCAGATCCCCCTGCCCCCACCAGGGCAGCATATCGCCCCTGTTACCATCAGGGCAGCAGATCTCCCCTTTCCCCATCAGTGCAGAGGAACCCCCATGTCCCCATCAGTGCAGCAGATCCCCATTGTCCCCATCAGTGCAGCAGATCCCCCCTGTCCACATCAGTGCAGAGGATCCCCCCTGTCTGCATCAGTGCAGCAGATCACCCTGTCCCCATCAGTGCAGCAGATCCCACTGTCTCCATCAGTGCAGCAGATCCCCCTGTCGCCATCAGTGCAGCAGATCCCCCCTGTCCCTATCAGTGACAGCAGATCCCCGTGTCCCCATCAGTGCAGCAGACCCCCCTTTCCCCATCAGTGCAGCAGATTTTCCCTGTCCCCATTAGTGCAGAAGCTCCCCGCCCCCATCTGTTCAGCAGGTCCACCCTGCCCCATCAGTGCAGCAGATCCCCCTGCCCCCATCAGTGCAGCAGACCCCCCTGTCCCCATCAGTGCAGCAGAACCCACCTGTCTGCATCAGTGCAGCAGATCCCCATCAGTGCAGCAGACCCCCCCACCCCCATCAGTGGAGCAGACTCCCCCACCCCCATCAGTGCAGCAGATCCCCCATCCCCATCAGTGCAGAGGATCCCCCTGGCCCCACCAGGGCAGCATATCCCCCTGTCCCCATCAGTGCAGCAGATCCCCTCCCACCCCATCAGTGCAGCAGATCTCCCTGCCCCCACCAGTGCAGCATATCCCCCCTGTCCCCATCAGGGCAGCAGATCTCCCCTTTTCCCATCAGTGCAGCAGATCCCCACCTGTCCCCACCAGTGCAGCAGATCCCCCCTGTCCTCATCAGTGCAGCAGATCCCCTCCCACCCCATCAGTGCAGCAGATCCCCCTGCCCCACCAGTGCAGCAGATCCCCACCTGTCCCCATCAGTGCAGCAGATCCCTCCTGTCCCCATCAGTGCAGCAGATCCCCCATCCCCATTGGTACAGCAGATTCCTCCTGCCCCCATCAGTGCAGCAGACCCCCCTGTCACCATCAGTGCAGCAGCCCCCCACCCCCATCAGTGCAGCAGATCCCCGCTGTCCCCATTAGTGCAGCAGATCCCCCCTGCCCCCACCAGTGCAGCAGATCCTCCCTGTCCCCATCAGTGCAGAGGATCCCCCCTGTCCCATCAGTGCAGCAGATCCCCCCGATCCCCATCAGTATAGCAGATCTCCCTGTCCCCATCAATGCAGCAGATCCCCATGTCCCCATCAGTGCAGCAGATCCCTCTGTCCCATCAGTGCAGCAGACCCCCCCTGTCCCCTTCAGTGCAGCAGACCCCCCTGTCCCCATCAGTGCAGCAGATCCCCCTGCCCCCACCAGGGCAGCATATCGCCCCTGTTCCCATCAGTGCAGCAGATCCCCCCTGTCCACATCAGTGCAGAGGATCCCCCCTGTCCGCATCAGTGCAGCAGATCACCCTGTCCCCATCAGTGCAGCAGATCCCACTGTCTCCATCAGTGCAGCAGATCCCCCTGTCCCCATCAGTGCAGCAGATTTTCCCTGTCCCCATTAGTGCAGCAGCTCCCCGCCCCATCAGTGCAGCAGATTCCCCTGCCCCATCAGTGCAGCAGATCCCCTCCTGCCCCCATCAGTGCAGCAGATCCCCCGCCCCCATCAGTGCAGCAGACCCCCGTCCCCATCAGTGCAGCAGACCCCCCATCCCCATCAGTGCAGCAGATCCCCCTGTCCCCACCAGTGCAGCTGATCCCCCCTGCCCCCACTAGTGCAGCAGATCCACCCTGCCCCCACCAGTGCAGCAGACCCCCCTGTCGCCATCAGTGCAGCAGATCCCCCCTGTCCCTATCAGTGACAGCAGATCCCCGTGTCCCCATCAGTGCAGCAGACCCCCCTTTCCCCATCAGTGCAGCAGATTTTCCCTGTCCCCATTAGTGCAGAAGCTCCCCGCCCCCATCAGTTCAGCAGGTCCACCCTGCCCCATCAGTGCAGCAGATCCCCCTGCCCCCATCAGTGCAGCAGACCCCCCTGTCCCCATCAGTGCAGCAGACCCCACCTGTCTGCATCAGTGCAGCAGATCCCCATCAGTGCAGCAGACCCCCCCACCCCCATCAGTGGAGCAGACTCCCCCACCCCCATCAGTGCAGCAGATCCCCACCTGTCTGAATCAGTGTGCAGCAGATCCCCCCACCCCATCAGTGCAGCAGATACCCCATCCCCATCAGTGCAGAGGATCCCCCTGGCCCCACCAGGGCAGCATATCCCCCTGTCCCCATCATTGCAGCAGATCCCTCTGTCCCCATCAGTGCAGCAGATCCCCACCTGTCTGCATCAGTGCAGCAGATCCCCCATCAGTGCAGCAGACTCCCACCCCCATCAGTGCAGCAGATCCCCACCTGTCCGCATCAGTGCAGCAGATCCCCCCACCCCCATCAGTGCAGCAGATCCCCCCTCCCCATCAGTGCAGAGGATCCCCCTGCCCCCATCAGGGCAGCATATCCCCCCTGTCCCCATCAGGGCAGCAGATCTCCGCTTTCCCCATCAGTGCAGCAGATCCCCCCTGTCCCCATTATTGCAGCCGATCCCCCTGTCCTCATCAGTGCAGTAGATCCCCTCCCACCCCATTAGTGCAGCAGATCTCCCTGCCCCCACCAGTGCAGCAGATCCCCCTGACCCCATCAGGGCAGCAGATCTCCCCTTTTCCCATCAGTGCAGCAGGTCCCCACCTGTCCCCACCAGTGCAGCAGATCCCCCCTGTCCTCATCAGTGCAGCAGATCCCCTCCCACCCCATCAGTGCAGCAGATCCCCCTGCCCCACCAGTGCAGCAGATCCCCACCTGTCCCCATCAGTGCAGCAGATCCCTCCTGTCCCCATCAGTGCAGCAGATCACCCGTCCCCATCGGTACAGCAGATTCCTCCTGCCCCCATCAGTGCAGCAGACCCCCCTGTCCCCATCAGTGCAGCAGCCCCCACCCCCATCAGTGCAGCAGATCCCCGCTGTCCCCTTTAGTGCAGCAGATCCCCCCTGCCCCCACCGGTGCAGCAGATCCTCCCTGTCCCCATCAGTGCAGAGGATCCCCCCCTGTCCCATCAGTGCAGCAGATCCCCCCGGTCCCCATCAGTATAGCAGATCTCCCTGTCCCCATCAATGCAGCAGATCCCCCTGTCCCCATCAGTGCAGCAGATCCCTCTGTCCCATCAGTGCAGCAGACCCCCCCTGTCCCCTTCAGTGCAGCAGACCCCCCTGTCCCCATCAGTGCAGCAGATCCCCCTGCCCCCACCAGGGCAGCATATCGCCCCTGTTCCCATCAGGGCAGCAGATCTCCCCTTTCCCCATCAGTGCAGAGGAACCCCCCTGTCCCCATCAGTGCAGCAGATCCCCCTTGTCCCCATCAGTGCAGCAGATCCCCCCTGTCCACATCAGTGCAGAGGATCCCCCCTGTCCGCATCAGTGCAGCAGATCACCCTGTCCCCATCAGTGCAGCAGATCCCACTGTCTCCATCAGTGCAGCAGATCCCCCTGTCCCCATCAGTGCAGCAGACCCCCGTCCCCATCAGTGCAGCAGATTTTCCCTGTCCCCATTAGTGAAGCAGCCCCCTGCCCCGTTCAGTGCAGAAGATCCCCCTGCCCCCATCAGTGCAGCAGACCCCCCTGTCCCCATCAGTGCAGCAGATTTTCCCTGTCCCCATTAGTGCAGCAGCTCCCCGCCCCATCAGTGCAGCAGATCCCCCTGCCCCCATCATTGCAGCAGATCCCCTCCTGCCCCCATCAGTGCAGCAGATCCCCCGCCCCCATCAGTGCAGCAGACCCCCCCGTCCCCATCAGTGCAGCAGACCCCCCATCCCCATCAGTGCAGCAGATCCCCCTGTCCCCACCAGTGCAGCTGATCCTCCCTGCCCCCACTAGTGCAGCAGATCCACCCTGCCCCCACCAGTGCAGCAGACCCCCCTGTCGCCATCAGTGCAGCAGATCCCTCCTGTCCCTATCAGTGACAGCAGATCCCCGTGTCCCCATCAGTGCAGCAGACCCCCCTTTTCCCATCAGTGCAGCAGATTTTCCCTGTCCCCATTAGTGCAGAAGCTCCCCGCCCCCATCAGTTCAGCAGGTCCACCCTGCCCCATCAGTGCAGCAGATCCCCCTGCCCCCATCAGTGCAGCAGACCCCCCTGTCCCCATCAGTGCAGCAGAACCCACCTGTCTGCATCAGTGCAGCAGATCCCCATCAGTGCAGCAGACCCCCCCACCCCCATCAGTGGAGCAGACTCCCCCACCCCCATCAGTGCAGCAGATCCCCCATCCCCATCAGTGCAGAGGATCCCCCTGGCCCCACCAGGGCAGCATATCCCCCTGTCCTCATCAGTGCAGCAGATCCCCTCCCACCCCATCAGTGCAGCAGATCTCCCTGCCCCCACCAGTGCAGCATATCCCCCCTGTCCCCATCAGGGCTGCAGATCTCCCCTTTTCCCATCAGTGCAGCAGATCCCCACCTGTCCCCACCAGTGCAGCAGATCCCCCCTGTCCTCATCAGTGCAGCAGATCTCCTCCCACCCCATCAGTGCAGCAGATCCCCCTGCCCCACCAGTGCAGCAGATCCCCACCTTTCCCCATCAGTGCAGCAGATCCCTCCTGTCCCCATCAGTGCAGCAGATCCCCCATCCCTATTGGTACAGCAGATTCCTCCTGCCCCCATCAGTGCAGCAGACCCCCCTGTCCCCATCAGTGCAGCAGCCCCCCGCCCCCATCAGTGCAGCAGATCCCCGCTGTCCCCATTAGTGCAGCAGATCCCCCCTGCCCCCACCAGTGCAGCAGATCCTCCCTTTCCCCATCAGTGCAGAGGATCCCCCCTGTCCCATCAGTGCAGCAGATCCCCCCGATCCCCATCAGTATAGCAGATCTCCCTGTCCCCATCAATGCAGCAGATCCCCATGTCCCCATCAGTGCAGCAGATCCCTCTGTCCCATCAGTGCAGCAGACCCCCCCTGTCCCCTTCAGTGCAGCAGACCCCCCTGTCCCCATCAGTGCAGCAGATCCCCCTGCCCCCACCAGGGCAGCATATCGCCCCTGTTCCCATCAGGGCAGCAGATCTCCCCTTTCCCCATCAGTGCAGAGGAACCCCCATGTCCCCATCAGTGCAGCAGATCCCCCTTGTCCCCATCAGTGCAGCAGATCCCCCCTGTCCACATCAGTGCAGAGGATCCCCCCTGTCCGCATCAGTGCAGCAGATCACCCTGTCCCCATCAGTGCAGCAGATCCCACTGTCTCCACCAGTGCAGCAGATCCCCCTGTCCCCATCAGTGCAGCAGACCCCCTGTCCTGTTCAGTGCAGCAGATTTTCCCTGTCCCCATTAGTGCAGAAGATCCCCCTGCCCCGTTCAGTGCAGAAGATCCCCCTGCCCCCATCAGTGCAGCAGACCCCCCTGTCCCCATCAGTGCAGCAGATTTTCCCTGTCCCCATTAGTGCAGCAGCTCCCCGCCCCATCAGTGCAGCAGATCCCCCTGCCCCCATCAGTGCAGCAGATCCCCTCCTGCCCCCATCAGTGCAGCAGATCCCCCGCCCCCATCAGTGCAGCAGACCCCCGTCCCCATCAGTGCAGCAGACCCCCCCATCCCCATCAGTGCAGCAGATCCCCCTGTCCCCACCAGTGCAGCTGATCCCCCCTGCCCCCACTAGTGCAGCAGATCCACCCTGCCCCCACCAGTGCAGCAGACCCCCCTGTCGCCATCAGTGCAGCAGATCCCCCCTGTCCCTATCAGTGACAGCAGATCCCCGTGTCCCCATCAGTGCAGCAGACCCCCTTTCCCCATCAGTGCAGCAGATTTTCCCTGTCCCCATTAGTGCAGAAGCTCCCCGCTCCCATCAGTTCAGCAGGTCCACCCTGCCCCATCAGTGCAGCAGATCCCCCTGCCCCCATCATTGCAGCAGACCCCCCTGTCCCCATCAGTGCAGCAGACCCCACCTGTCTGCATCAGTGCAGCAGATCCCCATCAGTGCAGCAGACCCCCCACACCCCCATCAGTGGAGCAGACTCCCCCACCCCCATCAGTGCAGCAGATCCCCACCTGTCTGAATCAGTGTGCAGCAGATCCCCCCACCCCATCAGTGCAGCAGATCCCCCATCCCCATCAGTGCAGAGGATCCCCCTGGCCCCATCAGGGCAGCATATCCCCCTGTCCCCATCAGTGCAGCAGATGCCCCCTGCCCCCACCAGTGCAGCAGATCCTCCCTGTCCCCACCAGTGCAGAGGATCTCCCCTGTCCCCATCACTGCAGCAGATTCCCCCTGTCCCCATCAGTGTAGCAGATCTCCCTGTCCCCATCAGTACAGCAAATCCCCCCTGTCCCCATCAGTAAAGCAGATCCCCCTGTCCCATCAGTGCAGCAGATCCCCCCTGTCCCCATCAGTGCAGCAGACCCCCCTGTCCCCATCAGTGCAGCACATCCCCACCTGTCCGCATCAGTGCAGCAGACCCCCCCACCGCCATCAGTGCAGCAGACTCAATGCCCCTTCAGTGCAGCAGATCCCCACCTATCCGCATCAGTGCAGCAAATCCCCCGCCCCCATCAGCACAGCAGATCCCCCATCCCCATCAGTGCAGAGGATCCCCCTGCCCCCACCAGGGCAGCATATCGCCCCTGTTCCCATCAGGGCAGCAGATCTCCCCTTTCCCCATCAGTGCAGAGGAACTCCCCTGTCCCCATCAGTGCAGCAGATCCCCCTTGTCCCCATCAGTGCAGCAGATCCCACCTGTCCACATCAGTTCAGAGGATCCCCCCTGTCCGCATCAGTGCAGCAGATCACCCTGTCCCCATCAGTGCAGCAGATCCCACTGTCTCCATCAGTGCAGCAGATCCCCCTGTCCCCATCAGTGCAGCAGACCCCCCTGTCCCCATCAGTGCAGCAGATTTTCCCTGTCCCCATTAGTGAAGCAGCCCCCTGCCCCGTTCAGTGCAGAAGATCCCCCTGCCCCCATCAGTGCAGCAGCCCCCCCGTCCCCATCAGTGCAGCAGATTTTCCCTGTCCCCATTAGTGCAGCAGCTCCCCGCCCCATCAGTGCAGCAGATCCCCCCGCCCCATCAGTGCAGCAAATCCCCTCCTGCCCCCATCAGTGCAGCAGATCCCCTGCCCCCATCAGTGCAGCAGACCCCCGTCCCCATCAGTGCAGCAGACCCCCCATCCCCATCAGTGCAGCAGATCCCCCTGTCCCCACCAGTGCAGCTGATCCCCCCTGCCCCACTAGTGCAGCAGATCCACCCTGCCCCCACCAGTGCAGCAGACCCCCCTGTCGCCATCAGTGCAGCAGATCCCCCCATCCCTATCAGTGACAGCAGATCCCCGTGTCCCCATCAGTGCAGCAGACCCCCCTTTCCCCATCAGTGCAGCAGATTTTCCCTGTCCCCATTAGTGCAGAAGCTCCCCGCCCCTATCAGTTCAGCAGGTCCACCCTGCCATATCAGTGCAGCAGTTCCCCCTGCCACCATCAGTGCAGCAGACCCCCCTGACCCATCAGTGCAGCAGACCCCCTGCCCCCATCAGTGCAGCAGAGCACCTTTTTCCCCATCAGTGCAGCAGATCCCCCCTGCCCCATCAGTGCAGCAGATCCTCTCCTGCCCCATGAGTGCAGCAGATCCCCCCTTCCCTCACCAGTGCAGCAGATGCCCACCTGTCCCCATCAGTGCAGCAGATCCCCGTCCCCATCGGTGCAGCAGACCCCCCTGTCCCCATCAGGGTAGCAGATCTCCCATGTCCCCATCAGTGCAGAGGAACCCCCTGTCCCCATCAGTGCAGCAGATCCGCCTTGTCCCTATCAGTGTAGCAGATCCCCCTGCCCCCACCAGTGCAGCAGATCCCCCTGCCCCCACCAGTGCAACACACCCCCTCCCCCCACCAGTGCAGCAGACCCCCTGTGGTCATCAGTGCAGAAGATCCTCCTGTCCCCACCAGTTCAGCAACCCCCAACCCCCTGTGCCCATCAGTGCATCAGATCCCCAATGTCCCCATCAGTGCAGCAGATCCCCCTGTCCCCATCAGTGCAGCAGATCCCTCATGCCCCATCAGTGCAGCAGAACACCCCTTTCCCCATCAGTGCAGCAGAACACCCCTTTCCCCATCAGTGCAGCAGATCCCCACCTGTCCCCATCAGTGCAGCAGATCCCCCTGTCCCCATCAGTGCAGCAGATCCCGTCCTGCCCCATGAGTGCAGCAGATCCCCCCTGCCCCACCAGTGCAGCACATCCCCACCTGTCCCCATCAGTGCAGCAGATCCCGTCCTGCCCCATGAGTGCAGCAGATCCCCCCTGCCCCATCAGTGCAGCAGATCCCCCGTCCACATTGGTGCAGCAGATCCCTCCTGCCCCCATCAGTGCAGCAGACCTCCCCTGTCCCATCAGTGCAGCAGCCCCCACCCCCATCAGTGCAGCAGATCCCCGCTGTCCCCATCAGTGCAGCAAAAACCCCCTGCCCCCAACAGTGCTGCAGATCCCCCCTGTCCCTATCAGTGCAGAGGCTCCCCCATGCCCCCATCAGTGGAGCATATCCCCCTGTCCCCATCAGTGCAGCAGATCTCCCCTGTCCCCATCAAGGCAGCAGATCTCCCCTGTCCCCATCAGTGCAGAGGATCCTCCCCCTGTCCCCATCAGTGCAGCAAATCCCCCCTGCCCCCATCAGTAAAGCAACCCCCCACCCCCCTCAGTGCATATCCCCCTACCCCATCAGTGCTGCGGATCCCCCCTGCCCCCACCAGTGCAGCAGATCCTCCTTGTCCCCATCAGTGCAGAGGATCCCCCTGTTCCCATCACTGCAGCAGATCCCCCTGTCTCCATCAGTGTAGCAGATCTCTCTGTCCCCATCAGTGCAGCAGATCCCCCTGTCCCCATCAGTAAAGCAGATCCCCTGTCCCATCAGTGCAGCAGATCCCCCTTGTCCCCATCAGTGCAGCAGACCCCCTGTCCCCATCAGTGCAGCAGATCCCTCTGTCCCCATCAGTGCAGCAGATCCCCACCTGTCTGCATGAGTGCAGCAGATCTCCCATCAGTGCAGCAGACTCCCACCCCCCATCATTGCAGCAGATCCCCACCTGTCCGCATCAGTGCAGCAGATCCCCCCACCCCCATCAGTGCAGCAAATCCCCCCTCCCCATCAGTGCAGAGGATCCCCCTGCCCCATCAGGGCAGCATATCCCCCCTGTCCCCATCAGGGCAGCAGATCTCCCCTTTCCCCATCAGTGCAGCAGATCCCCCCTGCCCCCATTATTGCAGCAGATCCCCCTGTCCTTATCAGTGCATCAGATCCCCTCCCACCCCATCAGTGCAGCATATCTCCCTGCCCCCACCAGTGCAGCAGATCCCCCCTGTCCCCATCAGGGCAGCAGATCCCCCCTTTTCCCATCAGTGCAGCAGATCCCCACCTGTCCCCACCAGTGCAGCAGATCCCCCCTGTCCTCATCAGTGCAGCAGATCCCCTCCCACCCCATCAGTGCAGCAGATCCCCCTGTCCCACCAGTGCAGCAGATCCCCACCTGTCCCCATCAGTGCAGCAGATCCCTCCTGTCCCCATCAATGCAGCAGATCCCCTGTCCCCATCGGTACAGCAGATTCCTCCTGCCCCCATCAGTGCAGCAGACCCCCCTGTAACGATCAGTGCAGCAGCCCCCCGCCCCCATCAGTGCAGCAGATCCCCGCTGTCCCCATTAGTGCAGCAGATCCCCCTGCCCCCACCAGTGCAGCAGATCCTCCCTGTCCCCATCAGTGCAGAGGATCCCCCCGTCCCCATCAGTAAAGCAGATCCCCTGTCCCATCAGTGCAGCAGATCCCCCCTGTCCCCATCAGTGCAGCAGATCACTCTGTCCCCATCAGTGCAGCAGATCCCCACCTGTCTACATCAGTGCAGCAGATCCCCCATCAGTGCAGCAGACTCCCACCCCCCATCAGTGCAGCAGATCCCCACCTGTCCGCATCAGTGCAGCAGATCCCTCCACCCCATCAGTGCAGCAGATCCCCCCTCCCCATCAGTTCAGAGGATCCCCCTGCCCCCATCAGGGCAGCATATCCTCCCTGTCCCCATCAGGGCAGCAGATCTCCCCTTTTCCCATCAGTGCAGCAGATCCCCACCTGTCCCCACCAGTGCAGCAGATCCCCCCTGTCCTCATCAGTGCAGCAGATCCCCTCCCACCCCATCAGTGCAGCAGATCCCCCTGCCCCACCAGTGCAGCAGATCGCCACCTGTCCCCATCAGTGCAGCAGATCCCTCCTGTCCCCATCAGTGCAGCAGATCCCCCGTCCCCATCGGTACAGCAGATTCCTCCTGCCCCCATCAGTGCAGCAGACCCCCCTGTCCCCATCAGTGCAGCAGCCCCCCACCCCATCAGTGCAGCAGATCCCCGCTGTCCCCTTTAGTGCAGCAGATCCCCCCTGCCCCCACCAGTGCAGCAGATCCTCCCTGTCCCCATCAGTGCAGAGGATCCCCCCTGTCCCATCAGTGCAGCAGATCCCCCCGGTCCCCGTCAGTATAGCAGCTCTCCCTGTCCCCATCAATGCAACAGATCCCCCTGTCCCCATCAGTGCAGCAGATCCCTCTGTCCCATCAGTGCAGCAGACCCCCCTGTCCCCTTCAGTACAGCAGACCCCCCTGTCCCTATCAGTGCAGCAGATCCCCCTGTCCCCATCAGTGCAGCAGATCCCCCTGTCCCCATCATTGCAGCAGACCCCACCTGTCTGCATCAGTGCAGCAGATCCCCATCAGTGCAGCAAACCCCCCCACCCCCATCAGTGGAGCAGACTCCCCACCCCCATCAGTGCAGCAGATCCCCACCTGTCCGCATCAGTGTGCAGCAGATCCCCCCACCCCATCAGTGCAGCAGATCCCCCATCCCCATCAGTGCAGAGGATCCCCCTGGCCCCACCAAGGCAGCATATCCCCCTGTCCCCATCAGTGCACAGGATCTCCCCTGTCCCCATCACTGCAGCAGATTCCCCCTGTCCCCATCAGTGTAGCAGATCTCCCTGTCCCCATCAGTACAGCAGATCCCCCCTGTCCCCATCAGTAAAGAAGATCCCCCTGTCCCATCAGTGCAGCAGATCCCCCCTGTCCCCATCAGTGCAGCAGACCCCCCTGTTCCCATCAGTGCAGCAGATCCCCCTGTCCCCATCAGTGCAGCACATCCCCACCTGTCCGCATCAGTGCAGCAGACCCCTCCACCGCCATCAGTGCAGCAGACTCAACGCCCCTTCAGTGCAGCAGATCCCCACCTATTCGCATCAGTGCAGCAGATCCCCCGCCCCCATCAGCGCAGCAAATCCCCCATCCCCATCAGTGCAGAGGATCCCCCTGCCCCCACCAGGACAGCATATCGCCCCTGTTCCCATCAGGGCAGCAGATCTCCCCTTTCCCCATCAGTGCAGAGGAACCCCCCTGTCCCCATCAGTGCAGCAGATCCCCCTTGTCCCCATCAGTGCAGCAGATCCCCCCTGTCCACATCAGTGCAGAGGATCCCCCCTGTCCGCATCAGTGCAGCAGATCACCCTGTCCCCATCAGTGCAGCAGATCCCACTGTCTCCATCAGTGCAGCAGATCCCCCTGTCCCCATCAGTGCAGCAGACCCCCCTGTCCCCATCAGTGCAGCAGATTTTCCCTGTCCCCATTAGTGAAGCAGCCCCCTGCCTCGTTCAGTGCAGATCCCCCTGCCCCCATCAGTGCAGCAGACCCCCCTGTCCCCATCAGTGCAGCAGATTTTCCCTGTCCCCATTAGTGCAGCAGCTCCCTGCCCCATCAGTGCAGCAGATCCCCCTGCCCCATCAGTGCAGCAGATCCCCTCCTGCCCCCATCAGTGCAGCAGATCCCCCGCCCCCATCAGTGCAGCAGACCCCCGTCCCCATCAGTGCAGCAGACCCCCCATCCCCATCAGTGCAGCAGATCCCCCTGTCCCCACCAGTGCAGCTGATCCCCCCTGCCCCCACTAGTGCAGCAGATCCACCCTGCCCCCACCAGTGCAGCAGACCCCCCTGTCGCCATCAGTGCAGCAGATCCCCCCTGTCCCTATCAGTGACAGCAGATCCCCGTGTCCCCATCAGTGCAGCAGACCCCCCTTTCCCCATCAGTGCAGCAGATTTTCCCTGTCCCCATTAGTGCAGAAGCTCCCTGCCCCCATCAGTGCAGCAGGTCCACCCTGCCCCATCAGTGCAGCAGATCCCCCTGCCCCATCAGTGCAGCAGACCCCCCCGACCCATCAGTGCAGCAGACCCCCTCCCCCCATCAGTGCAGCAGAGCGCCTTTTTCCCCATCAGTGCAGCAGATCCCCACCTGTCCCCATCAGTGCAGCAGATCCCCCTGTCCCCATCAGTGCAGCAAATCCCCTCCTGCCCCATGAGTGCAGCAGAACCACCCATCCCCATCAGTGCAGCAGGTCCCTCCTGCCACAACAGTGCAGCAGACACACCCTGTCCCCATCAGTGCAGCAGCACTCCACCCCCATCAGCGCAGCGGATCCTCCCTGTCCCCATTAGTGCAGAAGAACACCCCTTTCCCCATCAGTGCAGCAGATCCCCACCTGTCCCCATCAGTGCAGCAGATCCCCCCTGCCCCATCAGTGCAGCAGATCCTCTCCTGCCCCATGAGTGCAGCAGATCCCCCTGCCCCCACCAGTGCAGCAGATCCCCACCTGTCCCCATCAGTGCAGCAGATCCCTCCTGTCCCCATCAGTGCAGCAGATCCCCGTCCCCATCGGTGCAGCAGATCTCTCCTGCCCCCATCAGTGCAGCAGAGCCCCCTGTCCCCATCAGTGCAGCAGCCCCACACCCCCATCAGGGCAGCAGATCCCACATGTCCCCATCAGTGCAGCAGATCCCCACTGCCCCCACCAGTGCAGCAAATCCTCCCTGTCCCCATCAGTGCAGCCGATCCCCCCTGTCGCCATCAGTGCAGCAGATCTCCCTGTCCCCATCAGTACAGCAGATCCCCCCTGTCCCCATCAGTGCAGCACATCCCTCTGTCCCATCAGTGCAGCAGATCCCCCCTGTCCCCATCAGTGCAGCAGATCCCCCGTCCCCATCAGTGCAACAGATCCCCACCTGTCTGCATCAGTGCAGCATATTCCCCATCAGTGTCACAGACCCCCCCACCCCATCAGTGGAGCAGACTCCCCCACCCCCATCAGTGCACAGATCCCCCCTGTCCCCTCAGTGCAGCAGATCCCCCTGTCCCCATCAGTGCAGCAGATCCCTCCTGTCCCCATCAGTGCAACGGATCCCCCTGCCCACACCAGGGCAGCAGATCCCCCTGTCCCCATCAGGGCAGCAGATCTCCCCTGTCCCCATCAGTGCAGAGGAACCCCCCCTGTCCCCATCAGTGCAGCAGATCCCCCCTGTCCCCATCAGTGCAGCAGATCTCCCTGTCCCCATCAGTACAGCAGATCCCCCCCTGTCCCCATCAGTGCAGCACATCCCTCTGTCCGCATCAGTGCAGCATATCCCCCATCAGTGTCACAGACCCCCCCCCACCCCATCAGTGGAGCAGACTCCCCCACCCCCATCAGTGCAGCAGATCCCCCATCCCCATCAGTGCAGAGGATCCCCCCTGTCCCCATCAGTGCATCAGATCACCCTGATCCCATCAGTATAGCAGATCTCCCTGTCCCCATCAGTGCACAGATCCCCCCTGTCCCCTCAGTGCAGCAGATCCCCCTGTCCCCATCAGTGCAGCAGATCCCCCCCTGTCCCCATCAGTGCAGCGGATCCCCCTGCCCACACCAGGGCAGCAGATCCCCCTGTCCCCATCAGGGCAGCAGATCTCCCCTGTCCCCATCAGTGCAGAGGAACCCCCCCTGTCCCCATCAGTGCAGCAGATCCTCCTTGTCCCCATCAGTGCAGCAGATCCCCCCTGCCCCCACTAGTGCAGCAGATCCACCCTGCCCCCACCAGTGCAGCAGACCCCCCTGTCGCCATCAGTGCAGCAGATCCCCCCTGTCCCTATCAGTGACAGCAGATCCCCGTGTCCCCATCAGTGCAGCAGACCCCCCTTTCCCCATCAGTGCAGCAGATTTTCCCTGTCCCCATTAGTGCAGAAGCTCCCTGCCCCCATCAGTGCACCAGGTCCACCCTGCCCCATCAGTGCAGCAGATCCCCCTGCCCCATCAGTGCAGCAGACCCCCCCGACCCATCAGTGCAGCAGACCCCCTCCCCCCATCAGTGCAGCAGAGCGCCTTTTTCCCCATCAGTGCAGCAGATCCCCACCTGTCCCCATCAGTGCAGCAGATCCCCCTGTCCCCATCAGTGCAGCAAATCCCCTCCTGCCCCATGAGTGCAGCAGAACCACCCATCCCCATCAGTGCAGCAGGTCCCTCCTGCCACAACAGTGCAGCAGACACACCCTGTCCCCATCAGTGCAGCAGCCCTCCACCCCCATCAGCGCAGCGGATCCTCCCTGTCCCCATTAGTGCAGAAGAACACCCCTTTCCCCATCAGTGCAGCAGATCCCCACCTGTCCGCATCAGTGCAGCAGATCCCCCCTGCCCCATCAGTGCAGCAGATCCTCTCCTGCCCCATGAGTGCAGCAGATCCCCCTGCACCCACCAGTGCAGCAGATCCCCACCTGTCCCCATCAGTGCAGCAGATCCCTCCTGTCCCCATCAGTGCAGCAGATCCCCGTCCCCATCGGTGCAGCAGATCTCTCCTGCCCCCATCAGTGCAGCAGAGCCCCCTGTCCCCATCAGTGCAGCAGCCCCACACCCCCATCAGGGCAGCAGATCCCACATGTCCCCATCAGTGCAGCAGATCCCCACTGCCCCCACCAGTGCAGCAAATCCTCCCTGTCCCCATCAGTGCAGCCGATCCCCCCTGTCGCCATCAGTGCAGCAGATCTCCCTGTCCCCATCAGTACAGCAGATCCCCCCTGTCCCCATCAGTGCAGCACATCCCTCTGTCCCATCAGTGCAGCAGATCCCCCCTGTCCCCATCAGTGCAGCAGATCCCCCGTCCCCATCAGTGCAACAGATCCCCACCTGTCTGCATCAGTGCAGCATATTCCCTATCAGTGTCACAGACCCCCCCACCCCATCAGTGGAGCAGACTCCCCCACCCCCATCAGTGCACAGATCCCCCCTGTCCCCTCAGTGCAGCAGATCCCCCTGTCCCCATCAGTGCAGCAGATCCCTCCTGTCCCCATCAGTGCAACGGATCCCCCTGCCCACACCAGGGCAGCAGATCCCCCTGTCCCCATCAGGGCAGCAGATCTCCCCTGTCCCCATCAGTGCAGAGGAACCCCCCCTGTCCCCATCAGTGCAGCAGATCCCCCCTGTCCCCATCAGTGCAGCAGATCTCCCTGTCCCCATCAGTACAGCAGATCCCCCCCTGTCCCCATCAGTGCAGCACATCCCTCTGTCCGCATCAGTGCAGCATATCCCCCATCAGTGTCACAGACCCCCCCCCCACCCCATCAGTGGAGCAGACTCCCCCACCCCCATCAGTGCAGCAGATCCCCCATCCCCATCAGTGCAGAGGATCCCCCCTGTCCCCATCAGTGCATCAGATCACCCTGATCCCATCAGTATAGCAGATCTCCCTGTCCCCATCAGTGCACAGATCCCCCCTGTCCCCTCAGTGCAGCAGATCCCCCTGTCCCCATCAGTGCAGCAGATCCCCCCCTGTCCCCATCAGTGCAGCGGATCCCCCTGCCCACACCAGGGCAGCAGATCCCCCTGTCCCCATCAGGGCAGCAGATCTCCCCTGTCCCCATCAGTGCAGAGGAACCCCCCCTGTCCCCATCAGTGCAGCAGATCCTCCTTGTCCCCATCAGTGCAGCAGATCCCCCCTGTCCCCATCAGTGCAGAGGATCCCCCCTGTCCCCATCAGTGCAACAGATCCCCCTGTCCCTATCAGTGCAGCTGATCCCCTGTCCCATCAGTGCAGCAGATCCCCCCTGTCCCCATCAGTGCAGCAGATCCCCCTGTCCCCACCAGTGCAGCAGAACCCCCTTGCCCCCACCAGTGCAGCGGAACCCCCCTGCCCCCACCAGTGCAGCAGATCCCCCTGCCCCCACACATTCAACAGATCCACCCTGCCCCCAACAGTGCAGCAGACCCCCCTGTCGCCATCAGTGCAGCAGATCCCCCTGACCCCATCAGGGCAGCAACCCACCAACCCCCCAACCCCCTGTGCCCATCAGTGCAGCAGATCCCCCTGCCCCCATCAGTGCAGCAGATCCCTCCTGCCCCCATCAGTGCAGCAGAACGCCCCTTTCCCCATCAGTGCAGCAGATCCCCACCTGCCCCATCAGTGCAGCAGACCCCCCCTGTTCCCATCAGTGCAGCAGATCCCCACCTGTCCCCATCAGTGCAGCAGACCCCCCCTGTCCCCATCAGTGCAGCAGATCCCCACCTGTCCCCATCAGTGTAGCAGATCCCTCCTGTTCCCATCAGTGCAGCAGACCCCCTGTCCCCATCGGTAGAGCAGCCCCCCACCCACATCAGTGCAGCAGATCCCCCTACCCCCAACAGTGCTGCAGATCCCCCTGTCCCTATCAGTGCAGAGGCTCCCCATGCCCCCATCAGTGCAGCATATCCCCCTGTCCCCATCAGTGCAGCAGATCCCCCTACCCCCACCAGGGCAGCAGATCCCCCCTGTCCCCATCAGGGCAGCAGATCTCCCCTGTCCCCATCAGTGCAGCAGACCCCCTGCCCCCATCAGTGCAGCAGAACACCATTTTCCCCATCAGTGCAGCAGATCCCCCCTGTCCCCATCAGTGCAGCAGATCCTCTCCTGCCCCATGAGTGTAGCAGATCCCCCCTGTCCCCACCAGTGCAGCAGACCCCACCTGTCCCCATCAGTGCAGCAGATCCCCGTCCCCATCGGTGCAGCAGGCCCCCCTGTCCCCATCAGGGCAGCAGATCTCCCATGTCCCCATCGGTGCAGAGGAACCCCCTGTCCCCATCAGTGCAGCAGATCCCCCTTGTCCCCATCAGTGTAGCAGATCCCCCTGTCCCCATCAGTGTAGGGGATCGCCCCTGTCCCCATCAGTGCAGCAGATCCCCCTGTCCCCATCAGTGCAGCAGATCACCCTGTCCCCATCAGTGCAGCAGACCCCCCTGTCCCCATTAGTGCAGCAAATACCCCTTGTCCCCATCAGTGTAGCACATCCCCCCTGTCCCCATCAGTGCAGAGGATCCCACCTGTCCCCATCAGTGCAGCAGATCCTCCCTGTCCCCATTAGTGCAGCAGAACGCCCCTTTCCCCATCAGTGCAGCAGATCCCCACCTGTCCCCACCAATGCAGCAGATCCCCCCTGTCCCCATCAGTGCAGCAGATCCCCTCCCGCCCATCAGTGCAGCAGATCCCCCTGCCCCCACCAGTGCAGCAGATCCCCACCTGTCCCCATCAGTGCAGCAGATCCCTCCTGTCCCCATCAGTGCAGCAGATCCCCGTCCCCATCGGTGCAGCAGATCCCTCCTGCCCCCATCAGTGCAGCAGAGCCCCCTGTCCCCATCAGTGCAGCAGCCCCCCACCCCCATCAGTGCAGCAGATCCCTGCAGTCCCCATTAGTGCAGCAGACCCCCCTGCTCCCAACAGTGCTGCAGATCCCCCCTGTCCCTATCAGTGCAGAGGCTCTCCCATGCCCCCATCAGTGCAGCATATCCCCCCTGTCCCCATCAGGGCAGCAGATCCCCCCTGTCCCAATCAGTACAGCAGCCCCCACCCCCAGCAGTGCAGCAGATCCCACATGTCCCCATCAGTGCAGCAGATCCCCACTGCCCCCACCAGTGCAGCAGATCCTCCCTGTCCCCGTCAGTGCAGAGGATCCCCCCTGTCCCCATCAGTGCAGCCGATCCCCAATGTCCCCATCAGTGCAGCAGATCTCCCTGTCCCCATCAGTGCAGCAGATCCCTCCTGTCCCCATCAGTGCAGCAGATCCCCCCTGTCCCCATCAGTGCAGCGGATCCCCCTGCCCCCACCAGGGCAGCAGATCCCCCTGTCCCCATCAGGGCAGCAGATCTCCCCTGTCCCCATCAGTGCATAGGAACCCCCCCTGTCCCAATCAGTGCAGCAGATCCCCCTTGTCCCCATCAGTGCAGCAGATCCCCTCGTCCCCATCAGTGCAGAGGATCCCCCCTGTCCCCACCAGGGCAGCAGATCCCCCTGTCCCCATCAGGGCAGCAGATCTCCCCTGTCCCCATCAGTGCATAGGAACCCCCCCTGTCCCAATCAGTGCAGCAGATCCCCCTTGTCCCCATCAGTGCAGCAGATCCCCCTGTCCCCATCAGTGTAGAGGATCCCCCCCGTCCCGATCAGTGCAGCAGATCCCCCTGTCCCTATCAGTGCAGCAGATCCCCCTGTACCCATCAGTGCAGCAAATCCCCCTGTCCCCATCGGTGCAGCAGATCCCCCCTGTCCCCATCAGTGCAGCAGATCCCCCTGTCCCCACCAGTGCAGCAGATCCCCCTGTCCCTATCAGTGCAGCAGATCCCCCTGTCCCTATCAGTGCAGCAGATCCCCCTGTCCCCATCAGTGCAGCTGATCCCCCCTGTCCCCATTAGTGCAGCAGATCCCCCTGTCCCCACCAGTGCAGCAGAACCCCCCTGCCCCCACCAGTGCAGCAGATCCCCCTGCCCCTACCAGTGCAGCAGATCCCCACCTGTCCCCATCAGTGCCGCAGGCCCCCACCCCCATCAGTGCAGCAGATCCCTGCTGTCCCCATCAGTGCAGCAGATCCCTGCTGTCCCATCAGTGCAGCAGATCCCTGCTGTCCCCATCAGTGCAGCAGAACCCCCCTCCCCCCATCAGTGCAGCAGACCCCCTTTGTCCCTATCAGTGCAGAGGAGCACCCCTGCCGCCATCAGTGCAGCATATCCCCCCTGTCGCCATCAGTGCAGCATATCCCCCCTGTCCCCATCAGTGCAGCAGATCCCCCTGCCTCCACCAGGGCAGCAAATCCCCCCCGTTCCCATCAGGGCAGCAGATCTCCCCTGTCCCCATTAGTGCAGAGGAACCCCCCCCCGTCCCCATCAGTGCAGCAGATCCCCCCTGTCCCCATCTGTGCAGCAGATCCCCCCTGTCCCCACTCGTGCAGCAGATCCTTCCTGTCCCCATCCGTGCAGAGGATCCCCCATCCCCATCAGTGCAGCAGATCCCCCTGTCCCCATCAATGCAGCAGATCCCCCTGTCCCCATCAATGCAGCAGATCCCCTGTCCCCATCAATGCAGCAGATCCCCCTGTCCCCATCTGTGCAGCAGATCCCCCTATCCACATCAGTGCAGCAGATCCCCCATCAGTGCAGCAGACCCACCCACCCCATCAGTGCAGCAGATCCCTACCTGCCCCCATCAGTGCAGCAGATCCCCCCGTACCCATCAGTGCAGCAGATCCCCCCGACCCATCAGTGCAGCAGATCCCCCTGTCCCCATCAGTGCAGCAGATCCCCCTGCCCCCATCAGTGCAGCAGATCCCTCCTGTCCCCATCAGTGCAGCAGACCCCCCCCCCCGGTCCCCATCAGTGCAGCAGATCCCCCTGTCCCCATCAATGCAGCAGATCCCCACCTGTCCGCATCAGTACATCAGATCCCCCGCCCCATTAGTGCAGCAGATCCTCCTGTACCCATCAGTGCAGCAGATTTCCCCCGCCCCCACCAGTGCATCAGATCCCCCCTGCCCCATCAGTGCAGCAGATTCCCCCCTTTCTGTATCAGGATAACAGATCCCAAATGTGTGTAATTATTTTTCTTTGGGTCTGTTGTTTCAAAGCAGCATATATCAGATATTGTTTTTTTGGGCATATTCAGCATACATAGGATTTGAACACACTCTTCGCCATTTGACTTAATTTAAGTATTTTTTTAAATAAAAAACACCATTGGTGTTTCATAAAAAACATTCAATCACATTGTGATTTACAGCATCAGACAAGATTAGATAATTAAACCGTCAAAAACCATCATATGTGAAGAGACACAATATAGGATTTATAGTGGCCCTACTGTGTCAATTTCTTGCCCAAATGCACAAAGCTTTGCCTGTTGTCACCGCTAGAGGGAGCTGTTGCCTTAGGATTTATAGTGGTCCTACTGTGTCAATTTATTTTCTCTTAACATAAATGACAGCTAAAAATGCACATAATCCATGAACACTCTGAAAATGTCTTTCGTTGTGCACTTTGTCCCGTGTACACAGGCTGTTCCACTAGTACATCATAAATGGCATTGAGTGCGACAATTGCAGAAAGGTAAACATGCATGAACACACTTCACAAATGGACTTTAGCATAACATTGCATGACAACTAGTGTAACACATCAGCAGAGTATAGTACACCAGGGATCTACACCCTGTGGCTCGCCAACTGTTTTTGACTGCGACAAGTGTTTCTAGGCGCGGCCATGAGTCCTCCTTCCTGCACGTCCTGCCAAGATGCACCACATTGCTTGTGAACTTCCTAAGACATATACCTGTGAATTGCATAGGCATGTGTTAAGGCGTGCCTATATGTGCATTTGCTGAGGTCTAGGTGTGTGCACAGTGCAAACACGTGTTAAGGCATGTCTATCGGTCTGTGCTTCTGCATCTAGGTGCCCTGTACCACACAAGTTTGTAGAGTGGCTGAGCAGCCAGGCTTATCTCAAGAGGGGTTAATGTGAGCAGTAGGGTTACAACATAGAGTTTCACAATGACAAGTGTCCAAATAAAACATATATTCAGGTTTCTTGATTAAACAATGATTTATTAATTTTACAGTGAGTTTGAATAAGCCTTCCTTAGAAGGGAGCAAATATGTACCACTTAAAATATACTTCAAAAATGCGCACTCTCAGTTTCAATAAATCAGTAGATAGCCTTTTGGGATGGCACACGGACACTTCCTACACCCTCAGGGGACTTCAATAACTAGGACACTGGACATTGATATATCACAGTTACATTTACTGTAGCAATACTGAGTTTGGTGTCAAAAGGAAAAGGTTAGAGATAGAAACAATGGTTAACAGGTTTCTCAAACAGGTAAGCACTGTTCAACCACCCCCTGCCTCCCCCCCAATGCAATGTAGATTAACTCTTTCCAAGCTATATAAGTAAAGAATGCATGACTTTTTGGAGGGACAGATCAAAACACAAAGTCAAGTCAGAGGTTAGAAGAGTCTCTCAGGGAGCCAGGACAGCAAATGTCTAGGGGAGCTGAAGTTCTTCAAAGTAAGTAAAAAGTGTTGCACAATGTTATATAGGTGCACTGTGCATGTATGTGTTAAGGCATGCATATCTCTGCATTTGCTAAGGTGTGTGCTTCTGTATATCTGTACATATTGTATGCATGTGTCCAGGCATTCAAATGTCTGCGTTTGCTAACGTCTGTACTTCTGTATATTGGTATGCTGTGCACGTAGGTGTTAAGACATTAATATCTGTGCATTTGCTAAGGTCTACGCATGATTGTACACAGTGCATGCATGTCTATCTGTGCATTTGGTACAGTATGTGCTGTATATCCTTGCACTGTGTAGGCATGCATTGTGTGCATTTTTGAAGTCTAACCTTCTGTATATCATTGCACTGTGCATGTGTGGATTATGGCATGAATCTGTGCATTTGCTAAGGTCTATTCTTCTGTATATCTGTGCACCGTGTATGCATATGTTCAGGCATTTAGATGCCTGTGTGTTTTCCAAGGGCTGTGCTTCTGCATATAGGTGCACTCTGTGTGTTAAGGCGTGCAGATCTGTGCTTTTCCCAAGGTCTATGCATCCACGTGTTAAGGCATGCCTATATGTGCATTTGCTAAGGTCTGTGGTTCTGCACATCTGTACACAGTGCATACATGCCTTAAGGTATGTCTATCTGTGAATTATCTAAGGTCTACACCTTTGTGTATCTGTGCACTGCACATGTGTGTGTTAAGGCATGCCTATCAGTGCATATGGTAAGGTCTGTGCTTCTGTATATGATTGTACTGTGCATGTGTGTGTTAAGACATGACTGTGCATTTGCTAAGGTCTATTGGTCTGTATTTCGGTGCACAGTGTATGCATGTGTTAAGGCATTCAGATATCCATGTGTTTGCTAAGGTCTGTGCTTCTGTATATCTGTTCACAGTGTATGCATGTGTTAAGGCATTCAGATATCTGTGCGTTTGCTAAGGTCTGTACTTTTGCAGATAGGTGCACTGTGAATGTATGTGTTAAGGCGTTGATCGCTGTGCTTTTGCTAAGGTCTGTCCTTCTGTATATCTGTGCACTGGTCTGTATATATTAAGCATGCATCTCTGTGTATTTGGGCATTGTTACAGACAATGGTAATTCTTGCTTCTTGCTATATGTGCTTCGGTAAGTCAGAAGATGGAGTCAGACAATGTGCCGGCATTTCAACTCAAGGTTTTCATTCAACAAAAAGGGAAAAGGACATGTCTTTCCCTACAACTAAACGGATTGCCCTACCTAACTGAATTCTAACTCTGGTGCCCATCATCAGGGTGGTTGTCAAACTAAAGCGTCTATCCTCTGTCCAAAAACTATCCTACTCTGACCTTACCACTAACCAAAAGGTATTCAGCAAAAAACTAAAAAGGTAACCAGGAGAATGATTCCCTTCTCCTGGTTCAACTAGTTCAGTTTTAATGGCTGACCTCTAAGAGTCTCTGGCAATAACCTTGATAAATCCTTGCAACTCCTCCCAGGGACGCCATGGGCTTGGTTTAATGTAGAACATTTATTATTAAGTGCTATATATATTCCTGGATTTTCTTCTCCTGGTCTATTGTAACAAGGGAGAAACGTTTCTGGCTTTGGCTGTCAATTCCACAACTTCTCTGAGGACGGGGACTACTGTGGTCACTTTTGTTCTTAATATCCCTTAGACAATTACTGTAACGAGGTAGATTACTCCTGAGGTACTGTCCAGCCTTGATATCTTTTCTATAGTCACTGTGACAAGGGAGATTACTCTTGATGTATTGTTCACTCTTGATATACTCTTGGTAATTACTCTGATGAGGGAGATTACTCCTGAGGTATTCTTCGCTCTTGATGCCTTCTCAGTAATTACTGTGACAAGGGAGATTACCAGACGTATTCTTCAGTATTGCCCAACCCTCTACAGTGACTCCCGTTACCTTCTTTCCCGTGGGTGACGTCAATGGCTCTTCCCAGGTGTAGGTCTCATGTCTTCTCACTGATGTTCACTGCGTCTCGCTCTACACTCCCTGCTACACTGCGTTGACTCTGTGGCTTACTGAACATTTTCAGTGTCGACGTAGTTGAAGGACCATACGGTCCACCTCCCTGATCTCACGCCACGTTAGCCTTTTTCCAGCCTCTGCATAGGTTGGGTCTCTGCTCTACGACAGAGAGTTCTGCTGAGCCTTCCAGGATGTCCTGATGACCGAGGACTAGCTTCTTCTGCTCACTTCCTTGTTCCAAAGTTTGAATCTCCTAGGGTTGACAGGCTTCACGTCAGGTTACCTTTTCATTAAGTCCCTTCTTGCTTTTTATGGCCTGTAACTGGGTCCTCCCCAGCAGAGTGCCAGAGTCCTTCTTCTGTATCAATGAGGTATTCTTCATGCTCTCTTGGGGCCACCTCTTCTTAGTACTGCCTGAACTTGGAAAAAAAGTAGTTAGCATCACTCTTCAATCTTCCTCTTCTCAGTACTTTTGGGAGATGGCTTAAGATCACTCTGTGTGTTCCTCCTCGTGTTGGGATTGCCATAACCTATATAAGCAAAGGACGGAGGAAGTATTACAATAATAGACAGAAGTCTTCTCAGTTTGGTTCTTTGGAAGACCTTGATTATTGCATGGTCTCAAAGGTAAAGGGGTTAGGAAGTTCTATCACGGAACAGAAGTCCTTGTCCCCATGTGTGGAGTCTCTCCCAGCGAGGTCCTGTATTCTGCCACCCCGCGGGGGATTGTTGTGTAGCGGGCTCACCTCCCTAGCCTTAAAGATCCTGTGAATTGTCACAATGCACAATGTGTATGGATGCATTTAGGCATGTGTTGTATGTATGCCATGTGAATGAGTAGAACGAGCCATTGGCAATACTAATAAAGTAAAAGTATTCATTTTTTTATTTGTGTTTACGCTGTTTTATGAAATGCATATCAACATGTTGTAAGTGTTCCGGTGTAACTTAATTGTGTGTGTGTTTGTGTGCACATGTAGATGAACTATAGTGTACAGTGTAGCTTCGAAATAAACAACAACCTGTGCAAAATTGTGTACAAAACGAAGGGTGTAAGAATGAGTACCTTTCTCAAGTATGAGTGTGTCTAAGTGTAGTCATTTGTTTAAACCTGGTTATGTAGTATTACCTATGATCTCCTAAAAATACACACAACTGTATATGATATGGTAGGTTATTTATAACACGCTTAATACCAGAGGTTTCTAAGCGCGGACCCAGGGTTCGAACCTGTGTTGCTCCGTGTGGTCTTGCTTCCAAGGCGGGCACGTTGCCCCTGAGCTATCCTCCCACGCTATAAAAGAATGAGAATGTTTTAAAAAAAATGTAAGTATAAATATGTGTGTCTAAATGTAAATGAGGATGCGCGATTGTGTTTGAATATAATTGTTTATAGATATCACATTCTGTGTAATTGTGTGTATTATGTACCTTGTTTGGGATAAGTGCAGCAGTTTGTGCATATTTCATTCTGTGCGAATATATGACTACAGGTATTAATAACATGAACCGAGGATAGCAAGGGGGTAATGTGCTGGTCTTGGAAGCAAGACCACAAAGAGCAACAGAGATTCGAATCCCGGATCCGCGCTTAGAAACTAAACTCAGGTATGGTATTAAACAAGTTATAAAAAAAAATTAAATAAAATAAAAAATAAATAATACTGCATACGTATTGTCAGCACAGACGTGTGAGACCACACAATTAGACCAGACCAGTGTGGTGAGTTGGAGGCACTCCCCAACCTTTGTTATGAGGAGGCCAAGACACAGTGGTCTTGGGCGGTCCGGCTGCTACCTGGTGTTCCTCCCAGAAGGTGGATGGAGCTGGATTACCACCTGTGCTTGTCACTCCCCTCTGAGATACAAGACTCCCACCACAGCTGCAGTATAAGAAGGACTTGAGGAAGTCACAAAGGTGAGAAATCCAGGAAGAAGCAGACATGCTACTTGCCGCTCCCTCATAGTACAAGGAGACTGCTACCTGTGACGATGTAGAAAACTATCAAGCCGAAGCTCTGTCAGATACAAAGCAGCGACAGGCTATAACATAAGGATCATAGAGTGATTGAGGCAGAACCCATAGCCAGGGCCTGCCCTGGAAACCTGGAAAAAATAGGAAGGCCTGAAGACTGTGACTTTCCCAGAGAAGCCTGAGCGCAATAAGGAGTGACACCTGGCAGGAGGGTAACAATATCACCCTCATGAAAAGGACCATGATGGAGGGGGGAAAATACAATGGGTCCTCCCCATATTACCCCTGGTTCCTGCATCACAATGCGGGTGGCACCCCCAAGCTCCCTTGTCACCTTCCCACACTTCCCAGGGTTTAGGCAGGGGACACCCATGCATTATACGTCCGTTTGTGCATGGAGTGTTTATGGTGTTATTAATTGTCTTTGTGAATATATGCATACATAGCAGATCCCACTGTGTGTCTATTCTACTTTCTTTGCTTTTAATGCAATCACACTGTTTCTCCTTTCATTTCTTCTAATGGTGAAAGTGGGTGTTGTGAAGGCATCATGAAGCAGAAACAGACAACAGGTTCAAGTTTGGTTCTCAAAAGTTTTATGAACTTAAAAGGCAGGATGGAGTAAAGCCTAACTTGCCCTATGTTAAGGTGGGATTTCCCTACTGTAAGAAACTTATAGTGGCAACAGTAAAGACAGACACAAGTCATCACAGTTCAAATGTGTTTATTAAACTTTATAATAAGTGAGATAAATGCCTAATCTAAATCTAAATCTAAGATGGGAGCAAGCTACGACCATCAAATAACAATAAGGCAGTCCTAGTGGCATCTTGTCAAATAAAAAAGGGCCTATACTAAAAAGAAACTATTGCCAATCGTTACTACTAGGTTACACAAAAGAGTGTGGGATAATGTTCACCAGAAAAGAAAGAAGTGTTCACAAAATGATAAGTCAGGATGATATGGCTGGGTCTCCCTTCCCCACGTTTTTAGCATGGGACAAGGCAGGACTTAAAAGCACAGCACACTCCTGGGCCTCTCCAGCACAAGGCTCACTATTCCAGTTCAATTATATCAGAACCTTCAGGGGCCACGTCTCTTCTCTGCAAAGGCTCTTGTGTTAGAAGGCCTGACTAATCAAAATTGCAAGCAAACAAAAATTCCTTTGGTATTCTTGCACCTTTGGGCGACTGCTCCTCGTCCCTAGGCCCTCCCTCTGCTGGGCTCAGATCCTCTTTGCAAAATGGGCTTCCCTCTGTCGGGCTCGCTATGGCCTGTCAAATATCGCTCATAACCTTCAGGAGCGTTAATATCTTTTTAAACAAACAACACTATGGACAACCCTCAACCGGGTTCACTCTCGTCAATGCACTGTTCCCAAGTGTATTATTCTTCACCCCTACCCGTAAACAGCAAACAATCAGAAGTTCTTTTGGTAACCTTGTACCTCGGGTGATTGATCTTTGCCACTTGGAGCTCCCTCTGCCGGGCTCGGATCCTTCTTGCAAAATGGGCCTCACTCCGTCGGGTTCACTACAGCCTTTCAAATGCAGCTCGCAATATTCAAGAACCTTTAACACAGTTCATGATTTCCTATTACAGTTCATGATTTGCTTTGTCTAAACAGAAAGGGTGGATTCCCTGTTCCTAGATTTCTTTCGGCATCCGTCTGTCGGGTTCAGACTTGTCAAATATACAGTTCACTTTATTTTCTCATGATGCAGGATTCACTTTCCTTAGCTTCTCTTGGCAATGGGTCAGAGACTTTCGAGTACGTAAAGAATTTGATGTGACGCTTGTAGGACCACCCCGACACCTCACACCGCCCTTTCCTAGGGCCTTCTGGTATTCTGGTACATGCAGTTTCAATGCAAAAGGGGTCAGTAAGAGTCCTTCGTATGAGCACCTATGCAGTGCCTGACCAATCTGCAACTGGCCCTTCTCCCCCAAAATTCAAACACACAGAAGTTCTTTGTTCTCAAGTTCTTGCATTCATCTAATGTTCCCACTTGCAACCTTGGGCTCAATATTATTCGGTACGCTATCAGCTCCCTCCGACTCACCGATTGTGTCGGGTCAGCTGGCTTGGTTTGCTTCTGGAGTCAAGGACAGTACCACGGTAGCCAGCGTGCCTCCCCGCCTGTGTTATCAATGCGGGAGGCCCCGTGCATCATTGACATCGGTCACTCCACACGTCAGCTGCACTTCCCGGTCTTGTAATTCCCTTTTAGGAGGCTTCATGGGTCTGAGTTGAAAAGATTAAGAGCAGTTCCCCCTTTGTCGCCCTTCCAGATCTCACCGCCTATCTCCTCCGTTTGAACTGCTTGTTTGGTGTAGCTGTCTCCTTGTCCGTTCGGCCTTGCTCATAGTGTGCTCTCGTGCTCCACCTTTTTTCCCTGTGGGGAAGGTAAAGGGCCGTCAGGTGTGCGTGGTTATTGTCAAGTGCCTGACTCTGCCTGACCCTTGTGTTGGGACATGTCAGGTAAACGGCTCTGGTGTCTGTCCATTGTCTATTACGGTGTAAGAAAGTGTTTGTGTTAGGAAAGGGGCGGGGTAGAGCTTCAAAATATCCTACACCTACAGGTAGGATGGGGAAGGGTTTTAGAAGGAAAGGGATACCACGTCTCAACTGTCGGCGTCCTGGCCCCACTCCCAGAGGACTCTCCATCCAGGTGATCCTCCCGCACTGGTCCACCCCGAGGAACTAGATCCAATAGCGATGGCTGTGTCCTGGCCACCTGGATGACAAATCCCCAGGGACTAGTAAGTGAGACGCCTTCAGGTTTCTCTCACTACCTAAAGAAAGCTAAGGAACGTCTGTGTCAGAAAGTCCAAATCAAATGTCTGTCTGTGTCTAAAACCTATACTTACCCTCACAACTAACTGTATACAATGCGTTTGGATGTCAACATCAAAATGAGTAGTGTTCCAGCTCTTGGCCTATATCAGCTTCCCCTTCCTCAAGTTCAAAACAGTTCTCAGGCTCTGGCGTTCCCTTCCAGTTCAAATCTTCCAGATTTTTTAAAAAACAACACAGTTCCTTGGGACACTTCCCAGCTCTTTTGATATTGTTTCTTTTCACTAATTCACATAGGCAGTTCTGTTTCTTGACCTCGAAATCGCATAAGAGGTTATTGCAAAACACAAGCTTCTTTATGGATATTTTCAGTGGCTTCTCCATACAGGAGCACTTGGTCTAGGTGCAGTTGTTGGACCGCACAGTCCACCCATTACAGGTCACGGAACTGATACCCCTTCTTGGCAGCTTCCCATCAACAAAGTGCCACTCCTTCCATGTGACAGTGATGCTTGGTTTATTCATCTGTATCAGACTCTCCTGACACTGTACAGTGGCTCATTTGGCCACCATGCATTCAGTACACTTTCTTGAACTCTTCGGGCTCTTGCCAATTAACGATTCCTCATAACATGCAGTTCCTTGAACTCTTCTGGCTTTTGCCAGTGTTCGTTTTCTCATATCATACCCTTCTTGATATTCTCTTAACTTTGCCAACACTTGTCTCTCAGATAATACAGTTCGTGATATCAGGCAGATTCACCACTTTTCTTTCACTCCACTTAATATTTTCAGAGTGTTCAAAACATGCTTTTAATCTGCTGGGCATTCGAAAGTACTTGTAATGACTTTCAGTTTGTTCGGTATTCCAAAATATTTGTAATTGCTCTGTTTGGTATTGTCATGCATTCTGATTCCCCTTCTTCCGCTGTCCCTCCTGCACACATACCCACTCCTACCCTTGGTCCTCAAATAGGGCGGCAGCGGTTCGGTGCCCGTTGGCATCGCTCATGGACTGGCGTCAGATACCATCACCCGGGACTCTTACGTCCGTTACTTCACTGGCAGATTCCCAGGCGCCTTGGTACAGGCTGGGTCAGGCGACCTGTTGTTGCGGTGGAGAGGAATTTGCTGATGGGCCCATTGGTCAGCACTCACCCTCTAGAACTTGTAAGACAAGATAGCTGCACCATGTGAGGACAGGGGGTGCAGGATTCACTTACTCCGACATGACTCAATAACGAGGACTGAATAGGTTGGCAAAGGGAAGTCCGTTTAATGACAAGTACATCAAACAGGGAAACAAACGGGAATCAGCTGTAGTGCGATCACCCGTCTCACTCAGACTTTCTCGAATTTCAGTCAGACAGCACTTCTTATAGGCAAAAATCATCATTACTGACGTCTAATTTCTATAAAAAATGATCATGCAATATAATTGGTTAAGAAAGATAACTTAAGTATAGGTGTTATATCTGTTTATGATAATAGGGCATGCGGATTGGATAACTCTTATCAGGTGGCCGTCTACGCCCATCCCTCTACATCACGCGTGATAGACGTCACTACAACTACGACGTCCTATTGGTTACAATATCTATAGGACTCCAGATAACTTGGTCCATTGTGATTGGGCAGGTTACACCCCTAGACATAAATTTCCACTTTTAATTAGCAGCATGCAGAATGGACACCCCTGTGCCTGGTGTCCCAAGTTTCACCCTACCTCCCTTCCATCAATAATTGTTTTAGGGCGACGTGTCAATTAGTTGGCTAAGGATGGCCTCGAAACTGTAGTCTCTTATCAGGGAAAGTTATGGCATCCTCGTTTCCTGGATGACATCAGGCGATGGTACTTCTTCGCGCCTGGCTGGTCACGTGTTAGTTCACCATGAATCTGCTTCAGTTTCCAGCTTTTAGTGCATGTAATTCTGTGTCAGCCTGGCCACCTGTCTGGGCCCCCCCTTATCTTGACCTTCATGAGGCAGGCTGGTATGTTCTGAAGTTGGAGTCTTGTGAGATGACGCTCTCCTCCCCTTCTCTGGTTGACCTCGATTTCCTAGGCATGAGGCGCTCTTTGTTGAGTTTTGATTCCACTCCTTCTCTTGCCTCTGGCTGGGTTTCAAAACTTGGCCTGTCAGGCCTCTGGCCGCCTGGGTACCTTTCTGCTTTTACAAAATGGACTTGCACTTGTATAATGTGCCTTATTGAGGTAGATATATGGTTGGCGCTTGCCGCTCTATCTTCTACTAAGCATTGCAAGCAGTATCGATTTCTTAGCATCTTGCATTTCAAGCCTATTTACACACGTTTAACAGGACGGTTGCTTGCATCTTGTCTCGCAACACTGTTTCCTCACATTGTAACATTGTCTCCTCTCTGTGCCTATTCCATTCAATTTCGTAGTTACCCGCACTGGTGTGTTATCTCCGATAGCTGCTCTTGTTAATTCTCGGATCTGTTCAGGCCCTTGTGTCATTTCCACTGGCCTTCCATTAAGGCTTTTGGGGTCCCTTCGTGGACCGTGTGTAGGTACTCCTCATTTCGTATCAGCGGCTGGTATGGCTGTCTGATAGGGTACCCTGCTGCCCAGGGTTGTCTGGTTATGAGTGCCTCAACCGGTATGGATCTTCTGATGTATACTGGGCAGAGTCCCACTGCAGCTCTTTGTAGGTTCATTTGCTCTTCATACGTCACATACCTTGGCGAGTAAGCTCCTGGTACGTCGAAATGAGGGGAAGGGGTGCAGGCCATGTCTGGGACCTCCTCTACACTCCCCCCTCTGGTCGGTTCATCGACCACTTCTGCAATCTCGTTTGCATTCATTTCTTTTGCTTCTTCAGTGTCATGCTCATCGTCCTCTGCGTTGGTACATGATGGTATGAATGTGTGAGCCTTTGGAGTCCATATTTTTGTCACTCCCTTCAAACTCCCTGCTGTCTTCACATGTTCGTCTTTGTTCCATGTCATTAGCTGACATTGTCCATTTGGGCTTCAGTAGATCCATTCATACCTTCTTCGTTTCTTAGCGTATGTGAACTTTGTTCCCTCTGGCGCAAATTTGCTGGCTTTCACAAAGTCTCTTATTTCTTCATCAATTAGGTCTCTGGGCTTCCATCCTGGTTCAACATCAATCATTATTTTCATCCCTATGGCTTTCTTTGCAGTTTTCTGGCACTGTGTAATGATTATCTTGATAACACAGAATCCCAGCAATGCCATTGCTAGTTGAGCTTCCAGAAACTTGAATATATCTGCCATCCATTGTGGGACCCACGAGAATAGGTCTCCAAACCAACTGTCATCGTCTACTTCGTCACTTTCATCGATCATCTGGTTTTGCAGGCTTGTCAGCATGCTTATGGCCTCTGTTAGGGTTCCGTTTTCTTCATCGTGTGATGGTAAATGTGCAACATGATTCTCCGATTTTTGCACAAACACCTCCATCCATTGCAGTGATCATGTCAAGCACCTATCTGTTTTGGAGGGTCATCAGTCTGATTGCTCTCAGCTCTTCTTTGATCGTGTTGAATCCTTTTATAGTGGTATTGATGGTCTGCAATAACTCCCATCTGGTTATCTGCAACCATCTAGTATTCACTCCAACTTGGATGTGGGCAGGAGTAGTGTTGTGAATACTGTTGAGTTGAGGCTGAACAGCCTGTGTTCATACGGGATTGCATGGAATGCCTCTTCTGATTTGGGAGAAAAGTAATTTCCCCCCCTTCTTCATGGATACCAGTTCCACAGATCTTCTTAGATGAGCATCTGCATTCGGGAAACTGTCCAACTTTAGGTCATTCTTAGGGATCACTAATGCGGGAACATGGACGTTCACTAGTGTGCATATGCCTCCCCAGTTTTTCGGCAGCCTTATGTATGCCTTGGATCCACACGCCCAGTAATGGTCCATAATAACTGCGGTTCCTTGTGTCATTCCCGGAGCTTCAAAGATTCGTCCGCAGTTTTGATTCTCTCCCATCTTCCTTATGCCATTGTTTCTGAAGCATAGTTTCGGGCTCTCCAGTGGCACTATCTGTAGGGGTCCGCCTCTATCTTTGACCCATGTTAGCAACTTTACTAGCTTTGGCCACAGAGGTTTGCATAACCTCTGCAAATTCTCTATTGCTTTATTGCAGGCTCCAAGGACCATCCACGCTCGGCAGATTACTACTCTGTCTTCCGATCCATCTGGGGAGACCACTGACCCCCAGATCTGCATTTGGCCTCCTCTGCAGTTTTTCCTTGAACATTCAGTCTTGGGTTTATTTCCCATCTTATCCCTGATCCTTTGATGCCAGGGTTCTCGTACCTGATCACATGATTTCTGGTGTGTGCTCGGTTTCTTGTTTTAATGTCCTGGACGTAGCCATCTTCATCCGGGTAATCCTTTTCGTTGGCCCATATCAACGAGGCGTCTCTTCCCATAAATTGTCCTCTGGTGTTGCACATTGCTACATGTGACATACACTGTGCTGTAGGGACATCGATTTCTACAGCCACGAAGATCTTGGATTTTCCCATGCTGTATGGTAGGAGTGCACAGACGAAGCATTCTCCTTCTGACTGCCTTCGTCCTACTCCCTTCATGTGCTGGTACCATATGTTGTTTCCGAGATGGGCTGTGCTGTCCAGGTAATCATTAAGTTCATTGTTATCTTCATGAGGGCTTCTCTTGATTCTCAGCGTTCTTCTGTAGTTTGCTATGACTACGTCTCTGAATGTATCTCTGATACTTTTCCACTTCGGGTATCTCGATGGAGCAGGCTGCCTCGACTGCATCGCTGTGGTAGGAGGAGGATTTGTGCTTCCTTTCCTTCCCTTTTGTAGTCTGCCATAAACTTCCCGTAACCACCATTGGTTCACCAACCTCCCAACTCGTGGCTGTGTTGTAGGCCTGAGGCTTGTTCCTTACGGTGGAGCAGCTGTGCTTGCTGTTTTAGTTTCTATAGTTCTATTTTTCAGCTCCTCGTGCAGTTTCTTTGCTTGGACTATGATTGGGAACAAATACTCTATTAGCATGTGTGTCTTCTCTGTGAGTTCTTTCGTGGCCACTTCTGCTTTTTTGAGGGATTTTGCTATTTCCTCTGTCTTTGGTAATTCACTTGGCTTTTCTTGGTTATCTCCACTATTCTCTGGAATTGAATGTTCGGCAGGCAGTCTCTCCTTCTCCGCTGCCTTCGTTGGAGGCCTTGTAGCCATTGACACTTGCCCTTGTCTGTGTGTATCCTGTGTGTGGGTGCGTGCAGTGGTCAGTGCAACGTTTTCATTCATTCCGTGCTGACCGTCTCCAGCTTTTTTCCCCATTCATTACCTCAAGTGTATACGTATCACTGCTAATTAAATTCAATTTGAAATCATTTGCTTTATCATTTTCTTGGAACTGGAATCACTATGTAGGGTCTGGGTGCTTTTGTGGGATTCGTATGTTCATTATCTGGTAGGTGCACTGAAATTGGGGCACTTCGTGCACCAATGGAGAGAGCAGTTCTGATAGTCAATGACAGAAAGACAATGATGATCACCAAGCATATACACATGATAGATTTGTAAGACATCTGGCAGCATTTTCTCCCAGGAAAGCGGGGGTGCCCTTCTGTTGGGGGTAAAACCAAGTTACTGTTCTGGGCCCCCATTTCGAATGAGTTCATAGTCAGTTATTTATTCCTTCTTTTGCTCTGGTCTCGTATTTTTAGAGTTCGTTACTATTAGAGGGACGAGTGCTTCTCCAAATGTCCCCCCTCACGTGAGTGACGACGGTAGTCTCTGGGTCCTCAGTACAGTTCTTGTGCTAGACTAAGGAAAAGGGTTAGACTAGCAGTTCTGATACATCACATTTATTTATGCGTATCTAAAGTAGGTGAGGTCCCAGTGGATACCTCGAATTTGCCTTGGTCCTGAGGACATGCTGGTGACAGTTCAATGCGAAAGAAGAACCTGAAAGGACTGCTACAAATTACACAAAAATGGAATGCTGAAAAAATAAAAATAAAAATAAAAGTGAACGTGTGGCAAAAATAGGAAAAAATGAGCTAATCATACAAAAACAAAGTTGTAAAAATAGGAACAAAAATAAAATAAAAATGAACATATGGAAAAAAATAGAAAACGAGTCAAAATCGCAAAAATAAGATATGGTAGCAACAGAAACAAAAATAAAAGCAGAAGTCAATATATGAAAAAATAGAACAAATGAGCAGGATGCAGAAAAGGAAAAATAAGATGGTGAAGTTCTTGTGTCTGCTCCTTTCGTTCGGTCTCTCGGTGACAAGTTGAAGAACAGTGTCTCTTTTCTCTATCTGCTCCACGGTGAAACAATGACGACAAAGTTCTATTTTGGATTTTCTCCTTCTAAGGCTCTCCTCAGAAGTGGATGTCCATAATTCCCTCTTAGTTGCGCTATGATAGCCCTCAGGAGCCTGTTTAATTGCACGTTTTTTGCTGGATCTCTGAGGAATGTGGGTATGTAAACATTGCTGGGTCTACCCACTAGTTCTGGAAAGATTTCAATGAGGTGGAAGAAAACACGGTATGCATATTGGCTGTCTTCTGGTGTTAATGACATTTGCTCTGATTTTCTAGCCTCTAGATCACAGGCCTTTCTTGCAGCATGAACAGTCTTTGTCTCCTCGATCTGTCCCTCTGCGAAAGGTCTCACTGGAATCTCCTTAGGAATTCTCGCTGGAAGTTGGACAGTTCCACTTGGAGTATTATGCTATGGAGAAGTGTGCCCTTGTGTGGGCCGTTGGCCGGATCTCTAAGGAAGGTGATGACGTCAACATCTGCAGGCCTTCCTACCATTTCAGGATAGTCTGTGACTAATCTGAGCATGACATTGTGGCTAGCTGGGTATCTGCGGGAGTCAGGGACATCTGCCTTGTTTGCTGGGTCCTGATCACAATCCTTTCTTTTGACGTGAACAGTTTTTACACTTTCTTGCTGCGTGGATTGCACCCACGTAATTTAATTTGTACCACACTTGGTTTAGGAATTCGTTGTTTCTTGGATCTCTGATAAAGGTTAGGGTATCTGTGGTTCTCCCGACGAGTCCTGGGCATTCCTCTATGATGCGGAAAAATAGGGTATATGTAAGTTCATCAATGATCACTTGTGGTGGACGCATCTGTACCCTTATCGCCATACTCTGATAGTACAATGAAGGCTTCCGTGATGACTGTCAGTAATTGCCAGATTATTTTCTTGTTGGCCGGATCTTAGATAAGGTCTGTGACACTGGCTCCTCCCCCTATGAGTGATGGGTATGATAGCACCACAAGTTGGAAATAGGTTAGCACATCCCACTTGAGACGTCTGCCGGAAAGTACCATAAGTTCTGTGAACAAAGTCTCCACACTGAGTGCTTCAGGATACTGTGTTACACTCTCAGGCAATGTCTTATTTGCAGTCTATCAGAGTCTTGATTCTTTGTACTAATTGAGTATGTCGTGCTTTCGAACGCTCATGTTATCAATACTTTTGTGGCTTAGGATGTGCTTCTCTTTACCCTACAACTGGGATGTACAGAGTGTTTGTTAAGTCTTTATTTCCCCTTGCTTGGGGAACCTGTCCCGCTCTATGCCACACCTTGCATCCGGGTTCTTTGTCTTGGTTTTCTGCTCATGCATCCTTCTTCTTCACCATGGATCTTGATTGCATGTGCTGATGTTCTTCCCCGTTGTCCGTGGTCTCTTTGCAGTTGGATGCAGTAGTAGGGCTCTCCCCTATATAGGGTTTAATGTCATTTATGAAGATCCATGCCCTCTGCCCTGGAGCTTGACGGCGGAGGGGGTGCAGTCCTCTACAATAAACAGGCCATTAAATCTTGGCTCGTCCCACCTATTCCTGGTAAAGTTCTTCACCAAAACGCTGTCACCAGGGAAGACGAGGGGCGCATATACACCTTGCTCGGTGTCTGCTTCAACACTTCCTGCTGTGTTTTGTGCTGCACCACCCCCTTCCCGCCGTCGCTGCAGCTGGTCTGAAATGACAGAGGCACTGGATGTCAAACAGTTTAGGTACTTTTGCATCCCTGTTCCCAGAACCTCCCTAGTCAGCTGGGCATCACAGCTAGCTCTATCTCTGGGGGTAAGAGGGGTCCTCATCCTTCTGCCTGTAACTATCTTGTGCGGCGTGAGGTGATGGTCGGAGCCTAGTTGTTTCCAAAGTGCATACAATTCCAATGGTAGACAGTGCAGCCATCCCTTCTTTAATGTGAGCTTCAACTTGGCTATCCTCTCCTTAAGCAAGCCGTTGATCCGTTCACATATCCCAATCCCCTCTGGATGATACGTCAACGAGAACTTGTGCTCTATACCAAGCAATGAACTAATCTGTTTGAACACTGAAGTTACAAAGTGGGCCCCATTATCTGATCTCATTACCTCTCACACCCCCATCTAGGGAACACTTCTCTCACCAGGAACTTAGCAGCACAGGCAGCGTTGGGGTGTGTACAGGGATCTGCTTCTATCCATCTAGAGAATGGACACACCACCACAATTAAATACCTGTACCCATTGCACACTTGAATCATGTCGACGTAGTTGATATGTAAGTGCCGGAATGGTCCGTTTGGTCTGGGAATGATTCCTCTCACTCCTTTTAATGTGTACCCAGCGGCGAATTGCTGGAAGATAATGCAGTTCACCATGAAAAATGCAACATGCTCTGCCAAATTCGGTGTGAACCAGTCTTCTGCGAGCGTTGCAGCAAGATTTTCTTTTGTCAAGTGGATGGAGTAGTGCAGTTGTTCTAATGCTACCTTTAGGAGGGCGACAGGCATTACTGGTTTACCAGTGCTGTCTTGCCTCCACAACCCGTCAGAGGGGCTTAAGGAACACCCTTGATGCTTCCATAAATTCTTCTCCTCCTATGGTGCCTCCCCCTGGAGCTGCATTAGCTGAGTCTGCCCCATATTACTATAGGCTTCCGGTATGGCTCGTGCAGCCATCATTCGCTCATGGGTACGTGCCACCTCCACGTCCATGATTGTTTCATTCTTGGATGCCATGCGCTTGGCTTCCATGTCTGCTTCATGATTTCCACGAGACATGAAATCTGTCCCCTTGGTATGAGCAGCGCATTGTACGACCGCTATGCCCACTGGGAGCTGTAGTGCTTTTATCAGCCTGTCCAATAAGGCTGCATGTTGCACTGGCGTGCTGTCTGCTCGGAGGTAGCCCCTCTTTTCCAGCGCGCTAAGCCTGCGTGCACTGTGGACGTCACATAGGCAGAGTCACTGTACACCGTTACTTCCTGGTCTGCATGATTCTCAATGGCGAGTATCAATGCCAATAGTTCTGCAGCCTGTGGCGAATAATGGGATGGTATTCGTGCACTAACGAGTACTTTAAACTCTCCATTCGCTAGGTGCTTTTCCACGGCCACTCCTGTATACCTTTGTCCGTCTTCTTGGTCAATTCTCGAAGACCCGTCAATAAAGACGATCTCTCCACCTGCCAGGGCATTTTCTTTTACCCTGGGGATTTCATCATAGAATTCCTCATAGTTTGCACAGTCGTGTATGAGTTCTCCCTCTGTGACTGGCTCAGCCATGAACGTAGCAGGGTTTACAGTTTTACATCGCACTATTTTGATTGATAGATTAGAGATAATCATCTAATAGGTGGATGCTCTTTGAGATGTCAGGCTTCTCTAATAATGGCGAGCAGCGAGTGCTCAACATACAATGTCATGGAGCTCCCCATCACAATGGATGACGCCTTCTCGATGGCGAATGCGGCAGCAGCTAGATTTTCTTTGCATGGGAAGTGGCCCTTCATGACCGGGTCCAGACTCCCGCTGTAATATGCTAAGGGCTTGTACCCCAGCGAGGTTCACTGCGCGAGCACTGCCGTCATAAAATTGCCATCGGTATGTGAGAACAAGTAGAATTCCTCTGCGTAATTAGGAATCCCGAGAACTGGGGCCTTACAAATTGCCCCCTTGAGTTCTGTAAACCCTTTCTCCATTGCTTCATTCCATTAAATGTCTTCTTTTGTTGCCTGGGCCTTTTTAAGGGCCTGTAGCAAGGGCTTGGTATATGAGCTGTAGTCAAAGACGCATGCTCTGACATAATTGCACAGGCCTAAGAGGCTTTACATTCGTTTTATCATGCGCAGCTTGGCCGTGCTCATGATAGCGTCTGCCCTTTCTGGGGTTACCTTCTTCCCTTCATGTGCGATCAGTTGCCCTATGTACAACACCTCCTGTTGGCAGTACTGCAACTTATCCTTGTCTACTTTGTATCCCTTCTCAGCCAGTATAGTCAATAGCTGGACAGAATCGTGCCTGCATTGCTCTTCAGTGGTGCTGCAGATCCGAATGTCATCTACATACTGAAAAACAACACTGTCCACTGCAATATTGCTTAGGTCCATCTGCAGGATTCTGTTGAAAATGGATGGAGACTCACAGTACCCCTGTGGCAACCTCGTACTTTTCAGGCGCATTTGTCTGAAAGTAAATGACGTCAGGTCTTGCGAGTCACGGTGCAACGGGATTGAGAAGAACATATTTTTCAAATCGATCACTGTGAAATATTTTGCCTCAGTGGGTATGTTGCACAGAATTGTGGATGGATTAGGGACTAGAGGGAATTCGGCTTCAACTATATCGTTTAATGCTCGTAAATCTTGGATTAAATGCCAAGACCCTCCCTTTGATTTTTTGACAGGGTAAATCACTGTGTTGCAAGGTGATTCTGACGTCACTAGGATGCCCTGCTCCATCATGGCAGAGATTGTCTTCGCTATTCCTTCATCTGCCTCTCTGGACATGGGATATTGCCGCGCTCGTGGTAAAATTGCTCCTGGTTTCAGTTTGATTTTCACTTCACCCGCCCCTTTCAGGAGACCTACATCATAGGGCCCTGTAGTCATACTGCGGCAGGCACTTGGGCCATGTCGTCCTCAAAGTATTCTGGGCGTACCAGTGGCAACATCATTCTCTGTGGCACTTCCTGTTTGATCATTTTGACCCAAAATATGAGACTCACCTTCACTCTTGTCTCTTCTAGGTCAGGGTGTTCTTCGAACAGATCGTCATCGGTGACGTCAGTCATTCGATACCCTTCTTTAATGGCAATAATCGCACACCATTGTCTGCCTTCATCGTTATATCCTTCAACCAGTACCACTTTTCCTCGCACTGCGGCAGATTGTATCATTAAGGGAAATACTTGTCCCTCTTCTTCATACATGGGTATTCTTGGTCTGAATAGAAACTCATCAGGGGTTCTCATAGTTTTGTCTGCGAGGCCTGGCAATCCCGCCATGAGCACCCGCACGTCATATGCAAAGACTTCTTGTTGTAACAGTATAGCTCTCATAGCTATACGTCCTGAGTATGCTCTGATCATTTTGCACACGTTTGAATAATGCATTCCTGGGGTGGAGCATACCATACCATTCTCGGTACACGAGATGGTCATGTTTAATTTAGTCATCAGATCCCGACCCAGAATATTTACTGGGGTCTGGCGTGAATATAATAGAGGTACATTCATTTTGCGCTCTCCCACTGAGACTGGGAGTGCATCTGTAAAGGGAACTCTAGTATGAGCTCCAGTGAAACTCTGGGTATCTATGGCCTCGCCGGACAAGGAAAATTTGCCTTCTTGCATGCATGAACGCGTTGCACCCGTGTCAACTAGGAAGGAATATTCTTTACCCTCTATGGTGACATTCACCCTAGGTTCCCTATTAGGGTCTAGTGTCACTGATAGGATAGAACACATCAGAGTCTCCCGTGAGCTGTCCTATTTTATATATAGGTTTGGCCCACTGTACACTTGTGGGTTTCCCCCATTTCCAGGGTTAATTCCCCTTCCGGGATTATTGCCCTGAGCCATCTGCGGCAGTGCCTGCTGGGGTTGTCCCTGCGGCAACTTCCCCATGTTCGGTGGTTGAACCACTTGCTGTGCACCTTGCTGCAAGCCTGCCGCCTGATGCTGCACAGTGTAATTTTGTGCACCGCCCTGTTGTGGGATGACAGGTTGATTCGTCATGCCTGCCTCCATCCCTTGGTTAGTTTGCCACATGCCATGACTTCTGCACATGACCGCCACGTGTCCAGTCATTCCAGACAGCCAACATACTGGCGGTGGTCAGGCCATCTGTCCATCTGGCGTAGTTGGATTGCCCATCTGTGTGTTCTGGAAGCCACCTTGAACATTCTGAAAACCTCCTTGGTTACCTCGAAGCCCTCCCTGATTATTTTGCCAACCTCTTTCTCCAAAACCTCTTCCTCTTGGGTAGAATCCTGTGTTACCCTGATTATTCAGTGATGAGTTAGTCACGTGTTGTGCACTTGGCTCGGCTGGGCTGGTGAGCATGGCTCCCTCGAGAGCATACTTCTAGAGTTTCCTTTGCACTAGCTTCGCCTCCTCTCCCTTACGAGTTGCCTCCTTTTTCTGATTCTTTTCTTCCAACAATCAACAATAGTGTCAATTGTCAACTGTATTTCGGCCCATGGTTTAGCTTCGATTCCTTCCAATTTCATGAGCTGTTTTTGCACCGGTTCTGGTAACCCTTGGCACAATATATGGTAGAATACAGGGATGGATTTCATCCAAGATTCATGAGTTTCGAGCACCCGCGCATCTTGAAAATTCTGGATATAAAGCAATGGATCCTCTGACTCTTTCATTTTTCGAGTCATTATAGCTCCCATATCAGACGTGCCTGGATATAGCGTACGCAGCGCTTTCCACACTGCTGCTCTACAGTTATTAAATGGCGCTCCGTCATGGGAGGTGTTAGTTAGGGTTACCCTAGGGTAGCCCGCTCTTTTCCACACATCGTCTACTCTTTCACCAAGTATAGCAATTAGGAGCCCCTTAATGTCCCCTATGGCTAGGGTGACACCCCGCGTCATTTTCTCTAACTCATGTATCCACTTTCCAGCTCCCGAGGTCAGCATTGGAAGCTTATTTTTAAGGTTCTCTCGGTTCATGTGTGGCCATGGAATATATTGCGGTCTTGCTCCCCCTTTTCTAGCAATGGGAATTAGAATGCACAGTCCTCCTTCTCCTTCCCCATACCTCTCTGGTCTTTTGCCGGGGTGGCGTTCCCACCTTGCCGTCTACCTGGCAATGCCCTTAACCTGTCCGCATAGGCAGGTGCTGACGCCCCCCTCTGACCGTGGGGTATTTCTTCATGTCGGCTGGACTGTCCAGCGTACTTCGGTGTCCTACTTGTGGACCCGCTAGCATCTGACCATCGTACCTCTCGGTCCCTTGGGAGCCGTTTTTTGCACCGTCTCCCTTCGTCATATACCACTTCCTCCGTTTCCCCACCAGAGTCAGACTCTGAATACTTCCAGTTTACACAACTTCTTGCATCTTCTTCGTTCTGCCCAATCTCTAGCCTGTCTAGAGACAGTCCCCTGCTCCCACTACTTCGGGTGACATCCTCAGTGTCATATAGCTGAGTGCTCTCTAAGTGCTCATCCTCCCTTCCCCCTTGGGAAGTTAGTTCCAGCCCCATCTCGTCATAGATTTTATCTATCGTTTCCTCCATGCTTCTGGTATCGAAGTCATCTTCAATATTTGTCCCACTGGTACCTGGTACTGCATCGCTTGCAGGAAAGAATTCCTCTATGTCTTCCCATTCTACAACAGGATTGGGTTTTTTAACTTCCCGTTGCAAATTTTCTAGATCTCGTGCCCTCTGTTTGCACTTACGTTCTGCTTCCTCATCTATTTATTTTCGCTTCTTCGCTTCTTCTCTAGCCTTATCTACCTCCCTCATCCGTTCATTTCTACGTTCATTCGCCCTTCTACTTTCCTCGTCTTCCCGCTTTCCTTTCTTGCACTCTCCCTTCTTCCTCTAACTTTAGCATGTTCTGCCTGTACCTTTCGTAGGCTGAATATTGTGTGCGACTGAGCAGTATTCCTTGCTCTTCGCGATATAGTTATTCTCGACTCAACCTATCCTTCTTTCTTACCCTCTCGTCTTCATGTCCTTTTCTTTCTCTTTTTCCTTTCTCTGCGCCTCATCGGACCGTTCACTCGGCCTTACGTCATCACTTCCTTTTCCATCTAATTTCAATAGTATCTGCCCTCCCATCCATTCATCCTTTGCGAATGTTAACTCATCGTCCCCTTTCTGCTTTTTTCCCTCTCTCTCTTTCTCGAGAGATGTTCTATTCTGTGCCTGATCCTTTCCTTCATCGCTGCGTCTCTCCCTTTCCCTCGGGATTACGGAGGCAAGATTACTTTCCTGCTCCTTTTCTTTGATGTCGTCACTACTGTATGTAGGTGACTCATATGCCGGGTTGCTGTACCCCGTGGCTGCCTTAAGTTCTCTTAGCGGGTAAATACCCTCTGACTTACTCCCTTCAATTACTGGCTCAGGCGGGACCGGTGGCGCGGTAGGCGTCTCACCCCCCTCTGTACATACATTTAATATTCAATCTGGGGGTGGTTCTTTCACCTTTGTTTCTTCAAACATTTACCACAACTCAAGAACAGCAAAACATTTCTCTAGCTTCTTGCCAGTATATGTGGCGTGTAGGAAGGTGGTCATGTGCTGTAAAACAGCCTTAGAAAGTGACCCGTTCTGGGGCCACGGCATAAACATCTTATTAGCGGTACCCTTAACCCACTCCTGGCTATATTTCTTCAGTTTTATTGCATGCTTGGGCAGTTGCTTGCATAAATGCGCAAGTGGGGTAACTTCCTCCATTCCTTCTTTCGTCTCCACAGTGATTATACAATTCTATGACCCTTCAATAGTATGAGCGAGCACCAAATACGCAAGCTCCAATCCAATCTTTTCCCGCCAAATTTTACACCAACAAGTTACTCAAAACTCATCAATTCAGTGGCGATTGCCTCTTAGTTACGAAATTGCGTAAAGCCGAAATGCATTTCAATCAATCATCAATACAGTAATTTCACATTTAACATACACAGGACATATATGACAGATGCTTGACAGACTAGACGGACGCCAGCTGGTCCCACATATACCTGCCTTCTAATCAATACCCCACCATGGGATGTGAACGAACCCCTTTGTGATGTCTTTAATCGTCACCGTAGCCTAAATTGTCCCCCCACTATGGGCTCTGGGTTCACGTTCATTTTGACCACTCTTTAAAGCGCAGGAACAAGGCGAATCTTTACGTTTTTGCTCATGTGCCCCCCTGGTATTCCTTACATTTTATTCTTCTCGGGTCCCCTCCCGGTATTCCTTACGTTTTACTTCAGGTGCCCCCCTGATATTCCTTACCTTTTATTTCAGGCACCCGCCTGATATTCCTTACGTTTTATTTCAGGTGCCCCCCTGATATTCTTTACATTTTATTTCTTATGCTCGAGTCATTACCCCCTATAAATATACAGTCTTCTCTACTTCTAACTATTTTATTGTTTCTCCACCACCCTCCGTTACCTTTCCCTGACTTACTCTAATGCCTACACAACATTTCCAAAGTAACGAGTCTGTTGTTTTACTCACGGATCACATCTTTTCCTCTCCGGAGCTTCGGGATCACCGTCCCTTCCTCTTCCTGCTTTTAAGATTTTCGTCCGATCCGCTGCCCGTGGGAATGAGAAGGGTTATGTTTGGAAAGGCGGGTTCCTTCAGACCCACTGCAGATTTTTGAATTATTACTCTATCATTGTCCACGGGGAGCTTCTCAGTCTACTCAGCCGGAATGGAGAAAGGACTCGTGATTTTACCGAATGCCTGGAGTTACTTTGTGCCGTTGGTTTTAAGGTGTCTTATAACTATCAATCGATAATAAATAATCGATGGCCGAAACCATCCTCACGCTACCAAGTGTTCCGGAGGATTGGAATTCGCTGACGGGCCCATTGGGCAGCACTCACCCTCTAGAATTTGTAAGACAAGATAGCTGCACCATGTGAGGACAGGGGGTGCAGGATTCACTTACTCCGACACGACTCGATAACGAGGACTCAATAGGTTGGCAAAGGGAAGTCTGTTTAATGACAAGTACATCAAACAGGGAAACAAACAGGAATCAGCTGTAGTGCGATCACCTGTCTCTCTCCGACTTTCTCGAACTTTAGTCGGACAGCACTTCTTGTAGGCAAAAATCATCCTTAATGACGTCTAATTTCTATAAAAAATCATCATGCAATATAATTGGTTAGGAAAGGTAACTTTAGTATAGGTGTTATATCTGTATATGATAATAGGGCATGCAGATTGGATAACTCTTATCTGGTGGCCATCTACGCCCATCCCTCTACATCACGCATGATAGACGTCACTACAACTACGACGTCCTATTGGTTACAATATCTATAGGACTCCAGATAACTTGGTCCATTGTGAGTGGGCAGGTTACACCCCTAGATATAAATTTCCACTTTTAATTAGCAGCATGCAGAATGGACATCCCTGTGTCTGGTGTCCCAACTTTCACCCTGCCTCCCTTCCTTCAATCAGTGTTTTAGGGCGACGTGTCAATTAGTTGGCCTCGAAACTGTAGCCTCTTATCGGGAAAAGGTATGGCATCCTCGGTTCCTGGATGACATCAGGCGATGGTACTTCTTCGCGCCTGGCTGGTCACGTGTTAGTTCACCATGAATCTGCTTCAGTTTCCAACTTTTAGTGCACTTAATTCTGTTTCAGCCTAGCCACCTCTCTGGGCCCCCCTTATCTTGGCCTTCATGAGGCACGCTGGTATGTTCTGAAGTTGGAGTCTTGTGAGCTGACGCTCTCCTACCCTTCTCTGGTTTACCTCAATTTCCTATGCATGAGCCGCTCTTTGTTGAGTTTCGATTCTGCTCCTTCTCTTGCCTTTGGCTGGGTTTCGAAACTTGGCCTGTCAGGCCTCTGGCCGCCTGGGTACCTTTCTGCTTTTACAAAATGGAGTCGCACTTGTATAATGTGCCTTATTGAGGTAGATATATGGTTGCCGCTTGCCGCTCTATCTTCTACTAAGCTTTGCAAGCAGTATCGATTTCTTAGCATCTTTCGTTTCAGGCCTATTTAAACACGTTTAACAGGATGGTTGCTTCCATCTTGTCTCGCAACACTGTTTCCTCACATTGTAACATTGTCTCCTGTCTGTGCCTATTCCATTCAATTTCGTAGTTACTCGCACTGGCGTGTTATCTCCGATAGCTGCTCTTGTACATTCTCGGATCTGTTCAGTCCCTTGTGTCATTTCCACTGGCCTTTCATTAAGGCTTTTGGGGTCTCTTAGTGGACCGTGTGTAGGTACTCCTCATTTCATACCAGTGGCTGGTATGGCTGTCTGATAGGGTACCGTGCTGCCCAGGGTTGTCTGGTTATGGGTGCTTCAACCGGTATGTATCTTCTTATGTATACTGGGCAGAGTCCCACTGCAGCTCTTTGTAGGTTAATTTGCTCTTCATACGTCACATACCTTGGCGAGTACGCTCCTGGTACCTCGAAATGAGGGGAAGGGGTGCAGGCCATTTCTGGGACCTCCTCTACACTGTTGTCAGGCAACCATGATCTATTCCGGATCACGTGACACAGAAAACCCGCTCACGTGATATTCCCACGGATCAGGTGATATGGAAGACCCGCTCACGTGACATCATTCCCATAGCGACAGGATAAATGCTCTGATTACGCGCCCTTCAGTGCTTCACAGCTGTTCTAATCAGCACTGTTTGGCATACTCACGAAATTCGACCACCGGCTTTCTGGATTACGGACTACGGACTACGGATTTCCCTTGCTTCTTCCTTGGATTGTTTTCCTACAACTCTGCTCTTCCGGTATCTCGACCCACAGACTTTTGGACTCCTTCTGATATCCCCTTTGGATTTGTTGCTAACTTTTGCCTCTCTGGAACACTCGACCACGGATCTGTTGCACGGATTGTTTTTGGCTTTCCCAGTTCTGTTACCACACTTCAAGTTTTTCCCTCACCCTATCCGGCTGCAACAACAGTGCTTTCACAGCAAAAGCGGCGACCAACCATCTACACCCTACTGCTGCCACCTCTTACCACACACTGAGGGTACTTCTAGAACGCCCACCAAGTTATTTGCCCTGAGCCCACGGTTTGGTTAAAGCTTCATCCCTATCACAACTAGGTAAGCGGTCTAGTGACTCATAGTTTATGTCCCTATCTGTTACTGCTTGCTTGGTTCTGTACTAACTGCTTGCTTACCTTACAGCGGCATGGGGTTTCCAGCGCTCCAGGGTTCCGGCGTTCCAGTACCTATTACCTGTGGCTTCAAGGATTGCGCAGGGAGTTATTTTGGTATCTCTCTGTGTGGTACTTGGGGATGGAGGCTTTCATAATCTTCATGACTATCAAGTTCTGACAGGTATGCAAAAGTACCTAACAATGACTTTCAGTTTGTTCGGTATTCAAAAAATTGTTCATCGCATATTCGCCTGCCAGGCCGGTGTTTCCCACACTCACCGGTCAGAGCTTATGGCGCAGCAAGGTCTCTGCCGCCACAGGTTCTGGCCTTCCCAAGCGAGACCTCTCTTCCTCTCCCAGCGGCTCTTCATGGAGTTGCTCCCCAGCCTTGCTCCACCTGCAGTTCAGGATTCAAGCTACCGATTCGCTTGGTCACGCCGGTCTCCCTCTCACGGTCTGCTTACGGCCTCCAGCGTTCCTTAGCTTTGCAACCTGCTGCATAAACTCTGCATCTGTAAACGGGTCTCGAGCACTCTGCTCACCACACCGCTGATCCGGAGTTGCTTCCCCAGATGCTGCCTCGGCCTCCACAGCTGACTCCATTTCCAAAAGGATGACGGCTTTTAAAGTTCCTGCCACCATAAGGAGCCCAAGAAAGACTAGACCATTCACCATTAGAACAGTAGTTCTGCCTTACTCGTGTGGTTCTCCTCCTCGTTCCAGTGCACACCTGAGGCTGATATGTGTCAGTATTAGCAAACTGAGGCTGATAGGTGCTTGTCTCAACAAAATAAGGATGTGGCTTCCTAGTTGGTCTCTTCCTCATCCCAGTGTTGAACTGGTGTTTCTTGGTGAAAGTTTGGAGGGAAGAAAAGGGAAAGGGTTGACAATAGCCTACAAAGGCTTGAGGGATAGAGGGTTCATTATGAAAAGGAAATGGGGGATACCATGTTTCACCTAAGGACGTCCTCTCTTCACTTGCCAAGTTCTCTCCATCCATGTGATCCTCCCTTGCAAATCCACACACAGGGTCAGGATCCAAAAGCGATGGCCTTTACCTGGTCACCTGAATGGAGGATCCAGGGCACACTTGCTCTTTCCCCCGCTCAGTCATACTTACTTACCCTATCCTCTTGCTTTTCAGATCCGCCAGAGTGCCTGGGGACCACTGCGGTGGTGACAATGTGCGGTATAAATGTCCTTTAACATAAGAGAACATGTGCATCTAGTGTGTTCAATCTGATGTTCTTGAAAAATGTAGGTTTGTCAAATGTAAAGATCATTTGGGTAAGTTCCCTAACTTAGTGCATAAACTGAATATCTAAGAGCCTGACTAGTGATTAATCTCTCAATAATTTGCATCTCAGAGACACGCTAATTGCCATACTCTATATTTTTAAACTGCCATAGTTGCCTCCGCGCCCTCCAAATCTAGGTTTGGAAGATGAGCCACAATCTTATGATCTAGCTCCAGTCCTATGGTCGAAAATCAAATATTTGGACGTGTCTTGCCTTAAAAAGGTAGGGTTCTGCATCCAGTATAACTAACGTTTTGTTAGAATTGGTGTCCTTCTCTCCACTTGTAGGTTGTGTCCTGCAGAAGTGAAAAAAGCCATGCCTTCCTAAAATCCTTGGCCGATCCCTGTGGTCCGTTATAGGATGTGGTCGGGTTTTTATGAGCATTTAGTTGAGTGCCACATTTGTATTGGCTTTTGTTCCATGGTGTCGCCCCTACCACTTTTTGTCTCGCCCCAGCAAGGTCATTGTAGCAAAATGTTTCGGCGTATGCATTCCCAGGCACATTTTTCCATAATATGCATGCTTATTGGATCTATTAGGTTTTAGGTTTCCCTTTGATATTTTTTTTATTTTGTATTCTTCTTTCTTTGGCTGAATGTCTCATAGCCACATTCTTTTCATCTCCCTTGCCCCCTTTATTTTTTTTACTGCATCCCCCATTTTAATTGTCACTGAGGTGTCACTGAGGTGTTGTTACTTAGTTCTGTTAATGCTACTCGCTTTTTATAGGACAGGTTATATTGTATTGAGGGTTTTTTACCCATAAGATAGTAGTCTCTGAAATCTTGTAATGTTGCTTTGTGAAACATGCAAATCACATTGTCCGTGGCTAAATGAGGGATGAACTTGGATTTAGGTTTAAGTGTAGTTTCTTCAGATAGTCCTGTTATTATACTCAAATCAGATGAGAACGATTGTAGTTTGTGCACTCCATTTTCTTCTTGGAAATTCATCAAATTTACTGTATCTTCAGAGTGGATTACTGATAATTCAGAGGGGGACTTGTTTGGTTTTAGCCTCTTTCGGCATAGTTATATTTGAGAAATATTTGTTAAGCTTAAGTCGTTGGCAGAATTTAAATAAATCAATGTTGGTCGTGAAGTAGTCCTTTGGGCTAGATGGGCAAAATGATAGTGCTTTGTTCAAGGCTGATGTTAATTCAGATGAAAGGTCCATATTAGTGAGATTTACTACTAAGTTTTCTTGTAATGGGTATTTCTGGATCTTGTTTGCATTCCTTCGCGGATTGTTGCATGATCTTGAGAGGCTTCCCCTCCTTTGTTTCCTCCACTTTTGGTGGGTTGTTGTAGTGTTGTTGATCTCATCTGATTCTGTGTTGGCTTGAAACCAGAATTTAACCTCAAACTTTAGGTGAGCAGCCATTATGCTATTGAAAATTGAGATTTTAGAAAACGTTTGCTAAATGACCCCTAATGTGTTGCTTCAGTAGCAAAATTAAATAGAAAACATAATGTTATTTTAGGTACCACCCTGATTGAGCAAGACAAGAACATTAAGGAGTGTTCTCTTTTCTTTTCGCTCACTTTGACTGGTCAATTTGGATTGATTATTGGCACAGGGTATATACACTCAAAAGTGAGTATAAATCTCTTATAAACATTGGGTGTTGGGTCTGAAATCAAACAATGCACTACATCATGTATAGTACTTTTATTCATTCATTAAGTCTGATGTGAAGTCTTTCTTTTCTGTTTACAACTGAAATCCCATTACTGTACCCTCCTGATGAACCGCCATACACAGGTGGGGGAAACACTAAATGAATGTGAAAAAGGATATTATCATTGTTTAAAACTACACTAATAAAACCTCAGGATTGTGGTGCAAAATTATGTATTCTCCTAATTTCATTGCATTCAGTATCAAGTATATTGGACAGCCTCAATATCTTTGGATCCGGTTTTGCAGGCCATAAGACCAACAAGCAAGACTTTTCCCATCCAAAAATCCTAATATAAAAAAATTGAGGACTCGCCATCTGTTGCTTTAAGGCTGTATACAAAACCAATATGTCAATCAGTAATGGTCCTTGCTTGCTTTAAATAGAATATGTAGTAGTAGTTGGTGCCTTTATCCCCTTAATAGGGCCTCAAGGCACTTGTGGTGGGAACACCCTCGGGGACCCAAGTCTAAGGTGTGGGGAGTAGTTTGAAGGCTAGAATGCATGTGTGCTTTGGGCCAAGATGAGGAGTTAGGAGGGCAGGGCGGGCTCCATGAAGCTACCCATGAAGTCAGGCACATGAATGGGTGCTGAGTGAAAAGGAAAATGTGTGATGGCAAGAACGATTCGTTAAGTGTCTGGCTAGACCGAATTTTGTCATAGGTCGTTTCTGCATTCTGATGGAAAGTGTTCTGCGCAGTGATTAAACCTGGAGGAGTGTTGTGCCCAGCTAGACCGGAATTTCTGTCATAGGTCAATGCATGCCGGTGGGTAGCCGTGCTTGGAGACGAAGTTCACTGAAGAGGTGCGTGCATACCACCTTGAGGTTCCGGCAGAGCCTTGTCTTTGAAGTAGTAGAGTGCTAAGGTCATCGGTAAAAGGCAGTTTTATCTCTAGGTGCAATAGATCTTGCTGGCCTAATGCATCTTATAAGCACAATAGATAGGCTGTCATCCTGAAAACTGTTAATACAGTTGCAGGAGTCTGATGAGCGCAATTATCAGCTCCATAAATCTTTCTCGACAATTCTTCTAAGTGAGATACATGGTCTATCCATCACATTCCTCCAAGTGCGAGACATGGCTAACCTAGACAATTCCTCTAAGTGCAAAAAATGGCCAATCTTCCAACTCTTCTCAGTGCGAAACATGCCTAACCTTCACAACTCTTCTTAGTGTGAAACATGGCTATCCTTCACAATTCTTCCAAGTGTGAAACATGGCTAACCCTCATAATTCTTCTAAGTGCAAAATATGGCTAACCTTCACAATTCTTCCAACTGTGAACCATGCCTAACCTTCACAATTCTTCTTGGTGCGAAACAAGCATAACCTTGACAATTTGTCCAAGTGTGAAACATGGCTGACCTTCAAATCTTCTAGGTGTGCTAACCTTTGCAATTCACATTGCCTGCCCCCAAAATACATCAAAGTGAAGCGGAATTAAAAACCAGAGGTTGGCTCACAGGAAATCCCCCATGCCGAGGAAACGGAGGAGTCCAGAAATGTGACAAATTGCTGCTTTAATAATCCAAGCAGGGATACCTGCACGGATTACTACATCTTCCGAATCCACTCTCAGCTCATTACAGGCGGGCAGTGAGATTTTAAACTACTGTGACCTCACAACCAAAAGTGAAATTCATGGGCTCTAGGTGAAATGGGATTGGGTAAACACTATCGGAATAATTACAGAGCTATAGGGGAAAAATAACCTGATTGGTTGGCCAGATCTAGTAGCTCCACCTAGCACCACCCCCGGGAGGTCAATGAAAGCATGTCAGTTTAGGAAATTTACCAGCATGTCAACAGAAATGATCGGTGGAGAGAATGATCTCAGAGTAACGCATGTATCCCAATAATGTTACCACTTCTCTAACTTCTCAAGCCCAGAGCAAGGACTTTGCAGTCTCCATCTTCACGCTGAGTTACATTTGTTCATCTTCTGTCTTCAGTTTGATGGGAACAACAGTTTCTGCCTACCTCACATGAATGGGTCACATGCTTTGGGACCATAAATGTGATTTTCTCTGCTTGCATTTATGATGTATTTCAGCCTTCTGTCCTTGCATGCATTTAATTGTTTCTGCTTACTCAAACTCTCTCTGCCAGCGTCTTTGGCAAGGCTGGACATGGCAACTGCACTGCCAGCCCAGCATTGCGTTTCTCAGGAAAATCAGTGTGTCGGGGCCCCCCCGTGTTGCAAGTCTTCCCATTTCATTTCAATGTAGCTGTGGTTTCCATTTTATTTTCCTGGCTGTTCATGGTAATTGCTTTTAAGTGTGAGTAAGCAGTTCATGTGTGTTCTTTTGCACCTAGCTGTCTCTATGTGTGTGCTCAGCCATGTCGCCTCTTCATGATTACTTTGGTGATGTCATCCGGTTATGGTCTGTGGGGCCGCTTCATTGGGTGGTGTCTGACATCTTTGGGGTAGGCTGGGGTGTTTGAGATCCCCTCAACAGTCCTGCCTCGGGTCCTGCAGACCAGCCCGGATGACAAACTCAAAGCCCCTCCCCATTGATGGGTGTCTTGTTATCTCACACATTCGCCACCCCCCTCAGGTTGCTTGAGCTCCTCCTGGTTTTGTTTGTGTTCCATGTCATCTCCTCTTCTTCACCCTGCTCAGCTTGAGCAAGCACTTCTTCCTTCGCTGTGAGTCCAGTTCAGGTACTCCATTCACTTCTGTGGGGGTCATTATGAGTTGGGTGGTAAGGGATTACCGGCACCGGTAAGGAGACCGGTGCCGGTAATCCCTTCCCGCCCAATTCCGAGGTCCCCTAGCGGGAACAGTAAAGGACGTGTGGTCTGACCACACGTCCTTTACGGGTCCCTCTAAGGGACCAGGGCGCTAATAACGGGCCTGCTATTCGCGGGCCCGTTATTAGCGCCTTCCCCATTGAGCCCCATTGGGGCTCAAATGGGAATGGGGAATGGTTGGTTCAATGGGGACTTACTGGGTCCTCCAGGGTCGGAATGACCCGGTAAGTCCCCATTGAACCAGACCGGACCCGGTTTTGGAGGCAGCCATGGCGAAAAATAGCGCCATGGCTACCTCCAAACTCGGAATGAGGCCCTGTGTCTTTCTGGGACACCATCAAGGCAGGTGTACTCAGTAGCATCATGGTACATTTACTTCTCCATTTGGGTGGCACCTGCATGTGACCTTAAGGCCCAGTAGTGATCTGCGGATATGGTTTCCTCCTCTCGTGCCACGTACCCTCGAAATGTGTCTGTGGCCTGTTTTCTCTCCAATCTTTACTGAATCTTCATTCTGGCACCATGTTGGTGTTATTCTTCTGGACAGGGGCCTGCTTTGTTTTCTACTCATGTAAGCAGCTTCGACTTCTTGCCACTTCTTGATGTAGTAATACTTTTCTCTCTGCACCATCTCCACTGGAACCGCCAAGAGCACTTGTGTTATGCATCCCTGCAGCCTTCGACCCATACTCTGTTGCAAGCTCCTGTCCACATACAGGTAGCTGGTGTTTCTTGCAACATTCAGACAGTCCTTCAAGCTCTCTTCTTCCGCTTTTGAGGCATTGCAGCTCCCCTTGTATTGCAATTCCTTTGTCTGGGCCTTTCAGTATGTATTGTATCAGTATCTAGTCATAGCATCGAATGCCAAAGCATCGAATGCCTTACCATCTAAAAGAAAGTGTTGAGAAAAAAAAACATCTAATGCAGTTTTCTTTAAAGGTAAAGGGTTTATTTGAATTGTATTGGGTTTTTAAAGGGTAAAAAAAGGGGGGTGACAGGGGACCCTCCATGCAAATAAAAGAAAAAAATGCATTAAAGGCTTTTTTTTCCAACGCTTTTTTAAAGATGGTAAGACATTCAATGCTTTGGCATTCGATGCAATGACTATAAACCATTGTATCCAGTCACCTTCATTCGAGCAATCCTGTATCATAGTCCATGTTTTCATGTAACTGTCCTCATGGGTACTTTCTCCTGTGTCTCTCATCGTAGTGTAGCCTGCCTCCTCTGGAACTGCTATAGAAATATTGTAGTTGCTCATGGCCTGGGAAGTGGGAGAGTTTGCGTGGCAGCCCTTCCCTGAAACCTTCCTCCCCACACTGGTCAAATGCTGGTACTATATATATATCGTTAGTGGTGTGAACCAAATTAGCCATACAAGCACTCATATATCTATATATATCTATATATATATATATATATATATATATATATTCCCTTTTTATTTGTCTTTTAAATCAATAATAATGTTCTATTAAAGCTACTTAATTTCTACATGTCACTAGTAAGGGGTGAACTTACTGCTTATCATTCAAATACACAAAATAAGTAGGTACATGTTTTTGTGTTATAGTCCGAAGAGTGGACAGAAGTAGAGACAGCAGAGTACAAAACAATCAGAGCCACAATCTTTTCCAGTGGTTCGATTCCACAGTTTGAAAATGTGTGATTTCCTAGCTACCCATCATTTTACTTACTCGATGCACAATGGGTGACCTTTGCCACCACAAGCAGTGGAGGCCACTTAAGTGACAATCCAGTATTCCTAGTGGCATGCATCATTCAATTTCTAATACATTTGTTTCTTTTTTTTTCATTTAACAGTTTCCCCTGCCCAAATTCACTTCCCCCCCCCCCACAAAGTTCTTTCTCCTGTTCCCGTTCCCCTTTGTACTTTGCTTGGGCACCATGTATATTATGACCTGCTCCATGTCCAGGAACTTTGAGTCCAGGTACCAGGTAGTAAAACAGTCAGTGCATGGGGACAATGTTAATAATAAGCGACAACACAGTGGTTGGGGAGCACACAATCAGAGGGTTTTGCAGTTTTTTTCATTTTATTTATCTATTCCTTTCATTAACTTCACACTTAATATGCCTGATACCCGCCCCACTTCTACTCCAAGTGTCATTCACCATATTGGTGCTCTCCTAATTTCTCTGTAGCATTCACTGTCCTATTTTATCCTTCTTGACCACATGAGAGAGAGAGAGACAAAAAACCACAACAAAAACGCTCTTCTTCTCATGAGTTGATATAAGCTGTCCTGTAGAAACCAAATGAGGACAAAAAGTCATAATAAAGTGATGGACAGAACAGTGCTCGTCTTTGATGAGCCCTCTCTCCTCTCCTGTGCTTGGTACCTTGGCCTTGCTGCTGTGTGACTCCTTCATGTGATGAGCTGGAAATTTCTGTGCTCTAGGCCAATAGGATGACGATCATTTTTTCTTCCTTTCACGCAATGTCCAAGATGCTTTCCTTTTACCATTAACACTGAACTTGTCTTTGGAATTGCTGCTGTTTGTTGGCAGACCTGCATGACCTGTGTCTTTCTTGGCATTTTTTCACTTGTCCATCTTCTTTGTGCTGTGGCATTCCTGTAAACATTGCTGCTACCTCCCTAACCTTTCTTGATGCTGAAACAAGCGCGGGTGATGGGTGAATGCATGTGGGTGCAAGATATGTGTACACAAGTTTGCCTACCATCTCTTCCACATGCATTTATGCTTCTTTTCAATATAAGGTTACACATCTCATATGAACATTACATTTCAAATCATACAAAATATTTCACACATCTCATATAAACATTACATTTCAAAGAATCAAACCATTTTATATCCTCATACACGTTGACTTATTTACATTGTATACACCTCATAAAAAGTATACTTTTCTTCTTGTTGAGGGCCACCTTCCAAGTGCCATGCTTCATCTGTGCCTCTTGTCCTGTACGAAAAGATGCCTGCACACTCCTCACCCCACCAAAAAAAAAATTGCCCTCTCTGGGAACAGACCCAATATCCAAATGGGATAGATACCATCAACCTCAAATCCCTGAAAACCCTTAAGCACCATCGGGACCGGATCTGGAGAACCAACCCACCCCCCCAAAACAAAACCCCCTTGTAAGACCAACAAGAGCCTAAGATAAGATCGGAAATCATAAAAACCAAACAAACATTCTATGGGCACATAATCTCGAGCTTTCGCAACCCAAGCAAGGAATTCAATAGAATCATCTCTGAATTCAAATCGCCAGGTCGCTCAACCCCTACTCCACCTAACTCCCAATTGCTATGCAATGTCTTATCAGAACATTTTCATAACATCGCTATCGACAGACATTCTGCCATCATCTCTAAAATACAAACAATGCACTCGTCTGTTGCCAGTCCACATCCCATCCCCTGTCCCAACCGCCTCCCAATGCAAACCTTCGCCCCCTTCTCCTCGATCTCACACTAGGAATTCCTCTCACTCCTAGCACAAAGCCACCCGTCAGGATCCCCTGAGGACTCTTGCCCACCCACCTTCCTCAAAAACATCCTCAACCTGTACAGGCAGTATCACACACTTAATCCTTAACCAATCCCTTACGGAGGGAATCTTTCCAAAGCCTTAAAAACCTCCTTGAAACACATGTGTACAGGCACGTTATGAATAGCTATCATATAATATTCTACATCAAACCCCTCCTCTAAAGACCTACGTTCAACCCGCTCCTTCCACAGACCTATCGGCCCATTTCCAACACCCGCTTGATGGCCAAACTAATGGACCACACAGCATACAAGCAACTCAGTAATTTCACTGAATCCAACAACCTCCTTGACGCTGTCCAATCCGTCTTCAAGACCCCTCTCAGAAACTGAGTCCTCGCACAACAACTTAAAGTTCCTTTCATACGGTAGTTAAGGTGATAGTGGTTCACTCCGGGGTCCCCCTCTTCCGGGCGCAGACCCATCTCAATTTTCAGCCTCCCTCAGTCAGGTTCACTATGGCTCTTTCTCACATGTTTTCTCCTTTTATATTCACCAGTCTTTGGGTGACAACTTTTTACCCTAGGACCCCCTCTCGGCCGGGCTCAGACCCTATTCACAGGTCTCAATGACTTTTTAAACAACTCCCTGTGGACAATTCTCAGCCTCCCTCAGCCGGGTTCACTACGGGCAATCACACAGAGTTCTTTCTTCATTTCCACTACTTTGTTGGTCAAAGACTTTCGACTAAGGGCTTCTGGTATCAGTAGTTCCAAAATGCGGGATTCACCAGAGTGGTTTCGAGTGCGCACCCACGTGGTGCCGGTCTCCTCTGCAGCTGGTTTTACCTTAATGTAAACAGTTCTTTGAACTTCCCTTCGTTTGCTACTTTGCAACTTTCATTCAACACAGTTCAGTTTCTTATCGGCTCTCCCCTCGACTCACCGACTGTGATGAACTGCTTGGTTTCTCTGTTATCTGGAGCCAAGGATGGTACCATGGTAGCAGGCATATCTCTCTGTCCTGCTTATCAGCGTAGGCATGCTCTGTGTACCATTGACATCTGCTGCCACACACGTTCGCTATTGTCCGCGGTCCTACAGTTCCTTTCAGGGAGGTTTCACGGGTCTGGATTGGAAAGGGCAAAGTTGCTCCTCTCCTTGTTGTCCCTTCGGTTCTCGCCGCCTTTCTCCTCCTCTTGAATTGCCGTGCTGGATTAGCTGTCTTGTGCGGCCTGTCTTGCTTGACGTGTGCTCTTGTGTTCCCCCTTTTATCCCTGTGGTGAAGGGAAAGGGCTGTCAGGTGTGTGAGGATTTGGCCAATTGCCAACCTTTGACTGGCCCTCATATTGGGACATGTTAGGTAAATGGCTCTGGTGTTAGTCCATTCTCTTTCATGGTGTGTGAAAGTGCTTGTGTCGGAAAAGGGGGGGGGCAGGGTTTTTGAATATCCTATGTGGTAGGATGGGGAAAATGTGTTGAAAGAAGGGGGATACTGCATCTCACCCGTTGGTGTCCCAGTCCCATTCCTCGAGGACCCCCCATCTAGGTGGGCCTCCCTCACTGGTCCCCCACCAGGAACTGCATCCAACAGCGATGGCCGTGTCCTAGTCACATGGATGACAGATCACCGGGGACTAGCTAGGGAGACACCTTCTGGTTTCTCACAGTGGCTAATAAGAAGGGGCAGTGTGAGCCATTAATCGAAGTTACAAATCAGGTATCCATGCAAGTGGCGTCAAGGCCAAAGAAACTACAAGTAAAAGAGGCCAGGTGACTTAAACGGGCAAAGCATGAATCTGGTCACCTGACCTCATGGCTACTAACTTGCGATAAAAAAAGGAAAAAGGTGAAAGAGAGGGCTCCCAAGCCAAAAGAAGTCAAATAAAAACTCAATCGAAGGAGCATTTGAAGCACCCAACAAGTATAGACACTCTGGATACCTTTGTGGGGACATTTCAGTGATTTCGGGAGGGAAGGAGTTGAGATCTGGGAAGGTTGGCATCAATGGTCAACTGCCCATTCCCTTCATTAAAACAAAGGAGTGGAAATCACCAACAACATTTACACAATGTTTGAGGAAAACAACCAACCGATTAATCGTCAATGTGCACTACAACATTTCAGTAACATTTCGCCCCCAAGTGATTATTTTGAGAAGCTAGATGAATGTGAGGAAACTGGTTCACTGTATGAATAAGATGTAGCGGTTTGGTTAGACAGAATGCCTCTCTTCTCTTAAAATGGGGATATGACATTGATTACTAAACGGGTGTCAATCACCAGAGTGTTGGTAAAATATTTAATGGTCCTATGATAGAAAGGGGGAGAGAAGGGACTCAGAATATTCAAGGGGCTGTGATAAGAAATGTGAAACCGATTGTCGACCCTACAATAAAAAAGCATTGGGAATTGCTACTATCATTCCTCCTGGCCCCAGTCCAGAGCTCCTAGAAATAAATTTACCGTAAAATCCTGGAACACATGTGGGTTTACTCACCTGCTGGCGGACGAGGGGTATAAAAATCTATTCTGCACGGCAGATGCGGTGCTATTCCAGGAAACATGGCTAACATGAGAGGTCATATTTAATGGGTACTCTGCCTTCAGTTGCAGAGCAATACAGGGGGAGAAGGGTCGACCAAGAGGGGGACTAATGACCCTATGTGCCAACACTTACAGAGCCCGAGAAATTGTGGGGGCTAAATGTGTGTGATAATGTCTTTGTAGTAATGACTGAGGCTGAAGCAGGACCCAAATTGGTGATCGTGAACATCTACGATCCACCAGAAGGGGAATATACACAAGCATCCCAATTGGTAATTAATGATACTTTGTTTCCCATAATAGGGAAACATCCAGCATTACAAATCCTGATAGAAGGTGACCTAAATGCTAGCTTTTTGAGATTATTCTCTCAGAAAGGTGGAAGCATTCCTGCCAAATCCGGGGGTAAACGACAGGGACAAGTCAATCAAAGTGGTGTCCACATGGTCTGAGTTTTTTCATGATCTGGGGTTGGACCTAATAAAGGAAAACATTACTGAAGGAACAAGGCCAGCAAAGACATGGAGATGCAAGATAAAGTAATCTACCATAGACTACTTATTTGGAAATTCCCCTAGGTCATTGGTCAGTGCTCTAACGATATCTGATTTCACAGAATATAGCGATCACTCCATTTTAACTGTGAACCTTGGAACAAGACAGAGTAACAAAAGGGATAGGGTAGGGGTGGTACAAGTAAATAAGGGGCTTAATCGGCTAAAATGGATGGATAGGAATCTAGAAGCCATAACAAGGTATATGGAGGAAGTTAGAATATACTATAGCGGTATGCAAACACCTGAAGATATGTCAAAATGGTTAGAGGTAATTACAAGTAAATTCCTTAAAGGAATGGTTCGGTCAGAAAATATTATTGGCCTAAAAGATGGCCAATAATAAAACAAATATCTAAAATATATATTAAGTCCCTATGGAAAGTTTCAAGCAAATGAAGCTCAAACGTTAGAATTGGAAGCACTAGGAGGCATCCATTTTGTGATTTCAGGCAGCGTCCTCGGCTCTGCCTTTGCGGCACTAAACAAGCAGCAAAAGCCCCCTACTGGGAGCTTACTGCAGCCGGAGCAGAGCTGAGGAGGCTGCCTTCACTTTCATTTTACGTTTTCTGTGCTCCCCAAGCCCAGGGAAGCACAGAAAATGTAAAATGAAGGCAAAAAGCACAGGCGCTCCAATTAAAAATATAACGTTGTTGTATTTGTGATTGCCGTGGTTGGAAAACCATGGCAATCACAAATACAACAACGTTGTTATTCTGACAGTGACAGCTTTCGCGTGGAGTCTCCTGGGCTCCCCCAACCCTGAGGGAGTGCAGGAGAAGCCCACGAAAACCTGCCGCATTCAGAATAACAACGTATTTGGATTTGTAAATACTGTGGCATTTACAAATCCAAAAGCGTTGTATTTCTAAACACCGAGGCATGGAAACACAACCTCGTTGTGTTTCTGCCTACAGCAGCTTTAACTTTGGAGCTCTCGGCTCCAGGGAGCCCGAGAGCCCCAAAGTGAAAGCTGCTGTAGGCAGAAACACTGCTGCATTTCTAAACACCCGCGTTGTGTTTCTGCCTGCAGGAGCTTTCACTTTGGAGCTCTCTGGGCTCCCTACGGAGAGCTTTCACTTTGGGCTCCCTACGGGCGAGAGCTCCAAAGTGAAAGCTGCTGTAGGCAGAAACACCGCAGCATGGAAACACAACTATGTTGTGTTTCTGCCTGCCTTGGCTTTCACTTTGGGTCTCAGGTGCTCCCCCGGGGGAGCGCCGGAGACCCAAAGTGATAGCCACGGCAGGTAGAAACACAACGCGGTTGTGTTTCAAAAACGCTGTGGTTTTTCTTTATAAGTTTTTCATGCTCCTCCGGCTTGCCCTATCTAAGCAAAAACTAGTAGCAAGTATTGCTCATGGTTAGAGTGTTCCTTTACCAACTATGATAAGTGAGCAAAGTGTTTGCACGCTACAATCTGGCAGCGTTTCCTTAGTCTATCAACTGGAACTACGGTGAAAGCGATACAGAGGGAAATAGGTTTAACATCATTGTCATCAATAATAAAAATGAATAGAGGGAAACTGTATATCAAGATCATGGGAGCAGAACCTAATACATTATTAGGGATCATGAAGGATGGAATGGTGAAAAAGAACTGCCAGGCTCTGATGGAATTGAAATAATTAAATGATGATTTGTTTAAATTAATTGCCTAGTCCCCGTAGTGGAACCAAGGTGAACAGGTGTTGTTAAAAACTCTAAGAAAGAAAGTTGTGTAATGGGATTGGTTAATGACTCATGATCATATAGCACAACGTTCTTCATTATGTACAGTAAAAAGGAGACCACAAAGATATATAGTACAGGTCCTCTGTCCAATACGGCGAAGGATTTTCATGCTGATCAGACTAAATAAACTACCAGTCCTAGACGCTAAAGGTGCTTGGATGGGAACCCCTAAGAACGAACGAGTGTGTAGGTTATGTGGCGATCAGCACGAAGTGGAAACAGCACGCCATGCATGTAATAACATCTTGTAAACTAATGTATAAATATTACATCTAATTGCATAAGAAATTTGCCAGGGGACTGCATGAAATTACTAACGAGGATTTCTGGCTGAATTGTTTGTCGAAGTGGAGTACCACCCTATCAATAGCTGTTACAACGTGTGGGTATATTTTAATCGCGGCAAACTGACCGAAAATTAATTTGCTCAGGTCCCAATTGAAATGCATATGCGTTTTTTGTTTTTTTGCTTTGATTTTTTGTTGTCCCCGCCTCCAATTTTAAGGAAGCGGGGGACACCCCTGCACCCCCAAAATTGCTAAATATCCAACATGGGGAGTGGAGGACACCCCCACAACCACTGCTCCCCATGGTTGGTATTTTGCAATACATGTGGCCAAATTGCCCGAAGGCCAAATCCCAATTGTTTTAGGTCAAATAGGCTAATACCGTTACAAATGTATGGCAGGGCTTTGAAAAGGAACTGGGTTGCAATGAATAGGGATTTCCTTTGTGATTTTTGTTTTTGTATAGTTCTTAATTTATGTTATTGTGTGGTGCATTGCCTGGTTGTATTATTGGTGTATATTATAGGAGAATAGTGTTTTTAATACTTTTTCTCTGTTTTTGTATGCATGTGAAAAGTTCTAATTTGAACTGCTTCGCATTAAAATAACAGATATGTCATGGTATGGGGTTTTGCACGGTATCTGGTCATTGCATCTAATGCCATTCCATCGAATGCCATTCCATCACATTTTTTCCATCTAAAATATGTGCATCGAATGCATGTTTTTGGGGGGTAAAGGGCTAATTTTTGTTCAGGGGGATAAAGGGTAAAAAACCCCCCCTCCCCCAAAAATGAAAAAAAATGCATTTCAAGCAAATTATTTAGATGGAAACAATTTGATGCAAATGCATTTAGATGCAAGGAATTCGATGCAATGACCATAAACCGTTTTGCACTTGTGTATGTATGTAGTAGATCTATCGCATGGTATGGGAGTGCGTGCATGATTGTTCATCTGTGTGCATACGTGTAAACGCGTAGAACTGCAATTTTTCAATAGGAGGATTTGTGTCCTGCCAGGGAAGACCCATGGAGAGTGGCAAAGCTGGTGAAGTCCTACCTGCAGCAGCACAACATCCCCCAGCGTGAGGTGGTGGACACCACTGGCCTCAACCAGTCCCACCTCTCCCAGCACCTCAACAAGGGCACGCCAATGAAGACGCAGAAGAGGGCCGCCCTCTACGCCTGGTACGTCGGCAAGCAGCGAGAGATTGCCAAGCGTAAGTATGGAAGGGGGCGAGATACCATCACACAAGTAGACAAGTCTCCGCGAAATAAAAGTGTTGGTTGGAGTTGACCATAGAATCAGCGTAAGGGTCAGAGGAGGCAAAAGGGTTCCACCACAATAAGGGACTGAAGAGTGCCATCGCCAAAGGGATTACAGTTGAAAAAAGGGATCAGCCACAAGAGAGGAAGGGTACACATTAAATGTATCAAAAAACAAGCAGGACAAGGAGTCAGATGGACGAAGAAGACTAAAGACCTAACATAACAGATGGCAAAGGGGAGGTTACACCATATTATGAGATTTTTAAAAAAAACTACCACAGAGGGGAGAAAGTGATCACCAAATAACAGGGGAGAAAGTGATCACCAAATAACAGGGGAGAAGGTGATCACCAATCAACAAGGCATTATGTACCACAGAAGGGGGATGAAGGCAGGAGGTGAGGGGAGGTTCAACACAAGGGATGTACATGAAAGGAAGGCGATTGGTAACAAAAATGAAGCAAAGTGGCTGCAACAAAGGAGGAGCTAAAGGGTCACAGGACCAGGAGAAGCCCACTACAAGGGGAGAAAAGTGTCACGCTACTATAGGCGACACATGGATCACAAGGAGAGAGGGGTACCAATACAAGAAGCTGCAAAAAGAGGTTTGCAAAACAAGAGGAGGGTAAACAATTACTAAAGAGAGATGGTCCAATCCAAACTGTGAGTAGTGACATGAAGAGGAACATATCACAGGAGGTAAGAGGAACCTACAATGAAAGGTAACAAAAGTATCACACCTGTCAGTGACCTGCCTAAGATCACAAAAAAGCTTTTAATTGGCATTGTTACTTAATTAGGGGATGCCTCGAAAAGAGTGGCATGCATTCCAGTCAGAACCAGCCAGAAAGATTAGCAGGACTCATTTTTATTAGAGCTGCAAGAGATGCAGTGAAAAACAAAGTGATGGGGAACAGGAGCGGCAGAAGCAACGGGAAATATATTTATGAAAATAGAACAACAACTAGTGTTCAGGAATCTGTGAAAGGAAGCCAACACAGGGAACTCGCCCATGCAAACCCTGCATCCTATGGAATGCACAGGGAGGGGCCAAATCAGGCCAACACAATAGATACAATCAAGAGGAAATACTGGTGGTGGGGGGCGGGGCAAAAGATGGAAAAACCAGGGGCCCAATTCTAAACAAAACGGGGCATATGCACGTTTTTTAGATGCCCAATTGTGGAAGTGCACAGGACACCTTCTCCACAAAGGTGACCTCAGCATATGCAGGAGGCTGTAAATGGTGCACTACCCATCCCCCTCACATACTTGAATTTCAGGATCATGCTCCCAAAACCCACGTGGGTAATGCGAGCGCATTTCACAATGCCCTGTGTGCCTTCTGCACGGCTTGCTTGAACCCAGGTTACGCCATACCATGTGCCTCCCATCACTTGAGCAAAAAAAAACACTTTTTGAGAATTGTGTTCCAGGTGTGAGTGATCACTAATTATGGCAGGCGTAGGAACTGCAAACAACAGCTAAAAATAAAATATAAGGAAAGTAGTGTGGCCTACAGACAGTGAAGATCCAGAGTATACTGAGAAACAGGCAGCGCACTGGGGAGACACCTGGCATTGGGTATTTACAAGGCAAATGTGCTGATGATCACACAGGAAGTTCACACTCATCAGGAATGAAAACCACATACATAATAACACTTAGGTTGTGCACAAACACGCCCCGCAGCAACCTCATTTCACGCATCATTACCAGACCCGTGGCAAGTTCACTCCGCCCCTTGTCCTTTCTTACACTGCAGACGCCTAGATTCAAATAAAAACGGGCAGGCGGAGCTAGCTTTTGTTTCACAGAGCCCTCTGTGTGGAACACTCCCCCCCTCCACATCCAAAACAAACCCTCATACACAACCTTCAGAAAGCACGTCAAAACTTGACGTTCGACAAGTATGTCTAATGGCTTCACATGCCTTGTGGGAGGATCTACAAATACTCACCCAGCACCGCGGAGCGGTCGCGGAGTTCGAGCAGAGTTGAGCAGTCTTTGCAGGAGACTCCAGGCTGCCTCTCTCTCTGTGCTCCATTTCAGCTGCCTACCATTTTTGTGGGAGGACCTACAAAAACTCACCCAGCACAGGGGAGCGGTTGCGGAGTTCGAGCAGAGTTGAACAGTCTTTGCAGTCTTTGTCAGGACTGGAAGGCTGCTAGAAAATGAATCTGCAATGTTTGACGGTGAAACAAGCAAAGGAAGCCAAGGACGCCGAGAAAAGACGCCTGAGAAGCTCGCGTCCGACGTCCCAAACAACCGGCCATCTGCCTCTAAAGCAAATCGCCAGATCACGCCTGTCCGGCCTATTAAACACTGGCCTGAAGTCCCCCTTTACAAAGTTCACCGCACCCATTGGTAACATGTATGACACCATTAACTTGGAAACAACGGACAAAGAAACATCATTGGGCGAGGACTTCCAAAGCAAGCAGTTGTCGCTTCCAGAACCAGCCCGCAAGGCAAAGCCCCAAAAGCTCAACATTCAGGCGCAAAGCGAAACACGCTGCGACCAAGCGCCAAAGGAACTGATGGCAGATTCGGTCCCACGACAGCAGCCCAGTGCAGCAGGTCAAAGGACAGGCTGCGAGGGTTCTTGCTCTAACGGGTGGAGCAAGTGTCTGCGAGCTGATCCACAGCACAAAACAACATTTCGGAGATGCCTAAGGGATCTCACCTAAAAGAAGCAGCACCGCACAGCCAGTGAGGGTGCCTCCCCAAACCGTCGTGGAGTTCCGTCGTTTGGAGAAGTTGACGGGCCAGCCACGTGACTGCGAGGGGTTGGAGTGGGAGCGGCAGCCTCAGGTCTTGCCTGATGGCAAGCTGGTCCTGTTGGTCACTGAGGGGCTGGCTAGCCGTGGGGCTGTGTGTGACACAGCTGTTGCACAGGTCCACGTGGCTGAAAGCGAAGGGGAGGCAGAGCCCTGCGCAGGCTGGGCTGAGCAACACACGCCTTCACTGCTCCCCGCTCCAGAGCCCCTGTCAGCTGGAAGAGCACCCCCAGTGGAGCTCGAGGCGAAGCAGTCAAACAGTGACTCAGATGAACCTCCTACAGGCAACAAAGGTGCTCAGGAAATAATGTCTGAGGAAAGAACAAACAATGACGGCACCCAACAAACAAGCAAGATCCTAGGACATATTGGATCAAAAGCCCACAAAATGACATCTATAAACTGCTTGCTAGAAAAAAGAAAATCACCAAAAAAACGAAAACAACGCAGACTCAAACAAGTCAAGCAAGATCCAACAAAAAAAGCTCTGCTAAAAACAACATTCTGCAACTCTTTGAAGGACTTTCTTTTCAAGACAAGGCAAAAGAAAACACAAAGTCCTCAACAAATTAACAGATGATGAGATACTAGAGGTGCTAATAGACCCTGTGCCAGCACCAAAAGCTCACAAAACAGTACTGAAAAGCACCGAACACCAATAGTACAGAGCTGGGCAACCTGCTCAGACAAAACCTCAACAAATCTTCTTCTGAAACATCTGCGCCAACAAACATAACCCAGCCGGATCCATCAGAATAGCAGGACACGACCCCAGTAGCTGAATCACCGCTCATCACCGGCCCCTCACCTCAGGAAGAACTCACGACGCCCCCGGAGGAGACATCTCCTGCTTAAGCAGAGACAAAGGAGACGGAGAAAGAGCAAATCAATATCCCGCAGCATTTGCCCCCACTGGCTCCCACACTCAATGAAGAGCTTCACAAGGACAAGGACCAACCCCATTGCCACCCTGTTCTTGAAGCAGAAGATGACTGGCAGAGCCTGACAACGCTAAGGCCCTCAAGAACTAGCTCTTCAACGCTGGCCCAAAGAGAAATCCACCTTGCACACAACCAGTCCTCAGAAAGACCAAGACCAGAACAAACCCAAACCACGCCAGCAGGACACCTCCGGAAAAGTCACCCAATTCCAATCGAAACCCCTTCACGAAAACCTGACATGATGACCATAATGTCGGCCATAAGAATAGCTTTAGCGCCTTTCGGAAAACTCTATGAGGCACTTAACGACACGCTAAAGGACCACGCAACCCTAATTGCACTAATGCATACGAAACTAATTTACCTAGAAGGTTTCATCATGGCCAAAGAACAAGAGGCAAAAATTAAAGGTCAGACCCCCAGAGTCGAAAGGGGAGAAAAAAAAACACCAGTCAACCACAGAAATCCAAACAGAGCTGTTGCCAAGTCCTCCGCTCTTTAGATTCACCAGCAAATCACAAGACGGACCAATAACAAAGAAAAACCCAGAAAGCAAAGAAAAAGAAGCACATTAGAAACAAAAACCGGTCAACCATGACTGCATTACAATAGGATCACTGCCAAAGACAGGCCTCTCTCACAGGACCCAGCAGGCCCAAAAGAACATCCCAGAGGAACAAAAAAACAAATTGACCAAAGAGACAGAACGGCCAACTGTCAGGAAGGCAGGCTCAGCGAAGGCTCAACTCAGCAACCTGTGCTCTTTCGCTCACCAACGAACAAGCGCACTGCCAACCCAAAAGGTGGCACAACACCAAACACAAAAATCTCCACGATCGATAGAAGACTTCATGGCAGACAAAACCTCAATGAACTTCACCAGGCATTCGACGCCTGAACCAGCACTCCAGCCCATCAACCAAGACAAGCAGCACAACCAGACAATAGACGAGATGACAAAAACAAAGACAACAACCGGCCAGAAAGAATCACTTCAAAAAGATTCAAGGAAAGAGTGCCCGCTCATAGAACTACAAGTCGTTCCCTATCAAGACCTAAAGATTTTCCGACCAGACCCAAAAAACGTGGATCTCTCAAGTGCAAAAGAAGAAATGGCACCAAACAAAAACTTTTAAAATGGAACAAACAGACCAAAACTCTGAAGCAGTAACCCTAAACAGAGGGATGCTAATGAAGATCTTTAGAAACATCAGGGACTTCAAACATCTGAGACCAGACGACATCACCTTTGTAGAACCGTACCACAAAGCCCGTAAGGCAAAAGCCTACATACACATAAAAGAAACTGTAGCAATAAATCAGTCCAAAGAGACCAACGAGGACCTATGACAAAGAGGCTACTTCCTCACAGAGCTTCAGGCGAATCCCCAAATCACTGACCAGCAGACTCCTCGCATACCAGATCGCTCCCAGTCGACTCACTACAGGTCGAAAACCGTAGTAAACCAGAGCCCGGAAAACAACCCACAAAGCCCACATCGCCTCCCCTCTAGACTGGACCCTTAGCTAAGAAAAAAAAGGAACAAACCCTAAAACAGGGTGGTAAAGAAAAGGAAAACGACAACACAGATAAAGAAAAAAAAAACGTGAAAAGGTTTAAATAATGAAAGGTCCACCTGAAGCAAAAGAAAAGACAAAGCAAACCGGCCTCTCCTTCGCGCCAATAAAACAACTATGGACATGGCTACCTAAAGCAACCTCAAATCCATCCATCAAATAGCAACGACCAACGAGAGCTGAAAAGAAAACACCTCTGGAAAAAACTACAGGACTGCTCTCGACCCCGTCAACATTGAAAATGGCCTAGTGGAACACACAAGGGTTCAAGCACTTGATGAGAACAGGAAAAACAAACCTCAGAGACTTTGACATTTTAGCGCTACAAGAGACCTGGCTCACAGCCACGCCGGCCATGGACGTATACGAAATAACAGCCTCCCCAGCCTCAAGAGGTACGACAGGCCGCCCTTCAGCTGGTCTTCTCATTGCAGTCCCGTCAGGTAGCGGTTTGTCAATAGAAAAGCAACTATCCGCCTTGCATAGCCATCTATCGGTACTGGTGAGGTGGGCTCATCAAGACCAAAAGGCGAACAAAATCTGGAAATCCCCAATCGCAATAATAACACCCTATTGGAACCCTGACAAAATCGCAGATGACAAATTCCTACGAATAATTGAATCTGAAATAGACGAGATAGAAGCAAACTCCGAAACCACGCTGATAGTCATCTGTGGCGATCTAAATGCCAAATGCCCGAGCACAAATCCTCACCCGTCAACAACCAGCACCACCCCCCGAGGTGACTCAAGAGGACAGCAATGGTTAAAACTAATGGACTCAAGAAACATCCACAACACTGCACAGCTCTCATCAACAAAACTTCAAATCCCAACTTGGGAACAAGCGCTTCAAACGGCAACCATTGACTACATATTCGCCTCCGAAGAAATGTTAAACCTCATAACCTCGTTCAAGGTTCTACGAACAAAGGCAAGTGACCACAATATTTTACAAATAACATGGACCTCACAACATCTTGAAAAGTCCACAATGAAGGAAAAGATGGAAGTGTCAAATCAAGAGAACCGCCTAAGACTCACAGCAGAAAGGATAGCCGATTTGACATCCAACTACAAAAAGAAACTTGAAAAAAAACCTGACATGAGCAGGGCTGAAATCGACTATCAACCCATCTTGATTCAGTATCAGGCGAAACCCCCAAAGCACCAGAAAAAAGGCGAACATCAAGGTTTCCACCAGTATGACAAATTACTCGTGGACAGGCGCCGCACGATAAGAAAATTAAAGCGTCAGGCATCAAAATCCAGATCAGTCTCCATCAAAAAAGGATTGAAAGAAGAAGTAAAAAAAGTACAGATCTTGGCTGAAATCTCACCGCCTGAAACTCTACCAACACGACTCATAGGAGATGCTCAAAAAGGTAATGGGAAGAAACTCCAGGAAATTTTGGTCACTCATAAAAACGGTGGACAGGAAACAGGATCACACGCTATCTAACACGGTGAGCGAAGAAAGATGGAAGAGCCACTTTTCTGCCCTGTTTCAATCTCCTCAAGGATCACACACACCGAACAATTCCATCTGCCCATCGGCCTGGGAAGATCTCTCTAATGCCGAAGACATAGAAGGAGCAATTCGTAAAATAAAGTCAAGCCGAGCGCCCGGCCCAGACGGAATAACAAATATCAACTAGAAAACCAATCCCAAAGAATGGGCCGAGTTCATCAGTCTCATCTTTGAAGCAACAACAAGCACAAAGACAATACCTCGATCTTGGACAATGGCAACGCTAGTGCCAATCTTTAAAAAGGGAGACAGATCCAACCCCAGCAACTATCATCCAATAGCATTGCTGGACACAATCGGGAAAATCTACGGCTCACTGTTACTAAAAGGATTCCAAAGATGGGCAAAAAACTCCCCCTGTTGGGACCCATTGCAAGTAGGCTTCACGAAGAACATCAGTAAATATTATGCTTCTGAACATCATAAAGAACAAAACCCGCACACAACGATCCAAGGTCTTCGTAGCCTTTGTCAACCTAACACAGGCTTTCGACAGGATTGATCGTGCCTTGCTTTGGTCCAAACTAGAAGACTGGAAATGCTCAAATCAACTCTTGGAACCCATTAAAGCACTACACCGGGAAACATCAATGAGAGTGAAGCTAAACCAAATCGGAGCTCTATCAGAAGAAATCTTAATCAACAGAGGTGTGAAGCAAGGATGCCTGTTACCGCCAGCACTTTTCACAGCATTCCTCAGTGACTACAAAGACTCCGGCAAAGAGCTCAGAACCTTTGCACCGAAACTGGGGGAATCCACAGTCCCAAGCCTCCTCTATGCAGATGACATCATCCTCCTCGATCAAACCCCTATCGGGCTGCAACGTCAACTAAACAACCTAGCCAGTTACATTTCAAAGAACAACCTTGAAATAAACATAGAAAAAACAAAAATCCTGATTCTTGAAAAAACAGCAACTCGGAAGAAAATACACCATTGGAATGTCGAGAACATCAAAATCGAAGTCGTAAACGACTTCAGATACCTAGGAGTGATTATTGACAGTACGGTGAATGAGGCAAAAATGCAGAACAATCTGTGGGAAAAAACCAGGAGACTTGCCGCTCAGGCACGAGCCATAGACAGGAAATGTGGTTGCTTCTCGTGGCTTCCGGTAATAAAGTTCTTCAAAGCCAAAGTGGTCCCTTCCTTGACATATGGAGGCGAAGGCTTTCCTCACAATTCCATCGGGCATCTGGGAAAAGCTGGAGGGCCACTTTTGGAGAGAAGTGATGCGCCTTCCAAAATCAACAGCCATTGCGGTAATCAGAAGGGAACTAGGACTGTCTTCACTGAAAGCGACAGTAGACGCAAACGAAATGTCGCTGTACAGAAAAGTAATCATCCCGGAAGCCCCTCCACAATACAAACTGATCGAGCAAGAAATTCAAAAGGGACAATGTAAATTACTATACGCCTGGGCAGCAGAAAAAGAAAACTTCCTGGAAGAAATTGGCTGTACCAAATCCAGCGAAAGTCAAGAAGATGATGGATGTACGTGATTGGATACACACGCAAGACAAATCAGAATCCAATAAACTTCTTGTCCACCTCCCGCAGCAAAGCAAGAAACTAAACGACACCGCTCTAGTCATCAGAAGATTTCCAGACAAAAGCCTAAGGCAAACCTTCATAAGGGCAAGACTAAACCCCCTGCCAACAAACGAAATAAGAGCACTAAGAGGTCTATCCAATTCAAACATCTGTAGATTGTGCAGTGACCCCACACAAATTGAAACAGTGCGCCACCTTCTGACAAAATGTCCGAAAACTTTCGCCCTGAGGAAAGCTTACATAATTACGCTTCTGAAGCCGTTTGAACTGCAGGAAGAAGAACCTTGGTGGAACATTCTCATAAGCGAGAACAAAACCAGCTGGACAATCGCGGCATCAAGATTCTCGAAGCGGCCTTGGCAGAATGTCTCAAAATAGAAACACCATCAGCGAGGCCGGCAGATGAACAATCACCTTCAACACCTGAAGGATAAACGAACTCAACCACAGAACGACAAAAACCCAGAAGCGAAGATTCGCTCTTTCATCACTTTTGTAAAATCAAAGAAAATTTGATAAACACAAATAAAATAAATAAATAAATAAATACATCTTCTCACCCACATTTGCAGTTACAGATACTGTATGTACCAATTCCAGATACAGGACAATAGTTCACTGAATCTGTGAAGCTTACACCTTTGGTTGTATCATATATACGGTAATTTCAAAGTCATGCTCAGAAGTAATGTGACAGGGGTGGGGGTGGCAGCAATTACCATGTATGATACCAATCAAACAGGAACCCGAGAGACTTTAATGACAAAGGATGGAGAATACAACGCATGACAAATATAGACAAGTACAAGTATTGCTTCCAGGGAAGAGAGGAAACGTGCAGATTGAAACAGATGCGGGGTAGCAATCAAACCACCCAAAAACACTCAAACAACCGGCAGCCAAGGGAGTGGAGCAGGAGAAAACCAGGAAGAAAGCCAAGGAAACTGGAGCAGGAAAAAACAAGGACACACCCAACATCTCGCTCCTCTCTACATCCAGAGAGGACACGGAAAGGGGAAAGGAACTATAAGCATACCCAGAAATAGGGCACTAAATGAAAAACAGTAGAACCCACACAGCACAATCGTGCTGTTCAGGCGTGGCCTGGGACAGTGCTAGCCCATGAGTACGAGATGGCTAGACAGTGTCTACCCAATGCCCAAGCAAGCGTGCAGAACTGAACAAACACACAATTCAGGAAACTCAGGAATATGGGGCCAGCCACCATGAAAGACCAGTCACAACAGGCGCACTTCACCCTCGACCAATGTTACTGGACACCAGCCGCAGCAAGCATCTACCAACCACAGGCGTGACGCTTCCTCCACATAACCTTGGCGGAAGTACCCGGGTACTGAGTGCCAGTGCCCAACTGCTTCTCTGTGATCAGTGTAGAAACCTGGGGATATGTCATCCAAAGGTGGGGGAGGGGGGCCCAATATCTGAGATTAAAGTCTTTGGGTGGGGTTACCCGATAATGTGGCGGAGGGTAATGGGGCCAAAGAGGAGAGATTAGTCAAAGCGCATTAGTGTTGATGAAATAATGGCTAGGCCGGGGGCAGCCACCTGTGGGAGATGTGCCAGTGTAGTGTAAGGTGGTAGGTGATCTTAGAGGGGAGTTGTTTAATTAGGGAAATAGGAAGTAAGCCCTTATAAGGAAAAGCAACCCAGTGTCCTCGTGCACTCTTTGCACTCCTGCTTGCAGACAGGTTTTGTTTCAGTGTCTAACATTGCCACTGTAAATCCATCGCTCTCTCTCTCTCTCTCTCTCTCTCTCTCTCTCTCTCTCTCTCTCTCTCTCTCTCTCTCTCTCTCTCTCTCACTCTCTCTCTCTCTCTCTATCTTTCTTCTTTATTCTCTCTCGCTCCCTCATCAATCACATTGAGACATTGTACTCTTTGTGCAACAAGGATCTGGGAATTGACAGATGTGGGGTGGGAGCAACCTGGAGGCTGCCCTCATTACCATAAACTACAAGCTAAGGGATGAGAAACTGTGCATAAGGGATTCTGGGATATCTCTCTATATATAAATATATATGGTCTTTAGAATAATTAAGCATACTGGCTTCTGCAGTCCCAGAAGGGATCAGAATGGGTAGGTAATTGCGAAATGTAATCCTAAAATTACCAGATTACTACAACGGTTTAGGTCTATTTGATTGAAAATAATTGACCTTTTCACAATTTATCACATTTTCTTTGTTCGTTTTTTTTTTTATAAAGAAATGCGGGGGGAGACCTCCCTCACCGCCTCCCTCTCCCCCAGCCCCACCCCACTTCCCTCTACCTTAACATATTCCCATACCCCACCCCACATCTATATTTAATATGAATTGACCGAAATTCGTAAAGAATTCGAACAAAATAATTTGGTACATTCCGAAAAGGTCAATTTGGGCCGTGATCAAGTATGCTAATACCACTTAAACTACAAACTGTATCTATAGCCGAAGTCCAGTGCTGGCAAGGCCCAGAGGCATGCCCTTACTGGCGGGCACGAGAGCGGGAGGAACGAATTGTGAAAGGTTAGCACAGAGTCACACGCGTACGTGCAGCGCCCTGTAGGCACAGAGAACTGGCAGAAACTGGCAGTGGCGAACAGGAACTGGTAGCACGCTACAGAACAGGTAGGCAGACAAGCTGGCACAGGAAATCAGGAGTTGCCATCTGCAATGCATCACAGAAGCTGTCATGAAACTAGTTCTTCTGTACAGGGAAGTAGAGCGGAGCTTGACCCCCAAACCGGTCGATCAGCGCAGCAGTTGCGAGAAAAGAGGCTTGTGCTTGGAGCAGGGTGCGAGTTGTAATTACAAAGCCACACTGCCAGTTTCAGGTGTGCTGAAATCTCCTTTTGCTCGGGGTTTTGAACTACAGTGTAAAAGGCAACACAGAGGGATTCTGGTACATGTAGTTTGGGATCTCGGACAGAGTTGGGAGTGACGAAACAGCACTTGTAGTTCTGCAGACACCATCAGCAAGGGACCTGAAGCAGAGGTTGGAATGATTACCCAGAGGTAACCCTGGTACTTAGTGGTAGTTTGGGATCTGGGGCAGAGTTGGGTAAATTTTGGATCCACCATTTGCAGAGGACCAGGAACAGAGCCAGGGATGACTACCCAGAGGGATCCTGGTACATGTAGTTTGGATCTGGGAAAGAGTTGGAAATGATTAGACACAGAGATTCTAGCACTTGTATTCTGGATCCACCATTTGCAGGTGATCTGGGGCAGAGGTTGGAATGATTGGCCAGAGGGATTCTGGTACATGCAGTACTGAACAGAACACTCAGTTTATTCTGATTTTCTGGCCAGTGTTGAGGTCTGTACCAAGGTTGGGAACAGGATTCTAAGCAAATTGTTTGAGTGAGCATACAGACAGCGCCACCTGGTGGTGAAACATTGGGCACTGACAATAATGCAAACAAAAGGGAGAACCCGGTAAAAAAAAAAGGGGGAGCAAAGGTGCTTCATTTCACAGACAAAGAGTTTAAAACTCGAGAGCATAGGCGTAATTATACGGGGGGGGGGGAGACAGGGATGTTTGTCCCCCCCACCCCAACTTTCATGGCACACTATTTTGTCCCCATTCATTTGGCTTGGGCACCTTTTCTTCAGATGTCATGCCCCCCCCCGCCCCAACATTTTCAGCAAAGTTACTCCACTGCTCGAGAGACAGCAAAGAGGGGGGATTGTGTTATGATGTAAGTGTAAGTTAAAACAAGTTCATAAAAATGTATTACCAGATCCAGTTAAACATTGAGCTGCACTACGAGCTCATTAAGTTCTAAGAATGTTATTCTAAGAATGTGGATGAGAGACAAGAGAGACTGCAGGGAGAGAGCCATGTTGGCACTCGGCTCTCATAGGCCGCTGTCGCTGTAATGAAATAAATTACTGTTTCTTCATCACTGCTGCCTGGAGCCCTTATTTCCTCAGATCACATCACAGGAAGCAGGAAACACCCATCACAAGCGAGGGAAACAGCCATACTAGATGAGGGGGTGCGTGGGCCACATCACAGGAGCAGGGAATACGCCATTACAGCAGGGAGGGGTGGGATCACAGCACAGGAGCGAGTAAGGGGATAACAGAAAAAAACAAATAGGAGTCCTTACAAGAGGGAGCAAAGAGAGATTGAGTCACAGGATGAGAGGAGGAGTCTATAGAAGATGCGGCAATAGGTCCAAGTCACAAGAGAGATGAAGTCAACACAGTGGAGGGGAGCGGGACACATCATGCGAGCAGAGGGTGAGCCCCCACGCTTGTAAATGCAATGCTGTGCTACTGCAATGCCCTCTTCATAAGCCGCTATGCCTATGAAATGAAAAGGCTACAGTTCTGTAACATTGAGGAAAAGCTCATCCTTGGGTTAAGGCAGAGGTCTGCAACCTGCGGCCCTCCAGATGTTTTGGCTTCCATGATTCCTCGTCATTGACTATGCTGGGTGGGGCTGATGTGAGCTGGGGTCCAAAACATCTGAAGAGCCAAAGGTTGCAGACCCCTGACTTAAGGAAAGACCAATCAGTCACCCACCAACTCAACGAACATGTTTGATTCCATGGCAGGTAGGAATATCCTTTAAGAACCAGTGTCTTGCATACACACCCTTGAAAAGATCCACACCGCCCTACCTACAAGACCAAACAGAGTCAACTGCTTGCTTATCCCATTCGAGACCCGAGGGGACAGACGATTCATTGCAATCACTCATGCCTCTGGAAAATCCTACAACAAGACCTAAGACTTGATCCCCTCCCCATGACCTGCGGAGCAAAACTAAAGTCCAATCTGTTCTACTAGAACAGCTGTGAAGAACCGCCATTGGGCTCTGCCAAAGGTTCCAAGAAGCAACTGAGTTATTATGTGAGCATTGTACAAATAGATCAAATTAAAAGAGAGCAACACAACAGATGGGAGAAAAGGGATAAGAGGCGATTGATTATAAGAAGAGGAATCATATCAAAGTAGGGGATGACAATTCAACATAAACACAAGAAGGGCTGAAGGGGCCACATCATAGGAAAGGAAGATGAAATGCTTGAGACAAAAGGGGTCACATCATAGGAGAAGAGGAGGACCAATCGCAAAGGGAGGGGGGGCAAACCGGTCACATCACGGGAGAGGAGGGTGCGAAACAAGAGGGGGCAAAGAGGTCAAAACACTTGGCGGTGAGGATCTAACTCTAGAGGGGGCAAAGGGGTGACATTACTAGAGGAGAGGTGGATCCAGCACAAGAGGGGGAAAATATGTCTCATCAGAAGAGGATTGGAGGATCCAACACAGGAGTGGGGGAAATGGCCGCATGAAAGGCGGGGAAGACATGAGTATCTGACCAAAGAGGGGACAGAAGAGCGGAGCAAAGAGGGATTCCATCTCAGGAGAGGGGGATCATCCAACGTGAACACAAGGGAGTTTGCAGGGGTCATACCACAAGAGGGAGGAAGATCCAATTCACATGGGGGGTGGAGGGGCAAAGAACAGGAGTTGAGGAGGCAAAGGGGTCACATGACTAAAGAGGAGGATCCAACACAAGAGGTCACATATCACAAGTGAGAATGGTATAATGCAAGTGGAGAGGTAAGAGTTTACATCACAGGAGGAGGAGGAGGATCCAGCACAAGATAGAATGGCCCAACAAAAAGGGGGGAGAGTTGACATCACAGTTGGAGGAGGGTCTAGTGCAATATGGGACACAGAGAACCATCATATGGGGGTGAGGACTGGAGTACCCGACATGAGATGAGGCAAAGAGGGGTCACACTGTAGAGGAGAAGCATCCAAATCAAAAGGGGGCATAGGCAGGGGTCAGATAAATGAAGGGTCAGGGAACCCACCAGAAGAGGGAGCAAAAGGGTTACGTCATGGGTGATAAGGACGGGTGTACCAACACAAGAAGTGGCAATGGGGTTGGATCACAAGAGGGGGTAAAAGGTTTCATTCACAGGAGCAGAAGATGGGCCATTGCAAGAAGGAGCAAAGGGGGGCCTGTCAAAGGAGAGGATGAAGTAATCACAGACGAAGAGGACCCAATGCAAGAGATAGCAAAAAGGGGCGCGGGAGCATGGGGTCCACCACACGAGGTGGTAAAGAGGTATCAGTGGATGGGAGGGAGCTAAAGAATCACATTGCAGGAGAGGGGCAACCACCACAAGAGGGGGGAAAAGGTTATAACATCGGTGGAAAACTCACCACAAGTAGGAGAAAAATAATCACATCCCAGAGAGGGCAGAGAACCCACAGAAGAGGTTGCAAAGGGGTCACATTACAGGAGTATAAGACGAAGGAGGCAACAAAAGAGCATACGGGGGTAACCAGAGAGGAAAGTTCAGGGGCACTCCATGATCCGTACAATAAAGGGCCGCATACAGTGCTTGTATCCAGGGGCCACGTTATGATTATGTGTTCATGGGCTCTTTGAATGAGATTACGCCTTCAGGAGTGCTTTGCCCTTCTCTGCTTCCTCCAGAGTTCACCCATGCAGGTCAAGGGATGATGACCGAAGAGCCTGATGGAGAGGAAATTCCAACCAAGAAGGCGAGAAGAAACCGCTTTAAGTGGGGTCCGGCGTCCCAGCAGATCCTCTTTCAGGCCTACGAGAGACAGAAGAACCCCAGCAAGGAGGAGCGGGAAGCTCTGGTGGAGGAGTGCAACAGGTGAGCAAGACCTGCAGACAAGACAAGTTAGACATCTCTTCAAGCTAAGCAGGATACTGTGGTGGAGAATTGGGATCAGTGGTGGTGGAGGAGTGCAATTTGTGACCTAGATCTGGACTGGATAGAGATCTCTGCAAACAAAGTTACAAACTGTGGTGGAGAAATGAGATCTGTGTTTTAAGTGGGAAGCTCTGGTGGGGGCGTGCACCACCAGGCTAGAATTGCAGGAAAGACAGCTTAGACATTTCTTCAACACATGCTATGGTAAGATTTGAGATATGTGGTTCAAGCAGGAAACTCTAGTGGAGGAGTGCAATATGTGAGCTAGGTGTGCAAAAAAGACAGGTCAGACATCTCTGCAACCCAAGCTGGTGACAATGATAATAACTGACATATATGGTTCCAGTAGGAAACTCTAGTGGAGGAGTGCAATATGTGAGCTAGGACTGCAGATAAGACAGGTCAGACATCTCTGCAGCCCATTCTGGAGACCATGGTAAGAATTGCGATATGTGGTTCCAGCTGGAAACTCTAGTGGAGGAGTGCAATATGTGAGCTAGGTCTGCAGATAAAACAGGTCAGACATCTCATTAACCCAAGCTGGATACTATGGTGGAGAATTGAGATCTGTGGTTCCAGCAAGATATACGCTAGTGGAGGAGTGCAAAATGTGAGCTAGGTCTGCAGATAAGACAGGTTAAACATCTCTGCAGCCCATGCTAGAGATAATTCTAAGAATTGAGTTATGTGGTTCCAGCAGGACACGCTACTGGAGGAGTGCAATATGTGAGCTAGGTCTGCAGGTAAGACAGCTTAGACATCTCTGCAGCCCATTCCAGAGACTATGGTAAGAATTGAGATCCTCTGTTGCAGCAGGACACGCTAGTAGAGGAGTGCAATATGTGAACTAGGACTGCAGATAAAACAGGTTAGACATCTCTGCAGCCCATGCAACAGACTATGGTAAGAATTGAGATATGTGGTTCCAGCAGAACACGCTAGTGGAGGAGTGCAATTTGTGAGGTAGGCCTGCAAATAAGACAGGTTAGACATCTCTGCAGCCCATGCTAGAGACAATGCTTAGAATTGAGATCTGGGGGGCTCCAGGAGGACACGCTAGTGGAGGAGTGCAATATGTGAGCTAGGTCTGCAGAAAATACAGGTTAGACATCTGTGCAGCCCATGCTAGAGACAATGGTAAGAATTGAGATCTGTGGTCCAGCAGGACACACTAGTGGAGGAGTGCAATATGTGAGCTAGGACTGCAGATAAAACAGGTTAGACATCTCTGCAGCCCATGCTACAGATTATGGTAAGAATTGAGATATGTGGTTCCAGTAGAACACGCTAGTGGAGGAGTGCAATTTGTGAGGTAGGTCTGCAAATAAGACAGGTTAGACATCTCTGCAGCCCATGCTAGAGACAATGCTTAGAATTGAGATCTGGGGGGCTCCAGGAGGACACGCTAGTGGAGGAGTGCAATATGTGAGCTAGGACTGCAGAAAAGACAGGTTAGGCATCTGTGCAGCCCATGCTAGAGACAATGGTAAGAATTGAGATCTGTGGTCCAGCAGGAAACTCTAGTTGAGGAGTGTAATATGTGAGCTAGGTCTGCAGATAAGACAGGTTAGACATCTCTGCAGCCCATGCTAGAGACTATTTTAAGAATTGAGAGGTGTGGCTCCAACAGGACACGCTAGTGGAGGAGTGCAATATGTGAGCTAGGTCTGCAGATAAGACAGGTTAGACATCTCTGCAGCCCATGCTACAGACTATGGTAAGAATTGAGATCTGTTGTTCCAGCAGAACACGCTAGTGGAGAAGTGCAATATGTGAGCCAGGTCTGCAGATAAGGCAAGTTAGACATCTCTGCAGCCCATGCTAGAGACAATGGTAAGAATTGAGATATGTGGTTCCAACAGGAAACTCTTGTGGAGGAGTGCAATATGTGAGCTAGGTCTGCAGATAAGACAGGTTAGACATCTCTGCAGCCCATGCTACAGACTATGGTAAGAATTGAGATCGAATTGAGATCTGTGGTACCAGCAGGACACGCCAGTGGAGAAGTGCAATATGTGAGACAGGTCTGCAGATAAGGCAAGTTAGACATCTCTGCAGCCCATGCTAGAGACAATGATAAGAATTGAGATATGTGGTTCCAGCAGGAAACTCTTGTGGAGGAATGCAATATGTGAGCTAGGTCTGCAGATAAGCCAGGTTAGACACCTCTGCAGCCCATGCTACAGACTATGGTAAGAATTGAGATATGTGGTTCCAGCAGGAAACTCTTGTGGAGGAGTGCAATATGTGAGCTAGGTCTGAAGATAAGACAGGTCAGACATCTCTGCAACCCAAGCTGGATAGTGTGGTGAAGAATTGAGATCTGTGGTTCCAGCAGGACATGCCAGTGGAGAAGTGCAATATGTGAGACAGGTCTGCAGATAAGGCAAGTTAGACATCTCTGCAGCCCATGCTAGAGAAAATTATAAGAATTGAGATATGTGGTTCCAGCAGGAAACTCTTGTGGAGGAGTGCAATATGTGAGCTAGGTCTGAAGATAAGACAGGTCAGACATCTCTGCAACCCAAGCTGGATAGTGTGGTGAAGAATTGAGATCTGTGGTTCCAGCAGGACACGCCAGTGGAGGAGTTCAATATGTGAGCTAGGTCTGCAGATAAGACAGGTTAAACATCTCTGCAGCCCATGCTAGAGACCATGGTAAGAATTGAGATCTGTGGTTCCAGCAGGACACACTAGTGGAGGAGTGCAATATGTGAGCTAGGTCTGCAGATAAGACAGGTTAGACATCTCTGCAGCCCATGCTACAGACTATGGTAAGAATTGAGAGCTGTGACTCCAACAGGACACACTAGTGGAGGAGTGAAATATGTAAACTAGGTCTGCAGGAGGACAAGGCAGACATCCCTGTAGCCCAAGCTGGATACTGTGGTGGAGAAAAGTGATATGTGGTTCAAGTGGGATGGTCTGGTGAGGCAGTGCAAAATGGGAGCTAGAAGCTTCACCTTATATGCAGGGAACTATAAAACGCATGTCTATGAATATGCAAATCACAGCTGTAATGAAGGTGCAGAGAGACTCCACATCTACTCCGAGGAAAGCACAGGAACTGAACTCCTGCATACCCCACAGACTGTTACCCCTGAAGTGTTCTAAATAAATGTTGTAACAACATGCATCCTTCGAACTGCTGATTTTATGAAAGCGCATACACTGACATGTCAAGTATATAAATTGATAGACATAGGCACTTTTCTCTTTTCTTCCCCAGGGCAGAGTGTCTGCAGCGAGGGGTCTCTCCTTCCCAGGCCCAGGGGCTCGGATCGAACCTGGTGACGGAGGTGCGAGTTTATAACTGGTTCGCCAACCGTAGGAAGGAGGAGGCCTTCCGCCACAAGCTGGCCATGGACACATACAGTGGGCAGCCACCCACTAGCACAGCCTCCTTAACGGTTCACAACCCTTCCCCTCTGCAGCCATCCAGTGCCCTCTCTCCAAGTAAAGTCCATGGTAAGTACCATTCACGTCACGGTAAGTACCGATCCGAAAACTAGGATGTAACGGTATGCTGTTTGCTAGTTTAGTGCATACATAGGCCTAAGTCTACTTAAAAGTGCTCAGGAGGAACAGGATAGTAAATAGGATGGAGCAGGTTTTAAAGAGCGCTCAAGTTGCCTTGATGTTTATGGAATGGCCTTGCTATCTTCCCCAACAGTGTTGTGTGTGTTGTTGTCATTGTGGGTGTATGGTAGGTAGCAGTGTACTGTTGGTGAAGGTCTGCTAGCCTCAGTTTCCCTGAGAACAGATTGCATGTGTGGGTTGCAGTCTGGTCCCACAGCGTTCCCCAATTTAGGTTGATCTAGGACCTGTGTGACTGGTTATTGGGTTGATGGGGGTCTGTGTGGTGCCAAGGGGCATTTGACTGGGGTTTGGCAAGTTAAGATAGACTGGGGATCGATTTACTTTGGGGCACATCATATGTTTGGGGTTAAGAGGAATCAGGGTGTTGGCATGTCCCAGTGCGTATGTGTGTGATGATAAGGAATTTTGTAGTAGGATGGCATGTGTCCTTTCGGGCGTTTCTGATTGTGTTTTGACAGATTAAGATCTTCTGGATTATGGGATGCAAAGGGGTGGATTAGCCATTTGGGACGTATTGCCCTATATCTTTCCCAAACACCTTTGTGATTAGGGGCGTGTTTCCTTAGGGGTTGAGTCAAGTCACTTTCATAGCATTCACATATGCGTTGTTGGGTCTGTGTTAGGGTGTGTTTTAGAGCTGAGTGTGTGCAAAGTGGTGCGGGTATCCCCTTCACCTTTTAAAGGTACTAGTATGTATGTGGACTTTCCCTTAAGTCCTTGGTGTGTGTTATGGGTGTATGGACGTGTGCTATGGCAGTGATCCGACGGCTGTTTGTGAGGCTCTGGATGTGTGTGTCTGGGTTTATGGCTGATTGAGATCTACCAGGGTTAGGATTCCCAAAGAAAGATTTCTCTAGACAGGTGAGATCTGCCAGGTCTGGGGTTGCCAGGGAAGACTTTCTGGAGACGGGTGATATCTGTCAGGGTTGGGATTGCCATGTAAGGATTTCTGTAGATGGGTGACATTTACCAGGGTTTTGATTGCCAGGAAACGGTTCCAGTGGATGAGTGATATCCACCAAAGTTGGGATTCTCAGGGAAGGGTACCTCTATGTAGGTTATATCTGCCAGGGTTTAGGATTCCCATGGAAATATTCCTGTAAGTGGAGTCCTGTCAGGGTTGGCACTCCCAGTGAAGGATCCCTGTAGGTGGGTGAGACTGCCAGGTTTGGGATTCAAAGAAAAGTATTCCTGTAGGTGGGTGAGATCTGTCAGGTTTGAGATTCCCAGGGAATGGTTCCTGTAGTCGGAGGTGATCTGCCATAGTTGGGAGCCTCACGGAAGGATTCCTGTAGGTAGGGGTGAATTGCCATGTTTGGGATTCCCAAAGAAGCATTCCTGCTGATGGATGAGATCTGTCAGGTTTGGGATTCCCAGGGAAGGATTTCTGTAGGGAGGTGACATCTGCCATAGTTGGGATTTCCAGGGAAGGATTCCTGTAGGTGAGTGAGATCTGCAAGGGTTGGAATTCCTAGGGAAGGATTCCCGTAGGTGAGAGAGGTCTGAGAACGCTGGGATTCGGGAAGGACTCCAGTAGGTGGGGGTGATCTGCCATAGTTGGATTTCCAGGGAAGGGTTCCTGTAAGTGGGTGAGATCTGCCAAGATTTAGATTGCCAGGGAAGGTTTCTGATAGGTAAGGGTGTTGTACCAAGGACATATTCCTGTAAATATTTCCAGGGAAATATTCCTGCAAGTGGAGATCTGTCAGGGTTGGGATTCCCAGGGAAGGATTCCTGTAGGTTGGTGAGACTTCCATGTTTGGCATTCCCAGGGAAAGATTCCTGTAGGTGGGTGAGATCTGTCTGGTTTTGGTTTTCCAAGGAAGGATTCCTGTAGCTGTGAATGATCTGACATAGTTGGGATTCCAAAGGAAGGATTGCTTTTGTTGGGGGTGGGGGGAGATCTGCCAGGTTTGGCATTCCTACGGAAGGATTCCTAAAGATGGGTGAGCTCAGCAAGGTTTGGAATGGCCAGGGAAGGATTTGTGTGGGTGCTTGACATCTGCCATAGTTGGGATTCACAGTGAAGAATTCCTGCAGGTGGGTGAGATATGCCAGGTTTGGGATTCACAGGGAAGGATGCATGCAGGTGGGGGAGATTGGTCATAGTTGAAACTCCAAGGGAGGTATTCTTGGAGGTGGGTGAGCTCTGCCAGGGTTGGGATTCCCAGGGAAGGATTCCTGTAGGTGGGTGATATTTACCCATATGGGGATTGTCAGGGAAGAATTCGGGTAGCTGAGGGAGATCTGCAAGGGTTAAGATTCATAGGGAAGGGTTCCTCTAGACTTATTTGGTCTGGTGTATGTTCTGTCTTTGTGAATAGTGAGAATAGAGGAGTGAGGTTGCCCCCAGGGACACTAGGGAATTGCCATGACTTGTTGATGGTTATGTGATCCACCTAGGAAACTCACGAAGAGCAGGGTCAAAACTCGACCTAAACCAACAACAAAATATTCGTGACCAATTATCGATTTAGAATCAATGCATTCTTACTTTCAAAGCATCATGAACTGTGAACACCAAACTGCATTTAGAGTAATGTAGAAATGTATTTATTACATGAAACAAATCACCTGAGCATTATATAGAAAAACATCATTCATACATGATATAATATATACATATAGTACAGTGAGAACATGTCATATCATATTAATTCGAACAGTGTGTGAAGAAATATACAAATCTTAATTTGTACTGAAATTAAATCATGCTGTAATGAGGGAACAAACTAATAGAGACAGATACAACAATTCAAGTACAATAAGAGACACATCAAATAACCCAATAAGTATGTAGGGTACCATTCATTAAAAATGCCATTACAGTGCTTAACAGTCATTAAAGTGTCAGTGCCATACACATGACAACCAGTAAAGTGACGAGACTCTCCCAGGAGGCATTATATCTATCTACAGGGTCTAGCATTTTATATCGCTGCCACCTATCCAGCAACTATTTTGGTTTCGACGAATAACTGTACTAACTTTGATTTCCAGCCTCATCTTCTTCAGGCCAAAACATTGATTTCTCCAAACACTTTAAAAAACAAAAATACGCATGCTAAAGTAGCCACTATGTTCTTAATTACCAAATGACCTAACAGAAATTCAGACAGTGTTAACATAGCGAATGATGCAGAAACGGGTTCCCTACATGAATGTACCATGACCCTTTCCATATCCAATTGACATTGACCCGCGAACAACACTTTAATTACTGTTAGGCACTTTAATGGCTTTCTGAATGAATGGTACCCTAAAGGTTATTTAATGTGTCTCTTGTTGTACTTGAATTGTTGTATCTGTCTGTGTTCCTTTGTTGCCTCATTGCATCATGATTTAATTTTAGTACAGAATGAAGGATTGTATATTTATTCACACCGTGTTCGAATGAATATGATTTGTTGTGATGGGACACTGAGTATTTATGACATTGTGGATGGTCATTCCTAGGGACAATTATTGTCCATTTCCCCACCTCCATGCGCACAGGGAATCTGTAGACTGAGCCCGTGCTCTTTCTATCTTCCTCTCTGAGCTATGGTACATGTGACAAAACAAACACAGGGTGTACATGCAATACTGGATCTAAGGTGAGCTGCTCATACACTTCTGTCTAGTGCAGGGGTATACAACCTGCGGCTCTCCAGATGATTTGGACTACAGCTCCCATGATCCCTCACCATTGATAATGCTGGTTAGAACTAATGGGAGTTGTAGTCCAAAACATCTGGAGAGCCAAAGGTTGCAGACCCCTGGTCTAGTGAATAGTCTATGCGCTTGGGGAAGCTGCAGCATGGTAGACAATGCTTCTGTAACCATGTTTCCCTTATGACATAATCTCTGATTGGGGAGTAGTAGGCTTGAAACATTGTATCCATGGGAAGCCCTGGTTCATTGAATGCCCCTTTTAACTGTTCAAATGACTTCCCTGATGGTCCCAGAAATGTTTTTAACAATGTTACAATACACGCTTCCCATGTCAAGTGAATGGAAACGATTTCCCTCTAAGGTACCTTTGTCTACACTGGAGCTGGAGGTTTGTTTGAAGAGAACTGCACGCTCCCTCAATTGAGGAGGTGGTCCCTTATCCTTCAGGATCTCACCAGGGATGTAGGTAAGGTATCCAGGGCTACCCATCCCAGTGGACTGGTGAATTGAGTCAGTGTTGACTGAAGGGAGTAGTGTGTATATGTTAGGTGGCTATATTTGGGGATGGGGGGGGGTCTAGAAAAGTGCTGTATGTAAATGCACTCTGCATTCAGAGCAAGGCTGGGGACCTCATAGCATTTGAATAATGGAGAGCCTGATTCCTCTTTTGCACTGGCTACATAGAACAGACATATCCACGCAGCATGTGCTTTCTTTGTTTATCAGGTGGACGATACAGTCAAGAGACTCCAACGGAAATGGGATCCTCCAGTGGCAGCCAGCATGGAAGCAGCCCCATGGTGGCCACCCACACTGTTCTTCATCAGGTTTCCTCGCCTGGCCTGGAGCCAAGCCACAGCCTGATGAGCACTGATACCAAGCTGGTGAGATGACCTTAACTAGGATGTCAACATATGTGTTGTGCTCTCAACCGATGTGAACACAAGATGGCCGATGGTCTGAAAGTCAGCCTTCATTTACTGGGCTGTTCAAGCTTTTCAGGGAAGGAACGCTATTGCAGGCGCGGTTGAACGCAGTGCAAGATAATGTTCTGCTGGTATTGAATGAAACCAACCTTAGTTTTCAGCTAGTCCAGAGTGTACTAATCAACCTGGCTATAATTCTAGAAACTATACAATTTAAAAAGAACAAAGCACGTTACTTAGGCTATCTTTGCCCTTTCCAACACCTATTGTTGCCACACTCACTGTGATCCATAGTCCAACAATGCCCATTGTAAAAGCTATTACAGCAATGAGGTACTGGATGCGCTGTCTAGCAAGCGTTTACCTATCCATGCACTGTGAGATGCACAACCTTTCAATGCTCAGTGAGAAATCAACTCTGAAGATGCTTGTTGGAATGCCTACTCTAGCAGTGTCCAATGGGAAAGTTACTCTAGCAAATTGACTATTGGGTAAGCAGTCTACCAAGGTCTACTCTCGCAATCCTTGAGATATCTTGACTGGCTTCGCGAAAGATCTGGACCTGGAGTGGTTCGTTGGTCTGACCTGAAGTTTTATGCGCAGGATTGAACTGGAGGATTGGTGTAGCCAGGAGAGCAGGGATTGTATCCTCGTGGGGGTTTGGTGCCAGTACCTTACCCCTCTATTTGGGACAGTGCAAGTATTTTTCCAGGGGTTCCTCGAATCTGGGGCTTGTAGTCTGAGTTGGACTGCTGCTCAAAAACTCTGAACTTTGGTTCTCCTGGTTCTATTTTATGTTATTTTGTCTTGTTTTCTTGCTTTTTATGTTTTTATATAGTTTGTATGTTGTGTTTTCTTTGTAGCGCTTTGAGGCCTGTGGGCATTAAGCGCTTTATAGGAATTTGTGATAAATAAATAATAATAAATATCTACTCTGGAAATTCTTAGCAAGAGGTGTACTCTAGACTTGTTTATTGGGATGTCTATTCTAGGAGATACCTAGAATGACAATGCTCAGTGAGATATTTACTCTAGCAGTGTTCAACAAAATATCTTCTCTATCAATTTTCAGTTGGTGAGATGTCAAGTCTAGCAATGCTTAATGGCGTGTCGAGCTGAGAAATAAGTTGGGCAGGGGTGTTTAGGTTACCAGGGTCTAATGGAGGCTGTATTTGAAGTGCTGAATGGAATATCTAATCTACCAAGGACCAAAGAAATGCCTATCCCAGTGTGTGAAGTTACCGATAATTCTCTCAGGCCGAGACAGTAGTTAATGGTTCTTTATTGTTACCTGCACACAAGGGTGAAGCACCAGGTCTAGGAGTGGTTGCTTAAATATATCCCTGGTCCTAGGGTACTGCCACCTCCTAACCCATGTCCATCTATCATGAGCTGGATGTTCGCTGGTTGACTCCTACTGACAGGGTTTCACTACTGTCTAATTTCTACCTACCAGATAGAGTCAACAAGGTCATGGACCTATACCTAAGAAGGATAGTCCTTCATGCGTTGATTCACAGTCTCCCCTTTCTTCTCAATTCTGTCTTACCTTTCTCCACTTTTCCGGTCCTCAAACAACTGTTCACCCGATTCCTTCTCCCACTGCAATGATCTCTTATTACCTCGCCCACTCTTCCTACTTGTCTTTTTACTACTCCCCTCACTGCTCGCCACACTCCTCTGCACTATTCTCTCCTCCTTCTTTTACTCCTCCCTCACTCTTCCTTTCTATTCTTCCTTCCTCCTTATACTCTCCACCTCACTCCTACTCACTATTTTCCCCTCCTCCTCTTACTCTTCATCTAACTCCTCCTCTTACACTACCTCTCACTCCTACTTTCAACCTCCCTCCTGTTCTACCTCCTTCAATCACTCTCTTACTCACACCAAAATGGTATCCCCATCACCAACACCTTAACTTCACTATCTCCAAACATGTCAGTACTCTCCTCCACCTGCTTTGCACTCCTCTCTGGGATCCTGGTCCTCCTGCATCTCCTCTGACCTCACTCATACAACTCTCTCATAACACTGACTCTCCTGGGTTTCTATAGCCCTCTCTTTCCTGTTTAGAAACTTTCCTAGGCTCCTATCGGGCACTCGGGTTAACTTTTTCCCTGAGCCAATCCTTGCTTTGTCTAAACCCAATCCGTCCTATTGCCCCCTGATGTGGGCTGGAACTTCTCTTGGTAGACATCCGAACGGCCTTTAGTCATGCCCCTTCCAGGCTCCATTTTCTTCCACTCTACAATGCAGTTCTTAGCATTGGTTGCTTTCTGTTCTCCTTCTCCTCTTCCTGGTTCAGGCAAGTTACTGTCTGTAGGGTTTCTGGTGAGTGTTCACTGAAAGTAAATAGATTGACATTTTTTATTAAATGACCTGGTTTGTAAGTGGCTAGTACTGTTAGTCAACATATGTTGCAACACCAATAGAATGTGTCATCTTGCAGAGCTCATAGTTATCGCAGCCGCTGAGACGCGTTGTCCGGCAATCTGTACTGTGTCCAGCCGTGGAGAATTTACCCCAAATACATCTGTGGAATATCACATATTGCGCTTTGCAAGCAGGATATGTATCCTGGCAATAGCACCTGTGATAGCTAGTGTCAAAACAACACTTGGACTGCATATCCCACCAACAACAGTTGGGATGGTAAGTCTTGAAACAGCACTTAGGGTGTCTAGTCTTGAAAAGGCACTTTGGAGGTCTAGTCTTGAAACAGCACATAGGGTTTCCAGTCTTGCAACAGCACTTGGTATGTTCTGTCTTGGTCTAATAATGGGAGGACTATGCTGGTCATGGCCCCTGATATCTTTAGGCTTCGACGGGTGAGTTTGCAATCTTGCTTATTGCGCGTAGTAAAAATATTACCCAAAATTGTCCTTTTAGTCCCATTCGATCCTGCCTAAATGCCACCTTAGGATATATGGATATCAATATTCCTTGCATCCTATATATTCCTCTCTGTATATCTATTGTTCTATACACCATAGTGCAGTAAACAACATGCACCATCTTGCACTGTGCATTAAGAAGGCCTCACTTGCAACGCCCATTGCATGGAACTATGTAGATCGCATTGAGTGCGCGCCACCTTGCGGTGGGTTTGCAGCATAGTATGGAAAAGGATCTTAGTAGAACCTCTGTAAAGTTCTACTAGAAAAATGTAGGGTACAAAATGTAGTTAAATTGGTGGAGTCCAAATGCTGACCAACATTCTATAAACCTAGGTAGGTATTTGAAGGTGCCGATCTACCATATTGAACATTGTAGACCTAATTCGTCCACATGCCTACTTAAAGTATTAACCACTCTTCTCCCCCATGTAACCAAGAGAGAGAAACTCCTAGTACCAACCTTTTCCAACCATGCCATAACCACCAATAAGGCAGTACTGTATAACTGGGGCCGAGCCCACAAACCCCCTCCAGTTGAAGTCAAGACAGTTCCGCCAGTAGACATCAGGCAGGGAGAAGGCGGTTAGAAAACACATAGCTTTGTTAAAACATGTACAGAAATCCAGTTACTCTCAGAAGAGGAAACGCGTGCACGCCCACCAGCCCATCCTCTGGTAAACTAGCTCGGGTCTAACTGGCATTCATGTAATCATAAAGAAATCAAACTCACCCAAACCTCCCAAAGCTGTCACTCACTCACAGGCAGCAACATTCTGCAACCATGCACGGTGGACCAACAGGACAAACACAGAGGAAAACTCATCTATGGATCCCACTAAATGGAAGACCAGCACCGCCCCGTAAACTCCCTCTCGTCACCCCTGCTGGCACGGAATTTGTACTTTTTATGTTACGTTAACATGAGCTTGAATTACTAGACTAGACTACTTGGTGCCATGTCTCTGGCCCAGTCGGGGAGGATGGAATGTGGCCCTTACCATCAGGTATTTGCCCACATATCCAGCTCCCTCATGTGCCTGAGAACCTCCATATTTATTTATTTTATTTTATTTTAACATTTATAAAAGAGTGCATAGCCCATGGGCATCTAAGCGCTGGTTACAGTGGTAATAAAAAACAGATGCAGTGTAGGACATAGTATAGAGGCACTGAGGATTAGTTCAAGAGAATGGTTTTGAGTTTCTTCCTGAACAGGTTGTATTCTGCAAATTGGGGGTGAGGGGTTGTTCCAGAGAGTGGTAGCGCAGACTGGGAAGCTAGATCCACCAGCCCTTTAGCAGTTGAATCTCAGTGTGATGAGACGGTGTCTGTACACAGATCTTTGGGCTCTCAGTGGGGTGAGTCTCTTGAGTTTTTGTGCGAGGTATGAAGAGGCATCGTTCGAGAGGCTGCGATGGGCGATAGACAGGATCTTCCTGAAGATGATTCTGTCTTTGATCTCCTCCTGGGCAACTCAGAGCCTTTGCGCCAAACCCCCACACCAATCACCCTATCACCATGTCATGACCACTGTTAGGGGACACAAGCTGTGCCACCAGCAGGCTCCCACCAGAACCCAGAGGGCCTTAAAACCACTGCAAAAGGACTCCTGGAGCCAGTCCTGCCGCCTTTGGCACCAGGCTCATATGTGGTAAGGAAGGACTGTTCAAACTAGGTCCCATTTATGTAAATGTGCCTTTAAATCCAACATGAAAGCAAACGCATAGCTCAGTTCCTATGAACCAAACCATGCGGTCTAGTGTCTTGGGTGTGGCTGGGGCCTGGAACTACTTTACCTGGTACTATTTTACATGGGCTATATAAACCACACCCATGCTGCAGAACACGCTTCGCGTTATTCTTCATCTAGCAGCGTGACGCTCGCCCTGTCCAGGTCCTGGTCTTCAGCATCCGGTAAACCTACAAGAACAAGAACAAGATGACTTATCTTACCTGAGGATATACCATCCTTCGCTCAGCATCTCAACCGGGCCGTATCCTGTGGAAACCGATAGAAGAAGAAACATCAGCTGTGAGTACTAGATTGAGGAATCACAGCATCCCGTGGCCACAGCTCCCGTTCGAACATTGCGACCTGCAAAGCAAGAAAGCGAAAACAATATTAGAACACGCGTGCTTTTAAACATTGAATGCCATCATTCTTACCTGAATTCCATCGTGCTACGCAGCGCTTCCATCCGGAACTCCACGGCAACACCCAGCAAAAGAAAGGAGAGATATTCAGGTTCGCCATCAACATTTAACATCCGCAAAGCGCTAAACTTACCTCGACGGATCTCTGGAGTCCGTTTTCATCGTGTTCCCATCCACTGGAGCACCGCAGCAGCCTGTGAGGAGATGTAGAGGAGAACACAGGTTAGCTTCAAGAGACAATAAAGAACGCTGCGCTTTGTGCTTTTCTTACCTTAAAACGTGCCTCTGAATTCAGCACGACAGCAGCAAGTCTTCACACCTGTAAAGAAGACGATAAAGACATTAAGGGGATTCCCCATAAAACAGAACTATGACTTACAATTCATCAACCTACCTGACTACTTGCACAGTAAGGGTCACAGCAGGCCTGGACCCGGAGAAAGGCGCTCTGCACCAGTGAAGCAACTCGGTCAGATCGCCACCAAACCCCAAGCACCCCTGCACCAGACGCAGGGCGGATAGTTCACCCTACAAACAATTAAGGTGAGAAAGGCTCAGCGGGAGTGGGGTCGGTCAGAGGGAGGTGGGAGATTAACCCGCTAGAGACAGTTATCACAAATCCTCCCTTCTGTGATTGCAAATTGTTATTCTGAGCTGAGCAAACTACATAACTGGTGTTCCAGATCCCAGAGCCTTCCAGACGCCCCCGGGGATATCAGGTTAGAGTTACACACCAATCCCCAAACCTTCTCCATGGCCTACTTTCCTGCCTCTTCACAATCCTCACCGCCTGCAACTCCTCAAGATGCCGTGCCTGCTAACACCCTCTTGTCCCGGTGGTGGCCATGGAAAATGAGAAAGGACTATGAGTTCCCTCCTCGGCAGCCATTTTAATATGTAGGGTTTTTTTACCTTGTGAAACAGTCACTGCACCGTTTCACAGCTTTAAAAAACGCTATGGGCTCCCTGAAAAGAATGCTAGGGTGCTATTTGCTAGAGCCCACTGTGTATCGATACGTTATAGCAAGGTAATAGCACCTGGGACTTGGGGCCCGGGCATTACCGTAATAAAGTTCCCCCACCTCCTCATTGGGGTTGTTACTTAAAAACATTTTACTCTATCCTTTTTCGCTCTACATATTTTTACTTAAACATTTGGTGGGTCTCACTTCTAACATATGGGCCACCATGAAAGTACTGACGTTCAGGAAGGGTGTGACCAGGAAGCACATTGATGAAAAAGGTTTCAGGTATGAGTTGAAGTTCTAACAAGGAATATAAACAAGGGTTCTATAGCGATCGGCCCTCGATGCCGTAACGAAGGACCTCGCCATTACGGGATAAGAAAGAACACGCCGGACACAGTGCATGTATGTATAACAGCCTTTATTCCTCTAAATGCCCTTAACCCCCCGAAAACCCCTCGCCAGCCACACATCACTTCCCTTACCCATCGCATCACCGTGGCCATTCCCTGACCCAACAACAATGACGCGCTGCACAATATAAGACATTAAATATCCCCCTTTTTAACACATTAGGTAGACACTTTACCCTATTTCCTCAAACAGTATTTGGGGTTTTATACAAGACGTCTGAGGGTGTCTCTCTTGCCCTGGCGCTGCAACCTCAGGATCATCAGCTGGTGCGGTGGCATCATTTTCTTCCTCTGACATCTCCCCATCCCCAGATAGGAGTTATCATAGTCGGAGCCATTCTGCTCGTCTCGAGTGGGATTCCACGGATGTGTATCATCACTTGGACATTGCTTGAAATGTGAAGTATTGCTGTGATGGTCTTGCGAGATCCGCCTTGTGCCATCAGCATTGTTCATTTCTTGTCCGTGATTACCAGATGCTCAGTGGCAATGTGGGGTCTTCCTTTTGACATCAAGGTTGACAAACTATCACCTGGTCTCCCACCTCTATATTGGGCCTCATTACGACCCTGGCGCTAATGGTTTAACGGCGCCGTAAAGAGCGTCGGCGCCGTTAAACCATTAGTGCCTTATTACAAGGTCCCTTAGTGGGTTGGAGGCTTTAACGCCTGCTTTTTGCAGGCGTTAAAATCCAACCCGCTAAGGGACCTTGGAGCTAATTACGGCAACCGTAATTTACGGTGCCGTAATTAGCGCCTTCCCCATCCCCATTATGCCCTATGGGGCAAAATGAGAATGGGGAAGGGCAAATGGTGAATGGGGAATTACCGCCCCGCCAACCTTGTGATGGGGGCGGTAATTCCGCCATCCACCATGCCGGAGACCGGCATGGACCATGGTGCAAATAGCACCATGGTCCAGCGCCTGGGTCGTAATGAGGCCCATTGTCTTTCTTGGCTCTCCGATGGGCATCTGCCCTGTCCTTCGTTTTCTTCTTCTCCTCCTGATTTCAAGCCTGTGCCTGCTGTTCTATTGAGCTCCGCTGATGACCCCTGTGCCTTCCGGCAGTCAGGTTTGTACTGTCCTTCCAAACATGAGATCAGCGATACACTCTCCCGTGTTGCTGTCCCTCAGTAGTTGATGTAGTGTTTGTTCAAATTGACTATTGGTGACGTTCGCCACTTGCAGAGCACGTTTGATGTTGGCCATGAATCATTCTGCGATACCATTGGCCTGTGGCCACAATGGCGTGATCCTTCTAAGCTGGAAGTCCATTTATCATGCAAAATGTGCAAAGTCCTGACTCATGAATGGATGCCCAATTCCATATGCCGAGAGTTTGCGATCCAGACCGGGTATGGCGCATGTGAAATTCGTGGACTCGATCACCTGGGCGTCCAAAAAACAAGAGTGTTCTTCTATTAGTACCAACACATATGTCCCATTTCGCAGTGGCCCAAAGAAGCCCATGGACAGTTCCTCTCACACTCCATCCGGAAGCTGAGACATGTATCAGAGGCTGCAGTGAGGTGGTGGGGCCCCAAAACGACATTTGGCACAGTTCAGAACTGCGTTCTCCACCATGGCATCCAACTTGGGGAACCAACCCTTCTGTCTGAGCAATCATTTTGTGGACAGTACTCCACAGTGTCCTTTGTGGGCAAGATTAACAACCCGCTGCCGGAGCATGCTAGGCAATATGACTCTACATCCCTTCATGACTATGTGATCCTCCAACACAGCGATTTTATCCTGCAGTAGCTCCAGGCTGCGTACGTCATCCTGCACTGTCATGTTATGGTTCTTTGCCTGCGATCTGGCATGTCTCATCTTCCCTTTGGTCAAACAGCTTGCAATGATGTGTAAGGCAGGCTCTTGCTCCGACTCGCTTTTGATCCTAGCCCAGTCAACAGGGAATGGTTGCATCTAGTGTACTGCATAGTTAAGGTATGCATCTGTGATGGACGGGCCTGCCCTTTCCGGTCCAATCGGGTGTCTGGATAAGTAGTCAGCAGGATTTGCTTCTTTCCATAGGCTGGGAATGATGTCGAACGTGTAATCCTGTAAACGTATGTCCCACCTTGAAATTCTCAGGGGCATTCTTGCCTTCGGGTTGCCAAAAATAGTCAGGAGAGCCTGGTGGTCCGTGATGACTGTGAACGTTTTTCTGTAGAGAAATAGATGAAAATAATCACAAGCCCATACGACGGCTAGGCTGTGTGTGTGTGTGTGTGTGTGTGTGTGTGTGTGTGTGTGTGTGTGTGTGTGTGTGTGTGTGTGTGTGTGTGTGTGTGTGTGTGTGTGTGTGTGTGTGTGTGTGTGTGTGTGTGTGTGTGTGTGTGTGTGTGTGTGTGTGTGTGTGTGTGTGTGTGTGTGTGTGTGTGTGTGTGTGTGTGTGTGTGTGTGTGTGTGTGTGTGTGTGTGTGTGTGTGTGTGTGTGTGTGTGTGTGTGTGTGTGTGTGTGTGTGTGTGTGTGTGTGTGTGTGTGTGTGTGTGTGTGTGTGTGTGTGTGTGTGTGTGTGTGTGTGTGTGTGTGTGTGTGTGTTGCAGATGTTTTCGAAAGCTTCCAGGCGTGCTAATAGTGGCGTAGTCCTGCAAGTATCTTGAGCAGTAACTAGCTAGCCCGAGAAACACGCGCAGCTCCGACACATACTGCAGTCTCTTGGTGTCGTTTAGCATTGCCACTTTGTCAGAGTCAGGTCACATGCCATGTTCCGAGAAAATGTATCCAAAGAATCTCAGCGAGCCCTTGCGAAACTCACACTTGCTCTTGTTCAATGTCAATCCGGCCACTTACAGCGCTGAGCATAATCGGTGCAGTGCGGCATTGTGTTCTTCTGTGGATTTTACAAACACCAGGACGTCATTTTAGTAATTCAAACAGTTAGGGAAATGTCTTATTACTTTGTGAATTTCGTCCTGAAAAGTTTCAGCTGGAGGCGATATCCCGAAACGGAGTCATTTGTATCCGAATAGGCCCATGTGGTTCACGAATGTGGTGATATATCACGACTCTGGGAAGATTTCTAGTTGATGATATCTTTTTGTGACATTGTGAGAAACCTGAAGGTGCTCTCACATCTACTTCCCAGGGATATTCTGCTGAGGTGGTCAGGGAAGGGCCTTCACTTTTGGATCCTAACCCTGGGGGTGGACTAGCAAGGGAGGCTTACCTGGGTGGAGGGTCCTTGGGGGTTGGAGAAAGAGTGCCCGAAGGCAAGACATGGTATTGCCTGCATCAGGGGGACGACTTACCCCACCTTCCCTCTGAATTTATGGGTTACTGTCAACCCTGTGAAATTCTCCCTTCTTCAAATTTACAACATGTTAGGGTCGAAATAAAACAGCAGGGAGCAAGATCCACTACATATACCAGAAATAATTCTAGGAGCAGGAAAAAGAGAAATCATTACAACAGACACATACTCCCCATGGTAGATCTCAATTTGCCAATTCATATCTGTTCCAACAAAATTCGAAAAAGAAGAAAAAAAACCTCTAAGAAAAAAACATGTTATTCCCCTGTTCCTAACATTGACTTACCCTACCCTCCTTCAGCCTTTGTCGGATATTGCTGTTCATATCCTAAAATTCCCCTTGAAACTATACTGAAAGCATTGAGACGAGGAAGGGGCCTCAGACAGTAATGCAGACAACCATAGGAAACACCACTATAGTTTTGGGACTAAGAATAGGGAGTCTGAACACTACAGAGCTAAAGGTCAGGCATGTCCCAATAATTGGTCTAATTGGAATCAGGCAAAACAGGCGAAAGAAGCACACCTGTACACCCTTGAATGGATACAGGTGTATAAAAGTGTGGTGTGGCAGAAGCATAGGGAAAGAAGAGATCAGCAGAGTAGCCTTGACAGCCCGTTGGGAACCAGAGGAGAGTGGAACTCAAGAATGCTGGAAAACTGCAGAGCAGGGTGTTCTGCGGAAGCGTGGCGAGGAAGCCTTGTCTCCAGGGAGCTGGTGAGGTCAGAGGAAGGAAGCTGTGTGCACTGTTGGCCCTTCCCATTTGGTTATGCAAGTGCTCATTCCCCTGGGCTGAGGAGTCGGCCCAGGAGTGCCTGAGGGGCAGGTGGCGAGACCCTGACCTCAGTTTGTGAGAAGCTGTGAGAGCGGAGGAGCCACAGCATCAAGTAAAGCGACCAGTGAGTTTCTGTGTACAGAAACCCAGTGCATGAGTGAGAGAAAAAGAAGATGCATTGTGGAAGAGTGGGCATGTGCCGCCGATAAATTTGTGAGTGCTTCTGAACTGTATGAACAATCGAATGCTATGCTAACGAGGCAGTTCGAAGATACAGAGCCTCATTACAAGTGTGGTGGTACACCGGCACCCTTGGTTCCGGATTGCCACCTACAAGTCTGCCAGCCGGGGCTGCTTCCTGGCGGGCTCAGCGGCCCCAGTAGGCAAATTCATCATGGAAGCACCGTTAGCAACGGTGCCCGCGCTTCCGTCTCCCCACTCCCATGGTACTCTATGGGAATGGGGACTAACAAAATCTGGCGCCTGACTTCCCGCGCCACCAGGACTTCTAATGTCCTGGTGGCAGCGGGAGGTCAGGAGCCAGATTCAGTGTTACAGGGTTTTGTGAATCTGAGCTTGAAGCTTGGCGAAGGGAACCCTGAGGTCTTTTGGAACATTGTTTTGTGAATCTGAGCTTGAAGCTAGGGGAAGGGAACCCTGAGCTCTTTTGGAATATTGTTTTGTGAATATGAGCTTGAAGCTTGGGGAAGGGAGCCCCGAGCTCTTTTGAAACATTGTTTTGTGAATCTGTGCTTGAAGCTTGGGGAAGGGAACCCCAACCCCCTTTTAAACTTTGTATATTGAAACCAAGTGTGCTTTTGGGGAAGATACACTCAAGCCCTGAAAGAACAGTTGAAGCCTATAATTGTAGGAACTGTATCCTGAACTTGGGGAAGGGTGCTAGAGACTGCTCCAGACTCTATGTTGAACACTATTTGAGTTAGAATAACCCTACACTTCCTTTTTGTATTAGATGTGAGAGCATTCATAGGTTTCGACACAGACAGGCTTTTGATTTGGACTTACGGACATAGACTTTCCATAGTTTCTTTAAGTAGGGAAATTCCCACATTAGCTAGCAAGTTAGTCATTACACCCATCCTGATAATGAATAAAAGTCATATTGTTGAATTCACATTCCTTTTTCTGTGTTATCTATTCATACCATGCCTATCTCACAGAGATCGATTTTTGAGAACACCTTAGCTCCATGGAGACGGTGAATCATGTCTGTGATTCATGGTGCCTGATGGCTTTCCCTTTGTATCGGCTATGACTTAGGGGTCTATATTTAGATGTATTTTGCAGTTTATGAGCTTACCGAGCCCTTTGAACAGTTTTGGGAATGTCCTTTCAATGTATTTAGCCTTCGCCAAATATGTATGTGCCATCAGCTGATATAGAATGTGTACCAACCCCATGTCTACTGCGGTCTTGAAACTGAGGATGTACCCGCTGTTGGTCTCTTTCTTTAGCACATGTAGATGGAGACGTGCTGTGCGTGATTTGTGTGAGCAGAGTGCTGATATTAGTCCCCTGCAGGGCAGGGGTGTGGTGGGCCCATATGGGTAGATGTTGATGGTGTTAGCTTTGGAGGCTGTGGGAGACTGTTGTAAGCATCTTCGCTTAGGCTGTTTACCGTCGCCCCCGTGTTGATGAGAAATTCGGCAGGGTTGTCGTTGACTTGCATGATCAGTGTAGGGCTGTGCTCCTTAGCCATATCATTGTTTAGTGTCCATGCGTATCCTTTTTTCCTCTGATCATCCATGGATGAAACAGAGTCACTGCTCGACAGTGATCGCACTTCTACGTACCGGACATGTTGCCTGGAGCACCGGTGTCTGTATCCACCTGATGACTGACCCTCACAGCAGGGATAAGATCTGGTGCTCTCACGGTCATCAGGTCTGTATTTTCTTGTTTCACTGCCATTTCTGGCTTCCTGCAGGGCTATCCATCTCTCTTTTGGCAGTCGTTTCCCTTTTCTCTGGAGGGGTGCGTTCTTACAGATGGCCCAGAAGTGGTATTCGCTTCTGCATGCTGTGCATTTTCGTCCCAGGGTGGGGCACGCACCTATGTGGGGGTACTCGTAGCCACACTTAAAGCATTTGGGGTCGCCACACCTGGACATGATGTTGGTGGCCAGGGTGAGTTTGTTTATGCTCTCTCCCTCTGCCTGTTTTGGTTGAATGGTCACCTTGTTCATGGTGTCCTTTTGTTGGTCAATGGCAGATTCCATGTGGGCTAAAGCGAGCATTTCCTTGAGGGACCTCTGTTTCTGCAACAATTTCTTTCAGAATGCCTGTGATTCATACCCCGCAATCACTTGGGAGTGCAATGCTTCATTGTTAGAATATCTATGGAATTTGCAGTGTTTGATTTTGATGCGTAGTCGCATGCCATAATTGTTGAGTGTTTCACCCTTATTCTGGCGTGTTGTATGGAAGATGTGCCTCGAGTAATCTACATTTGTGTTGGAGGGCGAAATAATTCAACATTGTCTTATGTAGGCGGGGAAAGGACCTCAGTATCAATCAGCTTGCCTACTTTGGGCCTAATTCACAGACCGTTTTCCAATGGGGTTTTTCCATTATAAAATGCTTCTGTGAATTAGGCCCTATGTCTCTCACTGCAGGACTCACTGTGTGCGAGGGCATGTTCTTTACTCTGGTGTCATCTGTGAGTCCCATGGCTCCTACGTGGAATTTGAAGTCTCTCATCCATCTCGCCTTGGCACTAAATTGCTGGTGTCCCGCAAATCAAATTGCGGCGGCAGGTGCAGTGAGGCGCCAGTAAATATTTACGGGTCCGGCGGCAACACACCGGTAGCACCGGCAGGATTACCGCCAGACTCGTAATGAGGCCCAGTGTCCTTTTGTGAGTAACCCAAGTGGGGCTGTGAGATTCATTGGGCCTCATTATAAGTTTTGAGGTAGCAATGCCCTTAATAAGGGCATGGCTACCCCAGACTCGGGTCCGGGTCCGGCAAAAGGGGACTTACCGGGCCATTCTGACCTTGGAGGGCCCGGTAATTTCCTTTCGCAGGACCCGGACCCGGTACGTCGCCATTCCCATTTGAGCCCCCTTAGGGATCAATGGGAATGGGGAGGATGGTAACAACGGTCCCGTTAATAACGGGGCAGTTGCTGCCATCTGGTACTGCTCGCGGGTGCCACTCTGCACGCCTGGTCTGACCAGCGGCACCCGCGAGCATACTCAGAATGTTGTGGTGAGGTAACAACGGTGCCGGTAGTACTACCGGCGCCGTTGTTGCCTTACCACAACACTCCTAATGAGGCCCATTGACTTTTACTTATGTCAGCTTGGGGGGGGGGCGAGACAATTAAGGGAAGTTCGCCCTTCAATGTGAGCGGGAGTGGGACATGCCAATTCGGCCTGCTGGCAGGACGTCAGTGCTGGGTCTTCTAGTGTGGCTCTCAGCGGCTCCCCCCACCCGCGTGCTAGGGCGTCGCTCTGGCTGAGGACGCGAGTCCTCGCATCCTTGTCGCCAATGTAGCGATCGGCTCTTGATACCATAACGGAGGACCTCTATGTTACGGGATATGAAAGAACAGGCCGGACATAGTGCGCATATGTATAACAACCTTTATTCCTCGAACTGCCCTTCATCCCCGGAAATCCCTCCCAAGCCCCACATCACTTCCCTTGCCCATCGCGTCACTGTGGCCACTCCCTGACCCAACGACAGCAACGGGCTGCACAATATAAGACGTTACAGGATCAACCACCTGTTTCGTTTTAGCTATTGCCTACTGACCAGGAACTTGGGGAAGATGGTGGTTGGACAGCTTAGAAAGCTAGACAATTATGAACGTTCATTAACCCCCTTCTCCGTCAGATTCTTTTAAAACTCCTGGACGGATTTACAGCAAACCAAAACAAGGAATAACTGCAATGCTTTGTGGGAAACTTGTTTCTTACCTGTCCAGCACATGCTCAATGGAAGCCCCTTTTTCTCTGTGGGAAAATGAATGGGAGTAGGCCAAAAACATCTTGTTATACTTTGCTAAATAACTTTTAAACATTTTAACGTTTGTTCCCCAGAATTTCCAATTTGGAAGGGTCTGTGACATACATTTATTATGTGTACATTTCATCCAGATCACTGCTGTGAGTCAGTAGTTATTAGCAAGAAAATGTTGAGAAAAGACCATGAAAATCTGTTATATTTTAGCTAATGGGTGGCTTTAAATGCTCATTTTATTAGAGCAGCTTAGAATACTGTGTGATACTGGAGATGACGGTGGTGGGCACCGTAGAAGTGTAAACGTTCATGCATAGTGAGGACAGCTTAGAACACTGCACAATAATGAACATGACGAGATTGACTTTGGAACAGTTTATAACACTGCAATAAAAAACAGTAACCTAATGGTGTGATGGTCTCGGGACAGCTTAGCATGTTTGTTTTATATCCCAGTTCCCTTTTCAGATTTCTACCTCAGGTGGGACGCTTCCGCCGGTCAGCACTCTAACCGCACTGCACAGCATCGAAAACAGCCCGCACGGGCTGAGCCAACAGACCCAGAACCTCATCATGGCATCACTGCCAAGCGTCATGACCATTGGACCTGGCGAGTCGTCGTCACTTGGCTCAGCCTTCACCAACACTGGTGCCTCCACCCTAGTCATAGGTAAGTCTTTTGCTTCAAGGCTAACACTGGTACCTCCACCCTCTTGTTAGACAATCCATCATCTTTGGGCATCGTTTGTCAGCATTTGCGCTTCCACCTTAGCGATGGATAAGTCTGGGCCTCATCACGAGTTGGGCAGAAGCCTTGACATGCTGCGATAATGCTATTAAAGCCGCATTTAAGGGTCTGGCCAAACACGAGTCTGGCAGATTTTACCCCCAGCTCTAGGCTGGGGGTAAATGCTCCAATTCAATGCCCATTTTCGAGCACAATTAGCGCGGCGCTATTAGCGCGCGTCAATTGCACCAAAAATGCCCCATTATGTCTAATGGACCCAATGAGAAATGGGGAATACCCATTACCACCCAACCCTTGATCCTCTGCTAATAGCACCAAACCGGGTTGTGGTAACTCTATTAGCCCGGGCGGTATTCCAGTGGTAATACTGCCAGGATACCTCCCAACTTGTGATTAGGCTCATAGTCTCTAGGTTCAACCGTCATTAACATTTATGTATTTATTATTTATTTATAGTGTGCCGAAAGCCTACAGGCATTGGTGGCGCAAAAACAGTTACAAGTTCATATGAACATAAAAGACAGGACAGTCAGGTCCAGGAAGGATAGGCCAGAGGAAATAACCAGGTTACTTGAATAAGATAGTTTTGAATGCTTTTCAGAAGGATTTTAAGTCTCCCTCTAATCTAAGCACTAGAGACAGTGGGCCTCCTTACGAGTTTGGAGGTAGCCATGCCCTCAATAAGGGCATGGCTACCCCCCAAACTCGGGTCCGAGTCCAGATCCCCAAAAGGGGACTTACCGGGCCATTCCAACCTTGGAGGGCCCAGTAATTCACATTCGCGGGACCCGGTACGTCCCCATTCCCATTTGAGCCCCCATAGGGCTCAATGGGAATGGGGAGGTGGTAGCAGCGGTACCGTTAATAACGGTACCGCTGCTACCATCCTGGTCTGCTCGCGGGTGCCGCTCTGCACGCCTGGTCTGACCAGGCGTCCAGAGCGGCACCAGCGAGCAAACTTGGAATGTTGCGGCGAGCTAACAACGGCGCCGTTGTTGCCTTACCGCAACACTCCTAATGAAGCTCAGTGTGTTCCAAATGTTTGCCGCTTTTACTGGGAAGGATCATCCCAGGCCTTTTGAACGCTTGAAACCCAGGCAAAGCACCTTCAGCTGGTTGGAGGAGCGCAGAGCTCTGATTGGGGTGTAACAGGGGTCAATGCAAAGTACGAAGGAGCTGCTCCGAAAACGCACCGGTGAACCATGGTACCCACTTTGAAGTTTATGCGTTCCTGTATGGGAAGCCAATGAACATCCCTCCTGTGATCTGAGATGTTAACCCTTCTTGTGATTTTCTGGATAACACGCACAGCGTCATTCTGAAGGATTTGGCATTTTTTCAGATTAGAAAGTGAGGCTCCGATTAGTAACGAGTTACAATAATCGAGCCTCAAAAGAATGGTTATTCGAGCAATAATTGCACAGTTTTATTCAGTGATATAGGGGCAGATGTGTTTAAGCAGGCGAAGATGGTAATTGCAGTTCTGGCTCACCTGATTAACATCGCCATCTGCATTCAGTGAGGCCACCATGCCTCAATTTGGTTGTAAACGTTGGCTCAGACATCCATGGATGGAGTCACCACTAACTTCAAGATCTAGCTTGGTATTGTCAGCGTAGTTTGTGAAAAATACACCCAGACCATCTAGAAGCGAGCAGAGCTGCCTTATGTATAGATTGAACAACAAAGGTGATAGGGACGCCCCCTGAGGTACCCCACACAGGATGGGTGCCGCTGGGGAAGAAACTGTGCCCCAATAAATTCTCGACTCCCGATTTGATAGAAAAGAGTGAAACCAACCAACAGCCTCTTCAGAACAATGTTCCAGATGATGTAGGGAGTGCAGGAGGCGGTCGTGATCTACTAAATCAAAAGCTAATGCGGAATAGAGTAAAATCAGAATCCCAGCTTTTCCCTCATCCCGAACATTGGTGCCTATATTGTACTATTAGGTAAGGGATATGCTAAGGGCCAGCCATCTCCATCACTGGCATTGCCAGTCAAGGGATGGGTAATTCCTCCTCTTTAAGGCCAAGCATCAACAAAAGCATAATCTCACTCTGAGAAGGAGTGAAACATAGTCATCAATCCCGGCCTTCACCAACAGCAGCCCTTCTTTACTACCTATCACCAACATCCCCAAAGATGGGTAAACCACATCCACAGGACTCTGCCTTCAGCACAACGCCTTCCCAGTCCCTTGAGCTGGGCAAGATATCCTCCTTGGGACTAGCCATCACCGTCACCACCACTTCCACTCTAGGGACAGGTAAGTCACCTTCTGTGAGGTCAGCTTCCACGGCCAGTGCCCCCTTCACCCGAGGGGTGCATAAATAATCCTCTCTAGGGACACACATCACCAATACTGTCACCCACAACCTAAGAAGGGGTGAGGTTTAATAATTAGACCCAACCGAGAAATGGTTAAGTCATGGTCATTGCGCCCCTCCCCCCACCCCCACCTTCGCCAACTATGGCGCCTGCATCTAAATGGGAGGTGCATCATTGACTGATGTGAGAGATATAGCTTATAAGGGGTTTGTGGATTTCCAGTAGAGCAATAGAGAGGTAGAGCATTAGAGAGCGGTGCAGAGGGATGGGTCAGAGTGACGGATCAGGGATGGGGAAGAGAGACGGAGAGAAGGACTGAGGGTGGGATCATAAAAGAGAGTGCACAGTGCATGGGGGAAAGGACAGGGAACTCCACTGGGGAACTGAAGGGAGGAAGCGTGCATTCTGCAGAGTCCCATAGCACTGGAATGAGCTCTCACTGCTGCAGGACCTCTCCAGCCACAATAGCACAGCAGGTAAGATCGCTCAGCGGTTATTGCAACTCCTGCTAGGATCCATGTGAAACTCCAAGGAGACCGGTTTGAATTTGGCTTGGTCGACTCTCTTATGGGGCAGTGGAGGGCGAGCTCAAAAAGTCAGCACTGGAAGGATTGATGTTCAGGCGCCCTATCAATGTTATTACTTCCTGCTAGAGCGGCCCCGTCCAGTAGCTAACACTTGTGCCAGTAAGCACACCTGTACATGTTATGAACTGATTTAAAACATGCGAATGCACAATATACTATATGGTACAAATGTTGGCAAGTATGAGATCAGTAGACAAAACATTTTTTGACATCTTACAAATTTACCTTTGAACTTAGCCTGGTCTAGAGGGGAAAGGAGAACCATTGCCCCCTGGTCTCCCCTTAAGCCACCCACCCCACATCTTTCATCATTCCAACAATGCCCCCTCGACCTCACCCCCACCCCCACCCCCACACCGCAGGCCGTTTTGAAACAGTGTGTTTGTAAACCACCATCAAACAAACAAATGTGCTTTTAAATACTAGTACAGTTATATGTGAAATTAAGCGAACCACTTGTAGTTCAAACATCGGGGGGAGGGGGTGTAGGACCACCTTCGTTATGTAAATACATGTATAATGATAATCATTTTTAGTTTTTATTTAGGCATATAGTCAATTACGAACTTTTGCCAATCACAATCCTAGAATTCTTGTTCACATTCATAGTATTAAAATCATTCTAAATATTCCGATTCCTTGTAGAAGGCATCTCTAAGAACTTGACCAGCACACAATGGAACCCCACATGTGTCCCACCATGAAGGGCCCCCCACCAGGCTTCAGCACCAACTCCAAATTTTTTAAACAGTCGATTGTAGAAGTACAAGGTCCTATAGGATCTTAATTCGGGGCAGAACAAAATGAGATGGTTCAAGGTTTCCTCTTGAGTGTTGCACAGTCTGCATTTGTCGGATCCCGCCACCAATCCATATCTACCCCTGCCACCAGTCCATATCTACCCCTGCCACCAGTCCATATCTACCTACGGTGGACTTTGTAGTAAATTTAATCGGAATCTAAGGTACAGGTCTCTGTGAATTGCACTCGGCAATCTTTTAAGGTATGAAGGTGTCCTGTTAGGTAACTCGAAAAGGTTTTTTGAAAGCGTGTGCACTTTAGTGTTATCCCTTTTTAGTTCTGTGACTCTCCAGTCGTCAGCCCACAATGTCAACAGATAGTCCCAGATTTAACAGCATCCTGTTACAGCTTTCTAGATCAGGGACCAATACGGATTGCAGCTTTGTTTGTTGATGGGATCTTAAATTGGAGTAGAGAGTCAGGAGTCTAAATCTTGCCAAAAAGGAGTAGGGGTTTCCACACTACCCTTGCATATAGCGATAGAAGGCCGATCTCATGTCTGATCACCGCCACTGGGACGGCATTAGGCAAGCGCAGAATTTTCATCCAAAATCTACCCTCAAAACGATCCCATATTTCCCCTGACAAGCCGAGACAGGCTTCAGCATCTAAGATGAGGGTCGGTGTCACCTTTTGATTATGGAAATTGAATACCGGAAGGAGTGTGAACTTTCCATACTTTCCGATGCCCCGGGCTGTTAGTTGTTGAACATTACTCTCCAAGTGTTCTCTACACTGGGTTTCACATGCACTTGCACTGATCATTGCGCCCAGATATCTTATAGACGGCAGCGGCCGAATTCTGTGCCGATTTAGGATAATGATAATAATGTGTTATTTTTCTAGCGTTTTCACCAAAGCACTTTACAGAGAACCTATTTACATAGCACCCAAACCGGAGTTGGTACTCATTTATCGATCTTGGAAGGAGGAAAGCCTGAGGTGGCCTTGCCAGGATTCAACACCTCCAACCTGCATATCACATACGGATCGACACAGCGAGTGCTAAACCCACTCAGCTATTTTACCAGCTATAAGAGGGTATATCCTGATCGTCATTGGGTTTGCCTTATTCCAGCAATCCATTGTATTTTTAGACTTGTTATTAGACGTTCCTGCCAACATGAAACCTTTCCTTAAGGGATTGAGGATACATACCTAGTTATCACAGTGCAGTCCTTTGTACGCTATTCCTTAAATTGTCTGAAAACAGTCGAAAGCAATGCTCAATCTGCAACTCCACCCGGAAATAAAGAAGTCGTTCAGAACACTTCTCGCGAGACTACCCACATTAATTCAGAGCTCTTATTCTGATGTTACTGGGGCCTCCTCAGAGCGCGCCACTTGATGATACACAGACTGGCACCGAGCTCTGCCCACACTCGCACAGAGTTCTGCTCTTGAAACTAGCCAAGCTCACTGACAGCTCTCCTCACAATACAGAGTAATCCTCAACAATGCATCGGATAGTAATCTCAATGAGATGTTTTCCTGCCATAGTAATTAGATTAGAGCTCTGCTCTTGATACTGCTCTGACTAATGCAGGGCTCAGATTAACCCACTCACTAAGAGCTCTACGCGGATTGCCCACTGTTTTGAAGATGCGGCAGAGGCTGATAAGTTTGGAATTAGGATTTATTTAGGTTAATTATGGGAAAAGAAGAACCCCACATCTCATGGGCTCCCTTCCCTTCAGCTCTCTCCACCGACTGACAATCCTAGAACAAAAACAAGAAACATGCACCAACATTCCATGACATCACAAAGGATGGCCTCTTCACATATGAGGCTTCTTGCAATACCTTTCAGATGGGAAGGTTTCCTCCCCTAAGGAGAAGCAACACAACACATCTTCCCCTTTTTTTTTTAACTCACTTTTTCATTTCATGTAACATTTCATTAGATCACTTTACTCCTTTTATATGTGTTACACAACTAAGCTGCATTTCATAAAACTGATTTAAAACGGGCCGCCATGAATGGGTCGGTTATCTGTTCCTAAAGTTCATTTCCCGGACATCGTCTCACACATGGCCCTCACATATGGCCTCTCCTCACAGTGGCAACTCTATCTTTATTCCACACTTGCCCTCCGGCAACTCGCACTGCCCCTTTCATGACTGCCACAACTCTGACAGGATCCGAATAAAGGGAGTCCCCTTTCCTCTTTATCACTCCTCTGTTTATCCTGACCCAGTCACCACACTCCACGCGTAACTCCTTTTTCCCTCTCCTCAAGTTTTCACGCGTGACCCATTCTGACTTCTTCTTCACCAATGATCTTCTCATTTCGTCCACAACGAGATCGGTCTCCCTACACCTACCAAGACATGGTGGACAAGTCATAGAATACGGCTTTCTCCCCCTCATGAGCTCAAACGGGCATAAACCGGTTGTAGAATGTGGCGCCATCCCCAAAGTCCACATTCTATTCTGAATCAAGACTAACTTGTCCAAACCACACTCCTCTCCCATACGTACACTCTCCATCACACACCTATTCATTCTTTCAACCACACCATTTGACTCGGGATGGTATAATGAAGTCCTTTTGTGACCAACCCCACACTTCCTCAAATAGTTAGTGAAGTTTTCTCCAATAAACTGGGGACCATTGCCGGTCAATACAGTTTCAGGTAAACCTTCATTTGCAAAAATCTCCTGTAGAACCTTTATAATATTCTCACCCGTGATGTCCCTCACGATCTTAAAATCCACCCATCTAGAAAACAGATCTACAACCAGAGCAATATATTTACCACGAGCATAACCTAGTTCCACAGGACCAAGTATGTCCATGGCAATATCACTCCATATCCTGGACGGAAGGCCGACGTCCACCAATGGTTGCTTTCTGGCTACCACTCCTTTTCCACTCTTAACACAAAACTGGCAATTTGCCAAACAATTTTCTATCTCCTTGTCAAAACCCGGCCACCAATAATCTTCTCTTAATACTCCTTTGGTTTTGGTAACCCCAATATGACCGCTATGTGCTAGATCGACCACTTTCTTTCTGAAACCAATCGGGACCACCGCCCTACCCCATCTGAACAAAATATTATCATTTACAGATAATTCATCCTTCACCTCCCAATATGGCTTCACACCCTCCGCCAATTCCACTTTATTTGGTCATGCTGTAGAGTCAACATTTGTAATTACTCTCCTTATGATATCATCTCTTTCCACCTCGTCTAACCACTCCTGCTTGGACACAATACCATCAGTGTTAACAAACACTAATTCCATTTCTTCACTCTCCACACTTTCGGGTCCTGCCACCCTTATCCTTGATAAACTGTCAGCCAAAACATTTTCCCTCCCGGGTATGATTTCCATCCTAAAACAATGTGTCTGCATCCTGGTAACCCAGCCTGCCACTCTCCGAGAGACTTTATCAAGGCCCTTATTTTCAAAAATGGCTTTTAGGGGTTTGTGATCCATGCGTATCACAAACTCTACACCCCACACAACATTTCTGAAACGTTCCACAGCCCAAAAACACGCCAGAGCCTCCTTTTCTAGCACTGAATATCTTAACTCCGCTCCCTTGAGACCCCTCGAGGCATGGGCTATCACCTCTTCAGAACCATCTTCTTGCTTCTGGGATAGCACCGCTCCCAGTCCACTCTCACTAGCATCTACTGTGATAATGGTTAGCTTCCTTGTGTCAAAACATCCTAATGGACGAGCCATATTTATTTCTTCCTTTATTCTGTTAAACTCCATGTCACACTGACTATTCCATACAAAATCGGCACCTTTTCTGAGGATCTTTCTCATTTCCTGTACTTTGTCAGCATAGTTTATCACAAATTTATGATAAAATTCCGTCATTCCTAGAAAAGAGCGCAGCTCATTCTTGCTTTTCGGTTTCTCAATACACTTTATGGTATTTACCATGTCTTCCTTGGACTTAACTCCATCCCCCGACACTTAATGGCCTAGATAGTCCACTTTCGTCACCGCAAACTTACACTTCTCGCCTCTCAAAGTGATACCTCTCTCCTCAAATATCCTCAAAACCTTGCATAGATTCCTGTCATGCTCTTCCATTGTTACACCACTCACCAACACATCATCTTGAAAACAGAACACTCCCTTCACTCCCCTCAACAAACGATCCATGATTTTCTGAAATACTGACGAGGCGGACGCCAGCCCAAATGGCATTCTCCTAAATTGAAAAACGCTTTCATGTGTTACAAAAGCCGTAACCTTCCTACATGCCTCCTCCAATTCGACCTGATGATAGGCTGACCTCATGTCCAGTTTAGAGAAGTACCTTCCTCCACCCACCATGGTCAATAGCTCACCCATGTTGGGCAGGGGGTGTCTGTCCACCAACACACACTTATTCAACTCACGCATATCAACGCATAATCTTATGTCTCCTGAATTTGTCTTCACAATCACCACTGGGGAGACCCATTCAACCCCCCCAGCTCTCTCAATCACTCCTGACTTCAATAGCTTCTGTAACTCCTTCTTCACACTCTCCCTCAAAGCAAAAGGCACCAGCCTGAGTTTCGCCACGATAGGTATACTGCCCCTTTTTAATGTTATCTGGTGCTGAAACCCTCTCACCTTTTCCAACTTTTCATCGAATACTTTCCCATACTCCGACATGTACCTGCCATGAATCGAGGATACTTCGGAGACTTGCAGTACCTGCTCTGGGTGATTGGGATCGAGTTTGATCCCTAAATTCATTTGTTCTCTCCACCCTAACAAGGATTGCCCCTTCTTAGTAACATACACTTTGCCATCACAACTGCGTCCCTTGAATCCGAACCTACTCCATACATAGCCCAATAAATCAATACGATCTTGGTTTTACCCTCCAGGACTTATGTCGGGCTCTGATAACTCAGACACTACCCCTTTCATTTCGCACTCAAACGCAACCCTGGATATTAGGCTTATTTTCGACCCTAAGTCAGCCATCATGGATACCTTACACCCATTCACCATTACCACAGCATAGGGCCGTTCACAATCATCAGGGTCCCCACCATTGGTAACAACATTAACAGTATTAACGATAACATTTTGCAATGGCACCACAACTTCGTCTTCTGATGACCTCCCATCTTCTTCCTCATTTACGTAGAGGACCCTTCGTTGGCCTGACTGTCCAAATTGGTAGTTCTTGCAGCACGATGCAAAATGTCCTCTCCTTTTGCATTTAGAGCATGTGCTCTTTCGCCCTGGGCACACGACAGAGGATGCAAAGTGTGTTGCACTAGCGCACCGATAACATAGCCTTTCGTCCTTCTTATCCTCTTTCTTCTCACATCTCTGCATCGAATCTTGATTCTTCCTTTCTTCCAGATTGCTCCTTTTTGGGTTGAAATGCTTATCAAGTTTCACCAATGCTGACTCGAACTCATTTAATTCATCGCCGCTTCCGTCACTCGCTAGCTGAGGGAGAGTTTCAAAAATCCTCTGGCCCTTGAAACCCAAAAAATGTAGCAATAATGCCAACTTCCTCTTGCTGGAATAGGCCATTCCCCCGGCTGCTTTCATGTAGTGCATAAAGCCCTTGCGCCATTGGGGCCAAGTGATCCTCGCCGCGCCCAGGGCAGGCATAAAAATGGGGGGACCAGATATCCCAGGTAAAGCTGCCATGTCCTCTGTTTGCAACGGTGTGTCTTGATGTGTATTTATTTTATTCTCACAGCAAAGGGTTCCTTTAGTGCTCTGTTGAGACTCAGCGCTTTAGATGTCTTTCACGATACTTCCTTGTGTCAGCCCGCTTAGCTACACAGCCTGGACCAGCACTGCGATATACTAATGTCCTGCGCAAGGTTGAAATCTACCTGCGTGGGTACTATAAACAGACTGTTGTGCCCCACTCTTTCTGCCTTGCGGAGATGCTTGCCAGCCGGCGGCATTACTCCTTAACTCCTTTAATTCTCCCCTCACTGCATTAGGGCACCAAGCGGCGTTAGAAGAAGTTCTGATGCCTTAACAGAAATTCAGCTTGCCCCCCTATTAAGTAGTCCACGGTAGTTCGCAGCTCAGACCACCACTCCCACCGTTAGGAGCAATACGGTACTCAGCGTCAGAGTTGGCTCCCCACTACATTCATACGGATGTCCGGGCCCGGCAACGCGGTGGACGACAAGCGCGGGGAAAGCAAAAAGTTCGTGAAAGCCCCCGGAGGAGCGATGAAAACACCAAGGTGCACTTACCTCTGCCACGTTGGGGAGATGCAGAGACACGCTAGACACCGCACGGTGGCCGCTCGATGCTACGGAAGAGCGGAGCGGCCCTCCCAGGACTGCTCTTCTGACGCCGGGATCAACTTCTTCTTCAAGACGGCCCCTTCAAGGGCAGCGGCGCTCGCAGCGCCGGCTGGTGTCCATAACTCCCCGCATCGGGCCGCTTACCGCAGGAATGGGCGGAGCAGCCAACAGACGGCGCAGGCCAGTCCTCTTCGCTATGGCAGTACGGACGGCCGTTCCACTCCGGAGGCCGCACACAGGGAGCCAGCAATGGGTCAGTCACAGGCCACTCAGCGCCGGCACACGCAGGGTGTGCCTAGAGAGCGGGGCAGGCGGCGGGACACAGGGGACAAGTTCACAGGGCCTCGTTCAACGCGGGGCTCGGCGGAGCGGGCGGAGCTCTCAGCTGGGGGTCTTCCCTTCACCTGCCTCCATGGCCTCGCATCCCATCCTCGTCGCCATTGTTATGACGATGCGGCAGAGGCAGATAAGTTTGGAATTAGGATTTATTTAGGTTAATAATGGGAAAAGAAGACCCCCATATCTCATGATCTCCCTTCCCTTCAGCTCTCTCCACCAACTGACAATCCCAGAATAAAAACAAGAAACATGCACCAACATTCCATGACATCACAAAGGATGGCCTCTTCTCATATGAGGCCTCTTGCAATCCCTTTCAGATGGGAAGGTTTCCTCCCCTAAGGAGAAGCAACACAACACCCACCAACTCATTTGCGACTCTTACATTATTACCCAGACTCCCTCAGAGCCCTTCTGGTAATGCAGAGCCCCATTCATTGCCCTGTCCTGTAATACCCGGACTCAGATATCAGCTCCAGTAAGCAGCAAAAGCTCTCTCAGATTATTGCCTATGATAATACCCACACCAACCCAAAAGTAAGTGGTACTCAGTCTCCCTAGGACCTCTGCTTCAGATACCACCCAGACACCCCCTTGGCTCAGTCAGTGCTGATAAAACCCTCCAACTGAACTCTTCCCATGAAAATACCCAATGCTCACTCAGAACTCTGCTCCCTATTAAAAATGTCCATAATAATATCAGACTTAGTCAGACCTCAGCTCCTGACAAAACACAGGTTCACTTGGGATTCTCTTTCTGGCAATACCCAAATTCATGTAGGGCTTCCCTCCCGAAAATAGCCCGGCTCACTCAAAGCTCGTCTCACAATACTGCAAATAATAGCCAACTTCACAAAGATGTATACTTCTGAAAATATGCAGTCTCCATCACAGCTCTTCTCCTGATAATGGATAGATCTCTAATTCTGATAATACAAAAACCAGCCCGGATCTCTACTGCTCTTTATGAGTATTCAGTGATAATATTGCAGGGAATAATAAAGAATGATTTTTACAAAGGTGAACAAATATTGCAAGAAATAACAGAGTGGGTAAAAAATACCTAAAAAGCAGAAAAATATCAAAATAAAGAAAACAAAATGTAATGATAGGGGTGGTTTTTAGATGTAAAAATTGGGATAAAGGGGATGGAGACAATGAAAGTTTAGGAGTAGGAGAGGTAAGGGAGGTACTGGGTCCCACCTCCTCGAGAATAGGTATTTTTACAATGTGCACTGTAAAAGGCATTTCAATATTTGTCATGCAATATTATTGCACTTTGTAATTGTACGTCACTGTTATTTCTGCAATAAAATCACTGTGAGCCCTCTTTATGGCCAAACCCACTCCAGGCTCTATTCCTGAAAAACAAAATGTTTCCATTCCGAACTCTGCTCTGTACAGGTGGATTATTCCAAGGTTGGCTCTGGATAATACCAAACCCCCTATAGAGTGTTGCCCTTATTTACACAGAAATAGTAGGAGCTTTATCCTTCCAAGACATTCAGCCTCATTATAAGTGTGCCTGTGTGGAAACAACAGTGCTGGTAAGCTGACCGGCACTGTTGTTTCCGGACCGGCACACTACAACTCTGCCGAGCGGGTGCCTGACCTGCCGGGCGGGACGGCACCCGCCCGCAGAGTTTTCACGGAAGCTCCGGCACCATTACCAATGGTGCCTGTGCTTACATGGTCCCCATTCCCATACAGTCCAGTAGGACTGAATGGGAATGGGGGCTTACAATTTGCCGGCGCCTGACTTTCCGGTTGTAATCCCCTGGTGTTACCAGGAAGTCAGGCACCAGTAAATATTTACGGGTCTGGCGGCAAGCCACCGGTATCATGGGCACGGTTAGCGCCAGACCTGTAATGATGCTCATAAGCTCACTCTGAGCTCTGCTATGGGGATAAAATAACAGCCATGTCATATCATGATGGGTGCCGGCATTCCTCAGTGCTAATCTTTTATGACATGTATCTAAGGCCGGTTTCAAATGAGGAAGGGATTGTCGTCGAAGTTCCAGCAACCCCCTATAACATAGTAATCGTTTTAATACGGATGTAAAAGCAAAATTAAAAAGAAAACATCAGATGCAAACAATGGTCCATATTGAGAGACACTGACCATTTGGGTCAAGTGAATGAGGTCTGGAAAGGGCGGTCAGCTGGGTTAAGTTATTGGCAGCACTCGCCTCTAACGAGGCTTGCCCAACGTCAAGGCAATCATGTGTGCAGGGCTGAGCTCCAGGCTGGGGTAAGGTCTGGCCTGAGGTCAGGGCAAATATGGTACCAGGGCTGGAGTGTGGGCAAGTTTGGGCTCGGATTGGCTGGACGTGGCACTAGCTGGGCTACGGTCAGGGTTCCAGGCTGACCAGGTGTGGACTAGAAGCAGCGATAGTATCAGGGCTCTATGCTGCATAAGGGCCTCGCTAGAGATGGTGGTAGGCATAGGTTCAATGGCTTAGCTCTTAACAGGGCTCTAGGGTGACCTACGTTCTTGACAAGGCTGACGTTGCAAGGCAAGCTCTGTTCTGGACAGGGCTGGACTCTGAAATGAATTTGGCTTGGACACGGCTTAGCTGTGAATTGTGTTTGACTGCAGCAAAGATTTGATCAAGACTGGTCTCTGGGCATGATTAGGCTTTGGGCTTGACCTCAGGTGAGGCTGGGCTCGGCGCACTTCAATGGATTGTTCTCATGAGGTTTGTTAATTGTAAAGATGATTTTCATCTAGGCTGTGCTATAGAGTGGGATGGTCTGGGGCGCGGCCAGGACTCTAGGCAAACTTGGGCGGCAAGCATATCTGGCCTCTCGCATGGGCATCAGGCTGAGCGGGTCTCTGTGTTGGGCTGTGGTTCAGAATTAGCTCCTGGGTAACACCTGTGCTTAACTCAGTGGACTAGAATGTGGGCCAGGCTCTTCCTTGTCTGGACTAAGCTTTGGGCCAGGATAGAACTGGGCTTTAGACACTATTGGTGTATATAAAATGGACTGAGCTGCAGGAATGGCTAAACTGTGGGCTCTGGGCAGGACTATATAGCAAAATGATTCACAGTGTCTCAGGCAACTGTGCTTAGGGATGTCGCTGGCTTTCTTTTTTTTAAGTCACATCCAAAACTGAAAGTCAAACTTTACAGCCATTATACTCCTCGAACAGTAGGCATATACTAGCATTGGCAATATCCCCCAACAAAAGGCCTGAGTTCATTTATTTTAGGTTGCACAATTCTGCTAGGTCTCACTCGGCTTCCAGCATATCTTTGAAGGTGCCATGAGTATAAGCTGATGGATACAGAGAACTGGGTTGTAATTTCACAGCTGTGTGATCCACAGCTTCTGCCATGTTGTAACACAAAACACCTGTGATCAGACCACCGCCTGGAAGTCTCTTACCTTCTCCGCACCACCGCGGCCCGCATTGGCCATTCAGGAAATCCCCTGATTGGCAACAGGTCTGTCCACCTCTGCCTCGGAGCAGTGTACCCCATGCCCCTGATATCACAACATTTAGAAGCAGCAGGGAAATGTAGAGACAAACAAGCACAAACTCGGTTGATTATTAACATTTGTTTTGGTTCTGTGCCATCGGCATATGTATATCACCCTCCTTTTATGTCACTTTCATTTGCTTTACAGGGCTGACATCATCCCAAGCGCAGAGTGTGCCGGTGATCAATAGCATGGGGAGCAGCCTGACCACTCTCCAGCCTGTCCAGTTCTCCCAGCACCTGCACCCTTCCCACCAGCAACCACTCATGCAGCAGATGCAAAGTCACATGACCTCCAATCCCTTCATGGCAACTATGGCACAACTACAGAATCCTCATGGTAAGTGTGCAACATCCACTCAATTCCAAACAACCGCAGGGCCGTTCAAAGCACTCTACTTTAAGCATAGGGAGGCCTTCTGAACACACACCCTATTCCAAGAGCAATAGGAGCCTCTAAAATTACACTCCTCCTAGCAACAGGAGGCCCTTCAAATCGCACTCTTCCAAGCAAGCGGAGAGCCTCCAAATCACACATTTATAAGCATCAGGAGAGCCTCCAAATCACGCTCTTCTAAGCAAGAGTAGAGCCTCCAAATCACAATCATTAAAGCAACAGCAGAGCCTCCCAATCACACTCTTCCAAGCATCATAAAATCCTCCAAATCACACTCGTCCAAGCAGCAGGAGAACCCCGGAATCACACTCTTCCAAACAGCAGATCCTCAAAAGTGCCAAATTCTAAGAAAGAGGAGGGCTTTAAAGGCCTATTCCAAGCACTGAGTGGGTCTTCTTGAACACCCTATTTCCTTACTAATAATTAAATACAAATACAAAATGCCCTATTCCACAGGAGCACAGGGAGACATCCTGTAGTACCAGATTTCAAGGAATAAGAGGACCTTGCATAGCAACCAGTTCAAGCAACAGGGAGGCCTTCTACACAACCCCATTCCAAACACTGCCAGGCTGTCTAAAAGACCCCAGTTAAAGCATGGGGTGCATTTAAACCACCACGACCAAGTGCCAAGGCGGGGAAAGGGTTTTCCTTATTATTCTATACCAAGATGTCTAAAGCTCCTTGTTTCTGGTCATTAGACCTTCTAGCACACCCAATTCCAAAAAGACCTTCCTCAAAACCCATTTCCAAGCACTGGCAGGATATCTTAAAGCCCCATTAAAGCACAGGGTAGATTTAAACCACCATAGTCCAGGCTTCGGGTGGGGAAAGAGTTTTCTTGTACATTCTGTACCAGGGTTTCTTAAGCTCCTTATTCCTCGCAGTGTGACCTGCTATATCACCCTATTCCAAGCAACAAGAGACCTACTTACCCACCTCCTGCCAAGCACCCGTAGGACTTTTTAATCACCCTTACCAACCATTTGAAATGTATTAACCACCCTATGACAAGCATTGGTGTTTTGAAAAAGCGCCCTGTTCTAGACGGCAAAGACCCTGGAAGGCCCCCCTTCAAATCAGCCTATAAGGAGCACAGGGAAGGGCTGTAGAGGCCTAATCCTCCCTATTCGAAACATTGTCACAACTTTCTAAGTTTTTCATGGCAAAGATGGCAGCAAAAGATATGAGTGATGGAAAAGGAATATAGAATGATGGTGCTGGGATAAGGTCATGATAGAGCAAGATGCCGAGCATGTGCAGAGCAGGTTTATAGCCGGCTGTTGCAAGAGTATAATATGTAGGGGGAGAAATCAACAGACATAGTTAAGGCACAAATGGGCCAGTAAGACCAGGGGGCAAGTTGGAGGCAAAGGCAGCATAGGCTAGGGCAAATGGAGGCATTGTTGAGCAGGTAGAAGCAGGTAGGAACAGACTTGGCTAGAGATGAAGGCTAACATTCCCTCTTCTTCGCAGCTCTGTATGGACACAAGTCAGAGGTGACGCAGTATGCACCACCCGGTTTCTTCCCGCAGACCATGGTAATCACAGACACGGCTAACCTCAGCACCATTGCCAGCCTGGCACCAACCAGACAGGTAAGAAACTTTGTATAGAGTGCGCACAACATGTGTCTTCACTCCAGTGTGATGACTGTGCAGAAAATAACTGTGCTGCACATTGCTGCGCAGCTCAAATGTTATCCACCAGCGCGCACGCAGCAGAGTCGCGTGACTTTGAAGTGAATTGATGCAGGTTTCTATCATGATCAGGTTCACATCACAGACCAGGGACCCCACAGTGATCCCGGGATGCACACCCCTGTTTCTCAGGCCCAAGCTGTTCACCTCCAGAACCACAATGGAGCAATCCACCACCACTCAACGGGTCATCGGATCTCCAGCCCCTCAGGTAAAGGGCCAACAGGCCTGCCCACTTTCTTACCTCTGTGTTAAGGTAGTATTTGCAGTAGGAAAGAGTACATATCACCACCAGTCAAAACACTGATTGCCAACGGGTTCATGCAGAAGTGATTGGTGTGTCTTATTTTAAGGACTATTCTTATGCACTTCACAGCATAGACAAGAAGTGGAGATGAAGGAAGAGACAGATGGGCAATATAGGGGACTTGTGTTTTATAGGTTGCTTAGCTTAGAGACATTCAAGAGTAATGGTCATCATGCCATAGGGGAAATGAAGACAAGGGATAGTGTGCTGGTCTAGTTCTTACACTGGGCAAGAACTTGATGGTAATGCTAGATCTGTCCACAAGGAATAACCTTAGTGGGGTGGGGATGAGCGCCAGGAATTCCCAGCCCCACATAGACACCCCTTCATACCTCTTCTAAGATCAACGAAACACAGAAGTAATTCCGAAGGGGCTCCTGATAAAAGGTGGAGGGGGATAACTGGCCAAATGGCTGAAGACTGCACCAAGCTGTAAAAACAGAAACAAAATAGCAGAAACACTTTGATCAAAAGGTTGTATAGTGTAGTAGCAAGAAAGAATACACATATTACCTGCAGGAAGGAGACTAACAAAAGGTACTCAAGTAGGGGAAGAAATCTAACATTCTGGGCAAAGAGGTTGGATGATTGTGATAAAGTTTTACAATAACTTAATTTTCCTTTTATTGGGTTGGTGGTAGGGTAGGCCTTTTGAGTTCTCTTTGGGACATGGGATTCAGTCTGACAATGGGCAGTGTCCACTCCAATAATTGTTTTTATTTCATGCTGGAAAAGAAAGACCAATCTCCCAACCTGCTACAGGTTTCTTATTTTGGGTTTGGTCAGGCCAGGGGGTGGCATGGACTGGTGTGTCAGAATGTACCAGTGTTTCACTAGTCTTGGCTCAGTGTGTACTAGCTGAGATCCACATCACAGTCTGTAGCGGATTTTACAGCTTGATCTTGGAACTTGGACTCTGTGTTCATGTGTGGAACAGATTATCTGTGGGCACAGTATTCAAGCATGCAGTGGGTTCTCAACAAGTTTTTTCATTTTGTTCTGTGAACTGTGACACCGTATCCCAGTATGCAGCAAGTGCCCAGTAAGTAGTCTCTTTCGCAAACTGATGGTCTCAACTCTCTGCACATTTGCCAAGGCGCGTCAGGCTTTTCTCATCCACACAACTGACAGTTTAACTATGTTGACTCCTTCGGCTGTATAGTCTGCCTTCGCAACTCCACTTTTCACTGCCGGCATCTGAGTGTGTGAGATTTTCAGTTCCTCGCCCATTAGTGGACTGTGGTCTTGTTTCTTATGCTTGTCCTTCACTCCCTTCAGGTCAGACCGTGTCAACTCTCCACACTGGCTCTGGCAGTAGCAGTTCTCATCCTCCCTACCCCGCTTCACTCTCGATGGCTGATAATGCATCTCTCTCGTTTGAGGGCCCTACCTTCTGCCTCTTTGTCGAGCTCTACGGGATCAGTATCAAACATGGGCTGCAGATGCTGGTTTCGGCTATGCCCATCTGGTCCGTACCAGCATAGATGGCAATCAGATAGTTGGTCTTGGTTTTACCTTCATCTTGCCTTCACTCCTCAAAGTAAATCTCCAGCCATTCACACAGGTAGACTCTAGCTTGGTAAGAATGTCAAGAAGACTGATAGTAACCCCACCTTTTCATTCATTTGGAGTTTTACAAGCTGCCACTGTACCATGGTGGACTCCACGCCACAACCAATTAAGTAGACAGACTCTTGATAGCCATAGCGCTTTTTGTGATGAACTGAGTGACTCCTCGCATAATGCAGTCCAAATGAGGACAGACGAAAAAAGTCCCAACCCTGCAGCACATGGACGACAAACACTAAATTATAGTTCCAAAGGTATCCCCCATTTACTTTCCCTAGCAAACTTCCCCCACACTTCCTGCGTCTACTGTCACTTCGCCAGACATTTACCTGGTCATACATTTACTTCTAAGGGTAACACTTACATATCGGTTAAGGAGATGTCCCGCTAATTGGGTCAGGAAAAGTCAGGCACTTGACTTTAAGTGCATACGTCTGATAGCAATCAGTTCTCCTCGGATAAAAGGTGAAACAGAGACAATGGGGCGCACTCTGAGCAAGGTGGAACACGAGCAAGTGCAGAACTGCTGGGGCGAAGGCGAACCTACTAGAGCAGAGTAACAGACTGAGGGATGAGAGCAGAGGGTGGAGAACCCCAGGAATTCCCTGCAGGAGGTGTTGCCTCAAAAGGGTCGCAAAAGACACGTGGAGAAGGCAAAATCCCAAACACAAAGGCTTTATTGTGTATCAAGGACACCAGCAACCCTCCCGGGTGAACAACAGATTTGGGGAGGCAAGGCCAAGCCTGTGGTACTAACCTTGACTCGTGAATTGAAAAGCTGCAAAGACAAGAAAGAAACGTACACAGCCAGTGATTTGGCAAGCGACATGAAAGACAGGTGTGTGTTAAGGAAAGACTGAAGTTGCAACATTAGATCGCACAATTGGAGGCTGCGTTTGTGTGGATGAGATGCAAAGAAAGGCAGACCTGTGACTGAATGAACTTTAAAGTAACGATAGCTATGAAACCAGAGATACTGATTAACAGAGTGGTCTGGCGATAGGAAGTAGCACATTCAAAAGTCGCTGTGAAAGGTGAAATGTTGTTAGCAATTAAGTGAATGAACTGTAAAAGCAAAGTGGTCCAAAATTAACCCAGAGGGAAGGGGAGAGTAAAAAGATGAGCATTGAACTTTGGTGCTTCCGACATTGAACTACCCTAACCAAGAAAATAGCACAAGAGTGTGAGCTGAAGGGAAGGTCGAAGTGGTTCTGCAGAGGTCTGTAGGTTAAAGCCATGCACATTCGAAAGTCTTCGACATCAGAAAACAGTCCGAGCCCGACTGAGGGAGACCAGAAGTGTAATAAGTTAGGGGAATGGAACCCCAAAAGGATGTGAATTAAGCTTGGGGAAGTGTTTTGAACTTTTTTGATTTGAAAGGTCTGAGCTCGATTTAGGGAGATCAACGTGAACTTTTACTTTAAGAGGTCTTAGCCCGACAGAGGGGGACCGGCGTGAACTTTTTGTTGAACTTTTTGTTGAACTGTGGTTTGAAAGCTGGAAAGAAAGATTTTAATGTGGAAGGACAAGCGGGCCTCGATCCATGTTTTGAACTGTCTTTGTTTTAATAACTTGAGCCAGAGTGTGTCAGCCTGCCTATGGGGACCGCCTTACTCCGTGCTGTCTAACGTGGGGAGGAGAGCTGACTCTGCTATATTTATTCTTTATATTTGGACACTGACTTTCCTTTGCATGCATATTCTCCTCTACACACTTTTTGTACAGGATATAGGGCAGGCATTAGGTTTTGTTAGCATAGGCCATTTTGTTTTGACGGACTCAACTAGGACTGTATTATTTATTATTTGATGGCCAAGAGTACTCCTATCCTAACTAAAAGGCAAAGTAGGAGTTTTTTCAAACCCACAAATCGAATAAAGGTTTTTACAAATTGTACCGATTGTGTCAGTGTCATACTTGTGATATCATGCCTCCCTTCCAAATCTCAGTATCATCTACCATATCATCCAGATGGGGATGGCCTCCCACCATCTCTGTCTGAATGATGAAAAGACAGGGATTCTGCTGGTGGCATCACACCCCACACTCAGAAAACTTTGCCCTGTGTACAAAGCCTTTTCCATTGAGGGTATTTGCATCCAGGTTTCTAGCAGCGTAAAAACACTGGGTGTTCACCTGGATTCCACTATCTCTCTCACTAGACAAGTCAATGCTATTGCCTCATGTGCCGCCCACACCTCCAAATTAATCAATGCTTGCAGACCATTCCTGACTGCTGAGAATACGATCTCCATTGCCGGAGCATTTATAGGATCCAGGTGAGACTATTGTAATGCCCTTTTTGTTGGAAGCTCCTCTCACAACATCAGAAAACTACAAACTATTTAGAACAACACTCTCAGAGCAGCTCTCAACATCTCTAAGCAGGAGCAGATCTCAGCAGAAAGGAAAGATGCATACTGGCTTCCTATCCATGAACATATCATCTCCAAGTCACACTCCAACTCCCAACTCTGCACCCAAGTATCTATCACTAATATTCTCCAAATCACACTCAACCAGATCTAAGTGCCTTGCATACTCAAACCTACTATCAATTCCAAGATTCCGAAGAATCCAATCAGGGGCCTCCAGCTTCCCGGTTTTGACGGCCAAGAACTGGAACTCTCTCCCCCTACATCTGAGATCTCAACAATCCTACTGGACTTTCAGGAAACACCTCACGAGCTAACTATTTACCAACTAAGCTGACTGTTCAAGATTCACCTGTAACTTGTAATCTATGATGTTTCACCCTGTTACACTGTAACCAGCGCCTTGATGCCTCTCGGGTTTAGTGTGCTTAACAAATGCAAATAAATTCAATAAATAAATAAAATAATGTGGCGCACTGATGCGCTTGCTGTAGTAACTGCTGTGGGTTGCATGGTTGCATTTGTCTTGCAACATCACTCTCGCCTTCCCGGACTCCTCTTGTGGTTGCTGTGGTATGCCGGGTTCACGGTGTCCTGGAGGGTTGTTCTCATTCATGAGCGTTTCAGTCTGGAAAAATGCGGAGCAGTTGCGGGTTACTACTTGGTCTCTCACATTCACCAGGTTGTCTGCTGTCAAAGCTCCGTAAGGAACAGAAAAACAACTGGCGAATATTGTTGGAAAGAGGCATGGTGTGAGACAAAGGTATGCTACTATAAAACATGGAGGCATAAGGGAAAGGGGCACAAATTGGTTCCCTACACAATGCCACCTTCTCCTTCAGAGCCAGGTCTGGCTCTGGACTGCCCCCTCTTGACAAGGACAGGGTTCTAGCCTTGTCACAATATACATAATGTTTCTCCCTACTGTCTAGGTTCTGTCTTGTACTTTAAGAGAAAACCTCAAGGCAAATGCCTTATCTACTAACTTCTCTCACAGACCTCCTAACTGACCGTACACAACTGAGTGATTAGTGACTAATAGGGGATAGTGGATTTTGCCTTCCAGACACTGTCAAATTCAGTCTTTTTTCTGTCACTCCCACATACTCCTCTCACTTCCTCTCTGTCTGATGTTGTCGACTCACTACTTTCCTATTCCCAACTCCACCCTCCTTCACTCCTTCTACTCCCTGCATCGTCTTCCTTGTCACGCCAATGACTTTCCCTCTCTCTCCCCTACCTCCACCATTCACTGTTGCTACTCCCTCCTCCACACTACAACTTCCTCTTCCATGCTACTACTCCCTCCTCCTCTCTACTACTCGCTCCGCCACATGACTACCACCCAACACCTTTTACAGTCACTCTGCTTTCATTCATACAAGCCCTTCCCAGTCACTCCTTACGTTCCCTCCCCTGAATACACTTGCCACTCTTTCACACACACACACTCACAATGCAGTACAACTTGCACTCACTACGCAACACTGCACCTGCTCCATAGATTGACTCCACACTCCGTTCCTCCTCCCTTCCTCCTGCTGGTCTCTTGGTCTGCCACCTCCTCATCCTCTGATCTCACCCAAACAACCTACAACCCCCTCCGTATGCTCTGGGTAGTAGTTTGGTACTGGCTAACCTGGCCTGTCTTCCCAACCTGGGGGGTGTTCAATACAGAAAAGATTTTAACTACCATGTTTAGCCCTGCCTTCTTTCCCCACTCGCTGTGTAAAGGTGATGGCGGTCTGGGTCATGCAATGTCCAAGTTCGTTTTAGGGGGCCCCCAAGGTGAGTTCAGTCTGGCTGGGGGTTTGTGACCCTGGTTTGAGTCCATGGTAATCTAGGGAGTCTACTACAGCCCGGTGCTAACCGCCAACGCTGGAAAGCAGTGCACAGCATGCCCCGCCGCTGCATATCCTCTGCAGTCTTCTCCCCGCCATCTCTCTGTCACTTGGTGGGTTCATATTTCAGCCACTGGACGAAGGTAGCGTGGGCCACTGGAGGGCTGCTCTCTCTGCCAGGTTCTTCTGTTAGTCATATTGTAAATGTTGGATCTAGAAAAAAAAGAATCTGGTGAGCATTTGGTAGAGGCATGGGGTGATGCAAATGGATATTGTTCATATATAAAATGGCAATTGGGGAGGGGACAGAAATTGGGGCCCTCGCAACTGCTACTGCCCCTCTTTGGGGGTAGGCCTGACACTGGATTGTTTCCTGGTAGGCCTCCCACCCCAGACTGAGATCGGTTCCTATCCCCTCTTAACAAGGTCAGGACACTGACCTAGTCACAGTGTACAAAAGTCTACTGTAAATGAGAGTGCATTGTGTATGTTGTAAAGCCGACATGATTAGTTTTTAATTGCAGATACTGACCTCCAATGGTGCATCCAGAATGGACATGTTTTCTTAATGTGGCTTGGCATTATGGGCAGAGCCAACATAATTTGTGCTCTTACAATTGGGATACAGGTCAACATTGGTGCAGCCAGTATGGACATTGTTTACCTAATGTGTCGTGGCATTTTACTGACATTATAGGCAAAGCCAACATGATATGGGTTCTTATGTGGGGATACTGGCCTACATTGGTGCAACCAGTATGAACATGCTTGAGTACAAGTTGAATAAAAACATGTTTTTCATTGCCAGAACACTGGCATATAGCGAAAATGCTCCTTTGCATTTTTGATGGCTTGGTATCTATTGGATTTTTCTACGTGTTTCCCTACAAAACCGAATGTAAACTGTTTAGCTTTCACCATTTTGTTCACAGAAAGTGTGCTGTAGAATGCAGCATTTTAACCCATTATTTTAAAATATTTTGTGGGGGGAGAAGCCCTTTTGGTTGGAACTCTCTCGCAATGCTCGGTCACTCACACACCTTCATGGAAAATGTTTATGCCCCACCAATCAAAACATTCACCAGCCACCATTGGGTGTTAAACAGCTGCTTTGTTGCATTAGAGAGGTGAGTCGAAGGGAGAGCAAGATATACAATGTCACATATGGAGGTATGAGGGGCGAGACATCGGGAGGTTGAGTGCTGGGACCGGCTTGCAAAGAGGGATCAGGAGAACATGTGGACATGTCTCCCGGGACCCACTTACCCCTCCTCCAGTACTTCTGTGGGTAGTGCCATGGCCTGGGCAGTGGAGGAGGATGGGTGGTCTTGTTGGGATGTGATGCAAACCCAGGCAGCACACTGCACCTTGATTTGGGGTGAGGTGGGGCCTTGTGTGTTAGCAAGCTAATCCGGGTTGGAGATGCTGTGTAGGGAGAGGCCGCAGAGACAAGGCTGGAGGGTGTTGCTGTTGGAGGCCCATGGAAGAGAGATCCAGGAGTTCAGGAAAAGAGGCCCAGGTCCAAGATGTCTGACCCCAATTCTGAAAGCCTTGTCAGCTGAGCCATACGCCCAGCAAGGCAGCATGGCTAGAAGTGTGTGACCAATCCCCAGGGCATGTGGATGATCCAACCTAGGTGCCACTGATTGGACTCATGGAACAATGCATCTGGACAGGGAAGGGTTCTCAGAGAGTCTCCCAAGTGGAGAGGAGCAGAGAAAGCAGAATCTAGGAGCTGAAAGAATTAGTCGGCCATTGTGAAGAAGGGATGAGAAGAAGGAGATTGAAAGTGTGTCGTAGTGGAAGGGAAATAAGAGAGTTGAGCCACAGGAGAGAAGTGATAATGGAGGCAGGTGGAAATAAAGTGAAGGGAAGGAGAAACAGACTGAGAGGAGGGTGGGATCCTTTCCCTAGTTGGTACCATGTAACTCTCCCCTGCCTCCATCCAGACACTTAGTGAGGTTGACCAGAAGCCCCTCCCCATAGTGGCCACAGCCCCTCATCCACCAGCCTGGGTAGTCACCTGGTGCCCTTGGTCACCCCACCGAAGGACCCCAGAGCAAGGCAGAGATCTTCATCACAGTTCCTTTGGAAGTATTAAATGGTCCCAAGACCCAATGTTCTCCTTGAAATGGTCAGCTTACCTTCACCATTCCTCCTCCAATAGAATCTATTAAATTAAGTCCAAAAAACGAGAGTCTGTTTCTCCAAAGCAAACTGCTGCAAACACTACCTTGATGACAATTGTCCCTCCTATCCTCCAAGAATTGGGGCTTTTTCAGGAGGAAGCAACTACCTGCAGTGTAGTTGTACGTAGCTCATGTGCAGTTGGACTTCCTCTAGCATGAACAGGGACTTGAAGGGACTTGAACTTCATCCTTCCAGACTTAGTGAGAGGGATAGGCTGGAGATAGAGTAGCAGTTAGAGAAGATGGAAGAAACAGAGAGCACCATAGAGGGTGCGAAGGAGGAAGGTGGGAGGAGAAGGGCACGAGAGAAGAGAGAGAGATGCACAGCCCAGCGCATACAACACAGGATGCGCAGAGGATGCGCAGAGGGGAGGAGGGGTTCACAACAACAGGGAAGACACAGGAGGAGAAAACAAGTGACTCACAAAGGTACAATGAGAGCCTAATAGGATTCACAGGGAGGTGTGGGGTGCAGTGTCACCCAGTAGCGAATGCACAAGGAGCAACTCATAAGTACAAAGGTACTCCCACACACTCCCGTACCCACTTAAACACAGCAGCATTGCAAAACTCAGATTAAACTTTCCTAGAATAGGGGAAAAAGCCCTTGTTTTTTTTTAACACAGCTGCAATGCAAACCACCCAGATTCAACTTGCCTAGAAGAGGGGGAAAAGGCCTAGTTTTTTTTTAACACAGCTGCAATGCAAAACACCCAGATTCAACTTGCCTAGAAGAGGGGGAAAAGGCCTAGTTTTTTTTTTAACACAGCTGCAATGCAAAACACCCAGATTCAACTTGCCTAGAAGAGGGGGAAAAGGCCTAGTTTTTTTTAACACAGCTGCAATGCAAAACACTCAGATTCAACTTACCTAGAAGAAGGGGGTGGGGGCCTAGTTTTTGAACACAGCAGCAATGCAGGTTCAACTTTCCTGATTAGTCGCAGCAGGTTGATGGCTGCAGCTTCCTGCTTCCGCGGCTGACACCATCTGCAGCTGCTATTGAAAGAGTTGCACTGAGCCTAGAAGCCCTTCGCCAGAGGGGGCTGCAACATGCAGAGGGGCTGCCCTAAGGCAGACCCATAAGTAGGCCAATCCCAATAGGGGGTTGGACAAGGGGAGGGCAGACAACAGCACGGAAGTGGAAAACACAGGGAGACAAGCATTGAGGGCACAGCTCTCACAAAAAAGCACACAAAACAAATTCAAATGCGGAAAACACAATGGAGGGGGTAGATAGCTCTGGATGCCATACCTCAGCGCCCGGATGGGGAAAGTGCCGACCGCGAGACAGTCGACCGCAGGACTAGATCCTCGCTCGAGCTAGAGGGAGATTAGCCAATAGGGGTGGGGATGGCAGGACAAGTGGAGCGCAGCCAACAGCACAGAAGGGGAAAACGAAGGGAGAGAAGAACCGAGTGCACACCGCTCACAGAAAGACACACAAAACCAATTAAAATGCGGCAAACACGATGGAGGGGGCAGATGGCACTGGATGCCTTACCTCGGAGCCTGGATGGGGAAACATCCATTCTGGGTCCGGCCTGCGATGTTGGAAGGAAGACCCAGGGGCTTTGTGAGACCATGCCAGTAGGAGCCCACCCTGGATATAGATCTGGGAAGCTCGAGGAGAGATATGGAAGTAGTGAAGGGGAGTTTGGTGACAGTAAGGAGACTGATTTTAAAGAGGTATTTGGTGACAGTAACGAGGAGTTTTATGACAGTAAGGAGGAGGTTGGTGACAGTAAGAAGCAGGTTTGTGATGAGCATACATAAGAGATGAGTGATAGCGAGGAGGAGGTTGGGAAATAGAAAGGAAAGACTGGTGTTTATAAGGAGGAGGCTGAAAAGAACAAGGTGGTGAAGACAAAGGAGATGGAGAATATCAGAGGGTGGGTGGTGATAGTTCAGAAGAGGTTGTTGGAGACAGTCAAGATCTATGTGAAGAGTATTAGGAGGTTGGTGGAGAAAGAGAACAGGAGGTTAGTGACAGAGTGAATGAGGTTAATAAAACAGACCTGGGGGGTGTCTAAGATCATAAGGGGCAAGTTGAGTATCTGAGAAGGAGGTTGGAGATCAATCTGAAAGTGGTAGGTAGGAGGTTGAGAGGTTTTCAGACATTGGCAACGAGAGTTTGGAGTGGAGAGTGAGGGGGGAGGGGTACTGTGGTGGTTGAGAACATAAGAAGGAGGAAGGAGAATGCCTGGTAGGAGGTAGAAAAGAGATGAGCCAAAGGTATCATTCTTGAGAACAATAAGGAGGGGGTTGCAGAACATCAGAAGGAGGTAGAATAACCGAGAAGCCTGAAAGGGGTACAGACCAGGAAGTTTCTGCCACGCCCAGGTGACCCCAGGTGACCCTAGCTAGGTGCTAGAGTCGGGAGGAAGAACAAGTAAATGTCAGGGAATGGATCTGATGTCCGAAGACGCAAAGGAAGAGCTTGAGACCAGGAACCTGGGAGGAAGGGATAGGCAGGTCCAGGAGACTCAGCCTCTAGGGAGAAAATAAGCCCCTCCTCCATGGGTCCAATGGAGGCCAGGAGACCAACAGCCTCAAGAAGAGGACATTCCAGAGAGGGAGGTCGGCACTTTGGTATTTGTGTTGTATTGGTATTTATAGAGTGCTTCACAGTAATTATAATTAACCGTACAAAAAATGAAATAGCAGAATGAATTGTAATGGAGAGAAGTTAATTAGCAGAAAAAGAACGTAAAATGTGCCTTTAGCCTAGGACGGAAAATGTGCAGAGAAGTAGAAGACAAAATATCAGGAGGAAGCGAGTTCCACATTTTAAGTGCAAGAAGAGAAAAGGCGCAGAAGCAAGAAAGTGCTTAGGGACAGATAAGAGATGCAGGTGTTGAGATTGGAGAGAGTGGCAGGGGGAATAGGTTGATATCATTGGACACAGTAAGGCGGGGGGAGGGGCTTAGCCAGGATGGCGTTTAAAGACAATAGTAAGTGGAAAAGAAGATGAGATTCAAAAGGAAGGACAGAAATGAACAGAAGAGATGAAGTGATAGCGGATTGGGGCAGTAAAGGAAAGAGAGTTCGAAATGAGGAATTAAAGATAAAATGGAGTGGAGTGAGATAATAAAAGGGAAGACCCATTAGGAGGGCAGACCAGTCATCGAGACAAGAGAGAATAGAAGTGGAGCGGAGAGGTTTGGTGGCATGAAAGGAAATATTGTATACTAAGTAGATTATGAAGATGGTAGCGGCAGTTATGGGCAGTAGTAAAAATAGGGTGTGAGAAAGATAGAGAAGGATCAAAGGTGACCCCAAGATTACAAGCATGAGGAGAAAAAGGAAGACAGGTCGTAGGAAAAACAGACCAGAAGGAGAGGGAGATGGGTAGGAAGGAGGGAAGAAGATCATTTCAATTTGGGATGGGTTGGGACTCAGGAAGAAAGTGAGAAGACATCCAAGATAGGACAGCAGAGAGGCAGGCAGAGACAGTAGAGTGAAGAGAGTCAGAAAAGGAAGAGAAAGATAAGAAAATCTGAGAATCATTGGCATAGAAGTGACATGAAAGGACGAAAGACTGGATGAGTGAAGGGGAATTGTGTAGATCGAGAAAAGCAGCGGGATCCCATAGAGAAGAGGACGAGGTGTGGCAATAAGACCAGCCCAGGTTACTGATACTCTGCAGAAACAAGAAGTCCCTCCTCCATGGCTCTGAGGGGTGCCAAGAGGCCAATCACATCAAGAAGCAGAAATTCCAGAGGGGGAGCTGGGCGCTCTTCTGGTACAGAAACTCCTCAGGCTCTACTTCTTCTTCCCCAAGGGGGACCAGCGAAACCAGCAGATTGGGCACAGATCTACCTGATCACTGGGCACAGATCTACCTGATCACTGGGCACAGATCTACCTGATCGCTTAAGGATGCAGGAAACCCAAGACTGAGAGAAGCAGTCAGGAGATTCGGCAACTCCTGGAACTCTGCCATGGAGGTCTAAAGGAACAAGGCTCTTAGGCGTACTAGAGACTTCAGATTGAGCACTGTATTCACTCAGAGAGATCCTCCCCTCCATTAGGTTCCCAGACACTACGGATGCCATGGAGAGAGTATCCATCAGGACTATTCGAGTTCATGAAAGCCCATTGAGAATGCTGCTTTGGCCATCCGCTGTACACTTAACATGAATAAAACTTTGGTTAAAAAAAAGTTTGGTCTGGATGGTCGGATGGTCAGACCACCTTGCATGACACCTGTCATGGGAAACATGAGTGGCAGCACGAGGCAGACACAGGATCACAACCAGGTTTTAATTACACAAACTAGGGCCAGGATTCGTCTCAAGTAACAAATCAAAATCAAGAGAAGGAGTCTCCTGCAAAGTTCTGAGCTTTTTCTGGCTCTGCGCCAATGTCCAATAGTTTACCCTTGCTTTTGTCTTCTGGCTGCGGGTGTTCAGGGTTCCCAACCCCTTTTCCTCTGTGCCCAATGTAGAAGCTGTCCAAGGCCCACATTCCCCATACTGGTAACAGTCTGAAAGCCTCTTCCAGAAGATTGAGGCACCCATATAGCTCCTTTCCCAGTGCATGGCCCTTCCAGAGCCTGGGGAACAGGCTTGGGGACTACGGTAGGTGCACTGGGCCCCAGTATACTTCCCTCCTGAGTGTCTCCAATGTAACCTTCTTGTTACTCAGAGAATTGTACCATCTCATAACGACCTCTTCCTCCTAAGTCTACCCTGGACCAACCTGGTATTTAATGTATACGGTATTTGTAGAGTGCCTTTGTCCAAAGTGCTGTACAAAATAAGGCAGTACAAATAAAAAGTAAAATGACAACAAGACGAACCATAAAATAACTCTAATGACAATAGAAATTGATCGTAGCGCCTAGAAACACTTGTGTACAGGGGCGTTATAAATGCAAGACTGCATTAATGGCATCAGATAACCTGCCAGATTAGAAGGAAAGATTAAAAGGCGTGGTGAGAAAGGAAGCAAAAGAAAGTCAAGTTGAATCGGAGAAGATGGAAGTGGCTCAGATGGAGCAGAAGTGGCATGGCAATAGGCAATGAAAAACACAGCATTCCCTTCTGCTGTGAGTCGAGAGAAGCGAGTTTTGAAAGACTGGAGTGCAAGAGCTATTAGAAAGAGAAAGCATTGTGTGGGTTTATCTCCCACTCTAGCTTCCTTTCATCCTCCTCCCCAGATGGTAATGGTTGTGTTGTCCCGCGACCGCCCTACCTCCTTTAGACCAGATGACCCTCCTCCTCCAACCTCCTCTATCTCATTGCAGATGTTACCAACGCTTCCTCCAGATTTCTCCTCCATCTGGTATACCTTCACTCACTCCTGCCTCCTTGACATTCTCCTACAACCTCCACCTCTCTTCTCCATCTGGTATCCCTTCACGCACTCCTGTCTCCTTGGCATTCCCCTCCAACCTCCGACTCTCTCCTCCATCTTGGATCCCTTCACGCACCCCTGTCTCCTTGACATTCCCCTCCAACCTCCGACTCTCTCCTCCCTCAGGTATCCCTTCAAACACTCCTTCCTCCTTGACATTCCCCTCCAACCTCCGACTCTCTCCTCCTTCTGGTATCCCTTCATGCACTCCTGTCTCCTTGACATTACCCTCCAACCTCTGACTCTCTCCTCCATCTGGTATCCCTTCACGCACTCCTGTCTCCTTGACATTCCCCTCCAACATTCGACCTTCGACTCCCTCCTCTAGCTGGTATCCCTTCATGCACTCCTACCCCCTTGACATTCCCCTCCAACCTCCAACTCTCTCCTTCATCTGGTATCCGTTCACGCACTCCTGCCTCCTTGACATTTCCCTCCAACCACTGACTCTCTCCTCCATCTGGTATCCCTTCACGCACTCCTGCCCCCTTGACATTCCCCTCCAACCTCCGACTCTCTCCTCCATCTGGTATCCCTTCACGCACTCCTACCCCCTTGACATTCCCCTCCAACCTCCAACTCTCTCCTTCAACCTCTCTCCTCTCAAAAGCCCTCTTGCCAGCCACCTCCAAACATCTTCCTCCTGCTCCTTCTCAAACGACCCACACTGCCAGACCGTCGTGGCTAATGTTTATATTCTGGTCCCTCCTCTTCTAGGCTGGTGCTTAGAGACATAATGATCACCTATGTAGTGTGGGCTGCTGTCTTGTGAATGGGACATGGGGTTCAGTGTTACTTGGCCGGAGTTTACATTAAGGCAGCCACCATCTTGGATTTCAGAAAGACCCTGGACATGTGTGAGGCGTCCTTCCTTCCCCTTACCCCTCTTCTGGCATTGCCTGCTTTAATCTCTCAGGATGTAAATATAGAGTCAGAAGCATATGAAGCTGTTCATTGTATTTGCAATGTCGTTGTCGAAGGAAATTGACAACTTTGTAACCTCCGTGGTGATCAAGGGAAAACAGTATTTATTTACTTTCTCGCAACGACAGTGTCAATCAATTTCTCATTAATCGAGTGATTTCTGTATCCGTGTAATCTCCACCGTCTGCGCACGTATGACTCATAATCAGAAACGTGTACCTCGGCATGGGTGCTGCAGAAAGACGTATTTCCACGCTCACCAGTGACTTCGAAAGGTTGTAATCAGATATCCTTAAAGGGGAAGGTATTATTTCTTATTCTGGGTGTTTGGGTCTGGCTAAGGAGCTGGAAAGGTTCTCTAAGCGGATTACCTTCGTGTTAATGTTATATTTTAGGGACACTGACTCACTCGTTCCCTCTTGGTGGTCATGGGTGTTTGTGTGGGTAGTTGGGAAGCGAGAGCTCCTGTGACTATCCCCTGCCTAGTGCAGGCACCAGGTAGGGCTGGACTGGGGATTCCCAGTATACATTCTCTGCGTCCAGTAGCTCCGGGCGGCGCCCGGCCCATTTGACCACCGCATTGTCCATCCCCTAGGTTAGGCAGGGGACCTCCTCACACATCCCATAGGTCAGCCCTGTAAAGCATACTCGAGCACTGCACTCAAAATAAAATCTTAAATGGCACGCGACTGGGGGTGCAAACGAGTGGGCTGTTCTGGCCTTGTGTGCATTTCAGCCCCATCTTGGCCATATATAATGTCCAGTTAATAAAGCCGCTTTACGTGCTCTGCTCCTGGCGTAGTGACAGCTTCCTGTCACAAAAGGAAGACACCTTGTTTTGGACCATTTAATTCCAAGGAACGCTCTCATAATAAAATTAAGTATTGGCGGGTCAGCATGAACACAGGGTGGGGGGAAATCCACTCTACTCAAAACCTTGAATGGAGTCAGCCTGGAACATGCAGCACAAAGGTCATTCGTATGTCATTACAGTGATTGTTTCTAGAACTGCCACTGCTGTCAGAACTGCTTTAGTAAAGGGGTTCTGTCTTTACGGCAACATTATCCGTATGTATTAGTTGAGCAGGTGACAAGGTACTGTGATTCCTCTGGCATTATAGAAAGTGGTGGCCTTTTTATGTGATGAATGAGGTGTGATAGAGCATAGCATCAGTTTCAAGAATGCTATGAAGTAACAGTAGGTTGCAAGGCCCTGTACTTGTTATTAGCTCATGTTCCAGTGCTATATGTACTTGTTAGTAGGCCATGTTCCCGTGAAATATGTACTTGTTATTAGGCCATGTTCCAGTGAGATGTGTACTTGTTATTAGGCCATGCTCCAGTGAGATAGGTACTTGTTAGTAGGCCATGTTCCAGTGAGATATGTACTTGTTATTAGGCCATGTTCCCGTGAGATATGTACTTGTTATTAGGCCATGTTCCAGTGAGATATGTACTTGTTATTAGGCCATGTTCCCGTGAGATATGTACTTGTTATTAGGCCATGCTCCAGTGAGATAGGTACTTGTTAGTAGGCCATGTTCCCGTCAAATATGTACTTGTTATTAGGCCATGTTCCAGTGAGATATGTACTTGTTATTAGGCCATGTTCCCGTGAGATATGTACTTGTTATTAGGCCATGCTCCAGTGAGTTAGGTACTTGTTAGTAAGCCATGTTCCAGTGAGATATGTACTTGTTATTAGGCCATTGTTCCAGTGAGATATATACTTGTTATTAGGCCATGTTCCCGTGAGATATGTACTTGTTATTAGGCCATGCTCCAGTGAGTTAGGTACTTGTTAGTAAGCCATGTTCCAGTGAGATATGTACTTGTTATTAGGCCATGTTCCAGTGAGATGTGTACTTGTTATTAGGCCATGTTCCCGTGAAATATGTACTTGTTATTAGGCCATGTTCCAGTGAGATGTGTACTTGTTATTAGGCCATGCTCCAGTGAGATAGGTACTTGTTAGTAGGCCATGTTCCAGTGAGATATGTACTTGTTATTAGGCCATGTTCCAGTGAGATGTGTACTTCTTATTAGGCCATGCTCCAGTGAGATAGGTACTTGTTAGTAGGCCATGTTCCAGTGAGATATGTACTTGTTATTAGGCCATGTTCCCGTGAGATATGTACTTGTTATTAGGCAATGTTCCAGTGAGATGTGTACTTGTTATTAGGCCATGCTCCAGTGAGATAGGTACTTGTTAGTAGGCCATGTTCCAGTGAGATATGTACTTGTTATTAGGCCATGTTCCAGTGAGATGTGTACTTGTTATTAGGCCATGCTCCAGTGAGATAGATACTTGTTATTAGGCTATGCTCCAGTGAGATGTATACTTGTTATTAGGCCATGCTCCAGTGTGGTATGTGCTTGTTATTAGGCCATTGTTCCAGTGAGATATGTACTTGTTATTAGGCCATGCTCCAGTGAGATATGTACTTGTTATTAGGCCATGTTACAGTGAGATATGTACTTGTTATTAGGCCATGTTCCAGTGAGATGTGTACTTGTTATTAGGCTATGCTCCAGTGAGATGTGTACTTGTTATTAGCTCATGTTCCAGTGCTATATGTACCTGTTAGTAGGCCATGTTCCCGTGAGATATGTACTTGTTATTAGGCCATGTTCCAGTGAGATGTGTACTTGTTGTTAGGCCATGCTCCAGTGAGATAGGTACTTGTTAGTAGGCCATGTTCCAGTGCGATATGTACTTGTTATTAGGCCATGTTCCAGTGTGATGTGTACTTGTTATTAGGCCATGCTCCAGTGAGATAGGTACTTGTTAGTAGGCCATGTTCCAGTGAGATATGTACTTGTTATTAGGCCATGTTCCCGTGGGATATGTACTTGTTATTAGGCCATGTTCCAGTGAGCTGTGTACTTGTTATTAGGCCATGCTCCAGTGAGATAGGTACTTGTTAGTAGGCCATGTTCCAGTGAGATATGTACTTGTTATTAGGCCATGTTCCAGTGAGATGTGTACTTGTTATTAGGCCATGCTCCAGTGAGATAGATACTTGTTATTAGGCTGTGCTCCAGTGAGATGTGTACTTGTTATTAGGCCATGCTCCAGTGTGGTATGTGCTTGTTATTAGGCCATTGTTCCAGTGAGATATGTGCTTGTTATTAGACCATTGTTCCAGTGAGATATGTACTTCTTATTAAGCCATTGTTCCAGTGAGATATGTACTTGTTATTAGGCCATGTTCCAGTGAGATGTGTACTTGTTATTAGGTCATTGTTCTAGTGAGATATGTACTTGTTATTAGGCCGTTGTTCCAGTAAGATATGTACTTGTTATTAGGCCATTGTTCAAGTGAGATATGTATTTGTTATTAGGCCATGCTCCAGTGAGATATGTACTAGTTATTAGGCCATGCTCCAGTGAGATATGTACTTGTTATTAGGCCATTGTTCCAGTGAAATATGTACTTTTTATTAGGCCATGGTTCCAGTGAGATATGTACTTGTTATTAGGCCATGCTCCAGTGAGATATGTGCTATCACGTGCAGCAATAGATTCTAGGATCATCTTCAATTTACCATTGCTCTGTTTTATCGTTCACAGTGTCGTCCGGAAACCTGGTGCTTTACCAGAGCTCAGACTCACCAGACAACCACAGCCATAGCCACCACCACAGCCACCTTCTGGCCTCTAGTCAAGGTGTCATCGAGACCTACATATCAACACAGATGGCATCTTCCAGTCAATGACAGGCAGCATCGACAACGGCACAGTGAAACAAGGTGTTGTGATCGTGTGGACCCTAGAGACATTACTGACTGCCTACGTTGTTGCGTCCCTCCCTGAAAGCATGGAAACAATCAACTCTGCAAAACGTCAAAGGACTGAGTGCTGCAGGGTTTGGAACTTAATGTATCCCTGGTCAGCCATGGTGTCGCCAGAGCCAGAGATTTATCCCTCAGTGGAAAAGCATGGACACCAAAGGAGGAGAACATGATCCACGCAAGAAGCGTCAAGAGACTCAGTGACCAGAAGATCCAAAGTTAGCACAAAACCCAGGATGCCAGGATTAGTCCAACCAAGAAAGGACAGATCAGGGGGACACATCCCATCCTGGAAAGGCCAAAGAGACACGAGAACAGGTAGAGATGTCCCAACGCGAAGAAGGCCAAAGTAAGCGCAGAAAAGGACAGTCACCAATGGAGGGGTATCATATCCAAAGAAGGGAAACAAGACTAGAAGGACACTGTTGCAAAAGTAAGTCATGGACAAAAGAAAAGGGGTCCGTCAAATGGACAGTCGAAAAGGGGGAATATGGACCACCAAACAAATAAATGGGACAAAGGCAAATACACATTAAAGCAGGGGAACATGTTCCGCCAAACAAAAGGCGACCAAGGCAGAGACATTAGAGCAGGGGAACATGGTCCACCAAACAAAAAAAATGGGACCAAGGCAAATACACAGAAGGGCAGGGGAACATGTTCCACCAAACAAAAGGACACCAAGGCAAACATGCATTAGAGCAGGGGAGCATGTTCCACCAAACAAAAGGAGACCAAGGCAAAGGTGCATTAGAGCAGGGGAGCATGTTCCACCAAACAAAAGGAGACCAAGGCAAAGATGCATTAGAGCAGGGGAACATGTTCCACCAAACAAAAGGACACCAAGGCAGAGACATTAGAGCAGGGGAACATGGTCCACCAAACAAAAAAAATGGGACTAAGGCAAATACACAGAAGGGCAGGGGAACATGTTCCACCAAACAAAAGGACACCAAGGCAAAGATGCATTAGAGCAGGGGAGCATGTTCCACCAAACAAAAGGACACCAAGGCAAAGATGCATTAGAGCAGGGGAGCATGTTCCACCAAACAAAAGGAGACCAAGGCAAAGGTGCATTAGAGCCAGGGAACATGGACCACCCAAGAAAAGGGGACCAAAGCAAAGAAAGTTTAGAGCAGGGAAGCATGTCCCCCACCAAAAACAACTAAAGAGACCTGCAAACAGGTGGGCATGTCCGACTCTAACTAGGTGGGCATGTCCCATCTAAATTAGCAAAGTGAAAAAGGAAACAAAAAATAAGTTATCACGTTCCATCCAAGGAAATCCAAAGAAGCAACAGAACAGGGGAGTGTGCTCTATGTGAAGAAATACAGACACAAAAGAGGACTTATCCTACCAGAGAAATATGTAGATGCCAGAAGGGGGGTATATCAGGAGATCTACGAATGGGATAGAGACAAAATATGTGGGCAAGGAAAACAAAACGGAAGCCAGAACATGTCGTAGTATCCCCACCAATAAAACCCGCAGGTGGAGGAGTGGACCCATATATGCAAAGGAAAGTAAAAAAAAGACCTGCATAGAAGTGGTCAGGTTGTAGTAAAGAAAACCAAAGACAAACAGCCGTCCACTGAGGGACATGACCACCAAGGGAAAGCAGGGAGTACCCCAGAAATGCCTGATCATGGCCCATTCAATAGTACACACGTAGCACCAGAATGGGATTCTGAAGGTCATGTCCTACCCAAGCAAGCCAGCAAGACCCCATAGTTGTGCAACCTGTTCCATACTGGAAAAGGCAAGGAGACATACAAACCATTTGCTAATTTCTATCCAGCGAAAGCCAAGGAGACACAGACGTGAGCAACTTGTTCGCCAAGGATGCATGTGAGCCAAAGGATATGTCCCATCCAGTGAAAGCCAAGGAGACACCAAGCATTGGCAGCCTGATAGCCAAGGAGCCTTGGGAGTCAATGGATCTGTCCCATCCAGCAAAATCCAAGGAGACACCAAGCATCGGCTGCCTGTTTGCCAAGGAGTCTTGTGACACAATGGATTTTTTTCATCCAGAGAAAGCCAAGGAGACACCAAGCATCGGCTGCCTGTTCGCCAAGGAGCCTTGTGACTCAATGGGTTTGTCCCATCCAGAGAAAGCAAGGAGACACCAAGCATCAGCGTCCTGTTCGCCAAGGAGCCTTGTGGCTCAATGGATTTGTCCCATCCAGAGAAAGCCAAGGAGACACCAAGCATTGGCAGCCTGATAGCCAAGGAGCCTTGTGACTCAATGGATTTGTCCCATCCAGAGAAAGCCAAGGAGACACCAAGCATCGGTTGACTGTTCGCCAAGGAGACTTGTGACTCAATGGATTTGTCCCATCCAGAGAAAGCCAAGGAGACACCAAGCATCGGTTGCCTGTTCGCCAAGAAGCCTTGTGACTCAATGGATTTGTCCCATCCAGAGAAAGCCAAGGAGACACCAAGCATCGGCTGCCTGTTCGCCAAGGAGGCTTGTGACTCAATGGATTTGTCCCATCCAGAGAAAGCCAAGGAGACACCAAGCATCGGCTGCCTGTTCGCCAAGGAGCCTTGTGCCTCATTGGATTTGTCCAATCCAGAGAAAGCCAAGGAGACACCAAGCATCGGTTGCCTGATAGCCAAGGAGCCTTGTGACTCAATGGATTTGTCCCATCCAGAGAAAGCCAAGGAGACACCAAGCATCGGTTGACTGTTCGCCAAGGAGACTTGTGACTCAATGGATTTGTCCCATCCAGAGAAAGCCAAGGAGACACCAAGCATCGGTTGCCTGTTCGCCAAGAAGCCTTGTGACTCAATGGATTTGTCCCATCCAGAGAAAGCCAAGGAGACACCAAGCATCGGCTGCCTGTTCGCCAAGGAGGCTTGTGACTCAATGGATTTGTCCCATCCAGAGAAAGCCAAGGAGACACCAAGCATCGGCTGCCTGTTCGCCAAGGAGCCTTGTGCCTCATTGGATTTGTCCAATCCAGAGAAAGCCAAGGAGACACCAAGCATCGGTTGCCTGTTCGCCAAGGAGCCTTGTGACTGAATGGATTTGTCCAATCCAGAGAAAGCCAAGGGGACACCAAGCATCGGCTGCCTGTTCACCAAGGAGCCTTGTGACTCAATGGATTGGTCCCATCTAGAGAAAGCCAAGGAGACACCAAGCATCAGCTGCCTGTTCGCCAAGGAGCCTTGTGACTCAATGGATTCGTCCTATCCAGAGAAAGCCAAGGAGACACCCAGCATCGGCTCCCTGTTCGCTAAGGAGCCTTGTGACTCAATGGATTCGTCACATCAAGGGAAAATAAAGGAGACGCCATATTTAGAGGACAGGCTCAATCCAGGGACAGCCAAAGACATCAAAACAAGGACATATTTTACATCAAAGTAACTCAGAGAAGGCAATCACCAGAATAAGCAGAGCATGCCCAGTTTAAGGAAAGTCAAGTATGCCTAAATAAAGAACTAGGATATTTCAAAGGACATCCAGGTCAGGGGTCACATACCATTTTAAGAAATGAAATATCCATCATCAGCAGAAGGATGCCTTAACAATTAAAGGGGGAAATCCCAGTTGAAAATAGAAATCTCCTTTCCAGATCATAAACAGTGGGATTTCAGCTGGGCATCACCCCAGTCTCCTGAGCAAGACCTTCATCGTGGTGAACAAAGCTCTCATCCAGGCAGTTTAGTTAGTGGTCCTGATATGGGGAGCACTTACGAGTTTTAGAGGTGGTGCGCCCCAATATGGACCTTTCAAAAAACAACAGACCGCTACCTGCTGTGCGACGGATTTCAGCAATGCACCAGCCCTCTGCCTCAAGACAATAATGAATGTGTAAAATGGGCCAGGCCAAAAGGAACTTTTATGTATTAAAAACAAACTGTATATAGTTTTGATTGTTATTTAAAAAGAAGCTTATCCAACCATTCGCAGTGGTGTCCTGACTTTACAGAACGATTGGATGTGAGATCAGAGGTGCTGTCAAGACAGCACTAAGTGGTGGCTAAACACTGCACAATAAAAATTGTCCACACCTAAAGCGCAGGCCAGTCTTGTTTCCATTAAAGACAAGGAGGCGAGCATTATGCTTTTCTTCTTTATTACTGAATCCACAGCAATTTTAACTCAAACACTTTTTTCTTTTTCAATAAAACTTTGATAACCGTTTTGTTTTTCCCTGTGTGTCCTGGGGTTCGAAAAAACAAAATAGGGGTAGTAAAGTTTTAGACATAGAACAAAAGTCCAAAAAACTACAAATCCCCATGCTCCTCTGGGCTAATGTAGTCCTGTCTGTCTCCTTCTCCTCCAATCAGACTCAGGCCAGGTGTATGTATAACTGTGTCCCCTCTGTAGTCCTCTTCCTCTTTCTTTGATCGTCAACCAATATAAGTGAACAAATCCAACAGTCAACTTTAGCCAACTGGCGTGATTTTCCATATATTAACTTGTTGTAACATCGTTTCTGCGAAGGCTAAGAGCACTCCCTATTCAAACGAACAACTCCCACGTCCTAATCAGGTCGTTTTCTGGTCTTCTCCTAAGGGGAAAAGAAAATAAATGATGAGGGTGGGTCTGTCATTAACATGTTGTTATCCAGCTACATATTTATACAACATCTGCTTCATTTCATACTTTGGTACGTAGATATCACATGTTCATTGGTTGATTCTACATTTCAATACATAGGCATCACATGTTCATGACCCAATAGGGCGGGATATAATGCTCGCCTCCTTGTCTTTAATAGAATCAAGACTGGCCTGCGCTTTAGGCGTGGACAATCTTCATTCTATGGCGAGACAGGAGGCGAGCATTATGCTTGTTCAAAGCTATTAATCACTCTATTCGTTATCTGCGAAACAGTCTTAGAGTAAAAGGTCTTGAATGTACTCTCGTTAGACCAGTCAGCAGATTTCATGATATCTTGCAATGAGACGCCTGCTGCGAAAGCTCTAGAGGCCATAGCTCCTCGTACTGAGTGCGCACCAAACTGAGATAAATCAATTCCTGCCCAGTGCATCACTTCCCTAACCCATCTAGCGCTGGTGGCTGATGCTACTGCATGGAAAGGTTTCCTACGCGCAATTAACAGTTGATTAACTCCTCTGGGTCTCAATGCAGCTGTGGCTGCTTCATAATCCTTAATGCATTGGGCTACGCATAGTTTAGTATTCTCTGGAAAGTATGGATATGAAATAACAGTAGAGTCTGATTTTGTCCTGTTTGCTACATTAAAGGCTACTCCCTCTGGGTAGAATATCTTCCTTTCAACTTCTAGCGCTTTTACTCGTCTGCAAGCTATGAGACATAAAAGCATGGCTAACATCCCTGACAATTGGGATCGAGATAGCTCTCTGTTTTCTGGCCAGGCTAGGAATAGTTGAAATACTACTCACACGTCCCAGAGCACTGAATACTTGGGCTCGGGCAGCTTACGCAACTTCAAAAGCCAGAGAACAGCTGGGTGTTCACCTATGGGGTGTCCTTCTACTCTGTCCTTGCTGATATCGCTGACCTGCAGACCCCTACAGTCCTGTGCGCACAACCCTCTTGGAACCTTTGGCCCAAGAAATTTAGCATATGTACTAGAGGGGCTGAAACGGGATCAACACTGAGGTCTGCGCAGAAAATGAGGCCCATCGCTTCCAAGCTGCACCATAGCTCCTGATTGTGGAAGGCGCCCATGAGTCTCTGATGTAGTCTGCAGCGATTTGTGAAATGCCCGGCAGTTGCCAGCATTTCCTGAAACCCCTTAGGCTAACAGGCGCAATGTCCTCTCTGCTATGAGTGGATGAACTTAACCGTTCGGATCCCGAAGAATGTCTCCCCTGAGAGGGAGTATCCTCGGAAAATCCGTAGAAAGTTCCATCACTACTGGAAACCACGGCTGAGATTTCCACATCGGAACTATGAGCACTAGTTCTGCTTGCTCTCTTCTCACTTTCGCTAACACTCTCGTCAGCATGATGAACGGAGGGAAGGCGTAAAGGACTGATCCTTCCCACTGTTGCAGGAATGCGTCTGTCCCTGCTGCTTCCGGGTCTATCCTCCAACTGTAAAACTTTGGAACTTGTGCATTCAGTCTGGTAGCAAATAGATCTATTTTTTCTATGGGCGCCCAAAGGTGGTAGATCTGGGTAAAGATGGTCGGATGCAGCCTCCAATCACTGGAGTCTACCAGATATCATAAATTCCAATCCGCTATTGTGTTCTGCACTCCCGGCAAATACTCTGCAGAAACTATGTGCTGCTGCAGACAATGATGCCAAAAATCCTTTGCCAATTCTGCTAACATCTTAGAGGACGTACCGCCCAGTTTGTTTATGTACCGGACGGCCGAAATGTTGTCCATCTTTAACAGGACACAGCAGTTGGCTCGATCTTTGGTGAACGCTTTCACCGCAAAGGACCCTGCCAGGGGTTCCAGACAATTTATATGGAGACGTAGCTCTTCCTGAGATAATTTCCCTCCTGTTTGTATATTTCCACACCGTGCTCCCCAGCCCGCTCTGCTGGCGTCTGATTCTATCACTAGGTCTGGGGTATTGCCGAAAATCGCTCTGCCGTTCCAGGCTTCCATATTTTCTAACCACCATTTGAGTTCTGTTATCGCTTCCTGATCTAGGGTAATGAACTGATGGTAGCCTAGACCCCCTCTGAGGTGTCTGATCTTCAATCTCTGAAGAGCTCTGTAATGTAGAGGCCCCGGAAATATCGCTTGGATCGAAACTGCGAGGAGGCCTACAATACGCGCTAGATTGCGCAGCGAAATCACTTCGCTATTACTACTCTGAGCTCTTTTCTTATAGCTTATATTTTCAGAGCTGGGAGTTCCAGTGACGCCTTCTTGGAATCTATCACAAACCCAGAAACTCTACTCTTTGTGCGGACACTAGGTCTGATTTCTCCGTGTTTATAATAAAACCCAGGGATGATACTAGGTTTCCTACCCAGGCTGCTTGGTCTCGTAACAAGGCTGCGCTCTGACCCAGAATCAGTATATCATCTAGGTAAATAATGATTCTTATGCCTCTCTCGCGAATGGCTGCTTCTACCGGCCTCATAATCTTGGTAAAGGCCCATGGCGCTGAAGCTAGGCCGAAGGGGAGGCATGTAAACCTCCACAGTTCTGCGCCCCACCTGAAACGGAGGTACTTTTGGTGTTCCACTGCTATGGGGATGGTCAGGTAGGCATCTTTGAGGTCCAGACAGACTAGCCAGTCTCCTGTCCTGAGAAGGTCTCGAAGCAGATGGATGCCTTCCATCTTGAAATGTCTGTAGACGACCCATTCGTTGAGGCCCTTCAGGTTTATTACTTGCCTTACTTTCTCCCCCCTGCGCACTAGAAACATGTTGCTGACAAACCCGGGGTTTTCTTGAACTTCCCGTTCTACTGCGCCCTTGTCTGCTAGGTTGTGCAACTCGCTGATCAATTGCGCTTGTTCACTTTGAGCCATAGTTATTGGTACTGACTCTCGCGCTTGCGTAGGGGTCCCTAGGAATTCTAGACGCATGCCTGACACTGCTTGGAGCACCCCAGCATTGCTTGACAAATCGCGCCATGCTTGCAAGAACCCTATTGTCCTGCCCCCTATTTTGTGGGTGCCCTCCAAGGCCAAGGCCTGTTGCGCTCTGTAGCCTGTAGGCTCCTCTCCCTCTCCTGTTCCTGGGGTAACGGCTTCTCGCAGGGAAAACATTATCTTGTTGGCGGTTTTCCCAGTATTGGGCCTTGTGACCCTGAGGTCTCCTGTGCGTTGGAAATCGACCAGACGCTCGACCCCTCTGTCATCCAGTCCCTGCAAAAACACGACTAGGGAAGATTCTCCTAATCGAACTCTGCGCTTTTTCCAGAGTGGAGTACGTTCCGACAAACTGGTTCATCTCTTTTGCGAACGTTTCTCCGAAGAGCATTCCTTTGGCGCCCTCTCCAGCCTCGTATGATGCGAGATCACTTTGTTTGCTATCTATCTTTAAGAGCACTCCTCTCCTTCTCTCGGAAGAGAGCGCGCAGTTTGTGTTTCCTAGTAGACAAATAGCGCGCTGGGCCCAGTTTGCTAGGGCTCGGGGGTCTACTGGGGTACCAGTGTCTATGGCTCTTTCTGCCAAGTCCATAATCTTAGCAAGAGGACCGGAGAGGTCCAAGAGCTTGTCTTGACATCCTCTCCATGCTCTGTCTACCCCTTTTCTTACATCTTTAGATGATTTCGTGACAAAAGTGATCATTTTTGGGTCGAGGTCAGGGGTATCTGTGACTTTCCCAGGGAGCTCCGGCCTGGGGCACTCTGCTCTCATCTTAGACCTCACCTCTCTATCCAGAGGCTTTCTGATGTGAAGCGCAATGTATTGCGCTACTCTGGGGGAAGGCACCCAGTCGGTGGACCTTGGGTGTCTTATGGCTTTTGGATCAAACATATCCGTGAGGTTGTCATCTTCTGGGGGATGCATTGGTTCTTCGGACTCAAGAGACTCCTCTTCTTGGCCACTCTCCTCGTCTGGCGTGTACCCTGCATCTTCCCCATCCCCTGTATTTTACACCCCTGGGGCAGGGGGTCGAGAGCTTGGCACTGCCGCCCTACTCAAAAAGGCTTCTTTCAGTCTTGCTACTGGGTCGGCTGGCTCTTGGGGTCTCAAGTCTTCAGGATGGCTCGGGGGCATCAAAGAGTGCTTACTCTTCCGAGCTTTCTTACTGCCCTGATAGTCAACCCCTGAATCGGGGTGTCTGGTTGAGGTTCACTCGTCTGGGCTAAGAGCCCTTTTCTTCCTGGGCTCTCCCTGCTTTGCTTTCTGCTGGTTCAGCATAGCTTCCAGACTATCGAGCCTCTGTGACAAAGGTAGCATTCCTTCTGCAACAGCCTGTGATAATGAGTCCCCTAGGACTCTCTTAAAACTAAGTGAGAGGTCCTGGTCCTCTCCTGCAGGCTCTTCCTGACATTCATCTGAACTCCACTCTGGTGTAGTGGATCTAGACCCTCTGGGCTCTTTGAAATGTGCCATTCTGTTGCTGGAACCTCAACCTCAGTATTAGCCCTTGAGGTGTCTTTGCTGTGTGACAGCAGGCTTGTCAAGCAGCTCGTTCGAATTATGATATTTGAATAACTTTTTTTATTTTTTTTATGGAGTAAATCAATAGCTTGTGGTTGCGTTGCTTGTTCCCCGTACTATGATGAAAACAGTTCAAAAAAGGCGCGGTGGTTTCCTGGGCACGTTGCTCCCTAAGCTAGCGCTCGCTGGGTCCTAAAGCCCGCGAGCGGAGCCAACGTAGTATGGGCAAAGCTCGCGCTCGCTGGGTCCTAAAGCCCGCGAGCAGAGCCAACGTAGAATGGGTGAAAGGAGGCAGAGCTGGCTGCCTCACACGAGTGCGTTCACTCGCGGCTCCGGCTCTGCTCCTTATTACTTGCCTGACACACGAGCGAGTCGCGCGTTCTCGCACACAAAGTACGTAATTTATAAAAAAACAAAGTAGACCACTAGCGCTTCCTACGCGGCTCTATCTACATGAATCCTAATTGCATATGGCACAGTGACGGCGCACTGCCTCTCTAAATACTTCATACAAACGTTTAGGCTTAATAAACAACAAGGCACTTATCTGTGGGCCAGAAACAAAGAAAGAGGAAGAGGACTACAGAGGGGACATAGTTATACACATGGCCTGAGTCTGATTGGAGGAGAAGGAGACAGACAGGACTACATTGGCCCAGAGGAGCATGGGGATTTGTAGTTTTTTGGACTTTTGTTCTATGTCTAAAACTTTACTACCCCTATTTTGTTTTTTCGAACCCCAGGACGCACAGGGAAAAACAAAACATGTTATCAAAGTTTTATTGAAAAAGAAAAAAGTGTTTGAGTTAAAATTGCTGTGGGTTCAGTAATAAAGAAGAAAAGCATAATGCTCGCCTCCTGTCTCGCCATAGAATCTGCTCGGACGTCCCTGCTGTGTAACCTCTGTGTCTCGCTTGGGATGATGGGAAATGCATCAGGGGAACCCATGTGTTGGGGTACGGTGTGTGCGCATTAAACTGTATAGTAGTGACCACACAAGTGTTCTTCAGCATTCAGCAAGGTACACACGGGCATGAACTCAAGGCAATATTTAACAAGCATTGACAAGTGCAACAGGTCAGATTGCAAATAATGTCATTTGCAGTCTCGTATGATCAGCTAAATCTGTCCTTTGCCCAGGAACAGGGTAAAAAGGTCATGAAATCGCCCTCATAGGCCAGGTGAAGCCACCACAGGGCAAGTGCAGCTTCACATGACCTGACACAGAAAACATGGCACGTGGAGCTGTGCATGGCCGTCTGTAGCTAACATACTGCTAGATCCAGAGTCCACAGGATACATACGTATTATGTTATGTTATACAGTGCCATTCACAACCTGCGTGGTTTTACAGTGTCAAGGCTTGTCTGCAAAAGTGGCAAATTGTGCACTGGCAGGGGTTTCCAGAAAGGGTGAATGCTAGAGGGTGGGTGAAGCGGGAACAGGTTAGATGGGCATCAAAGTGTGAGATTGGGGGAGGTCATGGTAAGAGTCAGGGGTGGTGTTGGTGATTGTCCGGATACCACTAGTAGCACAGCCGATTGGTCTAAGAGAAATGCCAGTTGGTGGCAGATTAACGTACGTGTACTACAATGCACAGCGCTGCACTCAAGAAAGAGCACTCATAACACTGAATTCCCCTGAATATATTCTGCCGTGATCACTGCAGGAGTCCTAGAGGACTTTATGTACCAGCCAGCACGCTCCGTCATCAATACCGCCACAGGCCTACATATCCCATAACACACTTCTTTCAGAGGGGACTGTCACCCACTGATAATGCGGTCAGCTCTTCTATCTTCCTTGGGATGTTCCCAAGTCCACCCAATCAAAAATCCCCTCGGAAGAGGTTTGGAGTTATAGAGCCGGGCTTTGGGTGGGGCTGAGAAGGAGCTGAAGAATTGCGGAGGCAAAACACAGAGGCATCCGGAGAGTGAAAGGGCCAATGACTGACCACCTCGTGCCTTCAAGCCGTGCTACATATACTTCCTTGTGGAAAGAAATAAACTGAACCACCAGTGAAACAGTGCAGGGGACTAAACCACCAAGGAAAACTGATGTGCTGCACTTTGGCCTCAAGTGCCTGGTTCCTGATTCTGAGGTGCATGCAAAAATAGAAAAGTGTTCTTCCCTGCAGGAAGAACACTTTTCTTTAAAGCACCATATTCAATGACACTAAGAATGTTGCCACTGGTCTTTAAAGCCTTGGGTTTTTTTTCGTGCCTAATTTATGGCCTGACAGCAGGCCGTCATTAATGCAAGGGAGACACTGTGAGGGCATTTTCCTCTGCAGAGCCCTTCTTTTGCATGTTAAAAAAGGAGTTAAAATACAGCACCAGAGGTGTCTTTAAAATGTCTACATGCATTTTTGCTTTAAATGCTAGACTTTACCCTGAGTGGCAACACCACTTTTCTAATTTACTAAAGGCTCATCAAAACTTTGTAAATTAGAAAAGTAGCAGACTCTTTAGAAATCCTCTGAGACTGGTGCACACATAGCTCCCACCACGAAAGATGTTATGACCTTTTACAGGTATGGTATGATATGACATTTATAACGCGCCTATACACAAGTGTTTCAAGCTGCGACGAGGCAAGGGAGGGGAAACAAAGGAAGGACAAAGACAACGATCTTACTAGGCCAGGTGACATTGAGACCGCGCAAGTGCAGGGGAGAGGTGAAGGCAGAAGTGCCACGGGAAAGGGGAGGAAGGGCAAGTGCAGGACACAGGATCAAAAACAAGTAGTGCGGCCAGCAGGTGGCAGTGCAAGCGTTAAGTGCAGACAAGTGTCTGATAAGTGCAGGTAAGGGACTGTATTTAGTGATGTATTTATTTATTTTGACATTTGTGTAGCGCGTCAAGCCTGGAGGCATCTGGGCGCTGTGAAGTTGCAGATACAGACCCAAGTGCAAGGGTTGCCAGGAGGCAGTGCAGGTGTGCAACTGTGAGGGCAGGGACCTGAGCCCGAAGTTCAGAGGGTAGTAAGGTGACCAGTGCAGTAGCAGACAGTAGATCAGCAGGGAAGAGGAAGGGAGAAAGCAGAAGATGTTTCCAGAACCTGAGATGGTTCTGCTCAAGTTTCAGAGAGGCAGGCAGTTCCAGATGGAGGTGTCAGCAGAAGAGAGAGATTGGCCCCCAACTCGTTGCTTGGAGAAGCGCCTGACCCTAAAGGAGTTGGAGGTGGAGGAGCGAAGAGCTCGAGTAGGAAGATATTTCCGAAGAGAGAGTTGGAGGTATGTGTGGTCCCAGGCACCAGAAGGCCTTGTGGACAATACAAAGTGTCTTGAACTTCATCCTTGCAGCCACTGGGAGCCAATGGAGAGATTTCAAGGCTGGAGAGATATGATCCCTGGGCTTGAGGCCAAGGACATGTCTTGCAGTCTTCTACTGGATGAGTTGTAGAGGACGGAAAGTCGAGGCAGGAAGATTTAAAAAGAGGCTATTGCAGTAGTCAAACCTAGAGAGAACCAGAGCTCTGGAGAGAGAGAGTAACTGGGGGAAGGAGAGCTGAGTGTCATCCATATAGCATTGAACGTTGGAGCATAGAGCAGCAATGCTGTAGGCAAGAGGTGCCAGGTATTGGTTCAACAACCAGGGAGAAAGATTAGACCCCTGGGGAACACCACAGGTAGAGAGAGAGATAGAGGAGTCGAAGGACCCAAGTTGGACCTGGGAGGGTCTGTCCGAGAAGAAAGAAGTCAGCCAGGCAAGAGCCTGATCAGTGATACCCAGGTTATCATGGAGCCGGTTGAGCAGGATGGTTTGGTTGACCATGTCAAAGGCAGAAGAGGGATCAAGTAAGATGAGAACAGAAGGGAGATTAGCATCAAGGTTAGAGAGCAGGTCTTCACGGATGTTCATGAGAGCAGTTACCGTGCTCCTGGATGCTCTGAAGCCAGACTTATGGTCATGGAGACAACCAACAGATTCAGTGTGAATATTAAGCTGGGAGATGGCCAGCTTTTCCAGGAGTTTGCCCCTGGAAAGGAGTGATGGAAATCGGGTGATAGTTAGCCAGACAAGAGGGGTCGGCTGAGGGTTTCTTGAGAAGAGGGTGCACAAGAGAGTGCTTGAGGGGGAAGGGAAGGTGGCGAAAGAGTGGTTGCAGAAGTCGGCCAAGGCTGGAGCGAGGGTGTCAATGTGGTTCTTGATGGTTTTGGAAGAACATGGAAGAACCCGATTTGACAAGGTTTTCATAGATCGGACTTGTCTAGAAACCTTATCAGGGGAGGAGAGAGGAAAGGCAGAGAAGGGAGGGGGGTGGCCACAGGGGGGGCCAGAGGAAGAGGAGAGAGTGGAGGGAGAAGCTGGAGAGGACGAGAGACAGGATGTCCTGGGTTTTAGAAATGAAATGAGAAGCCAGGGCCATACAGAGGGCCTGGGAGGGGACAGGAGAGGTAGAGACTGCAGCAGGATTGGCCAGCTCCTTGCAGATTTTAAAGAGTTTGTCCGATTTGTTAGATGCTGCAGAAACGCGGGCTTGGATGTGAGCTCTCTTTTTAGTGCAGACATAGTCAGTATTGCCTTTGGAGCAGGCGGCAGGACAGTTTGTCAGAGGATGTACAAGATGCCAACCATTTCCTCTCAGCCACCCTATACTTGCTTTTAAGGGTGACGAGGTCTGAGTCGTATCAGGAGATGCAATTGCCTTTAGGCTTCATGCGGATCCTCATGACAGGGGCAAGTTCATCAAGCGTGTCAGAGATAGCAGAGTGGAGCAAGGAAAAGGCTGTGTCAGGGTGTGATTCAGCCAGAGGTGCAGGAGGGGGAGAGAAAGAGGCAGTGAAGAGGTTTAAGAGGTGCAAACCACAATAGCGTCTTTCAATCCACCTCAGAATGGTGGTGCTGGAACCTGGAGGGGAGAAAGTCAGCTTTGCAATCCAGTTTTTGCGGCAGCTCAGAATCAGGCCTTTACTTCTGGAGCTTGAGATCTCCTTTTGACATGTTTTCTTCTTTTTTCAGGTACATCAGTTCTGGCTGAAACCTTAAAACGGGAGAAGCCTAGCTCTATAATCGTCCCACGCCAGGTGCTGCTTTATCCATGTGCATTTAAAATGGGGGAAGCAAAACCACAAGTCCCTGGATACAAGGGAAAACACCTGGACTGTATGAGCAACAGGAGGCTGCTGAAGTGGTAGTATAATGTTTAAGTGGTCGACTGGCCAACCTGGAGAAACACGTGTTGTACCCATTACCACCAATAGGCCCAATCGAATTATCCAGGATCATCATTTTAATCTCACAGTCCTTCTGTTCCTGTACATGACAACATTAGAAGTGCTTAGAAACCCACTGAACACCCGCATTAAGCACATGTTCGAATTTTACTTGTTCGGAAGTCCTTTTTTAGACAAACAGGTGTACACAAATGTGTAAGTCCTTTTTTAACAAGCATTGGCAATGCCAACAGTTTGGGCTTTTGTGTAGGCATGGAAAAGGCCCTTGGTCAGACACAGCCATAGTGATATTGACTACCCATTGTTGGTAGCAGGTGAAAAATGGTGCGAGTATCTAATAGCAGCGCCTGGCAAACCCTTACAAACCGATCAAGTTGGCCCATGTCAGGCGTAAGTGGCTAATTCAATCCGGGTTGTATTTGCACTGCATTATGGTCAGGGACGTCCTCTGAGGATCACCAGGGGTTGCACCTGAGGCCTCCCTTGCTACCCCTAAAAAAAAAGTATTTCTTTTAAATAAAAAAAACCTCCTGGGCTGTGGCCAGCGCCATGTGGCTCTTTGTTTCTGGAGTGGCTGGCTTTCTTGTTCAGGCAGGCCTCTTAAAAAACAGGTGGTTCCACAAGTAAAACACTGAGCATTTAGAGTACACTAAGCATCCATTTCGGACTATGGGCCTGATTCATGGAACGTTTTCCTATGGAATTGCGCCATTATAAAAAACTTCCATGATTCAGGCCCTATGTATTTTTTTTTCTCGCAAGTTGCAGTTATAGCATCTTTTTTTCTTCCGTTGTCTGTGTTACGATCATCACAAGACATTCCCTCTCGTCCTCAGTCACTTGACAAAATACTTGTGCCTAAAAGCTTGTGTACAGTGTAGAAATATTTCACCATAGCACATAAAGTGGCCCTTGATTTTATTGTGTTACAATTAATGCTTTGTTGTAATGTGTCTATCTTTCCTATCTCCATGGCATGCTGTTCAGGATGTTTGTTTGCATGTAGGAGGTAACGAGTGCCCAGAGTACAGGATGCCATGTGAGTGAGCTGCTTTCCCAGCGCTACTCCCAATTCTTTAATACACAGTTATGAACCCTCCCAATGGTATGTATTTTGACAACCTCTGAAGCCTGAAAAGTAGATCCACGCAGGCTTGACATGTGGCCAACTTTGCCCCAGACCTGCAGATGAACTGGCCTGCTGTTAAATCTCAGTTATCAGTCTAATGGTATCCACTAGAGAGAGTAATTTGCATTCTGACTTTGAGAACATTCAGACAAGTAATTGATCATTTTGCTATAGCCACTAAGATAGCTATGGTCGGTAACATAGCTCAGTGGGTTCAGCGATGTGTATGTGTGTGTGATCTGCAGGTTGGAATCTCGGCAAGGCCAACTCAGCCTTTCATCCTTCTGAGGTTAATAAATGAGTACCAACACAGGTTGGGTGATATTGTATGTACATTTGTTCTGCATAAAGCTCTTAAGCGTAAGCGTCATATAATAATACATCAACTTTCTTAGACGTCTGCTTGCATTCACAGTAATTTGGTAATATGGGCCTATACACACTGATATTAACGATACACATAGTGATTCTTTCTTTGATAAATGTATATCACATTACAGTGATATCGTAACCATATTTTTCTTAGTGTATTTAGGAACAATGCTATGTGATGCCACTTCCTGTTTTGTCAAGTGGTGAAAGGTGGTGTTCCATCGCTTCCCATGATGTCACATCGGGGTGGGGTCAAAAGATATCACTTCCTGTCATGTCATCAGAGGTCAAGGGTCATGTAATGTCCCTTTCGCTACCCCTGGCATTTTCGGGAAAATGGAGTCACTGATTCTGGTATTTGTAGTTTTGCTTTTTTAATAAATGTAGCTATACTAGTCCCAGACTGCAATGAAAACCTTCTCACACCAGACGTGAAACAACTGAAAGGCTTTAGTGCTCTCTTGATCACTAGTTCATTCTGACATTGATCCTGCAGTGGTCCTTACTGTTTCCACTTGTTAATTTCAACATTGAACTTTAATGCCTTTTTTAAAACCCCAATCCATGGTATCCATTTAGATGTAGTCCGAGCATACTTAGGGAGATAGCACGATGGGTAATGCACCCGCTGCAGAGATGTGTGTGGTGCTTTAAGGCACTAACTCTGGAGTGTCGGAGAGCTCTTTCACAGAAGGTTATTAACTGAACCACAAATGAAAACTAGCAGTAAAAACCCTCTTTAACTAAACATAAGAAGGCACCACTTGTTTTTTTTTTCTCCAAAATATTTTTATTGGCATTTGTGAACTCGAATACATTGCTCCCTGCCCTCCCCACATCCCTTCCTCCCCCCCAAACGTCCCCTTAACAGCTGTTCCCACCTCTTGGCCCATAACATTACATGGCCTCAGACCAACTCTGGCATAGCCCCACTGTGGAGAAATAGTCACTGCGGAGGAAAGACAGCACCACGCCCCAATCGGCCCCACATTTCTGCAGATCTCCCTGCAAGGAGTAAGTCACACGTTCCAAGGCCACACAATGCCAGATCTTTGTCAACCAGTCGTGGAGTAGCATTGCTGCTATGCTGAGGATCACACATGCCTTCTTCTGAGCTCTAGTTGGCAAGGATTCCCCAGCAAGGCCTCCTAAATGTCTCCATGAGCTTGTATGCCAAATATGCCCGGCATTGTCTTTCGTATACCTGGCCAAAACGGCCCCAACCTTCCAGAAGACCAACAAATATGCCCCCAAGTGCCCCGGGAAGCGCACCCTCTCCAGCATCTGTCTGAAATCGCTGGGTAGCACTTGTGCAACCTTACTGGAGTGAGGTGCCACTGAACCATGACCTTGACCCACATTTCCCTAATTTGGACCGCCGTGGTCAGGCGGGGAATATCCCTCCACACCTGCCCCACTGCATCCTCCCAAGATTTCATGCAAGGCCATCTCCACATTTCTACCTGGGACACAAATATCCTGTAAATGCCCTCTGCCCGGGACACAAATATCCTGTAAATGCCCTCTGCCCGGGACACCAATATCCTGCAAATGCCCGCAATAATGTGTGCTTCCCCCGTGTTGCTCGTTACATACTTCCCAAAGCCAGTGAGGTCCCTTATTGCCGCTTCTACTAACCCCGAGCTTTTCACCCAGTGCCTTATTTGAAAATATCCGAACCTCTCATCTTCCCCAAACTGAAAGTCTTTTTGCCAATGTTCATATGTTTTAACCTCCCCCCATCCATCAGGTCCCTTAACACCTGGCACCCCAGCATTTCCCACTTCCCAAACGCCCCCACCTCCCTAACCAGGGAAAATTGTGGATTGTTAAATATTGGCTCAGGGGGGATGGAAAAGTCGTCGATCCAACCTTCGTAACCAGGGCTTCCCAAGCCTCGCCCACTAGGGCCGTGATCTGACTCCTGTACATATTTTAGAGTCAAATCCCTTTAGTTAGCCCTCACTATGCGTAGAAGCCAGTCTACCAACCCCACAGCCTCCATTGTGCGGAAGAGAAACGCCCACTCAAACAGGTCGACGGCTTTTTCTGTGTCTAAAACCAAAACCGTTGCAGGAGTGCCGGTCAAGGTAGCCATCTCTGTGAAATGGCATACTCTGCGTGTATTGTCCGAAACGTGCCTGTTTTTAATGAATCCTGATTGGTCCGCACCAATAAACTGCGGGAGGTTGCTCCTTATAACGGATCACCGATATTGTGGTGTATAATTTCGTGTCCGGGTTGATTAGGGAGATGGGACGATAGGTCCAACAGAGTTCCGGGTCTTTGTTAGACTTCAAGAGCTGAACCACTTTTGCCTCCTCCATAGACCGAGCGATTCTCCCGATCCCTCCAAAGGAATTGAACAAGGATACCAAAATCAGTATCAGGACCTCCTGGAATGTTTTATAAAATCTGGCCAAGTAGCCGTCTGGCCGTGGGGCTTACCTTCGGCAGCGACCGGATCGAGGCCCGCACCTCCCCTGGTGTAATGCCCCCCAACTTCCCCTTTCCTCCTCGGATATCTTATGCAATGAAGACCTCGCCAAGTACTCTCTGTGGGCCCCTTCCTCTGGTAAATCTATTGCATACAGGCTGGAGTAGAATTCATTGAAGGCGTCTAGTATGTCCTCATTTGAGGTGCACTCCAACTTACTCCCGGACCTGATTTTCACTACCATCCTGGAACCCTCTTTTTTTCCTTAATTGTCTAGCCAGTAATGTATCCGCCTTATTAGCCTTCACGTAAAGTTTTTGTTGGCGGTATAGAAGAGATTGCTCTGCCCTTTTAGTTTGGAGGTTGCCAAGCTGGCCACTAATCACCCTATATTCCTTCCTGATTGCATTACCTGAATCTTTCTCCATTTTGGACATTAGCACCTTTAATTGTTCTTCAAGATCCTTCTGTAGTGAGTTGCTTTGCCTATCCCTCTGCACTTTTCAAGCTATCAACTCCCCCCTCATGGTGGCTTTAAATGCATCCCAGACGGTGTGTGCTTCCATTCCCTGTGAGGTGTTTGTTGCATAAAAAATCTTTTATCCAACTCCTCAGCTCTTGCCAGACCACTGGTTTCCATCTCCAGCATCCCAGGCCTCCCCTCTGCCTACACAGTGAGATGATGATCGGTGCATGGTCCGACAGTGCTATTGCTCCTACCTCAATCTCACTCACTCGTTCCAACAGGGTGTGAGCCACCCACACATAGTCTAGTTTTTAAAAAGACGTATGGACGTGGGAGTAAAACGTGTACCCACTTGTCCCCCTCCTTTAGTTCCCTCCATGTGTCCACAGGATCTAGACTCTGCATCCCCTCTTTCGTTTTTCTGGTTGGGGCCCTCTGATAAGGTATATTCTTGTGCTCCTGTCTCTGTCAGGGTCCCACGCCAAATTGAAATCTCCCATAAGTACTATCGTACCTTTTTGAAACTTCTCTAGCTCTCCCAGAGCCATTCGCAGGAACCCACCTTGCCCCGCGTTGGGGACGTAGATTGTCACCAATGTGTACCCCTCGCCATCCCGAATGATGATGGCCATAATGTACCTCCCTTTGTCTCTGTAACCCATAGACCTGGTTGTGCATGAAGGGCCAGGAGCACTCCGCTCCACTTTCCCTTGTCATTGCCCTGAAACAATTGGGTGTACCCTCTCAACCAGTGATTTTGATTATCCGCCTTCCGAACATGTATCTCCTGAAGCACTACCCTGTCCGCGTTCTCCATCCTCAAGAATTGTTCAACCTTTCTTCTTTTCCCCGGTGAGTTAAGGCCTCTCACATTAAGAGTGATTAACGTCAAATTATGTATGCAATCTGTGGTGAATCAAGCCTGTACACTCCTAGTTGAACAGCCTTTCCCCTCGTCCCTACCCCTCATAACTCCCTTCCCCTACCCCCCCAAATGCTCCCATGCCTTCTTCCCCTTCCCCTCCACTCTGGTCGGGCTTGGCCAGACTCTAGCCCCCCGCACCCGTCCCCGCAGTCTCTGGGAGCCAAATCCCTATAACATGCCAGAGTAATACCCTGTGGGTCCACCTAAACCCATAACCAAACCAAGATAACAGCCCCCAACCCAGGTGCCTACCTATATCACCCTCTCCTGGTCGTGATTCCCTGTTACTATAAAACCCACCATAGTCTCAGACCGGCAGTATCGCTTGCTCAGCCTCCAGCTGGGCCATCTCTCCTCTCCCATCTCCCCCAGGTGAATGCACCCTGGGCCTTGAGGAGCTTGTTGTTTAGCTCCTTTCTTTGAAATTGTTGTCCATTCCCAGTTCTTCCTTTTGATCGGGTCACCCCTTGCTCTTTGCTCGCTCCTTGGAGGTCTCTTTTCTTCCATCCATAGGATCTGCATCCCCTCTGCACACATGGCGATTCTATGCTGCTTTCCCTCCCATTCAAAAAGCAGTCCAAAGGGAAAGGTCCACTTATAAGTCCACTTATAACATATTTTTCCACCCGAGTCAGAACCTGCACCACTGGCCCCATCATCCTACGCTTTGTCAGGGTGGTTTGTGGCAAGTCCTGAAATAGTTGGATCTCTGACCCATTGTATTTTATCACTTTAGCTTTCTGAGCCACCGCCAGGACTCTCTCTTTCTGTCCATACTGATGTAAGCCACCTGTCATGGCCACAGGCCCCAGACATAAAAACCACACCATCCAGTAACAGGGCCAATGGGTCACTTGACTCACTTATGTCCCTTTGAGACTCATAAACACAGGGGCTCTGGCTGGACTCAGTCCTGGCGCCTTTGGCGCCAGGCTCATATAGAGATTTGAGCAGGAACACTTTATTTCAGTGCAGGTGTGCTTTTATTTTACTTCAGTGCACACTTTATTTCAGTGCAGGAGTGCTTTTATTTTACTTCAGTGCTGAAGTGCTTTTATTTTACAAGAACTTTCCAAGTGCTGGAAGCCTTTATTCCAGAGAACATCCCCATGTGCTGACTCATCGGGCGTGGCTCCCTAGGCCTGGTCTTCAGGTGCTGACTCATCAGGTGTGGCAGGGCGTGGAAGCAGGCAGTCCAGAGCTACTGGGCGTGGCCTGGAACAAGACTATATAAACCCACTGATCCCTCAAGCAAACGCTTTGCGTTACGTTGCACCTCTGTGCAACGTGACGCTCACTGCCGCCTGGACCAGCTACTTACCTCGTGATCCTGCAACAACAGCATCCTTGCATGGTCCCTGGCTCGCATCTCACGGCAACGCTCCATCTTCTAGGTAGATCCCGAATCGACGCTGCAACACCTGCGCTCTCTGTCCCAAGAAGCCGAAGTCCTGAAACGAGAAAAGAAGACAAGACAAGGTTAGAAAACACCCAACCCAAGGACGTGCTGCATTTAAACCCCAACGCACACCCTAAGGCACCATTAAAGGCTACTTACCAGCTGTTGGACCATCTCAGCCCCGCTCCTCCGTACTGCCGGCTCCGCTTCTTCTACCACAGCTACCGCTGGCACCACTACACCACCTGCAAGGGGAGAGAGCAGAGTAAAGAGACATTACATACAAAGGACAGAGGAAGAACTTTACAAATACAATTACAACAGGCGGGAGACAAGCGGTCAAGTGGAAACAAGGGAAACACTTAACCACAGAAGAAGTGGACTAGTCGCAGCTGGCCTGGACTTCCACGACAAGGGACCAGTGAAGGAACTCGGTTCCCTTCAACAAGCGCCCCTGCCAGAAGCAGCAGGACGGAGAGCTCATCATCATCATCATTCAGCAGGTGAGCCTCAAGAGTAGTGCAACCCCAGGGAAGCCACATCCAGGGAGAAGAGGTGAGGAGAAGGGGTCTGGGACCACAGGCTGCATACTCATATGACCCCCCTTATATTCACGAGGGAACCGCACTGCTCATCACCGCAGTTCCCTACACAGACACAGAGGGAGGAACAGACAAGAGGAGTTTCATCCCTGGGAGGGCTGCGACCATGCCCCAATGCCTCTGCAGAGACCAGGTGAGCGTAACACCACCACAACGTCCCTGGGTCTGGCCCGGGGCTCACCCTTTCTAGGATTCATGTCCAACAATTGCAGAGTTACGCGGTCAGCAGACACCATGCGGCTGATTTTCCCCAGGAGCAAGCGAGTCAGAGGAGGAGGGTGTTCCTTTCCGATACAGGCTGCACGGGCATCGAACAATCTCCCTAGTAACTCACGAATAATTAGCAACCCATTATTATTCAGGAAACAACTGAAAACCACCCTGTTTAAATAAGGTTGTTAGACTGCCACCATCCAGGTTTCTTAAGCCGCTTTCTTTCTGCACTTTTGCTAGCGTGAGCTTGAGTGAAGGAGAGTAGGGTATCAGGATGTCAGAGGATGAAACCAATTAAGATCCCTCCAGGGGGTACATTTACCCTGGGCTCTTAGGTTGGCCAGGTTTTGCGATCTTCCACGTCATCAGAGTTTGCCTTGTAAGGGTGAGAGAGAGCGTGACAAAGGAAAAGGGCAAGAAAGAGAGAGGAGAACTGGCAAGGAGGATGGATGCGTGAGTCTTCTCTTCCTGAGCTGTGAAGATGGATTTCTCATAACCAGGGCATTTGTCCATTTGTTATGCCAATTTACATCACCAACACTCATTCGCTTCTGCCCCTTTCTTTCCCCTCCAGTAAGGTGCAGGATGAGACATGTTTTCTTTTTGGCATAAAAAGGCTGCAGATTTATTTTCACATATAATAACCACAGCAAACAAATTAGTGAAAATAGCTCCAAAGGTGCAGCGACTGCTCCATATCCAAAAACCCTGCTTCGCCCATTTTCTCCACATCCATAATAGGCCCAACTCCCCCAAGCACTTTGTGTCTGAGAACCGCCTGGCCCTGCAGGTATTTCTGGACTGGGGGAGGGCCGTTTGTTGGGGGGAAGCTGAGCTCTCATTGCTACCACCAGATGCCCCGCCGTTTTAGGCTCCCAGGAGGGGCTGGTCCGAATGAGCGAAGACCCTTCCGGTTTAGCAACGGCTCATTCGGAGTCTGTCTCTTATCATTGGTCACCAAAACACTGCCACGCCAAAGGTGGGTTACCGCCCACCGCGGCTCCCCCTTTTCCTCCTTCATAGCTCCGAAAGTTTAGTGCACACGCTCCAGAAAAACAACTCCATTCCCAATGTTGACAAATGCACTCCATCTTTTAAGTAATACTCCAGGGATTTCAGGTTGATCAATCCATGTCTGATGTGAGGGAAACCCCTGCCTTTGCAGAATTTCGCCATAGCAGAAGTCAACTTCCTCCTTGAATTCTCCACCGCTGCGTGACTTTCAGCACCCCTCCATTCCTGCCTTGGAATGATTTCAGACCTTACGATCTCGGTCTCACCCAGCTGTGCTGCCAATTCCTGCAAGGAAGACATAATTTCCCTCAACAGGCTCCCTCTCCCCAAACTCTTCAAATCGTTGCCACTGAGATGAACCACCAGAACCTCAGGTTTTTGCTGCTTACCCAGCAATTTGCGCACTTGCCCCCGCAGTTGTGCCCATCTCATGCCTGGCACCCCGTGCCACCATACCCGGTATTCAACGGCGGTCAACTCCTCTTGCTTGGCTGTCCAGCTTGCCCCGGCCCTTGACACAAATGAATGGCCCACCACCCAGACGGAGCGTCGCCTTCTTTGTGCCGCCGCTACTATGGAGGAGATGAGAGGGAAGATGTTAGCACCACATTTTTACCGGCCTGATGTACCTTTTAAAACACCCCGATTTCCATCCTCCTATTTGCTTGATTGCCTCTGCACCTGACCCCATCCCTGCTGCTGAAGTGGTCGCCCCTATCCTAAAGGAATGTGTCCCAAGCACCCCTACTGAATACCCGGCTTTCAACAACGCCATGTCCATGACCCCCCTGAATTGGAACCGGTTCAACGCTGCTCCATCATCGTGCACTAGAAATGGCGCCCCCACCCCCGTGAGAAGCTTCATTTGAAGGTATGCTGCCACGCACCCCACTGGACAAACTGTGCTGCCCTAAGTGCCCCCCAGGGTGATGGTCCTGCCCTTGCCTTTCTGATCAGTCTTGGATTTTCTAATCAAGATGCTCAGCTAACCTCCCTCCATGCGCACGTCGAAACCCAGAGCCCCTGCCCTCCTTATTCTCAGGCACCAACTCGCTCACCCTTAGCGCCCCAAAGAACGCCAATGAGAAGGCCACCGAAAACAAGACCCTCTCATACTCGTTTCGGCACACCCCCGCCAAGCACCCGATCATATCGTGCAGCTTTCCTACATCGATAGGCCGCAGTTCATCAGATTTGATCTTAACCTGCTTGGCCCAACCCCTCATAGCCATGACGATGTAATGCTCTTTTGTGGGATCAGCCTTGCCCCCCAATTTGTAGATGTGTCCAATTGCCGCCAGGTGGTATCCAACCAAAGATCTGGACCTCCCCTCCTGCCAACACCACCCCACAAAGGCACGGACTGGCAATTCCCTCTGTGTTTCTGGCAGGGTGTTGCTCTGAAAGGCTAAGAAACGCTCCCAGCACCCTTTGTATCTTCTTTCAGTGTCTGGTGCCAGTGCGGTGTTGATCAGTGAACTCATATCTCCTCAATCATGCCCCACCATTGTGTTTTGAAAGGTGTCATCATTGCGCTTGCTTCCGGATAGCTTCCCCAAAACCTTGCCCACTGTAAAAAAAAGTTTACCCCTGGAATATGTCATGCCCTCACCTCTGTATTCAGCTACAGCATGCTCCTTGGAAGCTCCCTAAGCAGTTTAAGCACACTGCCTTTCTTGCACGTGCCCTGATTAATGATCTGTACCACCGCCAGGTTGTCCGACCAGATCATCACCTTCTTGTCTTGCAGCTGTCTGGGCCACAAATTAAACGCCACTACAATTGGAAACAGTTCTAACAGTGTAATATCCCTGGTGATCCCTTCCTCCTGCCACCTTGTTGGCCATGGTTGCCCGCACCATTTACTCCCCAAAATGGATCCAAAACCTTGTGCACCAGATGAATCAGTGAACAGTTTGAGGGCCTTGCTGCAAACCGACTCGTCTCTCCAGAGCAATACACCATTAAAGTTCTCCAAAAAGGCATCCCACATCCTGAGGTCCTCCTTGATCTCTGTCCCCAATGGTACATGTTGCCCTGCATGCTGTAACCCCACCGTTTTCAGTTCAACACTCTTTGTAAACACCTTACCCACCGGGGTGACCTTTCCTGCAAAATTCAAGTTGCCAGCCAGTGACTGAAGCTCCCTCAGTGTGGCTTTCTCTTTGCCCAATAGTCCCTTAATAACCTGTTTCAGTTTCAATACTTTGTCCCTCGGCAGCTGGCATTCTCCTGCGATTGTGTCCATTTTGATCCCCAAAAAGGTCAACGTTGTGGCTGGACCGACCGTGTTCCCCCTGGCCAGAGGTACCCCCATCTCCACCATCAAATCTTGAAATACCCCCATGAGCACCTCGCAATCGTGTGTCCCCTTTCTGCCGATAAACAAGAAGTCATCTAGGTAGTGTAGCACCCCCCCGGCCTTGGATCTTTGTCGTACTGCAAATTCCAAAAATCAGCTGAATTTTTCAAAATACACGCATGAAATCGCACAACCCATGGGTAAACATTTATCATAGAAATATTCTTGCAGTAACTTGAAACCCAGCAGGTGATAGCTTTCCTTGTGTATAGGCAACAGCCGGAATGCAGACTCTATGCCCGACTTCCCCATTAAGGATCCACCCCCTGTTGCTTTCACCATTTCCACTGCCTCATCAAATGATGCATAATGCACCCTGCATTGTTCCTCTGCAATGCCATCATTCATTGATTCACCCTCAGGGAAGGAAGGTGTTGAATCAATCTGAACTGCCCAACCTCCTTCTTGGGCACCAAACCCAGAGGTGATACAACAACATTCTCCACAGGAGGAGAGGGGAGGGGAAAGGGCCCGCCACCCTTTGCAATTGCATTTCCTTCCCCACTTTCTGTGCCAATACCTCCGGCATTGTCAATGCCGACTTCAAATTGCATGCCTCCCTCAGTCCCCTGTCCCCGGTGAAAGGAATCTTAAACCCCCACCTAAAACCTTCCCAAATACATTTTTGCATTGCCCCTGCCATGGTATGCATTTAAAAAAGGAATCATGGCCTGCAATCGTACCGGTGTGGGTAAGTGATTTTTAATCATGCTTGGCTTTTTCTTTGGGTTTGACACTGCTCCTCGGTTTTCCTTCCCCGGCTATGGAGCTGCGCCCCCCTGAACCTTTGCCCTTTGTGTGCTTGAACCTACACGCATTGCCGTAGGTGCACTTACCCTCGGCAAACAACCAGCATTCTGCTTCCTCCCCCTGGAAGCTGGAACGGTTGTTGCAGGAGGAGTTCCCTCGAAAAGACCCCTGCATCTGTGCGAGTAAGACCCTCTGTTTTTCCCGTACTGTGGCCTCTCCCCTTGGACCTTCTCCCCCAATTCCCTGGCCGGTACCATTTTATGTATGTACCCGCCCACATCCAATTCATCCCAGATCATAGCTGGCCACACCTGCATCTTGAGTCTGAAACCCCTATCATAGTTAATCCAAGCATCTCCACCATGTTTTAGATACTGCTCATGAATGTACTGTTCTTACGCGATCATTGCCACCCCATCCTGAGGGAACTTCTCAAACATGATGGCAGCATACATTCGAAAAACCCTCAACCAATTATGAATAGTGGCCTCCACTTTCAGCCTCTCTCTCTCTCTCTCTCTCTCTCTCTCTCTCCTTCTTTGCCCTTTCCCTCTCGGTTAATTCCCTTAAACCAATGGTTCCATCCTCACCAGATCCAGGATTTCCAAGAACTCCTTTTGCTATAACCTCTCCTTGTATGCTAATAGTATGTGCCAAACTAATGCGTTCACAGCCACTCTGGCTGGTGCAAAGCCAGGCATGGGCCTCCCAAATACCGTGACATTGCTTGCCCCTTGTTCCTGCACCTGCCCTGCAGCTTGTGTCCCAACTGTCGGCCTTCCCTGGCCATCCATCCCTGTTGGAAGATTACCAGGCTTACCCCCTTCTATTGTGGGCCCTTGCCACCACCAAGGTGCTCCTAAGGGCTGTGTGTCTGTTGTAGCTGTCATCCCCTGTGACAACTGCCCTGCTCCCACTGCCTGGCCTACCCAAGATGCCTGCTCCAACCTGCCCTCGGTTACTACCCCTTGACTTGTGGCCATGGTACCCCCATGATGGTGGACCGCCTCAGCGTCCCTACCCAGCTGGTTGAATGCATTGACATTATTACTTAGCATCTGTCCATTCACCCCAATCCCCCATGCTTGCATACATTGCATGAACATACCTCTAACCATCTCCACGGTGGTAGGACCCTCTGCTGCTACCGCTGATGTGGCTACAGGTGCGTTGAGGGGGCCACCCCGGTTCCTTGCGCCCTCCCCTTCCACTTGGGGGTGACTGCCTTGCGTCTCCGGCCAGCTTCCGCCTGTCGTTGGCTGTCTTTGGCTTTCGTAGTCATGACCCTCTTCCTCTTGCTGACTGGTTCCTCTTCCTCAATGTGTTCCTCTATCTCCTCTTCCCTTTCTTCCTGGGAATGCACTTCAACCCATACCTCCTCCAGCTGCGTGGGTGGGAACAAAAGAGGAGAGCCCGCCCTTTGGCTGCGCCCCGCAACCTCGGCCCCCATTTGGGCTGCCATCCGCTCCATCCAACTCGTGCCATATCTGTCCGCCGCCATCCGAGCCATGGCGAGGAAGGCATCCAGGTCCTTCTGTTGGCCCTCCAGCCCCTTTCTCTGGCCTTGTGGATCCATCCTTCTTTTTAAGCCCGCTTAGCGCAGCTTAACTGGGTACACAGTCTCCTTGCCTGTGCTTTGTCAGCCACAGAGCCCGCTTAGAGCAGCCCTTCAAAAAACACTTTGCCGCCCTCTGTGTTCTAGCAGGACTGAAAAGTGCCCCTGCTAGCAGAGCCCGCTTTGCGCAGCTCAGGTGCTCTTTCTGCTTCTCACTTGCATTAGGGTTTAGAAGCAGTTTTCTTTAGCTGGTCCTTAAGTTACTATCTGCTACATCCTTCGCTTTGGAGCTCGGCGTGTCCCCAAAAGCTGTCCAGGCCAAGCCTCTTCCTTTCACCCAGGCGACCCGCTCCAACCGCAACTTTTCCCAAAAATTTCAGCCGTTCCTTAACCCCCCAGGCGGCCAAGTACAGTTGTCCGCTCAGCTTCTCTCCTCCCAGCAATGTCTCATTATGCTGCTGCACCTTACCCGGATGCTCTTCGTGCCAGGGACCGCCCCCTGATCCTCGCAGTACGTTGGCCGCGCTACACTGCTGCCAGGTTCCCTTCCAGGTGTTCTATGAAGTCCGCTGGTGCTGCGACGTGGATCTGCACCTTCCTGCTCTTCCGCCGTCAGCGATGTTGTCCTCCTCGCAGCCCGCCGATTCCTTGCTGCAGACCGCTCACCGAATCGCGCCGTTCTTCTCCGCTGCTCTGGTTGCTTCATCCTTCTTGTGCTGCTCGCCGCCGCAAGCTGCTATTCGCGCCCGGACCCAGCCACCAAAGGTATGGCGCGAAATCCTCTACAACACGGGTAACAAAGCGATCCTTTCTTTCTGCTGGCGGGTAAACAACATCCTCTCCTCCTTGGCGGGTGTCCGGCTGCTGGAAAACTGCAAGTGCCTTCTAGCCGGACGACCGCTGCTTATATTGGGCTTGCCCCGTCCCTTCCTTTTGTTCGCCCTTCGCGGGCTTTCTATGCGCTTTTGGCGCTCTTTGGGGCTTCACGACCTCTCCCGTTGACCCAGAGGGGGGTGGAGGGGGCGAGAGAAGAGGAGGGAGGCCCCTGCCCTGTTTATCGGGGTGCCGCCTCCATTTTGGAATATCTTTCTGTCGTCACCTTCAGTGCGGGTATGAGTGTGAGTGGTGAGCCATGGGGTTAGGGCGTTGGGAAAGAGGCCTCTTCTAGCATGGAGTGAAGCTACCCCCATCCTCCCCGTGAGTGAGTGTATACTGGGGTCAAGTGTTCCGTGTGTCTGAGAGGGATCCTGCCTGCTGAGGCTGGGTGGATGTTGGTCAGCAGTCCTGAAGCCACGGAGTGACCAGGAGTCGTGTGTGTTTGTGTGTACGTTGCTGGAGGAGGAAAGAGGTCTTTTGGAACTTTGCTGGATGACTTTCAGGAGTATTCTCCTTGTGGCATTACTGTGCTTAACAAGCTGGCGAGTTTGCTGGCTGCATGCCCATGTTTAGAACATGAGTGATTGTTTAAGATGCGAGGGTATGTATGCTTTTGGGATAGCTGTGCTCTGCATGGTGCATCGATTTTTTTCGGATGCATGAATTGCATGTCTATGACCCTCCCATGTTCACTGTGCATATTGTGCAATATCAAGGGTACCTACTTGCTATTCTAGTTTAGAAAAACTTTGTGGCTGCGAATTACATGTGTGCCAGGTTAGGCTTTGGTCTTCCAAACAGGGACGTAATTTCACCAAAATGCCAGGGGTAGGGGAAGTAGCATCACACAACCCTTGACCTCTGGTAACATCACAGAAAGGGATGTCATTTGACCCCACCCAGAAGTGACATCACGCGAAGTGGTGGAACACGACCTTTCACCCCTTGATAAAACAGGAAGTGGTATCACATAGCATTGTTTCTAAGTACACTACGAAGTGATATACATTTCATACAAGAACGGATCACCATATGTATCATTAATATCACCCAACCTGTGTTGGTACTAATTTATCAACCTCAGCAGGATGAAAGGCTGAGTTGACCTTGCCGGGACTCATACCTGAAACCTTCAGATCACACACACATTAAACTGGTCTGATAGCACAGCGAGTAGAGCACTTGCTTTGACATCTGTACAGAGACTGCTCACGCAGGTTTGAATCCCAGCAGGGATAAATGAGCACCACAAACCGTGGGTAATAATAAGCAGCACTCAGATGCCTGAGGGTTCGTAGCGCTATATAAATGCAAAATTATTATTATTATTATTAGCAGCGAGCGCTCAATCCACTGAGCTATCTTACCTGCTATAGCTATCAGAGAACCAGCTACTCCAGTAATAAATAGCCACATGTTGCTGGACGCCTCAATTTAAAATACTTTTTTGTGCACATTTTTTAGGGGCTGCAAGGGAGACCACATGGGTAGCAAATGAGACCTCAGGGATCACAGTTGCGAACCCTGGTGACCCCTAAATGACATCCCTGCTTCCAAAGGACACACAAATGCCTCTGTAAAGGTTACCTTAACAAACACACACTTTGAAAAAGCCATGCCTTATAGATGATGCAACAGGATTAGAGGATGCTATGGCATGCGACAGGTGCCAGTGCAGTTTGATGAGGATCGGGGTGATGTGGTTGCAGGATAGAAACTTGGTACCAGCCTTTTTGTGTCTTCCTTGCTATGTGATGTTTAGAGGTGAGGTGTCTGCCGATATGGAACACAAGGGACTTGACGCACGTGGCCAGCTGGGGTATGACCCGCTCAAGCTTCATAGCAGAGAGCCAGGTCTGGCTGTCCGCATGTTCAGTGTTGTTGGTCAGCAGTAGGAATTCAGTCTTGGAGTGGTTGGGCTTCAGGTAAGCAGTGGACATGCATGACTGAATCAATGTGAAGCAGGCCTTGAGCCTGTGGATGTCTTCGATGAAGCTTCCAGGAACTACGTGTATGAAATGTCAATGGAAGATGAAGAGATCGCACCCCAGGGAATTGTGACAGCTGGGGTTGAACAAAAGTCTCCAGAGCAACTCAATATTTTCTACTAGTTTTTCTGCTCGTCTTTAAGGGGATTCGGGCTGTCTGGTGGGAACAGAAAAGATGGAGCAGGCACCATGGCATCCAGCCATCTCCTTAACTCCCTATAGGACCACGGTCTTCACGCCTTCCCTCCCTCCTTTTCTTGAAACCCGCTTCTCCAGTGGTTCAGTTACTCACTCAAAGTCTCTGGTATTTTATGTTTTTCTGGTGTCTTTCTTGGTGGCTGCAGAGGTCATCAGACTCTAACCTTGCTCCTCCTGGGTGCACGTATCAGGAACCCCCACCCTGTGCCCTTTGGTTGTCTGAAGGGGGTCATATGTCAACCAAGTCTCAACAGTTGGACCTCAGTGTATTGGCACCTGTCCCCTACTTTCTCAATGTTAGGGCCATCATATAGTTAATCTCTATCAAGAGGTTGAGTGGTCTCCACGAAAGACTCAACGTTTGTAGTAAGTTTAACAAAGGTGTAATTTGGGAAATGAACACAAAATGGGGACATGATGGTGTTCCATAGCAAGCACCACAGGTTAGAATGGCAGTTCTTCTGATGGGCTTCAAAGCAAAAACGAATGTGTCTTGAAGGTCTCTCCCTGGCATCACTCACGATCGTGGTTCTCTTTTGATGGCCGTGTGATCCGCTCAGAGATTGTTGTTTGATGAAGATGGACTGCAGGTTCCAAAATCCTTGCCAGAGATGCTCCAGCAGATGCCAAGCAGCCTACACCCCCCCCCATGTGAGGAATTATGGGCGGGTCACTGGGCTACTGACCACCTGACTACTGCCCCAACCAGCTCTCAGTCTGTTCCTCTACGGGACCTCTCTCTTGGGCACCTGACTCTTCACGGGCTCCTCAGCATCACCAGATGCATGTACCTCCACCCAACATCTCACACATCGGCGACCGCTGTAGTATAGGGTTCATTTTCCTCTCTTTCAATCTCTTGCTACAATCTTCTGACTTGTTGCTCCTTAGCTTTACTGGTCTCAGCCTCCATCTTTGTCGTTCCTCAACGTTTCAAAACTCTTTCATTCGCCACCCTCTCTTTCCCACCTTTCACTCCTCTTCCTTTCACCTCTTCTGTTCACCCCCTCCTTTGATAGTAATCTCTCCCCCTGCTTCTCTGCTCCTCCAGAATCTCCTTTCCCCAGGATCCACCAAACTTGCGCCATCCTCTTCTTCAAACCTGCACCCTTTCCAGGCTATTGCATCCTTGTGTGCACCCTTTTCCCCATAGGCCTGTCTCTCTATCCGGGTTTGCAGGTGTGTGTGTGATGTGTTTCACTAATACAGGATTAGCTGGATTTCAATGTGTTGTCACACAGGTGCTTCTAATGGAAGTGTATGATGTTTGCGCATCCCCCAGACCATGGATTTTAAGACGCCAGCCCGCCGATTTATTTTTCAATCAATAACCATGTTTATTTCAGATAAAAATCGATAACACTTTGTGACATGGCCAGTAACGTTGCCCTGTCAATAGGGGCGGAAGGAGCCAAACCCGACGTCTCTTGGGTGCCTGGATGTGGACAGGCCCCCGCCCCAACCCAGTTTACCTGCAGCGACGGTGGCCTCTGGGCCGAGGAGGAGACGGGTAGCGCCAGCCAGCAGCCACAGCCCAGGATGCCGGAGAACAGCGAGGGCATCCCTTTCACGGGGAGCGCCGACACAAGACTGGTCAGCAAAAGCCCACACAGAAACACCGCCACTAACCCAGCAGGTATTTTTTTTATTAAAATGAACGCCCAGGAACGTCTAAAGCCACTACACCACCAGGGATTATAATTGTTCTTAAAAGGCCCTGCAGGGCCTTGTATGTTCCGGTGTCCTGGGGCCCAAGCAGGGTCCATGTTGGAAAGGGGGCGGGGCTTAGCAGCCCTTTTGGGACCTCCTATGTCGTTCCCCTGTCAGACCTGCGGAGGCAGGTAAACTATTGGTTAAGGTAAGTGGCCAATCCTGTCAGGGGTGGAGTATTTAAGGAAGTGTGTTGGGTGAGGAGAGAAGGTGGTGGAGGACGTCTGGGAGACCAGAGGAGGCAAGAGTGTTTGTGTGTGAGAGAGAGGAGTGCGAGTAGTAGAGGCAAAGTAGAAGTAGTAGAGTGGGGTAGTAATGGCAGAGGTAGTAGTGATTGGGTGTAGAGGTGGTCGGTGGTGGGAGTAGTGAGCAAAGGCCATTAGGGGTAGAGTGGGAGTTAATAGTAGAAGGGCGAGCATGGCATAATATCACTGGGTTTGAGAAGGGTGAGCAGGGCACGAAATCCTTGGGAGTCCCTGATGGTCAAACAGGGGCTACTAGAGAGGGTAAGCAGGCTCCATATCCCTGGGGTCTATAACAGTGAGAGTGGTGCGCAGCGCACCTTATCTTGGAACAGTAGAGATAGAGAGTGGTGGTAGCAGAGTGGGAACAGTAGTTGTGGTAGTAGCGGGAAGAACCACAGTGAGTGGAAGGATAGGAGTAGATGTTGGTATAGAGTTCAATAGGAGTTAGAACTAGAAGAGCAGTAAGAGGCGGGGAAGTTAAGTGAGAGGAAGGAAGGAGAAGGAACATAGGAAGAGGAATAGTTGGGGATATAAGCAGCAGTAAAAATAGGAATGGGGAAGGGAAGTAAGATCGGAGGGTGGAGGTGGAAAGGCAGAGTGAGAGATTGGAAGGGACAGTAACGTGGTGGGAGGCGAATATTTTACGTGGTCAGATTAGTGAAGGGTCAGGAGTGAGAGGTTGCGAAAGGAGTGTACGCGGCACTGGGTGAAAGAAGGCGATATTCCCTATTTTCCCAGCAACTAACCAACGTTAGGAGAGGGAAAGCTAGAGGTTCCCTAGGGAGTCAGGTAGCCATTGTATCGGGCAAACACCAGAAGAGAAGTAGAAGTCAGAGAGGGGTTATCAATCTGTAGATTACTAACAGCCTGATAGGGACGTCCGGGGCTGGGAGGTGGCTTCCCAAGCCCAGGGAAAGTCGAGAGAGGAAAAGGACGATCCTAGCGCCAATCATCCCCAGTCCCTTAGACCTCAGAGAATTAAATAAAATAGGTAAATGGTGGGGGGAATTTGGGGGAACTCCGCGGCCCCCCAAAATAATGTAAAACAATTCAAAAGGTTTATTGGGAAAAAACTAAGTGGAAAAACACCCATTGTAAATATGAGGTGTCGATGAAATGACATAGAACCCTATCTTGTATGTTAGGTTTACTGACGCATGGTCACTATAGCTATTCTCTTTTATACTCATTCTGATGTTATTTATAAATACTAAGGTTTTAACAAAGAAGTGTTCCAGGGTGCCTGTTTATCACCCTCCACACAATCATTGGTCATCCTCATATCACAATCTCCCAGAAATCACAACCCACTAATACCCTCCTTAAAGGGACTATCTTGACCGTTCATGCACCTAATATCAGCAGGCGGGTAGGACCACCTTCTATCTTTGCCAACACATCTGCAATTAAGGTCACCATATAGTATGATCATTTCATTAGGATCCCCATTAGACCAGTCCACTAACGTGTCAAACTATTCATTTTGGATCAGTTCGCTCCTCCCGGTGGAGCAGATTTTCAACTGCTTATATTTTTTGTTAAAATCAGTCGCCTTAAATCTGCACGCCCCCCTGACTCCCCTCCCTAGAAATGCTTTGGGTTCCCTAGGGCGGCCAACCAATAGGTGGGGTGGGCAGAAACAATATTTTTAATCCAGGGGGGCTTGGTATGAAAAGGTGTGAATACCGCTGCCTTAGAAAAAGGCGAACAAGACAAAGGAGCATTTGCCTTTCAAAAAAATGATTCTTCAAAATAATCAGAGAGAGTAGAATTTCCAATAACTATGCTGGCAAAGCATAAAAGATGCCCACCAAATCCAACAATTTATGATGATATAGTCCATGGAAAACAAAATACAAATATGAGACGTGTACTTTAATGACACTTGTATTGTGTTCTTGTGGGTAAGCGTCTGCACTCGAAACAGGATACCCTGGGCTGAAATCATTAGCTGAACACTTGAACAAGCAAAGTTTTTTTTTTTTAATGACAGCCACAAAAACTCCCTACGGGTGTTGCGTCTGCCCTCGGCTGTCCACCTACATGTATCCTTAACTTGTGACCCAAAATCAACACAGGACCAGAAGCAGGGAAATTAACCCGGCCAGTCTCCAGGACGGCATCCTCTCTTGCCACACCCGCTGCAAATATTCATGACTCACTTGCTGTCTCATCATTTCCACTCCTCACCCCCATGTTTGACTTTCAACCATACTCTGTTTTATAAAGTACTTACACAAATCTATAACTCCTTACAGAAATATGCTAGGCAAAAGGAGTACAATTGTGGCATTATTCGTCCCACCTTGAATGGAAGACTACAAATACCAGAATGCAATTCAATAATAGGCCAAAATAAATGCCATGTGGATTTTGTCAATGTACTTTCAAGACTTAAAAGACTTGTAAAAAAAAAAAGGTAAAGTTTCAGTGTTACCTGTTTGTGTTTCATTGTTTGACAAAGTGAAAAACACCATGGGGACCAATAAAAGGAATCCGAAGCCAGCGCGAGCACGCTTGACAGCAGCTCACTCGGCTAATGCTTCTCGTGCTAACAAGACATACGGTAAGAAAGGGGTCTGGGAGGAAACCATGCCATAATTCTGGTGTTTCCAACAGTCTAGTAGAAGTTTGTTCCTCTTTCTACAGAGACTCTATGAGTACTATCCAGCATACACATAAGAAAATTACAGTAATCCGGGGAGGACGAGCACCTTAGTTTTACTTCTCCGTTTAAAATGCAAATAATATTTAATAGCATGTCAGCTAATGGATAATGGGTTTTTATTTTGTTTTCTGTCCACTTTGGTGCGCACGGATTATTTCTACACGAAATGGTATGTGATTCTTTATTGGCTAAATATTAAAGGATAGTTCCGGGACTTTTTTTTTATTGTCCCTACGGTTCGGCCATGTGTTTTTAAGCATAAATCGGTAGATCGTAGAAAACTTTCCTATGGACCTTACCCGACTTTTCGTCCATTAACGCACTCAAAATCAGCCGCCATTTTCTGATAATCCTATCATTTCCCCCCATCGCCCTGGCTCACCTGCTTTTGCGGCACTAAATCAAATCCCCCGCCCCTGAAACAGACTTTATCAAAACATTCATATTCCCCGCCTCTATCCGTGACGTGACTGTGCTGCGTAGGCAAACGCGCCCAGGCGTCTTCTACGCGACTACAGACAGAACCCGGAAACCAACACAGATCAGCTCACAACACAGCGCGCCACAATTGGGAATATGAAACTGTACTTTTAAATCAAACCGCAAGATTGTAAATTTGGTAAAGTACATTTATTTGACATCAAATGTTTAGAGAATATTCAGCGATTTGCATTTTTATTTGCTCACGTTCCAAAAAGTTCGTTTTGAGGCACGCAATGTTCCTTTGCTGTACACAGGGTCTTAGATCATCTCACAATACAGCGCCACAATTCGGAATATGAAACTGTGGTTTAAAAGCAAACGGCAAGATTGTCCATTTGGCAAAGTACATTTATTGGACATCAAATGTTTAGAGAATATTCTGCGATTTGCATTTTTCTTTCTCTCGATCCAAAATAGTTCGTCCTGAGGCAAGCGATGTTCGTGTGCAGTACACAGGGTGTTGGTTTACGATAAAATAAGCTCTTCGGTCGCACTGATAATCGCATGGCTGTTCCAACAACGAGGCACTAGGCCACCACAACGGTCTGTATGTTGCATCTAGCCGTTAGTACCGCGTAAGGGCATACTTGTACTTGGCGATCGTCCCATAAAATGGTCAGGGTGGTAACGTTGTTCACGCGGAGAAGCAACTGGCGGTTATAAAAGCCATCCGCCGGTGTCTGGTACTCGTGACACATACAATAATGAAGGATGTACCTGTTTTAAAAACATAAAAAATGAAATTAGTCTCACCATCAGATCTTTATTAAAATTATTCATTTTATATATTAGGTCGGGAAATTATTTCATAGCTAGGACAGTGCAACTGGGTATTATACGTCAAGGGGGGGCTGTAGGATACTGAGACAGTCCCCCAGTGTAGGGGTTGACAGGGAGGCAGTGCAGGTGGAGAGTGGAAGGGCCCAGGACCGAGGTCGCAGACAGTGGACCAGTTGTAGCAGGGGAGAGGGAGAGAGAAAGCAGAAGCAAAGAGGAAGGTTTTGAGGTGCTTCCGTAAAAGGAGATGGTTCTCCTGAAGATAGTGCGCGGTACAAAACAATATGCCACATAGAACGAACAAGTACAACTTAACCCGTCTTTAAAGCTACTGTGTAGTAATTAAATTGCGGTATAAACTCATCTAAAGATTTACTTACATTATATTTGCATTTTCCATGCAAGGTTCGTTTTGGTTCTTGGAACTATACACGTTATTCACATGCGGATAAGTATTTGAATAACTTTAAAAAAATAGAAAGATAATTTGACTAAACTCAGAACATGTGACTAGTTCCTTGCATGTACTGTCTTGAACGAAAAGAAATTGGACGCAAAATGATTATGGTACATGGCCTTACCTTGACGAACAAACAGTTAGATGCAGGGATCAGAGTAGTTTCTTGTCGTAGAACAGGGAGCAGTTCACAGGTTGCAAACTGACGAGTTTCCTCGAAGTGGTCACGGAAGTTCACAGAGACGAAGAGCAGATAACCAGCACCTTCACGGGTTGACTAGCAAAGCGCAAAGAAGTTCTCATTAGAAATATGAAGTGGGTTATAAAGAATTTGAAACAGGGATGTGTTTGTGAATGAATGACGTGTATATGTCGTGGCATTATGCGGTTTGCAGGGGGTCGTCCAGCGTGAGGGGGGATGCTTGGCAGGAGACACGGGGTCTGGAGGTAGACATGGGAACAACAACCCATGCTCTATAGACCACTTTGAAGTGTACATGGTCTTTGGCACCTCTTGGCCTTTATCGCTCCCTGACAGCTCCACTTGCCAGCACAACTACCCCGGTGCGAACTGCCTTTGATAGGGCAGGGGGGGGTGGATTGGGGCGGTGGTCATGCAGACAAGACACAGGAAGACTCGTGAATGGAGACACACTTATGTGGATTGCAGGGGGCCGTCCAGCGTGAGGGGGATGCTTGGCAGGAGACACGGGGTCTGGAGGTAGACATGGGAACAACAACCCATGCTCTATAGACCACTTTGAAGTGTACATGGTCTTTGGCACCTCTTGGCCTTTATCGCTCCCTGACAGCTCCACTTGCCAGCACAAGTACCCCGGTGCGAACTGCCTTTGATAGGGCGGGGGGGGGGGTGGATTGGGGCGGTGGTCGTGCAAACAAGACTCGTTTGCCGCAGGGCCTCACCAAGGAGAGGCCATCTAACTGCATGTAAGAGGCAGGCTGCAGGATCTAGTACATCAAAGGCATCGGGGTGAGTTTATAAATACCTCACCCTCCCAGGAGAATATATGGGTGCAGTTCACCCTGGAGACCCTGGATGCCTAGGCAGCTAGTCAGCAGCAGGCTGGCCTGTGGTGGCAAGGCGGCACGGGCCAGAGGGGGTCATCTCTGTACCCGGTGCCCAAAAGGATGATTTATTATGATCAACCATATGGATTATTTACCTATAACCATGTTTTGTATCAATAAAATCCAACGGCCTTCCTTTTATTGCCAACGCTTGAACAAAGTGGTGTGGTAAGTATTTTTGGGGGAGGAGGCAAGGCCTGGAGGCTTGATGCCAACCCGCAAAATAACATATGTATGTCTGCTGCATATGGGTTCAACGGTTATGTGGATTGAAGGTGGGCGGCCAGCGTGAGGGTGGATGCTGGACGGAGACATGTGGTGTGACAAGACAAGGCACAGGAAGACTATTCAATGGAGACACACTAGATTCATTTAAAAAATCAAAACAACCATTGTTAAAATATATGTTGGGTTTTATTTTAGATCTTAATTTCAATTGAACATAAATAATAAACATTACACATTGTAAAGTTCCGGTTGCAGCACATCCAGGGAAAATCTGCGGTATTGTCCACTGTCGCTGGGGAAATGTTGTCTAATGGCAAGTACCGCACAGGCAGGTATTACTCTCCGAACGCGGTGTCCGAGCCTCCCGTGAAGCCACCAAGTGAAGCAACGATAGGCCACCAGCCTGTACCACCTGTGAAAATGAAAGATGCAAACTGTATTAAAATGACAAAACTTTCTTATCACTGTCGATTCAGGTAAAAAATGTCATTCTGCTTTGAAAAAAATTCTATCTAGAAAATGCACAATATCGAACCAATTTACATGCATTCGAATGATATGTAGATGTAATTTTATATGTGGGAGACGACCATGACATAGTAGTGGCATCACTGACATCACAACCAGAGTATACTTACTCGTTACTCGGATTACGCGGACGAACAGTGCCGCGAAGTTCGTGCATAAGCACCATCATCATCCTCAACACGGTCCGTGAGAGGCAGGCTTCCCTGAACTCTGGCAGCTCGGTGATGCATTGCGGACTTGGCTCGCCTTCCGAAATGTAGGCCAAGCACCCGGAATTTTCACGGCAGCAGCAGTTCTCCTCCTCAGTTGGCATTAGCTCGCACCGATTGCACGTGCACCAGGTGGAGACGCCGTCCATGCGACATGGCTCTTCATCCGTTGACTGGTCCTCCCAACTGCCGTCCGAATCCCCATCGTTTTCGCGTGCTTGCCTTTCCAGTAGTTCTTCCTCGGTGTACTCGGGCTCGTACATATGCGGCATTATTGTAGCCATTGTGTGGTAAAGAAAGTAAAATAATTTACAGAGATGGTACAGGTGTTCACAAGGCCTAGAAGCGGCGAAGGTAGCTGACCAGAGCACAGAAACGAGTCACAGAATACTCAAAGTAACAGAGAGAGAGTAATGGAATCGAAAATCTGCTGCTGTGTGTTGTGAAACGGTGTGTTTATACTTATAGAGGAAAGAGGCGTCCTGCCATTTCCATGGCGACACTTCATTAGCTGAGCCGCAGCGATTGTTGACACAAAACGTGCTTTGGCGTTGGGAAATGGGCGGTACGCGTCTGCTAATGTCAGGCTCAGGGGCGGGGGATTTGATTTAGTGCCGCAAAAGCAGGTGAGCCAGGGCGATGGGGGGAAATGATAGGATTATCAGAAAATGGCGGCTGATTTCGAGTGCGTTAATGGACGAAAAGTCGGGTAAGGTCCATAGGAAAGTTTTCTACGATCTACCGATTTAAGCTTAAAAACACATGGCCGAACCGTAGGGACAATAAAAAAAAAGTCCCGGAACTATCCTTTAACTACATGGTTTGCTAATTTGCCTAAAATGAAAAAGCATATGTTTTTATGGAAATTTAGACATATGTACTAAAGTATTGCCTACATACTGCCCTGAAGAAGGTTTAATCCGAAATGCATTGGCAATTAAGTATTATGGGCAACTTGGGATGAAAACTCAATCCTTTATGAACAAACGTTGCTGTAAAGAAAACAACAGGAATGTGAATTAAACATATCCCGTTACTAAAAATCCATTTTCCAATTGACTTTTTATACCCTGAGCAATTTTGTTACAAAATGTTTTTTACCTACTATTGGTAGAAACCTTATGGGGCAAACTGAGAAGCGCCATTCCTAACAAGGTGTTTTTCACTTTGTTTTTTTTGTTTTCGAGGTTTGGATAGGTCCTTGTGCTATAGGACAGATTTGGACTGGCAGCTCCAGGCTAAAGTATTGGAATGCTAAACTGAATTCAGTTATAGAATTGGAGCAACATACAAGTATCATGTGTAGTGCCCTCCTCTCCACGTTTTCATCAATGTTTGACAAAGTCATGCTTCATATATAAATGTGAGAAAAATGTGACATTCTAACTATAATTGTCGCTTTTGATGTGTTAAACATGAACCTAGCTGGGCTAATAAGGCAGATAATTACACATATCACACAAAACAGTTTTAAACTGTCCTGGAGGCGGGCACATATTTTAGGCAGCTGAATTGTACTTTGTATGTGCTCTTTCAAAATAAAAATGCTCCTTTGCGATTGTTAACAAACGTTAAGAACGTCTTGTCCAAAACAATTGTCTCTTAAATTAACCATCACGTGTAAATCGCTCCCACTTTAAATACTCTGCTCAAGTGACTTAAGGCAAAGGTGTCCTGCTGCTGGGACAATGAGTGTGCTGAGCAGGAACACGGCACTGCTGCTCAGCACCCTCATTGCCCTGCCAGCAGGACCCCTTTCCCATTCAGCACCCCTATTATCAATGAGGGTGCCGAACCGAACGAGAGATGTGCCCCGCTCCCAAATGTCCCGGTATGGCCCCTCAAATAGCTACTCAGGGGGGGGGGGGCAAGCTGACCTTCCCCGCCCGCCACTCGCTATCAGCGGACACTCACCATTGACGGCCTGCGGTTCTTGGAGCCCCGCGTTCACGGACCTGCAAGCATCAGATTTTGGATTTCCCAAGTTCCTTCCGTCTAAAGACAAAAAGACAGCATGGTATTCATAGCTTCCCAGTGAAGGCTGCTAAACTATGGAACTTACTGCCACAAGACTTGAGAGCTGACCAACCCTACCTTCACTTCAGAAAAATGCTATCAAACATATTATCTCCACTGACCCCTAGTCTCCTACCCTTTAGGCTGTATTCCTACTCACCCGCTATTCTCACTTAATTCTGTGTCACTGCTTTTAAGTTCATGTGTAATCTAATCTATTTTTTAGATTCAGTGCTATACCCAGTGTGACCTGTATATTTGTACATTATATATTGTTGTATCTACATAAGCCATTATATTGTATATTGTATATTTTGTATATTGTGTAACCTAGAAAGCTTTGCATTTTCTTATTGCTGCGCCCTGCTTCCTACGGGTTTGGTACGCATAAAAAGTGAATAAACAAACAAACATTCACAGGGCAGTAGAAGATATCGAGCACATGAGGCTATGGACGGGAAGGCGGCTCTGGTGGATCCCTTGTGTTCTGCCCTCAAGGACATCACAACCCCTACAAGAGTGAAGGGCTCATCCCATAGCCTCCTGCATGTGACCTTCTCACACAATCCAACAGCCATCACTGTACCAAGAAACACAAATAGGCATGGCTGAAGACAGGATTATAATTATAAATATTATATAATTATAATTGTTCTTTTATAATAAGCTTAATACAGGGACGGGGCCCAGGATTCGAACCTGTGTTGCTTCCAAGACGAACGCGTTGCCCTCAGCTATCCTCCTGGCCATGATAAAGCACTTTGCACAAGAGGAACAGAAAGGAAGGTAGAAGCAGGGAAGCACAGTCACAAAGTGAACCAGCAGGGAAAGAAGGAGCTGTTTGTGTAGTGCAAGATGATACCACCTGTGTAAAACTGTAGCAAAAAATGACAGAGAAGGAACAAACAAGAAACAGGCCACACCACACAGACTAGAACAAATGCCAGAAATAGAAATAAACAGCAGAAGAGGCAGACAAGGGAAAGAAGAACAAGTCGGACAGAGTGGAATATGACAGAGGCATGGCAAGAGAGGAGAGGAAAAGAACAGCTGGGGCAGGTGATTGCAGAACAAACAGCAAAAGGGGCAGATGCAGAGAAACAATGTAAACTGCCATGGAAGGATCTGCAGCAAAGCTGCCTACAAAAAGGAGATGGGATCTGGCAGAGGCTAAACACAGGAGGCACAGTAAGCAAAGGAGATGTTGGCAAATGTTACAGCAGCAATGTACAGCAAGCGCTTGCCTAATGATTGTGAGGTTTTCATGGTTACCCCTGCTTGCCTTTGAGAGCCAGTAGTGCAGTGACCCTAAGGGCATGTGCACCCCTTGAGCTTCATGATGGTAAGCCCAGAGTTACTGCACTGCACCATTATCGCTTAGCATGAGCCCCTTAGATGGATACATTTCCCATAACGCCACGGGACCTGCAACAAAAATAACAACCCTGGAAGGTGGCCCTAGGGAAAATAGGGTCAAATCCACCCCGGGTCAAAATGTGTGCCGGTCTCTTTAGGGAATCCCCCAGATAGAACGGCAGACATTATACAAGCCCCCACGGGACAGGCAAGGGTCCATTTAAGGGAACTGAGGAGAGCAGTCCCACAGAGCGAGCAGCAACTGTTTAATCATAAATCTACAAGAAGACAGAATTAGCAACTCCAAGATGGCGGACTTACTTCCTGAGGCTGCAGTCCAGCAATCATTGGAGAACCACCCAGGCCAGAGAATTACAATTCCAACCACCCTTATAGCAAGTCTGCACACATGCATTTCTTTACCCCCAAACAGAGGCTGCAAGGAGGAGTTAAGGCACTATATAAGCCCAGACTTCCAATCCGTCAGTGTGGGAGCTTGAATGAAGGAGAATGGTGGCTGGGGTAGGAGCAAAAGGAGTTTGAAGGGAGCTGGAGGAAGGAACTGTACAGATCCTGGAGAAGGAGACAGGAGAGGCGGCCCTGGTGGAGGATGGCGAGGGTAAGGAGGCAGAAATTAAATTTACATTTGAGGGGGCGGGGAAAGAGCAAGTAGAGGTATTACTAGAATCTAACAAGGAGGGAGGGATGTGTAAGGAGGCTGGTGGGAAAGATATAAAGGAGGACATTCAAGATTTGTTGTTGGATGAGGTTGTTCAATTAAAGGATGAGGTGGGAGAATTTATGGAAGTGGCTGGCTGAGTCAAGGAGAAGGTCAAGATATTGCGGGATGAGTTTGGCAAGTTGAAAGAGGAGGTTGGGAAAACGCTGGAGGAGGAGATCGGAGACTTGGTGGATGGGTTAGATTTCTTAGAGAACGTGGTCAAAGGAGGGATACAAGAGAGTACGCAGGAGGAGAGTTCAATGAAGTTGTAGGAAGGGAGATCAAGGTGGCAGAGGAGAGTACTAAGGAGTTGTTTGGCAAATATATTGAAGAAACTGTGGAGGAGATTTGGCAGGTCAAGCACGAAATCAATAAAAAGATACAGTATAATCAGAAAGAGGGTCAAGATCAAAAGTGTGAAGAAGAGACTGAGAAGGACGATAAGGCAGAAAGAGATGGACAATGGTTGAGAAAGAAAAGAGAACTTGAAGTGAGTGATAAAGAGTTTGTACGAGAAATGATGAGAAAAATAGAGAAGATGAGGGGGTGGAAGGCACTTGAGAGAAATGACAAGGAGATTAGAATTTGGAAAAAGCTGTAAACAGAGCTATTTAAAAGATATCAGAATGAGATGGCGCAAGAGTGGGGAGACCAGGAGAGCTATATAGTAGGAAAAGGCTTTAAGGCAAGACAGGTATCCAGAGAACATCAGGAGGTACTAGAGGGCAAGTCTGGCCCTATGTGTGACGAGGCAGAAGACGGTGGCGAAGCTGCAAGGAGGGAGGTTTTCATAGACTGGTGCCGAAGAGACGGGTGGCCAAAACCAGGGGAAAGCTTTGTCACCCCAGTAGAGAGGACATAATTCCTAGGAGGCCATCAACACAACCTAAGCCAGGCCCCCTCTTCACAAGAAACAGCGATGCTCCTTTCATGGAGCCCAGGAACAATGAGCTACTTAGGGTTCAGGAACCCCGTAAAACACTTTCACCTGGAAGACCCAAGAAGAGACCATTGTAGCTGAAACCCCATATCAGAGAGCGAGAGAGGGAATTGGGACGTGACCCCCCAGGAGACCACTGCTGATGAACGTTTGAGAGACTTTCTGGTTACCTTCATCCACCCAGTATGTTGCTTTGGCTGCAACCTGAACACAAATAAACTTGTTTCACTTTCAGCCTGATTGTCTGTTATTCAGTGGCGGCAGTCCTAACACTGGCCAGATTCTTTCGTCTTCCCAGTGCAAGCATATGCAAGCAAAACAAACTCTCCGAAATTAAAGTTCGAAAATACACTTTCTTGGATACTTTCCACTGCTATGCCTTCAAACTCGAAAATAACATTTGGGAAAAAATCTTCGTGCATGTATTTGGTTAGTGTTATGTTAGAGGTGTCTCTTTGCTACCCACCACAAATGACTCCACCCCGGCCTGCTTTCTATCCTCTTATGTATGTTCCTCACCCTGTGTTCATGCACTTGATTTCAAATGCTCTAACAGGGTCCACCCACATTACTCCTCATATAGCTTGCTGGCCTTTCCATCTAATTTAGCATGTTATACCAATTGTTGAAAGGCCCCACTGGTCTGCAGAAAGCACCTCCCATAGGGACAGACCACACACGACCGACCGCACCCACACCCCGTCACCAAGGGTGGTGGGTTACGCCAGGAGGACGAGATGCACATGATGCCCCAATACCTAATGCCGTGTTGTACATTTTCTAAAGGTATCAAAATTGATGATAATGGAAGTCATAATGATCAGTATAATTATCAGGGCATCCATGCCATTCCTTCTGAGGAATATCATTTTTCTGTAGTAATATGGCAGCTTTTAGCTACATGAGTGATTTTGAAGTTGTGACGCTACCCATTCCTTGGTTGTAGCCCATCTTAACTTGACTCTGGCTAACTCAATGTCCGAGGTCCCACTAACATTGAGGTTTCCAATAATGGGTGCAAGATAAGATGGAATCAAACCAAAATCAAGAAAATGACTACAAGATTACAACAATTTGTGTGTCGATTATCCTATGATACGTCTCATTTAGATTGGGAGGCAATAGGCACCCTTTTTAGAAAATGGACTAATGAAGTAGCCTCTGTGTGTGGCACCCCGATCGTTGTATCTGGTAAGAGTCACGAGCTCCCATATGACAGAGTGTGTGATTAAAAGACGTTTATACTGTTGTGAACTCTGTAATTTGACGAGATCTTCATCCTCATTGACGGAATATGTCAAACAAAGCCAGCGCTTGAAAAATAGGTATAGGGGATGGTGCAAGCGTCTTCGCTCTGAACAAATCATTCTTAGGTAGCAAGGTTTGATTGCAACCATTCAAAAGGGCGATAGCAGAGCCATATGGAAAGTGTTAAATAAAGCTAGAGGGTACAGCTTGTCCCAGTCTCTGAATGCCATTGGTGAAACGACATGGGTAGACTATATCTCTGCTAATATGTATGACACCCAGATAGTGGAAAAAGTCGCCCGCACAACAGAAGCCTGGCCCCTGGCATTTAACAGAAATGTGATTATTAACATTATAGGCAAACTTAACAACTCCCGAGCTCCTGGCCCTAATGGCCTCGTCTCGGCTGTTGTAAAACATGATCCTTTAAGCTGGTCGTTGGTCTTGATGACATTATATAAAAAGGTTTGTCTAGAAAAAAAGAATACCCGAGTCATGGACCACCTCGATTCTGACCCCTGTGCACAAAGCCGGGTCCAGGCCCATGCCTGGTAATTATAGAATTGTATCTTTACTTGGCACAACAAGTAAGACATTTTCCGCCATAGTTCTCAATCATTTCCAAAGCCGGACAGTTGAGAATACGATTTTTCATCCTTTCCAGTCTGGATTCCGAGCCGGGTCAAGTACTATGTATAGCATCCGTATACAGGAGGCAATTATGACCAGGGCTAAACGGCGCGGTAATCCCTCCGTTTATGTTACTTATGTTGATTGCAGCTCTGTTTTTGACAGGGTCAACAGCAATACATTTTATGGTAGATCCTGTCATCGTATGGCTGTCCTATATAGCTACTAGAAATCTTGATGAAGTTGCATCAAAACAACACAGCCCGAGTTCGACTTGATAACAACAGACGATTAACTGGTTTAATAGAAATTAAGAAGGGAGTCAAACAAGGCTGTTTATTAGCTGCTCTGCCTTTCAATCTGTACAGCGCCGAATTAATTTGGCGCATGGAAAAACATGCACATTGCTCTATTAGATTTAAAACCACTAAGGTCTCAGCGTTACTGTACGCTGATGACCTTGTGATTACTGACCATACTATAAAGGGCATGAAAGCCATATTGGAAGAATTGAGCAGATTCACAAGTGAATATGTCATGACTATTCATTTTAAAAAGACCAAGACCATGCTGGTAGGATCAAGAAAAGTTAATAGACCTGCAATGAATATTAGCCGGGGTGTTATTTTTTTTTTTTTAATTGGTTGGTTGGTAATCAACCTTTCAATTTAATATATAACACAAATTAATCACATTGAACATCAAAATGAATTAAAAATAAAATCAAGCTCAAATCAGTACCCAACAAAACCCTACAACCCCTCTACTTCAGCATTTCATCATTTTACAACAACAAAAAGTGGCAAAATCATAATTCTGGGGTGTTATTGACTACACATGCTCCTATAAATATCTTGGAGTAGAGATGGACATTAAATCTTGTTATCAGCCATTAATAGAAAGGAAAACCCAGTGCGCCAGCCACATTACTAATTTAGTAAGCAACCATGGTTTGCAATATAACGGGTATACATGGAAAGGAATTATGCTGCTTTATACCCAATGGTTTATACCAGTGTTAGTCTATGGCCTTGAAGCCCTTACCCTTGACAACTTATTATGGCTGGACAAAGTTAAAGGACACTTCTGGCAGTCTATATTAAGCCTACCTCCCTCTTGTCCTATTCAATATATAAGAGTGGAATGTGGTCCAATTTCTATAAAAGCCATTATTCAATATCCAAGAGACTTACTCCCGTTAAAAGCAATGTGTCATCCGGTCAGTGATATGCTGAGAATCATGGGAAAAGTAGTCTTCGATCTAGAAAGAAGCAACTATCCAGAAAAGTATTATCTACATTGTATGGATTTGTATGCGGCTCTTAACTGGTCATTAGACCGCTCGTTCTGTGGTAGATACGGTGCCATTAAGAGAGCCTTTATACAGAAATCTTTGATGAAAGATTGGGTTGATAATCTTGAGCGTTTGGGTAAACTGCATAACTATGTATATCTGGAGGGGATTGTTGTGTTGCTTCTCCTTAGGGGAGGAAACCTTCCCATCTGAAAGGTATTGCAAGAAGCCTCATATGTGAAGAGGCCATCCTTTGTGATGTCATGGAATGTTGGTGCATGTTTCTTGTTTTTGTTCTAGGATTGTCAGTTGGTGGAGAGAGCTGAAGGGAAGGGAGCCCACGAGATGTGGGGTTCTTCTTTTCCCATAATTAACCTAAATAAATCCTAATTCCAAACTTATCTGCCTCTGCCGCATCGTCATAACAATGGCGACGAGGATGGGATGCGAGGCCATGGAAGGCAGGTGAAGGGAAGACCCCCAGCTGAGAGCTCTGCTCGCTCCGCCGAGCCCCGCGTTGAGCGAGGCCCTGTGAACTTGTCCCCTGCGTCCTGCCGCCTGCCCCTTTCAGGTTTTGTCCACCATGGCTTGGTAGGTGTAGGGAGACCGATCTCGTTGTGGACGAAGTGAGAAGATCATTGGTGAAGAAGAAGTCAGAATGGGTCACGCGTGAAAACTTGAGGAGAGGGAAAAAGGAGTTATGCGTGGAGTGTGTTGACTGGGTCAGGATAAAGAGAGGAGTGATAAAGAGGAAAGGGGACTCCCTTTATTCGGATCCTGTCATAGGTGTGGCAGTCATGAAAGGGGCAGTGCGAGTTGCCGGAGGGCAAGTGTGGAATAAAGATAGAATTGCCACTGTGAGGAGAGCCCATATGTGAGGGCCATGTGTGAGACGATGTCCGGGAGATGAACTTAAGGAACTGATAACCGACCCATTCATGGCGGCCTGTTTTAAATCAGTTTTATGAAATGTAGCCTAGTTGTTGTAACACATATAAAAGGAGTAAAGTGATCTAATGAAATGTTACATGAAATGAAAAAGTGAGTAAAAAAAAAAAGGGAAGATGTGTTGTGTTGCTTCTCCTTAGGGGAGGAAACCTTCGCATCTGAAAGGTATTGCAAGAAGCCTCATATGTGAAGAGGCCATCCTTTGTGATGTCATGGAATGTTGGTGCATGTTTCTTGTTTTTGTTCTAGGATTGTCAGTTGGTGGAGAGAGCTGAAGGGAAGGGAGCCCCATGAGATGTGGGGGTCTTCTTTTCCCATAATTAACCTAAATAAATCCTAATTCCAAACTTATCTGCCTCTGCCGCATCTTCATAACAGGGATCACTTACATCTATCGTTGTCCTCAACGGTACTTGATTAGATGTCCGCCTACAGCAGTGCGTAGATTTAGGCTGTTTATGCGAATCAATCAACTCCCGGTGAGAGCAACGCACGGAACACAATGGCAACAGGCAACATGGCAAAGGTATTGTCGTATGTGTGATGTTGAAGGTAACCCAAAAACAATAAGACATATACTGACTGCGTGCCTTAAACGTATACCCCTATATAGGTGTATGTATAGCCACAACGTACATAATTATGAATGTGTAGCATCTATACATTACTGGCACTTATGTTTAAATACTTCATCTGAAGTTATGATCATAGCGTTGTACCCTGTATAGAAGATGGCTATGTACATCATTAAAACTGACAAATTCATAAGACATGTATTTATAATTTGCTGCTTGTGTTATGTTACACAACATATGCCCATTGGGCTATTGAACTTGTATTTTTCGATTGCAATATTTATGATATGTACAGTGATGACTATGATCCTTGTTTGTCAACGAGAGTCCGAAAAATAGTAATTATGTTCTCTATGAGAACTATTAATGGTCATTAGAACTATGGTAGAATAGAACTTATTTGTATGTATTTTCATGTGGTTTAATGAATTAACACCTAGTGATATTATGATATTGTTGATATCTAATGTATCTAATGTGTTGCTGATGATGTTTGTGATTATTATATGTGACGTATTTCCTGTTATAAAAGTTAAATTCGAACTATAAACAATAAATAAATAATCTTTCCTTTGGTTTAAACTGGGAAATCAGGTAACAAACAATACAAACTTTAAAACCCTCATCTAGATGTATGGTTAACCAACAGAGTGAGTTGTGTAATACTAAAACCGAAATGTGTGATGAATTGAAGAATCAAAAGGTTGGGTACTTCAAGTCACATAATACCATAAGTACTGGGCCAAGGAAGAGGAGCTCAGACACACAGAACTGCAATACGCAGTCTGGTGTTCTGAACAATCAACACCCCTCAGGTGCGGGTGGATGGTAAGAAGTGGCAGTAATAGTAGCAGAAGACGTTGTTTGTGACCGTGTATGCAGCAGGGGCAGAAGGAAGACGATGGGACCACTTCTGTGTCTCTGGTGGATAATCATGCTGAGAGAGTTGTGAGCCAGAGAAGCTCAAGTTGCAGAGATCACGCAGTGGGAAGCACTGTTTTTGCAGGTGACCCAGTGGGAGAGAAGCGCTCTCTATACTTTGTGTCTGCCACCAGTGGCTGGCAAGCACCAGGACACGAGAGAAGTAATAAGAACTCTTACTCAGGAAGGCGCAAGTCAAGGGACCGAAACCAGGTGCTCCTGAATTGAAGAGCAGAGTAGAAGCAACAGCGGAAGCGAGAGACACTGATGAATATACTTCCAGGGCACCAGTGGTGCAGGGATGAATATCGGTTTCTAAACCATCAATCAGCCCCACACCTCTAGTACACCAGAAGGGATCCAAACAGATTGGAAACCCGAGTCAATTATAAACCTCCTTGTCCGATTTTGGCAACGTGGACGGAATGGCAGGCTTATTTCTGAAAGGTTGTGGATCGCTGGTTAGTTGCAACACAGCAAAAATACAATTATTACCCAATGAGAAAAGGTACTGTCCAGTCAAGGCTGTATACAAATATGTACTTTATTATTATCACAACAGACAGTTCTAGCAAACTACGAAATACAACCCACCCTGTAAGGAATGGAGAGGACAGACAGTTTCAAAAAGGAAACGGGATGCACTCTGGAAACTGACAGGAGGGTAGTCGGTATAGTAATCCATCGCAATAGTTCAAAGATACTTGGTTTCAAAACAACGGGAGAAATGGGTCATAAAATGTCACTAGGGGCCTTCGGAGAAGAACCAGAGGAACAGACTCACTGTAGATGTTCTTGGTGCTCAACACGGTCGAATCAGTTTCAGGACGCTTGGCAGCTTCTGTGACAGAGTTCAACACGGGTCACAGCTTTGGCTATCAGGCGGCAAACAGCTTGGCGAGCGAGGCTGGATGGACAACTGCAGGCTGGCCTACCTAGCTGCTCGGGATCAGGAATCATTGTGTCAGTGCTGGTCGGCGGTTCTGAAGCACTGGTCATCCTGGTCGAGGCATCTCGGCTGGCTTTAGCAACTGCAGGGTAACATTCAGCGGTGCAGTCGGTTGCAGCTAGAGGGGCTCTACTGGCTCGAAAAATGTCCTTTAAGGCAGACATCGGTAGATGCTTGTCGATGCACTCCTCCTAGCTTCTTAACTGGGCTCGTGTCATCCTTTAAGGCAGACGGCCCAACGCTGAGGAGAGTGTTGCAGGCAGCTGCCTTGTCCTTGGGTTGATTCAGAGACTCTCTGGGACTTCCCACCATTGGAAGCTTGCTGCAGAGCCTAACAGGGCATGCTGTGTGCTGGCTAGGTACAGGTTCTGGAGATGCTGTAGGGTCTTCTGTGTTCAGTATCTCCCCTTGTTCGCTGGGAGATGTTTAGGGGAGGGATCTTGCTTCCCTCTTGGAGGTCCTGGCCTTCCTTCACTGGTGGAAGATGGAAGGCAGACTGTACCTTCAGCGAGGGTCCAAGGCCTAGTTCTTCTTGCTACTCCTTGCAAAGTCTTCAGATGATCTCCCTAAAAGAGGAGCTCAGCCTTCTTTTATAGCCAAATGGGCCACAGCGATTGGTGTAGGCTAAGCCCATCTTAATGAACCAATCCTGGGTCCCCACTGTGAGAACCCTGAGGGTATTCTCCCAAGTAAACCCTGCTAATCCCTTATTAAGGTGACCAGGGAAGAACTGGCCCTGAGACGAACAAAGGAGGGTCTCCTGAGTAGGGGAACTCAGGGTTATGCTCAGGGGAATGCCATAGGTGAGAGGCAGTATTATACCGGGGAAGGAAGAAAGGAGGACGAGATCCCTAAAACCTTTGTAGCCTGTAATACATCTGCTTCCCTTCTTCCCATTGAATCCCTCTTGTCCAGACCCAACGACCCCTCTGTATATAACAAATCCCCTAGGATCCCAAACCACGCTGCACCCAGAAACTATTTCTCCCAGAATCCCTGTTTTTCTGTTTCCTACCCAAATACTCCCAATCGTTCTTGCCCACGTCCCTCTGGTTATTTCCCCGAATTCCCAATCTGCTTTTATAAACCACTACCGTTCCCACAATCCCCCTTATTCATCTCACCAACCTAACAACCCTCACCTTTCCGAGTTAACCGACTACCCATTTCCTTAAGACACCTTTTTTTTAACACTTTCCCTTTCGTACACTGTAACAGATAACAGACTGACACCAGAGCCATTTACCTGACATGTCCCATCACACGGGTTAGGCAGAGTCAGGCAACTGACAATCACGCACACCTGATGGCCCTCTAGGAGGGAAATCATAAGACCGGGAGTTACAGCTGGCGTGCAGAGCAACAGATGTCAATGGTACAGGGGGGCCTCCCGCTTTGATAACGCAGGCAGAGAGGCAAGCTGGCTACCGTGGTACTATCCTTGACTCCAGAGAACAAAGAAGCCAATGGGTTCAGCACAGACAGTGAGTCGGAGGAATCTGATATCAAACCGAACTATGTTAAACCCAAGGTTGCGAGAAGCAAAATTATGAATGCAAGAAGAAAGAACTTGTGTGTATGAAGAAAACCCAGTTGAGGTCCAGGTGCAGAGGGGTTCAGCGCCACGTGGGCGCTCAATTGAAAGGCTCTGACCAGGACCTGTTTTGTTTAAAAACTACATTAACCCGAAGGCCCTACGAAAAGGGTGGCGTAAGGCGTTAGAGTGGTGCTACAAGGGTCACGTCAAATCCCTTATACCATCAAAAATCTCTGACCTGTTACCAGTGAAAAGTTAGGAAGAAGGAACCCCCGTTTTCCACAACAATTGTGAACTGTGAACCCAAAAGAGGGATGTCGAAAGAAAGCTAAAGAGAAGGAAACCCTGATTTTCTGATAAAACTGAGATAAACATGAATTGTATTAGGAATGCATACACTGTATACAAGAAGGGGGCCATAGTGAACATGACAGAGGGAGGCCCATTTGCACAAGAAGGATCCAAGCCCAACAGAGGGAGATCACAGGAGCGAGTTTGTACAAGAGGGATCCGAGACCGGCAGAGGGAGAACCCAGGGGCGAAAAGTAATCGTCCAAAGAACCTTTGTTAATTTTGTTATTTTACATCAAGAGTAATACACCCATGAGCATTATGTCGACAAGAGTAACCCCGGTTGAGGGTTGTCCACAGTAGGGAATTGCGTAAAAATACATTTGAGTGATATAAGCAATATGTGAAAGGCTGTAGTTAACCCAATGGAGGGAAGCCCAAATTGCAGGAAGGATCTGAGCCCGGCGGAGGGAGATCCAAAGGGCGAAGAACAATCACCCAAGGTACAAGAGTACCAACGAAACCTGTTTGTTTGTTTGTCATTGTGAAGTACCACAGGCCTTCTGAGACAAGAGACTTTTGCAGGAAAAAGACTTGGCCTAAGAAGGTTTTTGATATTGTTGAAATGAGCTGTGAACCTCATGCTAACAAGGCCAAGGAGTGTGCTGTGCTCGAGAGACCCTCCTTGTCCCGTGATTCAAACGCAGGGAAGGGAGACCCAGCCTTACCATCCTGACTTTCATTTGGTGAACACTTTTCTTTTCTGGTGAACATTATCCCACACTCTTTTTTGTGTGTAATTTAGTAGTAAGGATTGGCAATCATTTTTTTTAGCTTAGGCCCTTTTTATTTGACAAGACGCCACTAGGACTGCCTCATTATTATTTGATGGTCATAGCTGGCTCCCATCTTAGATTTAGGTTTAGATTAGGCCTTTATCTCACCCATTATAAAGTTCAATAAACACCCTTGAACTGTGATCACTTGTGACTGTCTTTATTGTTGCCACCATGAGTTCCTTTCACCACCAACAATCTCCTGTATGCATAAGGTCATAACCAGAGTGCTTTGCAACAGAAAAGGTAAAGGGGTGAAAACATGTAATACTAAGTCCCACCCAACAGTCTGTCTGTTGTGGATCAAAGTGTCTCTTTAGTTAATGGAGCCCTCTGTGGTTCCTGATTAAAGCAGCAGGTCGCCCTTGAAGCTGCAGCGAGAACAGACTTTCTGTCTCTGACAAACCACATACTCCTACCTTCTGAATGGGGTCCCCCTGTGGGGATGACTACTGTAATACATGCAGTCCCAGGCATGACATTTCCCTGTCAATCAATACGGAATGCACAAGCTTGCATCAGGTTGACACAGTGCCTATGAAAGGGTGTTGGGGGTTTCCGGTCCCCTTTGTTAGCCTCTGCAGTGAGGCCCCATGTGGGCCTGTTTGGATTAAACTCTGATTAGTATGTAAAGCTGCCATAAGCAACAGTGCTACACAAACGGACAGGGCAGATCCATGGAGTCTTTGATAGTTAATTAGGCTGGCCATGGCAGGGGGAAGGTTTTGCCCTCCCCCTTCTGAGATGACATGGTGTAATCCTGGCTGTCATATCCCAACTAAATATGACAGGGGGAACTGTGCCTGTAGGCAGTGTCCACCCACAGTACACAGGTCTATGTGTATGTCATGCGGTGAGCATAGGAACATGTGTGAAGATTAGCCCCACACATTTTCCGGAGGTTAATCTACCATCATTCAATTTCTTTTAAAATTTCAAAATACCCAGGTGAATGCACACCCACCGTGCAGATGGGCGAATTCCTCACATGCCCCACAGTCTCAAAATGTGAACCACCACCATACTGAGGGTCTGGTTCATCAACAAGGTGTCAGGTGCTGCTTCATTTCGTCCTCCGTCAGAGCTGCTGAAACACAACTGTTCAAACTTAACTTAACTGATGAAAGGCAGTTGGGAAAGGTTTTCACCTCCAACCAGTACTCGGTATTCTATTGTGGAATGTTACTGTGGCAAGCCACCATTTTTTGCCCTGGGTTACAGCCCACTCCTACATTTTGTGAGCAGGCACATGCTGATCCCTGGAAAGAACAGCTAAGGGAAAATAGAAGCATTTTCTTTTGTCCCCAACTCCCTGCCCCTGACTGAACTCTACAGCGCCTGGATTTTTCCATGCCCAGTCTAGCTCTTTTACCCTACCTTCCGGTCAAGTGGCACAGCGAGTAGAGCGCTTGCTTTGACACCCGTGCAGAGCCTGTTAACGCAGGTTCGAATCCCGGCGGGGCCAAACTCAGCCTTTCATCCTTCCGAGGTCGATAAATGAGCACCACACACCGTGGGTAATAATAAGCAGCGCTCGGATACCTGAGGGTTTGTAGCGCTATATAAAAGCCTAATTATTATATTCCCAAGACCATGACAGTACCCCCACCACAAGGACCTATCCCAGGGCCTTGCCTCAAAGGGTACCTATGATGAAATCTAGTGAGAAGAAGCGGGGCATGGACAGCCTCAGCAAATTCCCAGGATCTATCTTCAGGACCAAACCCCTTCCAATCTATCATATATTGCAACTTCCCTCTACTCTGGCGAGAATCAAGTATGTTTCGGACGTCAAATTCCTCCCCCTCAGAATCAATAATCACAGGAGCCGGTCACTCTGACAGAAAAGTACATTCCACAACTGGTTCAATTAAGCTTACTTATCTTTAGCCCCTCTGGCAATTTAAGTTTTTCAGAAACTGGATTCAACACTTTCTCAATCTCAACGGGCCTATGAATCTCAGACTGAACTTATTTCTAGATTTTAGTTTCAAATTCTTAGTTGATAGGCAAACCTTGTCTCCAATTTTATACTCGGGACTAGCCTAACGATGACGGTCTGCAAATCGCTTCATGGTCTCCTTGCTACCCTGTAAAGCTAACCTGCCGGTTCTACGCTTTCCTTCATAAGGAGTCATCTTTCTTCTACCTCCGGGCACAAGACATCACTGATGGGTTCATGTAAAAAAAAAATTGGGAAGAAAACCCTGATTGCAAAAGAAAAGTGACATTTTTGTAGAAACTTTGGTGACATTATTGAAGCAAAACTCTGCCAACCAAATAATATCCACCGGACCACCATTTGACTGATGGAAATGTTTCTAGCTCTTGATTCACTCTTTCAGTGAGACCATTGGGGTCTGGGGTGATAATCAGAAAACAAGCTGACTTCTATTCCGAGCTCATTGCAAAATGCCATGCAAAATTAAGATACAAATTCGGACAACCTGTCGGAAATTATGCGAGTTGGCAACCCATGTAATTTCACAACTTCTTGCAGAAAGGATCTTGCCAAACTAGAAGCTTACACTTTTCCTTTCATAGGAATAAAATGCCCGGCCTTTGACAGATCTACTACGACTAAAACTGAGGTACACACCCTTTATCCTGTGGTAAATCGACAATAAAGTCTAGCGAGAGTGTATGCTAGGGTTGCAGTGGTACTAGTAACGGATGTAAATAGCCAGCTGGTTTATCATGTTCTCTTTTTGTTCGAGTGTACATTTCACAGGTTTTTACGAAATCGAGCACATCTGTTCTCATCCTTGGCCACCAAAAATATCTTTTAGTCAACTACAAAATTTTACTATATCCTGGATGCCCTGTTAAACAGGTTTCATGGCATTCCTTCAAAGCTTCTTCTCTCAGCCCCTCACTCGGCAGAAAGAGGCGGGTGTCCACCCTGGGTAATCCCTCCTGAATGCTTTGGGCCGGGTCAACCCCTACCCATTCTTGCATTTCTTCCTGATTCATTTGGCCAACTGCAGGGTTTTCTTGAAAGCAACAATCTCCTGAATCCCAAACAATCGGGTTTGATATCTAAACAAGGGACGGAGACTGAGCTCCTAGACCTGAAATCGAACATTGCCAGCACGGTAGATAGCAGCAGTCGGGCACTTCTGATGCTGCTTGATCTATATGCCGTGTTGACTTAGTGGATCGTGCACAGCTTGTTACCAGATTGGCAGAACAGGTTCACTGTTTTCAGTCTGCATCGGCCTGGATCTCTTCCTTCTTAGGGCTGAGAAATGCAAGAGTGGCTAATCCCACACTAATCACATGTGGAGTGCCTCAGGGGTCTTGTTTCTTGCCAACCTTATTTAACATTTATATCATGCCCCTTCTTTCACTCCTTGATGACCTGGGTGTCCGGTATACCAATTATGCCGATGACACTCAGGTCTTTATCAAGCGGTCAGGCTGCTATGCTAGAAATACCCAACGTGTTAACTGCATATATCATGCCATACAAGTGTGGATGGTGATGAACTCCCTAGCATTAAATGCCGACAAGACTGAATTCCTAATAATAGCATCCAGAAATAAGATTTTAAAAACATGGTCCCGAATATGAAGGTTTCACCATCACCAGCAATATTATTGAAGTGTCTAAGTCAGTCAAGACCCTGGGTGTCATCTTTGATGCCAAACTGTCCATGAAACCCATGTGGACCAAGTTCGAGCAGCTTGTGCGCATACCGTTAAACTGCTCAACTATATTCATCCATACATTTCCCTAATAAACAGGGCCCTTCTCGCTACAGCTCTGATTAACTCCGGTCTCGATTATGGTAATAATCTTCTGGTGGTAACCTCCAAAGCCAATCTCAATGTGCTTCAATTTGTTCAAAATCGCGCCGTAAGAGCCGTTTTCAGTCCCTTTTAAAAAAGATCATGTAATGGAGGCCAGACGGGAACTTCAATGGCTCCCGGTTAAACACTGGGTCATGAACAAGATTCTATCTTTGACCCATGAATGTTGTAACAAGTGCAATATCTATGCGATCCGCTGACCCCTCTTATGTTGAGCCGTCCCCTATGCTCCTTTGATACTACAAAACATACACAGCCAAGATTAAGGCTTATGAGATTCGGTGGCACAACATTTGATGTACAAGCACCAGCAGCCTGGAGCAAGTTACCCCTCCATCTCAGGCAGGAAAATTCACTGACCTCATTCAAAAAGGGTGAGAAGACCTTTCTCTTTAATTTAGCTCCTGATTAAACCCTAGATCTGCCTTTCTTCAATGCTGTCTCTGTCCTCTGCGTCCTGTACATATCTATGTACGTTTTGAGGACTATATGCGATTTAGCGTGTTACAAATATTATAAACAAACTTGTTGTTTTTCTTTAGCTCCAAAATCTAACCTTTCTCTCAAAGTAGCACAGGCGAAGCGTTCTTCAGAAATCAAAGGGGTGGATTTATCCTCCTCATTCTTCAAACTGCTTGGAAATTCACGTGAAGGGGTGTTTGCCTTGCCATTTTGTCATCCAGGTTTAAAAGTTATAATGAAATCAAACGCTGAGAAAAATAAAGACCACCACAGCTATATCGGGGTGACAGTTTTAGCAGACTTCAGAAACAACAGATTTTCGGTGATCAGGTAGGACAGTTACTGTACGACGCGTGTCTAAAAGATAGTGCCTCGATTCCTGCTGCTTTTATGGCCAGCAACTCTCAATCTGTAACCATGTAATTTATCTCTGCAGGAGCAACCTTCTTTGCGAAGTATGCTACTGGATGTAATTGACCAGTCTCCTTATGCAGCTGGGACAATACCGCTCCTACAGCCAAATTGGAAGCATCAGCCTGTTACGCTCACCTGGTATCCACAGGGACGCCACCCAGCTGGGTTACTCGCTTGTATGCTTCTCAGCTTTGCCCTGATGTGGTCTGTGGGGAAGGTTCTGCCTGAAAATACAGGAGGACTGTGTTCAAGACTGACCGACTGGGGTAAGTATCCTCCCTCCACCCCCCCGTATGCTTTCAGTCCCTCTGGCACCCTCTCCTCACCTTGTGGTAGAATTAGGCATGCTCTCCGTCCTGCCTTCTTTGCAGGGGCGTGTTGTCTTTCATGGGCGAGTGCGGTCCAGTTACTGACGCCGGCCCTTTTAATATTGTTCAGGTAGGTCTTATTGCTGTTCTTTAGTTTTGTTGCTATCCTACATGCCTTTCTTTGTTTAAAATGTCTCTTTTTTCTCCCTTAGGTATGCAGGGCTTCAGAGCGGCGAACTGGCTTGGTTGAGCCCCGCTGGTAAATGATGGCGCTTTAAGAGCGCTATGATGCGGTAAGTAAGAGCTATGCGCAGCGCTGCAAAGTCTTGCCTTTTCTAACCTGTGTTTTCCTTCCTTGTAGGTCGCGGTGTTCTTCAGCGCGAGTGGAATGTCCGGAGTGGTGCCAGCCAAGATGGGACCAGCCAGGTAAGCCTTTTGAGCAGTTCGTAATTTGTAAATGTTTCTACAGCTTTCTTTAATGTTGTCTCTATCTTCCTCTTTCAGGTCGTTCTGTCCGGGAGGCATGCAGATTCGAGGAAGATGTTCTCAGTAGCTGCGAGTGTTTAAAGATGAAGACTGCAGATAAGATGCTGCTGCTAATGATGTTCCTTTTGTCTCCTTGCAGGTATTGCTTCTCCGAGGTTCGAGGGAATAGCTGGACACGGTGAGCGTCATGTTGCAAGCTGCAAAGTAACACGAAGCATGTTCTGCAGTCAGGGTGTGGTTTATATAGCCCAGGTAAAGTAGCACCAGGGAAAGTAGTTCCAGGCCTGCCACACCCAAAACACTAGACCGCATAGCTAGGTTCTTAAGAACCAAGCTATGTGGATGCCTCAATGTTGGCTGACAATACAATAAAGTAGTTCCCAAGCACATTGTTGTTCATGGTGTATGAGCCTGGTGCCATAGGCGTCAGGACTGGCCCCATGAGGGCTTTTGAAGAGGATGCCAAGCTCTAAAAGGCCTGGGTCCTGACTCCACCAGGTCAATGGGTTTGGCAGAGGGGGTTTTGGGCGAGGGTCGTGACAGCTCTCTCCCCTAAGTCCCCTCCCATGGTGTTCCTTCTGTCTGGCCCAGGTTTGGTTGGGAAGTTCTGATGGAATTTACTGATTAGATGTGGTGCATGGATATTCTCACTGGGCTCCCAGGATCTATCTTGTGGTCCAAATTCTTTCCAATCGACGAGATAATATAGCTTGGTCCTAGAGTATTTAGAGTCCAAGATATCTTTGACTTTGAATTCTGGTTCTCCGCCAACAAGTATGGGCTTAGGTGGTGTCCCCATCCGTGTGCTGGGTTGCATTGGTTTCAGGAGGGACAAATGGAATACCGGGTGGATATGTAGATTAGGTGGTAAATCCAGTTTCACGGCTGCTGGGTTGATAATTGCCTTAATGGTATAGGGTCCTAAGAATCTGGGATGAAAGGTCCGGGTTCCCTTGATGGGTACGAATTTAGCGGCTAACCAAACTTTGGGCCTCATTACACGGTAGGTGGTGGAGCAAGGTGCTATTAGCACCTTGGTCCATGCCGGTAAAATACCGGCACCGCCTTGGAGGAAAGGGGAATTACCGCCCTATTCCAAGGTTGGCGGGGCAGTAATTCCCCCTTTCCCCATTGCCCTTCCCCATTCCCATTTTTGCCCCATAGGGCATAATGGGAATGGGGAAGGTGCTAATTACGGTACCACAAATTGCGGTACCGTAATTAGCACCCTGGTCCCTTTGCGGGTTGGTTTTTAACGCCTGCTAAAAAGCAGGCGTTAAAGTACCAACCCGCAAAGGGACCTCGTAGTAAGGCGGTAAGGGTTAACGGTCACCGGTACCATTACCGGTGACCGTTAACCCTTACCGCCTTCCGTGTAATGAGGCCCTTTGTCTCCTACTTGATAATCAGGGGCCTTTTTCCGGTGTTGGTCGGCGAATCTCTTTTGTTTTTCTTTGGCATGAATAAGGTGTTCCTTTGCCCTTTTGAAAGCCTGAGTAATGGTTGTGTGTAGAGTCTTTACCGCTGGCATTTCCAAGCTGGCTGGAAGATCTAGTTCAGAGGTACATGGATGTCTGCCATGAAGGGTATAGAAGGGCGTTTGTCCCGTGCTTGAATGCAAAGAATTGTTATATGCATATTCGGCTATCCATATTAGGTCTTTCCAATTCCTTTGTTCGTGGTGCATCATGCACCGTGAATACTGCTCGAGTGTCTGATTGGTTCTCTCGGTTTGGCCGTCCGTTTGGGGATGGTGACTGGTGGATAGCCGGATATCGATCTGCGCCATTGCACAGCATTTTTTCCAGAAGTTTGAAACAAACTGGCTGCCTCGATCAGAGATCAGAACCGAAGGGAAGCCATGGAGCTTAACCACGCCCTCCAGGAACACTTCTGCTAAAGTGGCTGCATCTGGGAGGCCTTTGAGAGGAATAAAATGGGCCATCTTCGAGAATAAGTCCACAACTACAAGGATGGTGTTGAACCCTTGGCTTGGAGGTAGATCAGTGATGAAGTCAAGGGAAAGAGTGTGCCATGGAAATGGAGGAATGTCCAATGGTTGTAGGAGACCAGATGGTTTTTGTTTCTGTGATTTATTTTGTGCGCAGACACCGCAGGACTGAATATACTGAATGATTTCCTTACGCCAGGTAGGCCACCAAAGGTTCTCTTTCACCTTAGCTAGGGTTTTGGCGATCCCAGGATGCCCTTCAATCAGTGAATCATGATAGTTTGAAATAATATGCTGTTGTAATTCCTTCTTGGGTACATATAGGCGATCCCTAAAAAAGGGTAGGTGGTCCTTGATGGTATATTGTTCTCCTTGAGTTTTCCATGCGAGGTAGGCATCAGGATTCATTGTCCGTTGGATTTCTTTTCGTAGTTCTGCTTGTGTTAAGGCTGTCGTGATACCCAAGAGTTTGTCTTCAGGTATAATAGGTACTGGGTCTGGAGTTGTATATACTATTTCATCTATGCCCATGCGAGATAAGGCATCTGCCTTTCCGTTTCTGAATCCTGGTCGAAATGCGATTATATAATCATATTCGGCAAAGAAAAGGGCCCACCGTAATTGGTGCAAGGACTGGGCCTTGGCTGTTTTGAGATATTGCAGGTTTTGGTGGTCTGTGATGACTGTAATGGTGTGTCTGGCCCCCAGAAGGTAGTGCCTCCAGTCTTTAAAGGCGGATTTGTTAGCCAGGAGTTCCCTATCCGTGATGGCATAATTAATCTCTGGAGGTGAGAACTTTTTCGACCAGAAGGCCACAGGATGTAGCTGGCCGGTTTCCGGGTCTGTCTGTGAAAGGACAGCCCCCATTGCGAGACTGGACGCATCAGTTTCAACAACATAAGGGAGGTCTGGACGAGGATGTCACAGGATTGGAGCAGAGGTAAACCTTTGTTTAAGTTCCTGAAAGGCTTCTTCTGCTTCTTCGGTCCAAGCAAACCTTTTATTGTTTTTTCGTAATAGTACTGTGATTGGGTGCAAAACCTGAGAGAAGTCTGGGATGAACCGGCAGTAGAAGTTCGCAATGCCCAGCGTGCTTTGTACCCCTTTCAGAGACGTTGGTGAAGGCCATTTCAGAATGGCATCTACCTTGTGCACGTCCATTCTGATGCCTCCTGGAGTAAGGATAAAACCAAGAAATTCTACTTCGGTGACATGAAAAAAAGCATTTTTCAAGCTTTGCAAACAAGCGATGTTGACGGAGCTTGGTGTGGACTGAACGAACTTGCCTGACATGATCTTGTTCCGAGGCTGAGTATACTAAGATGTCGTCTATGTACACTAAGGCGCACACATCAATTAACTCCCTTAAGACGTCATTCATGAAATATTGGAATGCCGCAGGAGCGTTGCATAACCCGAAGGGCATGACTTGATATTCAAACAAGCCGTACTTAGTACGGAAGGCGGTTTTCCATTCATCTCCTTTTCTGACTCAGACCAGGTGGTACGCTCCTCGAAGGTCCAATTTGGTATAAATCTGGGCATCTTTAACTTGGTCTAGCATCTCAGGGATAAGTGGCAAGGGGTAGCGGTTCTTCACAGTGATCTGGTTCAATGCGCGGTAGTCAATACAGGTTCTCAAGTCTCCTTCCTTTTTCGGTAGGAAGAACAAAGGACTGGCTGCGGGGGACTTCGAAGGACGGATAAATCTGTTTGCAAGGTACTGGTCTAAATAGAATTTCAAATGAAGGTTTTTTGGCTCGGTGAGAGCATAGATCCGGCCGCAAGGGATTTGTGCACCAGGAACAAGGTCGATCTGAGAGTCATCGGGCCTGTGCGGCGGAAATGTATTGGCTTGGTCCTTTCGGAAAACATCCTGGAAATCATGGTATTCACTTGGCAAGGTATTAGTTGCTCCCAGGGTTGATACTGTTGCTCCGGGAGTCATGGGGATACAGATGTCGGGTTTCTCCTCTTGGTAATAGCAGGCAGGGGAGCAGTCACCGGGAAAGGTTCATTTTCGTGCACACCAGTCTATCAAAGGGTTGTGAGCAACCAACCATGGCATCCCTAGTATTAGCCTGAACTGAGGTGCCTTGATGAGATCGAATGAAATAGACTCCCGATCTACGTCCTGACACAGCAAGGTTACCCTGGCTGTGCACTGGGTTACTTGTCCGGAAGCGATTTCTGTCCCATCCACGGTGGTTACCTTGTCCATATTTGTCTTAGAACACAAAGGAAGCCCCATCTCTGCTGCTAGTTCTTGATCAATATAATTTCCAACTGCTCCGCTATCGATGTATGCTTCAACGGCATGCATTCTTGACGACTGTTGGTGGTTAATTAAGATCACTGGTATTGCAAAGTGCGAGGTCAGCAACTCTTTCTTCTCACTCGACAAACTGACCTCTATGTTTGTCGAGCTTGGTAGTTTCCCGATTCCTTAGCTTCATCCTTCTCTGTGGTCCCGACTGTTCTTCTTGGGGGTTTTACTGGACAGTCCTTCAGGAAATGTCCTGGTTTCCCACAATACAAATAAAGCTATTGTTGTCTTCTTTTTGTTAATGGAGGCCGTATCCCTCCAATCTGCATGGGTTCTACAGCATTTTCAGGTACGCGGCCGTCTTAGACTGGTCTGCCTTTCGGTCCTGCAATCGGTGGTCTAGCTGCACGACCAGACTTATGAATTCTGCAGTCTCTGGGTGGGTCAACCACCTGGGCTAAGACGTCCTTTAATTCGCCTCATAAGCATCGATGGAATAACGTGGTTCTTTTGTTTTCTGGCCACCTTGCTTCGGCAACCAGTCTGTTGAAGGTAGCAATGTATGTTAACAAGTCCTGATTCCCCTGTCAGAGGGACAAGAGTTCATTGTCTACTGCTTGTTCCTGGGTATGGCGAGCAAAACGTTTTTTCCATTTCTCTCTGGAACCCCCCAAAGCCATGTAATAGAGGATCACCCTGGGTTACCAATGGCACCAACCAATCTGCTGCACTACCACTCAGGTATGATAAGACAACAGCTACCCGAGCTTGGTCATTTGGAAATGCTCCAGGCCTACAAAGAAAATTAAGGCGGCACTGATTGATGAATGCCGCATACTTCTGTGGGTCGCCTGAGAACCTTTCTGGTGGTGCCAGGGGCATTGTTCCAGGTCACGTGATCTGTACCGGAGTGGGTGGTATGGCAGGGTTTTGCATCATTGGATTGCTTCCAGGTAGAGGCGTCTGTCCTGCCTGTAATTGCAAGTATTGCCTGCTAATCTCTTCAGTGCGTTTTTTGGTCACTATGAGGTCTCTCCGGAGGGCATTAGTCTCTTGTCGGGCAGAATGAACCACGAAGCTCTCCTAGTAATTGGGCCAATTGGTCCATTTCTGATGTCTCCATGGCGCCCAGGTGGATTTGTTATGGTAGGCTTTGTGTTCTGTTACACTCACCTGGTATCCACAGGGACGCCACCCAGCTGGGTTACTCGCTGGTATGCTTCTCAGCTTTGCCCTGATGTGGTCTGCGGGGAAGGTACTACCTGAAAATACAGGAGGACTGTGTTCAAGACTGACCGACTGGGGTAAGTATCCTCCCTCCACCCCCCGTATGCTTTCAGTCCCTTTGGCACCCTCTCCTCACCTTGTGGTAGAATTAGGCGTGCTCTCCGGCCTGCCTTCTTTGCAGGGGCGCGTTGTCTTTCATGGGCGAGTGCGGTCCAGTTACTTCACTGACGCCGGCCCTTTTGATATTGTTCAGGTAGGTCGTATTGCTGTTCTTTAGTTTTGTTGCTATTCTACATGCCTTTGTTTGTTTAAAATGTCTCTTTTTATCTCCCTTAGGTATGCGGGGCTTCAGCGCGGCAAACACATTGGTTGAGCCCCGCTGGTAAATGATGGCGCATTAAGAGCGCTACGATGCAGTAAGTAAGTGCTATGCGCAGCGCTGCAAAGTCTTGCCTTTGCTAACCTGTGTTTTCCTTCCTTGTAGGTTGCGGTATTCTTCAGCGTGAGTGGAATGTCCGGAGTGGTGCCAGCGGAGAGGCAACCAGCCAGGTAAGCCTTTTGAGCAGTTCGTAATTTGTAAATGTCTCTACAGCTTTCTTTAATGTTGCCTCTATCTTCCTATTTCAGGTCGTTCTGTCCGGGAGGCGTGCAGATTCGAGGAGGCTGTTCTCAGTAGCTGCAAGTGTTTAAAGATGAAGACTGCAGGATAGATGCTGCTGCTAATGATGTTCCTTTTGTCTCCTTGCAGGTTCTCCTTCTCCGAGGTTCGAGGGAATAGCTGGACACGGTGAGCGTCACGTTGCAAGCTGCAAAGTAACACGAAGCATGTTCTGCACTCAGGGTGTGGTTTATATAGCCCAGGTAAAGTAGTACCAGGGAAAGTAGTTCCAGGCCTGCCACACCCAAAACACTAGACCGCATAGCTTGGTTCTTGGGAACTAAGCTATGTGGATGCCTCCATGTTGGCTGATAATACAATAAAGTAGTTCCCAAGCACATTGTTGTTCATGGTGATTGAGCCTGGCGCCATAAGCGCTCGCACTGGCCCCATCAGGGCTTTTGAAGAGGATGCCAGGCTCTAGAGGCCCGAGTCCTGACTCCACCTGGCCAATGGGTTTGCCAGAGTGGGTTTTGGGCGAGGGTCGTGACACAGCCTCCAGGATAAATGGTTGACTTGGATCAGGGTGAATCAAAATTGGTACCGAAATAAAACTCTTCTTTAGTTCAAGAAACGCTTGTTCCACCTCTGCTTACCAATTGAACTTCACCCCCTTTTTGAGTAGCCGGGGAAATGGGTGTTACCTTCATGGAAAAGTCCTTAATGATTAGTCGATAAAAACTGGCAAATCCTAAAAAACTCTTTACCTTCTTCACGCAGTTGTGAGAGGGCCAGGCTGCTACATCCTGCACCTTTCAAGTGTCCATTTTGAAACCTCTAGGCGAGATCACAAAACCCAGAAATTCCACCAATACAGTATGAAATTGTGATGTTTCCAGTTTAGTAAATACATTGTGTTTGTTCAGTTTTTGTAAAACCTTCCTTACATGTTCCTAGTGTTGGACCTCGTCCATCGATTAGATCAAAATGTCATTGATATAAACTATTACGAATGTCATTGATATAAACTATTACGAATACGTCCACAAATTCTCGCAGGACCTCATTAATAAAGAATTCGAAGGGTGGGGGTGCATTGCACAACCCGAATGGCATCACCAGATATTTAAACAATCCAAATTTTGTTTTGAATGCTGTCTTCCACTCGTCTCCTTCACAAACTCTTATCAGATGGTACGCATGATAAAGATCCAACTTGGTGAACATCTTTGAACCCTGAATTTGATCCAGCATCACTGATATTAATGCAAGGGGATAGCGACTTTTGATGGTTATTCGGTTGAGTGCGCGGTAGTCAGTGGTCGAAGTGTATGAAAAGAAGTAGTGGAACTATGTTCCCTGCTGGTCTGCCCTCTCCCCACAAACCCCATCCCTGCGCCCCCCCAAACACAATCCACACCTCTAAACAAACACACCTGCTATTTATGAGGCTGTGCAGTGCAGTGCACTGATGTGCAGGCTTCAACTTCTTTCTACACTTTTATTTTAAAACGAAACCATTCCAGAATGGTTTATTTTTAAAATAAAAGTATAGGAACAGTGAAGCTTAAAAATAAAAACTATGGGAGCACCGCTCCCGCGCACTTCGATCTCTGGCGGTAGTTCTAACGGTATCTTTTTTCAGAATGAAAAACAGAGGAGAGGCTGCACAGGACTGAAATTGACGGATGAAACCCTTTCTTCCAAATAACATTTTAGATGCTAATTTTCTTCTCCAGTAAGGCCATAGATTCTGCTGCAAGGAATGGGGGCTCCAATTTCCAGATGTATTTTACAATCATAAGGTCTATGTGCTGACAATTCCCCAGCTTACTTCTCGTAGAACACGGTTTATAGTGATAATTTCGAATACCAAATTGTCGAAATTCATAATTTCAACAAAAAAAATAATCGAAAAAAAAAATATCGAATTTCTTTTTCAATATGTTTTTGATTCAAAAAGGGGGGGGTTCCCGCCCAACACCCCTTTTTTTGTGTTACCTTTTTTATTTACTCGCGAAACCCCAAACAAAAATATATAAATAAAAAAATAAAGAATTTGATATTTTTATTCAACATTATTTTTTCGACATTATTGTGTTTCGACATTTTTTTTCGAAATTATGACTGACCATCATCGAACACACTGCAGAATTCGTCATAGCAACTAGGCAACTCACCCATAACGGCACCAATAGTAATACCTGTGACCCCTCCTTCCACGAAACAAAGCCTCATTCCCTTCGCTCCCTTCTAAGGTCACCTGCTCATGTCGGAGCCTTACAACCATAGAGTGCATGGAACAGAAATTTGAGCCAAAACGTAGTCCTCGCTTTTCCCAATCTACAAATGGGTTGTGTAGTGTATACCAGGGCTTTCCCAAGAGCCAAAGCAATTGTGGTGCATTAATTAGCTCCCACACTAACTCCTCCTCATGGCCTTCCTTGATCGCCATCCATAGGGGAACAGTCTCATGAGTGATTGGTCCTGAAGAGAGTTGTGAGCCGTCAACTGTCCCAACTTGTTCTGGATTCGATTTTAGAACGTCAGGGATTCCTAATGACTTAGCCAAGCCCCAATCCATAAAAAGCCCTCTGGCCCCCGAATCCAACATTACTGGGCCCCTACCCTTGATTTTCCCAGCCAAGTATAAGGATACAATCAATGTGAAATGAGGGAGTGTTTATTGTAATGTATTCACCACTACCTCGGAGTTCAAAACTGACATAGAGACCCTATGTTTTACTTTAGGAAAATCTTTCAACAAATGCCCTGCTCTGCCACAATACATACATAGTCCTTCTCTAACTCTGTTCTTGTTCCTCCTTTGACAAAGGCCCCCTAGGCTTAGATGAAACTTGTTTGTTCAGGATTGAGGGTCTAAACTCCCAATTTTCTACTGCCCCCTTAGCTCTTTCAATTCTAAAATTCTGCCTAACCTCAGGACTAGTTCTTCTACGTTCACCTTTACGTTGACTGAGACAAACATCCAGTTGCATAACAAGAGTAATCAGATCCTCACATGAAGAAGGCCTATTCACCGCCGAAGATACAGCATCTTTAAGCTCTTCCCTCAACCCTCTACAGAATAAGGTTGCCCTTTTTTCCCTCTGCCATTTAGTCTCTAACATTAGTGATTTAAATTGACAGATGTAGCTAATCAACTCCTTCCCTGTCTTAACTCCAACAACTCGCGGTCCTCCTCCTGAGATACTCGACATCTGTCAAAAATGTTTCCAAATTCTTTCAAAAATTCTTTTAAATCACTTAGAGTGGACTCTTCTGGCTAACCAGCAACACTCCCCAAGCCGCTGCATCTCCTACTAAAACGAAAGCTACCGTAGAAGCTCCTATAGGGAATACCTTGGGCCGACATAAAAAATGTAACTGACACTGAGTAATAAAGGCTCAGAACTTTCTTGAATCTCCTTCATAACGTTCAGGAACAGCTAACGGAATAGGATAATGACGTTCTCTGCTCCTCAGTATTTTATTTTTACTTGTCACTTCCAGGCCCTCCTCTTGAGTTAAATCCAGAGGGTCTAGATCATCAAACATGTCCAAAGGTAACGCAGTAGCCTGAGCCTGCATCACTTTCACCTTGTCACCTAAACCATCTACCTTTTGACTCAAAGATACATTGCCGCTTCTTATCGCCCTCAGTTCCTGACGTAACTCCAAAAGGACCTCACCCAACGCACTAAGAGAGAAAGCTGTGGGGTCCATAGCAGCTCAGATGGGAAAGATGAACTTGGGCCTTTCATACTGCCAGGTGCTGCTTCATTTTGTCCTCTGTGTGAGCTCCTGAAACACGACTGTTCAAACGTAACTTAACTGATGAAAGGCAGTTTGCAAAGGTGTTGTAAGGAAGACATGGTACACACAGTAAGACAGACACACGTGACCACAGTTCAAGGGTGTTTATTGAACCTAAAAAAAAGGGTTTGAAAAAAGGCCTTTCTAATCCTAAATCTACAGATGGGAGCAAGCTACGACCATCAAATAATAATGACGCAGTCCCAGTGGTGTCTTGTCAACATAAAAGGGCCTATATTAATAAACCTATTGCCAATCCTTACCTCTAAATACAAATTGTGTGGGTAACAATGTTAGAGACCACTTCGATGTACAGTTCTTTGCCACTCTTTCACCTTTCTCAACTCTCAGTTTGATACCTTACAGAGACCTTCGAATGAGCCCATGCATGGTGCCGGACCAGTCTGTCAAGGGTATCTTATCCTTGTTTCAAAGTTCAATCACTCATCTGTTGTTCAATTTTTACTCATGTTGGTTTTCATATCTGGTATCAGTTTCCCCAACTCACCGGCTGTGTTGATCTCACTGGCGCTGATTTGTTGTAGGAGCCAAGGACAAGCGATTCTCCCTGCCTTGGTATATCGACGTGGGAGGGCCCCAGGTACCTCCGACACATAATGCAGGGTTCTTCCGCCTGGTTTCCTGGTCTTATGCTTTCTATTCTCGAGGGTTTGTGAAAGTAACGGTTCCTTGACAAACAGGTCAAGGGCACTTCCCTCCTTGCAATCCCCTTCTGTACTGCTGTCTTTCTCCTCATGTTGAACTGCCATCTTGGAACTGCTACTTCCTTGTGTGCTTTGCCTTGCTCAGAGTGTGCTCTTGTGCTCTGCCCTTTATCCATGTGGGGAAGTGTAATGGAAGTCGGGTGTGTGTGATGGTCAGGAATTGCCTGACCATTGTATTGGGACATGTCAGTTATACGGCTCGGGTGTTAGTCTGTTTTCTCTCATAACGAGCTATCCGTGAGAAAGTGTTTTTGTTGTGAAGGGGGGGGGGGTTGAGTTCCTAAATATCCTACCTGGTAGGATGGGGTAAAGGTGTTACAGGGAAGGGGATGCTGCGTCTCGTCATCCGGTGTCCCACTCACCGAAGACCCCTCACCCAGGTGATTCTCCCGCACTGGTCCACCCCCAGGAATTGGATCCAAAAGTGATGGCCGTGTCCTGGCCATCTGGATGATAGATCCCCGGGGACTAGCGGGTGAGACACCTTGAGGTTTCTCACAGTGTGCACGTCCAAACCCTCTCTTTCTTTCTCTTCGGCAGTTAACTTCTTTCCCTTTTTCTCTTTGTTTTCCCACTCCGCCTCTCTCTGTATTAAGGGTTTCCACCCTTGCCAAGAGTCCCAAATGTCTCCCCCCCTCACCGGAGCTCTCCTTCTCTCTGCTACTTGTTCCCCTTTTCCAAGACCAAGGGTCTCCACCTCTCTGTTCTTTTAATCAGAACAGAGGGGTGGAGACCCTTGCTCACCCTGCTCACCCTGCCACGTTCAGGGATATAATGCCCTGCTTACTTTACAGGGATATAATGCAATGGTATCTATGTGATTAATGTGACCCCAAGAAGCCTGACGGACGAAAATTGCGACTTTATTTTTCAACCCCATTTACACTGCATACATATGTGGGGGGAGACGTCCCCTGCCCCCGAATACTTGTATTATATCCAATACCACCCACACATATATGTAGTGTAAGGGGGGGATCTGAAAAAAAGTCAGAATTTTTGGCTGTCGGACTTCTGGGGGTGACATTTTTGTATTTTCCGTGCAATTCTCACTTTCTCGCTCTTCACGGTAGCAAAATCTGCATCTGGATTCAAGTACTTCTCTTCTGTTACACATCCCCTCTTCTGGGGTCAAATTCACCCTTGGTCTTACTACTTCTCACTACCCCTTCGCTTGGGTCAGGGGACTCTTCCTTTTGGCCTTAAGGGGCTCGTCTCTGCCTCAACACGGGGACCCGCCTCTTCATGTGTCCCAGGGGGTTGCCTCTTCTTAACAGGAGCATCCCCACCTCTGGTATTCGGACAAGGTATTCTCTTTCTCTATGGAGTACAACCCTCTACTTGGGTTTGGGGGTTTCTCCCCCTCACTAGAGCACACCCCTATTCTGGTGTTCAGAGGGCTACTCTCCCCCTCACTTATGCAGATCCCTCTTTTGGGGTTGAGGTGGGGCTCTTTTTCCCTCACTGGCACAAACCCCTCTTCTGGAGCTTCTCTCCCTCTCACTGGAGCAGACTTCTTTTGGAATTCAGCAGGGTTCTACAAACCCTCAGTGGAGCACACCCCTCTTCTGGGGCCGAGGGAGCCTCTCCCCCTCACTGGAGCAATCCTGCGGAGTCCTCACAAAAACCATATCTAAAGTCACCTCCCAGGTGGCCAGGGAAAGGCAGACACTTCCTGATTGTGACCCTGGCAGCGGTGTTAGCAGCAGGGAGGATCACCTGGGAGAAGGGTCCCAGGGGAACAGGAGAACTTCGTAGGACGAGACGCAATATTTACCTTCCTCAAGGAAGGGAATATCCATGATGCCAGGGGTACGGAATGGCTTGCTGTCAGAGAAAGCTTTTATTTTCTCAAATTGACTGTCAGAATAGTGGTGAAGACAATTATAACCTGTCATGTATTAGAAGTAAGAAAGGCCATTTAAAGGTTTCTGACATTAATAGAAATGAAAGCTCCCATGAGTCCCAGAGAAATAAGGAAGAGGAGTCTTTAAGTGTTACCAATTTAATCCTTAGGAAACATCCTTCTTCTGTAAAATCAAATGCTTCATGGAATGCTTATAGTACTCCTTTGGGGATTATATATAAGGAGAGTTATCGAGTTGGTGATGAGAAATTCCTAGAAATAGCTGAATTTAACTGTGTGGACTTCAAGTTCCATAATTCCAAAAATACTGGGACGAAGAAGTGGACTGCAGAGGTGCAGGACTGAAAGTTGCAGTCAATTAGGACTAATGACCCTCACTGGAGAGCGACTGGGAGGCATAAAAAGCCCCCTTGGGTGGAGACATAGAGAAGAAGGTGAAGCAGAGCAGTAGTAGAAGCTGGGATCGTTTTTCTACCTCTACATGGCAGCAGAAGCAGACACCAGGACCTCAGAGGCGTGTGGAGTAAATTCCAGTCATGAAAGGGTCTTCTGGACATGGGTTTTCAGCTGCAGAGGTCACGCAGTGGAAGGCACACCTTTTTGTAGTTTTTCCCACTTTCAGCCCAGCAGGCGAGCTCTGGATCGCTGTGGGAGCCGGGAGATCTCGGTTATTGGTAGACGCAGGCTGTGGGAAGCAGCAAGGAAGAGGTTGCCGGGCCATGCAGGGAAACCAAAGCAGAGGACCCAAAAGCAGTGAGGCGAACGGATGCGCACGCCAGACCCGGTGAGTTCACTGCTACATTGTGACCTCGGAGAGGTCCATAACCGCCCGCTGGCTGAGACCAGGAATATATACTGTAAAATAGTAACAGTAAAGAGAAGGAAACCTTTTGAATTCCGAAAAGATGTGAAGCAGGCTAATTCATTTGTTATAAACCATGATAATTTAAAGAGACGCAGATGGCAGAATAAGGCCTTGATACTCTTCCCAGGAAAGTGTGATTGTGTCACTGTGGGGCATAAAAAGAGCCATCACTAAGAAAGGGCAATATTCTTAGGGAAATAGACAAACCATCATTGCCAAAGCCAAAAGAGAAATGTAGAGCAAATTGGAACTATGTGTTATCAAGTTGGAACTAAAGAGTACTGACGTGGAACTTTGTTGTGACACAGGATTTCCCTAACCTTTTTGGAACTGTACAACAAAATCCTTTTTGAATTTGCAGAAGGGGAAGTCACCCAGATTAGAAGGAGAAACAGTTGTTATGTTGTGAATTTAACTGTCATATTTCTTGCTATTGAACTGCCATATATTACCTTTTTATTTTGTTGTATGTTTAAGTATGAGGGACAGAATCCTTTTGTTACAGTGTTTCCTTTAGTTTATTTTATGCAGGGAAATCATTGTCAGTGGAGGGATAGTGAAGGGTTTATCCAAACTTTCGAGTTAATAACATGGCATCATTTGAAAAACCTTTACAAAGTTGTCAGCCTAACGTTTCTGATCCCTCACAAAGGCCATCTCAAGAAAACATCTAGTAAGCACCCACCTGTGAAAAAAGTTTCCTTTGGGAAAGGGTTAAGTACTTAGTTCTCTTTTTAAACGCTGAAGCTGCAGGAGAGGAATAAAACCGTTCTCGTTCACAAGCACTACTGCTGGAGGGCTAAGGGGTGCTCGCCTAAGTTTGATTATTTTTCAGCTTTTCGTTTTGAGAATCTGCACCTGTTGACTTAAGAATCTCTCTGAAAATGCTAGTCTTCCCCATAGAGTATGTTTCCATCAACACCTGAAAGACACTCAGGAAGTGACGAAAATTGCAAAATTCAGAAAACTTAAAAAAAAACATCTTTATTAATGGTGTGAACTGTGCATTACCAGCGTGCTGTGTGGAAACTGTCTGCCCACAAACTGCCCTCTGCAGCTTAATTAACACTCTCCTCCCAGATGGCTACAAGACCCTCTCTGCACCCAGATCCTCCTGGTCCGGTGGGGGGGGGGGGTAGAACTGATCTTTCCTGAGTGGATTCCTACCTCTATCATTCTCATGCAGACCTACTGCTCTTTTGAATGCCTTGTCTGTTGGCTCTCTCTCTCTCTCCTAGCCATTCTCTTACCATGGCTACCATCTACCGGCCTCCTGGTCAAATCACCACATTTTTCCGAGTGGTCGGCCCTCTCCTCCTCCCTCCTGGCCTCTACCACTCAACTTCTCCTCCTTGCTGACCTCAATATCCATCTGTATTCTCCTTGTTCCTCCTATTTACTCTTCTGCGACCGCTGTGACTCTCTCTGCCTGTCCATCCTCCCCTCTGGTCCGACTCACTCTGCAGGGCATACACTGAATGTCCTGATCTCCTCTTACCTCCCCCTCTCCATCCCTCTGACCACTCCTCTCTCCTGGAGCGATCATTCCTTCCTCTCTCTCTTCCCTCCAGGCCAAGCCTACCCCAACATTGCCACCTATCTTCTCGGACATCTGGCCAATGAAGCGTGTGTCAGTTGAGGCTTTTGCTGCCACCTTCTCACCCCCTCAACCCTCACCTCTGGCTGACTCACATCCTGATACAGCCCTGTCCTTGCTATACTCTTCTATTTCTGATACTCTTGATGTTCTTTGCCCCTGTCATGAGGATCCATTTGAAGTCCAAAGCCAAGTACAACTCCTGGTATGACTCCGACCTAGCTACACTTAAACGTAAGTGTAGGGCGGCTGAGAGAAAATGGAAGGCTTCTTGTTCATCCTCTGACAAACTGGCCTATCGCCTGCTCCAAAGGTAATACCGACTCTCTGTCCTCAACAAGAAGAGAGTCCACATTCAAGCCCATGTCTCTGCAGCATCTTACAACTCGGCCGAACTCTTTAAAATCTGCAAGGAGCTGGCCAACCCTGCTGCAGTCTCTACCCCTCTTGTTGCCTCCCAGGCTCTTTGCAATGCTCTTGCCTCATACTTTATCTCAGAAACGCAGGACATCTTGTCCACCCTCGTCCCACCTCTCCCCTCTCTGTCCATGCATGCTGACCCTCCTTCAGCCACCCCCCACCCTCTTTCTCGTCCTTTCCTCTTTTCGCCTATGACAAGGTCGCTAGACAAGTTAGATCTATGAAAGCTTTGTCGAAACAGGTTCAGCCCTGTTCCTCTAAAACCTTCAAGGACCACATTGATACCCTCGCTCCGGCCCTTGCTGATTTCTGCAACCTCTCATTTGCCTCAGGATCCGTCCCCTCCTCTCTGAAGCACTCTCAAGAAGCCCACAGCTGATCCTTCTTTTCTGGGAAAACTCCTGGAAAAGTTGGCCATCTCTCAGCTTAACCTTCATTCCGATTCTGTTGACTGTCTCCACGACCACCAGTCTGGCTTCAAAGCTGCCAGAAGCATGGAAACTGCTCTCCTGAACATCTGTGAAGATCTGCTCTCCAACCTCAACTCTAACATTCATTCCCTCTGTCCTCATCCTACTCAGTCTCTCGTCTGCCTTCGACACGGTGAACCATACCATCCTGCTCAACCATCTCCATGATAACCTGGGTATCACTGATCAGGCTCTGGCCTGGCTGACCTCTTTCCTCTCTTATAGACCCCCCTGCGAGGTCCAACTTGGGTCCTTCCTATCCTCTATGTCCCTCTCTACCTGTGGTGTTCCCCAGGGGTCTAATCTCTCACCCTGGCTTTTCAACCAATACCTGGCAAGACACTCAACTCATTTTCAGGCTGCCCTCGGCCACCTCCTCTCCTTCTCTTATCTCCGATTGCCTAACTGCCATTCAAAATTGGTGTGCCACCAATGATGTTTGTCTGAAGCTCACCTCCACCCTCCTTTTCCCTCACTCTCTGGCTGGCCTACCTTGGCCCTCCTCCTACCCCCACCTGCGAGGCTAAGAACCTCAGGGTCATCTTCAACTCAACACTTTCCTTCTCCGCACAGATCTCTGATGTCGCTAAAAAGTCAAACTTCCTACTGCACCTCCTCAAAGGTATTCTGCTTTTCCTCGCCTTGCCCCAGAAGCTCACTTTCTCCCAAGCTCTGGTTCTCTCTAGGTTGGACTATTGTAACAGGCTCTTTCTAAGCCCACCTGCCTCTACTCTCCCCCTCTTCAACTAATCCAGAACAGACTGCGAGACTGGTCCTTGGCCTCAAGCCGTGGGATCGTATGTCTCCAGCTCTGAAATTTCTCCACTGGCTCCCAGTGGAGGCAAGGATTACATTCAAAACCCTCTGCATTGTCCACAAGGCTTTCTGGGGTCTGGGTCCAAAATACCTTCATCTATCCCTCTGCGAATACCTCCCCTCTCGAGCTCTTCGCTCCTCTAACTCCCTCAGGGTCAGTCATTTTTCAAAGAAACGAGCTGGGGTAGATCTCGGTCTTCGGCTGGGGCCTCCCTCTGGAACAGCCTCCCTGCCACTCTGAAACTTGAGGAGAACCATCTCCGGTTCCGGAAGCAACTCAAGATCTTCCTCTTTGCTTCTGCCTTCATCCCCCCTGCCCCCTCTGCTGATCTGTTCTCTCTCGGCACCGTACACCTGGCTGTCATGGCCACAGGCCCCAGAACACAAAAACCACACCATCTAGTGATGGGGGCAATGGGTCACTTGACTCACTTATGTCCCTTTGGGACCCATAAACACAGGGGCCCTGGCTGGACTCAGTCCTCTCATAGAGATGTGAGTAGGAACACTTTATTTCAGCGCAGGAGTGCTTTTGCTTTATTTCAGTGTAGGAGTGCTTTTATTTTACAAGAACTTTCCAGGAGCTGAAAGCCTTTATTCCAGAGAACATCCTAATGTGCTGACTCATCGGATGTGGCTCCCTAGGCCTGGTCTTCATGTGCTGACTCATCGGGTGTGGCAGGCAGGCTGAACCTGGTGGGCGTGGCTTCAGAAGCTCAGATATATAAGCTGCTCCATCCTTAAGGCCGGTGCTTCGCGTTACTGTGCACTCGCGTGCAACATGATGCTCACCGCCGCTTGGATGTAACGCTCACCTGACTCCCACGGGGGCGCTGGCCTGGTTCGCGTTGCTGTGACCTCGTCTAAGGTGATGCGCAGGGTTCGGAAGACGGACTGGACAGGGCCCCAGATCTGGCTTGTCTGACTCGCAGAAGTATCCTTCTGTAGGTGAGAATAGGGGGTTAACTGTCTGCGGGGTAATGCAATCGGCCTCCCACTTACCCCTCTCACCCTCCTCAAAACCCTTCTGTGCTTCCCCGTAGCGTCTCACCTTAGGGTCTGGAAGGACGAGCTCTCCATCCTGCTTCTGATGCAGGGGCGCGTTGGTATCCAGTTACGTCACTGGATTTTCGGATGGGTGAGAACCAAACTTGCTTGGCTTCCAGGTAAGTTTTTCTATAAGTGGTTCCCCTTGTGTCCATGCATTAATGTTCTAATGCTAGTGTCTTTTTCCCCATAGGGGCCGGGGTACAGAATGCCGGGGAACAGGCACCGACCTGAGGTGAGCGGTGAAATCCTTGTGGAAATCAGTTAAGTCTTTAATGAGTGTTTTGGTAATGTCTTTTCATTCACTCATTAACGCTGATGTCTTTTTCCCCTTAGGGGCTGGGGTCCGAAAATGCCTGGATGCGGCGCGGACCCGAAATGAAAAGGGAATGACCCAACAGGTAAGTCTTGACATGGAGTTTTAGCTTCCCTTTTCCCTTCTTTCTCTCACCTTTGTTCTTGTCTTTTTCTCCCTAGGCGCGGGGGCGCGACTGCGAATCCGGATGGTCGCTGCTGAACATGGAGGCGCCCTGTAAAGGTGAGTAGAATGCGGCGCTGCAGCGATCGATGCGATGTGCTTTTAAAAATAAATGTCTTCCTTTTCAGGATTGTCGGCGAAATGTCTCTGGGATGCAGATTTAGCAGGTGAGGCCTTTTCCTTCTTCTGTTCTCTTGTTCCCTTCCTTTGCAGGTGATTCAGGATGCTGGCAGGTGTGGCAGAAGTCAAGATGTAGGAGCAGACACGGTGAGCGTCCAGCTGCTAGATGCAGAACAACGCGAAGCACGTGTGGCTGATCGGGTGTGGTTTAAATAGCCTTGGAAGAAGTTCCTAGAATGTGTCCTTCCTCCAATCAGGTATGTATCCTTCCCCGACCACGCCCGGGTGGTAAATGAGTCCCACAGGTAAAGTAGTTCCTTTCAGGCCTCAAGGAGGCCGGGGTTCTGCAGCATGGTCTGCATCAGGTAAGTACACCCAAACACTTTCATAATGAGCCTGGCGGCTATGGCGCCAGGACTGACGTTTTCTATGAGCCTGGCGCCATAGGCGCCAGGACGCTGTCCAAAGGGCCCCTATAAGGGGTTGCTGGGACCTTCCCCGGGGACTTGATGTCCGCTTTTGGGGACGCAGGGCCTGAGCCGGCTCCCCGGGAGCGGGCATCGTGACAGCACTCCCCCCCCAAGGCCCCTCCCAAGGTTGTTCCCTCCGGGGGTTTTGGTTTGTTTGGGAAGAGTCAGTGGAATTTCCCGACTAATCGAGGTGCATGCACATGGTCACTGGGTTCCCACGACCTCTCCTGAGGTCCGTACCCCTTCCAATCAATTAGGTAGAAAAGCTTTGACCTAAACATTTTTGAATCTAAAATGTTCTTCACTTCGAATTCGGGTTCCCCATCTATTTGAATAAGTTCTGGAGGTTTGAGTAGTCGGGTTCCGGGTACCACTGGTTTCAGAAGTGACACATGAAAAACAGGGTGAATTTGCATATTAGCTGGGAAATCAAGTTTAACCGCTACTGGGTTAATTATTGCCATAATAGAATAAGGTCCCAGATATTTTGGGTTAAAAGTTCGAGGCCCTTTGAGTGGTAAATGTCTGGTAGCTAACCACACTTGATCCCCAATCTAATACGGAGGTGCTTCACTCCGATGTAGGTCAGCATTCTCCTTGTATTTTCTCTTGGCTTGTTGTAAATGCGTGGTTGCCTCTTTGAAGGCTCGGGTAATGGTAGAATGCAGATGTTCTACTGCGGGCACTCCGAGGTTCTGAGGTGAGTCGAGGTTTGAGGTTCGAGGGTGATGTCCAAACAAGGTATAAAAAGGACTATGGCCAGTTCCAGAGTGTACCGAATTATTATATGCGTATTCGGCTATCCAAAGAATGTCTTTCCAGTTGCTTTCAGATTGCTGTAACATACACCGTAAGTACTGCTCAAGGGTCTGATTTGTCCTCTCGGTCTGACCATCGGTCTGAGGGTGGTGACTGGTCGATAATCTTACGTCGATTTGTGCCATTTGACAACATTTGCGCCAGAAGTGGGAAATGAATTGGCTTCCCCGGTCAGAGATTAGTATAGATGGGAATCCATGTAGCCGAACAATATTTTCGAGGAATTCTTTGGCTAGGACAGAAGCTGAAGGTAAACCTTTCAAAGGAATGAAGTGGGCCATTTTGGAAAACAAATCCACAATTACCAGAATGGTATTGTATCCCAAACAAGGAGGCAAGTCCGTAATAAAATCCATTGATAGGGTGTGCCAGGGTGCTGGCGGTATGTCTAGAGGTTGAAGGAGACCGGCTGGTCTTTTCTTTTGACCTTTATTTTGGGCGCAAACACCACAGGACATCATAAAAGATTTAACATCTTTTCGCCAAGAGGGCCACCAGAATTGTCGTTTCACCTTTTCCATTGTCTTGGCAAAACCGGGGTGTCCCTCTATTAATGTATCATGATAACCTGAAATAACTAGTTCGTGTAAATCCTTGTGCGGCAGGAATAAGCGTCCTTAGTAATAAGGTAAACCATTATCTATGGTAAAGTCTGATCCCTTTTGTATCCAATCCTGTAGGACTGTAGGGTCCAGGAGTTGTTTCACTCTGACTTGAATGTCTTCAAGCGTCTGTAACGAAGTCATGCCTAGAATTCTCTGTTCGGGAATTATTGGTACTGGTTCTGAGTTTGTATCAGTTTCTCCCATTCCAATTCGGGATAAGGCATCTGCTTTGCCGTTCTTGCAGCCAGGTCGATAGGTAATCACGAAATCAAATTCAGCGAAAAACAAAGCCCATCGGAGCTGCCGTGAAGACTGAGCCTTGGCGGTTTTCAAATACTGTAAATTCCGGTGATCAGTGATCACCGTGATGGTATGTCGAGCGCCAAGCAGGTAATGCCGCCAGGCTTTAAAAGCGGACTTTATGGCTAACAGTTCTTTGTCAGTGATTGCGTAACTAATCTCTGGTGCCGAGAATTTTCTGGACCAAAATGCTACGGGATGCAGTTGGTTGGTTTCAGGATCTCTTTGAGACAGAACTGCTCCCATGGCTAGGCTGGATGCGTCAGTTTGGACGACATACGGGAGATCTGGACATGGGTGTTTCAATATAGGTGCGGAGGTAAACTTAGCTTTCAAATCCTGGAAGGCCTGCTCGGCTTCTTCAGACCATTCAAAACGTTTATTTTTCCTCAAGAGTGCAGTAATGGGTTGTACTATGCGTGAAAATTCTGGGATAAACCTGCGATAGAAATTGGCAAAGCCGAGCATGCTTTGAACCCCTTTTACAGAGCTAGGTGATGGCCATTTGAGGATGGCATCCACTTTTCTTGAGTCCATTCGGACTCCTTTGGGTGTCAGGATGAAACTGAGAAACTCAACTTCTGTGGTATGGAAAACACATTTCTCCAGTTTAGCAAATAGTGTGTGTTGGCGCAGTTTTTTCAGAACTTCCCTAACGTGTTTTCTGTGATCAGATTCCGAAGAGGAGTACACTAGAATGTCATCGATATAGACGACAACACAAACATCGATGAGTTCCCGAAGGACATCATTCATGAAGAATTGGAAGGTAGCAGGCGCATTGCACAACCCGAAAGGCATTACCTGGTATTCGAATAATCCATATTTTGTACGGAAGGCTGTTTTCCATTCGTCGCCTTCTTTTACTCGCACCAGATGATATGCCCCCCGGAGATCTAACTTGGTGTATATGCAAGCGTCCTTCACCTGGTCAAGGAGTTCAGGAATCAGAGGCAGAGGATAACGGTTTTTAACCGTTATCTGGTTCAATGCACGGTAATCGATACAAGTTCTAAGGTCGCCTTCTTTTTTAGGCACGAAGAACAAAGCCGAGGATGCCGGGGACTTTGACGGGCGAATAAAACCATTGGCGAGGTATTGATCCAAATATTGTCTCAAATGCAGGTTCTCAGGTTCGGTAAGGGCATAAATCCTGCTACAAGGGGGTTGTGCACCGGGCACCAGATCGATTTGGCAATCGTACGATCGGTGAGGAGGTAACGTGTTGGCCTGTTCCTTTTGGAAGACGTCCTGAAAGTCCTGGTATTCCGGAGGTAATTGCATGGAGGCAGAGGTTACAGATGCTAGATTAATCTTCAGGTTTTCTAGGTAGCATGTTTGTGCACAATCCGGGAAGGTTATTCTCTTAGCTCGCCAATCAATTCGAGGATTATGTGTCTCTAACCAAGGAATTCCAAGAATAACCTGAAACTGTGGAGCCTTGATTACATCAAACACAACTGCCTCCCGATGGCCATCAGGACCAATAAGAGTCACCCCAGTAGTGGAATGTGTTACCGGTCCAGAGGCAATTTCAGTTCCATCGACTGTGGTGATGACATCTTTGCTGGTTTTAGGGCGGAGAGGGAGGTTAATCCTAGAGGCCAATTCACGATCCACATAGTTTCCAATAGCCCCACTATCGATGTATGCCTTTATTGCATGCAACCGCTTAGGCTTTTCTGGATCTACGAGAACCATTGGCACAATGAAATGCGAGGTCTGAGAGTTAGTTTTCAAGCTCGGCAAGCGGACCCCTACGCTTGTCGGGCTGAGTCGTTTCCCGAAACAGAGTCTTCATGGTTTTTATCAGCGGCTCCTACCGCTTTTCGGGGCGGTTTTGCCGGGCAATCTCGTAGAAAGTGTCCAGAGTTCCCACAACAAAGACATCATTTTAACTGCCGCCTCCTTTCACGTTCCTTTTGAGTTAAGGGTTCTTTAACCCCTCCAATTTGCATAGGCTCAGAGACATCAACTCCCTTGGGGTTAGCGTGGGTCTTGACCAACACCCGGGTCTCAAACCTGGACCGATCTGTTTTTCTGTTTTGACGTCTGTGATCCAATTGGACCACTAAGTCTATATATTCTGTGCATTCTTGGGGCGGATTTACAACTTGGGCCAAGACATCTTTAAGTTCTCCGCGTAGACCTCGATAAAATAACGTGGCTCTTTTATCCTCTGGCCATCCCGTTTCCACAATAAGTCTATTAAAGGTTGCAATATAGGATAGAAGGTCCTGATTACCCTGTCACAGGGATAGAAGTTCGTCATCCAGAGCCTGCCCCTGAGAGTTTCGAGCAAATAACTTTTCCATGCTTGCTTGAAATCCTTGAAAATCACGGAGAATCGGGTCATCTTGAGTAACCAGTGGAACTGACCAATCGGCAGCGCGGCCGCTGAGATATGACAATACAAAGGCTACTTTGGTCTGATCATTAGGGAAGGCCCCAGGTCTGCATAGGAAGTGCAAACGACACTGATTCATGAATACGGCGAATCGTTTGGGGTCCTCAGCAAAGCGTTCAGGTGGGGCCAGCGGCATGTTTCCAGGTAGATTAATCTGCACAGGGTTACTGGGAACCACAGGAGCGGGGTTCCCTCCGGAACAGGGTAGAGGAGTTTGTCCAGCTTGACCTTGCAAAAGCTGTCTGGCCAGGTCATCAGTTCTTTCCTTTGATATTATTAATTCCCTCTTGAGGGCATTAGTCTCTTGACGAGCGGCATGTACTTCGGCCCTTAATTCCCCCAGTAATTGGGCCAACTGATCAGTCTCAGAAGTTTCCATAGCGCCTGGGTGGGAATTTGTAGGAAGGCTTTGCGTTCTGTAACGCTCACCTGACTCCCACGGGGGCGCTGGCCTGGTTCGCGCTGCTGTGACCTCGTCTAAGGTGATGCGCAGGGTTCGGAAGACGGACTGGACAGGGCTCCAGATCTGGCTTGTCTGACTCGCAGAAGTATCCTTCTGTAGGTGAGAATAGGGGGTTAACTGTCTGCGGGGTAATGCAATCGGCCTCCCACTTACCCCTCTCACCCTCCTCAAAACCCTTCTGTGCTTCCCCGTAGCGTCTCACCTTAGGGTCTGGAAGGACGAGCTCTCCATCCTGCTTCTGATGCAGGGGCGCGTTGGTATCCAGTTACGTCACTGGATTTTCGGATGGGTGAGAACCAAACTTGCTTGGCTTCCAGGTAAGTTTTTCTATAAGTGGTTCCCCTTGTGTCCATGCATTAATGTTCTAATGCTAGTGTCTTTTTCCCCATAGGGGCCAGGGTACAGAATGCCGGGGAACAGGCACCGACCCGAGGTGAGCGGTGAAATCCTTGTGGAAATCAGGTAAGTCTTTAATGAGTGTTTTGGTAATGTCTTTTCATTCACTCATTAACGCTGATGTCTTTTTCCCCTTAGGGGCCGGGGTCCGAAAATGCCTGGATGCGGCGCGGACCCGAAATGAAAAGGGAATGACCCAACAGGTAAGTCTTGACATGGAGTTTTAGCTTCCCTTTTCCCTTCTTTCTCTCACCTTTGTTCTTGTCTTTTTCTCCCTAGACGCGGGGGCGCGACTGCGAATCCGGATGGTCGCTGCTGAACATGGAGGCGCCCTGTAAAGGTGAGTAGAATGCGGCGCTGCAGCGATCGATGCGATGTGCTTTTAAAAATAAATGTCTTCCTTTTCAGGATTGTCGGCGAAATGTCTCTGGGATGCAGATTTAGCAGGTGAGGCCTTTTCCTTCTTCTGTTCTCTTGTTCCCTTCCTTTGCAGGTGAATCAGGATGCTGGCAGGAGTGGCAGAAGTCAAGATGCAGGAGCAGACACGGTGAGCATCCAGCTGCTAGATGCAGAACAACGCGAAGCACGTGTGGCTGATCGGGTGTGGTTTAAATAGCCTTGGAAGAAGTGCCTAGAATGTGTCCTTCCTCCAATCAGGTATGTATCCTTCCCCGACCACGCCCGGGTGGTAAATGAGTCCCACAGGTAAAGTAGTTCCTTTCAGGCCTCAAGGAGGCCGGGGTTCTGCAGCATGGTCTGCATCAGGTAAGTGCACCCTAACACTTTCATAATGAGCCTGGCGCCTATGGCGACAGGACTGACGTTTTCTATGAGCCTGGCGCCATAGGCGCCAGGACGCTGTCCAAAGGGCCCCTATAAGGGGTTGCTGGGACCTTCCCCGGGGACTTGATGTCCGCTTTCGGGGACGCAGGGCCTGAGCCGGCTCCCCGGGAGCGGGCATCGTGACATTGGACCAGTTTACTTACCTTTGAAACCAGGCGTTCTCCTGCATACTCACCTCCAGGAAATTGGTGCTTCATCGCTTCATCTGCAGACTCATCTCCTAACATCTAGTGATCTTGATCCCGACGCTGCAGCACCGCACTTTGCATCCACAAACTCGGACCCTGCGAAGAAGAAGAAAGACAAGGTTAGAGCATCCGTCCTAGGGCCGCACCACATTTGAACCCCGCGCGCCCCCTAGTTAACAATTTACCAGCTACTGTACCACTGCAGCTTCCTTCCTTATTCCCTCCGGCTGCCGCCTCGAGCTCCGCAGCTTCTGCCGGGCTGGCAACATCACCTGCAAGGGAAGAAAGCAAAAGAGCAAACATCAAAAGTGGACCGGACAGCAATACAAGACAGCAAACTTTACAATCCAACAAAAACAGACGAGGAAAGACAAAGTCAAACGGAACACTTACCTGAAGTATAGTGGCTTAGTCGCATCAGGACTGGACTACCACAAGCAAGGGACCAGTGAAGGAACTCGGTCCAGATCATACAAGCACCCCTGCAAGAAGCAGCAGGACGGAGTGCTCCCCAAAACTAATCCACAGGTGAGCTTTCCAGGGACAGCGCATCCCACGGGTACCACGGTTTGGGAGAAGTGGTCTCGAAGGGGATCAGGCGCACAAGCTGGCATACTCACGCCCCCTATTCTCCATGCAGGAGCACTCCAGAACAGCATCACCTATTAGCACCAGTCATCACATAAGCACAGAGGGCGAAGTCGGACCCGAGCAACCTCGCCCCCGGGAGGGCTGCAACCATGCCCAAACGCCTCCCCAGAGACCAGGTGAGCATAACACTGGCCTACCCTCGGTCTTCCGGGTCCAGGTACCTGCTTGCCCTGCCACCCTCCTGCACTGCATCCAGGCCACCCTTGCACTGGGGTCTTTATCTGTACCCATACAGTGCCCCCCTTTCTTCCTGCACTTATCAGACATACCCTGTCTGCTGCCTAAACCCAGCACTTGCCTCTTGCTGGCTGCACTACCACTGTTTTTGCCTTAATTATTTATCTGTTTCTCCTTTGCTGCGCACTTACCACTTCTCCCCCCCATCCATGCACTTTTCCCCTCTCCCTCGCAACGTTCTCAATGTCACTGGGCCTAGTAAGATTGTTGTTTTGTTCTCCCCTGTTGCCCTCCCTTGCCTTGTCGCGCTCTGAAACACTTGTGTACGAGCACGATAGAAATAAAATATCAATCAAGAACAATCCGATACGAGTTTTGGATCTCGAAATCTGATGCATTTTAGGAAATGCAGTTCCGAATACCCTGTTACTCTGGGACATGGAAGTGTCTAACTAGTTGCTCTCTCATCGGGTTGGGAATTGTTCACGGCTGGTCCAGTCAGTCCTACTGACACAAGGACTAGGGACTGAATACAACATTGGCACTGCAACTTTGTTACAGCTCCAAGATAAAGATAGATAAATGAATAAAGTCGATGAGAGTGCAACTACAAATAGAAGATGTAATAATGAGAGGAGTGTTAAATGGAGAAGAACTAGGCCTCATTTTAGCACTAAGACTGTTAATCTGTAAAAGAGAATCCCTCTTGAATAATGTGAATGCAGGCTGTGATTAATCCTACAGATCCCTCACTAATTCCCTACCTAAAGTCTCCTCCTTGGTGGCCATGGAAAGGTAGATGCTTCCCAGTTCCGACCTTGAGGGTGGTGTACTGCGGGAGGATCACCTGGGAGGAGAAAGGGACCAGGGGTAGTGGGGGCGCGAGAGGAATCCGTGGGATGAGACTTTGTATTCATCATTCTCTATAGACCTCCATACAAATAAGAATAACTCACTCATGCATTCCTGGACTTGGAAAGAAATCAAGATACTTCTAAAGTTCAGCAAACCTGTAAAGCAACGACCCTCCCTTACACCCAAAGAGGCAGTGAAAAGAAAGCCAGGAATGACAACAATATGAAAAAATTGCCTTTTTCTATACAATCAGGTTTAATGACTCATTCGTATAGATGTCCTTTAAAGAATGTTACCCAGAACAAAGCATGGTTTGACAGTAGAACAGAAGAAAATCAAAATGTTCCTTTAGGGACTTCAAGTCCCAGAATTCCTTCAGTACTGGGAAGATGGGTGCAGAGGAACACTTCCCTTTTTGTCACAGCTAGGCTTCCCAAAGGAAAAACTAACCAGCCAACTAACAACTTTTATGAGTAAAAGTATGGCAGCGGTCCAACAAATCCTTCAAATTAAAATTTTAAGGACCTCCATATACCAACCTCAAATGGGCAGCCTGGTTGAACACTTTAATAAAAAAAACAAAAAGCGTCCTTAAAAAACTAGTGGAAGCTGATGGAAAGAATTGGGACACAATGGTCCCTTGGGCCCTATTCACCATCAGGAAGACCCCCCCCCAAGCTTCCCTTGGTTTCTCGCCCTTTGAAATCCTTTATGGGTGTGACCCCAGGGATGTTTTGGACATTCTAATGGAAACCTGGGAGGAATGGGAAGAAGCTATCCTACCCCTATCCCAAACCACACAGGTGATTAAGGAGCATATGGCTGTGGAAGGAATATCATCTATACTCAACTAGCTAAGAACCAGAAACATCAAAATGCCAAGAAAGCAGTCACTAGATCTTTTTCTGTTGGTCAGAAGATCCTATTGTTGCTTCCTACCTCGGAACACAAAATGCTGTTCCGTTGGCATGGCCCTTATGAAGTATTAGAACCGACTGGCCCTTGTAACTATCACATCTCCTAACCTGATTGAAAGCTTAAGACTATGTTATACCACATTAACCTCCTAAAAGAGTGGAAGGAGGACCCAGTAGAATTGTCCTCCGTGGTAATGGCCAGTCTTTTGTCAGAAGAGACAGATGGGCCCAATTTAGTACTGGTAGACCTTCCACCATCTCCACAACAAAATATTCAAGAGCTTCTAGAGCAGTTTACTGATGTCTTTAGTTGCAAACCTTGGATAGTGATGGGGATTTACCATCACATGTGCACTCCCTCAGGTAAAGGCATTAATCTCAGGCCCTATGAAATCCCTGAAGTACTAAAGGAAATATTTCCCCAAGAGGAGGAAAAAATGCTGTCCGCAGACATTATCAAACTATCCCAAAGTCTGTGATCCCCACCAATAGTCCTGGTGGCAAAACCCGATCAATCGTGGAGCTTTTGCATAGACTTTAGAAAGCTCAATGCTGTGTCCCAGTTCGAGAACTACCCGATGCCACTAATAGACAATGTCATTGATCGATTGGACCGATCCGTCTATCTATCCATGACTGATTTCACCAGGGCTATTGGCAGGTGCCATTAAATCCAGACAAAAGGAAAACCCTGAATTGTCCACCCCTAGAGGAATATTCAATTTCAAAGTCCTTCCATTTGTGCTCCATGTTGCTCCTACAACTTTCCAGATGCTAATGGACCACATTTTGTGACCATATTGTAGTTTTTGTGGCGCTTATCTGGACGATATTGCCATTCATAGCAAAACCTGGGAAGAACATATGTATCATCTAAATGAGGTTACTAGAGCCCTGAGATGAGCCGGCCTAAATGTCACTCCCAAGAAAGGCCATTTAACACAATCAGCAGGTAAATACTTGGGTTTCTTTGTGGGAAATGGACTGGTTCAGCCACAGTTGGAAAATGTCCAGGTTGTTAAAGAAACACCGGTCCCCAGAAGTAAAAGGTATTTGAGGTCTTTCCTAGGTCATACCGGGTGCTATAGGCCTCCCTAATGAATCCACCATTACCAACAGTTTAAATGATAAGTTAAATAACGTAGAGCCACAGAAACTAAGATGGCAAAAATAAGACTAGGCCTGTTTTGATAAATTGAAGTCAATTTTATGCAGCAAGCCAGTCTTAAAAGATCCCAACTTTAAGTTTGTGTCTCTGACGGATACGTCCAAAGAAGGGGTAAGGGCAGTTTTATTGCAAGAATATGATGGTGCGGAACCTCCCGTACTTTATATCAGCCAGAAACTGTTCCCACGAGATAGAAACTATGCCACCATTGAATTGGAAGCTTTAACAATAAAATGGGCGACAGGGTACCTCAAATAGTACCTAACGGGTAGGAAGGTTAAGTTGGTCACAGACTATTTACACCTTACATGGCTTAGTCTTAGAAAAGACACTAACCTGATGAATAATGAGCTGGTTCCTGGATCTTCAACCCTTCTGTTTTAGTGTTGAAGACAGAAAGTGGAAAGAGCAAGGGCACGTTGATTTCTGTCCTGTTTTGCCTCAGAAGATGGGGAAGCTAGTAGCATTAGGGGAAGGGTATGTGACGAATCTCGAGATGTCATCACTTCTCCCTAGGGGGGAGCCCCTTCCCAAGAGGCCAGTGTGGTGAGGCTGCTACCCGATAGTCCCCCTGGGGTGGTAATCAGCAGGAGGATCTCTCGGGAGGAGACCTACCCCCTGGGGACAAGTGAGAACATCTCGGGAGACCACAGTATGTACACCCTCCACCAGTATCCTACACAATCCCTGAGTCATTAGACCCCTCTGTTAACACACACACCCATGAACAGGCTAGGTTTATGTACTTCTGTAATATATGTAAAGTTGAAGGTACTGGGACGAACAAGATCCTTAAGAGCCCTAGGGATTTGCCTGACACTAGTACTCGGATCAGGTGGCTCCTAGGAGGAGTAAGGATTGACTTGTCAGCCCTAATGCAGTTGTGGATGCTGGGCCAGGGTGGAGTTTCCATGATACAAAGGAAACTGATAAAGGACTTGGTGTCTGCTCCTTCGGCCCGCAACGAACCCGGGAGTTTCAAATCACGTGCAAGAAAGAAGAACCAGGCAGAGCGGCAGACCAAGGCAAGCAGCCGTGAAGGTCCCGAGGAGGTCACGCAAGAGGCAACCTCCTCGCCCATCTTGAGAAATCATGTGGAAGCCCCAGGAAACTGAAAGCAGAGAAGAGAACCGCAGCCCCAAGCAGCCAATGAAAAGGAACACTGGTGCTACTTTGAGGGCGCCCATTCCCAGGAAGGACCGGGCAGCTACTTGACCCCAGTAGCAGGTAGAAGGGTGGTCGTGAGGTCCGGTAGGGACACAGGCAGCTGGCAAGAAGGCTCTGCAGGCGAGGAGTGCGTTCTTGGTCCAGTGGAGTCACGAAAGCCACTGACCACCAGAGTGGGGTTTGGGAACCAGATTGAGAAGTGAGCCATCTCACTCACATCAGTACTTGGTGGGAAGACGATCCAATGGAGCCATGCATAAGAAGGAGAGAAACCGGGGTTCGGGACCCCCACCGAGAAGCAGGGCATCTCCCTTGCATCCCTATTTGACAGGAGAGCGAGCCAAGAACATAAAAAAGTGAACCAGGGGTGTGGGACCCAAACCAGGAAGTGAGGTGTCTTCCTAGTGGTCTAACTTGGCAGAAGAGTAAACCAAGTGGGAGTCATTCTACTGGTAACCTGAAATCAGGAGAAGGGAGTCATTCCCTCATTGGTTGTGTTGAACTGTCAAGATACTAGGAGAAGGGAGGCATTCTCCTAGTAAACAAGATGGTACAAATTCAAAAGTCAAGATACCAGGAGAAGGGAGTCATTCACCTGGTAGCCAAGGCCAGGGAGTCATTCCCCCTCTTTGTGTGGAACATTGCCTTTTTGTATTGTAACATGGGAAAGGTAGCTATTCCCTTTATCTGACAAGGAGAACTGTTTTGAACTTTGCCTTTTGAGTGTGTTTCGCCCAAAGCAAGGGAGACCTCCGCCTGGCATTGTGAAAACATGGAGAATAAGAGACCTGAATAGGGGAGACATTCTCCAGGACCCCAATAGTAAAGAAACTATTGGCAATAAGGAATATTGACGTTTGAGACAAACTTTACATTATAAACTTGAACTCAGAACCATACTGTGGGTTAGCATTACAAATTTGAACTTTGTGTTATGCCTGAAAAAGGAATTTAGACCTGGGGAAGGGAGTTGTTGACACAGGGCAGTGAACTATTTATTTGCACAGACATTCTGACAACACCATTAGTTTCTAGTTTTGGTAAAACAACCCCTCTTACAGTTAGGGCAAGATAGGTTTTCTCTTTATTTTCTGGTGCAACAAACATTTATGCCAAAAATCATGCTACCTGTGTGTCAGTCTCCTCCTTCTGCACCCTTAATAAATACAAAACACCAATAAAGTTATCGTGGGTTTAAAAAGGTTTAGAAAAAAACCCTTTCCCCTGAAATGTACACACACATACATTTATTTTCTTACTGTGTCAGTCACCATCAAAATGTCTGAACAATGCCTAGGCGATGTGTGCAATGGTATAGCCTCCAGGGGAATTGGTAGGCCAAGTTCCTCCACAATTGTGGTTCACACATGCAAACAAAGCTGCAAGCCTATTGAATGTGGGGAATCTGTGGGTATTACTCTGAACCCAGCCAAACCTCTTCTGTGTATCCCACAGTATGTGTGACAAATCTAGGGATTCAGTCACTTCTCCCCAGAGGGGGGCCTCTCTGTGAGGCTATGGAGGTGAGCCTGCTATACAATATTCCCCCTAGCGGTGGTGGAACACGGGAAGAAACTCCCCTCTTGGGGACAAGGATTCACTGTCCTTTTGGGAACTCCCTAATGCCCTCTTGAGGGAACCCCCAATATCACCCAGACCTTCCAATATAACAATCCCAAAAGTTTCTGATGTTGCACAACAAACCTATATAAATGGCAAAAGTACTGAGAAGAAGAGGATAGTAATACAAATGAAGAGGACTCTGTGGTTGGCATCCAATCATACTGAGCCAAAGAAGATGTGGAGAGGAGTAAAGAGTGCTCCAAGAAAACAGAACACACTGGTAAGGGACCAGCTGACCGTAGATAAAAGGTAAGAAGGACTAACGCAGGAAGGTCAGGAAGCTCGGGAGCCTCAAAAGTAGAGATGCAGAGAGAATCCAAGAAGCTGAAAGAACCACGGTCAGGACGATGTCTGGAGCAGCACGACCAGCAAAGAAAAGGGCAGGCAGGAAGCTGGCCCGCACAGAAGAAGCAACAGAGCTCAATCTGGTTGCAGTGACCCAGGAAGGGTGGACTGGCTTGTCCATAAACTGCGCTGAGGCCGCTGAGGCCCAGACTGCAGGGGCCAACACCCCGAAGGCAATGGAAACAGAAGATGCAGAAGCAGAAGATGTGGAAGCAGAAGATGCAGAAGCAACGTGTCGGGAAGGTGTTCTGGTCCCCCAGGAAGACTCGGAGGTAGACCTGGTGATGCTCACCCACAAGACAGAAGGTAACCGGTGTAGCATGAGACCTGGGAGGGGACCAGGATATTGTTTCGGGACTCCTCCTACTTGTTCCAGTAGAAGTGTGGGTGCATATTGGAAGGAGAATAAAGAGTATCAAGGGACCAATCCTACTCGCCCCAGTACCAGTGAATGTTGGAAGGGTAGCAGAGTTAAGAAAGATTACAGAAGGACCAATCATACTCATCCCATTGCTAGTGAACATTGGAGGATTAAAGTAGATTACCAAAGGACCAATCATACTTGTGCCAGTACCCGAGAAGGGTGTGAAGTTAACAAAGATTATCAATGGACCACTCATAATCGACCCAATACAAGTGAATGGTGTAAAGATAAAGTCTACCAAGGGAGTGACCAAACTCACGCCAGTGCCAGTCAAGGTTGGGAAGAAAAGGGAAACTATCAAGAGGACAGTGTTGCAAGGTATAAAATAGACGAAACAGTAAAAGAGAGAGAGAGAAGTGGACAGGGATCAATTGTCCAGAGATGCTGGAAGAATTGTATGTGAACCTAAACCCACAGTACAGGGGAAGATCCCAGGTATTTCATAAGTTGACAAGGAACAGAGAGACAGTTACTGGTTTGGAGGATAGCCAGGACCAGGATCAGTGGCTAGAAAAGCTCGAAACGATGCCAGTAGTATGAAAGAGAAGTCCCAGAGGGACAAGAGCCCCTTTGAAGAATTAAAGGAACTTTTTCACAGAATCACCAAATGCCATTCCAAGAAAGACTTGCTGAGGCTATAAAAGCCTATCCAGGAGAAGGGAGTCATTTTCTTGGACATCTCTTTTTCTTTGAGTCTTTTTGAATAGTGATAGGGACAGAATAGGGACAGAATAGGGTATCTTGCAATGGAGGACAGTTTATTACTTTAGACACTGTCAATGATGATGAGCATCCTAGTTAGATTTGCGTTAGGTAAGGCATACATCATACGATTAGGGATAGATAGGTCTTTTACTTTATTATTTAAATAAAACAGATTGTTGAAATGCCACAGTGACTTGGTCTCCTTCTGACCTACCCCATCTGCTATTTCAAAAGAGGCAGGAATAGCAAAAACTGTAATTGAGCTGTTGCTTCAGCAAGGAATTATTGTTCCTGCCCAGAGCCCTTACAATACACGTATTTTACCTGTGAAAAAACCTGGTAAACTACCTTCTCATTTTGTGCATGACCCGCCCGCAGTTAATGCAGCTATTTGGCCCACTTTCCCTGATGTGCCTAATCCTACAACTGTGAGATGTTACATTAGTAGATTTGTACTCAGCATTCTTCTCTTTATCTGTACATCACGTTAGTCAATATTTGCTTGCTGTTATGTATAAAAACCTTAAATTCAAGTTCATGGGACTTCCACAGGGGTTCGTCGAGAGCCTGACTCCCTTAACCCAGATCTTTAAACAAGATTCTGATATGCCCGTCTTCAAATGTGGGGGTCTGTTTTGATCCGGTAGGTTTACTTTTTGTTGACGCCCCGCTCACTTTAAGCCTGTCAACAAGATGCTCTCCGTTTGCGAACAGCTCTTGCTTTGAAAGGAGAAAGGCCTCAAAAGCAAAGCTTCAATTGCATCAAACCAAAATCCATTCTCTTAATTATGATAACTGTAACGCTCACCTTGTATCCACAGTGACGCCCCTCGACTTGGCTGGATCGATTCTGGGCTGAGTTCACCTTCCACGGGGACTCGTGCCGCTGTGGGTCTATTCTTGTATTTCGATAAGGTGCGCTCTCCGTCCTGCTGTTCTGTGCAGGGGCGCGTCATGGCTGGGCACCTTTGGCTGAGTTACTTCACTGGCGTGGGCCCAGAGGTCCAGTCCGGCTGAGACTCCACTCTTGAGGTAAGTCTTTAGTTCTTTAGAGTAAATGTCCGCAATAGTTGTTGCCATGGTAACCTTCTCCTTCTCTCGTAGATGCAGAAGGGTTGATGAAGACGTCGAGCTGATGGAGAGGGCAATGCTCGAGAAGGTAAGAGAATGCGCAAGGCGCGGCGCTATGAGCGTCCTTTGAATCGGGCTAACCTGTGCTATTCTTCCTTGCAGGTCGCCGAGAAGATCCTGGAAGATAGTGTAACGCTCACCTGAATCCCTCGGAGGCGCAGGTCCGGGCTGGGCGATTTCAGTGTCTTCTAGGGTCACGCGCAGGCCTCTGGTAACACCCTGGATGGGCCCTCTCCTCACCGTAATTTTGACCTGGAGGGTGAGGTGTCTGCAAGTAGGAGAACAAGGGGTTAATGTATGTCTGATTGGCCAATCTGACTTTCCCCTTTCTGGACTCCCCATGTTATTCGTAGGCTGAATGTGCTCACCTTAGATAGGTGAAAGCGGAGCTCTCCATCCTGCGTCTGTGCAGGGGCGCTAATGCCAGTTGCTTCACTGGTTAATAGCCCAGCCTCTTGATTGCAGAGGATGAAGTCGGGGAGCAAGGCCGTCGTTAGCCGCACGAACGGTAATTGCTTGAATATGGAGTTTTATTTATATGTCCACTTAAATGTCTCTTGCCTTTGCAGGTCCGGTATGCAGATAAGGTAAGCGAGAAGAATGCCGGAGCTCATGAAGGCACGTAAGCAAAAGAATGTTATTCGAAGTTAAATGCACTTCTTAATGTCTCTTTTCCCTTTTTCAGGCAGCCGTAGCAGCCGGCGTTGGAGATGGACGCCGAGGTACGTGCCGTAGTATGGGCAAGCAGATTACAGCTAGAAGGCACGTGAGTAGTGATGGCGTACAGTGCCCCTAATGATGTCCTTCTTGTTTTTGCAGGTGCGGTTAAACAGCGCTTGGCGGAGATCGAGGCGTACGTGGCACAGGTAAGCAAAATTATCACGGAGGTTCACTAACCAATGTTCTTCGTTTCCGCAGGGTTGCCGGAGTATGAAGAGTGCGGTACGCGGCCTCGGAATGCACCGATGGACGAGGCAAGTGCAGCGCTGGTTTTGCCTTGTCCTAACCTGGTGTCCTTGTTCTCTTTCAGACGCTGCTGAAGACTGAAGACTGGTTTTCCGGGAGGTAAGACTGAAGATTTCTTGTTCACAGATGCAGAAGCTGAAGATTCTCTGGAGCTGACACGGTGAGCGTCCTGCTGCTAGTGCAGAATAACGCGAATCACATTGCACTGATCGGGTGTGGTTTAAATAGGCCACTGGAGTGCTTAGGTGTCTCCTTCCACAGCCTCGCCCAGGCAAGAAAGAAGTTCCAGCTTCCAGAACAGTTCCAGTATCCAGTCCCAGGGAGTGGTGCTGGCCACACCCAGAAGGTAAAGTAGGTCCAGCCAGGAATGGATGAGGATATCATCCTACAGGTAAGTGAGCAGCATGGTCTGCAGCAGGTAGGTCCACCCAAGCACCATTCCTCTCAATATGAGCCCGGCGCTTCCTGTGCCGGGACTGGGTTCCCTTATGAGCCTGGCGCCACTGGCGCCAGGACAAGGTCCAAAAGGCCCCTGTGGGGACCGGCTGGTGCCTGGAATGGAAGTTGTGACCCTGCTTCCAAGGATGTTGGGCTGGATCTGACTCTTTGGAGGCAGCGGTCATGACAGATAGGCAGCCAGACGGAAGCGGAACAGTGCGTGGAAGATGTCCGGACCATTGTTGGATTTCAGGAGAGCTTCGGTAGGTAAGTGGAGGATGGAAGGTGTGGAATCGGGAGATGAACGCTTATTAATTGTCCTCTTCTTTTCTCTCCTCTCTAGGATGTTGCTCGCGGATGAAGACGAGCTCCAGGGATGACCCCCCAAGCGATTGAGGAGCTGGTTGCTGAGCAGGTAAGGAGGAATAATGGTGTTCTTCTTTTCCCTCGTAGATGCAGGCCAAGGATGCTGCGAGCAGGTCTCGGTGAACGTCACGCTGCGAGTGCAGAACAACGCGAAGCGCGTGCCTCAGCTTGGGCGTGGTTTAAATAGCCAGCAGGTATCCCAGGTGCTTTTAGGGCACACCACGCCCTGGATGCTAGACTGCATGGTGCAGTTCCACGCCGAACCTTGTGGGGCGACCCTGTTGGTCCATTCCCCAATGGAAACTCCACCTGTCATATGAACTCGGCACCAAAGGCGCCAGGACTGGCTCCAGGACAGTCGAGAGGGGCATGATTGGGCCCTTGGGGCCTTGCGGGAATACTGTGGCGAGGGCCAGAGACCCCGAGTTCCAAGGGGCTATGGTCATGACAATAACTCAGCTGGAGGGAGACACTTATCTGAAGCCTAAATTAATGTGATTCTCCATGCACAAAAACATCAAATCGTAAAACAAATAAGAGATTTCTTGAATAGTTGGAGTTGAAAATGGTCTCTCTTTCACTTGTGAAAACACTACAGAACCTTAACCTTGATTCAACACCTGAAACCATTCCATGGTCCAGTGAAGCAGACCACGCTTTTATTAAAATCAAAAGAATTGACGAAGGATCTGGCCTTGGGTTTACCAAATTATCAAACATTTCTTACCAATTACTGTGATGAACGTGATGATTTTGCTTGGGGTGTCTTGACACAAATGCATGGTGACAAGCAATGGCCTATCACTTACTATAGTGCATTATTGGATCCCATTGCTGCGACGTGCCACCTTGTTTGCATTCAGTGGCTGTCACTGCTCTGTTAGTAGGTCTCAGGTCTCGCCTAGCATGTAGTGCGCAATGAAACCCTTATTTTATTTTTGTCTATAAGTTCAATATTCTGAATGATATACCACTCATATCACACCCTTCTCAAAATACCCCCCAGGTCACACTGAACCAAGAATCAGGCTAGTTTGTAAAAGCAAATATTTATTTTATTTATTTAATATTTAAATGACACATAAATTTTATATATATATATATATATATATATATATATATATATACATATATATATATATATATATATGAGACAGCAATCACCTACCGGTGACAATCCAATTCAGAAAATAAGCAAAACAATTGAATTCACTCATAATGATGCAGAATAGAACACAGGACAAAGAACAGTTTTGGGTTGTGAACAGATAGCATTTAGGTTAATATTCCCCCTGCAAAGTTTTGTTTAGATACTAATGAGCAACCCTACCAAATGTGAGTAATCAGCAGGTATTCAGGAATGAAGACCATGTCTAGAGTTTAAATGCAGTCTTCCCTCCCCAAACCAGAGAGAAAACCGTTTTTGGAAAATTACACTTTTAAACTGACAGGTGACAATTGCTTTGTAAAATAATGCAAAAGGGTGCAAAAATGCTTAAATGGATAGAAATTCTGAGAAAAGCAACACTAAACAGGTCCTAACACACATGAGCTATAATATAAACAACAGGACACAAATTAGATCAGGATGGGATGGAAGAAGCACTCTGAAATGGGAAAAAGACACATGTAAATTTTTGAAAACTGCAAATTCGCAGCAAACTTTTACTATGCGATATTGAAGAAGTATGGGTCAAATAAACTGGTTTTAGTTGTAGCTAAGGGTCTTCGGTATCAGTGAGAGTTGACATTTCGTTTCTATCTTTAAAATTGAAGAGGTTTTAGTGAGAGGTGTTTTTACAAAATAAGCGCGGAAATGGAACAGGAATTCAGTTTTGAAAATGACAGATAAGTTTTATTACCCTATATTAATGACTATGGAAAAGAGGAGGCCACACATGAATCTTCACAGCTACGTGGCCAGCGCAACCATTCAAGTGGTGGATACTCAATTTCGTTCTGGGATTTACTTTAGTTAAGCAAAATCACTAAGGAGTTATGGTTTTGTAACACAGATGAGAGAAATCAGCGCAAGAAGGATTCTAACAATACTAGGGTTCTGAATTTAAAGATGGGATGGATTGAGATTGGGATAATACAATGCAGATATACTATGGGTCACTATTCTTCCTATTAATACTTACAGACCTTAGTAATTAAATTGGACCGTCAGCTCTGGTCATTGGATCGGGTTGGGTCTACGGGTAGCAGGGCACTTCTGGAGGGATTGGATCAGCAGCGCGGTTCTGGTCAATTTTAGACTGCACCTCTGACTGGATTTGGATGGGCCCTTCTGGTCCCTGGACACGGCAGATTACAGGATGCAAGTTTCAGCAGGCAAGCCTTCATGGTAGCGAGCCAAGCTGAATCATAATTATTCTTTTAAGTTTTGAATGTTTGAAATTATGGCTGGTTAGCAAGAGTTCAGCAATGCTAAAGTCTAGAGTCTGCAAAGAAATCTGGATCTTCAAAGAAGTCTGGAGTAAGCTACAAGATGAAGAGTTCTGGAACATGGTGCTGCGCGGGAATCTGGATGGGTTCTGCAAGCAGTATCTATGTGGAGTGAAGTTCCTATATTTATCATCAAATGACATCACCCAGCTTTATGATGTGGGCAGAATTTCAAAACACACCCCCACAGCTGCTAGTGGCTGCAGGCATATGCTTTTTCCTGGTTGGCGGTCTGAACAGAGCGGTCATCTTTGTGATGCAATTTAGGAACTCCCACATTGATTTTGACCACTATTTAGCTTTCCCATAAATACACATTTTTACAATTATGCCCTCTACTAAAATCAGACACATGCATTACATTTTTATGGTTTATCCTGGCTTCCAATTCCCATCTCTGTGAGAGCTGTCTTTCTCATTCTATGGATTTTTATCAATTTTGACCATAACAGTTTTGATTAATCATTTCTAATTCGGTACATCTCTGGCCGCTTATCAGTGGATCATATACATAACTTCTTGGAAGACACGGACTTAGTAAATAAGATATATCTCCTCATTCAGGCTTGGATGGCATCCCATGGCCTCTGCCTGAACGACGACAAGACTGAGCAACTGATCATTGGCTCAGCGTTGGCTATCAAAAAACTTGACCCTAACTATGCCTCATTTAACATCGACAATAACGTCATCAAAGTGATGCCTGCAGTCAAAACCCTCGGGGTTTATCTTGACTCAGCGCTCACCTTCAAAAAACAAACGAACTCTCTAGCATCCTCCACGGCATATACTTGCAAATTGATCCGAGCATGTAGACCTTTTCTAACTGAGACTAGCTGCATCACATTAGCCAATGCTCTCATCATATCCAAGCTGGATTACTGCAATGCCCTCTATGCAGGCTCTAACAAGTATATCCTTGACAAACTACAAACTCTCCAAAATAACGCTATCAGAGTAGCTTTAAATATTCCTAACAGAGCCCACATCTCCACCTTTAGGAAAAATATCCATTGGCTAAAAATCAAAGACAGGATCACCCTCAAAATACTCTCCCTCACATCCAAATGTCTTAACAACATTGCCCCCCCCTATCTGGCCAATAGAATCCACAGGAGAACCTCAAACCGTCCCACTAGACTGACCAACGCCTTCACCTTAGTGATGCCTAGATACAAAAAGAGTACAGCCGGCGGCTCTAGTTTCCCAATCATAGCTGCGCAAACTTGGAACAAACTCCCTTTGGATCTCAGAATGGACCAACCTTACTCTAGTTTCAGGCGAAAAGTCCTCACTTGGATCCATGCCAATGACACTTAGCTTGACCTTCCCCTCCCACATAGACACTAGACGCCTGCAACCAGCTGAATGACATCCGATCAACTAGACTGAACCGTAGTTCCGCATTTTCTCTTCTTTTCCTTCTGCTTTCCTTCTATACTTACCTTTGATCTAACGTGAACTGTATAAACTGCACTTTTCTTGATTTAACTGCGAACTGCATAAATTGTATTTCTCCTGTAACTAAGTTCTTAAGTAATCTTGTACTGTTTGCGCCCAGCTACCCCTTCGGGTTTGGTTCTGCGCTATACCAAAATACAATCTTAGGGTTGCAACATTAATCGTTCTGCTACAATGAGAATTTTTTCATAACTTTGGTTCCTTAAATGGTACAGGTTTTATAAATGTCTTTAAAGCAAAAGCCTAAAATTAGGTTAACATCTACCAATTTTCAGACTTATCCTTCTTTAGGTTGCACAGTTAAAGAGTTGCAAACTTAACCACAAATACAGATTTAAACACCAAGAAGTTCAGAGTTTTTTTTTCTCCTTTCAACAAACAGCTGTCAGAACCCTTTGATCAGGGTGGGGTGTAGAGGGAAGCATCCTGTCCCTCCCCTGCAGAGCCTGTCATTTGTTTTTGGCTCAGCCACAAGACGAATGTCTAATGAAGTCTCATTGTGCTCCTTGTTGTCAATATGCGGGAACCATTAAGCAGCCATTAGCCTTCCTGTAGCAGTTAAGTGTTGAGCTGAAATGTGAATCTTTCCCAGGCTGGGCTGTCAGATCAGAATTAAATAGTTGATTAGCTCTAGACTGGGTTCCTTTACATTAAAGTCTTTTCATTTCACACATATAAAATATAAGCACGGTTTATAAGGGATTTGGACATTTGAAAAGAATTAGCCCTTCACAAACATGCTTTAAATAGGCGTATTTTGCAATCTCTTCAGGAAAAAGAACACTTTTAAACTGGGTTTGACAGCGAATTTTCTGATGCAGCGGTCAGTCAGTGAGGCCTGGATTCCTCTGATTGCACTGGAGAATCTATGATTTCAGCACACTTTTCCTTTCAATAATTCACAGGGAGAATGACTGAATTTAGTGCCAAAACAACATTTTGAAGGTTGCTATTGATTAGTAAGCTGTATTTAAGGGCAATTTCTGATTTTAGCCCACTTTTGTGGCCTTGATTCATGTGACAGGTAACAACACCCACTTGCATTCTCTCGCAGGGAGTTCTTGCTTTGACATCAACTTGCCTGTGTGTGGCATGGTGTGCAGCTTTTTTGTGGTTTATGAAGCATGCACAGTTTTTCAAATTTGTTGCGCACGTGGGTTAGTGCCTCCATTTTTGGCAGTTTTCTTTCCCCATTGGCAAAGGGGTGTAGTAGGGTGCATTGGCATGGGTAAAAATATTCCACTCATCCCCCCTCCCTGACTCCAGCTTGACGTCCAGTCATGGGGGAGTCGGGCACATGGGATTATTTTCCCTTCGGTCCATGTGAAGAAATCTGCTTGCTTCTCCCGTCAGTGATGGATGCGACACGCTCTCCTTGCTGGTTCTGGTTGGAAGTGGGGCGCAACACTCCAGGCTTTTGGGTTTTTTCTCCTTTTCCCCTGAGGAGTCCTCCTTGGTGATAAGGTGGTCCAATACTAGAAAACAGAACATAGCACAGTTATGGAAATTTCCCCACTACTGTTCTCCGAGCGGTGTAGTGGGGTGGATTCATGCATTGAATAACAATTTACAATATTCCCCACCTATATTTAATAATGGTCTTAACACTCTTTTCTCGTACGTACTCAATGGACATTTAATAATTCTTTTTAGGTCTCTGGATTTTCCCCCTCTGGGGTTCCGGTAGGCTCTTCTATTTGCCGCAAAGTATGCCTGGGATGGCAACTCTTTAGCTGGTTTATGTGGACCCACTTGTCTTCCCCTTCTGTCAAATTTCCCTTGTGGATGCAGATTCTGTAGGCGACTGGTGAAATTCTGTCCACAATTTCAAAAGGACCCCGCCAACTTGGGAGGTATTTGCGCTCTTTGGCTGGGTTTCTTCGGAAATTGTACAAGTAGACCCGGTCTCCTACTTGATATTCCTTTTTAGTTGTATTAAGGTCATAGTGGGTCTTCATACTGTCTGCAGATCTTTCAAGATTCTGCTGAGCATACGCAAAAGCATGTTGAAGGTGTTTTCTCAGATTCTCAACATACTCATGAGTTGTAGAGGCATTTATCAAGGTCTGCTCTTGGGTTCTGTAGAGCAGATGCTGGGGTAGCACCATCCTTCGTCCAGTCATCAGCTCAAATGGAGACATTTTTGTTGCAGAAGAAGGGGTAGATCTGATGGCCATCAGGACAAGGGGTAATCGAATATCCCAACTTGGCCCAGAATCTGCCACAAACTTTTTTAATATGCCCACAATAGTTTTATTGTACCTCTCAACTCCACCACTAGAGGACTGGCGTTATGCAATGGGTAATTTCCTTTTTACCCCAAGTATCTCCCACATCTTTGTCATCACTTCACTAATGAAGTAACTACCTCGGTCTAACTCAATCCTTTGGGGTAGTCCAAAACGCGAGAAGATGTGATTGATCATCAGGGCAGCTGCTGTTTCTGCCTTGCAATTTGGGGCCGGGAGACATTCCACCCATTTAGTAAACAAGCATGTTACGGTTAACATGTACTTGTTCCCCCTAGAGGAGCGAATCACGGGCCCGATGAAATCGACTTGCAATTCTGACCAAGGCAGTGTCATCCCCCTCTTTTGGAGGGGAACACGGTGTGTGAGTGATGTTGGCTGAAATTGTGCACACATAAGACACCCCTTCAAGTATTGGTCGAGGTCCTGCCCCATGTGTGGCCAGTATGCAATCTTGTAAGATTTCTAATGTCGTATGAAACCCCCGATGACCGGCCGTGTCCGCATCAAGGGCGTGACTCAGCATCAGGCTTCGGAATGAGGTAGGGACCACCCACTAGATATGGATCTCCTCACAAACAAACCGTCTTGGATTCGGAACATTTCTGGACATTTCATCAACACTCTGAGGTCCTCTTTCCGAATGCAATCGGTATCCGTCAGAGGAAAGTTCTCAAGGTCCTCAATGTGGTGATAAAACATACCAATTATTGTATCCCTTTTTTGAGCTGTAATCAAATCAGCATCTGGAGTCTCCTTACTCCACTGGGCATGTGAGTTCATTGTGAACATTTGTCTGGGACCTAGTGATAGCAGTGACCTGGATTTCCCCCCAACAGGGACTCAATCTCATGTCGGTCCCCTTGGATGGCTCCGGTTTTGGCCAGCTGATCAACTAGGTCATTTCCAGTTTTGTCTGGTCCCTCTACTTTAGAATGACCCTTGATCTTTTTCCAGTAGATGGCCATCCCACTAGAGGTGACAAGATCATCAATATTCTGTATTAGTTTTCCATGTTTTAGTGGGTTGTTATTAGCACATAGCATGCCTCTGGTTTTCCAGTTAACCAGGTGCTCCACGAACCCGTTCCGGACATAATCTGAATTAGTGAGTATGACCAGTTCGTGGAGTTGGTGTTGGACAGCAGTGAGGATGGACCGATTTTGTACCCAACGGAGGGTTCTGAGGCATCATTCACCCATGCATTCCCCACGCCAGCCACAAGTTCCTTTTCCCTCGTTGTCAACATGGTAAGATCTCCCATCCACATAGACAGTGGGCATTCCCTCACACTGGTCTTCTTCATAGACTGTGTGGGGAATTGAGGTATGTCTCCATGTTGTCCTTGATTTTAAGACTTTCGTCCTCGAGACAGTTTCCTCTGGCACAATCATGCAAGTCAGCCAGACCTTGCGCGAAGGGACTCTTGTTTTGCCCATATCTGACCTCCACAGGAAAGTCTTGCATTGACAGAATCCAGGAAGTAATTCGGGAATTACTCACATTTCCGGCCCGGATTCTGTCGCTTTGAAGATATTGCAGAGGCTGGTGTGGAGTCTCCACTATGATGTGTTCCCCCTTGGATGAACGGGCGGTAATTCTTCAATGCCCACACCGTTGCCAGGAGTGCCTTCTCACAATCGTTGAATTTTTTCCTCCGCACAGGATAAAGTCTTACTCACATAGGAGATGACTTTATTAACCATGTCATGTTTTTGGTATGATACTGCAGTCACGCATGTATTTGAGAACCTTGTCTCCAAGAAGAACTCCTTGTTTTTGACAGAGTAAGCTAGGCAAGGCGCTTGTAAGAGGCTTCTTTTGAGTCGTCTTACTGCCTTGGCTTGTTCTGGACCCCACTCCCACTTGACCTCCCTCTTCAACAGATGGATCAGGGGTCTTGTGATCTCTGCGTAATCCTCAATGAACTTTCTGCTGTAATTAGTCAGCCCAAGGAGGCTCCTTAGCTCCCGCAGAGTTGTGGGGTCTTTTAGTTTCTGGGGTGCTCCTGCTTTCTTTTCCTGGGGACAGAGACCCTCAGGAGTTATCTCATGCCCCAAGAAATTGACACGGGTCATGCGCCACTGCGCCTTTTGGAAAGATAGTTTTGCTCCGGTAGCCCTCAACTGTGTCAGAACATAACAGATCTCCGCTATGTGTTTCTCCACAGTTGAGCTTTTGATTAGAACATCATCTACATAGGCCAGGTTACCCCTTTCACCCAAGTCGGGCATGGCCTTATGCAAAAAGATATTAAATTCATTGCCAGAGTTTATGTATCCAAAGGGAGTCCGGGTCCAAGTGTACTGCTGCCCCCCGAAGTTAAAGGCCAGCTCGTATTGGTCCTTCCTACTGACAGGTACAGTCCAGTACCCATTGGTCAGGTCAATGGCAGTGTATACCTTTGACCCCTGGATCTGGGCCATCCCTTGGTCAATGTAGGGAAGAGGCCATCAGGAATGGATGCGAGTGGCAAGCGATATTGCTTCACAAACACTGGAGTCATGCCAGGGTCTGTGGTAATTGTTGTTGTATGGATTTTGGTGCGACCACAGTCATATTTTTGTCCACCGCAAAGAGATCCTGAAAATCTAAGAAAACTTGTTTCAATTTTTGCTTTTGCTCCAGAGTCTCACAGGCATCAGCTAGGTTGACTCTCTCTTCAACCATCTGCCTGAAGCCCGGAAAGACTTCTGGTTTGGCTATCTCAGCGGCCTCCTCCAGCTGGGTGAAGTCCCTGGTTAAAGTACTGACTTGGACTGATGGCTTCAAGTGGGGAAGGCAGTCCTGGTGGACTTGAAAGATCACCTCATCCCTCCTGAAGTCACAGGTCACCTCTTCCTTACCATAAGGGCAGGAAGAGTACACCAGGAAATTCCCCCCATGCCGGGTGACGATCCAGTCTGGTGTGGTGTCATTGTCGCTATCACTGTCAAAACAGTCATTGGGAATTGGTCCTATCAGTTCATTACCTAAATCTATGGAAAAATGTTGGTTATCAACCGCCATTCCAATAAGGGTGCCTGCGCCCAGAGTGATACTCCCGAGGTCACTGTTATCCACCACTATTGGAATTGTGTTGTGTTCTGTATTGACTAATGGTGTTGGGTTTAACCCCAACCCTTGCTGTTGCAAATGGGCATTGAGGTGAACATATGCTTTAGGATTTTGCAGTTTATGTCATCTTTTAATTTTTACTTGAAGTGGGAATTGTCGGGTCCATTCTGGGATGGTGACTTCCTCTCCAATCTGAACTTCAACTGCATATGGCAGCAGTTGAGCTGACCGAAATGCTTTCTGTGGATCATCAAAGTCCATGGGATTACTCGCTAATCGGAACCGGGCTTTGAAGTTTATTCTCTGGATCATCAAAGTCCATGGGATTACTCGCTAATCAGGACCGGGCTTTGAAGTTTATTAGGTCCAAACTAATGGCAAAGTGATTGAGAATGTCACTGCCTAAATAAAATGCAGCAGGGACATCTCACACGACCCAAAAGTTATGGACTATGCTCTTGTTGCCTGTGGAAATTTTGAGCATACACCTCAAGTTTAGAATTGGGTGTTTCCAGGTCCACTTCCCATTTGTCTATCAATTTAAAGGTGGGAATGGCTGGACCTTTTGGGAGTTTTCAGAACATGTCTTCGCTGATGAAGCTCTTACCGTTGTTCACGCACACTCGGGCGAGAACAGAGTCCTTCCCTCATTTAACTGAATAGGGATAAACAACTGTTCTCCGATTTGTCCTCCCCTCTCCCGGATTGGGCTGTCTGGACTCAGGAAAGTGGGGAAAGAAAGGAGGGTTGTTTCGGGGGTTGAAGTTTGGCAGGTACCGGGGAAAGAAGCTCAACCCGGCATTTGGGGGGTTACTGCCCTCTTGGGGAAAATTAGGAGGGAAGTTTCCTGGGTTGGTTGCTACCTGGTTGGACCCCCCCTAGGGCTGGGGGAGTCCACACATAGCCCAGGATGGGTCTGTTGCCCTTGTAACAGGGGCTGATGTAATCACGGGAGTTAGGGGTCCCATTTGTGGGATTACCTTCCTGAATACCTGTTTGGGATTGGCCCGAGGGCCTTCTGGTTCTTTGATTAGAGGACGGATTCTGTACAGGAATATATTTAGGCCCCCCATCTCCAGATCTAAAATGGGGGCAACCTTCACTTACGCCACCTTGGCAGCAGCAGGGGTGTTGGCTGGTTTGGGGTTTTTATTTGTATTTTTATTCTCTACCGGTTTCTGCACTTCATAAATACGAGTCGCCTGTTCAATGACTCAGTCTAGTGATCTCTTCTCGTGAAAGTCCCTCACCAGCTGGGTCGTGATGTATTTAGGGAGTGTATGAAAGAAGGTATTAATGAACTCCCTACTGTCTGTGCGCGCCCTCCGGGTGGTCTGCGCAAAGGCACGTTTTAGTTCTTGCACAAATTCTTGTGGGGCCTGGTCTTCCCCACACTGCAGATTGTAGGCCACCTTGCAGGTCTCTTGGGGGTTCCTATGTACCGAAAAATGTTTTAAGAAGGCCGCCCTGTAGGTGGACCATCTTGAGTGATTTTGATCCTCCAGCCCCGCAAAGAAGCTGGAGTATTCAGGGGAAAATGTCATATTGGATACAATTCTGGCTATCTTTCAGGTGGAAAGTATCCATCATTTGCTTGTATAACTCAAAGTGCTCCCAAACTGAATACTTGGCCATTAGGAGCATCATAACTCCCTACCATAAAAATGCCTTGATCTGTTTCAAGGGATCTTTCAGTAGGGCCCTCTTAATTTTGTTGGCCTTTTTAGCCTTAGTCACCCGTGTCCACTCAGCCTCTGACTCAGAGGCACTGCTACAGGAGGTGGATATCTGATACTCTAGGCTCTCCCTGATTCTGCGAGCTTGGGAATGGCTTGCAGATTGTGTGGGCCTAGTTTCTTGAGACCTGTGGTGCTCGGAAGTGTCTTCTGACTCTCCCTTGCTGGTGTCCGGTCAAAGGGTTGACTACAAAGGATCGAATGGTCAAAGGATCGACACCAAAGGACCGAAAACAAAAGGATCGATTTTTTTTTTAATTCCTTTTTTTGGGGGGGGGGGGGGGGGGTTTAGTTTATGGAAAAAAAGTGGTTGGGGGGGGACCCCCCAAAAAAAGGAAAAAAAAATGTGATCCTTTTGTTTTCGGTCTTTTGGTGTCAACCCTTTGACCATTCAATCCTTTGGTTGTCGATCCTTTGACCTACAACCTCCCTTGCTCCCAGGATTGGCTGAGTACCCCCTCCCCCCCCCCCACTACCATAGCTGGGAAGAGGTCTTGAAGATACTCTTTATGGGCCTAGTTTCTTGGAGATCCCCACCAAAGTTTACAGACTGATCCTTTGGTAGGCGGTATTTTTGAGGATCCAATTTCCTGATTCTCCCCTCACCGGAGTCTTCCTGATCAGAGAGGCTAGCCCAAACATTTGGGAATCTCTACAGAGATACCCGCCCATCCGTTTCTGGTAGGCGCCGATCTGTCAGTCCCAGGTTTCCCATTCTGCTGAAGTCTACCATCCCTGTGGCCCTTGGTTCATATGAGCCAGTGGACGTGAGGGCGGCAGAGTCCGTGGTACTGAAGGGGTTAAAGTGCCTGATGACAGGGGTTCTGATGTTATGCTCAGGGGTTTCTCTGTCCCTTCCTACATCATCTCTTTCAGCCCCTATTCCCCGGTGACATGTCAAAATCTGACTTTTGCTCCTCTATTAAGATCTTACTGGTCTTAATGATTTGCTCTTGCATGGTGGAGCCTGTCATTCTTTTCACAGAGAGCCACATTTGTCTCTCTGTGCTTCCTGACTGGATTGGAAATACTGGGCCAATTTTTGCTGCGAGACTCACCTCCTCAGTTTTGTCATTATTGGTCTGAATGTTCTTTTCCAGAGCATCCTGCACCCGCCTGGCGTGCTCTAGTAGCTTCTCATGTACAGTTTTAACTTCACTAAACTCCTGAAGGGCCAGCTTTCTTTCCTCTAACGTAGTTAGTCATTGGCTAACTTCCTGGCCTAAGGCGTCCCTCTCCTGACTTAGAGTGCCCCTCTGTTCATCCAGGTCGTCCCTCTGTTTTTTAAACACACTAGATTTCTGGCACTCATCAAATTTCTCTTGAGAGTGGATGTCGTTAATAATTAATGTATTATTTTCCTCTTTCAAGGATTCTGTGTGGTTCTGTAATGTGACTATCTGTTCTGCGCAGCCTCTATTATAATTTAATTGATGCGCCAGTTTCTGTTGACTCTGTTTTAAAGAGTCAACCCTTTCCTGATGCTCATCTTGCAGTGTCTGTAATTTGGTATCTTGCTCTGCCTTCTCTTGCTGTAAGAGAGCCAGATCTACCTTTAGTTTGGTAATATACTGCCTAGCCTCTGTTTCTGATTCTTGGCTCTTCTGGAGCCTTTGCTCTGCAGAGTCCAGATTAGTTTGGATTTTCTGCAGTGTTTCCCCATGCTTCTTTGCCAGATCTATGTTGTCTGCATGCTTTTCCTTTATTATTCCTATGTGGAGGTACAGGTAGGCTGCTATTTTGGCAATTTTACACTGCTCCTCTTTCATTTTTGGGGCCAGGTACAGTTCGCTAAGCGCTTGGTGTAATGGACCCTTGTCCTGCCATATATCTAGGTCTATGGCAGTGACTTATTCTTTTATTTCCTGTAGCCATGCCTGTTCACCCTGATCGGCCCACTCACCCCTGACAAACAGTTTGTGCAGGAAGTGTTCTCTAGCAATATTAATCTTTACTGGGGTCGCCATTTTAGAAATATCAATTTCCTTATGGCTTATTTTAGCGTTAATTTACTTTTGCAAACAGGCCCAATTTTTGGAGTATTTCTTTTGAGAGGTGCTTGTACAGTGTAGCGCAGTACACCAACTCAGCAAGGTGTCTGTACCCTACAGGCTAGTATGCTGTGTTAGACTGTCATGGGTGATATTTCAAATTCAGAATCACGGTACGAGCCCCCAAGCTGTTAAGGATTTCAATCAGGCACACACACAGGTCTCGCCTAGCATGTAGTGCGCAATGAAACCCTCATTTTATTTTTGTCTATAAGTTCAATATTCTGAATGATATAGCACTCATATCACACCCTTCTCAAAATACCCCCCAGGTCACACTGAACCAGGAATCATGCTAGTTTGTAAAGGTAAATATTTATTTTATTTAATATTCAAAGTTTTATATATATTTTAAAAAAACTGAAACCTGATCCACAATGGAACCAGGAAAAAGTTGCCGGAATGCACTCCTTAGAACAGCAGAGAAAGCCAGAATGACTCTTTGCAAAAAGACAGGAACACCAAAGCACTCCCAGACTGACAATCCTTTTATTATATATAAGTCAGCATGGCAAGGAAAAACTGCGAAAACAACGCGTTTCACGGTAGCACACCGCTTGATCACGTTGGCAGTACAAACATAGTAAAGGTGACTTTAAGAAGGCTCATCAGACTCTAGAGTGTCTCCATTTGAAGCTTAATGCTTCTTTAGTTCCAACAAGGCAGACATCTTTACACGTACAGTTAGTGGCGTGGTTACCGAAACCTGATACAGAAAAGTTCTAATCCCATTGCTTAATATTCCAATAGTTTACATTCATTCAAACACTTTAGAAAAAATACAGGTAATTCATGTAGCAGATTCTTGCCAAGAAATGTTTGTGCATAGTGCACAACATTGAACGCGATCAGTTGCTACGTTTAATTTAACTTGTAATAGCCATCCATGCTAGTCATAGATGCAAGCATTGTAATATGGCACTGAATATTACCAATAATATCTGCAAAAAAGAATGCTGTGATTTGTTGCCCATGTTTGCAGCCAGTGCAAGTAAATAGTACACATTTAAATGGCTTAAGTATGAATATAAATGGCAAGAAACACTGGCCACACTAATATGGAAGTGTCTAAGGACTGAGACAAGCATCAGTAAATAAAGTGCTTAGTGCAAGTACACATTAGCATGGTAAACAATTTGACTGGTGCAAATATGCAAAGCAGCATCTAACTGGGATATGTATTACTCCCAGTTAGATATTTACAAAACGATAAAGTGCTTAGTGCCTATAAACATCTCTTGTAAACATTCTGACCAGTGCAAACCAGCAAAAATGTAATGACTATGTATATATGATGCTACCACAAGAGCCGTCACTGCAAGGACTAAAATGTAAAATAATGTGTTCTTAATTACTTACATTTATGGTCCTCACAGTCTAGGGCCTCGTGCTCAGTCCTTGAAAAATGTATCTATATATAGCAATTTATTAAAAATGAACACCACAATGACGCAGCGTTAAAATCTGATAAATATGGAAAAGAGCCTGCCAATGTTAAGGAATCAAAAAGAGTAGAAAGGGAGAGTAACTGATGAAAAGGTCCCAATATGTTAATAACCTCTGTGCACTCCCAAGGGAACAAAGTTAGAAAATAAAAACCAATAGAAAACTATATTTGAAAATTCTAAAAAGCTATAATGAATAGTATCCTATAAAATGTCACCGGTATGGCTTCCAAGAAACTCAGCAATGTAAGATAATATCTACAAGTCAACCAAAAGTATAAATCATAAAGTAACCTGTGACGGTACTGAGCAAGCTCAAGCAAACCCTCAGATCTAAAAAAACAAACAAAAAAAAAAAAGCCCCATCTGGACCAGGGCTCAGGGAGACAGGGCCATATAACAGCAGAAAAGAAAAGACGGAAGTAGAGAAAACCTATTGTGTACTCTTAATAGAGAAAAGAAGAAGAAACAGACAATACAGAAATAGAATATCATGTCAAAAACTTCTAACAGAGTTAATATACAAAATGAGGCTTTGGGCGTATAATGTACCAAGTAGGCTGGGTGCGACCAAAATATGGTTGTGGAAAGGCATGAAAACAAAGCATCACAAAGAGGCGAAGTCCATCTATATGGCTAGAATGATCATATTAATAGATCAGTCCATCATCGTTTGGTTCCTAAAAAGGTATAGTTCTTCATCTAAAATTGTGGCCTCTTGGTTTTTTTCATTTCTAAATCCAGGATGCATTTAGTTTCCAATTGTCTGAGTGTCAATTCTCTGTTCCAACCTCTTGGGTGTTTGGTTATCGTATAAATGACAAAAAATGTAAAGCCATCCAGCTTTTCATTATGTACTTCCTTAAAATGCACAGCCATAGGGTACGTTGGATCCACATTCTTAATGGCCCGAATATGCTGGAGCATACGCAACTTAAGTCTTCCCTTGGTGCTCCCAACATACCATTTGTCACAGGGACACACAAGCATGTAAACCATGTACTCGGTGTCACACATGATTCGTGATTTTATGGGAATGCTCTTTGTCAGGATAGGGTGTGCATAGTTGGAGACATCTTTGGCGTACTGACAGGCCTTACATTTCCTGCACTTGAAAAAGCCTGCAGAGGATGTGTTGAGCCAAGTTAGGCCAGTGGTTAAGATAGGTGAGCTCATGAAGCTGGAGACTAAATTATCTTTTAGGGAGATAGAACGTCAGAATGTGATATTCATCCGGTCACCCAGGATCGCCCCCAAATGTTCATCCAGCTGTAAAACAAGCCAGTGTTTCCGCATGATCTGCCGTATATGCTGGGAAGTCCTGCCATAAGTGAGAATGAGTCGGGTCTCACTGTTGCACATTTCTGGTGATGGCAGAACTTTAGTTAATAAAAGTGAGGAGTGTTCTTGGTCCCTACCTTTATGATAAGCTTGTTCAAGTATTCTTTTTGGGTATCTACGTCGTTTGAATTTCAGGGCCATTCGTGCACATTCTGCATCAAATTTCTCCAGCTTGGAACAGTTTCTTCTGATGCAAATAAATTTGCCATATGGTATACTCCATTTGAGGGAGGTGGGGTGATTGCTTTTGTCGTGTAGCGGTATATTCAAGCTTGTCGGATTCCTGTACAGTTCTGTGACAAGTTCTTCCTGAGCCACCTTAACAAGAATATCCACATACACGATAGCAGTATTGTTATGGCTCTCCGTGAACTGAAGATTTAATTCATTGGTATTCAATTTCTTGATGAAATCCAGCCGTTCCGTCCCAAATAATTAATAAATCATCTATATACCGCAACCAGAGTATTATTTTGGCTGTGTCACAATTGTTCTCTGTGCTCCAAACAACAAACTTTTCCCACCACCCTATAAACAAATTGGTGTAAGAAGGGGCTAACATGGTCCCCATGGTTGTGCCCTGGAGCTGTACATAAAATTCTCTGTTAAACAGGAAGCAATTGTTAGTCAGACCAAGATGGATCATGTCTAGTATCATTTGACTGTGTGATAAAAAGTTCATGGACCTTATGTGTAGAAAATATTTGCACGCCCGCAGGCCATCTTTATGCTTGATGGAGGTATACAAGGATACCACAACTAGGGTGGTGAGCAAGTATGCAGGTTCCCAAGTGATGTCATCAATTTTGTTCAAAAAATCTTTGGGGTCTCTCAGGTAAGATGGAAGTGTAGTCACAAAGAATACCAAAGTCTCATCTACAAACGTAGAGGTGTTCTCATATAATGCCCCACTAAGTGTCACAATGGGACGTCCCGGGGATTTCCTCATACTCTTGTGCACATACATATATGTATATATATATATATATATAGAACAGCAATCACCTACCCGTGACAACACAATTCAGAAAATAAGCAAAGCAATTGAATTCACTTATAATGATGCAGAATAGAATACAGGAAAAAGAACAGTTTTGGGTTATGAACAGATAGCGTTTAAGTTAATATTTCCCCTGCAAAGTTTTGTTTAGGTACTAATGGGCAATCCTACCAAATGTAACTAATCAGCAGGTATTCAGGAATGAAGACAATGTCTAGAGTTTAAATGCAGTCTTCCCTCCCCAAACCAGAGAGAAACCTTTTTTTGTCATGAACCATGTCATGTCCATTCTGGACTTCATGGTCCCTGACCCAGAGGACTGAATGCAGTAATCCTCCCAACATGGCCACCTGATACGGAACGCAACCTGCCAGTCTTTGCACTCCACGCTTTGCACACTACAAAACAGACACGCCCCTGCGGCGCTCAGCGTCTCAACACTACCGCTCGCTGCAGTTGGACGTGTGTTGTCGGAGTTCGCTCGGGGCTTTTTCCTCACTCCCGATTCCCAGTTCCTTGAATCCGGCTACTTCCTTCCTTCCCTCCCTCTAACTTACCTCTGAACTTCCTGGATTTTCGCCCGCGCTCGAGTCACGGCGTTCCATGCCTCCGAGCCCGGACACTATTCCTTCCTGGTTCCGTCCTGGACTTCTGAACGTATCCTGGAGTATAAACATCTTTCTCACGCTGGAATCTGAAGACCAGCGCACGGGCTTGTATAAATCCCGGACCGTGCGAAAGAAGTCACCAAAGAAGGTCACAAGCAAACAAGAAAAACAGGTGAGAAGGGGAGAGACTTGTGACAGATTGAGACGCCTAAAGAACTATACAGCTACAGAGATGGAAGCCGCGGTCCAAGATCTCATGCGAGGCATGCAGGAACTCACCACAGAAGTTCAAAATCATAAGGAAGAGAATGCTGCTTTAAAGCAGCTAGTCTGGTCTCGTGATTCTGCTACTAAGGAAAGGTGTTGTTGGGTGGAGTAGTGGACAAACATGATGGTTCTCCAAAGACCCTTTGTGCCTTCCTAGATTCATGTTTGGTACATTTCACCTTCAAGCCCTACTACTTTTCCACCCCTAGAGCAAAAGTGGGGTTTATGATATCACACCTCTCTGGTAATGCCTTGACCTGGGGAACCCCCCCTAGTCAATTCAGGCGAAGCCCTCCTGGATAACTACAATGGGTTCGTGGAAGCCCTAAAAGCCATGTTTGACCGTCCTGAACAGGTTTACAGCGCTCAAGAATGTCTACTTGGTTTTCGACAAGGATCCCAGGATATGCTTACCTATGTGACTCGTTTCAAACAACTTATGAAGGAAGCTGATTGGTCCCAAGAGGCCAGTTTCACCCTCTTTCGAAGAGGCCTGAATGAGGAAATAAAGGACGGATTAGCCAGGGTAGCTTGCCCAAATTCCTTCCAGGCCCTTTTGGACCTTTCCCTGCAAATCAACTTTCGAATCGAGGAAAGAAGGGCGGAGAAAAAGAAGTCAAATCTTCATTCCAAAAAACTGCCATAGACCATCCTACCAGTCCAGAGCCTGCAGTCTCCCCGACCTCGGATCCAGAACCCATGCAACTGGGGGCCTTCCGTGGACCCATTACCCCACAAGAAAGGATGCGCCATATTCACACTGGTCTCTGCATGTATTGCGCCTCCGATAAACATCTTGTGAGAGTGCCCCATCGCTCCCCAACGGCTTTCGGGAAACGCCAGCTCCCGATCCTAGATGGGACACAGTTTCGGGAGAGTGGTGTCTGCTCCACATCTATTCCTTCCTTGAACTCTCCTGGACAAAACAGCCTTGTGATTCTACAGGCATTCCTATCGCCTTCCAAGAAAGAATCCTACCCCATCATGGCATTAGTGGACTGTGGAGCCATGGGCATATTCATAGATTATGATTGGGTCACTACTCATCACATTGCATATGAAACACGAGAGACTATGCAGCCTGTTGAAGCGATCGATCGGAGACCCCCATCTTCAGGACCCATAACCCTTTAAACCAAGGAGCTTCTTCTTTCCATTAACCACCACCAAGAGAGGATTAAATTTGATATTCTAAGATCTGCCCACTATGCTATGGTTTTAGGCATGCCCCGATTACAGAAGCACAACCCCTACATCAATTGGGCAGCAGGCTCTTTGTTTCTTGGTTCGGAACATTGCATGTCCCACTGTTTGTCCCTAAACACCTTACCAAAGCCCCCTGATGACTTCCAAGAAACTCAGCAAGCACCAGTCACCGTCTCTAACGTCATCCAGATTCCCAGGGCCTACCAGGCTTACACAGATGTATTCTCCACAGCCATTGTTCAACCCTTACCACCCCACAGACCTGAGGATTGTGCCATTGATACTGAACCTTCAGCAGTTATTCCCTTTGGAAGAATGTTTATTTTGTCAGAACCTGAAAAAAGGGCCCTCTGGGAATACCTGGATAACAATTTGGAAAATGGAACTATTGGCCCATCCAAATCCCCAGCGGGCACTTCTGTTTTTTGTTCCCAAGAAGGTTTCCAAGGAGCTTAGGCCATGTCTGGATTACCGCGGCCTTAACTAATGCACTCTCAAGGACCGTTATCCATTCCCTCTCTTCTCGGACATCCTGGAAGCAGTCAGGGATGCAGTCATCTTCAAAAAATTAGATCTCAGGGGTGCCTACCATCTTATTCGTATAAAGGAGGGTGACGAATGGAAAACAGCCTTTAGAACACCCTTCGGCCATTTTGAATACCGGGTTATGCCCTTTGGACTTGCTAACGCCCCCGCAGTCTTCCAACATTTTATGGATCGGGTATTTTCTGACATGCTGTTCCTCTTCGTCATTGTATATCTAGACAACATACTAATCTACTCCAAGGACCATACAAAACATGAAGAGCACCTAAGGGCAGTCCTACAACGTCTACGTGAACACAAACTCCTGGCCAAACCCGAGAAGTGCCTTTTCCATGTATCTACTGTTCACTACCTCAGATTCGTTCTTAGCAAAAAGGGGATTGGAATGGACTCTTCGAAGGTTGATTCCATTCTTTCTTGGCCTGTTCCCACTACTGTAAAGCAAATTCAATCCTTCCTGGGGCTTGCTAACTTTTACAGAAAATGTATTCCAACTTTTTCTGAGACCTTGCATCCTATAGTTACATTACTGAAATAAAGACACTCCTTTTCAGTGGACTTCAGCCCAAGATTGGGCGTTTCAACGGTTGAAGTCAGAGTTCACACAAGCTCCCATCCTTGCTCAACCCGACACTGACCGACCCTTCATTGTTGAAACTGATGCCTCCAACTAGGCCATTGGGGCAGTCCTGAAACAGGAGCTTGCTGACAAGTTAGAACACCCCATCGCCTATCTTTCCCGCACATTGACTCCCAGTGAAACTCATTATTCCGTCCTGGATAAGGAATTGTTAGCCATCTGTCAGGCCTTCACTAATTGGCATCATCTCCTTCTAGGAGCCAAACATCCAGTACAAGTCCATACAGACCATCGGAACCTTCACGTCCTACAATCTCTAGAATGCAGAAACAGTCGTCAAGCCCTTGGGCCTTCTTTTTTGCCCAATACCAATTTCAAATCCACCATTTCCCTGGAACACAACATTATAGCCGATGCCTTGTCCAGACCTCCTGATTATGAAACCCTTGAAGACCGGACCTTTCCTAAGATGTTTCCCAACACTATATTTGTTGCTCAAGCAATTACTCTCCTGGAGGATATCCGAATCCAAACTCACTCCTCGGAACTTTGGAAGGAATTTAGGAGAAACAACCAATGGAAACTCAAAAAGACGGATATCTATTCAAGGATAATCGATTGGTTATCCCTACTCCTGGATTGAGACAAAAGATCACAAGCTTATGTCATGATACCTTCCATTCAGCACACCGTGGCATCACCAACACCCTTCATCTAATACAAAGACAGTTTTGGTGGTCAAGGATGAAGGACATTATCAAGATCCACGTCCAGACTTGTGCAGTCTGCAACCAGAACAAACACGACAATAAAAGACCAGCAGGTCTCCTGCTCCAACCGGCAATATCAACAAGACCATGGGAAACCATTGCCACGGATTTCATAGTGGAACTACCGTCTTCCAGAGGCTACACAACCATAATGGTTACCATCGATTTGTTATCACATATGGCTCATTTTACGACCTTAAACAAGCTACCATCCTCATCCGAACTTGCTGGAATTTTCCTAGAACACATATTCCGACTTCATGGACTACCTTCCAAGATAATTTCTGACCGAGGACCCCAGTACATATTGCAGTTCTGGAAACAGTTATGTCATATACTGGGAATCCAACGTGCCTTGTCTTCGGGTTATCACCCACAGACCAATGGAGTTACTGAACGAGTAAACCAAACCCTGGAGCAATATCTTTGTTGCTTCGCCACCAAGGTCCAGGATGATTTGTCACTCCTAATACCTGTGGCCGAGTTTGCATACAATTCGGATCATTCAGCTACCAAGACTAGTCCTTTCTTCTGTAGTCAAGGATTTCATCCTTCTGTACTGCCGTCCAATCTTCCTCACCCTACCCCAGTTCCCGCAGTAGATTCCTGGATTGAGATATTAATCAATGTGCACAAGGAAGCTAAAGAACACCTAGAAAAGGCCGAAGAGATGTTAACCATTATGCCGACTCCAAAAGAAGACCACGACTTTCCTATTCAATAGGCGATAAGGTCTGGTTATCCTCAAAACTCCTACCACATCACCTACGTCCAAATAAATTGGCTCCCAGGTTTTACGGACACTTTTCTATAAAAGAAATCGTCAATCCAGTGGCCTTTCGACTCCGACTACCAGAATCATGGAAGAGGATCCATACAGTCTTCCACACTTCTCTATTGAAACGATATGTTCAGCCCTCTCGAACCTCTGCAAGATCTACCCCAGTGATTGTCAATGACCAACTCGAATACAAGGTCTCCAGAATTTGTGACTCTAGGTACTGACGCGGTCAACTACAATATTTGGTAGAATGGAAAGGGTATCCTCCTAGTGAACGCACCTGGAAACCCATGTCAAACATTAATGCCCCGAGGCTGATTCGGAGATAACATCTTATCCATCCAGGCAAACCCAGAGGAGCTGGGCTTCAGAGGAGGCATACTGTCATGAACCGTCGCCTGCATCCATTCTGGACTTCGTGCTCCCTGACTAATAGAGGACTGAATGCAGTAATCCTCCCAACATGGCCGCCTGATACGGGACGCAACCTACCAGTTTTTGCGCTCCACGCTTTGCACATTACAAAACAGACACGCCCCCGCGGCGCTCCGCGTCTCAACGCTTCCGCTCGCTGCAGTTGGACGTGTGTTGTCGGAGTTCGCTCGGGGCTTTTTCCTCACTCCCGATTCCCAGTTCCTTGAATCCTCCTACTTCCTTCCTTCCCTCTAACTTACCTCCGAACATCCTGGATTTTCGCCCGCACTCGAGTCACGGCGTTCCATGCCTCCAAGCCCGGACACTATTCCTTCCTGGTTCCGTCCTGGACTTCAGAACGTATCCTGGAGAATAAACATCTTTCTCACGCTGGAATCCGAAGACAAGCGCACAGGCTTGTATAAACCCCGGACCGTGCGAAAGAAGTCAGCAAAGAAGGTCACAAGCAAACAGGAAAAAACAGGTGAGAAGGGTTGAGACTTGACATTTTTGGAAAATGGTGACAATTGCTTTGTGAAATAATGCAAAAGGGTGTAGAAATGCTTACATGGATAGAAATTCTGAGGAAAGCAACACTAAACAAGTCCTAACACACATGAGCTATAATATAAACAACAGGACACACTTTCGAGCAGGATGGGATGGAAGAAGCACTTTGAAATGGGAAAAAGACAAGTGTAAACTTTTGAAAACTGCAAATTCGCAGCAAACCTCTACTATGCGATTTTGGAGAAAAATGGGTCAAATACACTGTTTTTAGTTGTGGATGTAGCTAAGGGTCTTATGTATCAGTTCGAGCTGAAATTTCGTTTCTATCTTTAAAATTGAAAAAGTTAGAGGTTTTAGTGAGAGGCGTTGTTACAAAATAGGTGCGAAAATGGAACAGGAATTAGGTTTTGAAAATGACAGAAAAGTTTTATTACCCTATATTAATGACTATGAAAAAGAGGAGGCCACACATGAATCTTCACAGCTACGTGGCCAGCGCAACCATTCACGTGGTGGATACTTATTTCGTTCTGGCCTTTACTTTAGTTATTCAAAATCGCTAAGGCGTTATGGTTTTGTAACACAGATGAGAAAAATCAGCGCAAGAAGGATTCTAACAATACTAGGGTTCTGAATTTAAAGATGGGATGGATTGAGATTGGGATAATGCAATGTAGATATACTATGGGTAACTGTTCTTCCTATGAATACTTACCGTCCTTTGTAATTAAATTGGACCGTCAGCTCTGGTCATTGGATCGGGTCGGGCCTACGGGCAGCAGGGCACTTCTGGAGGGATTGGATCAGCGACGCGGTTCTGGTCAATTTTGGACTGCACCTCAGATTTGGAAGTGCCATTCTGGTCCCTGGACACGGCAGATTACAGGATGCCAGTTTCAGCGGGCAAGCCTTAATGGTAGCGAGCCAAGCTGAATCAGAATTATTCTTTTAAGTTTTGAATGTTTGAAATTAGGTCTAGTTAGCAAGGGTTCAGCAATGCTAAAGTCTAGAGTCTGCAAAGAAATCTGGATTTTCAAAGAAGTCTGGAGTCAGCTACAAGATGAAGAGTTCTGGAATAAGGTGCTGCGCGGGAATCTGGATGGGTTCTGGAAGCAGTCTCTACGTGGAGTGAAGTTCCTAAATTTATCATCAAATTACATCACCCAGCTTTATGATGTGGGCAGAATTCCCAAGCACACCCCCACAGCTGTGAGTGGCTGCAGGCACAGGCTTTGTCCTGGTTGGCGGTCTGAACAGAGCTGGCATCTTTATGATGCGATTTAGGAACTCCCAGATTGATTTTGACCACTATTTAGCTTTCCCATAAATACACATTTTTACATGCCCTCTACAAAAATCAGATGCATGCATTACATTTTTTTATGGTTTATCCTGGCATCCAATTCCCATCTCTGTGAGAGCGGTCTTTCTCATTCTACAGATTTTTTTTATCAATTTTAACCTTAACAGTTTGGATTAATCATTTCTAATTCGGTACATCTCTCGGCGATTATCAGTGGATCATGTCATACAATCTTAGGTTTGCAACATTAATCATTCTGCTACAATGAGAATTTTTTCATAACTTTGGTTCCTTAAATGGTACAGGTTTTATAAATGTCTTTAAAGCAAAAGCCTAAAATTAGGTTAACATCTACCAATTTTCAGACTTATCCTTCTTTAGGTTGCAGTTAAAGAGTTGCAAACTTAACCACAAATACAGATTTAAACACCAAGAAGTTCAGAGTTTTTTTTCTCCTTTCAACAAACAGCTGTCAGAACCCTTTGATCAGGGTGGGGTGTAGAGGGAAGCATCCTGTCCCTCCCCTGCAGAGCCTGCCCTTTGTTCTTGGCTCAGCCACAAGACGAATGTCTAATGAAGTCTCATTGTGGTCTTTGTTGTCAATATGCGGGAACCATTAAGCAGCCATTAGCCTTCCTGTAGCAGTTGAGTGTCAAGCTGAAATGTGAATCTTTCCCAGGCTCGGATGTCAGATCAGAATTAAATAGTTGATTAGCTCCAGACTGGGTTCCTTTAAATTAAAGTCTTTTCATTTCACACATATAAAATATAAGCACCGTTTATAAGGGATTTGGACATTTTAAAAGAATTAGCCCTTCCCAAACATGCTTTAAATAGGCGCATTTTGCAATCTCTTCAGGAAAAAGAACACTTAACTGGGTTTGACAGCAAATTTTCTGATGCAGCTGTCAGTCAGTGAGGCCTGGATTCCTCTAACTGCACTGGGGAATCTATGATTTCAGCACACTATTCCTTTCAATAATTCACAGGGAAAATGACTGAATTTAGAAGCAAAACAGCACTTTGAAGGTTGCCATTGATTAGGAAGCTGTATTTAAGGGCATTTTTGGATTTTAGCCCACTTTGGTGGCCTTGATTCATGTGACAAGTAACAACACCACACTGGCATTCTCTCACAGGGAGTTTTTGCTTTGACATCAACTTTGCCTGCATGTGGCAGGGTGTGCAGCTCTTTGGTGATTTATGAACCATGCAGTTTTGCAGATTTGTCGCACACGTGGGTTAGTGCCTCTATTTTTGGCAGTTTTCTTTTCCCATTGGCAAAGGGGTGTAGTAGGGTGCATTGGCATGGGTAAAAATATTCCACAGGAGCCTCACAACTACCATGAGATCACTGAAAACCTTTTAACCCCCATAGACGATTTGAAAGATAAAGCAAAACAATAAACTACTTTGCAGGGTATGCGCCTACCAACATCATGGCATTTTTCCAATATCCATATTTCAGTAGGACACTAAATACAACTGTAGACATTACATTTTTATAGAAAAACGATTTGATGTTCATATGCAATTAAATAGATGCAATGTTTTACAACCAATTAAAGGATTTGTTATTCTTTATAGCTATCTTATCTGAACTCATAACCCTTGAGTACTACTGTCTTAATCGCTGGCCAAAATGTGTTGCACTCTTTTCTAGAACTTTGTGATCTTAATGAGACTGTACTCAATTGCTTTATATGGTAATCTGCATTACAGCTTAGTTCAAGTAGCTATAGATTTCTAATTTTTATAAAGGTATCAGGATGATCCAACTTCTTGTTTTTCAATGGATTTGCTCAATTTAAATAAGGCTTCTGTTATTGTAGGTGTATGCTTCCTAATGTCATCGATCAGAATTCACGCTAGAGTGGCGTTTTTAATTCCATTCACGTTTGGACCCAGTCAGAATCTTCTGGCACTTTGGACCATGTTGTAGACTCCATTGGAAGTTGGCATGTTTCATGAGGTCAATAGCTATGCCCAATGTGATTTATTCCTGGAGTCTGTTAGTTCAGTTTCTTAAGCCATATTAGTAGCCGTGGTCTCACGCCGGTCCTCAGTCCAAAAACCTATTCGCTATTTGTCCCTACCACTGTGGAAAAACAACAAATTAAACCAGCACACTATGCTTCTGGGCCAGGCTTTGTTCATCCCAGGTTTCGGTAATATCTCTTAGGATATTATTCTCAGTTCCAAATAAAATGTTCAGTGTCAGTTCACCAAAGAAGACTCTTTAACTCCCCCTTTACCTTCCTTAGGAAGTCTTGATAAAAATCCAAATTCTGATAAGGATGTTTCCTTCATTCCTTTTCCACTGGTATGGTTGTTCCCCTCTTGGATTTTATTTTTCTTGTGTGAACCCTCCAGGTTCGCTTCTACTCAGATACTTTATGTCACTTGTTTCAATAGGGTTCTCCTGACCTCTGATTCACTAGTTTAGGTGATCTCTGTGGATGTGGCCAATATTCAGGACTCCGTTTCTAGAGCAGCTCTAACCAGTTCAGGCTTTCTGCTCGCTTCTTTCCACTCTCTTCCCTTTGGCCTGTGTAAAGACTGGTAGGGGGTGATCTGTACTTCTGCTCTCTATAATGTAGAGGGGAGGCACAGAGGACCCCAGCCTAGATTCTCTATTCGGTAGCTATGGTCGAGCAATCAAGGCCTAGCTTCTCAGGAGGTGATGCAGGCTGGTTCTTAAGTACAGTGTAGTCCCCAAGCCCCCACAAAGGAATATCCACACACTGTATTGGTTAGAACAGTCTTTATATAATCAATATTCAAGGTTATGTACACTTATCATAATAAACTCACTTTGTACTTAGGAAAATCAACAATGGCAAATATATACAATATATATACAATTCTAAAGTGGTACCACACTTTGTATTAGATCTCATTAAAGTGCAACAATACTGTAACAATGTCACACAGATCAATAGAGTGAAACCAGCAATAGAGAGAGGAGAGAAAATAAGATGGTTAGCAATAGGCAGAATACTGGCCCCTACCACTAGACACAGTTCTGTGTGGAGATCCCCCCACCTGGGCAACCAGTAAAATAAAGATATAGCACAAGCCCAGTCCATATATTGTTCTGCAAGTCTTATTACCTCCTATAATGTTTTTACCCCCCCCAATGTACCTGGTGGAGTCGGGTTCTTCGAAGAGGCGTCGACAGATCCTTCTTGAGTGACCCCCCTTTCAAGCGGGAGTCACGGATCGTCGAGAAGCGTCGAGAAACTCGGCGTTCAGCGGCGGGGAATCGACAGCCCTTCTTGAATGCCCTCCCTTTCAAGCGGGAGACACGGGGCGTCGAACGTCCGACAACAAACAGGGTAGAATGGCGTCAATGAGGCGGCAGCTTCGATCCAAGCGGTGCTCGTCGACGACGGAGCGTTGGCGTCCTGCAAGGCAGAGGCGTGCGGGGCACCTCGATGACAATTGTTCTGGCCCGCAAAGATTGTGAAGACGGGGGCCCAGCAAGGGCGTCGAGTCGTTCGAGTCTTTGTGGTCTTCGGGTGGCGGGAAACCCACCGGCAGGTTTCTCCTCGGCGCGTTGGTCGTCCTCGACTTTCTCCGGCAGGATAAAGTGGCCGACGGTGCAGACGAGGGAGTCCTTCGATTCAACTGTTCTTAGGCAAGGAGCGGACGGCGTCAAGTGGCTCCCACGGCTGGGCAACACAACTTCCACGGGCCTCCAGCGGTTACACAGACCTGCGAACCCTGGTCGACGGCAATGGACTTCGACGGTGGCGATGTCCGGGTGCTTCACTTCGATCTCCTCAGCGGTCCCGTCTCGGGTCGGCAGCCTTTCGAGGGTCTAACTTCCAGGGCGCTTTGGCGAAGATGTAGCGGTGCTCGATGATCCCTCGGAGCACGGGAAGAGGGCGCCTTACCAGGTCCTCTCTCGGGTCAGTCCTCGACGAATTCGGCAGCTTTCAGATCGGTCGAAGCAAGTGCAACAGCAAGTCTTCTTCTTCCAGCTGGGCGTCGAGGATCAGCAGCTCCAGTTACTCTTAGAGTGGAGACTCAGCTTGTGAACAATTACTAGTGGTGAGAGGTCCCCAGATATACTATTCTGTCTCTCATCCACACTGCTGGCACACACTCAGCAGCCCATCATACAGAAGGGCATTCATGCAGTCAGTCAGCCAATCAGGCACACAGTGCATTCAGGCCACACTCCTCCCTTTCAGACACTCACATCAGGAATGTGGATTGGGACAAGTACCCAGCCATTCAACACTACACACTGCATTCAGGCCAGTTTCGGGCAGGGCTGTCTCATTCTTTGTCTCACATGCCAGAAACCAGACAACCACAACAAGGAGTGTATATTGGTCACACACTCCATTCACCCAGGTCCCACCCACAGGAGGTACCCACAACATACAGTCACTGGGAAGGCTCCAGTCAGTCTAGCTGGCCTTCACAACAACACCATATATGGAACTTCCACCCAACAGCCAGTCAGGGGGAAGGGACAGAGTCAGGGCTTCCCAGGACTTTGGGAAAACAAGGTAACAGGCAATAGAAAGCAAGAGGCCACAGGGCCATCTTGTTTCCTATCAGGAATCAACTGATCCCAATGGCAGGGCCTGGGTATCCCAAAATGGAGGACACCCAGAGCACCTGTCAAATTCAGCATGGAGCTGCCACCAGCCCATACCCTGCTCTGTGGGCCACCCACAGGTGCCCAAAAACATACACTAGGGGCACAGGGTTGTACCCCTACCCATGGGTGCCATAAGGGTATCCCATGGGTCTGTTCACCAAACCAAAAGAGAGAGCTGCACTGCCAGGAGTCCCACATGGACTCCTGGGCAGAAAACACGACAGAACACACAATAAAAAGCAGTAAAGGACAAGGATTCAGAGGCACTGTCCCTCTGATGCATTTCCAGCATCACAGCCTGGGCAGCCCTTGTACCTCTGCTACCATCAAGTCTGCTCCTGTGGGATAGCATACAAGCGTGGTGATTTTCACTCGTTCTCCTCACTGGCTTCTTCGGAATATCAGCGCATGCTCTCTGGATTCTGCGTGTCTCGGTAGTTCCCTTCCTCGTATTCGGATCAGAGGATACATTCTTTCGTGTCACCCTGGTTTCGGCATCATTCTGCAGGCCACAGATCCACCACCAGGAGAGTTGGTACTTGCGTCCCGTCTCAGTCACAGCTCACTTGCCACTCTCCATGATGGCCTTCCAGTGTCCTTCCTTGCTCCCCTTCTGCCTCCACGCTGCTGGTAGCTTCACTGTGCAGTGTGGCTTTGCCCCTCCAGGACATTCTCACATCAGAGGCTCACCTCTGCATAGGAGTCCATCTCCTCCATTCAAGGCTCCTCGTCTCTTTATTTCAGCTACCATATTTGAAAGGGGCGCGTCGTTCCTCTTTGACTGTGGAGTTCAGGGGGAATCCAGCATTAACTGAAGCCAAAGAAGCCCTTCTATTCCCTTAGATGCCGAAAGTCTATTCTTGATAGGAAACTCCTTATCGGAATGGGAGTCCTGGTCCCCTAGAGGCGAGTCACTCCCAGTGAGGTCCCACTTTCCCCATACTACTAGGGGGTGTCTGGATTAGCGGGCTCACCTCCTTACCCTCAAAGGGCGTGGCTCCCCTGTGGGGTGAAAGGATGAATAGCCCAGATTCATCACACCTGGTGGTGTCACAGGGTCTAACTGCTGAACAAGAGAAGATGCAGAGTTCTCTGAAAAACTAAGATATGTGAAAACACACTGTGGTGCAGTCCAGATGGCAGCCTGATAGCATTTAGACAGCTTCTGTCTTATCTTGGCTCACTCTACTTTTCCCAAAATATGGCGGCCGTGAATGCCAGGCAATGCAAAACCAAGAAAGGACTAGCGTAACTATAGCAACGCTAGTATACAGGAGACTAAAAAGAAGGCTGCATCCATTTGGAACAGAGCCGACGCACGAAGGCTAAACAAGATACATTTCAGGTAAGCCCTAACTCGGCTAGATGAATCGCACGACCGATGCATCTCCAAATATATGTGGGCCTCACACGAATGAATAACAGGGTTTCAAAATACCAAACGGGTCTAACAGTGCCAATTGTGTCACACGCGGCGGTAACAGTAACTAAACCTTACCCCTGCACTAACATTGTATTGGTTATCCCACACAGAATGTACTGTAACCCGGGCTAACATAATTATGATACAGAATGCGCAGAATACCATTACGTCGCTAGTAGCCCTAGAAATTAACATCATCTTCACCTTTTTTTCATATGGAAACAGAGTCTGCCAAGCGCAGAACAGTAAAAGAATGAAAAGTCATATACAAGTATTCTCCAGAGTCATTCCAACAAGATGCACTATATATGTTCTCTAGGAGGGATTTTACCGTGGACACCCAAGCAAGCAATGACTGTAGACATACATGGTCCTGAACTAACCCGAACAAAAAGATTCTACTGGTTAGAAAATGGGTTTCTTTGTGACACCTCAAGACCAATTTATAAGTTAAACAAACAAAAACACCAAAACAGTTACCATTTTCATGTTGTTTTCTCCAATTTTCTTATTTCCAAAATCTCCACCCCTTTCCCCATTCCAAATCTCTGGGGCAAACTGTGCACAATATGACTCAATGTTACAAATGCATTTGACTCTTAAAGTGTTTTATTGAATTCGTTTTTCATTATGTTTTTCATTGGTTGCATTTGCAATGCTTCTTTTTGTACTGTTTGATTTTTTGTTGTTCCACTTTGAATTTTGCATTTTCTTCAAATATATTTGCCAATAGCCCTGATTGAAAAAGGCACAGTACGTGCCGAAACACACGTCTCAAATAAGGGCTATGATATATTAAAACAAACACTCACTACAATTAACTTCTGTTGAAGAGTTTTTTGCTATAGTTTAAGTTTCAAGATACTATGACTATAACAGAGCAGGGGTAACTCTGTACCTTCAAGGGCAGGCGACACACTTTCAAGAATGGGCGCAGGGCATCCAGTCATACTCTTATCAGCGAAGTGCTCAGAGATATTTGCAAGGCTCTGAATAGTTCCCACCATTTCAAATGTGCACAGGAGTAAAGTCCTAAAAAGAAAAGTGAGGGGGCTCATTAACATAAGCAATGGAATGGGACGCCACCAGAAATTAGCATATCAAGGTGCAATATGCACATTTCCTTCTATTGGCTTTGCAAACCCATACAAATAGCACAGGACGAATGGCATTTGCCTTTCATAAAATCAACACACAAAAATCAAGAGAGGATATTTTCTTCTAATAGTGTTTTGAAAATGTTAAAAGGTGTGCATGTTTCAAACTCCAAAAATCAATAATGTTTTCCCTGAAACATACAGTCCTGAAAAGTGACATTTCATCTTTAGTTGTTTATTATTTTTCATCAGCTTTGCACAGACTTCGAACCTGGCAAACGCGGTTTGAGTCCAGAGGACGGTGTAAATTCAGAAGTTGCAAAAAAGACAGTCACTCGTTATGAGTGACTTCGCCTCTAAAAACCCAGGGTGACAGCATCCACCCTCTGAAAAAAGTGGTGACGCCATCCATCCTAGTGTACCCTCGACTTGAGCCCTGACTGTGCATATCATTCCCAATCCAGTAGGATAGTAGAATGCAAAAATGGATATATAAATATTTGGCCAACATGTCAAGAAACTGCTGGCCTCTGCCATTAGTTCTGTTTAATATCTGAAATAAACCCAACCAGAAGCTCAGACTGTCGCTCCACAAGATAATAACTGGACACACTACGCATATGGGTATGGCCCCTCCCCCATCTTCAGACAGCGTGAATCTCCATTTAGGGTATTAAACAGTTGTAAACTATTGCAAATCCCTTGTAAAAGCTATCCGATTTCTCTAACCGGAGGTAAAGGAAAGTTTGTCAGAATCGGCTAACAGACCCTGTTCCTCCTTTTCAAACGAGAAGATTGTGCATGCAAGCATGTGCACAAGAAAAATCAGCACTTCAGCGACATTGGCAAGGACCCCTTCAGATTCCTGCAACCCCAACAACCATAAAGGGAGAAGGGCATCCAGCGTGGGTTCATGCTTCTTCCTGCAGAAAGGTGTAGCATCCAACAGAAGTATCAGACACTACTACGGCTTCTAGAGACCCTGCTTCTCTCTCTCTGCTGGAGCGATTACAGCATCCGGAAACCCCTCATCTGAACCTGTGGGCATATACGATTCTGATGGACCTTCCAACAGTTATTCCAGATCAGGACGCACCTCCAGCATAGGCTTCATTATCAGCTTCAGTCGACAGTGTTGTTTCACCACCAATGAACCCTGATATGTAAACAGAGGTAGAGCATCAATGGGCCTCTGTTCTCCAAGGTTTTGATCCTTCATTTTATTGCAATTATCATTTCCATCTTCGCAAAGGAAGGTGATGCCTGTTGTCGGCCCCTTTGAAAATTCATTACTGCCAACACAAGATAACCCTATTGACATAAAATCATAGCTAATGAAGTGACAGAGTGTAAGGTAAGGAATACAAGGCAAAGAAGTAAAGAATGTCTCTGCACCAGATACTCCCACTCTATAATATCATCACTGGGATGATCATGCTCACTGTTGGAATTCCAATTTTGATACTGCCAACTTCCTTGTTTCACTTTTAGCACATCCAGATGACCATCTCCGTTTATGGTCAGCATTGTTGTTTTTTCTACTCAGCTGCTTACCAGCTCACTGAGAAGCTGTTAAGAACATTAGAACCTTCAAACGTCACCTGACATTTTATACCAGTAGAGATTTGAGTTCAAAGCAAACACTAATAAAGATCTTTAATATTTACTGATCTTATTGTCAGCCTCAACTGCAAACTCTTTCCACGCTTTCTGTCAACCCATTAAAGGGCCCAAATGCACATCCTTGAATGAAAGCAGGAATAGCGTCCAGATTGTCACCTAGCAACATGCCTGTATACAGAATATGACAGAATGTTGGGTCTGTCCACATCTTCCTCCTGACATTTATTCAGGATTTGCAATGGCAGTTATTTGTAGTGGCTTAAGATTCGTTTCCAAAGCCTCGGGTCCAGAACCCTGCTCTGGCTATCATTTAATACTTTTTCTTCCAGATCTAGTCATTTCTTTTGCCTCTTCATTAATAGCTTTGCTAGAAACCTGCTATCAGACCATCACCTCCTGCAATCATGGCACATTGTTTACGGGGTGTTTGCAAAGAGTTTATGTCCACTGAGGGGAAACATTGATATTCCTGGTGTATCTTTCACTTTTGGCAAAGGGCTTTCTTTCATTGAATCCGGTTATGCAGTTTACCATGCTACTTACTTTATAAGGCTTTTCAGCGTACAAGTGGCTTTCAATGAATAGGGATGGGTTTGTAAGGTGTGCGTAAGGATCCCAGTTTTCCACATAAATACAAATGCAAATCATTCTGTTTCTTTACAAACGCTCACATTAAAAAATCTGCTGCCATCCTGCATTCAGAAAAAACACCTTTACAGGTTTGCCCTGGCTCACTGATTCAATTGGATCACTTTGTGCTTCGATAACTCATGGCATTTTACAGGTGTTTGCTATTTTCGGCGGAATGTATCGTCTATATCTGCCAATCAGATGTGTTTTCAATTGTCTGGGGGGGGGGGGGGGGGGGAGTATTGTGAATAACTAAGGTTCAGGAGTGGCTGATGCTTATGAAGATGACTGAAGAGAAGAAGTCCTAGTATTTCAGAAAGAGAATGGTTATTTATGAGTGATCATTCAGACCATTTAAGAGTTTGAGGCTAGTTGATCACAAAGGTAGGATTCTCTGAAACAAATGTGAATATATGTACTAAGAAAGTCGATGAGAAGTGCAATGCATTTTGGCATAATGCTATAATGAGATGCAAGTTCAGATGAGAAAAACTAGGCTTCAGTTTAGCACTAGCCTTAACTGAGCAGAGAAATAGAATCAATACTAAATGTGAATGCAAGCAGAATGGAAACCAATAGCTTTGCGATTAACGATTTATTTACTCACATGTTTGCAACTGCTGCACCAGCACAATTGTTAAAGGAATGCTCTCACTGTTAACATTATATATGGGCATACTGATAAAGTTGCTTACGGACGAACAGGTTTGGAGAAGCTTCAATTGTAGTTGTATACAGCAGCGAAAATGTATAAAATTAAGGCTTGGTTTTGAACTTTGATGACTTGGAATGGACAGCCTTTTGGAGCCTGGCAAGGGGTTAATTTGAAAAGATCAAAACCCTCCTTGATGAAGAACTAGTAAGATTCTGCTCACTGCACTGGAACCAATGGAAAGAAAATGAGATGTTGATTCAGGGGTTGGGGGAACAGTTTGGAATTGCATGGGGGCTGGTTTGTTCTTTTGGTCTGTGTTCACCTGCAGTGCTGGAATTAAAGATTTGATAAACAAACCTGACCCGAGATAAGAGTCTGTGCTTGTTTTGCCGTGACAGACAGATGAGGCAAACCACTAAAGAGCTCCATGGATATCAACAGGGGTTAGAATAAGAGAAGAGTGGTCCACCATATAAAAGGCAACCAAGAGGCCAACTAGGATTAAGGTGGTGGATAGTTTGGAGTAAATAGCAGAGGTTATAGAATTAGAGATGTGGTGAGGAATGATTCTGTGGAGTTAAGGCTTCGATAACCATGTTGGAGCAGGTTTTTAGGATTATTAAAGTCAAGGGAGAGAGTGAGAGGAGAGATACAGGCCGATGATTGCCAGTACTCAGCTCACTCACCATCCTCCTCAGAATCTGCTCCTTCTTTTGCCACTGATGGCTGGTGTGTACCATCCCAGGAGACAGAAATGTAACTGAAAGAGAACAGGGGGACACTCGTAAAGCATCAACCAGAACAACTTTAATAGCCAGTGTACATTTAACAGTTTAGTAATGAGGTAACGCATTATGTCCTGGCTTCAATGATCTGTGAGCAACCAGCATTTGTAGCTTTACATCCCGCAGAGCCAAGTCAGCACTTCTTTTCATGGACAATACATTGAGTAAAATTAAGTTGGGTAATACGAACACCTTTCTTTATAGCACTTGGAAGCAGAAGGCATCTGCTATGAAGCGCTAGCGCGATATTAAAGTTAAATTGTAATATGGTGGTTACACTACCCTAAGATCAAAAGGGGGAAGAAGGAGGGAAAAGAGGTGTTATGAAAGGGAACATGGAGCCTAATGCTTTGTCGGTTTGGCTGCATGTAAAGTGCTTTTAAACTTCCTACGCCTGCTTCAAAACGCTCAAGGGGAAAGAGAATTAGGGGTTGTTGCAATAGAAAGATGTTTGTTTTGGCTGCTCAGAGGGGCTCCAACAGTGGTATTGAAACCTTTTAATGCTGAACTTCCCTTGAGTAAAAATATTGTTGCCAAACCCACCTTGCGTAAATATATTGCTGCTCCCCAGATGGCATTTCTGCATATATTTTCCTGATAAAAGCAGTCACTGTACTCCCTTTTGCAAGAGCCTTGCGCACCCCATACCTTGGTTGGGGGAGTGCAGGGGGGCAGCCCACAGTTTGAAGACCACTGCTCCATTAGCATTTCGAAATACAGATTCAAAAGGATCACACCACGGCAACCGCAGTGTGCCGAAAACTGCACTGGGGCACTACAATGCCCGTTATATAGGCAGAGTAGCTGTGCGACTACGAGGACACAAGTCCAAAATTGAGAATTACATACAGAGTAAAAAAAGAGTGGTCCACCATATAAAAGGCAACCAAGAGGCCAACTAGGATTAAGGTGGTGGATAGTTTGGAGTAAATAGCAGAGGTTATAGAATTAGAGATGTGGTGAGGAATGATTCTGTGGAGTTAAGGCTTCGATAACCATGTTGGAGCAGGTTTTTAGGATTATTAAAGTCAAGGGAGAGAGTGAGAGGAGAGATACAGGCCGATGATTGCCAGGATTGATCGGGTCAGCGACAGCTTCTTTAGGATAAGCAGGACAGTTGGCACATCAAGCAAGCGAGAAAGACACCACGGGTAAGAAAGAACATAAAGAGGGAGAAGAGTGTGAGAGGTGCAATCCCCTTGTCTATGTGGGGAAAATGGGTTGATGAGTGGAACAGAGGTTGTCACTCAAGAATGGGACATCATTTGAGATAAGGAGAATGGGCATACGGAGGAGGTGGCAGAACTAGATGGAGGGGGAGAAGGCAGCATGGAGAATAGCGAGTAGTGAGGGTGTCCTGGGTGTTTTCCATTTTAGACCGGAAGTGGAGTAGTGGGCAGTCACTGGAGGAGAGAGGAAAGAGATTGCCCTTGGGCAGTCAGCATAGGCTTTTGGCACAGAGGAGAGTTTACATGGATGAGAGCATAAAGTGGTGATATGATAAGTGAACTAGTATGCTTTGGCAAGATTAAGGGCTGAGGTAATGGAGAGGGGCATTCTTGTACACTGGGGAAAAAGGAGGGGTCATTCTTTACACCACTTCTTGAGATACTACTGCATTACTGTTTTGAGGGGGCGAGTATCAAGGCCAATCCAGAGGTCTGGGGGCAGGGAGTAGAAGGAGTGAATGTACAAGTGGAAAAGTGGAGGTTAAAGGGTTGGACCAGAGTTACCAAATTAAACAGACCTATTTATCAGATCCCAGACACATACACACAGGTAGTGCATTAGTATTGCACAGATCTCATAGAAACACATTATCATTCTTCACAAAATCGCTTACCAGGAGAAGCATGCTTCAGTCACGTCTCATATGGAACACAAAACAATGCTCATTCCATCAGGCAAACCGACTTGACATTCTGATTGCAAAGTAATGCTGCAGAAACAGATGCAAGCAATATGATCTCTCTGTGAAAGAACGATAGGAGACCGAGACACCATACACAAATGTGCATTATATTATGCAACATACTTCCGTTAACTCACACTCTGGGATTCCATTACGATGGTGGGAGAGCTAGAAGTCTGATGGTGGATGTTCAGCGACCACCCACATCCCTACGTGGGACAGCCAGGTTGGATGACGAGGTCATGAGAGCCTCCCCGAGGCAGATCGATCACATAGGGAAGCAGACATTCATTTTCCAGTGGGCAAGGCTGTTCAGTGTGGTCGCTTGCACTTTGGGATGAGAAACAAGGTCAACTTGTTCTACTATCTGAGAATAAGTAAAGCACCACTCCCCTTTTCCCTGCACTGCAGTCTGTGAACAAAAGGAGGTGATGTGAAGTAGTAAATTAAAAAAACATGAAACCATTTTACTGTGAAGAACGGTTTATAGTCATAATGTCGACAAAAAAATGTCGACAGACAAAAATGTCGAAAAAATAATGTCGAAAATAATAATGTCGACATTCTATACTTTTAATGTAAAAAGTCATAATGTCGAAAAAAAAATGTCGACATTTTTTTTTCGACAATATGACTATAAACCCTTAACACTATCAACACCTCACCCAACACCCTCCTGCAACCCCCCCACACCCCACACCACCACCCTCCCACCCCTCATATGCAACACATTCTAATTATTTATATATTTATTTATTTATTTTTTCAATAAATAACCAACAAAAAGTATCATTTACTATGGGGGGGTCCCCCCCCAACCCCCCCTCACCCAACACCCCCCTGCCACCCCACCACACCCCCTAACCACCCTCTCACCCCTCATACTCAACAGAATCTAATTATTTATTTATTTATTTATTCAATAAATAAATAACCAAAAAGAGTCTAATTTACTATGGGGGGGTCCCCCCCCAACCCCCCCTCACCCAACACCCCCCTGACACCCCCCCACACCCCCCCAACCACCCTCTCACCCTCATTCCCAACACATAGTAATTATATATTTATTTATTTATTTATTATTCAATAAATAAATAAACAAATAAATAAAAAGAATATCATTTACTATGGGGATGTCCCCCCCAACCCCTCTCACCCAATACCCCCTGCCACCCCCCACCCCTCATACTCAACACATACAACACAACAATAAATATATATTTATTTATTTATACAACATTTCGAAAAAATGTCGACATTAATGTAAAATGTCGACATTTTTGTATGTCGACATTATTGATTTTCGACATTAATTTGTCGACATTTTGACTGTCGACATTATTGATGTCGACATTATGACTGCACACCGTGAAGAACAAGAGGAAACAGTTAAAGGAGGCAGGAAAGCAGCAAGTACGAGGAGCATTTGGTTACTCTGGATAAAATTCCAGGTGGCATCGGGCAGAAACTTCATAGAAGTTCATGGATTCCTGGTGCTTCTGCTCTTTTGCCAAGTGTGATGAGGGTGTCCATTGCTCATCAGTGGATCGGTGGAACAGGGAAGAAGAAATGTCAAACTCACACAATGATGGATGATCCTATGGGCATTGGGGGATCCCCAAAGAGGCCAATGTCTCTGAAAGATCAGTAGGCTGAGGGGAGTTGCTGGACTTGCAGTGAACTGCTGAGCCCTACTGGCCTGTGAAGGCACATGTCTCACACCAATTATGCCAGGCTCTGGATCTGTCCCTCCATCAATGCACCGTCCTGCCACTGGAGTCTCATGGGCTTTTCAATGTAGAGTCTAGAGCAACCAATGACAAAGACAGTAAACTCTGCTGAGAATATGCGGACAAAATCAGGACACATCCGAAGCGTTACCAGTCACCTCTTCCTTGGAAACTGGCCCTGAAGGCTTCCTCTTTTTTTCCTTTTCTTCCTCTTGAGGTTGCCAGAGTCCAGAGCACCACCATCCTGGGGGTCGCACCCTTGCTGCACCTGAGTTACGGCCCCACCCGGCACAAGAACTGTGCCATTGGCCCCGTCCACTTTGGCTTTCTTTTTCTTCTTCTTACATTTCTTTTTCTTGCCCTGGTCTCCAGTAGCGCCCTTCCCAGTGGCTGTTGCGGGGACTAGCTGTGGTACAGGAATGGCACTGTGCTTCAGAATGTCTGTGCCGGATATGGCTGCCTCCTGGCATCTCTGCCACTCTTCATCACTATCACTGCAGGGTGGGCAAGAAAGAAGGCGGGTGTAAGGGGATATCAATCTTTTCTTGGGTTTCTTAATCTGCTGCCATACCACTGTTGTGCCTGCTGCAAATACTGGGATCCCCTGGCCTCCTGACCCCAACTATACCTCTGCCACAAGGACCAACTAGCAACCCAGAAGTGATCTACCTCCCTCAGGGAACCTCCGGCCCCCACTCAGTGATTTTAACCCTGCTTGAATTTTCCCCATGCCTCCTTTTTGCCAAATTATCCCTTGCTCCCAGCCTGAGTAAGCGCCTATACCCCCTACTCCCCCCCCCCAATCAGCCCTTTACCAACCACAGGTAGCCCCCCTCTCCCTCAATACCCTGGCTCCACATGCCTCAAAGCAATCCCCCCCTTCCACTATTCACTGGGAATCAGTTTTCAGCCGGGCTGGAGTTATACACCTTGGACATGTCTATGCAAAACAGAGGTCACAAGACCAACCATGGGTCCCAGGTCTCACCTGGAGCTGGAAGGCAGTTGACGCTTCTGAGGTATTGGGGTAACATCTTCAGAGCACCCTGGAACGGAGGAGAAGAACAAGCGGAAACCTGAGGACAGAAAGAAAACCATCACAATGCAAGATGACTGCAGCTGGTATGCTGGTGCCCAATTCAACCACATGTAGATAGCTAGTACTCAGCTCACTCACCATCCTCCTCAGAATCTGCTCCTTCTTTTGCCACTGATGGCTGGTGTGTACCATCCCAGGAGACACAAATGTAACTGAAAGAGAACAGGAGGACACTCGTAAAGCATCAACCAGAACAACTTTAATAGCCAGTGTACATTTAACAGTTTAGTAATGAGGTAACGCATTATGTCCTGGCTTCAATGATCTGTGAGCAACCAGCATTTGTAGCTTTACATCCCAGCAGAGCCAAGTCAGCACTTCTTTTCATGGACAATACATTGAGTAAAATTAAGTTGGGTAATACGAACACCTTTCTTTATAGCACTTGGAAGCAGAAGGCATCTGCTATGAAGCGCTAGCGTGATATTAAAGTTAAATTGTAATATGGTGGTTACACTACCCTAAGATCAAAAGGGGGAAGAGGGAGGGAAAAGAGGTGTTATGAAAGGGAAAATGGAGCCTAAGGCTTTGTCGGTTTGGCTGCATGTAAAGTGCTTTTAAACTTCCTACGCCTGATTCAAAACGCTGAAGGGGAAAGAGAATTAGGGGTTGTTGCAATAGAAGGATGTTTGTTTTGGCTGCTCAGAGGGGCTCCAACAGTGGTATTGAAACCTTTTAATGCTGAACTTGCCCTTGAGTAAAAATATTGTTGCCAAACCCACCTTGCGTAAATATATTGCTGCTCCCCAGATGGCATTTCTGCATATATTTTCCTGATAAAAGCAGTCACTGTACTCCCTTTTGCAAGAGCCTTGCGCACCCCATACCTTGGTTGGGGGAGTGCAGGGGGGCAGCCCACAGTTTGAAGACCACTGCTCCATTAGCATTTCGAAATACAGATTCAAAAGGATCACACCACGGCAACCGCAGTGTGCCGAAAACTGCACTGGGGCACTACAATGCCCGTTATATAGGCAGAGTAGCTGTGCGACTACGAGGACACAAGTCTATTTAAGTCCAAAATTGAGAATTAAACATTAGTATTCCTGCAAGCACCTATAACAATTCAGAACAGGTGGTTCTGCCTGCTGGGGAATCCCATAACATCCCACTAGCTAGGGCCTACCCATGGCTAGGTTTTGCAACCCATACCTGCCATCAAGAACCCATTGCATGTGTACCCTGCTCAATTTAGCAATATTAGTCTATTCCGGACCTTTATGCCACCGAGAACCAGCTTGCTACTTCTAGCTCACTGCTACTAACCTAGTCCTGGTGATGGGTTACTAAAATCTGCTAGTCTCAGACGCATATCACCTGAACTCATATAGTGAGCCCAGCCCGACCTAGTCCCATCATGCCCCGCCAGTAGGACCTCATTTCAGTTGGTTACACCGCAACCCTTCATGCCTGGACTACTGCCCTGTACAGCAGGCTCATTCACCCAGGTGGGCCTTGCTCGACTCAAGTGCCCCCGGCACCGCCCTCTCGCCTCCCAAACACCCTTCCTCCCTAAAGCACCCCCTGCCCTCCACCAAAAACAGGGGCTCACATTGTCGCACCATTCACTACCCAGCCCAGAGAGGTTACACGCCCCATACACCTAGCCAGAGCCCCTTTAAACACCCACCACACTAGCACCACCACCGTACCAGCTACCATTACCACATGTCTAGGTGCATAACGCCCCATTTCTAGAACACCAGCCACACCACCACTCCCATCCACCCGCCTCATTTTAGGGTCCGTAAGGTGCTCCAGGCTCTCCTCACGTACTGGCCCACACCACCCCCACATGTCCACCACAGATTCATCCCCCAATTTCCTACTCTGCAGAGTCTCCAGGAATCAACACAGCCGAAAACACAAGCCAGCAAGTCCAAGTCTCCTCACAGCCCGAAAGGCTTACCCCACCCATCACCCCCGACATACCCACAGACACCTCTTCGCCACAGGCAGCATCCAACCCCAGCCTTAAAGTCGCCCTTCTCGATGTGCAATCGCTAGGTGCGCATGCTATCGACATTCACGACTTACTTCTGGACCAACATCTAGACTCGTGACGGAAACCTGGCTTCACCAAGCGTCTGGCCCTCTATTAGCCCTAGTCATCCTGCCTAACTACCATTCTAAGGCCGACCGAAAGGATACCTCTGGAGGAGGTGTGGCTATGATTGCCAAATCCACACTACAGTTCAGATCCTGCGCACTCGACCCAATACCCGGTTACAAGCTCCTACTACTCTAATTTACAACTGACCCTAAAACCACAACCAACTTCCTGATCATTTACAGATCACTGAATAATGCCAACCACCCGGAAGCCGATATCCCATTACGCCTCACACCTCTCCTCAAGCCGAATACTAAATTATCATTTTATGTGACCTCAACCTTGGATTTAATGACAAACTTTATCACAAGGCCACTGCATTCCTTGCAGCCCTTCAAGAAATGCATTTCACCCAATGGGTTAATTCACTCATTCCAAGGGTAGAATCCTGGATTGGATTCTAACCCAAAATGCCAACCTATCAATGGATTCCATCTCCAACATCTCGTGGACGGACCACTACCTAATAAGCTTCATCATGCTGACTCCGATCACTCAGAACATACCACAACCCACACTTGTCCCCATTATGGTAAGAAATACTCGTAAACTCACAGCAGATAATCTCACCCCTCTACTGACCGACTCCCTCAAGACACTTCCCACTGCATCCACCAATCCTGACAATATTTCCGCTATCTACCATGACTGTGCTTCCATTAACACAGCTGCCCCGCTCACCTCCAAAATACCCTGTAGTGCCAAACGAACTAACTTCTGGTTCAATGAAGAGCTCATTGATCTTCGCTGACACAAGAGCGCTGGAGCACTCACACAAAAAGACCTCGACCTCCGTCTCAGCCAACATACTCCAGATAGCAAACAAATCCTATAAATCAGCAGTCCTACCACATAAAGCAAACTCCCTGAATTCCTGCATAAACAATACCTCCAACACCAAGGAGTTATTCTCTATACTTAGAGAACTGAAAGCCCCCCCCCCCCATTACCGTCACCACCCCCCCATCAACTCTAGCAAAACGTGGTGCCCTACCACCCAAAAGGCACTTGCCTCCAAAATCCTCACACTTCAAAACCGAATACAAATTAAAAGGAACCTCTTGGCCAGCAAAAACCTTCCCTTCCTTGTGCCGGATGCCTGTGCCTTAGAAACTGCCACCTAATTCAGATTCACCAATGTCTCCCAAGACCAGGTGCTGAACACTATCTCCACATTGAAACCATCCAACTGTAAAGGCGACAGCTTCCCAGCTCGCCTAGTCAAACTTTGTGCCCCTACTCCAGCACCCATCATTAATGCCTCATTCAACACCAATTCTGTGCCCGCTAGCATTAAAGAAGCATGGGTCACCACTCTTAGAAAACCATCCCTAGACCCTGCCATACCCACAAATTACCAACCCATCACAACTTCCTTTTCTGCTGAAAATAGTGGACAAGATAGCCTACACCCAGGTCCAAGAATATCTTGAAAGTAATCTCATGCTAGGAGCCAGACAATCTGGCTTCCGTCCCAAATGAGGAAAGTTTTCCTACAGGACTGGTCTACGCTTAAATGTAAACATAACAGCTCCCCTCCACCAAAGTACGAATAAATAAAAAATGAGCACTTTTGTTCTTTCCTACCTACCATGTACGCCGAAAGAGAGTAGTAGACTGAACCCAGAGTAAACAGGGGTCACACTTGTGCACAAAAGGAGTAGGTATAACCATTTTTATTTTGGGATCAACACAGAGTAAAGGTCATAGGTACACAGGATTCAACATGAACAGAAACGGCTTACATGCACTGTGGCATCCGTACCTCTAACACCAAAAGCTCTACCCTGCAGAAGTTGTCGAGTAGGAATAGGAGTGGCTAATCCCTAGGATAGTACGGTAGCTTTCCCTGATTGCTCAAGCCCATCTTGGTCTAGTTGGGAATCCTTTGTTTGAAGTTGCAAGGACCTCGTATTCCCTCCACATCAGTCTTCGGGTCAGTGCAAGGTGAGAAACTTCCCAGGTCCTAAGGGGGTGAGTGCAACAACAATAATAGGGAGGCTCTATGGGCAGAGTGTCCGATATGTAGGTAACCGAGTAATGTCCTATTCTAATTGGACCTAGTGTCAAGATTCCACTGACCGTTCCTAACCTAGATGACATGTTCCTGGGGCGTCAAACATACACGCGCTTTATGTGTCCGAGCACATTTCTTTGTTTTGGCCCTGTCAGAAAATCCAGACATTCCAGATAATCCAACCAGGATGCTGTAGCCATTAAACTCATACTGAGACACGTCTTGTTACCAATCTTGCCCTACGGGTTCCTAGGATGCTTTACAAAAAGGTGGGACCTTTGGCTTTCAGTCTTGCCCCAAGGGCTTTCCAGTATAAGAATTTACACCCACCCCCACCTGTGTGCTCATCAGGCTGCAGTGCTTACGATGCCTCCCACCCACAGCGAGCAGCTACCACCAGTGTCTGGGCTAGTGCACCCAGCTACCTATTCCCCACCTCATAATCCCTGCACCTGCCAGCCTTTGTGCCCAGGGTCCTAGCAGGCTTTCTAGAGTAGGCTTCCCTTTCAGCCTGGCCTGTTCTAAATTGTGGCTCACTTGGCTTACTCTTCTTGTGTTCAATACGTACCCCAATAATTAGCCTATTTTGCTTGGCCAATGCAGATTCTACAAGCCCTGCTCCTCCACCATTCACTGCAACACAACTCACACTCTGCAATGTCAAACTACCATCCAAGTCAGGACGGATATGCCTCATTGTGATCTCTGCTAATATGTGTCCCAATGAGTGCACTGGTTGGTGGGTTCTTTTCCCAATTGGTAGATTTGCTCGCAACAGGTTCTTCCATAAGTGTCCTCCCCACTGCCTCCCCAGTTCATATGTGAATTTGTTTCCTGCTCTCAGCAACCTCACGCAAAGCACGGAAGCTTGATCTGTGAGTTTCTGGTATTATCATGCTGAGGCTTGCGCACCCGGCACGCGCTGTTCACCAAGTCCAGCTCTGTGTGAGGAACTATGTACAGGGAGCAAAATGCTGGTCAGATCATTCGCTTGAATCCCATGAATGCTAAATCTTTGCTGGCACTGGTTTCCGCTGTGTTTCTTTCTTCCTCTGGGAAGTTGTGCTGACACTTAAACACAACGCTGGAGGCCGACCCCACCCCCACTTTGCATTCTCATGAGGCACATTTCCCCTGGGGATGACATGACTTGATACGATAGGTTATTTATAAGGCTGAATACCCAGAGGTTTCTTAGCACGGCCCTGGGGATCGAACCTGTGTTGCTCCATGTCGTCTTACTTCCAAGGCGAGCACATTACCACTGAGCTATCCTCCCGAGACATGAGAGGGCTTCCCTGACCCTGGAAACAGCTGCACTTAAGGGAGGGCCAGGAAGGCAATGGGAGATCCTTAATTTACCTCCTCGAGGGACTGCATCAGGCGGCACCCCCGGGAACCCCAAAGATCACCAGTCTCCCTTCTAGGGCAATGCAACAGTAACCTAGGGGAATTGCCCAGCTTGGTCCTCACGCAGAACTTTACCGATCTAAAGCTCAGGAGCTACTCTACCCTAGTACACATCCTTGTTGCTCTACAGAACCCAAGAACTTTAAGCAAGGGTCCTTTCTCTTCAAGCCCAGCTCACCCTTTTATGTCATCATCCCTTTCATTTAATGAAACATCACCTTGCAATATTATTTTAAAGGAGACACAAGTTCATTTGCATTTTTCAACCTACCAGCCAAATATGATACACGTCATCCTGGGTTGAATGCTGTTCAAGCACGAATGGCATCCTGTTCGCTCCAGTTAAATCAAGGCCAAACCAAAGATAAGAAAATAATTTACTCAACCTCCAGCTCTCTCAAAATCTTTTGACTCTACCTACATGTCGCAAGAAGCGATTTGTAATGTGTTTTTTTCCATCTTTGAACTCTCCCCTACTTCAAGGGCATCTACATACTTAAGCAAGTTGAGTGGAAAGATGCCTGGGGGCCTGCAGATCTCAGGCAGCATTCTAAAAACAAGCATTGGCAAAGCCAATCCGTTTGGACTTTGCGTAACATTTTACAGTTCGAGGCAAGAACATGCAAACTGAAGGGACGATCAGCACATGACTATTATTATACTGAGCCATTAGCCTCAAGCGGCCGGATTAAATATTTTGAACATTTTTAAATATGCAGCTGAGACGTGACGTCTCTAGATTACACATCCATTTACGGAGGGTCATGAAATGCTTTTGATCCCTGCATCATCTGGCATGGTATCACCAATAATATTGAAACACACCTTTAAGCCCCAAATACCCAAGCTGTAAACGATGTCCGGCAGAACAGTGCAACCCCAAACAATCGGCTTACGTCATCTCAAAAAAGTAGGATCGTACCACTCTGAAATAGAATACAGTCATGTATAATACCCAGAACCATAAGTAGCAGAGAATGTACTTCTAAACAACTTTCGTTTGCAGAAACATGAGAATATTGTGTTGAACCAAAACACAGCACAATTTACCAGCCACGCTCAGGAATTCTGGGCATCAACATTCATGCAAACATGCTATTTACGAATGACTTAAGCAAGATAAAACCGCGTGGAGGCCATAGGCTCATTCCCAACTGAGAAACATTTGATCAGCATTCATGCATTTCATTTACTTCCGGAACAACTGGAGCAGCTGCTCTACTCAGTCCTTGCCTGCAAGTGCCACGCTCAATAAAATAGCCTAAGTTCCAAGCATACCTCAAGACTTCCAGTCAGGGCTTTAGGTGGGCGGGGGCTGGACGGAGCCAAGCCCCATCAGTCTCCAAAAACGACTTGCGGAGTGGCCTCTGCTGGGCTCCCATCGTTTCCACCCACTCATATATATATATATATATATATATATTTTCTGGAAATGTTATTGCATCAGTCTTCAGTCACCGGCAAGCAGATAAAACGTGAAGTGTATTCCCGATTGGAACCTCTTTATAGGTTTTGGAAAGAATACATGTGGGTTGATCATCGCGAGTGTAGAGCAGCCAATGTAGAAACTCAGCTGGGTGTGGAGACGGGGATCCTTGTGGCAGGTGCCAGAGCAGAAGGATGATGGGACTCCCCCCCGCCCCCCCCCCCCAAGAGCCTGAAAAAGAAGCCAGAAGCTGCAGAGCCCACCAACCCAGGACTACAGACACAACCCCAAGATAAGAGTAGCCGCTTTCCCTTCAGCAACCTGCATTGACTCTTCTGTCATCTGCTATGCCCAGGGAAGATTGTCTCAAAGTTGGCTTTTTTGCCTCCCGATCCAGCCTACACATGGATGTACAATGAGAGTGGAGCCCACTGGACTCTACACCAACTTCCCTAAAAAATACTAAAGTACAATAGACTGGGTACATTGTTTTGCTTCGAGACAAATTAAAAGTCCACTTGAAGCACTGCATCCAGTTGTCAAATGTAGAACTACCACAAGCAAAACCATATGCAGGCTTAGGCAGTGGTAGCTTCAGCATAAACAGCAAACATCTCTTAGATGGCTTCATATTTTATGCTTTCTGTGTCCAGCCACCTTAGAAATAATGTGTACAGCCTTTCATTATTTGCCTTTTCTTGACCCACTTCCACCGTAACAGGCACTACACTTTCCAGTCAGAAAAAGGGAAAGAGAGAAAGAGTGCAAGCAACAGAGAACAAGAGACAGCCAGCAAGAGGGAGATAAAGATGGACATATGGAGGGGCAGGGGGGGGGGGGTAAATGAAAAGGTAGATGAAGTGATGCAGAGTGGAGAGAGAGAGCAGAGCGACTGTCTTAAGACAGACAGCGACCGCGCCAGAAAATATCTGACTAAGATAAAGGTCCAAGACAAATTAAAAGGTAAGTTAATGTTTTTTTTTTTTTTAAACGTGTTTATTTTAAACAGGCAGGTTATGGCGATACAAAGCTTAATCACTTGCGACATGTAGCATACAGTAATACCATTTGACGCTCCTCCCACCCCACCCCTCGGACTCAAGTGCCTTCTTCACTTCCCTGTAGGGGGTCTCCATCCCGAATAGTTCTGGCCAGTTGGGGCTTGAAAGTCAGGGCTGGGAACCTTTGGTCAAACTCCAATACCGGACCCCAGATGTTGCGAAAGCGATGCAAGGTGCCTGCTCTGGAAGCCGTCACCTTCTCGGCGATCAGGATGTCCCTGACTTTCATCCACCAGAAAGGCATGAGAGGGCCTTCCGTTTTCCAGGTGCGGGCTATCACGTTCCTGCCCGCAAGTAGGCATTGTGACAATAGTTTGGCCTTGGGGCCAGACCTGGGGTAGATCCCGGGGATCGGCTCGGGGGCCAAGGGCAGTCGCACCTGAGTGATGTCCGCTATCGTCGCCAGGCATCGTTTCCAAAAGGCTTGGGCCTTGGGGCAGGTCCACCACATGTGGAAGAAGGAGCCTATTTGGCCGCATTGCCTCCCGCATTGAGAGTTGATCGTGGAGTTCATGTGGTGGAGTCTTAGGGGAGGGTAGTACCCCCGGAGGAGGATCTTGTAGGCGCACTCTCTATTCGTGATGCATGATGAGGAAGTGAGAGCACGGGACCAGATGTCAACCCACTGTTGATCATCAATCGGATGGCCCAGGTCCGCCTCCCATAGGGCCATATACCGGGTCTTGGAGGTTAGGAAGTCCGTTTGGAGGCGCCTGTACAGCATGGAGATTCTTCCTCGAGGCGGAAGCTCCTTAAGGGTCAATTCGATGGCTGTGGGGGGACAAGTAGCCGCCTGGCGACTCTGAGGATGGGTGCACCAGTGGCGTAGCTGGGTATATGTGAACCTATCTCGTTCCTGGATCCCAAAGAGTTCTTTGCATCGCTCAAAGGTGCAGGGTTGGCCCCCTTCAAAAAGTTGACCCAGGGTCTCTAGGCCTCCTGCAATCCAGGCCTTAAAATTCCGTGGAGACAGACCAGGAGAAGGTCGGGTTCATGAACACTGGGGAGAGGGGGCTGAGCCCCGTCAGGATCCTCTTCTGTTTCAACGCCTTGTCCCACACCGAAATGGTGCGTTTGGTGGATGCCAGGAGATTCCGCCAATGTCGCCGTTCCAGGGGGGGGGGGGGTACATGCGGGAGAAAGCATAATGGGAGGGGCAGCTGCGCTTGCTCGAGGTCTACCCATCTGGGGCGGTTGGTAAGGACTTGCAGGGATGAAGGTGCTGGTCTTAGACCAAGGAGAAGGATTTAAAAAAAGGACTATGGCAAAGGAGAAGGACTAGATGAGTTGCTATCTTGAAGGATTATGGTGAAGGACTAGGATAAAAGATCTATGAAGAAATAGGAATATGAAGAATTATTTTAAAAATAAAGGGCTATGGCCAAGGAGAAGAAAAGAATAAATGGCTGAAGGAATATGAGGGACAAGAACTATGATGATGGAGTCTGACTAGGATGAAGGAGAAAGACTACAACAAAGGAGAATTAATAGGATGGAAGAGTATGTTGATTGGGAAGGAATGGGACAAAGGAGTATGTTGAAGTAGGTCTATGGCAAAGGAGAAAGTAGGAAGATTGAGGAGGACTAGGACTAAAAACAGAAGGAAGGATACAGAATAGGACATATGAGGGGGAAGGAATAGGATGAAGAACTAAATGGGAGTAGAAGGAAGGGGATGAAGGAGTATGTCAATGGAGAAGGACTATGACAAAGAAGTATGGTTAAGGAGAAGGACTGATTAATGACTGTATGAAAGAAGGACTAGGATGAAGAAAAGCGATTAAAAGGAAGGAGAAGGACTAGGAGAAAGGAGGAGGAGACTAGGACAAAGGAGAAGGAATAGAACAAAGGACCTGTGAAGTGAAGTAGAAGGCAAAGGATGAAAGACTGATGAAGGAGGAGGACTATGATGGAGTATGGCGAAAGAGAAGGACTGCGACTAAGGAGTAGCTCGACTGAGAAGTACTATGGTTGGAGTATGTCAAAGTAGAACGACTATGATGAAGGAGAAGGGCTACGTCGATGGACAATGATGAAATACTATGACTAAAGACTGCAACTAAGGCGTATGACAAACATGAGAGACTAGGACGAAGGACTAAGACAAGGAAGGACTAAGACAAAGGACTAGGCAAAAGGAAAAGGGCTAGGACAAGACTATGGAGAAGGGCTTGGACGAAGTACTGATGATGGAGGAGTAGGATGAAGGACTACGAGCAAGGGGAAGTCGTCAGACTAAAGATTATGCCAAAATAGAACCCTGCCGAATGACTATGAATGGGCTATGATGAAAGTGCCAGGACAAGGGAGAAGGACTATAATGAAGAAGCACTAGGATGAAAGACTAGCATGAGGGAGAAAAACTATAGTGAAGGATTATGACAAAGGAGGAGGACTGAAAGGTTCATGCCCAAGTAGCGCGAGATGGAGTTACTGTGTGACACATTGCTATACAAGCAACAAGCGTGTTACAGTCTTATGTAGCAACAGTCATGTAACAAACACAGCCCCTCTAAAGAAATCATGTACTGTGAGGCAACTGCACTCTCGGACAAAAGTTTAACATACTACACTAATCACCCCTTGTTCTGAGTGCCAGTCTTTCAACGTATCCTAGAATGAGGCAACAGATTCACAGCAACCCATCTTTCCCTTTGTTCTCCAACTACATTTACTTATAAACACAATCTACACAATGCATTCTTGATTGGAGCACAAGTGGCGCTTCCTAGTTAATTATGTAAATTTCATACTTCATCAATATATTTTGCAGCTGAGATGCTACTTTTGAACCTCTAAATACGGTCTTAAAAAATGTATGCACAAATAATTATGTTATTTTAGTTGGCTTTTCACATGTGCTAGTCATCATTTATGCTATGTTAACATTGTATTATACTGCACCAGTTAACGCGCAGAGAGATTCACGTTATGGTATGTGATAAGGAACAAGTTACTTACCTGCAACTGTTGCTCTCCAGCATGGGTCTGGCATGGATTCACATGCTCATGAATATTCCGTCGTCAGGCTGGGAATCCTCGGTAAAGAAAAAAATCAATATCAGTTTCGTTTCTGATCTGTCTTTCTTAGTAGTAACCAATCACTGATCTCTGGGTCATACTGCCCCCAGCCAATGACTGCCCTCTCCCTAAGTCCAGCCTCTGGCAGCCATCCTCAGATTTGGGTGCACGCAAAGTGGCAGTATGACCAAGTGAAGAGCCGCAGAGGGGAAGGCAGGAGGGTTCACATGTGAATCCATGCCAGACCCATGCTGGAGAACAACAGTTACAGGTAAGTAACTTGTTCCTTCTCCAGCATGGGGTCTGGCATGGATTCACATGAATAAAAGAATACATAGCAGTATACACATGCACAACCACGGGAGGTGGCAAAGGCTCAACATTAAGCATTACATCCAAAACTCAACATTAAGCAATTCTTACCTCCTCATGAGGCTCACCTTAGGCGAACAGGTTGCGCAGCACTGCTTGGCCGACCCTGGACTCCTCCCTGGAGTCCCGATCGACGCAGTAGAATCTTATGAAGGTGTGCGTCGACCTCCACGTAGCAGCCCTGCAGATGTCCAGCAGGGGCACACCAGACAGGAACGCCGTGGTAGCGATGATCGCTCTGGTCGAATGGGCTCTCGGACGGCCGGGCAGCGGTCGGTTTGCCAATGGGTGACAGTGCATGATGCAGCCAGAGAGCCATCTGGAAATGGAAGTCTTCGAGAGAGCCTTCGCTTGATTCAAAGACCCAAAGTTCACAAACAGCTGACACGTCTTCCGAAAACTTTGTGCGGTCCACGTAGAACTTCAGCGCTCTAGCTACATCCAGCAAGTGCAAAGTCCTCTCGGCCGGCATCGAAGGCGACAGGAAGAAAACTGGTAACACCAAGGGCTCGTTGAGGTGGAAGTCCGACGGCACCTTGGGCATGAAAGAGGGGTGCATCCTCAGCACCACCCTCGTGTTATGAAAAGTCAAGTATGGAGGCTTGCAAGATAGGGCCTGGATCTCTCCCACTCGTCGTGCGGAGGTGATGGCCACTAGGAACGCCGTCTTCCATGACAGGAACTTCAAAGGCGCCAAATGCATAGGCTCGAATGCCCCCCCCCCCTCCCATGAGCCTGGTCAGCACCACATTAAGCTCCCACGCCGGGGCAGGAGCCTTCACCGGCGGGAACGATCGGAATAGTCCCTTCATAAATTCCTTCACCAGGCGATGAGACCACAAGGACGCCCGTCCCGTAGTCCTGGTATATCGGGAGTTGGCAGCCAGATTTATTTTGATGGAGGCGTGAGCCAGTCCAGCTTTGGCCAGCGACAGTAGGTACGGCAGTACTTGAGGGGCCGTAATCCGCAGAGGGTTAATCTTCCGTGCACGGCACCAGACAGAGAACCTCTTCCACTTATGACGTAACACTTGAGAGTTGAGGACGCCCTGGCTTTTGCAAGAACCTCTCTGTAGTCAGCCGGGATATCGTACCCTCCAAACTCTAGTGCTGCAGGAGCCAGGCCTGCAAGTTCAGCGACTGTGGGTCGTGATGAAGAATGGCGCCTCCTTCTCTGGAGAGAAGGCGGAGCAGCAACGGCAACGGAGGGAACGCATATAGAAACAGGCCGCCCCAAGGGAACGAGAAAGCATCGCTCATGCTCCTCGGCTGCGGGAACCTGCTGGCGATCCTCTGGCACTTTGAGTTTGTCGCCGTCGCGAAGAGGTCGATCTGGGGTTTGCCCCATCGTCGAAAGAGCCAATCCACCTGGTCCTGACGCAGTTCCCACTCGTGGCACGAGCGCAGATCCCTGCTGAGTGATTCGGCGATGGTGTTTTTTATTCCTGCCAAGTGGAAGGGAACCAGTAACATCCCCTGGGCGACGGTCCAGTGCCAATAACTTGTAAAATTACTGTGTTGAAAACACTTGGAACTATTTAAACAGTACACTGCCATGGTCTGAACATACATTATAAATGGAACATTACCTTGCAGAGAAATGTAATTGCATAGTAGTGTACACTTTCTGCAACTAAGAGTAACTGAATAATCTAATTTCCTTATCTCACATACAGTGGATATATCCGCCAGCATATGAGGCACGCCTTGCACTGGCCTCCGAGGCAGCCCTCATTTCATTTTCTCACTGTGGCTCTACCACCCTCTGTGTCTCGGCCCACTCTACTTAGCCTCCCTGTCTCTCCTATCCGTCTTTCTTTCGCACTCTCTCTTTCTCTGTGCATTCCTTCTTTGGCCATCATCTCTCCATCCATCCATCCATCCATCCATCCATCCATCCATCCATCCATCCATCCATCCCCTTTGTCTTTATGTCCATCTCTCTCCGTTCCCCTCTCCATTTCTCTCAGTCCAGCTCTTTCTGTGTCTTCTCGGTAGCTCTCCTCTCCGTCCATGTCGGACTCTCTCTTCCTCCGAATCCATCACTCTTGCTTTATCTACCAGGTTCTCTTCAAAAGAAAATCCTTTTAATTGCAAGGTTGGTAGAGTGGAAATGTTTTAGCATGAACTTGCCTTAAGTGCAATGTTAAAGTGAACTCTTTTTCTTAACAAAAGTGAAGGCATTGTTGCATGTTTCAGCTCTCACTTTGTTGTGTTTAATTAGGTTGGAGTGTCTTGTGGAAAGAAATCTCACTGGCATATTGCACTGATATTTATTGAACGCTAAAAATTAGGTCTCGCTTCCATGGCGGCTTCTGCAACCGCAATGCCTGCCATGCAGTCAATAAAAACAGGCATTGCCTGCATTGCCAACACTGCGATTGCTGAGAGGTGGTCAGTAATGACTTCCATGTGCTAATAATAGATGCTGGTTTTACCAAATGCATTGGTTTACATTTTACAGACTATTGAGGGCTGGAGAGCTGAGTTGGTGTCTGCAGGTTGCACAGAGATCACTCGACCAAGCGCTGAACTAGTTGAGCATGGAGGCAGAGAAAGGCACAGCCCATTTGAATGACATCTCAACCACGCCTCACTAAGGGCAGACAGTGGGACTGGTCCACCGAGTACTTAAAAGGAAGACCACAGAAAGGTCCTGACTTTGCAAAGAGTGAAACTCCAGGCATATTGTTCTGCATTTTATAACTTTATTCCTCCCCACGCGACCCCCAGTGATCAGCTGTTCCAGCACTACGAGCTCAAAAGAGCTCTGCTCCAGCTTGCTTTTTCCTTAACTTAAGCGCATTAAAGTACAGTCAAGGGTCGATGACTACAGACGAACAAGTTACTTACCAACTGGTAACGTTCTTTCGACTGGATGTTCCTCCAAAGTATTCCACATCTTTGACATATTATGCCCACAGCTGTGCTGCTTCGGAGATTTTTCAGCAGAGGGAGTCCTGCGTCGAGTCAATGTCCCCCGAAGGCCTCCGTCGAGGGTGACGTCATCGGAGGTTATAAGTAGCACACACGGCGCCCGTAGCCTCAGTTCTGTTTTTCCGCAAACTTGTTTGCTTCAAGAACTCGGCGCTCCTCATGTTATCTTCTTCGATGAAGTCTTCTTCGACCCCGCGGTCTGGCTTTAAAAAATGCAGGGACTGCAACTCCAAAATGTCCAACACGGACCCTCACCGTATCTGCTCATGGTGTCTGGGCGAGAACCACGATAGGGACGACTGCTCGAAGTGCCAGTCTTTGACTGCCAAGGCCTTGCGGGAGCGTAAGGGGAAATTGCAGGTAGGTCGGGTGTCAAAACCCCCTAAATCCACCCAAAAGTTGGAGGACACAATCCATTCGAAACAGCAATGAGTGAATGACTAGTGCTACTTAGAAGGTATTAAAAAGAGGAGACGAGGGGGTGCATAAACTGCATGCCTTGTGACAGAATGTCTAAAATCAGTGGCATTTCCTGACACTGCGTTTCTTTCCGGAAGCATTTATTTTTTGTTTAGTTCACATTCATCTGCAAGCATGCTGGTAATTGTAGGCTTACATACAGTATGGTAAAAATAAATCTAGAAACATACTCTCTTTAATCAAATGTATCATCAAATGTGTTTATTATGTTGTAGTGTAGTTGGCCTTGGCCGAGTCACTTGATGGGGGAACAAGGGAAGTGACGACAGGGAAAGGGTGGGGTGGTGGGCAAAAGGGGCAGGGTGTTGAGGGGAGTTGGTCAGTTGGAGTAACGGTATGATACAATAAAGTAATTGTTCAAACCGCTCCTGTTTCCGCCCCTTATTTACACCTGCGGTGGATCGGGGAGCCGTGTGGGGGTCCATGCTGGCAAGCGCATGCTGTCGTCCCGTGTGGGACATTAAGCCAGCAACGAAGTGGGCAGCCGCAACGCGATCCCCAATAGGGGGAAGTGGGTAAATCAGGTGGGCAGGCGCACGCAGGGCTGCGTCGCTGCTCGAGGGACTGAGCGCCCCGCTCACATCCTGCTGGAGAAAACAATACGAAATACCGGCGTTGGCCGGGAAGGAGCAACGTGAGGGTGCACAACGGAGAAGGTGCAGCCTGCTCTGAGACGGCTGGGAGTGCACAACCCGAGCCTCCCCGCCCATTCCATCCCCATCGTCACGTTGGCTCTTCCACCACGTGACACTGACTGGGGGAAGGACGCAATCAAAAATATACAAAGGCACGCTGCCAGGCTGGCAAGATCCATCTGGCGGCCTGTTCTCTGCGACACGTACCACACTCAAGGTGATGAGCAACAGGGAGCCCCAACATGTCGGGGGAAGAGGAGAATCTCACTGTAGCCATTACCCCGCCTGCAAGTTTGCCATCCCGACTACAGGTCACTCAACTGCCCAAGAATTTTGATCTGTCTGAGACCAGCAGCCTAAGCCCAAGATGGAAGCGATGGGTGAGGGACTTCTACATAAAAGCCATAGGACCAGTGGGGGAGGAAAAAAAGCACAGCCTGCTTACCCTCTCCATTGGCCCAGATGTGAGAGACATAGTGGACGAACTACCCAGTGGATTCACCGACACCTACACCAATCTGAAACACCCCACACCAATGTGGATTACGAACATCCACACAACAAAGCAAATGAAGGGCGAATCCATGGACACGTACATGATGCGTCTGCGCATCCGGCTCAAACACAGCGACTTCAAATTTACTCAAATAATGAGGCGTTGTGGTCCCAGATCATTGCAGGATGCGAATGTGCAGACTTCAGAAAGCAGCCGCTCCAGAAACCATGATCATTAAAGAGATCCTTCGCGTGGCAAGATCAGACACAGCGTTAGCACTCCAGGTGGAGGGCCTCAATCAAAATTTCTCAAGGAAAATCAGAGATTGTCCAGAAAATGGACGCTATGACACCACACAAAGGCAAGAGAGCCATTCTGTTACAACTGTGGGTACAAATTGCCCCACGAAGGTACCTGTCCTGCCGTTGGCCAGCAATGCTCAGCCTGCGCAGGGGACAGCCATTTCAAGGCCGTATGCCGCATGTACCGCAGTCAGGCATGTGGTAAAGGGGGCGGTGGCAGGCCAACAGAAAGCAGAGACAAGCCGACAAAGTCCCCCAAGGGCTGCAAGCCAATAATATGAGCCACCTCATCAGAAACAGAGAGGGGGCGGACACCAGAAAGAATGCCGGCAGAATGGCGCTCAAGCAAGAAAACAATCTCTAAACCCAAAGGGCGATCCAGAAGGTATGCCTGTTACCTGGTAGAACAGTCACAGACAGACAGCAGGTCCAGTGCATCATCTGAAGAAGACTCGAGAAGGAGAGAGCCCTGTTGCGACAAATCCAAACGAAAGGGCTACCTATTTGCTGTTCTGCTCACCTGGTCTCTGCGGGGGCGTCGGGGCACGGTTGCATCCCTCCCAGGGATGAAACTCCTCTCGTCTGTTCCTCCCTCTGCATGAGGAACTGCGGTGATTAGCAGTGTGGTTCCTGCGTGACTAAGGGGGTGGGGGGGTTGTACGAGTATGCAGCCTGCGGTCCCTGACCCGTTCTCCAGACCCCTTATCCCTGGATGTGGCTTCCCTGCGGTTGCACTACTCCTGCGGCTCATCTGCTGAATGAGGATTATGAGCTCTCAGTCCTGCTGCTTCTGGCAGGGGCGCTTGATGAAGGGAACTGAGTTCCTTCACTGGTCCCTTGTCATGGAAGTCCCGGCCAGCTGCGACTAGTCCACTTCTCTTGTAGGTAAGTGTTTCCACTTGCCTGCTTGTCTTCCGACTGTTGTAGTTGTAAAGTTCATTCTCTGTCCTTTGTATGCAAGGTCTCTTTTGTCCGCTCTCTCCCCTTGCAGGTGGTGTAGCGGTGCCGGCAGTAGAAGAAGCGGAGCCGGCGGTACGGATGAGCCGGGCTGAGATGGCCGACAGCTGGTAAGTAGCCTTTAATGGTGCGTGTTGGGTTTTAAATGCTCCGCGACCCTGGGTTGGGCTTTTTCGGGAGTTCCAACCTTGTCTTGTCTTTTCTCATTTCAGGACTTCGGCTTTGTGGGACAGAGGGCGCAGGTGCTGCGGCGTCGATTCAGGATCTGCCAAGAAGATGGAGTGTTGCCGTGAGATGCGAGCCAGGGTCCAGGTAAGGATGCTGTTGTTGCAGGATCACGAGGTAAGTAGCTGGTTCAGGCAGCGGTGAGCGTTACGTTGCACAGAGGTGCAAAGTAACGCAAAGCATTTACTTGAGGGGTCAGTGGGTTTATATAGTCTTGTTCCCAGCCACGCCCAGTAGCTCTGGCCTGCCTGCTGCCACACCCGATGAGTCAGCACCTGAAGACCAGGCCTAGGGAGCCACGCGCGATAAGTCAGCACATGGGGATGTTCTCTGCAATAAAGGCTTTCAGCACCAGGAAAGTTCTTGTAAAATAAAAGCACTCCAGCAGTGAAGTAAAATAAAAGTACTCCTGCACTGAAATAAAAGTGTTCATGCTCATATCTTTATATGAGCCTGGCGCCAAAGGCACCAGGAATGAGTCCAGCCAGCACCCCTGTGTTATGAGTCCCAAAGGGACATAAGCGAGTCAAATGACCCATTGCCCCGTCACTAGATGGTGTGGTTTTTGTGTTCTGGGGCCCGTGGCCATGACATATGCACTGGGGAACCCCACAGGGACTGAACCGAGTCCAATTCTACTCCTCCAGATGAACAAGGCAGCTGAATGCTTAGTCGACACGGAAGCCACTGTAAACGTCATCAGCGAGGAAGTGTACCACAACCTCCCACAGGCTCCACGACTCTGATCTGTGGAAGTGAACCTGTATCTCTATGGGTCGGAAACTGTTGCTGTGTAAAGGCTACTTCATGGCACACTGCAAAGCCAAAACTCAAGAAAAAAGGGTACCCATGCACGTGATGGAGCCGCAACAGACAGTGGATGCATACTAAGCTTCAAGGCTGCAATAGACATAGGTCTCATACATGTACTGTACCGACTCATGGCGCACAAATACATTGATCCATCGGCCAAAATAGAACAACTCTTCCCCAGCCTATTCAAAGGTCTGGCCAAACTCAGAAATCACCAGATCAGACTACACAGATGACAATGCATTACTTACCGTAAAAGCATTTCTGATGGTTGTATCTGCTTAGATTCACATGCTGTGCATAGGTCTGACATCCGTGGTCACTGCGGAGTATTGCATTTTGTTTTTCGTAGTCGAAAAACTACCGGGGCATCCCAGTGAACATTCAAAGGCAAGTGGAGGAAGAGCTGCACAAACTGTTGGCCGCAGACATCAAACCAGCGAGGGGACCCACTCTATGGGTATCCCCAATTGTTCCAGTCCCCAAAAGAGACTCAAGACATCACGCTATGTGTAGACATGCGACAACCCACCTAAGCCATTCTGAGATAACGTCATCAGGGTCCACCTGCTGAATGGCGCCACTGTATTGTCAAAATTAGACCTAAACAAAGGCTACCACCAGCTAGAACGGAGTGAGGAATCCAGGTACATAACGACATTCGTTACTCACTTGGGACTCTACCGTTACAAGCGGCTCAGCTTTGAAGTTTCTTCAGCCACTAAAATCTTCCAGGCCGAAATAAAGAAACATATTCCGAACTGCCTAAATTATAGCAAAGACATTCATGGCCCTGCACATCTCACACTCAACAGCGACAAGTGTGAGTTCGGTAAGCACCCGCTCCAGTTCTTTAGTCACGTATTCTCGGCTCGAGGCATGACACCAGACCACGAGAAAGTAGCTGCTCTTAACGAGGCAGACCCAACCACCAATGTGTGGGACCTTAGGTCCATTTTAGGACTCACCAGCTATGTCACCCAGTATATAAAAGACTTTGCATCAGTAAGTGAGCCGCTGAGAGCACATACAAAGCAACATGCAACGTTTGAGTGGTCGGAAAAGTGCCAACAAGCATTTGAATTCATTTGACAATGGATAGTCGACGCCAAAAACATGGCTTACTTCAACATGGCGAGAGAGACTGAGTGGTGGTGGACGCCAGCCCCATAGATTTGGGGGCCATACTCACACAAATTGACCCAGTGGAAGGCGGGAAGCATCACGTCGTCTCATACGCCATTAGGAACCTCGAGTACAGAACAGGCCTACTAGCAAACGGAAAAAAGAAGGACTAGTGGTGGTATGGGTGTGCAAGCATTTCCATGTATTCCTCCATGGGAAACCATTTACGGTAGTTTGTTTGGTTTGTTTTTTATTATTTATAAAGTAGTCACGGGCCATCAGGCACTGCTGTTCCTATCGGTAACCCACAGGCAAAATTGCCCCCCAAAATTGCGAGGTGGGGTCTAAGACTCCCAAGACTACAGCTTCTGCATCATTCACCGCCCAGGAAAGGAGTACAATCCAGCCAATTTTTGTCTCGGCTTCCATGCAAGAGTTCCACTTCACCACCCCGAGAAAGTGGATCAATACATACATTTCGTCATACATGCAGCTGGACAGACAGGGGTAGACTTGACCCGCATTGCACAAGAGACTGAAAACGATCAAGCCATCCAGATCATCTTCAAATGCATTCAATCAGGCTGATGGAAACAGGCCAAACAGATGGGAGAGGGCATGAGTGCAGAGAAAACAGGACCTCGGGAGCCTGATGACAGTAAGGGAGGAGGTGACCAGATCAGAAGACTGATTGCTACTCAAGGGCACCAAGCTCGTCATCCTTGGGATGCTGCAAAGGAAGGTTCTTGAACTCGCACACGAAGTACCTTGGCAAATCGTATCCACGAAGAGGATGCTACGGCAGAAGGTCTGGTTTCTGCAGTTGGCCACCCGGTGGAAATGCTCCTCAAACAATGTGCCACATATATTTGGCCCCGGACCAGACCAGACCCTTTACACATGACACACTTACCTGAGAAGGCATGGGATGAGATAGCAATTGACTTCTTCAGACCCAGTATATACTAGTGGCATTGGATGAGCACTCTAGGTTCCCGGACGTGCAGTTTGTACCCTCCACAGCGGCACACCACACCATACAGGCGCTGGACAGGTGGTTTGCTGCTTATGGAATACCAAGAGTAGTCAAGTCAGACAATGGGTTCCCTTTCACTGGGCAAGATTTCAAGGCCTTCGCAGAATATATGGGGTTCACACCGACAGATCACCTTGCTGTGGCCTCAGGCCAATGGGACTGTAGAAAGATTCATGAGCAACATAAAAAGAAACCTCTACGGTTTACACGCCTGACGTGAGAACCCATAGAAAATATATTACACCAACTCTTACGAGACTACAGAAATACTCCTCACAGCACCACTGGAAAGGCACTGTCAGAGGTAAGGTTTGGGAGGAGCATTCGCACACGGATACCCCATGCTGCGGGCCCAGGAGAAGAATACAAAAAGGACTTTTAGATGCAGAGACAAGACAGGGATGCCAAGGAAAACATGAAGGTGCAAGCTGGTAGGGCCAGGAAGGCTTGTGAAAATGATAAGTAGGGGATGTGGCGATAGTGTGCTAACCCCAGACCCACAAGCACACTGCTGCTTTCGTAAGAGAGCTGTTGACGGTCACCCAGGTGAAGAGATCCCTCATCACGGCGGAGGAAAATAGCTCTAAATGAATTGCACTTCGAGAGAATGCCTGGCATTGTCGTGACACGAACCCAAGAGGAGGACGCTGACCCAAGGGAGTGGGATGCTCACACTTGAAGGAGATGGACAGGGCACCAGTGGAGAACAGGACGTAGCGCCTGCGCTGAGAGGTCCAAGGCAGTCACAGGTGAGTGAGACCGGAACACCTCAAAGGGCCCGAATGCAAACACAGAAACTCAGAGAAGAGATGGATTAAAGTAACGTTTTGTTAAGAAAGGGGTGTGGGGGGGGGGGGGGGGGGGGGTTTGTGGTGTAGTTGGCCTCGGCCGAGTCACGTGATAGGGAAAAAATATAGTTATTTCCATTCTGTGTTTTTTTGGACACTTTTTAGAAATGCATCACTTGCCTGCCATGACTCCATCCCAATCACCCTACCCTCCTGTGTAATCCCAGTGTATTGGTCCCCTTTTTCCAGAGTTGCTTGCCCCTGCTCACAAACATTCTGTGCCTAATCCTCCCACCTCGGACCTCTCTGGGAGGTTGTATGATAAATGACGCGCCAGACAGGCATACGGAAGTGGCCACAGTCCGTGCGCAAAGACGCATTCCTGCGTGCTGTGACGAGGTATCGCCTTGCCATGATAATAAAAAGGAGGGCTTCATGTGCATTGGAGTTAAAGCTACAAAGGCGAAACGGATTCAGTTATTATTGTTAATCTAGCACACATGGTTTGTTATTGCTCTTAGCAGTGCTGAGGAAGTAGGCCACGCCCACCTGGTACAACCCAAGGTCAGAGAGGTAGGGCACAACAACTGGCAAAGAGGGGTGAAAAATGGAGGTAAGGCCACACATACTCTCTCACCTGCCACCCCCAAGTCAGCTTCAAGAATTGGAATTTAGAATACAATATTTCTCAGGTGCTTGGGCTCAGGTGCCAACAACCCTGTCGACTTCCTGCTGTGCCATATCTGAGAAGCCACTGCACAAGAAGAAAAGGCTGCAACATGATGGTGGCAGCGAGCACTCCAAAGGGATTATTCAGTAGAAGAAATACAAAAGGGGGGCTGCTTCCCCATGCAGTACATCAGCACTGACTTTGGGTCATTACCAATGGGCCAGTACATCCTGTGGTAATTTCATGTGAGTTTACGCACGGATTTCAGCAGATAAAGACCACGCTGGATTTGGACTTTCCGCATTTCAGAAAAATACAAACCCCTTATTTCCTCTCTGCGAGGGACCTGTACTGTCTGTTGTCTAGTTTCCTCCTCGATTTTCCGGATATCAGGTAAAGCATTTACCTTGTGCATATTTATATAATGTGTCTAGTTTCATGCATTACCCTATTGTTCTTTGTCTTTGCAGATACCTGGGGACGGTGCAAGGGCATAGGATCCTGGAGGGGCCACAGCTGGCTGGAGGTTTTTTGGACAATACTCTTTCAGTCACTTGTGATCTAATTGAGGTTTGTGGGGATAATTGTTGGCTCTATCCAGATCCCGACAGATTGAGGCGCCTCCTTTCCGCCTCTCCCCAATCAAGCACCAGACCCAGTGGCTGCTATAACACAAGCCTTGGCGGCCTTGCGTGCAAACATCAACATGCTAAACGCATGCCTTGATCAGATAGACCCTCTTGCCTCATGCAGCCCCCAAATTAGACGAAGGGGCGGCGGCAACTCCCCCTGGGTCACGGCTCCAATGGTAGGACTCGGAGGCACCAATCCCATAATTGCTCTGCCTTTTACATTGGCTCGACCCGAGCGCTTTATGGGGATGGTGAATCCCAAGTCGTTCAGGGCTTTTCTTAAATCAGCTGTACTTTGTAGGTCGTCCATCAGCTTCTAAAGCAGCCTTTTTGCTATCATATCTTGGAGGTGTGGCGGCTACATGGGATAACTGAATTGATTAACTACCACACGGAGTCAGTAAGTAGAATTACAATCATGTATTATTTGGCAGCGAGACGGCACAGCATCATCTTTCCAACTCTTCCCAAGCTCTCTCTCCCAACTGTCTTCCATCCCACGTTCCACATTCCAACCCCTCGCGACAGCACTAGCACTTCATACAAATGCCTACCAAAAGAATAACACCCTATCAGAGAGCGATGCCCCCCACCCCCCTTCTACACGACTTGAGAGGCAATTATTAAAAATCCTACAGTATCTGATACTCATAATAACTTGCATCAGGCTGCAGACATGAAGTTGTTGGAGTTGAAACAAAAAGACATGGACCTTTATCAGTACCTGGCACCTTTCAACCAGTTAACTGCCACTACCGTTGACCGGAGCACAAGAAAACAGTTTATTTTTATTGTGGTCACCGTAAAGACAAAAGATGCCTTATCTATTGTTCCTTCCATGCCCACCCCATTAATGGAATTCCTCGACCTAATATTACAAATAAACAAACATGGATATATACGGAGCGTCACTCCCCTACGTTTAGGGGAACCGTACCATCACACTTGTCAGGAACTGGAGAGGAGACCCAGAGACGAACAAGAACCCATGCAAATAGGAGTCAGGGGATCTTTAACCACCCAAGAAAGAGAAAGGCAGATTAAATCCGGTTTGTGCCTCTACTCTGGCAAGGTAAGCCATTTCATACTTGAGTGCCCCAAAAGGTCGCTAGGGAAGGCGGGAAACACATGCACCCTTCACTAAAAGGAAACCAAGTATATGTGTGGTTCCTTTGGAAGTTCCCGTTTTGCTATCAAAAGGTTACAAGTCTCGGTACCTCATGTCATTGTACCGATCACTCTATCCTGTGATGGTTTGCCACCTATTGACACAGTTGCATTATTACATTATGATGCTACTGGCAATTATATTGGTATTGCATATGCTAGATCCTTACATATACCCACATTGACAAAGGAAGTACCTGAACCCATACAAGTTGTGGAAGGAAAGGACTGGTCATCAGATCCGGTGGTGAACACACCAGAGTTTCATAGGACATGTAATGCGGAACATCATGAGCTCTTGGCTTTTGATTTGATAGACGCTGTATTGTTCGGGGTTACGTCTGTGTGGTCACGTCTATGTACTGACTGAGAAAGAAGATGCACATCTTTGTCGTTATCTGGAGGACTGTTTACAAAACGGCTTAATATTCTAGTTGTCCCGCGGCTCCTACTTTTTTGGCCCAAAAAGGACACTGACGAATTACAACCTTGTATTGATACATACATACATACATACATACATACATACATACATACATAACCAAGCTGGACATTCATGGTGCATATCATTTAGTGCGCATATGAGCAGGAGACAAATGGAAAATTGCTTTCTACACCCAATACAGTCTATTTGATTATTAGGTAATGCATTTTGGGCTATGCAACGATCCTGCTACATTCCAGCATTTTAACAATTTATTTAAAGAAGCATTAAACTGCTTCATGGTAGTTCACCTTGACGACATCAGGTATATTCGAAAACATTACCCAGACATAAAAGGCTTATCCTGTGGGTGCTTAAGACCCTCCAGGAAAACCATCTGTATGCCAAGCTAGAAAGTTTTACCTTTCATCATACCAAAGTGGAGTTTCTCAGGTTTGGTTGTGTGGAGTTTTCGCGAGGAGGGACGTGAGGTGGGTCTGTGGATGCAGAGCTGGTGTCTTTGTGCTGGTGAATCATGCTGATTTTGTCGATGAAGATGTTGATGGCATTGGATTTTTCAGTGGAGTATGGCAGGGGCGGGTATCAGGCTAACGCAGTACTTGACCACTTTGAAGAGGGCTCTGCTTTTGTTGTCAGCTTCTGCTATGGTGTTCTGATAGTAGGAGGCCTGGACTGTGTTAATTAGCTGTCGGCAGGTTACTCAGAGTTCCTTGAGGAGTGCCATGTCGCATGCGGTCATGCAGCAGCGGCAGGTTTTCTCTCGTTTCCTGAGGACTTTTGTGTTGAGGTCGAGTTCTTGCATGTACTCTTGCTCTTGTCCGTACGGGAAAATGTATGGTTGTCCACGAAAGACCTACACATCGCTGAACTTATTAAGCTGAACTATGTGGGACCCTACATGATCACTCTGATGATCAATCCTGTAGCCTATGCTCTTCGTTTACCTCAAAAATGGCATATATCTCCAGTATTCCATAGATCCCTCCTAAAGTAGTATCACCCAGGTACACATCTGCCTCCTTTAAACAAAGAATGGGTTCCCCCTCAGATAATGAATATGAAGTTGAATACGACCTTGCAGAAATACTAGACTTGCGCCTGTACAGAAACCAACTACTGTACTTAGTGTACTGGAAGATTACGGAACGGAAGACCGTTTTTGGGAACCCGCTGCCAACGTTCATGTTAATGATTTGGTGGCACGATTCCATTGCCGTTTTCCTACCCACCTGTGCTGTACACGAGCTTTGAAAAGGGCAACTGTCATTTGCGCATCCCTGCAGATCACTCCTTATGGGGTACTGCATGCCTTGTGCCCAAGCCGGCACTGGTTATTGTGCAGGGGCCGGGTCCATGGGATTGCGGCATTTGCAGGGAACACATTCTGCAGCCATACGCAGATGATGACATGCATAACATACGGTGCAGCCACGCATTCTGAACTGCTTATCAAGCCAAGTGCATTGTACTTTGGTGCTCCTCAACGTCTCCTGTTTTTAGCGTTTCATTGAGGAGCCTCTTCACGTCATGGTATCTCCTTGCCTCTTCATGTCATGGTATCTCCTGGCTTTTTGGATGTTTTAGGTGAGAGTTTATACACTTCTTTTGGATTTCTGCAGATAATGCTAGATTTGGACTTCCGTCTTAGGATCAAGTTGTTCTTTAGAATAAAACAAACCCCTGGCTTCCTCTCAAGAAGGAATCAGGCGGTCTGTTTAGTTTGCCACTGAAGCATCTAGTTTCCTCCTCGATTTTCCGGATATCAGGTACAACGTGTTCCTTGTGCATATTTATAAAATGTGCCTTGTTTCATGCATTAATCTATTGTTGTTGGTCTTTGCTAGCTGGGGACGATGCAGGGGCATAAGATCCTCGGCCCCTTAGGGGGTACACAGTTGACTAGGGGTGTCACGGTATTGGTTTTATGGCGGTATGATAACCTTGTTGCCAAATGACGGCATATCATGGTTATCGCAGTATAGCAGGTGGAGTTAACTAATCTTTACAAATATTTTCTTAAAGGTCATAAATTGAAACTTGTCTCTGCACATTTTTTAGCTGATTCTCCAGGAATGTAAGGCGGCTGCAGATGTTGGTCTTTCATGGCGCTCACTCTTTGATCGCCTTGAATGAAAGAGTGACTAGTGGAAGTGTTAAAATGCACATTTTGAGCAATGTGCTTGCTGCTCAGTCACAGGTCATCGCTTTGAAAATCGGCCTCGACCTGCATTATGTTGGAACCACATGGCATGGGCATCATGACCCTCGCTGCTATCAGTCTTAAATGTTTGTTTTGATAACGCTTTACCCCATTAAAAAGGGAGAAAAGTCACTCATGTGAGGTCAAAGCCCATGTCATTGTGTTTCTTTTGTCAAAATGTCATAGCCAACACACACACTCACCGAAAGGTTGCATATTGATCAAATCACTATAGCTGGTTTACCATCTGCCTGGTGTATTATAAAGGTCTGATGTTGGAGTCACCACTGAAAATGTAATCCTAACAGGACAGCGTTCAGTGGGCGCTGTTTATTTGTTTCTTGATTCTTGCAATACATGCTCATTTACCTTCCTAAAAATAGTGGCACAAAAACCTTTTGAAAATGACCAAGTTAAAAAAACAAATCGACACAAATCTGGCCTAGACCACCACAGCTCCACCATTACCATTTTCCGACAGGTCTGAGCGCATTAGGACCCTTGTCATGTGAGTTGAGACGGAGGAATGCTTTCATGGGTGGGGTCACAAATCAAGGATAGACCTGAGAAATCTCTCACCCCCCCCATTACTCTGGATACTTCAAATTGAACGTAGAATCTGTCCTTCCTGCTGGAGTCCAGTGCCATATGCAGAAGGCAGGTGAAGGATCGAGCGAAGCAACAACTCTAGTGCCAATGTGTAAATCTACACGGAGGACAGTGCGGGGCGGGGGAGGCAGTTTATATACTAGCACAAAGCACTGAAAGCTCTGTAGACTGTATGAACACTGGACCTAATGTTTTTTGTGGACATGCATCAGAAGGGCATCCAATTAATTTCCCCCTTTGAATTCTGGGATGTGTAGTTCCCCATCTTTCAAATTGGTGGGAAAACTACAAATCGGCTGATCTTTAACCCAACTCTACTGATCACAGAGAAAGAGCGGTCACAGCATCAAAGCTGCATTTACTAACGTGGCCTCACTTTCCCTATGCTCTTGTCTGCCAAACGCCGCAACCCACAGTAAAAGTTCCAGAATGCGCAGCACTTGCTTACTGCAGGCTTTCCAAATCAGATTGAAAAGCTCACTTACTAGCTGCAGGCCCTAAAACGGTATACCGGTATAAACAACGTGACGGTTATTATAGTTCAAAACTGTTCACGGTATCTATAACGGTATACCCCTACAGCTGACTGGAGTTTTTTTTTTCACTCCTAGAAACACTTGTGTACAGGCGCGTTATAAATGACTTATCATATCACATCAATACTCAGTTTGTGATAGAATTGAGGTTTGTGGGGAAAAGCGGCGACCCGACCCAGATATTGACAATTACGTAAAAGTTAATCTTCCTAAGCACGACGTATTTCTCAATCAGTATAAACAGTCTAAAACACTGATCTACTGTGCTTGTGCTCTGTCGAAAACCTGTCTGTAGGTGGTTTATCAATCCCCTTTCATCTAGTCTTGACTTTAATCTAGCAAGCAGTACTCGTGCAAATATTATTCTCGTAGAGTCAGGCAGGAAAATGGACGATCGTGGACTGCTCTTGCCTACCTTTCTTATAGAACGGCACGATTCCCGCCGAAGTCCAAGATTGTGGGACACAATTGCATACCAATATGGCATTGAAAAGCAGGGGTAAGTAAGGGGCCCAAACAACCTGCTCAGATTTCAAAACGTTCATGGGTATGTAATCGGGAGTAGGTGCTTTATTGTTTTTGGGAATTCAATATTGTGATGAATCCAGTCGAATCATCACCGATTTCCTGGCCATGACCTTCCCCTATGGGGCCAGGGAGCAGCAGCTGCTACCCGATCCCGACCCTGGGGATGGATATATGAAGGAGAATCACATGGGAGACGACAACCTCCGGAAAGATGTGGCGCCATCGGAGGAGACATGATATCCCCCATTTTCACCTGAAAATATCATCCCATGTCTGAAACTGTCATGGCATATTGTCATGTATCCACTCCTTTTCCTATGAAGAGCAAAACCCTTTTACCAAATTGGACGACCAACCTTCCAACCTGGGACGGGAGGATAGCTCTGTGGCAATGTGCGGGTCTTGGAAGCAAGTAAACGCAGGTTTGAATCCTGAATCCGCACTTGGAGAGAAAAAAAAAAAAAAAAGCGCTTTATAAATAACCTGCAATTAAACTAGTGCCTAGATATCTACAGGTTATGTGCTCTGTAAATAAATGCTAAAATAAACCTTGGTCTACCTTGCCAATGTGATGAAATCCCCTTCCAATTCCTATAACTGGCGTACCATCAAAACCTTTTAAAAATGCTCATCCAAATTCTATAAGTCAATCATTCACAATGGATTTCTGTTGCCAGATTTCACGAAAAATACTGCGAAGAAGGAGAAATGTGGAGCAAAAGAGATCGTAAGCCCAGTGAGTGTTCTAGAGTTTTCTGGCACATACCTGTGCCTGGGAAATTTAAGCAGCCCAAACAGAGAATGGAAGACAGCTGCTGTGGTGACTGGCAAGAGAGGGCTCCACCTCTCCATGCGGAGGGGGGAGCCGAGAAGCCAGGACCGGCGTGGTGGAGGCAGGAGGGTCAAACACTGGAGGAAGAAGCAACTGCTGCACCGAGAGATGCTGCAGGAACACCAGGAGCCAGTGAAGAACTCATGGGCATTTGCAGAGGTAAGAAAACATTTTGCTCAATGGAGCGAAGACGACAGCAGGTGTGGGAGTCGAAGAGGACCAGCAAATGAAGGAAAGGAGGACGCGAGACGGAAGCAAAGGAAATACTTCACCGGCCCACCGCAAGAGAAGAGTCCTTCCAAAAGCAACGGGAACACTGGGGCGTATCGGCGAATATGCCGAGTGGGAATGATTTAAAGTTACCTGAGAGAGCGAGAAGAGAAATGGACATATTGAAAAAATGTTAACGTAACCGTTTTCTAATGTGTAAATGTACACAGTGCCAATAAGAAAAAAGCAGAGAGAAGATAATCCCATCAGGTAGATACATTATCCAATACTATATACAAACAACTTTGGGAGCGGGCGAAAAACCTGAATGAACAGAAGTCCTGGCAGGGGAGTATACCAGGCATTTGTAAAGGATTGCGTTAAACAAGAAAGAAGTAAAACACGTTTTGCGTGCAAGTGTTCTACTTGGCCAAGAGAGGTCCAAAGAACTGTTGTGAACAGAAGGTCAAGGAGTGAAGAAGAATTCAGAGGAAGGGAACCACCCACTGGAACAAAGGCCTTTATCCTTGAGAGGTCAAGAGAACATCAGTGTATGAAAACCTCAAGGATTAAGGGAGAATCTAGGGGAAGGGAACTAACCTCTGTAAACAAGCACTTTATCCTTGAAGAAACTTTTGTTTAAGTAATTTATGCTTCCTTTATGAACACTTTTCCAAATCACTGAAGGTTAAAGACGCTTCCCTTTTTCACCTTATAGTTCCGTTTATAGTGCGAGAGTCAGAATAGAACTTGGACACAGGACAGTTTTTTTTTTTTTTTTTTTTACATCCTGATACAGACAGAGCCTTAGCTTTGTTTAGGTAGGGAAATTCCTCTTAGCGTAGGGTCAGAGAGGCCCTTTCCCAACCCCTTCTGTTTTCAATAAACGTCTTTAACGAAAAACATGGCAAACTTGTGTCTGGGTTTCATTCCAGACTCCTCACAATATCCACACCAACCTCACTCAGCATAAATAACAAAGGTTCTGTCAGCTAATCCTCTGATGTAGCAGGTCTATAATTGGGAACACCAAGTCTCTATTCTCACAGTACAAATCTCTGAAGTGGTCAAACCACAGTTTCTCAGAGATGTACATTTACTGTGTCCTTGTTTCTTAGAGCTGCATGTTACTTCTCATAAATATTCTACATATTCTCTTTTTCCTTGTGATGACTTGCTTATTGTCTAATCTTGCAAAGCGCAAGTACCCACTATCTGTCTTCCCCCATGTTTTTTGCACACTGAACTAGATGTTTTGCGTCGTTTCAATCCTTATCATACCACAGAGACGTCTTAGTCACTAGGTTCTTGATTACTTTATGGGACCAAGTAACCAATGGCTTGATCCAATCCACAAGTATCTTGAACATTCCTAATAACACACACTGGTCCATTATCTTTCCCCAGTGCCACTTCTAGGGAGGGGGGGGGGGCAATTTTTATTTATTGGGTATTTATAAAGTGCCTATTCAACAAATGTTTTAAGGCGCAACAAAAAAAAAGGGGGGGGCCAAGGAACAAAACAGTAATGTTCTTACTAGGCCTTGTGTCATTTGGATCATGCAAGTGCAGTAACAGGAAGTACAGGGGGAGGGTAGTGGGGGGCCAGTGCCGGTCGGGGAGGAAGGGATAATGCTGGGGTGGGAGGGAAGTGCGGTGCAGAGTGGAGGCATACCAATGTGGAGGGGAAGAAGAGGGCCCGTGGGGCTAGGCAAGTGCTATGGGGAGGCCAAGTGGGCAAGTGCCAGGGGATGCAGGGAGTGCTGGGAGGGAAGACCACATGCTAAGTGCGAGGACGGGAGTTGTCCAGGCTCGGTAGGGAACCCTGTCAGGCTAGTGAGGGGAAATGGGCCCAGAAGGGCAGGTGCTGGTTGGTGGTTCGGGGGAAGACTGGGCAAGGAGGGATTGGTGCCCTGTAGGACTCAGAAGGGACCAGGCAGCCAGTCAATGAGGCAGAGGGGGGCATTAGCAGGGGTGGGGGGGAAAGGGAAGGAAGAAGAGAAAATGAGGGTAATGAGAAGCCTTTAGAACTTAAGGAGATCTGGGTCAATCCGGAGAGGGGCAGGGAGGCCATTCCAGAGAGAGGCTCCTGCTGAAGAGAGATCTATCCCCAGCTCTCTGCTTGGAAAAGCATCTGATCTGCAGGGAGATGGACTACTGGGCTCTAGCAGGGAGGTATTTGGGGAGAGAGTTGGATCTAGCTGGGTCCCAGGTCCCAGAAAGCATTCTTGATGATGCACATCATCTTGAACTTGATCCAGCCGCCAGGAGTCAGTGGAGAGATGGTAGGGTTGGAGAGATGCAGTCCCTGGGCTTGAGGCCAAGGATAGGTCTTGCAGTCCTATTCTGGATTAGTTGAAGGGGGGGGGGCGAAGGGAGGATAATAGGCAAATTGAGGAAGAGGCTGTTGCAGTAATCCAGCCTAGAAAGGACCAGAGCTTTGGAGAAATTGAGTTTCTGGGGGAAGGTGAGGAAAGGGAGAATGCCTCTGAGGAGGTGCAGCTGAAAAGGGGCCTTTCTTGGCAAGTTTAGCGATGCAAGGAGAGAGAGGAGAGAGGAGAGAGAGGAGTGGAAGATGGCGCCAAGGTTTTTAGCCTCAAAAGTGGGTGAGGGAACCCATGGAGAGCGTCCAGAGAGTAGAAGAGAAGGAGGGAGCAGGGGTCACAATGAGAAGGATCTCAGTCTTACTGGCATTAAGGCAGAGATCGAAGCAGCGCACCATACCTGAATAGCAGTAGGGAATCGGAGAGGAAGAAGAGGAGGCAGTGGAGGGAATCTTGAAGGAGAGTTCTATGTTGTCCCCATAACACTGGAAGTGAGGAGAGAAGATGGAGATCAAATGGGCCCGAGGGGCAAGGTAGATATATGCCTAGGATAGATTTCGTTATATTTCCTAGGCAAAATGTTTTCTTGATTTATTTTTATCCCATTTTAATATGTGCATAGCATGCCCTCGTATGACAATTGGTTTATTCCTTATATTTTCCCTACCCGGTGAATTGATATTGAATACTGCCAGAAGGGGTACATGACAAATTCTCCAGTTATCCTGAGGTGGAAAGTGTAGACACCACTGTTGCCGCAATGCTAATAACTAAGCTTTGAAATAAACCATGTACAAAAAATAAAAACAAACAAAAAAAAAAGCCACTAAGCTAGAGAGGATATTTGCAACCCATGGACTGCAAGCCACCTTGAATGGCGGACAATGTTCCCCCGTTCCAGGAGAATATGAAGTTGTTCCTGGACTAGCTTAAAATGTGTCACTGGGGAATCATCCTATGCTGGCTGCAAGACAACCGTGATGCCGAAAGATTTATGCATACTCTTGACAAAGTGCCGAGACATGCAGTGGATCAACATGATCATTCAGAAAGATCCATATTCAGCTGGCCAGTCTCCTCCTAGGCCGAACACCCATGACAACTATTCCCATACTGCCCTTATGAACCCTCTGGATAGGACAACAAAGCTGTGAGGCAACGCAAAGGAAGAAACCAAGAGAAGAGCACAAAGAGGAGCGTGAGCGAGCCAATGTTGCAAAAACCAGCGTGGCCATGGGAAACTCCACATTCCGTGAGGGCCCCGTGAAGGCATCCAGCTCAGAGCATCACAGAGAGTTGCCAGCCATCTTAAGACACTTTTCAAGGTGATCAACAACACCCGGGAAGGGAGAGATAGGGCCATCGTGACAGGCGAAACACAGCATAAGCTAAGGAGGCGCAGATAGATGTGCCAACCCGAACGGATGCAAGTGCAGGGAGAGTGGTCACATTCCACAGGAACTCCCACAACAGTTGCACCCAAATACCCACCTGCATTTTGAGTGCAGAAGAGATTGCCAGATTAGACTATTACTGTGCAACTCTTGACAAGACAAAGAAAATGCCAGTGAAGGCAACTGAACTTTGATGTTCAAGACCTTATTGGATGGTGAGTGGTGTGGTGTGGTGCTGCATGACACATGATGCACCGGGCCAAGGTACTGCAGAGGTCAAATCCTGTGTGTCCACAAGCAAAGATGCATTCCAGAACACTGATGAGGGATCTCCTCACTGTGTTCATAAAAGGAGGAAGGTATCCCGTGCAAAGGCGGGAAAGCTGCGAAATAGGAATCAGTCATTGACCTTAATTCAGCTTAAACTGTTGCTGATTGCTACCAGCACCCAGACGAGGGGGCCCCCTCTGGCAGAACCCTGGACAGAAAGGTTGGATACAACACTCAGCACTCTTCCCCTTTCCAAACTCTGCCTCTGGCCATGCTTCCGCCCACATTCAATCTTCTTCACTTTCTCTCCCTTTCTGCCCCCCACTCTACACGGGTTGCTTATTCCGATAGATCCACGTCGCCTCTCCATCCACCTAGTGCCATATTTCATCTGATGCCCCTTGTCCACACTGCATACATTACCTGTCTAGCATTGCACCCAGCTTCTTGGCCACATGGGTTCTGAATTCGGGGGTGGTCTGTAGCTCATTGCCATCCTGCTCATGTTCGTCTGCCTTAAACCTGTCACGATATAGAAATATGTCGGTTTGTGGAAAAACTCCAGGTTTTCATCATCTCCCTCCTCTGCTGGCCAGAAACATGCCACCGGCACCCCAACCTCCCCCCAAACCCCATTACACGACAGTTGATGATAGCACACTGCAAAGTGCTCGACTCAAAACAAACCGCATAGTATAACCCTAGATCCCTACAACGCAGAATGCTTTCTGACTGTTGTGCACTTACCTTGCGCTGGGCTGAGCCGCTCCACAGGAGGAACTGTTCTTCGTACTGGCTGGACAAAAAAAAAAAAAAAAGCATACAGTAAAGGTGAAGCAACTGCAGGCCTAAAATCTGGAATGTTTTTCAGACCACACACACAGCTTTCCCACAGAAAACATGTCACAAATGAAAACAAGAATTAATGCTTTAAGTGGGATGAGAACTCCAGGGGGCAAGGGGTCTAGTAAGGGGGAGTGGCCCAAGAGCTTGTGTGGCCTAATGATGTGGCTTAGGCATGGGTGACTTGCCCCAAACAAAAAAGAACTATTCAGGGTGGTGTTGGCAGGTGGCTTACTTTGTGTCATTCTGCATAGTCCCAGGGAGCTTGAAAGCCTGGACTTGCTCAGCCTCTCACAGGTACCAACCGGAGATGTTTGCAACAGCGTGCATTCGATTGTGATGCAAGACACAAACAAAATATACGTACAGCAAGTTGTGGTTTTCAGTTAAAGAGCATCGTTTTGCTTTGGTAACAGTATGGTAAAGTGGTTTATCGGTAAATTGGGATACCACGCTATCAAGAACTACAGTGTATATGGTGTGCATTTAAAGGCCCCAAACAGAAGTCCCTTTCACATGATGGCAGGCAGTTTAAAAACTGACACAAAAACGGCCTGGCCTTTGTTTTTCAAGTAAAACTAAAGAGCCATGTGTAAAGGGCCCTACCTGTCATTACCAATTGATGAGCAGCATTTTAATTTACAAAAGGCAGGAGGAATCAAAGATCCCTGTCACACGAAAAACAGGATTTTAAAAACATTGAAAACAAAACGGCCTGCACATGTGTGCAAATAAAAACGGTTTTAAAAAGTAAAAGTGGAAAAAATATCACTGCTCACAGAATAATGTCAGGAAAAGATGTGCAGGTTGACCGAAAGCAATGTATATTAGGTTTCACCTACCAAAACTCCAGTGACATTTGAGGCAGACCCTTTTGCTGGCTGTGGGCAAAACATCACAAGGAAAACTCCCACTCTCAAGACTAGATGTCATATCTCCCATCTAATGACCAACTGCAACAACATGTCCTGCTAAAGGTGTCGAAATTCAGTGTTCTACAAATCTGATGGCTCTGAAAGCATGGACTTCAAGGAAAAATCACGATTGGCTGGAGTACGACTAATGTGTGAAAACGAAGGCACACACAAAGAGCAAGCTTGCACTTTTTCCCCTTTCCCTTTCCCATGCACTTGCACGCTCTCAATGTCACTGGGCCTAGTAAGATCGCTGTTGTGTTCTCCCCGGTTCCCCTTCCTTGCCTGGTCACGCTCTGAAACACCTGTGAATGAGCACGATACAAATAAAATATATCATATCAACACAAAGATTAAAAAAAAAAAAAAACCACTGTGGGCACAGGCCGACAGTGAAAACAAATGGCCGGAAGGCAGGAGTCAGGGTCATTTCTCCCATATGAAGATTCACAATTCATTTTAAAGTACTATCATTTAGGCCTTTTTCTCAGCCATCATAAGGCGGATGGATTTCATCCATTTACCATTTCTTATGTAATTTCTAGGTGATTTTGGGGTATAAGATCCATCCACGTGCGACTCATGGAACTGTAATGGCTATCCAAGATGTGTTTGTCTGACCTAAGCATGATCCAAATGTGAGAGTTGAAGAGCGGGTGGAAAATGAAATGAGGGATATGCTTAATAAACTACATATTCATAACTGTTGTGCTTTAAGGAAAGGGCAGAAAGGTGCCACATGCACGTGCTAAATGATACGGATTTGGTGGTCGGCTTATCCAATTCCCCATGAGTAGCTGAAACAGAAAATAGGTTTAGTATGGCAGTTGCTAGTAAAATCATTAAGTTGTGATACATAACTAGATTTTGCCAAAACATTGAAAGGAGAACAAAAGGGCGATTACCAATGGGAATTGCCATATGTTGCACCCGACCCCTAAACCAATCTTGATTTGGAGGCTGGGCTTGGGAGGAGAGAGAAGGGTAACTGTCCAATCTAGTGGCAGGGATTATTGTAGGGTACTTCCAAGATTGTAAAATTGGTGGTGTCATCGCTTTTATATAAGGGGGACTGCACTAGGACAGGGGACAGACAGTGAGGGACACACAGAAAAAGGAAAGAGACAGGATAGAGAGAAGGGACAGACCATCACGAAGGCTGCTGAAACTTACCATCTGACAACTGTAAGAAGACACCAGAGGAGATTGCTGAGAGCGTATCTGGGTGGAGCCGTCTATCCCTACCTAGGAAGGCCTCAAGCTGACTGGGTCCGATGGTGGAGAGCGGGAGGCCATCTTTGAGAGTGGAGTGACCACACACCTTCCCTATCTTTCCATAGTGTCCTGAGATGCAGCTGGCCTTCCTGAACCTTAAACAGAGGCTTGCTATGTAAGTAGAACTGAGCCCTGGTTACCAAAAGGTGGGTGAATCTGCTTGCCTTGAATCTTTCCCTTTACAGTGAGGGGGCGGGGGGAAGCAAAACTGTAGATCCTTAGCCTATTTAACCAAAAATATTAATTTAATTATTTGCCCATTTGGCAGAACACTAGAGGGTGAATTTTGTTCAAATTCGAAATTAAAAAATGTTCACTTCCCAGTGTGTGCTGAAAACTATAGCCTATACATTAATTGGGTAATCCTTCTTGTCCAGCTGATCCGGACTTCTTTAAGGAAGTGGGGTGTCTTTTTTCTTAAATCAATCCAACCTTTTTATCCAGCTTCCCCAACACAGGACTTTCAGTGAAGGAGGTCTGAAATCCAAAATTCCCCAAAGCATTCCAATTTTTCTGTCAGACTTCCCAACTTAGACCAAAGCTAGGGGGTGGGGAGATCTGAAGAACAAACCAATAAATCACCCTGTGTTTATTTTAAACCAAAAGTGTGGGTGAAACCATCATTACAAATCTTGAAATCCTACTGCTAGCCTTTTCAGCCTGCAGGAAAATCAAAAATCACACAACATTACATAGTGCCTTCTTTATTGATCGGTGTAATTATTTTGTGAAGTGAAATTTACAGAAAGTGAAGAATTGAGATAGTGTTCTTTTTAACTCACTTTTGTGATTTGTTTATGCCGAGATATGTTGATTGTGTTGTGCCACGGATAAAGTGGCGTTTTGACCTTTTCGTGCCAATTTCTAATAAATCAATACCAATATATTTCCCGTACACCAGCCTGGTTCTTGGCTCATTGTTAGCTCAGGGGAGAGGGATCAAGGGGCATGATGCGTGTCTGAGATGGGGCTAAAAAAGAAACTTAGTTTGTTGCATAACCCCGTGAGTGGGGAGGGAAGGAACCCGTGTTGAGGGTGGCGTCTCAAAACGTTACAATGGCTAATTTTTTTAAAGCAAAAAGCAACACATGATATGAAGAAGATTGCGTTTCTTGCTGCTAGCATTGAAAACACGTTATTCCAAAGTTTCTAAAAAAATAGACTAAGTTACAATAGACTAAATTAAAAAGTAGAATAAGTTTCTAAAAGATAACACTAGATTAAATGGGGCCTTTAACACAGAGTGAAAGCCCCACCTGCTGTCACACGCAATTGTATGCAGTATGCTCAGCTAACAGAACATGACAGCGGGTGGGATTAAACGTTGACGTGTTAATGGCCCCCACCTTTAAACCCCAGAGTTCCTGTATTGCCTGCTACAGGCCGCCATTAATCAGACACGTGCGCTGGTCCGAGGATACAAATGCCCCTCTCCACAATTTGGCTGTCTGAGGCTTGCCCCACAGTCTGCTACTACCTAGAAGAACAGCTCTCCAGCAAATCGCATTGCTCAAATAAACTGGGACCGAACAAACTGGAACAAAACCATGTACACTTCTCGTTTTAGCGCACAAGAGTTACAGCAAAACTAGGCAACCCCAAAAAAGCCCCCACTCAAAAGCAGTATTTGGAGACTGCTGGGGCTATGTCCAGGTGAGCCCCCTTCTCACTTAAAGCTCTGAAAAGCACAATTAGCATTTACTCCTTAAGTGATATATATATCTATATCTATATCTATATACACACACACACACACACACACTGAAAATCTTGAGTTAAGGTGATCCAATTCATCTCCACAAAACCCATGAAATCAAGTGGATGTGGGAAGTGATGACAATCTTTACTTGGAGCTCCCCCATTGCTGAGTTATGAGATCACAGCAGGGGCCACCACACAGATAAAAAAAAATGACATCACAGGGGGCCTCCTACATACAAATGTCACTTCCCGGACCGAATACATTTTATAAGCTTTGCTCAGATGAATTGGATCATCAGAATTCTGCTTAAGCACAGCTTTCTTGCTGAATGTCAAGGGTTTAGGTATGCTGCATCTTCTTCTGCAGCTGAGGCCGCAGCCCACTATGCAATAATGAGATTAAAAGACCATAGCCCACTAGCTTTTGCCAGTGTTTACGACCTATATCCCCCTCACTAGTCAATAACCAGATCCACATGGCGATGGCCTTTGGCCACAGACAATGGTAGCTGCCCCTCTGAAACACATAGGATAAAAGATTGTGGCACAAATAAACTGGACAGTAAATAACCAGTCCCCTAAGGGCCATGGCCACCATCTACCCAGCAGCAATAAGGAGGAAACAGTGGCCCACTGGCCTACAGGCCTGGCCTCCCCACTTGTAATTATATTGATCCGACCAGCCATAGCTTTTGGCCGTGGCCATGTACCACACTGCCAAAACAGGGTTTGAAATTAAGATTTGATGAGCGAGACTGAGACCAGCTCATGGGTGTCCGGCATCACCCAGTAGGAAGGAGCAACCACTGGGGCACCAGGAGCGAGTACACAGCGCACTGCAAATCTAGCTTCCACATGAGATGTACACTAACTTTTTCCCCCCATTATTTATGATCCGTTGCATATAAATGTGGCCTACATGCATCTAATTTCCTCAACACCTATTATCACATATGCATGTTTATAAGAAACAGTTGGCCTGGGAGCCAAAAAGGTAGCTCCTGGTAACTGTTGGTTTTATGCTAACCAGGAGCTCCCAGGGTAAAAGCAAGAGCCAAATAGCTCCCATCTCCTAGAAATTTAGAACCCTACCACAATCATGCTAAATTATCAGTCCATTGGCCGTGTCTCTTATCCACCCTCCCTACTAAATAAACAGATTTTGCCAGCCACGGCCTTTGTCTATGAGGCCACATTCCACAGTGGCTAAAACACTATGGCCCATGTCCCCCTCACCCCGCCCCCGCAGCTTTCATTTCTGCAGTAGTTTTCCCTGAAAATTTCCTATGGAAACATAACTGCGATCACCATGAGGCGGCCTCATTTAACTGCATTAATCATTCCCACCGTAAAGCAGCATTTGCAAATTACCATGGTAAAGGGAAAGCATACAAACATTTAAAAGTCTTCACCAGGAGGTGAACAATTCAAGTTGAAAGTTATTAGCCACCCACACAAAAGTCACTTGTCACCTCAATTCTATATAGATACACATAGCACACCTCAACGGCATGAGTCAAATATCACTAGCCAATGGCTAGTGGAGAGAACATTTTGCACTCTGGATTTCCTAATCCTCACTCAACTAACCCTTTGATCTTCTTTCATCATCCCCACCCACAACCTGACATGAAACCATCCGTTCCCTTCATCCAAACCTCATTTTGAACCTTTTTCGGTTTCTGGAAAAAGGGAGTGGGGGTCCATTTCTGTAAAGCCACAGTGCTGCGCTACACCATACAGGTTTTTTGGGATAGGAGGAACTCTTCTCTATCAAATACACTTAACTACTGAACGGATTCATACCAAACCAAAAAAAGGAATATCGTATTTCTTATTGTAATTGGTTATTTATAAACGGACCCGGACATCGAACCTGTGTTGCTCCGCGTCGTCTTGCTTCCAAGGCGAGCACATTGCCCCCGAGCTATCCTCCCGGGATCTTACTTGGTGCAAATTTGTCCAGAGGTTGTCTTACACGTTTTCAATGTAAGCACCTTTTGCCCAAATTTTCCATTTTCAGGTGGCGCATGCTAGACATTTGTTTTGGAAAAAGTCAGCCAAGTCTGTCAAAAAGTATTCGCAATAGAATTATGAGTAAAGCCAACGAAAATGTATTTTGTTCCAACTACAGGGTGGCGATTGCCGACCTAAAATATATAACGGATGCAGCATGTATAGAGGAGGAATAAATCTACGAGCCGACAGATTTTTATTGGCTATAGTATATTAACATGTGTAGTGTAAAATCATTTTGTGTTTATCGTTTTCTATGCCCATCACTCTTGCTTTGTTAATTTTTACAAACCCTGTGATAACCAATGGGTCACCAGTCATCATAATGTTCACTTATACATGTTTTTTCCATATATGCCGGTAGTAAACATTACATATTTGTTTTACCCAGCTTCTTTAAGTATAATGGATGGTTTGCACACTTATGTTTGAACTGGGGAATACTGATGAAGAAAAGGAAGCAAGACAAAGTCAAGAACGTCCGGTGCAGGGCAGCGACACTGAAGACGAAGTACCTAGAACAAGTCGCATGGACGATCTATCGACTTGGTGCCAATACCAGTATGGTGAACTGATGCCCACATAAGCAGAAAACATTGGTTGCCAAGAGAATTCAACTTATGGGGTGTAACAAACCGTAGAAGATTCCCCCCCCCCCCCCCACCACAACAGTGCATTACGTTGTAGAAGGACTTTAGGGACGGATGCCTTATCCGGGTTATTGTATACGGACAACATTGATGAATGAACTAGGGGGCACCAACTGCCCATGTGTTCCCACTAATGACTGAATAAAGCATTACATGAATAACAATTCTACAAACCTTAATGTACGCTCACCAACTCCACTGGCTGTATGCATTTCATGTGACTATGTTTACATTAATAACACATATCCTTCTACATGTGACGCACTTGGCATCCATTCTCACCCACAATAGGACTACACCAGATTTTAGTATGCCTGCTTATCAAGGTCTATTTATTTCAAATATTCTTTTGGGGTTCCCTTCCACAAGAGTTCAAATCTTCCAGCTTTTCAAACACCACAACTCCTTGGGACACTTCCCAGCTCTTATGATACTGTTATTTTTCCCTAGTTCACATAGGCAGTTCAGTTTCTTGATTTCAAAAAACACATAAGAATTTGTTGTAGTATAAACACAAGCTTCTTTATGGGTGATTTCAGTAGCTTTGTCCATACAGGGGTGAACTCGGTCTAGGCGCAGTTTTAGGACCACATGGTCCACCCATTACAGGTCACGCAACCGCCCCCCCTTCCTTGCTGCTTTTCCAACAACACTAGGCCACTGCTTCTACTTTACAGTGCTGCTTGATTTATTCGCATGACTCACATTCGCCCGACACTATACAGTGGCTTGGTAGGCCACAATGCACTTGTTACACTTTCTTGTACTCTCCTGGCTCTTGCGTGTGTCCTGATAACATGCAGTTCCATGAATTCTCTTGGCTGCTGCCAATGCTTGTTTTCTCATAACAGTTCCTTTGAATTTCCGTGGCTTTGGCCAATGCCAGGTTTCTCATACAGTACAATTCATTGCATTCTCTTGACTTTTGCCAATGCTGGTTTCTCAGGCAATACCGTTTTTTTTTTATCTTGGCACATTTCACAAAACGTCTCTCGCTCCGCTCGATATTCAAGAGTGCTCAAATCTTGCTTTCACACCATTAGGTATTCAAAAGTACTTCTATTTGCCTTCACTCAAATCAGGATTCATTGAAATGCTTGTGTCGGTTCAAATCAATGTTCATTGCTTGCTTTGCATATTCGCCTGCAAGCCCTGTGTTCCCCGTTCCTGGTACACTCACTGGTTGGAGCTTATGGCTTCTCTGCAAGGTCCTCGTCTGCAACGAGTTCTCTTCTTCCCGTGCAGTAACTTGCTTGCTTACCCAGCGGCTCTCTGTGGGTTCGCTAACACAGCGATGCTCCTCCTGCATTTTGGGACTCGGAAAACCGCTTTGCTCGGTCACGCCAGTCTCCCTCTCACAGTCTACCCCCGGCCCTCAGTATCCTTCGGCTTCGCTTCCCGCTGCATAAACTCTGCATCTTCCAAAGGGTCTCCGCTCCACTTGCCATATCGCTGATCCGTAGAGGTCTGCCTGCTGTAAAGGCAACAGCATGAAATAGACAGACACCAAATTCAAAGTTCAAACAAAATGTATTAATTAACTTAAATGTCAGGATGGTGTAAGGCAGACTTGTCCAACCTTTCTGAATGTGGGGCCGAAGCATTAACTTTTTGTCACCCATTGGGCCGGCGAGCCAAAAGTCAACAACCTCACCCAAAGCAGTATATTAAAAAGCAATTGTGTGACCTTTGACACAATAGCATCACAGGCAGCGATAGCCATGCAGTCCCAAAGATAGCTTTTGGTGTCATGGGCAGTGTCAAAAGTTAGTTGCTTGTGATTTCTTTGTGTCTATGTGTTAATATTTTTCTGAAATAGTGGGGGCGACCGAGCTATAAGGTTCTAGGGAGGGTTTGAGGGGGGGGGGGGTTCACCCCCCCACCAAGAATTTTTTTTCAAAAAGGAGGTTGAAATGGTGCATTTTACAGCAGAAAAGGTAACCAAAACGCCATAAGTTTACAATCAGTTCTAAGGGGGAACATGAAAATTCCATGTCACCAACAGCAGAAAAGAACATTTTACAACACAACACATTTTAATGATCAAAGTGTCCAAAGTGTAAGACAGCACGGTCACTGATTTAACACATTGTCATGCTGGTTGTACCCAAAATATGCCTCTGTAGCAACATGTCTATGCTGGCTGTTCCCAATTTAGGCCAGCATTGTCCTGTACAAAGCAGGATTGATGCTGCCTGAGCATGTGCAGTGTGCCCAATACATATGGTGGCTTATCTCTGTAATACACATTACTTCTGTGGTGATGAAAGAAGCATACTTCAATTCAACAGATAAAATGTGGAAAAGCGATCACCCAAAGGTGAACCTAATTGAATAAACGCAATGTGAGCACAATCTTAAAGTATGCAACCTAGCAGGCCTAGTGCACACTTTACCTTTTCTTTCACCAATAAATCGGGGGGAGAGCACAAACGCAGTCCCCCACTACCAGAAATAATGCAGTTGTGTATCCCGCATTTGGAAACATAGCAGGGGTCAGCAAATCCGATGTGCAATGGGTAAGCCTCACCCTGGGAGATCTGCCCTTGAGATCAGATTCTCCCCTGCCAGCTAAGTATGAGTTGCATGCAAGAAGGCAGGGGTTGGGTCAGTTCTGGGAAGCCCTGCTAAGCGAGGGTGAGAAGGCAGGCCCTGACCCAGCCCCAACCCCCCACACCCCGGAAGCTCCGAGCATCTGCAGAGCTGCCTGTCCCGCGTGTACGGGGAAGCTCCAGCAGGCAGAGCCCAGCAGAAGAGCAGATTGTAGCGCAGTGCCTTTCTCCCATCAGGCCCTGCTCGGCCCGAGATTTGTATAAATAGCAGGATGGCTCGAGCAGGCCTGTTGCAGTGTGCCCACTGGCCTGTCGGCCCCACACGGGCCCATGGCCCACCTGAGCAGAGCTGCTCAGCGCTGGCCCCATTGACACCATCATAATCATCTGGACCTCGACGCTCCACCACCCCTGAATCTCAGAGTTCTGCTCAATGACAATGCTGGAGCTTTGACATCTTTGCCGTAACCGTATGCCGTGTTGTGTCAGCCGGGCCTGCACAGCGCCAAAGGCAAGTATTCCCTTGTCCGGGCCCAGAGGTCACCGAGTCTTCCAGTGCCATCCACTTGGCACGGCCTACTGTTCCCAGTGTCTTCTACCCGCAAATCAGCACCACTGCCAAACAGAACTGCATCATTGGAGCCCATCGCTGCTGCTCTCCGACTTGACCCCAGCCCAGCGCAAAGGCACCCATGCTTCTGGTCTGATGCTGAAAAGCCTGGCTCTGCCGAGAACCGAAAGACAAGAACTAAGGTATTTTGGGAACATAGTACTATTGTATTTTGTGTTGCAACTGTATCAGCTCACACCTCTCCTGAAGGGTATAGGCTGCCCTCAGACTGTGCTACCAAAAGAGTGAAATTAAGTTATACTTGTTGGGCTTGCCTGTTTCACTTTTATGATTGGGATCACTGCTGCATGGGTATTAAGCGTGTTATAAATAACCCATCATATCAATCCATGGATATTTTCATCAATCCGCACTGTGCTTAGAGGTAAAGGTAACTGAGATCCCGCTGTTCTTTGTCTCGAGACGAGGAAAAAAGCACTGCAAATGTTAAGTTTCTCAGCTGAAGGTTCATCTTCGGTGACATTCGCAATTCAAAAGAACTATTTTTTGGGGCAGACAGGCTTTGTCGCCGCAACCCCTGCTAAACATAGGTCCAGAGATGACATACCTTGAAAGTAACTCCGCACAATGGCCCTCTGAGCAGCGGCCCACGGCTAATCAGGGGTTCAGGAATTCCGCCGTGCTGCCCACGCCGAGAGGAACTCCTGCACAGCACCTGTCCACATAATCCTTCGCCCGGGCCAGCACTCTTCTCCTCACTTCGCCACCTCCTCCCTTCATCTCGGTTCGCCTTTTGCCCCTCGGAGCACAATGCAAGAGAGGAACGGACATGTCTGGGCCCGTTCTTCTCTTGCATGGTGGGTCCTACTTGCCTGAAATGGGATGTATAAATGCAAAGTAATTGCTACTATATTTATCCCATTGTTCATAGTTTGTGGGAGTACTGGGCAATTGTATGGACCCGCGCTAACTGAAAATGAATGGTATTCCCGAGGTAACCCTCACTATGCCGTGATACAAATTAGTCTCTCCTTCCTCCATCATCAAGTCCCAAGATCTTCTTGACGAATTTATTTATTTATGCAATGTTTGTCGGATATCCGACAAACATTGCATAAATAAATAAACGCTTTGTGGCTGAGGACTGTAACTACCTCCGTTGACCCCATGGGGTCACCAGAGGAAGTTACAGTTTTGCGCACAGGCCCATTAAAAAAAACAAAACATTTTTTTGGTCCAACATACGGCCTCGCGGGCCACATAAAATGGCTTGGCGAGCCGCATTGTGGTCCGCGGGCCGTATGTTGGACAACCTTGGTGTAAGGCCCAACTTGCCCTATGCCAAGGTGGGATTTCCCTACCTAAAAAAACGGATTGAGTCAATAAGTTCAACTTAAAGGTTGGTCTGTGTCAAACCCTATACTTGCACTCACAACTAAAGCTTAATACTGTGTAGGGATATCAACCACAAAAGAAGCAGTGTTCCCAATAAAGTTCTGAGCTCCCAGCTCCTGGCTTGCTTTCCAGCTCCCTTTCCACAAGTTCAAGACAACATTTCCACAAAGGCTCTGGGTTCCTGTCTCCAAGTTCAAAGAAATTCCCAAAAGACCTCAGGGTTTTCTTCCCCAAGAAGACAACAAATTTGTGAAAACGCCCAAGGGTTCCCTTCCCCAAGTTTAAAGCAGTCTCCAAAAGATCTCGGGGTTATCGTCCCCAAGAAGAGAAAACTGTTCCAAAAGGGCCCATGGGTGCCTTTTACCCAAGGTGACAACAAAGGTCACAATGTCTTAGGTTTCCCTTCCCCAAGACCTCAACTTGTCCAGCTTGCCAAGTCACACTCAGTTCAAGTCTCTTAATACTTAAAACTAGTTCCAACGTTTAACTCCTTCAGACTTTTCATTAGTATACACAGATTGCTATCTTCTGTATCCACTTCAGCAACCTACTTCATAAGTGAAGATTCTTGATCTGTATTTTCCTTGGCTTTTCAGACAGTATCCTTGGGCTAGGCGCAGTTGTCGAACCACACGGTCCACCCATTACAGGTCATGCAAACGAAAACCCTGGTCTTTCTTGCCCACACAGGTTTCTCTGCCACTACACCTGTGCTCTGGTTCACATTCACTTGGATTTCTCCTTGCCAGTCTCTTGGCTTTGTAACAAGGTGTTCTTCCACACAATTCACTCCATGGTACTCACCCTCTCTTTCCTCACCTTACTTTCATCGTCTTTAGCAAGGTTCATTACTTGTTTTCCAATTTATTCAGAAAGCTTCATTCTTTGTCTTTCAGTATTCATTCTGTTTTCGCACCCGTTTGCATTCCATTTGTATGCTCATCAAAACTTTCCTTCAGTTTGGTATTCAATAATACTTAATTTACTTTTTTTCATTTAAAGTTCAACTTGCTTACACGGTTTATTAAAACCCCTCACTTTTATCTCTTCGTTCTACGCACCTGTTGCTGTAGCTTTGCGAGCAGTGCTTGCTTCTCTGCAATCTTGCTGTGGGCTGCCGATAGCTCAGCCCATCGCTCACGGTGGCCTCCACAGTCACTGCAGTCTCTTCCGTGCCCCACAGCTCCAGCTGCGGGCAACCAATCAAGGAGGCTCAGATATGAGTTTACCTTTCCTGAATAAGGAAATATCTTCCTATCTAACCTCTTCCTTGTGTCAATACATGGATGACATGTTCTAGGGTCATTTTAAAAGAAAGTAAAGGGGAAAGAATAACAATATTCCCTAAATGCTGCTGGGACTGAAGGTACATCATGAAATGGAAACTGCAGATACTGTGCCTCACCCCAGGACATCCCCTTTCCATTCCCCCCAAAGTCTCCTCTATCCAGGTGCCAGTCCCTTGCATATCCACCCCCAGGGTCGGGATCCAAAAGCAATGGCACTTCCCTAGCCACCTGAGCAGAGATTGTGGGAAGAAGGAAGTGAGGACGCCCTCGGGTGTCTCACACTGCATCCAGCAGTCGGTAGCCCTGCTTCCATTTCCATCACCGTTCCAGATTTTAAAGTTCTTGCCACCATGCTAGGTCCATAAAGGTCTAGACCGCTCACTGGTGAAACGGCATTCCTGCCTTACTCTTGCTGTCCTCCTCGTCTCAGTACACAGCGGAGGCCGGTATGTGTGTGTATTAATAAAATGAGGATGTGTTTCTCTCATTGGTTTCTTCCTCATCCAAGTACTGAACTGGTGTTTTCTGGAATGTTTTACGGGAAGAATAGGGGAAGGGCTGAAAAATAAAAACCTATAATGGCTTGTGGGATAGAGGGTTTTATGAAAAGGAAATGGGGATACCATGTCTCACTTAAGGATGTCCTCTTCCCACGTTCCCCTCACCCAAGTGAGCCTCCCTCGGATATCCACACCGAGGGTCAGGATCCAAGAGCGATGGCCTTTACCGGGCCACCTGAGGGGAGGATGGTTACGCTCATCTTGTTCCCACAGGGGCGTCGATCGGACCCGGACAGCTGCGGTCTCCACCACCGTGATGCGTAGTGAAGAGATGACAGTCTGGACTGGCCCACCTAATCTTGTCTGCTGGACTCGAAGTATTCTCCTGCAAGTGGAGAAAGGGATTTAGCCACCCGTGGACTTTAGTGATGCCCCCCCCCCCCCCCCAACAGTTCTCGTTCTCCCCACTAATCACCTCCGATATCCCCTTTTGGTAAGCTCACCTTATGTTTTTAAATGAGCTCTCCATCCTGCATGGCATGCAAGGGTGCGTAGATATCAGTTACTTCACTGGGTTGAAGGTACTGGAGGAGTTCCGGAGGAATATTAACTCCAGTGTCTATAAAGTTCAAAGAGTTCAATATGTCCGATGTTCACTCTTGTTCCATTCCCTCGTTAGGTTGCAGCTGGGTCCAAAAGAATATTGCCTGGAGGCAGCTGATGGCGTTCAGGTAAGAGTCTGTATTACCAAACACTGTTCGGTAAAAGTTGCATGAGTTTAACTTGCTGTTTTATCTCCCTTTATAGGTGGGGCATAGGAAGATGCGGCAAATTAAAGAATACCACCTCCGGTGGTAAAGCAGGTAAGCCTATGGTGGCAAAGAGATCGTCTTTGTCGGTTTTCTCGGCTCACCTTGTTATTCCTTTTGTTTTCCCCCCAGGTGCTGGATTTCGACAAAGAAAATGGAGGCAGCGCCGAGTCGAAAGATGCGGTGGACTGGTGAGTATATCGCGGCGCTGCTGCTGGCGAAGCAACGCGTGCTGAAATGATGTCCTTTCCAGGCTCAGAGATGTGCTGGGTCCGGAATCAAATATTGTCTGTGATCTAACCTCTTCTCCTTTCGACTAGGAGCTCCGGATTCGAGGCGGGCGTGGCAGAAGACTGGATGCTGACTTGCAGACACGGTGAGCGTCACGCTGCTGGATGCAAAATAATGCGAAGCATGGGCTGCTGTTCGGGCGTGGTTTAAATAGCCTGCAAGTAGTCCCAGGTAAGAAGTTCCCCAGAACCACACCCGAGTGAAAAATAGTTCCTGTAATAAAATAGTCCCATCCAAGCCTCACGTTGGCTTGGACTCATTTGCAGCATGGTCTGCATAAGGGTCTGCATAAGGTAAGTAAAGTCTATGAGCCTGGCGCCTAGACTGTTTTCTATGATGAGCCTGGCACCTAAGCTGCCAGGACTGAATCCAAACAGCCCCCAGCCAGGGCTGTTGGGGTTTTAATGAGTATCTGGATGCCTGCTCCCAGGGCTGATGGACACGATCCGGGGCATCATGACAAGGATACAGGGGGAAAAGGAGCAAGGACACCCTCAGGTTCCTCACACTGGGCAGTATACAATGTCAAATTGGTCAGAATACAATGCCAATTGGCCAAGTGAGCACTCTACTACCGACACCGGAATAAAGTTAAAGGGTTTTACTAAGCAAAAGTAAAACATAAGACTATTGCATGGGAATTGTTTCATGATGGCTGTAACATAAATGTTGTTGGGGGGGGGAAACAGTCCTTAAAAGCAGAGCTATATATGAAGGACAGCAAATGAAAAGGCACACAAAGTTCCAGACAGGACAGTCTCTTGCAGTGATATTTAGATATCAGTTCTTATCCTTGTGTCTGGGCACACAAGGCCACTCTTCCTCTGCCTGGATTTTAGGGTTTCCTCACTTTGCCAAATGAGGCAAAAATACTCCCCTTCTTGTGGCACTCCTTCTCTTTGGTACTCATTAACCTCTTCGAGGGCCAATGGGGAGCAAAATGCTCCCTTTCTTTCTCTTCACTGTAGCACACCCCTCGTCTCAGCTGAGGGGGCTCTCCTCCCGCCTACTGGGGCACACCCCTCCTATGGGATACAGTGGGCGCTCATCTGTTACACATCCGATTTTGGGGATCAAAGTCACTCTTACTACTTTTCAATCCCCCTTCTATTGGGTCAGGGGTGTCTCCTGATCTCAAAGAGTTCTCCTCCTCAATGGAGTACACACACCCTTATGGGTCCACAGGGCTCTCTACCCCCCTCACTAGAGCACACCCCTCTTCTATGGCCCAGGGGACAATTCACTGGAGCACCCCCAACCCCCCTCCCCCTTCTGTAGTTCATTGGGTATTCTTCCCCCTGCCAGAAGCACACCTCTTCTGGGCTCAAGGGGTTCCCCTCCTCCTGTGCTCCGATCATTTTCAACAAACTCTCCTCAGCCCTTAGCTTAGAGACACTCTCTGCTGATCTTAGAGTGAGTTTTAAAGCCCTGACCATCCTCCTGAGGCAAACATCTCAATTGATTGGTTAATTGGCTTCCTATGGCTAGCCATGAGAGGAATGTATTTAAAAGGCCACCATTTTGGATTTCTCCAAGTCCGTTTCCTGTGCAGGAGCTGGCGTTTGCCAGCTGCTCTTCTCCTGCCTTATCTCCAGGCTGTCCCCCTGCATAGAAGTCGTTTTGTGGGTGTCTGGTGTTGAAAGACCGACACAATGGACAGGAAAGCCTCTGGTAAGATGCCACCTTTGCAAACACTTGAGGGAAGGGAGGATTTCGCTCTATAAATGCTGCAACTACAGCAGAGAGAGAAAACTGTTCTCCTTCACAAGCACTGCTGCTGGGGACAGAGACGAGTTGGGACGAGTTAGGTTTTTCCCTTCGAGGATCTGCACCGGTTGACTTAAGCGTCTCTCTGCATGTGCTAGTAGTTACCCATTGCATTTCCTTCACTAAATCCCTGAAAGACATTCTGGAATCCACTCCAGATTTGGATTTGTAAACATGATGAATATTGGGAGATGCAGTCCCTGAACATCCGGGTTCTTTGGGACCCGGTATTACCTATATAGTTGCTCCCACTGTTTGTACCGGAATAGTTCAGGGATGGTCCAGTGGGTGGAAGCATGACTAGCACTGACTTTGTCACAGCAATGAAATAGTGGCACACTACAAAATGTAAACATTTTCTTTGGAAACCAATTGTTTCAGTAGTGCAGACAGTGGATTTTCTTTAGTAAAAAGTCTTCATAGAATGTGGATTTTCATGAATATTTAATTTAAAATGGTCAAAAGTTGTGGCTGCACAGTGAAGCATCAAAATGTCACCCGTTGACCAAAAAAATAAAAAATCCTGTGCTAGCACGTTGGCCCTGCACTGTTCATTGCCCAGTTTCCCCGGATGTCTGTACTATCCTGATAGCACCTGGTTGTTTGCAGTCAAGCTATACGGGGCCCAAGCATGGATGTCTGTCATGGCTAATACAATGCCTCGTAGCCAACACATTAGCTATTATCTTCCTCCATTTTAGATCACTTTCATTGAAGAAACAAAGCCAGATGACAGGTTATGCTCAACTCAATTATTCTGGTATTTTTGTATTGCACTTGATGAATGAAGATGAAGCTAAAAGCATTCTCCTTTTGCAGAACACTTTTCTGCAAATTGTCACGATGGATTATTATGTGATTTTTTCAGTTTCCAAGTAATTGCTACATAACAGGTTATTATTTTAGTTCAGAAAGACAAACATTCACAAATTATTTCACCTTGCTGTAACAAGAACTGGATGGCAATACGGCCATGTGCGGAAATAGCAGACAGACTTTAAATATCTTCACCTCATAACCAAAATGTGTCATACTGGGTAACTCATTAAGCTCATGATGTCCAACCTGCACAAAATCGCCAGTCGCTCCGTCATTTTCATTTGTCACCCCCCTAAGAATGATTTGGTTGTCAGGGTAAGCCCTTCCGAAAAGCAGCACCTTATAATGTTGCTTCACATACAGTAGTAGTGTACATTGATATATTGCACACGTCAAAGTAATGTTTCTTAGCGTATTAACAGCAATATGTCCCTCTTCCTAATCTCAGTCAGCGCCGGTATGCGTACGCCTTCTTATCAGTAGCCATGATCTATGATATTTTATGTGTGCGTTCCTCGCTGCTGCCAATCTGCGTCCTGTATCCAAGCATTAGCACCTTTAGATCGCCTGTGGTTGGTAACCTTCTGTGTCTGTCGGAGCGTGTAGACCTTTTCATATGGCTACTGATCGTGCACGGTTAGGCGTTTACCAGAGAGGCGCTGTAGAGAACGTCTGTGATGCAGGAGTCCAGTGAGGAACAAAGGCATTGACACGTGAGCAATTAACCGAAGCGACAGTGGCTAGTGGGGCCAAGTGCATGCCTTTTACACCGTTAAATACATTGAGGCACTACAGTACAAGGCTGCTGGGGGTCTCATTGTTTCGGCACCACCAAATGAATCCGGCAGACACTACAATTAAATGTGCTTCAGCCATCTACGCCCATTTTTATGGATCAATGTATTTATTTTTGATAGGAGAAATATAGAAGTTTCACCACAAAATGAGTTCTTTGCACCTCTCGCTGGTCAATAGCAGGTGCCGACTTTTGTGACTTTGATAAAAGATATTGCATATGGGAGCTATTTCTGGCCTTGACATTCCATGCGCCAAGTTTACTACAAACCCAAGGTGCGAGGATAGAGAGTTGTGATGATATGTACATGGGGGTCACAGGTGCACTTGCCACTGGCTAGTGATAATTGTCTCAGTGAGTAAGAAATGGTGTGTTGTGTGTATGCATAGAATTGTGGTGGCGAATGACTTGATGGCTGGCTAGTAACTTGCAACTTGAAATGTGTACCCCTGGAACAAGGGATTTTCATAGTAGATTTTTTCTACACAAGAGTTTGAGAAAAAGAAAAATATATCCCTGGTTTGATTAGTGAAAGGCTTCAAAGATGGCAAGAGGAAAAACAGAAAATGGAACAGATAGTTGTGTAAGGATTTAAAGTATTGTGTTGCAAATAAATTCATGGCGTGGTGCCTTTTGCAAAACTAACTGTATGAGCCATTAGGTTTAAACGTGTACTAGATGTGCTCTAATTCTTCTATGTTAACATTCTCAAAATTAATGTCACACAGGCATGTTTGAGAGGCGCCAGTTGTCCCGGGGAGCCAAAAGTAGCTCCTGGAAGCTCTTGGTTTCAAGCAAGCCAGGCTCTCCTAGAGTAGAAACAAGAGCTAAAAAAACTCCCTGCTGCTAGCAATTTCGAACCCTGCATCTGAATGTGAAATGCATTGGACCATACTTGTTGCCATTATACAGTTCTATTCACAGCAACGTGGTAGCAGACTACAAATGATGGTACCCCATTCCTTGGGGTGACATGCAGTTCACAATTCATGGGTTCAAATCCTGGTGGACCACAACATCCTTGATTTTGTAAGACGTTATCGAAATGGATACCAACGAGTGTGCTCACAGCCTCTTTTAAGCAGTGCAAGGCAATTCAGTTTGTGGTCTGTGAGCTGGTAAAATGGATCAGCGGGTTAAACTCGGTGGCTGCGATCTGCAGGTTCCAGGTTCAAATCCCAACAAGGCCAACTCTGCCTTTCATCCTTTCCAGGTCGATAAAGGAGTACCAATTTCGATTGGGTAGTAATGTATGTAAATATGTCCTATGTAAAGCGCTTTACATTAAAGCGCTATATAAAAAACAAATTATGTAAATGTTCAATGTAGATTACATATATAAAAAACACAATGGTGGCAGAAATCGAAGATCTCCTGGACATTTTCTGCTTGGGTGATCATTTACTAAACCATAGGTTCAACAGTTCGCAATTATAGAATGAACCGAGGACCATACATGACAATTAACTTCAGCATCTTGGCAGGGTTTCACTGCCAATTACTGATTTAGCAACGCTCCCATGGTAAAGTTGTCTTGTCTGCTCTTGAAGACAGGCTTCAGGGTTAGAGGCAAAACTAAAGTGCAACAGCTCCCTCTGCTGCCAACCACGAATGACAGCACTACTTACTCCCAGAACAGAATACAGTCTATTGGAAAAGCTATAAATAGCAGGTCGCCAATGGCGCCCAACCTGAAAAACGCACTCGAATTTTTCAGATTCCAGTCACATTGGCAACTGTTTTGGGCAGTCTGGAGGGCTGCACCGCAAGAGAAATGTCAAATAAAGCTTACGAATTACATAATAAAGTAATAGTAAAATGACCAAATTAAAGACATGCCAACAGTCCAAGAAAGTGCTACCTAAAAAGTGCCTTAAGGGAAACAAATAAACGACTCTTTATTGTTTGCAATATCAATTTTATCATTGGAACTCCCCTAACAGGTCAACTTCCTGGCAAAGTAAACATATACCTTCAAGGGAACAGAAATGTAAACCGTGCTTTCTTCGTTCCTGGAAAAAAATAGTATTGTGTTTAAGAAGTTGTCACCGATGGCTCACCGAATACACCAACACCATGAGACATACAAGGGTTTCTCGATCTTGGTCTCCAACTCTCTCGCGCTCTCCTCATTAAGCACCTCCGCCCAAACCCAGGCGCCCCAACCAACCGCAGGTTAGTAGAGATCGAATATTCTCCTATCGTCTAAGTTCTAACTTCCACTGGAGATGAAGACCTAAAAGCTCTGTGCCTCCCCCCTCTAAAAGGGTAGTGGGATGAGTCTTCCAGAACCTGTCTGACTTGATCTATGTTCTATCACACCCACGGTTTCCTCTCGCTATGTTATGTTGACTTGTACTGTGCACCGCTACCACCCCAGGGGTGGTCTCCAGGTCACTCACGTGGCTCTGCAAGAAAACAGGGAGGGGTGTGTTTGTGAGGATGGGAAACTCAATAAACAAACATTATAGGATAGCTTCGGAAACTGGCGTCTGTGTGTGTTGTCATGCGTGCAAGTTGGTTGTGCGACCTGGCTTGTAACCATAACGGTAAGACTCAGTGCCTCAGTTATGTGCTAGTGTTTGCGTTGGCTCTGCGAGTCATGTGCAGTTAGGGTGGTAGTATAATCGTGCACGCTGGTTTGCTGTATCCATAAAGGCCACAGTTCAGTGCCGTGGTTGGTGTATGCATGAGAAAGTTATGTTAGTGTGTGTTTAAGTGCGTTTTGTGTGCGATATGGCTAATGTTTTTATGGTTGTATGTACTGATAGGTTCCGTCAGTATGGTAGATCCTTGGTCTGGGATGTTTGTTGAGTGTAAATGTTTGTAGGTTTTGGTGTGTGTATGTGTAGTTTGGCTAGCCCATTAGCGTGTATAGTAATTGCAGGTTATGTTGGAGGAGCAAGAGTAAGGAAGATTAGTTAGAACACTGGTTACTATCTGCAATTCCCCCCAGTAAGTCCTCAGGGCTCATCCAGTTGCAACTCAGTGGTACCCTCCAGTCGTTTGGATGAGGTCTGCCAGGCTCCTCCGCCACCTCTCCAATCTCAGAGCACTACCTTCTCCTACAGGTTCCTCTGAGTGCAACACATTGGCTGTTCCCAGTTGGTCCCCATTTGTTCAGCAAGACTTATTTGGTACACGGGTGCTTCACAGCACGGTCTAAGATTAGCAGCTAAAGTGACGCATGGCTGATCTTCACAAACCTTCGGGAAGTGATACGTGTCTGATCTACCCAAACTATCTAGAGTGACGCATGGTTAGTCTACTGTGAAGGCATCATGAAGTAGGACACAGACAACAGATTCAACTTTTAAGTATACATTTTAATTTTCCTTGAATGTCAGGATGGAGCACTGCCTAACTTGCCCTATGCCAAGGTGGGATTTCCCGACCTAAAAAGAATGAAGGATAGTCTGTGTCAGTAAGTTCAACTAGCTTTTGGCTTAAGTTCATCTTCCCCTTCCCCAAGTTCAACACAGTTCCAAAAGGCCTCGTGGTTCCTTTCCCCAGGAAGTCACCTCTTCCAGGTTGTACAATTCACAAAGTCTCAGGGTTCCCTTCCCCAAGAAGTCAGCACCCAGTTCGCAGGGTTTTCTTCCATGTCTCAAAACAACAAATAGTTCCAGTTCAACTCCTTAATCATTCAGGCTTTTCAATAGTTCACAAAGGCTGCTTTCTCTCTGTATTTCTCATGCACAAGCAACTGTGGCAAAATGCAAGCTTCTTCACATTTGCTTTCTTAGGCTCTTTTCAAGTAGGGGTCACTCGGTCTAGGCGCAGTTGTCGGCCCACACGGTCCACCCATTACAGGCCATGCAACCGATAACCATTGCCACTTTGTTATGCTTCTGTATTCTTTAGATATATTGATCAACACTGATTTCAGATTCACCGTGGCATTCTCTTGGCTTTGCCACAACGTGCATTTCATATAACATTACGTGGTGTTCACCATTTCCCACCACCTTTTATTTATTTATTTATTGAGCATGTATTAGGTGCCTATACAATCAATGGTGCTTCAAGGTGCCACAAGACAGTGTGGGGGTGGGCGGGGAGAGGGAACAAGGGAGTAAATAACAATGGCAACAGTAAATATATAATCGTGGTCCTACTGGGCCTTGTGACATTTGGACGTGAAGTGCTATAAAGAGAAGCGTGGGGAAAGGGAAAGTGGGTGGAGGGGAGACGGTAAGGGAACATGCTGGTGGGAGCCCGGGAGGGAAGTGCCAAGGGGTGCCAGGGTGGAGGCCACTGGCTAATTGCTAAGGGTAGAGTAATCACAGGACTGTGATGCACAGCTACCAGGGGCCTGCAAGGGCATTGCTGAGGGGGAAGCGGGGGGTGCTGGTGTCAACTGGGCAAAAGACCGGGAGCGTGTGCTATTCATGAAGGACCAGGCTGCCATTCTCAGCAGCAGTGGGGTGATTAGCAGGGGAGGGAAAGAGGTAGAGAAAAAGAGTTTTGAGATGTTTCCAGACAAGGAGGTCCGAGGTGAAGGGAGGCTGTTCCAAAGAGGCACAAGCCGAGGAAAGACACCTGCCCCCGACTCTCTGCTTGGAGAAGCGTTTGGCAAGCAGACAGTTGAGGAGCGGAGGGCTCTGGCAGGGATGTATTTAAGTGAAAGTTGGATATAGCGTGGTCCCAGGCCCCAAAAAGCCTTGTGGATGATGCAGAGGGTCTTGAATTTGATCCTAGCGGCCACAGGGTGCCAGTGGGGAGATTTTAGGGCTGGAGATATACGGTCCATGGGCTTGAGGCCAATGATAAGTCTTGCAGCCCCATTCTGGAGTAGCTGAAGGGGGCTGAGGGAGGAAAGGGGGAGCTTCTGGAAGAGGCTGTAGTAATAGTCCAGCCTGGAAAGGACCTGAGCTCCGGTGACATTGAGCTTATGGGGAAAGGGAGAATGTCTCTAAAGGAGGTAAAGCTGGAAATGGGCCCAAGATTTGGGGGGAGGGGAGGAGGAAGAGGAGTCGACGTTGACCCGCCCCCCCCCCCCCAGTATTTTGGCCTCACAGGATGAGGGTAGAGGGTCCAAGGAGAGCAGCCAGATGGTATGAAGGGAAACAGTGCACAGGTGTCCCAATGAGAAGGATCTCCGTCTTACTGGCATTAAGACGGAGATCATTAGCCACACACCATACTTTGATGGCGGACAGACAATAGGGGATGAGAGAGGAGGTAGAAGAGAGAAGTTAGAAGGAAAGCCGAGTGTCATCAGCAGAACACTGGAAATGAGGGGAGAAGGAGATCAGATGAGCAAGAGGAGCGAGATAGATAATGAAGAGCCATGGCGATAGGACGCCACAGGTAGAGCGTGAGGTGGTGGAGGAGAAAGGGCCCAGTTGCAACTGGGAAGGGCGGTTGGTGAGGAAGGAGGTCAGCCAATCCAGTGACTGGTCAATGATACCAAGGGCATCAGGTTTTATGAGGATAGAGTGGTTGACCGTGTAAAAGAAGAAAAATCGAGGAGAATGAGAACAGCAGGAGCATTAGAGTCAAGATTTGCAAGCATGTCTTCACGGGTGTTCAAGAGAGCAGTTTCAGTGCCTCTGGATGCCGGGATTCCAGGTTGATGGTCATGGAGGCAACCAACAAGTTCACTATGGAAGGTTAATTGAGTCAACTTCTCCAAGAGTTTACCCAGGAAGGGGGTGGTGGAGATCGGGCCATAATTAGCCGGTCAGGAGGGGTCCGCAGATGGCTTTTTTAGGAGAGGGTGCAGAAGGGAGTGCTTGAGGGATAGAGGGAAAGAGCCAGTGGTGAAGGAGTGGTTACAGAAGTCAACATTTGCCAGGGCGAGAGAGGAGATGTTGTTCTTAATGGTCCTAGAAGAATAGGGGGGGGGGAATACGTGTTTAGAGGGGCCCTTCATAGAGAGGACAGCTTTGGAGACCTCATCAGGTGTTATGGGCATAAGGGAGGAGAGTGCGGGGGTGGGTGGAAAGCGGGGGGGGGGAGCAGGAGCAGCAGGATGGGGCTGTAGAGAGGGTATCCTACATATTATCCCCACCAAAAATATCGCCGTACATATGATTGTTTGTCTCGCCATAGGCGATATTTTTGGGGGCGGTGGATGGAGGGAGGGGATAATTTGTGAGCGCGCAGGTTGCCGGGGTGTCCCCCGCAGGGTCCATGGCTCAATATCACCGCAAAAATATGGCGATATATTTGTATCGCGATATTTTTGCGGGCATATTAACACATGGAACTGGAGAGAGTGAGGACAGGATGTCATGAGTCTAAGAAGTAAAATGGGAGGCCAACGTGGTGCAGCAGTGTCAGTGTTGTTAGTGGCTCCAGAAATGGGGGCTTAGATGTGGACCCTCTTCTAGGAGTGGATAAAATAAACGATAATGCCTTTGGAGCAGGCGACAGGCCAGTTTATCCAAGGAGGAACCCGAGGTCTGCCATTTCTGTTCAGCAACTCTGCACTTACATATCAGAGAAGATAGATTGGAGTCATACCAGCCATTGCACTTGGATTTAGGCAGATCCTCTTGGCAGGGGCAAGGATATCAAGCATGTTAAAGATGGAGAGGTGAAGGTTAGCGAGAGCAGAGTCAGAGGAAGAATCATAAGTAAGTGTTAGAGGGGGTGGGGGATGAAGGTGGAGGCAAAAGCAGCGACTGACACTCGCTTCATCAGTGGAAGGAACAAGTTACTTACCTGTAACTGTTGTTCTCCAGCATGGGTCTGGCATGGATTCACATGCTCATGAATATTCCCCGTCGTCAGGCTGGGAATCCTCGGTAAAGAAAAAACCAGTATCAGTTTCGTTTCTGATCTGTCTTTCGTAGCAATAACCAATCACTGGTCTCTGTGTCATACTGACCACAGCCAATGACTGCCCTCTACCTAAGCACCGCCTCTGGCAGCCATCTTCAGATTTGGAAGCACGTGAAGTGGCAGTATGACCAAGTGAAGAGCCGCAGAGGGGTAGGCGGGAGGGTTCGCATGTGAATCCATGCCAGACCCATGCTGGAGAACAACAGTTACAGGTAAGTAACTTGTTCCTTCTCCAGCATGGGGTCTGGCATGGATTCACATTCTCATGAATAAAGAATACATAGCAGTACACACATGCACGACCACGGGAGGTGGCAAAGGCTCAACATTAAGCATTACATCAAACCCAACATTAAGCACCTTACCTCCTCACCAGGCTCACCTCAGGCGAACAAGTTGCGCAGCACTGCTTGGCCGACCCTGGATCCTCCCTGGAATCCCGATCGACGCAGTAGAATTTCGTGAAGGTGTGCGTCGACCTCCAAGTAGCAGCCCTGCATATGTCCAGCAGGGGCACACCAGAAAGGAACGCCGTGGTGGCTGCGATCGCTCTGGTGGAATGGGCTCTCGGACGGCCAGGCAGCGGTCGGTTTGCCAACCGATGACAGTACATGATACAGCCGGAGAGCCATCTGGAAATGGAAGCCTTCGAGAGAGCCTTCCCCTGATGACAGGTCCAAAATTCACAAAGAGTTGTGACGTCTTCCGAAAACACTTCGTGCGGTCCACGTAGAACTTCAGCGCTCTAGCCACATCCAGCGAGTGCAAAGTCCTCTCAGCCGGCGACGAAGGGGACGGGAAGAACACAGGCAACACCAAGGGTTCATTGAGATGGAAGTCCGACGGTACCTTGGGCATGAAGGAGGGGTGCGTCCTGAGCACTACCCTCGTGTCGTGAAAAGTCAAGTACGGGGCCTTGCAGGAAAGGGCCTGGATCTCTCCCACCCGTCGTGCGGAGGTGATGGCCACAAGAAAGGCTGTTTTCCACGACAGAAACTTCAACGGGCCGAGTGCAGAGGCTCGAACGGAGGTCCCATGAGCTTGGTCAGCACCACGTGGAGCTCCCACGCCGGGGCCGGAGCCTTCACCGGCGGGAACGATCTGAACAGTCCCTTCATGAACTCTTTCACCAGACGATGAGACCACAAGGACGTCCGGCCCGTGGTTCTGGTGTATCGGGAGATCGCAGCAAGATGAATCTTGATGGACGCGTGTGCCAGTCCAGCTTTGGCCAGCGTCAGCAGGTACGGCAGTACCTGGGGAGCCGTAATCCGTAGAGGGTTAATCTTCTGTGCGTGGCACCAGACAGAGAACCTCTTCCATTTGTGTCCGTAGCATTTAAGAGTCGAGGACGCCCTGGCCTTTGCAAGAACCTCTCTGCAGTCGGCCGGTATGTCGTATCCTCCAAACTCTAGCGCTGCAGGAGCCAGGCCTGCAAGTTCAGCGATTTCGGGTCGTGGTGGAGGATGGCGCCTCCTTCCCTGGAGAGTAGATCCGCGTCCACCGGCAGCTTGATTGGCGGGGACGCTGATAAGTCCAGAAGGTCCGGGAACCATATCTGCCTCGGCCACGCAGGTGCGACGAGGATCATCCTGCACCGTGACCTCTTCAGCTGGTTGACGAGCCGGATTAGCAGTGGCAAAGGAGGGAACGCGCAGAGGAACAGGCCCTCCCAGGGGAACGAGAAAGCATCGCCCATGCTCCTCGCCTGGGGAAACCTGCTGGCGAACCTCCGGCACTTGGAGTTCGTCGCCGTCGCGAACAGGTCGATCTGGGGTGTGCCCCACCGTCGGAAGAGGCGATCCACTAGATCCTGCCGTAGTTCCCACTCGTGGCACGAGCGCAGCTCCCTGCCGAGTGAGTCGGCGATGGTGTTTTTTATCCCTGCCAGATGAAACGGCACCAGAAACATCCTTTGGGCGACGGCCCAATGCCACAGGTCCTGCGCCTCCTTGGACAGTGCTGGGGACCTGGTTCCGCCCTGTTTCCTGATGTAAAACATGGTGGTGGTGTTGTCGGTGAAGATCCTCACCACCTTGCCCTTGAGGGACGGAAGGAAGGACCTGAGGGCCCAGAACACTGCACGGAGCTCCAGGACGTTGATATGGAGGGACTTCTCCGTCGGGAGCCAAAGGCCTCTCGCGTGCAGATTTTCGGTGTGGGCTCCCCACCCTTCCAGGGAGGCATCCGTAGTCACTGTCTCCTGGTGGTCTGGGGTCTGGAAGTCCATGCCCGCCGTCAGATGCGCGCGGGTGCCCCACCACCGGACCGCTCGGCGGAAACTCTCGTCGAGTGTGATCCTCTCCTCGAAGCCGCCTGTCGTTTGGATCCAGCGCGCGTCCAGGAACTCCTGCAACGGGCGCATCCGGAGCCTGCACATGGGAATGAGGTAGATGCAAGAAGACATCATTCCGAGGAGGGACTTGATGGACCTCACCTTGGCCGCGTCGGAAACCAACATCCGCTGTACCTTGCCCAGGATGGACCTGGTCCTTTCCTCCGACGGGGAGGCCAGAAGGGACACTGTCGAGCTTCGCTCCCAGAAACAGTGCGTTTTGCGCGGGTACCAGGTGGGACTTGGCGTAGTTCAAGGAGAATCCCAGGTCCGTGAGAAGTTGGACGGTCCTTGCCGTGTGCTCCACGGCGAGCTCCCTCGTCTTGGCTCGGATGAGCCAGTCGTCCAGGTAGGGGTAGACGTGGATCCCCTCGCGGCGCAGCTGCGCCGCCACCGGTGCAAGGCACTTGGTAAATACCCTGGGTGCCGACCGTAGTCCGAAGGGGAGGGCTTTGAACTGGTAGTGACGCCCTTGGACCACAAACCTGAGGAATTTTCGGTGCCCCTTTAGGATGGGAATATGGAAGTAGGCATCCTCCAAATCCAACGACGACAGGAAGTCTCCTTCCTCCAGCTGACCCAGGACGTGCTGGAGGGCGACCATCCGGAACTTCTGCGCCTTGATGAATTTGTTCAGACGTCGCAGGTCTAGGATGGGGCGCCATCCTCCCGTCTTCTTCTTCACGAGGAAGTATCTCGAGTAAACTCCGGAGCCCCGAAGCCTCTTTGGGACGAGTTCGATGACGCCCTTCCTGAGCATCGCCTTTACCTCCAGGAGAAGCTGAGGGACGTGAAGCTCTTTCCTGGCCACGGGGGGGGGGGGGGGGGGGGGGGGGGGGAACGCGCGGGCACCTTCTTTGAAACTCGAGCGCGTGGCCCCGGGCTAAGGCGTACAGCACCCAACGGTCGGTGGAGATTGACTCCCACACGGTGACGAAGCTCGCCAGCCGGCCTCCCACCGGGGTGCTTCGGTGGGGGCCCGACCCCATGGCCGGTTCAATCCTGTTTCGACGAGGCTTTGCCGCCTTGACCTCCTTGGCGACGACGGCGGGGTCCGCCGGACTTGCCTCGTCCTCTGTAGGCCTCCTGAGACGACGAGCGGGCCGCTTGACGGTAGGTGGAGAAACCGCCGCTGGAACCTTTGGAGGCGCCCTTGCCTCCGCTGCTCCGAAAGGGCGTCCGTCGTTGCTGCAGAACCCCAAGGGCCCGGGCCGTCTCAGTGTCCGCTTTAATGGCCTGGAGGGAATCGTCCACCGTTTTCCCAAACAGGTTGTTCCCATCGAACGGCATGTCCAGGACTCTGGTCTGTACGTCTTGACGGAAGTCCGTAGCCTTGAGCCATCCACGCCGCCTAAGGCACACGCCGTTGCCCAACTGGCGAAACCCAGTGTCGGAGATGTCCGTCGCAATAGTGATGGCGTGGTCCGACGCCACCTCGCCTTCCTGTAGCATCTCCAGGGCATCCGCCCTCTTGTCGTCCGGTAGGAAGTCCAGCAGGGGAGCCAGTTTGTACCATAGCTCCCTGTCGTAGCGGGCCACGATAGCCAAGGCGTTGGCTGCTTTAATCGTCGTCGCTGCCGACGAGATGACCCTGCGTCCCATAGCGTCCAATTTCTTTCCCTCGCCGTCCGGTGGGGAAGTCGATGTGGAGGCCGCACCCCCCCTCCCCCGCTTTCTTCCTGGCTGCCGCGGAGACGACGGAGTCCGGGGTAGGCTGCGCCCGGAGGCACAGGGGGGCCGCGTCCGGGACTTCTTCTCGTACCGGTCTCTTCTAGCTGGCGTCGTGGAAGGGTTCTTGAGGAGGGCGAGGCCCTCATCCCAAATGTCGTCCAGTAGAGGCACCGCGAGGACCGTCTTCCTCTTGGCCTCGCGCCGTTGATAAAGGAATCCTTCCTTTTTCTTCTCCTCAGGGCAGAGTTGGAAAAGCTCGGATGCCCTGGCAATCATGGAGTGGAACGATCCAATCTCGTCGGGCGGAGAAGCCCTGGTGGGAGGTGACGACGGTAGATCCTCGTCGTATACCTCGTCGTCCGTACCCGTCGCTGCCGTGTCAGTCCCCGTATCATCCCCTCGGGTGGACGGGGAGGAGGGCTGGACGGGGCGCGACGGCTGAAAAGGAGGAGGAGGGTGAATCCTTCTTTTCTTGGGCGGGGGAGCGCCAGAAGGTCCCGGTTCAGGATCCCCCGACGGGAGAGGTTCCTCCGTCGGCAACGGTAGTCTTGTCCTCATCTCTGAACATAAGGACTGTATAGCCAACAAAATGGCCGCCGAGTTGTCTTGCGGCGCTGGCAGAGGGGAATCCGACGGGCGATCAGGGGCCCCGTCGGCACCCTCGACGATGTCGTCGTCACCTGCGTCGGGATCCATCCCGACGGGCCGGTCTTCTTCCACGCCAAGGCCGTGGCTTAAGACCTCGATCAGCTCTTCCTCTGAGGTTGAGGCCGAATCTACGATGACGCCCTGCCCCCTTTTTCTTCCCCGCCGGGGGTTTCACGGGGGTCCCATCGATGGGCACAAAAGAGGACTCCCTCCGAGGTGGCAGGGAGACTCTGAGCCCCGAGGTCGCCACCACTGGTGTAGCCTCCACAGGCTGAGCCAGGGCCGCCGCGACAGTATCGATAGAGGGCTTGGCCGGATGGATTAAGGCCTTCACCACCTTAGGTGCGCTCACCTCCTTATCCTTGAGGGGGGGGGGGGGGACACTGCCTCGCTCCCCCTCCGATGGGGCCTTCGAGCTCGACCGGGGCCTCTCCAGGAGCTTCGCCGGGTGCTCGCCCTTCCTCTTACCTGACCCAGAGCGTTGGCTCGTGGCTGAAGGTGCCGGGGAGGGTGCGCCCTGCCTGGCGCCCGTAGAGCCCGACCGTTCGGCGCTCCCGGTGCCAGCGGACTCGCGGTGCTTGGCCTTGTGTTGGACCCCCGTCGCCGGGGCGTCCTCAAAGGTCTTAGAAGACCGCTCGGATTTCTTCCTCTTCTTCTCGCCTGACGGGCTCTTCTCTTCCAGCCAGTTGGCGAGACGTTGATGGCGGTCCTTCATGGTCCGCTCCGACATGTTGCCGCAAAACGCACAGTCCTTCTCCACGTGCGTCTTGTCCTCATGTAAGCAGTAGAGACAAAAGGAGTGTTCGTCCTCCTTAAAGACGTTCTGCAGCTGGCATCCAGGGCAGATCCTGAACAGCTTTCCGGGCGTCGAGCTTCCCTTCTCCTGGGCCATGTCCGGGCCCGAGAAACTTCTGGAATCCTCCAAAAGCGTAGCTCGACGAAATCTTCACCCTTGAGGGGCGCAGACGAATCCGACACGGGTCCCCGTTGATCGGATGAAGAGTCGGTGGAGCGTGAGGCTCTTTTGACCGAAAAAAACCCGAAGTTTTTGAGAAAAACGTGAAAAAAATAGCACTAACGCTCGAGAGCAATAGCACGAGGATCCCAACACATGAACGTGCGGTAAAAATCTGAAGATGGCTGCCAGAGGCGGTGCTTAGGTAGAGGGCAGTCATTGGCTGTGGTCAGTATGACGCAGAGACCAGTGATTGGTTATTACTACGAAAGACAGATCAGAAACGAAACTGATACTGGTTTTTTCTTTACCGAGGATTCCCAGCCTGACGACGGGGAATATTCATGAGCATGTGAATCCATGCCAGACCCCATGCTGGAGAAGTACAGAGTTTATATGGCGCCAACGCTCACCTGAGCCTTCAAGGAAGTTCCTGTGATTTCAGACCATAAATGCTGTAGAGGCTCTATCCCGGAGTCCTCAAAAGTCCCAGCGTACAGATCAGTTACCCGAAATGTAGATTCTACAATAAAACAATTCTACAACAGTAAAAGTGTAGTACTGTTTCATTGATTCCAAAAGGATACTACACTTCCATTGTTGTAGAATCTACATTTCGGGTAACTGATCTGTACGCTGGGACGATTGAGGACTCCGGGATAGAGCCTCTGCAGCATTTAAGGTCTGAAATAACGGGAACTTCCTTGAAGGCTCAGGCGAGCGTGGACTCCATATAAACTCTGCACTTTACAGCACTAAATCAGGAATGATGTGTATGGGTGCGCTAAAATATCATAAGTGCTTCAAAGCGCGAATTAATGCTGTGGCTGACCATTTGTTTTAAAAGAAATCTCCTCATCCCCTAGTTTGCTTCCATTGAATACGATTACTGGCTGAAAAATAGTTGACTAGGCCAAGTAGGCTCTATGGTTCTGCCTCTCCACCGCACTGATTTGGGTGATAAACAAGAAAAGGTTCTAAATACATTGGACACACAATTTAGATGAGTTTCTTTTGTTTGCTTCGATGAGAGTTTCTTTTGTTTGCTTCAATGAAACTTGATTTATCACATACACTAACAAATTCCCTGAGGCATGCTCAAGGTATACCAAAGGACTTAGTCTGTAAACCTCTTGGCACGTTGATTTATAATGAGATGTAGGACTATCACCAGGGTGATATGCAATATTTTATACATCAGAAAAAAAGTTATATATCAGAGATTGGGTCTGTTTGCGTTTTTGTCAGCAGACTTTTGTTCCTGAAGAAGGGGAATATATCCCTGAAACGCGTTGATGTTACTTGAACATTAAAAGAATGATTAACAAAGCAAATTGGAAGACACCAATGGAATTTTGTTAATTGGACACTGTCTTGTACATCTTTAACTTTGCCAATTGAGAACAATTTCATGAATGCAGACTTCTATGTTACAGGAACCTATTTTGTTGAACAACAGAAACAACGCGTCTAAACCCCTTCAACTCAGTACTGCGCACACCAACCTGCGGAATTCCATATGGCTCATCACTGCTCTTCAACATCTACATGACCCCTCTCATCAGCCTCATCAAAAGACATGGTCTGACATATTACAACTATGCAGGTGACACAGACATCTACAAAATACACTAGTGGAGAACAAGATCCACCCGTATCAACTGCCTCACAGAAATAAACCATTGGACGAGTACCAACAGCCCTAAACTCAACCCAGACAAAACAGAAATCACGATCACGCTAAACTACCTGTCGAGCCAACACCACATTGCAGGACCTACCAAAATGAGAACTCGACCAGAACCTTCCAAAGTGGTTAAAAACCTTGGAATATTAATGGACAACGGCTTGACACTCGAATTGCAAGTCAACGCAGTAGTGCTTCTCCCACTTACACACAATCAGGTGGATATTACCTTTCACCTTCCCACATAGAACACTCAACATAGTCAGGGTTAGACATTGAAGGGGAGCTATGTGCTATTTAGCTTCTGCTTATAGCATTGAAGAGCCTGGCAAGTTTAAAGCCAACAGTTACCAGGAGCTACCTTTGGCTCCCCAGGCTAACTGGTGCACACACAACTATGTGAATTTAACTATGTGCATTTGGGACAATCTATGAATAAACATTAGGACACATCTATATAAGGGGTCATAAATAGATACAATTATATGTTTGCATTTTATGTGGAAGTTAGATTTGTGTAACGCTATGCACAAGCTCCTCATTACCCAGTGCAGTGGTAGCTCCTAGTGACCGGTTACTGCTGGTTACCCAAGAAAGAGCCGCTTGTAGCTTCTGCTTATCCAATCCTAATTTCGAGCCCTGCATATCCCTCGTCATGTCAAGAAGAGACTACGCCAACGGTATCCATCTCGGAATTCCGGACTACTACTCCTTAAAACATCACACCAGCACTGAAAAACCTACATTGGCTACCATTCCCAAAAATTATTTTCTTCAAAACACTCTGCATAGCCCACAAAGCAATACACTGCCAAGGAGTAAAATTCATACAGGGAAAAATCGCCATCTACAAACCAAACACAATGGTCCAGCATTGACATTTGTCTCAAACCAAAACAATACTGTCAAAGGGTTAATCCTAAGAGATTGAGTCAGAAGGAGTTGTCCAGCAACACCAAGCATCACAGCAATGAAAGGGTGAAAACAAGTAGGAGGTTCTTAGAGATTTGATGGACAAGTCATCAAACAAGTAGAAAATGATCTACCATCCGCGAGGGTGCTTTTTTCTTTTAAATTCTTTTTTTTATTAGGCAGCGTGGCAGCAAAACAGCAGGCGAACAGCGCCCAGCAGGTAAATACTGACAATACAGTTCATGGTGCAGTCATACGGAGATTACACACAAAATGATTCAGAGACAGAATTACAACGACATGTGAGGAGGGGTGGCTGAGCAACATAATATGGGAGGAGCTCTCACACTAGTGAGAAAGAGCAGGTGAGGGGGAAGCAGCTGGAGTCATGTCCAGGTCGGACAAGTAGGAGCGGAACCTAAGCCAGATGTCCCTAGGCCTGGAGTGGGTAGGTAGCATGTGAGACCAAGTTTCCTCGGAGTCAGAGGCCCAAGTAACCGCTTTTAACCATTGGGCATGTGTGGGGGGAAAGGGGCGAAGCCAACAGAGCAGGATGGACCGAACCGCTAAGAGCATGCAGAGGCCAGCCAGTTTTTTGGAGTTTCGAGGGAGGCCAGGGAGTTCGTGGAAGAGACAATGCTGGGGAAGGATCAATGTGGTGATCAAGCATAGCAGATACCGTCGAGCAAACCGCTCCCCAGAACAGTGAGAGGCGGGGGCAAGACCAGATCATGTGGATGTAGTCCGCGTCGTCATGCCCGCATCGAGGGCAGCTAGACGGATGCCCACTGGACATGCAATGCAATCTGACCGGAGTATAGTGGAACCTATGCAGCACTTTTAACTGAATGAGTTTAAATCGGGAATTGAAGGACACCCGGTGAGTGCGGTCGCATAAATGTGCCCAGCGGTCAGGTCCCTCTCCCAAGACCCCCTGAGTTTAGAAAATTCCGGGAAGGATCTGGACTGCAGCATGAAGTATAACCTGGAGATTTTACCTTTCATGGGTGAGGGGGAAGCGAGTTCCCCAATGGCCGGGTCGTCTGGTGGTACCGCAGGGAATGTTGGATAATGACGCTTAAGGGTCTTACGGAGAGACGCGTATTGAAGCCAGACACTCCGGTCACTCCTCAAGGGTAGGGGGAGATCAGTCCACTCAATAAATATGCCCTGGACAAACACGTCCCGCAACAGCTCATAGCCCGCTTCGGCCCAGCGACAAACAGTAAGTGGTGCCACCTGGGGGACCCCCGGGAGGAAGTTCCAGAGGGGAAGGTTGCCGTGGAAGGCGCGGGGTACTCCAAGCAGCTTCCATGTTTTGGCTAATGCAAGGGATGTGCAGGCGACCGGACTCTGTGAATCCAGTACCAGAGGAGCGGGTTGTATAACCAAAGAGCGGATTTCGCGGTCACAGACCGCAAGTTTCTCGAGCCGGACATGGGGGGGGGGGGGGGGGTCAGTTGTGTTGAACCAATGAGAGATATATTGGATCTGGGATACTAGCCAATATTTAAGAAAATCAGGGGCACCGAAGCCCCCCCTAGCCATGGGGGTGGACAAGGTCTCATACTTAAGCCGAACCGCTCCTGAGTGCCAAAGGAAGGAGTTGATTGTACGAGTCAAGTCGCGAAAAAAGTCAGCGCCTGGCCACAAGGGTACGTTGGCAAACTTGTAAAGCAGCTGAGGTAACACCACCATTTTCAATAGGCCCATTCTGCCCGCGAGAGAAATCGGGAGCTTGTCCCAGGCTAAAACCTTAACGGACAGATGTGTAAGGTACTTCCGAAAATTCTCTTCGAAGGTTAGTGCCCGTTGGCGCGTCACTGCTATTCCCAGGTAGGTGAATGTGGATTGAGCCCATGTGAATCCCAGAGTGTCAGGGGGGGGGAAAGAGTGCATTCCGTAAGTGGAAAAAGGGTGGATTTCGAGCAATTCACCCTAAGGCCCGAGATCCGGCCAAAGTAAATGATATCCTCCAGCACTGGAGGCAAGTTGAAAGATGGAGAGCGAATGAACAACAACGCGTCATCCGCATATAGGGAAACTATGTCCGCCCTCCCGGCAGTACGGAGGCCTCTGTGGGCATGGCGGTGACGAAGCATGTCCGCGAAGGGCTCTATGGCAATTGCAAAAACCAAGGGAGAGAATGGGCACCCCTGCCTCGTCCCCCTGGCGATCTCAAAGGAAGGAGAGCAGTGGTCACCTGTACGGACCCTAGCCACGGGGGACGAATAAAGTAGCTTGACCCATGAGAGAAAGGAGGAACAAAATTTACAGCTCTCGAGAACCCGCCAAAGGAATTGCCATGATACCGAATCAAAGGCCTTTTGCATGTCAAGCGTGGCCGCTACAGCCTGAGTCTCTGGGCTAATCCTGTCAATTATATTAAATATACGCCTTAAGTTCAGGGAGGTGGACCGCCCCGGGACGAAGCCCGCTTGATCGGAATGAATGATGGATGGTAGGATGGGGGCCAACCTGAGAGCCAGGGCCTTTGCGTATATTTTGGCGTCGCAATTTATAAGGGAGAGCGGACGATACGATCCACAATGCGAGGGGGGTTTGCCCACCTTTAGCAATACTGTAATCGTGGCCTCACGTAGCGAAGGGGGGAACACACCTGTCTCGACCGACTCCTCCCACACAGCCAACAAGTGGGGAAGGAGAAGTGACTTATAGGACTTGTAAAATTCGACTGGGATGTCATCCGAGCCGGGGGCTTTCCCCGAGGATAGGGAATCAACAGCGTCGGAGAGCTCCTCCAGTGTAAGTGGGGAATCAAGAGAGCCCGCGGCCTCAGGAGATAAAGTTGACAAGGGAAGGGAATTGAGAAAGGAGTCGATTTCTTCCACTGGTACTTCGTCCGAATTGGAGTATAGGGACTTGTAAAAATTAAAGAATTCCGTATTGACGTCCCGGGAGGAGACAGCCAAGGAGCCGTCCAGTCTCTCAATCCCAAGAATGTGTGGGGAACCTGTCTCATGTCGGATCAACCTCGCAAGGAGGCGACCAGGGCGCTCGCCCTCCCTGTATTTCCACGCGATGCCTGGGTTGTCCAGAAACCTCTGTTCACGATCAGCCAGGGAGCGAAACGTATCCAATTCCGCCCCAATGGCCGCTAGGTTACCCGGGGAAGAGTGAAGTGAACACGCAGCCTCCAGGGTCGACAACCTGGATTCACTCTCGGCTAGATCTCTCCGAATCGATTTGAGGACTCCGTTTTCCTTGGAAAGTGCAATCCCCCTAATATAGGCCTTGAAGGACTCCCATAGTGTGGCTAGTGATGGTACCGAGCCTGCGTTTAACTCAAAGAACTCTTCAATAGAGTCCTCGAGCTCGGAATGAAACTCTGGATCGAGTAGGGCGAGGGGTTTCAGTCTCCAACAGCGGGACCGGCCAGGATCAGGGGCCCAGCTCACGGTGATGGTCACAGGAGAGTGGTCGGACAAGGTTCTGGGTAAAATCATTAACTGTTTCACGTCTTTAACCAAGACATTGGAGATCACCCAGCGGTCAATTCGGGAGTATGAGTCGTGGACTGAAGAGTAGAATGAATAAATGCGGGAGTCGGGGCAAAAGAACCTCCATGCGTCCACCATGGCCAAACGGGGTAGGGATGATAATGCAGCATAGGCTGCCCTGGAGAGATGACGGGGCTTGGACCCAGATCTATCAAGGGCTACATCGAAGATAGTATTAAAGTCACCCCCCCAGAGAATTGGGACAAGGGGGAAGCCATCTAAAAGGGACGTGACCTGTCTGTAGAACTCAGGGTCATCGAGGTTGGGGCCATAAATGTTCAACAGAACCACCTCTTTCCCTTGAAGCGTGGCGTGTAACAGAACATACCTGCCCAGGGGGTCAATGTGTGAAGAGAGGAGGGTGAACCGGAGACTCTTGTGGATAAGGGTCATGACCCCACGACTTTGAGTAGAGAAGTCGTTGAAGAATCTATGAGGGCCCCAGGTTTTGGCGAAACGCACGCATTGCTCCATGCGAGCATGTGTCTCCTGCAAAAAGAGAACCTTGGACCCGTGGCGCTCAGCCTGCAGCTGGAGCTGCCTCATCTTTCTATAGTTCCCCAACCCCCGAACGTTCCAGCTCATAAAGGTTAAGTCCCCCTCAGCCATAGATGATGGTAGAGTCAAAAAAGGTGTCCAAGACCAGTGGGTGAGTGCTGCACCACGGTCCGTCTTCGCTGCCAGCGCCAATTTTCTGATAATAAAACCCCAAACATGTCCCAGTCCCACCCACATCCCCCTCCCAAACAGAGGAATGACAATCCCAAACCCCTTCAACCAAAACCAAACTAGAGGCATCAGCGCCTGGGGGCCGGTAGGCCGGGCTGGCCGCAGCGCTCCGGGTCGCAGCAGGACCAGTAGAGCTTAAGGTGCAACTACAAGCATTGTATGTAACTTAAACAGGGTGTCTTGCACTTAGCAGTATGGTACATCATTGAAGTGAAAGGAGAAACTTGAACAAGCCGAATCCGGGAGTGAGGATCAGTGCGGTGACGGGGGAAGGGCCGGACCCGGCCGCCCCCCGCAGGGCCCAAGGGGGAAGCTGCAGAACTGTGGACAGAAGAAGGAAGTCAACCTGGGAAGTGTTCGTCCATAAACTTGGAGGCCTCCTCCGGGATCGTGAAGAAGAACACCTGATTAGCATGTTCTACGCGCAGTTTGGCGGGGTAGAGCATGGCATATTTAACGGAGTGATCTCGCAGCCTCCGCTTCACAGCTTGGAAAGTTTTGCGTTCACGTTGAACGGTAGTCGAGAAGTCGGGGTAAAGATGAATCCTCGCACCCCCCAATAACAGCTCGCCCTTGATCCTTGCGGCTCTGAGTAGAGTATCACGATCCCGGTAGTTCAGGACCCGGGCGATGATGGGACGAGGCGGAGCCCCGGGTTTGGGTTTAGCGGAAAGGGCACGGTGCGCCCGCTCAATAGCAAAGTGAGGGGAGAGCTTGGGCGAGTCCAGAAGTAACATTAAAGTGTGCTCAACAAAGTCCTCCATTGGCTCGTGTACCTCGCTCTCAGGGACCCCAACAATACGAAGGTTATTGCGCCTTGAGCGGGATTTTAAGTCCTCGTTCTTCTTCTCCACCTCGAGGACTCGGCCCGAGAGAGCGACAACCTCGGAACGCAGTGCACCCAGTGCATCCTCGGCGGAGCCGACCCGTGTCTCGACCTCAGACACGCGACTATCGGTCCTCTCGATGTGGGCCTTGATCGAGGATATTGTGCCGTTCATATCGTCCAGTTTTGAATGTAGGGCAGTGAACCCCTCCCTGATAAAGTCCATCATGTTTTGGGGTTCAGGTGCCACTACGGACGACGACGCAACCGGGGCCCGCTCGATGGAGTCCTCCGGGGATTTCGCAGCTGTCTTCGCAAACATGTTGATGGAGCTCTGTTTCCTCGCGCCCCCCTTGGTCATTTCGACAAGGATGATGGTTGAGTGGGGTAAAGGGGGATCACAAGCAGCCCCGAGAGGGAGACGGGGAGATCCCAGGCCCTGCAAGCCAATAATCCAGGTAGGGTACGTGACAAGAGAGGGAAGCAGGGAATGTCGTGGCCACGCGACTATGCCAGAGAAGTGTAGACCGCAGGGCTCCAGCCCGATCGGGAAGGTGTGGAAGACAGCAGTGGGGGGCCTTGAAGGTGGGAAATCCCAGCGATGGAAGAGCGGGGACCAGCGGTATTGACAGCACCCCTCTGCAGAGTTTCACTCCGGGTGGAGTGGCAGTAGCCTCCAGAGCAATAAAGCGGGGAGAGGCCAGCCCCCCGTGAAGGCCACACAGAGCAAGGGATACCAGCCAAGGTAGAAGTAATGTGAAGTTGGTGAAGGCCGAGTAGCCCCCCAAGGGGGGGGGGGGGGGGGGCAAAAGCTGGGCTTCACAGCAAGAGAGCCAGGAAGGTCAGGGCTCACCAGGCGGAGCCGGCAGTCGCCGCCCGCGGGCCTCCGGCACCCCTCACCGCAGAGGGGAAGGCCCGCCAAGGAGGGGCGACCCCAGAGACCCGAGGCAGGGGGGCGGTAGTTCAGGCGCAAGAGTCAACGGAGCCTCCTCAGCTCGCACCCGGAGGCCGCGCTGCTCCAGCAGCGCAGCGCGCGCAGGCCGGGGAGGAAGGGTCCCCACGACCCCCCCGCCGGTCTCCAGGAAGGAGGGAGGGAGATCCCACGGCGACTCCCAAGCTGGGAAGAAGGAGCAGTCCAGGTGACTCGCCAGGAATGGCGGGGGCAGCGCGTCCCAGGCCCCCTCCAGGAGATCGCAGATGTAGGAAGGAGCTCAGCGAGGCCCCAGGAGGATTCATCCACCCTCCGCCGGGGCTGGCCGCGGCTCACAGGATCACACCAGGTCCCCGATCAATGTCCAGGCCGGGGCCGCAGGAGCCCCGAGGCGGCGGTCGCAAGGTCGCCCCCGGAGGCTGCGGGGCCCCCCGCAGCACGTACCTGGAAGCCGCGCCAGCAGCGCGGCGTGTGCTGTCGGGGGGGGGGGGGAAGAGGCTCCAGCGACCTCCCCAAAGGCCGCGGAGACCCACCGGAGAGGGCAAGGAGGCCCCGAAGTGAAGTCTGCAGCAGGGAAGAGAGAGCGGGGCGGCCGCGCCACAGGCCCGACGTCCCTCCAGGGACACGGGGGCAGCGTACCCCAGGCCGCACCGTCCCAGAGGAAGCCACAGCCCAGCCGGCGGGTCACGGTCCCAGGTCTCCGTCGACCCCGCCGCCGGGAAGGATGAGGCACGCCGGCCCCCACCGATGCCCGGCAGATGTGGGAAGCAGCGCGGCAGGGCCTCGGGCGGGTACGTCCACTCCCCGCCGGGGTTGGGTTTTAGGCGCGCAGGAGCGCCGCAGGCGGGGGGATGGGCACTACGGAGTCGGGGAAAGCCCTTCCCGGCTCCGATTTGCAGCAGAACCGGGTCCACAGGATCCCCGAGGCAGTGGCAATAAGTCGTGTGTCCCGTACACGGCAGCAGTCAGGGAAAGCACCATAAAACAGGGTTATGAGGTCCGCTCGCCACGGAGCTCACGCATCAGGCGGCCATCTTGCTCGGCGCACAACAGCGCCCTCCCCCCCCCCAGGGTGCTTTTTTCTAATACGGTGTTGTTCATTGACAGGGATCAGCTCTGCTGGAGGAAGAAGTCAGTTACGAATGGGTGTACTGAAGCCCTGTGTGGAAGAAGTGAACTGATGATCTACTTGCGTTTGTTTGATTCATCAGCCACGTTGGGATGCGTTTTGAAAAGGAAAGATTGGCGCCTGTTGCGTTGAGTGCGCACGTTTGAGGAAAGCTGAGGAGATGCCTTCTCCGTAGATTAAGGGGGACTGCCGCTGAAAGCTACGCGGCTCGCGTTCTCGGCCTGCCGTGTGAATCTACTGAGGGAGCGGTGATGGAGAAAACCCCATTAGCCATCGCCAGAGCGGAACAGCTGAGGGGGTGTGTCATTTCCCTCGGCAGCCGCGGCTCTCAGCTGGCAGCGGAGGCATCGGCCGTGACAGCCGCATGAAGAAAGAGATTAGACCAGTGAAACTGACTAAAGGCAAGTTACGTGCGACGAAGCTGAGAAAGAGAGAGAGAACGTTACGTTTGAATATCGAGTGAAATAACCCCTTTTGAAAAGGAAAGAGATGCATCTCGGTTATGAAAAGAATTAAAGCATGAAAAGTTTAAATATGCTTTTGAAGTAGAAGAGGTCATGGGTTACAGAATAAAGAGATCGTTATCTCGGAGCCTGAAAGACACCAAAAGGGGAAGCACTCAATTAAGTCTGAAGGCACTGGAAAGCGAAACCATGAATGAGATGAGAAGTGTGAATATTTGTTCAAACCCTGAAGAGACCACCGCAAGAGCAAAAGTCTAAAATCGTCTGGGACATCACTACAGTGGCAGTTTATCCTGATGCAAGGAGCAAGACGACCTTTTGATTATGGACTGGGATTCCCTGTATATATCCAGCGTGACGAGGACAGGAAGCTAAACTGCTGAATTCTGTTTTTTTAAAGTTGAAAATAAAACTTTATTACTTTGAAACAATAAAAGAGTGTTGTCTTTTATCCCACCACGAAATTGTGACAAATACTCAAAGAATAAATTTGGTGGATCAGCTTTTTCCTGCATCTCTGCAAAACTTTGGAACTCACTCCCGAAGAAAACATGAACAGAAGACCAGCACCTTGATGCCTTCTGGTCTTGTTCGCGCTGTCTATGTTACAGCACAATACAACACCTAAAATTCAGAAAATTGCAAAAAACATTGCTCTTTTAACTCAACAAGCTAAACAGAAAACAACTGTCGAAGGGAAACCGTCAACACAACACAAGAGAAACACACAAAAACCTAATGACCGCAACCCGGATGCCCCAACAGAAAAAAAGCATTTTGACCCAAACTACGAAATGAACCCTACCAGACCAACATAACCACTGCAAGAAGGGCACAGACTACTAACATGACTAACTATCCCTACTAAAAACGTGCCAATATCCAGCATACTCACCGTCAAAACACCAAACAAAACACATACATACCTATATCACAGTGCATACCTAAAACCTTCACAAAATGCACACTCAGCAAAAACAACCGACTACAGAAAACTAAACCCATTACACACAAATCATCCCACACACACACACCACAAACACCACCTAAACTTTACCAACTAAAACTATTATTAAAAACAAACCCAGCACACAGTGACCTTTTTTTCCTAACTGAAATTGCCAACAGCACATTAAAGCCCCCTAGCACTTTCCCTCTCTATCCCACTAACTAAGCCCTCTTTCCTTTTCAGACCCGCAGTATAAATCACAGTAACATACCAATAGGTTGCCTCTGTGTTACTAAAATGATCTTGGCTGCAACGTTATATGTGACAGGCATTATTTATTTGTGATGCGAGGACGTCAATTTCTGTTTTGTGTTTGTATGTGGCTGTTTTGGGTTGGGCTCTGTGTGTTAGTTCATTTGTATCACTATGATTAGTCTTGCTTGCATAAGGTTTTTCCAGCAGGTTCTGACAACCACCTTCCCACCTCCCCTCCCAGAGTAAGGTACTAGACAATGGATCTTGTTAGCACGTAGGATTAGCACTAACAGTTACCTAGGTCATGGACCCATTTATTGCCTTGTGGGTTGTTGAGATTGCATTATATTATTTTATGATAGGCATTATGCTGACTCTGCACGAGTGTGAGCAACCTGCAGTGGGATTCCTATTCACAAAACAAGGTAGGAGTGCACCCACAGCCAGACACGCCACCGTTATCCATTCCATTAGGGCGACGTCATTCCAGTCCTGTTTTTTTTCCCCATTCCCATTACAAATCCAGGACTACAAGTTCCAGAATGCAGAGTTAAAACCAGTACTGGACTATCATCACTCAAATCGAATGGATAATGCTGGTTTGCATGGCTGTGGGTGCACGCCTTGTTTTCTGAATAGGAAACACGCTGCGGGTTGCTCGCACTCGTTCAGAGTTGGCGTAATTCCTCGTGGTTCCCATTGTTTATGCATTTTGCTCGGTCTTCTTGTGCCACCCTGTGTTTACATTTTTGCTTTGACAATGCAGGGTATTGCAGGTGGCTGGAGTTTTATCCCAGAGTCTTGTTGGCCTGTGCTGCCGTTAGGCTTATGAGGATACCCGAGAGGGTTACAATCTTGGCATGCATGAGGCTCAGTTTGAAGAGCACTTCTGCTTGACAGTAAAGTCATTAAACCTGTGCGTGTGTGTGTGTGTGAGTTTACTGCACACTTATGGAGGTATAAACCTGTTGGTTTCATGTAGAAGGGTTTGTTGGGTTGCTGGATGGATCATGAACATAGATTCCCGCTTTCCCCACACATCTTTACTCCTCTCTTTCAAAGCAACTTTCTTTTCTGATGCTTTCACAAAGAATGCTCTTTACATCTGATGTGTCTTCCCCATCCACACGCATGAGTTCAGAACGTGGAATGCTGTGCGAGTGAGTTGCTGAGTGTTCTATGTATGAATAGAGAGGCTAGTTCTGGTAGAGGGTGCACCAGTGGATATCCCGTTTGTCCTTGGCTACTACTTGCCTGTCAGAACCGGTCCTACCTCTGCAGCCAGTAACTACATCAATAAAGACTGGTCCTTTTGTACCAGTGGATTCTGTCTTCCTTACCCAATTATTTACCTTAACAGAAACCCATCAGTCTCTAAGTCACGTACCCCCCCCTCACCAACCTAAACCACAGACTTACAATATGCAAGAATGGACACGGAGCAATAAAATCAACCAGAATTCATGCCAAGTCAACTTACTTCTTCTACACCTATGATGGGGGAAATCACATGTTTAGCTGCACAGGAAAGCAAACGTTTCCAAGGTTGTTTCATCTGCCAGCATGGCATCCAGAACAGACAATTTACAATAAAATGTTACCACTCTAGATTTCTATTAGCACTCTCTAGGACCTGCGTGTTCGGTTTGCCGTTGGAAGATACGGCTGCCGTTTGCACACACAAAACATGAGCTTACCTTTCTCGGTGGCTCCAGCCATGGTATCTGGCGCGACCTCCCAGGTCGCCTCCCGAAAGTGCTGAAGATCTTCGCTACTCTCAGAATCCGAATCCTGCTGCATGGTAAGTGCAGGGGGTGCCATGCTACAAGCGGATGCCTGCTTCTGTCTTGAACAAGAAAGGGGACAAGAAAGATGTTACCAGGGACTAACTAAACTGTCAGCCAAGGTAATGCGCACCTTGGAAGTATCTAAACACTGTAATTATCTTGTTTGAATTTATTAAAAAGAAGTCACGAAATATTATGCATTTTTCAACACTGTGCATATTTGTTTAATTTAGAAAAATGTTCTAAAAACGCATTCCATGTATCTACTCTTATTTAACGCTGTGTTTAAAGACGAATCCCTCAATGCAATTTGGGGATCATCACTGGTGGAACCGGAAGCCAACGAGGACCTTCTGTAATTTACATGTAGTTTACCAAGGACGCGCTCATCTTGGAAACAGTTTAATACGGTGTGGGACGCCAAGACGTCGTCCGACATGTGTCGGAGCGCCCCACTTCATAGCTCTCGGCTCCCAGGAACCTTTCCGCCCGGAACCTTTGTGCACGCTGTTGCGGTGTACTGTGTGCTTGAAGCGTCCAACGGCCTTTGCCAAGTGGGTGGTATGCTGTAGATGGGTGGTGCTTCCTGTCGGGAAGAGTCAGCTCTAGGTGGACGATCCGGAGGAATAGAGTTGAGGTAAGGACTGCTTTCTTGTTTCAGCTGGCGACCGCAAGTCCACTTCCCACGGTCCGTGCGAAATTAACTTCACTGTCAGTGCTTGCTCCTTCCCTCACAGGGATCATGCCCGGAATAACTTCTACTTTGAATATTAGTTCTCCTGAAGCACTTGCAGTGACACTCCTGACCCCATCATTAATGAGCTCACACTTTCATAGATCTACTGAGTGTCCACTGACCTTTTTCTAATATAAGCTGTCCATTGCTTTGGTATGTTATTGCAATTTGTACCACCCCAAGTCAAAAAGGACGATCTTCATGGAATCATTCTTGAGTCATCAGGCGACTCCATCCTAGAGTCATCCATAGCTAGTTCAGGGAGATCATCCAAAACCATCCTTAAGTATGTGTATAGGCTGAAATATTCAAATGAGATGACTCTAGAGTTATCACAGAAGCTACTCCAAGAGGAGTTCTGATTACTTCTAGTGATCTTGTATTACTCCAGGTTGACCCCCATGGCACTTCTGGAGTAATCCGCACCATCCTGGATGACTTCAGGGATAGGTGGGGGATTACTCCAGGGTGACCCTCTGACAACTTTAGGATGGGTTTGAAATTGTGAACGATTATTGCAGACAGCTTCAGGAGGACGTTGCTTTCAAACGATTTAGGAAAAGGGTTTTGATGCCTTGTGTGTAAGATGGGTGGTATTACTATAGGGTTAGACTTATGGATAGTGTACTGGAAAACATGGAATTTGCAGCCGTTACTTGCCATCTTTGCTAGAGCACTCAAATGTCATTAACTAAGGTTTGCTGATTTAGCATACAAAACTACAAATCCACCCCACGTCACGAACCAACCTCTAAACTCCCTCATTTCATATCTCACCTCTAGCTACCATGGCATCACACCCAATAAACTCCCACAATTACAAATCACTGCACTAAAATAAACACTTTGTGAACTAAACAGACGGTCTACCTGCATGACAAGGCTGTCGATCACTACACCCAACATTACTATGAGCAGCTAGCAATTAGTTCGACCATTCACCACACCGAAGAAAACATCAGCTGAACCCCAACAGAAATCCAATAGCACAAGAACCATTTACAAGTTGGCACCAACCTACAAAGTCACCAGATCAACTATAATAGTTCTACACACAAGATCACTTGCATTTTCAGTTTCACAGAGCAGCATGGGAGCTACAATTACATCGTAGATTAGCAGCAGTGGCTGGCGTAGAAACCAGACTCTGTTGTGGGGATGTTCCAATTCCATTGTTTTTTTTAAAACCGTAATCTGAAAGATTGCACAGGTGTGTGGTAACGTGTAGGTGTCACTTCATGGTCCAAACAAGCATGACCGTCATACTGTAACAAGAACACACTTAAGAAAGACGTGGTGGTGATAGAGTTGAGCTTGTCAAATTAGATCTAATTTGACAAGCCAGACAGATCAGTCCGACAAAACATTTGTAGCAGATAATGGACGGGTTACTTTACAGTCCAATATTTTGCAGTTGTTGCACAGCTACATCTCTGCAACATTACACAGACATCTGCCGATTTAATGCTGTGTCTATCAATTGTCCAGGTGAAGTAATAGGCAGGTCAAAGGAAGGAATGAAGAACACTAGCCAGCCCTGCCAAAAAGTTTTTCCAGCTTTTGTGAACATCCATTAATACATTTTGGAATAGTCAGTTTTCACCCATCAGCTTTTACAATATAATTGTTTTTTTTCACTGCATCTTCTTTTTCCAGATTCCACCAGTAGCTGCGTTTTCTCCTCTACCTTTCTTTTTAATGCCTCAATTATAGCTTTTCGTTATTTCAAAGTGTTTCCTGTGTCTTAATACTGTTTCTTGGCTGCGGGTATGAAAAAGGAAAGTTGAAACTTCATAATGTGACCACCAATACAACAAACATTTTGCCTGAGCTGTATACTGGGGGGGTGAGACTACCCCTAAGTGTGACCCTATCCGCCCCCTTGGAGTTTTGCTTATTCTTGCTCTCTTTGGCGCTTTCCCTCCCTCCCCATGCAGCTACGCACAACTCAGTGTAGCTGCACACATAATGTGTATGGGTACATACCTTTGAGAGTGCGCCGTGACTACTATAATTTATAAATAGTGGTGAGCTGCATTCCACAAGGTCTACGCATAAAGACCTTGAATGAATAGGACAGAAAACGGATTGGTATTTGCGAATCGCGCTCTACCTTGGAAATCCTAGATTAGTACCCCAACCCGTGGACTACATTTTCAGGATTGCATCTAAGGTGTAAAAAAAAAAAAAATATCCAGGATGTCCAAGCACCACTAAAGACTTTTAGCACAACGCGCCAGCCATTGACAGGTCTCAACCCTTTAATCATCAAGTACTATCAGAAAACTGTTTCAAGATATTTTCACTATCAACTTCCAAACCTGGTCACCATACCAAGTGTTCAATTTCAAGGCCTTGAAGACGGCTAAGGTCGAAACATGTGTCGGCTGACTTTATGGGAATAAATTCACCTACAGATGAATACCCTGATGATATTGTTTTACTTTCATTCTAAAGACTGTATACCTAACTTTAAGGAGCTAGAGTGCGATTCGCCAATAGCAATCCATTCTCTGTCCTAGCTGCACACATACTCTGACCTGGACTACGGTCCCCGAGGGCGTTCAACCCATAGCGCTTCGCCAATAACATAAGAGAAATCAGTAGACCATCTATAGTTACTCTAGAGCAGGGGTCTCCAACCTTTACATTGGCATGAGCTACTTTCAGTGGAGGGCCAACAGGGGAGAGCTACTTGCGGGTGATGTTCATAAACATTGGAACTTTTACGCATTTTGTTTGTAGCCGTTTTTCTCTTTAAATGTAGGGAATAACATATGCCTTCACGATTATGTTAATAAAGTTCAAGCCCTGGTCATTTCCTAAGTGTTGCAGGCTAAAACAGTGCCCGTGTGCAAGACAGTCACACGGACACCGTTTCAGCTTGACACACTTAGGAAATGAGCAGATAGTCACTTGTTCAGGCTATGTTACAGCCGCGCTATAGCCAAATATTATTCAAAGTGCAGTAATTATCATTTGCGATTGCGCGCCACTTTTTCTTTGGTCCATGTGTCGATTTTGGGCCCGATTCATGGAATATTTGCCCACTTCAAAGTGAATTTGCACTGCCGACACAAACCCCGATTCATGGAACTGCGGAGAGTTTATTTTTGCAGCACAAAGTTATTTTGTACTGCAAAAATGACTATGCCCGGACTTGCACTGCAAAAATACACCTTGCACGGTGCAAAGAATCAGGGTTTGCAGTGCAAGGTCACTTTTCAGCAGTCCAAATTCACTTTGAAACGTGTGCCCTGCGGTGGGAGACTTTAAAGTGCAGCCACCGCTCATGTCAGCGAAGAGACACAGATGACCGATAAGAAAGGCAGGTCAAATATGCTTTCTGGAATCTTGAAATGAAATAACAGGTTAACAGCGCTAGTAGCATCAAAGTGTAATTTCATAAATATGTCAATAATTCCATGCTATGCGCCTGTTGCATAGTATCAAGCCAGCAGAAACGTGTGAATCTTTGGGATAGCAGAAAGTTGATGGAAAACTTTTAGGATGATAGTAAAAACCCTGAAGGGAGCACATGCCTTATTTGCGAGGAATGAGTTTTGAAGAAAATAGAAGAAAAAGTAACTTGCTGGAGAATGCGGGCATCAATCCCACTACCTCTCGCATGCTACCCTAGCACTCCATCATGAGAGCTAATCACCCTTCTGTTCAAACGTCCTTGTTACACAGCTCCAGAGCTAAAGTACAGTAGACAGCGCACACTTGTTCGGCTGTCCAGGCACCCGTAGTGCATAAAGTTGCTTCTCCGTCGGTCGCATAGGAAATCTCAATCGCACCCTTTTGCCCAAAACAAAATACCCATTACCTTGTTTTCAAAAGTCCAAATGGGGCTTCTGTAATGCAAAATGAGCCCAGGGAGGCATGCAGCTATCATGCTGAATGTCTCCGCTTCACTCTGGGCTCATTTGCAATCATATGAGTTACTATAAGAAATGGCAGGGCTCTGGCGAGGAAGTCCCGAGAGGGCTTGGTCGCCAGAGCCCGGTCATCTAAAAATAGCTAACATGATGCTAATGAGCCCAGGGTGAGCGGAGACAGTAAGCATCATAGCTAAATGCTCCGTTTCACCCTGGGCTCTCTGCCTAGCTGCCCACCCCTCCTCCGATGGCACAAACAGATGTGCACACATGAGAGGAGGGGCCACAGTAAGGCACACAAAAATAAAAATACATTTTTAAAGAAATTCACAATCGCCACCTCACCCGAACCAACCTCAAATTCTGCTTCAGGCAGCCTCCGTCCACACTTTAAAGCCACAGGGCAGCTCCAACATGGGGGAAATGTGCACCATTGTGCTTTTAAAAGAGAAAGCCCGGTCTTACCAACACAGCACAAAAGGAAACAACTGTGGCCAATGGCAGAACAGCTTGCAGCAGCAAGGAACTTGCTCTGGCCAATCACAGGACGCATTCCATATGGTTACAGATTTGCAGGTCTGTGATTGGTCAGAGCACTTCCTTGCATCATTTTCCTTCTTTGTGAAAGTCGAACGCGAGCGACTTCAGATGCTCCAGCGAGCTACCAGTCGCTCACGATCGACCGTTTGGAGACCCCTGCTCTAGAGGAAAGAGATGTTGTAAATGAGGTGGGCATTGTGTAGCATTCATCTGTGTGTGAAAAAGAGGAACGACTCCACATAGGGACGTCAGATGTAATGTACCCCTCTCCCCCCAAACATCAAATAGAGAAAAAGAAAAAGAAATAAACACATTGCTTACCCAACTAAAAAAGCATGACTCCTTGAAATCCTATTCTTCACGTATTTCTCTTCTACTTTCATCGATGCCCTCTATCAGCAATTTCCAATTAACTTCACCAGGAATTGCAAAGGCTCAAATTCCCCATCCTTTCAAATGCACAGGGAATTGTCTGAATCAAAGAGTGCCGTGATAATTTGAGTTATTGTCTAAAAGAAGAAATAAAATGTGAATTTAGTATGTGCCAAGTATTTGTTAACCAGGTCTGTACCCAAAACCATTAATTTATAGTGGGCTTGTTATGGATGTTCCTGCCCGGTGTGTCCCGATTTATGAGTGAAGTGTCTCTTGGTGCTTGATAACTTCCTCCAAGACTTCCACCCATTGTGGCTTTAACTAGTTGCATCTGTTCGCAAATTTAGAGGTGTGTGTTCTGGAGAGGAAATACGTTCTTAACTGCAGAGCTCTTGTACATAAAATGCTGCAGTCATTTTGTGTGTGACCTTTAAAAGACAAACACACGTTTCAGTTTCTTAAATGTAAACCATAGAGCACCCCACCTTGAAGACAGCAACATGTACAGGAAATAGGAGGGTATGCAGTGACAGAACCCATGACCATAGTGATCTTTACTGGGGGAACAAAGAGTAAACATTACACCCTAGCAGGAAGGCCTTTGCTAATATGAGCCAGGCACTATCCTCCAGAAGGGTCTCAAGTCCCCCCAATCCCCCATAAGCATCGCTAATGTGCAATAAATTATGCAATACAGCTGAACTAGTGCAGCGCTCTTAGCAGTGGAAAAATCCTGCAATAAAGTAAACAAAGCCATGGGTAAACTTTGCAGAGGCATGGTTTCTCACACATGCACCATGGCTTGATACATGTAGATAACCTATTACGTAGAGGGTCGGGTGCACCTATCTGAGGAAGGCATGGACTATTTGTGTGGAACATTGTGGGTGCATTGGAGCAGCAACAGCATTGAAGCCAGAGAGGGGCAGCCAGCCAGTAGGAGCATTTATCCCCTATTTGGCAATGGTTTGAAAGCAATCAGCCTGATCCGTATAACAGTCAGGCTCTTTTTTTAGATGGATCACTGGTACCAAGTGAAGAAAATATCTTTTTCACTGTTTGGCTAAGAGATGGGTTGGGGTTATTTCTGCCTCCGTTTGGCACCCATGAACCCAGTTTAATTTCCTAATAACTGCTGTCAGCACAATGGAAGCATTTATTTGTAAACATAACATCTTTATGAATATAAAAAACGCAAAGCAAGGGGCACACAAATTGTAATGGTGTGGTGCTCAGAGAAAAAAAAAAACATATACACACACCTCAAAGAAAACTAGTGAACGCAGGTTTCAGCAGCGTTTTTGAGTTTGGAAATTACTTTTTACCTTTGAATGTGTAAAACGCACATTTGAACAATAATGTGTCCAGCATGTAGAATGCCTGCTTTCAACAGTGACCACACCCCTCCCTGCCACAGTGATGTTCATGGCCCATTGATTTCCGTGGTGTCCCTTTCAGGACAGAAAAAACAAACGGGATGAGCAAACAGAGCCAGGAAATGCACGAGTGATGGCTGGGGAAAGGAGCCCTGCTTAGATTAGATCACTGAGCCCCCAGCTTCCCTCGGCAGAGCTGGGGGCTTGATAAAGCCTGGTCATGGCTGAGGCGGGCCAGGTGCCGAGATGCAGCCAGACATCTGATGCCGGATCTCGGATCCGGCCAGCGCTGTCCCATGGACCAGAGGAGTGATGAGGCAGGACAGCCAAAGCAGGAGAGACCGGTGTTGTACTATATCGGGCTACCCCACGGCAGATTGCCGGATAGCCCAGCAATCTGCTATGGGGGAGATGGATATCATACAACACTGGCAATGCGTGCTTCCGTCGCCGCTCGCCTGTTCTTTCCCCATGACCAGGCAAGGTGGGGGCACAGAGGGAGAGGGGTCCAGGGGGAAACAGCATTGCAGTGATCCAGCCCCCCTGCTCACCTTTCCCCACGCATTAGCCTTTGTGGGTCCAAAGGGGGAGAGGGAAGCAGAGGGACCGACAAAAGGCCTGAAACGCTTGCTTCCCGGCACTCAATCCAACTGTGGTGTGGCGGTCTGAGCCGAGAAGCGGCATCCCTTACCAGGCAATAAGATGCTGGCGTCACCAGCAGGAAGCAACAACGCAGCGTGGACACGCGATCCAAATTCAGGAAAGAGCACGTCCAGGCTGCCTTTATTTCCCGCGCCCTCATTGCACTGATTGAGCATGTATTTTCTCTTTTCTCGCTGTCCTGGATCACACGCCCCACAGATTGAAGACCCCTGCCTACAGTATGGCTATTTTTTAGGGCTAAATACTCATGGTTATCTTGCTGGCAAGACTACATAGGAGTTTGCATTTTCACTGTATACTAGCAAAGCAACATGCAGGTACCTAGTCAGTGAGACAACGCAGGTAAATCAAGGAAGTCGCAGGGAAATGAACGAAGTCGGTCCTAAACAGAAAGAAATATGGGAGCGCGGGGTGGTGTGGAAGAGAGGTCAAGAGACATCTTGTGATACAGACTCTGGCCGGTACAGCTCAATGCACTGCCTGGCAGCATCGAGCGGTAAAGTCAGGCACATCTCCCTGCAATGTTCATAACCCCTCACCTCGTAAAGGCATTAAAGTTACAGAAATCATACCAAGGGAACTGCATGCCGTCGTAGTGAGCTCATTGCGGTTATAACAGCGAAAGCCGTGTCGCGCAGATAACGGCAGCAGTGGTCATTGGGCCGGATCTCGGACCCGACAGAAAAAAAAAAAATATACAGGTAGCAGTCAAACATTGCATGAATAAATAAATACCCCCATTATCATTGAAACTATCCCACACAATGCAGCCACCCAACTACTTTCAGAGGGGAGCTGCAGGAGCTGTGCCAGGTGTGGTTCAAGTAAAAGAAAACGTTGCTTATGGCAAACAGAAATCAGCAGGTTTTAAGAGTGAGGTTGCAGGACAATCTCTCGGATTTCCCCACAGATTATCTGATCTTTCACCATTAGCTAGAGTAATTGCTCTTTTTAATGATTCTTTAACAGTCTGCTTAAAATAATCCTCTGCATGAGCTCAGATCACAGTGTAGACTAACATTGCTGTTGGTAGTTTAGGTGCACAGATGGATGGTACGGTTTGCTCCCTTGTACAAGAGCGGGTCGGACTGGGCCATAAAATTGTCTCGGGCACCAATGAAAAAGTGGCCCATAGTTGTAAATGGCAATTCATTCCTTTTCTGACCATGTTTGAATAGTACCCATGGGTGGGGAAGGGGTGGAGTTTTTTAAAAAAAAATAAAATGGGATGCAAATTGTGCATTTTGAAGAATATTTACTCAGCAACACTGGTCAAAACTATTATTCGCATAGCGAAGTAACTCATCACCAGTGCCATGGAAGCGGTTTAAAGTGGAATTGATATATAGTTTGGAAAAGAAGCAGCATGAAAGAAATTGCGCCGTTTTAAACTATTATTTTGGACAGATCCTTTGAGCGGAGGTCAACTGCCAGCTCCACCCCCCAAACCCTGCCTCTTTGGGCACCAGCCCTTCAACTCTGCCCCCACCCCAGCCCTTGTGGGACCCCCCCAGCCCTCCAGATAAGCTGCGTATAGGGCCATTTTACGCATGTAATTATGGTCATTACGGAGCATTTATTCTTCTGCGTACCGTTTACGCTTTATTTATTTTCATTAAAAAGCCTACTTTCTGCCACTAGATGGCACCAGAGTGCAAAAGGTGTCTTTGATCTGCACCAGCAAACATTTCTTTTATCAGTGGCAGAGCCTTTCATATGCATGATAGTTAAAGTGAGCAGCCCAAAGCGCACATTTAATTATGTGCTTATATTAACACATCATTAAATGGGCGCTTTATATATCTATGATGTCTGCTAGACATTTTGGAAAGGGCACATCTGCGAGTATTTCGTTTTAAATGAGGGAGGTGCATTGTACCATTAACCGTCTGTTTCCACTGCATAAAGGTGGCCCCGGAAATAATGCCAAGAACGGATCCATACGGAAGGATCTGGGTGGTCCCAGTGAAAGGTAAGTGCTCCCAGGCCGCCTGCTTCACGGCACTCTTGGTGATCGGCCAAACCATATCAATTACTGCGCTCTCTTCCCAGCTCGAACATCCATAACATTACCAGCGAGGTTACGGAGTCCATGGCATTCTGTGGAAATCATTCTGTAATATACCTCCGAGACAGCTCAGCGGGTTAATTCTGATGTTGTAGACATTTCAATGGAGACAGCCAGGTCAGAAGGCAATTCCTAGTGGAGTGATACGGGTTTCTCGCCTTTGAGTTCAATAACATGGCTTGGAAATATAACGTCTGTGATGGTTTAGTTGTGAAACTTTGTAAAGCGCCTAGACAGTTTGGGCAGAGTGCTGTGGCTTCTAGCAGTGGTGTGGGTTGAGGGAGCAAGTAAAAGCTAGCTAACCCTAATTTTGCACTGTGTAGATTGGTGGAAAGAATTTAATGCACTCCCTCTGCACAAAGAGATTGGAGCGCTGCCATTTCTCGAAGCTTTCTCTTTTCCTTGATGGCAGCATTCATTTATAACAGCAGTCATTTATAAACCCATCGATCGAGGCTGGGAAAAAAGGCACTGGCACAAAGCGCACCTTTGCCAATAGATGGGATTTTCCGAAATCACCCTCTGCATTATGAGATTGATTGCGACAGTGTCAGGTGATGCTGTTCTGATGAGCGATCTATACCTTTCTGACATGCGATTGTGCTGCACATTTAAATAACCCATCTGTATGTCATTCTGTTGTGAAGTATGACAGCACTTATCAAACGTGGAACATGGGCATATGCAAGTTGCCCCTGAAAAGATCCTTTTCACGCTACGAATAAAGTTGCTTTAAGTGACTAATCAAAATGTTTTCAACATCATGAATAACAATGAGCTGGAGGTTTGTTGCAAAGAATCTCCATGTCTGAGTTTATTATACAACAACATCTTTTATTACATGTCTTAAATCACTGAAAGTACTGTGGGGTTAACTAGATCTTTCAGGTTGAGATTATCTTGCATTATGGGATTTATAGTATAGCATTCAGGACGTGAACATTAAAGCCAAAATGATATTCTTTTGGTTTAACACATAGCTGTAAGGATTTACACGTTGTCATGTGGCGTTATTATGCAATTTGTGTTTTTTGTAAGTAAACTCTATAAGACATCATTACTGTTGGCCTTGAAATCCAAACTATTTGTACCAAGTAAACCTTGGAAGCTGTGTGGTCAAATTTGCAGAGTGGGTTAAAATCCCTGCCTCACAGTTCAGGCAAGGTTTGTGATGCTGGTCACGTCCCACACTCCCCTTGCCTACCCGCCCCATCTGTCTGGCCACCTGTAGTGATACACGAAATTGCAACCTTGCCAATCAGGGCTTTAGATGACAGCATTAGCCGCTGAAAGCCAATAGTGTATTCAAAGTATGTGCTAAAAATGCTGACAGTAGTCTGTTGTAGCACTTCCATTATGCAGTAGTGAGCTACAAGGAATATGCAGGCCTAGTATGAAATAGGTCAAATTAAGCATTGTTGATAGACAGGCAGGGAGGGCCCCCAGCTATGTAGCTAATAGGTTTTTGGAGTGTTTGGAACATCATGGCACCTATATAGCGCTTAGATAGCCAGTCTTAAGCGCTATAAACACTAAGCTATGAGTGCATGCCTTTTAGAGCTTGCAGATGGGGTTAATACATCCCTGCTTCCCTTAGAATATTCAGCCTCACTAACGTTAGCCCTGGCTCCAAGCTAATCTTCCTTTTCTCTGGGAAGGTACTGATAAGACATTCCTCAGCCAGCGCAGATGGGAACAAGGGAGGGGGTAGGAGCGAGCAGGGAGCATCTCAGAGAGAGCTGGGTTTTTTCCATGAGCCAGTTGCACAGGGAAAGTTCTGGAACTGTGCGTCATGGTGACTGACAGCAAGAGGGTATAAAATATCCATGCACACATGGATCAGGGGGAGATCGCCTGTGGACTTGATTCGTGCAGAAACAGGTGCCCGGCATTGGCTCATACGGTGTCCTTCAGCATTGTCCTCTGAGCGGGGCTTGTTTACAGCTAGCTTATGAGGGCCCAAGGTCTCCCCAGTGCTGATTAAAGGGACGTAAGACTGTGTTTCTCTATGTTTCTCTATATTTCTCTATGTTTCTCTATGTTTATCTAAGTTCCATGTTTCACTATATTTTGCATTGCTCTAAGTGTTATGCTTTGTAATATTCTGTAACTTGAATCCCAAATGTATATGAAATTCACTGCTTAGAATAAATATGCTAACACTTTGAGGGTGTCATTTGTCACTAGCATGAGATCACTGCTCAGCACAATAGAACCTGTATTTTGGGCTGAATTGGGTATTTTTGCTCTCAAAGGGCTGGCCCCGAGGAAGATTTTGCCCAATATCAAGACACCACCCCACTCCCTCCTTTCTGGATGCAGCCAGAGTACCAGTAGTTCCTTTTTTCCACTTCCACCACTCTTTAACCCCCCTGATGTGATTAGCGATTACGGGATAAAAAGGCTGTGATGCGTGTCATGCCAGAGATGCAGATTCTTGACTATCTTGGAAGAAACCTACCAGGCAATCAAGACTGCTCACCTATGATGGAAGTAGAAGATGGGGGAAGGTACACGAGATATTAATACTCGAGTAGTTCATGTGAATTTATATTAAAGAAGCAGCAAGGAGTAAGTCACAAGACATATACACTTTGGGCCTAATTCACAGAAACCTTTTAGAATGGCAACAGCCCATTGGAAAACACTCAATGAATTAGGCCCTTTGTCATGTGCATTATATAAATGGTCACTACGATTAATGGTATAGTTCAAACAGTGGAAAAGGGGTCAGTCAGGCTTTTTTGAGTAGTAACTAGTTGGCAATAAATCACTTGTTATAGACATTTCTGTTTTTTGCTAAAAAGGCAGTGGCAAAATTAGTTGCCCAGGATCACACACTTTAGTGTTGAAGCAGGGATTTGGGACCAGTCTGCAATTTATGCACTTGTCTGCATTTCTTCCCAACTGTAATTGCCAGAATCATGTTTTTGGTTTTGTACACAATGTGGGGATCCACATTATTTTTCTGCAGCAGACAGCAGGGAAGGTAGCTTAGCAGGTTGCGACTGTTGCCGAGATTATGTGTTCAAGTTCCTGTAAGTAAATCATACGCCAACACTTGCTTACTCACACTCCCTCTGCAAGCAATACATTAGTCTATCTATAGTAGTCTTAGCAGAGTTTCTAGAGTCCATAATTTTGAAAACTAAGCTGTGTACGTAGCACGTACTTACAAGTTATTTTATGGCAGAATATTTTCCACAAGTGTAATAAAATGGTTAAAGGCAAGCCAGACAACTTTGATCTGCAACTCTTTTGGTCAACGGGTCTGATTTTACATATGCATTGGGTGTATGTTGGATACGTTTTACTCTCTTGCAGAGGAGAATACTCATTTTTACTCTCTTGAAATGGCATTTACTCTCCAATTTGAAAAACCATGCACCTCAAAATCTTATCTGGAGCACTGGGGAAGCCCCCCCCCCCCACCAATTTTTTTCAGTTTCCACCACTGGATAAGGGTGAAGATGGTGGTACAACCCGACTTGCTGCTGGCAGCCAAATCTGCCCTGAAATTTCCTCGGCGTGTATGGCACAGCCATAAACCGCTCTGTTTGGGGGCGGGTGGAGCCAGGGATGAGGATACCAGCCAGGAAGACACAGAAAGATCTGCTGTTGGTGCAACTAAAATCAAAATAGAAAAAACAAACCCATCAGTGTTTTGTTCTCCCCGTTCCCCTCCCTTGCCACGCTCTGAAACACCTGTGTATGAGAGCAATATAAATCGCAATATAGTATCAGTGATACCCAGGTTTTCACTTGTGAAAACCTGGGTATCACTGATCAGGCTCGGACCTGGCTGACCTCTTTCCTCTCAGATCGACCCTCCCAGGTCCAACGTGGGTCCTTCCTTTCATCCATCTTCCTCTCTACCTGTGGTGTTCCCCAGGGGTCTAACCTCTCGCCCTGGCTTTTCAACCAATACCTGGCAACTCTCGCCCACTGCATTGCCATTTTCTGCTCAAATTTCCAGTGCTACGCTGATGACAACTCCTTCTCAAGCTGCCCTCTGCCACCTCCTCTCCGATTGCCTAACTGCCATTCAAGATTGGTGTGCCGCCAATGATCTTTGTCTGAATGCCAGCAAGACGGAGATCCTCCTCATCGGCACACCTTCACCATCCTTTCCCCTCACTCTCTGGCCGGCCTCCCTTGGCCCTCCTCCTAGCCCCACCTGCGAGGCTAAGAACCTCGGGGTCATCTTTGACTCCACCCTTTCCTTCTCCGCCCACATCTCTGAGGTCTCTAAAAAGTCACATTTCTGACTGCACCTCTTCAGAGGTACTCTGCCTTTCCTCTCCTTCCCCCAGAAGCTCATGGTATCTCAAGCTCTGATTCTCTCTAGCTTGGACTATTGTAACAGCCTCTTTCTAAATTTACCTGCCTCTACTCTCCGCCCTCTGCAACTAATCCAGAACAGGACTGCGAGACTTGTACTTGGCCTCAAGCCCTGGGATCGTATCTCTCCAGCTCTGAAATCTCTCCACTGGCTCCCAGTGGATGCAAGGATTAAATTCAAAACCCTCTGCATTGTCCACAAGGCTTTCTGGGGCCTGGGTCCAAAATACCTTCAGCTATCCCTTCTCAAATACCTCCCCTCTCGAGCTCTTCGCTCCTCTACCTCCAACTCACTCAGGGTCAGTCGTTTTTCTAAGAAACATGCTGGGGGTAGATCTCAGTCTTCGGCTGGGGCCTCCCTCCTGAAACAGCCTCCCTGCCACTCTAAAACTTGAGGAGAACCATCTCCGGTTCCGGAAGCACCTCAAGACCTTCCTCTTTTCTTCTACCTTCGCTCCCCCTCTCCCCTTCTGTTGGCAACTTGCACCTGGCCACCCTCTGTCTTTTGGGCCCAGGTACCTGCTCATCCTGCCACCCTCCTGCACTGCCTCCGGGCCACCCCTTGCACTGGAGTCTGTATCTGTACCCATAGAGCCCCCCCCTTTTTTCTTCCTGCACTTATCAGACCTACCCTGTCTGCTGCATTAAACCTAGCACTTGCAAATTGCTCGCTGCATTACCACTGTTTGTTGCCTTTATTATTTATTTATTGTTATTTATCTGTTTCTCCTCTACTTCGCACTTTCCACCTCTCCCCCTTCCATGCACTCCCCCCACCCCCTCTCCCATGCACTTGCGCGTTCTCAATGTCACTGGGCCTAGTAAGATCGCTGTTTTGTTCTCCCCTGTTCCCATCCCTTGCCGCACTCTGAAAGACTGGTGTACGAGTACGATAGAAATAAAATATCAATCATTAAATATACCTGGCACTTCTCCGAGATGAATAATTATACATGCGCAATAAAAAATAAATACCTGCCCGTGCACGGCGTGGAGCACTCCTTCCTCCGTAATCCTCTTGCTAAGCACGCAGATGTCCCACATGAAAATGTCACAACGACGTAACAGATACACGTCATTAAGCCGTAAAGGCATTTCAGAAAGCATCAGCAAACTTTTAAACAAACACACAATGCTATCGGGTCTCATAGGGACTTTAAATGTGTGATTGATGCAATACCACGCCTCCACACATGGCAAATGAACCCCCCCCGTGCAGGAGAAATAAATAACTGAACAGTTATGCTGGAAATTCGTACCCATATGCGTCTGTCTGCATAAGACACATATCCCCATCTGCTGCACATACCAAATCCTCGAACCCCCTGCCTCCCCCCTCCAGCAGGGAGGATAACTAACAGTTCGCTGTACTGTTCACTGTGCCCAGCCCCACTCCATAAAACACGTCGCACACATACCTGCCTACATTTAAAAAATCAAAATTCCTGAGATTTATGCCCCACCCACAGTCACACAAAACTCTGCCCATTTTCACATGACTCCACCCACATGTCAAAAAGGTAAACTCTGTTGTAATATGATGTGACACCAGAAATTTGCAGTTCAAATTAAAATATGCATATTTCATTAAATTGCCTTTTCACAACCAACCAAATTGCATTCGCCTTCCATAAAATCAACACATTAAAATGTGCACATGTAAACGCCAAGAACCAACACAAAGGTTTTCCCTGAATTTTGTAGTACAGAAATGGGATATTTCGCCTTTGTTGTTTTTTATCGGGTTATGTAGTGCAGTGGCGAGTTGTCCCACCTGCAAACATGATGGCTGTGGTTCAATGGGGCCGAGTCCACCCTAACCTGGGAAAAAGAAGGAAAGCAAAATAAACTTGCGTTCGCATTGAAAGTTGGCAAAAAGAATGAAAGGTGAAGCAAAATAAACGCGCGTTATTTTGCTTCACCTGCATTCTTTTTGCCAATGTGCTGGAAGCATTACAGTCATTGCTGCAGAGATAAAGTCACACTCAGGCAGGGAGTCCGAGGCGGCGCAGTCCTGCAAGCATTAAAAAAAAAAAAAAGCAATCAGTGAAAGCTGTCTGCCACCAAAATTACTGAGATTCCAGGCTCTTTCCCGGAGAAATGGTTAAAATTCCTGAGTCTCCGAGAAAAATCCGGAGATTAGGCAGGTACGGTCGCACACCTGCATGAAAAAAAACCCAAAACGAACTGAATTCACCTGTACTTTAAGTAAATCTCAATCGCAACCCCAAAATACACAATACCCCTTCGCCAATATTGTCTCACCCCTGTGATGCACATTACATATCCCAAAAATACACTGAAATAACGAAAAAAAAAACCAGAAGCCGCCTGTATTTTGAGTAAATGTTACCCCTGATGCACATTATAAACCACAAAAATACTTTAAGACTTACCAGAAAGCAAATAAGAATCAACGATACGAAATGTGCTTTGCAACGGAGGAATCGCTCCCGCAACTTGCCTTCTAGCTCGTGCAAAAATGATGAAAGACTTGAACGTTGAAATCCACGTGATGCAGGGCAGTCCACGTGATGAAGCGGACGTTGAACCCACGTGATGCAGAGCAGCCCACGTGATGAAGTGGAGGTGGTCCTTGCTATGGTCCGTTTCTCGAATGGGAACTAGACACTACCTTTTATGAATCGCGCATGTCCAGTTTCCAGGCAGCATCAGGTGAGTGTAAGCGATCCAGCTCTTGAAGTGAATTTTATATGCATTTCTTTTAGCATCCATCAACTTAGAAGTTCTCACCCCTTTTTTGTTATTGTTATCTTGATTGAGCTCAAGCCTGAAAACATATGCTCTCTATGAGCATTATTAAACATGAACTCTCCATTGTTTCTTGGATGGAAAAATGTGCCTTGCTTTTTAATCCCCGTAGCCCACTGCAGTGAATCTTGCTGGTCTTTAAACATTTGTTGTGGTGGTACCGAAGTTTCAGATTTTGTCCTATTGGCTTTGAGCCGGTTTGTGCCCAATCTTTATGGGTTTGACCCTGCAAAATCACTTTATAAGGGAGGGGTCTCCAACGTTCATCTTTATGAACCAAGTAGTAAGGTTCTGTAAATAAGCAGGTGGTCTTGTGACATACAACGTCCGATCTGTATTTTTTTCTCTCGTTTTTTACTTTAACTCATCTGGTTTCTGATCTAGGTGTTGGCATTTATAGAATTGATTGTGACCAAAATGGAGACTCCACAGTTTTGGGCAGGATGCAGGCTTTCTGTTTTTCTCACTTTGTGCCTCCCCATGAACACCTTTTTTAGCCTAGTGCGCAATGCACTGCCGACTCCCTTTATCAGCCCTTTACAAACCTGTGACCAAAGTCCATTAACCCCTGGATGAGAATCAGATGGTGGTTGTCTACACCTTGATTCCAGTCCACAGGGACATGGTGAACATGCTATTTGCATAAATTAAGATTTGCATATTCGCTGCAACGCTTTATTTCCAAACTTTTTGCCAGTTTGCCACATTTTGTAGCTCACATTTTATCTGTTTACAAATTCAGAAAATTGTTATACAAATTCTTCAACAGCTTGTCCTTGTTGTGAAGCTGATTTAGCACAACTGTGTCAGTATTAACAAATTATAGGGCACAATCGACTCTGGACTCATTAAAATGCTTACCACCCAAAAAACAAAAAAACAAAAGAGGAGCCCTTTTGCAACCTCTAGGAATGAACGTTGAAGCTGTTATTCCTTGTGTTGCACTTACCACTTGTTGAAATTAAATATTGTAAATACGTGATTTTCTAAACATCTGGTTTTCAAATTGCACGGGGCAGCCTGTTGTTGGCATAGACACAGTAGCTGCTCATTTACGGTACGGTTCAGGCTCTGCAATGCCAGCAGAGGCATTAACTGCTGTGCAGCTGCTACACAGACCCTGCTCCTCTGGTGTTAGTGACATAAAAAATACCTGCACGGGCTAATGCTCGAAGAGGCCGTAATTGCTGTGCAGCTACTACACAGACCCTGTACATATATAATAGTACCTGCAAAGGCTAATGCTCGCAGACGCAGAAACTGCTGTGCAGCTACTACACACACCCTGCTCTGGTGTAAGTGACTGCATATATAATAATACCTGCACAGGCTAATGCTCGCAGACGCAGTAACTGCTGTGCAGCTACTACACAAACCCTGCTCTGGTGTAAGTGACTTCATATATAATAATACCTGCACAGGCTAATGCTCGTAGACGCAGTAACTTCTGAAAGTGCAGCTACTACACAGACCCTGTACATATATAATAATACCTGCACAGGCCAATGCTCGCAGACTCAGTTACTGCTGTGGAGCTACTACACAGCCCGTGCTCTGGTGTAAGTGACTACATATATAATACATGCGCGGGCTAAGGCTCGCAGACGCAGTAACTGCTGTGCAGCTACTACACAGACCCTGTACATATATAATAATGCCTGCACAGGCCAATGCTCGCAGACGCAGTAACTGCTGTGCAGCTACTACACAGACTGTGCTCTGACTACATATCTAATAATACCTGCACAAGCTAAGGCTCGCAGACGCAGTAACTGCTGTGCAGCTGCTACACAGACCCTGCTCTGGTGTAAGTGACTACATATATACTACCTGCGCAGGCTAAGGCTCGCAGACGCATTAACTGCTCTGCAGCTGCTACACAGACCCTGCTCTGGTGTAAGTGACTACATATATAATTATACCTGCACAGGATAATGCTCGCAGAGGCAGTAACTGCTGTGCAGCTGCTACACATATCCTGCTCTGTTGTAAGTAACTACATATATAATAATACCTGCGCTGGCTAATGCCTGATAAAAATCAGTAACTGCTGTGCAGCTAATACACAGACCCTGCTCTGTTGTAAGTGACTTTCACAAAGTGTTTGTGTAGGGGAGATGGATTTCTTTCTATGAATTGTTTGCCGAGTCCTGTGGCGTAGTATTATCTTTTATTTTTTAATTTATTTATTTTTTTGCTTTGAGGACTGTTGCTTTGTACAGTTTGAGTTGTCTTTGGTATTTTATTTAGTCTTGTCTGGTGTATTGTTTTCTCCATTTTGTTTCCGTTTTGCCGTTGTTTTTTTGGTGTTTTTTCAGTTCTTCTGTGAACCATTTTGCTGCCAGTTTTTTTGGTGGTGTTGCTACGAATGTTTTAGCTGGTGCTAATTGGTCAATGGCCTTGGTGATCCAATTGTTGAGTGTGTCCTCTGTTTTATCTATGTTTGTATCGGTGGGATCTCTTTCACCTAGGCTGTTGTGGTGGGATGATAGCATGGCGGCCTCGTCCGCTAGTTTTGTTGCAAAGTTGGGGTTGTAAGAAGATGGTCTGTAGATCAGTAGGAATATTATGTTGGATTGGTCGTTGAGTTCTATCTTGATTAGGAGGGATTCGTACTCTTCTGCGTTGGTTGTGATGATTCGAGATGCTCAGGTGTGTTTTTTGTGTATAATTGCGATTCCACCTCCTCTTCGGTTTTCTCTGTTGGCGTGTATTAATTTACAATTGTCGGGTATTGCTTCGTTCGCGATGGCTTTATAGTTGTCTGATAGCCAGGTTTCTGTAAGGAAGAGGATGTCTGGGCCTCCTTCGCTTAGGAGGTCATTGGTTTCTGTTGAGTGTTTTGCCATGGATCTAATGTTGAGGAGGCTGCAGTGTAGTTTGCTGGATTTCCCTTGTGTGTTGTTGTTAGTATTGCTTCTTCTGACCAGTGTGTTGTTGGTTGGGTTTCCGTTCCAGGTGGGTTTTTCCCGGTTGAGTCTTTTGGGTGGGGTGGTTCTTTGTTGGTCAGTCTTTGTCGAGTAGACTGATGAGGTTTATGGCGGGGTTGGTTCGTTTCCCGGGTGGTAAATTGGGTCGCTACCCCTTTGTTGTTCCAGTCTTGGTGATATAGGGGTTGTAGAGTGAGTGTGAAGGTTTCCAATTTGTTCCTTGTTCTGGTTGGGGTATTGTCCATGGTGGAAACCGGGTTGGGATGGTTTATTATTTGTCATCCGTTTGGTGTCCTGGTTGGGTCTGTATTCGTGAAGCTTGTTGGCTGTCGGTTCATTGTTGCTGTGCTATTTTTGTTTACCACGTTGTCGTATGTGGACAGGTAGCGAGCATTGTAGTCTATCTTTGCTCTGTTATTTGTATGTCTCCTTGGGCCATCTCAGATGTTTGTCGAGTTTTTTGGGGTTGTGGGATCATGCTGGTCCGTGCCTTCCCGAGTGGTTTGGGATTTCTTATTATTTCTGTTGTCTTTTCTAGCTTCTTTGTCTTTCTTGTGGCGAGGCATGATGCGTGGGTTGTGTTCCTTAGTGGGCGTCCTCTCTCGATTGGTGATTTTCATGGTCTTTTGGGTTTAGTCTTTGCTGTTTGTGGTTTGTTGTTGGTTGTATTTGGTAGGTTGTGGGTAGTTGATGGGATTTTGTGGTTCCGTTTATTGCTTCTTTCTTTTTTGGATCCTTTTCTTTTGATTATTTTTTTTATCCTGGAGGTACATTTCGTTATGGTTGTTGATTATTGGATTTTGCGCAAAGCAAACATGAATATTGTGTGAAGGAGTGCATGTGAATACTGGCATATATTGGTGCAGTCATGTTAGGGAGAATTCTCATTTCTGTGATAATTCCCTTCAACCTTAGAGACCCCCAGCTCTTTTGCTGGACTGTAGGACTTTTTAATTTTAACCCTGGAGTGAGTGAGACCCTTTTCCCACTGCATCATGTGTTTTGACCTTTTGGATTATGTGTTTTCACTGTTTTGGGAGTCTGACAAACTCCATATGCATCTACTTTTTGTATGGTGACACACATCAACTTCAGTGCAGTGTCACTGAGAAATCCTTTAGATTTCTCATAAGGTTTAAAATATCTTTTCTTGTGTGAACTACTGTTCCCAAGAATAGTAAAGTGAAAATGACTTTACTTACCTTTTCTCTTTGTGGGTCCAGCACACACCATTTTATTTGGAGTGCTGGGGAGTTAACTAGTAGCCCCTTATCCTACATTCTCATATAACATTTGTATGTTGCCCTCCCTACTTTTAAATGACTAGTGGCAGTGGTTTAATGTTTCCTACCATTGTGTTTTTCTACCGCATGCTGATCCCTCAGCTGCAGTATATCACCCAGGGGTGACCATTTTATCAAAATGGCCCTGTCTTCATTTTTTTCCATTTTCTGTTTGTGAGGTCTTTCTTGGGTTTTACTCTGTGCGTCAAACAGATTGAAGCCCTTTGTTCGTCTTGCCGTTGGCGCACTTCAGCCCTGAGTCACGCCTCTGGCTCCAGTTTGTCTGTAAGGACAGAATGTGAGGGACGGTCCCAAAACTCCCCTGTCCTTTGTCTCTAGGAATGCCTGAATGCAACCAGTCCTGAATGGCTGGCTGGCTGTCCTTTCAGGACAGCGACCCTGATGTGTGATTGACAGCCTAGGCTGTGCATGAATGGGAGAAACCTGCTTAAAAGTCGAGGGTTTTGGGACTACAGGCAGAGTGACCACTGGGAGAAACACCAAACGAAGAAACCGTGAACAAAGCTTGCTGCATCCTCCTGGACCTTTGAATTTCCCGGTGAAGCCCTGCTGCTGTGCTGAAACTCCCTTTTCAGACATAGAAGCTCCGGAATGGACTTCTCCCCTTGGGTTAGTGGGACCAACTAACCCAGAGACGAACTCCACTGGACCATCTTCCCTGTCTGGCTGTACTTCTTCATTGCTGCAAGAATCAAGTGCCAGGGGTCGAGTAATCCGTAGTCGAGTGAAACGTCTGAAATCTGGCTAGATGCTCCAGGAGTCTCCTAAGGACCCTCCAAAAGCAGGATGACCAGAGCTAGAGTCCCCTCACCAGACCCAAGGACTGAAGGAAGCCCAACCGGCACCATAGATCTGCAACAGTGCTGTTTACTAAGCACTGAAACCCGCAAAATGCTGCTAAACCAAAAAGAGCCTGTAGCCGCCAACAACCTCTGAAGTACCACCGCAGGAGCCCTACAGATGTCCTCCCTCTTGTCCCCACGACTAAGGCTCAGGAATATGGGGTCTGCAACGCTGTAGCAGGACAGAAGCCAGCTGGACCACTCTTCTTCAAACCAGAGGTACTGTTTAGACTTAGGGTACTTACCCCATTGTCTTGTAGCCTTGCTTTTCTCAGTTGGGAATTTTTAGAGTTGATTCCAACTCTGTTTTCACAGCTTGCGACCCTACCAAGTGATTTTCTAACAAACTCTCTAACTTTGTGCAAGACATTTGATTCTAAGAAGTGCCTCAGCTCCATAGACTGTTTCAAATTGACTTTGGCTGTCCTGGGTCCCTGCAGACTCTTCTAGGCCACTGACTTTGATATGGTTTGCCCTCATAGGTGGTAACTTGTTTTAGACTGTAACTGCTGGGAAAGGCTTGTCTAGATTTCATTGGAAGATTTATTTGTCCTCACATATACTGAGAACCTGTTTAACCTTTTTCCTTCCTTAAACATTTCCTTTCTGCAACCTCAGAAACTGCAAAGTATAAGTAGTGTGATATATAAATGCCATTACTGTCCTTGTGATTGAAGTCACCCCATGGTGTAGCAAATGTGTATGAAGCATATTCAAAGATTATCCACTAACTTGCTCTGATTCTGAAAAGTAATACATTTACATTGTTACATGAATTGCCTTTCTAAAGAACGCTTATTAAAAAAAAAATGATGTTAATTAAATAAATAACTATTTATAACTGAAACCTTGAGTGTAAGTGTTACTTGGCTACTTGTATTTACAGATTTCATTTGTACACCTCTACAGCTCACAGTTATCCCTCTTGAGATAGGCCTGGCTGCTCAGTCACACTGCCAACCTGTGTAGTTCAGACCTATACCAAAAAGTGGGCTTACCTAATACCAAGCAGATAAGTGTTGTGTAGTCTCACACAGTGGGACAACACCAATTCTTACCTAACAAGTCAGCATGGAAATGTATTGATTGTGAGGGTGCTGGGTTCCTGCTTTTGACTGGGATGGCAAAGGATTCTCACCCGGGGGTGCATGCTATGTTTAGGCCTCTTTCTTCCACTTTGGCCCAACATAGTCTCAGGCTTTGTCCATGCCACATTGGGGATTGTGAGGGTTATGGGTGCCTGCTTTTGACTGGGATGGCAAAGGATTCTCACAGGTGCATGCTATGTTTAGGCCTCTGGCTCTGCATTGGCCCAACATAGTCTCAAGCTTTACACTTGCCACAGTGGGGGATCATTCAGCATAAGTGCAACTAAGCAAAAGCAGAATGACGATCTGCATTGGTCCGCATATCATCCTACAAACTCTGATGTTCTGAAGTAATCAGTAAGTCATCCCCAAATCATCAAGAACAAACATGTTTCATGGCAATGCTCTTGAAGTAATCAGCAGGTCATCCCAGAATCATCCCCAAATCATCAGGGACAAACGTGCAATCTCTTGAAGTGATCAGTAGGTCATCCTAAAAGCATCAGGAACAAAGCGTTTTCTAAAATGGGGATAATGTTAGCATATTCATTAGGTCATCCTAAGCTCATCCCCAAATCATCTTCCACCATTCTGAGATATTTGCTGATGACTTTAACAGTGTGATGACGTCTGATGGTGTGGGAATGACTTCTAGTGTAGTTTGAATGATCGTCAGATGACCCCAGGATGGTCTCTAAAGTCATCCCTTTAGATCAGGGATGCACTGCTGGCATTTTCATGGTCTACAGGTGCTCTGGCAAGGAAGAAAGATTGGGAGGGCATAGTAGGTGGGATAGAGAGGGGAAAGCTTTAGAGAGCTATGATGTGCTGTTAGCTTCAGTTCTGAAAAACTGTCACTGTCTGCTGGGTTTGTTTTTAGTTATGGTTGGTCATTTTTGTTGTACCAGTGTCGTGTGTAATTGGTTTTCTGTGGCGTGTTTTGTTTAGTTGGGTGTTTCTGAGTGTGTATTTTGTGGTGGTTTTAGGTTTCAGCTGCAGTAGAGGTATGTGTGTGTTCTGTTTGTGGGTGAGTGCAGGCTAACAGAAACTTTTTATAGGGTTAGTTAGAATTCTGTGTTCATCTTTGTGATAGTTATGTTGGTCTGGCAGGGTTCATATTCTTCTGTGGTGGTTTGTGTTAAAATGCTTTCTTTAGTTGGGGTATCAAGGTTTCAGTTTGTTAGATTTCGGTAGTGTATCCTCTTTAGCTTGGTGAGTTAAAGAGCCCTATTTTTAGCAATTTTCGTTGGTCTTCTGTTCGTAATTCCTTCGACAGTGAATTCCAAAGTTTTGCCGAGATGTAGGAGAATGCTGAGCCACCAAATTTCCACTTTCAGTATTGTTTTGGTTCAAGCCGAATGTCTTTGCTGGGCCTTCGTGTTCTGTTTGGTTGGTAGATTTTTCCCTGCTTGAATTCCGCCCTTTGGCCATGGATTGCTCTGTGGGTTATGCAGAGTGTTTTGGGGATTATGTTTTCGACTGGTAGCCAATGTAGGATTCTCAGTGTTTATGTGATGATTTGTTCTCTCTTAATGAGTCTGAGAAGTAGTCTTGCTGCTGCATTCTGTATTTGTTGTAGTTTTTGCTAAGTTAGTCTGGCATTCCGAGATGTTGTCATAGTCTATTCTTGACTTGATGAGGGAGATGACAGCGATTGTTGAATGTGGGAAGGTGAAGAAAGGTAGTAGTATCCGCTTGATGTGCGTATGTTGAAGAAGCACTTCTTTACTACTGCATTGGCTTGTGGTTCGAGTGTTAATTCATTGTCCATTAATATGCCATAGTTTTTAACCACTTGGAAGGTTCAGGTCCATTTCCCATTTCGGTAGGCCATGGAATGTGGTGTTGGTTCAATGGGTCATTGGGCGTGATCATGATTTTTGTTTTGTCTGGATGAGTTTAAGGCTGTTGGTGCTCATCCAATGGTTTATTTCTGTGAGGCAGTTAGTAAGGGTTGGGTAGTGTTCTTCACTAGTACTGATTTTGTAGAGGATTTGTGTGTCGTCTGCATATTTGTAGCAAGTGAGACCATGTCTTTTGATAATATTGATAAAAGGGATCATGTAGATGTTGAAGAGCAGTGGTGAGAGTGATGACCATTGCAGGTTGTTTTGCAAAGTACTGAGTTGAAGGGGTTTAGCCACATTGTTTCTGTTCTTTCTGCTACGAAGGATTTTAACCATAGTAACACCGCGTTGCAGATTCCTATTCTTTGAAGTCTTTTGATGAGTGTTTCGTGGTGGACTGTGTTGAAGGCTGCGTATATATCTAGTAGTATTAGTGCCGATGTGACGTTGGAGTCTGTGTTGTTTTTTAGATCATCCTATTTAGATATCAATGCTGTTTCCTTTCCTCTCATGGGTCTAAAGCCGACTTGTGCCTGGTCTAGTATCAGATTGTTTTCTACATGTTGCAGAATTTGTTCGCAATCCTACCTTTCTATGAGTTTTGCCAGGTACAGGATGTTTGAAATTGGTCAGTAGTTGATTAGGTCTTCTATGTTTCCCGATGGGTCTTTGAAGAGTGGCTTAATGTATGCCGATTTGAAGGCTGGTGGCACATTCTGCAGGTGCTTTTTGGGTGAGGATAGTGTGGGATATATTGACCCAACTCAGCTATGCTTCCCCACATCACAAAGCTGAATTTCTTCAGAAACAGCAAAATAGCTGCGCTGGCTTCTGTGAGCTCCATGGCCTCAAAACTGTGTTTTGCAGCAACAAAAAGATGGCTGCACCGTCTTGCCAAGCACACATTGGGCAGGATGGAACAAGGGGACACACGGAGGGAGCGTGCCAGTGTGTTCTGACATATACAAATGGAATAAAGTGAAAAAGCAGCATTGCTTTGCTGCCAGCCCAAAATCCCCATTAAAAAGTAAACTTTTTCACCTTTAAAATAATGCTGCTGATGCTATTTTCATCTACTCTTCCTTAAACTACTCTTATTAATGAGGCCCTGCCATGCCCAGTATATCCCATTGTGCTTGAGCAAAATCAAGCATGATTTCTAATTGACAGGGTCTGTCAAACCAACTCTGTGAAAAATCAACCAAGGAACTTCACTTTATATCGCACAGGGAAACGCGTTCATTTTCTTCAACAAGTATCAAAGATCAGTAGTTCAAAGGAACTCCAGCTATCTGGGCCATGTCATTTCCAATGTATTTGTGCTTCAAAGCAAACTCTGGCTTACAAGAAAATAACTATGGCTGCAAAACAGTGTGGGAATCTGATGGAGATGCAAAATTGAATTTAAAAAGAAATGTCAGCTTGCACCACACGTCTTAAAAAAATAGGCTTTGCAAACTAAAGGAGAAAAATGCCAGTTTTCAAAAGTACAACTGTTGAATGAAAGCCTGCCATTACCTAGCCACGTGAAGGGGTTGGTTGCTGGTGAAAATACACACATGGGCTATTTTATTCCACAGGCTTGTTTTAATTCAGGACCAAATATAAGAAAATAAAGGTTTTAAACCGGCTGGGCTGGGTTTTGCAAGCTCTCAAAAACTGGTTATTTCAGTTGGCGGAGCTAAGGCTTCCCCCAAAGAAAGGGAACCACCATAAACTCTCAGCAGATACTAACACCCCAGTGATAATTACTGGGTTGGACAGAATCTGTTCAGGGCTGAACCTCTTGACAATGGAACTCCCAGGACAAGGTAATGCGAAGTGGGGCAGTGGGCAATAAACCTTCAATCAAGCTGGGAAACCCCCACCTAGCTCTTGAGGAAATGACAGTTGGTGGCAGCTGAAGAGAAAAAAAAATGGTCCAATGACAGACAAAGAACTGCTATTTGTTTCCAAAGACTATTGATTAATAAAAATGAAAAGACTTTTATCTCTGCAGCAAGACTTTGTAAACGTTATAAAATTCTGCAGTTTAAAAGTGATTTTGTGGGGTATAATTTGAGACATTGTAGAATTCGCTGACACCTTGGGTACAGAAATGGCAAAGAATAGGGGATTATAAGAAAAGTATCCATGATCCCATTGCAAATGTTCATACTTACTTACCTCCCTTATGATAATCCACACACGTGTATAAAGTTACAGAATTTTGGGCCGAATCTTTCATACTCAAAATTACCAAAATGTATTAGAAGGGCGATACAATGTCTCACAGATTTCAGAGTTGGAGTGGAATGTTCTGCATGAAATATGTAAGTTGCGAAGAGACTTCAACTGTATAAATGTACCATTTGTGGCAAAATCGGATTTTAGCTAAAGTAACTGGGAGGTTTTTGAACATTGTAAAACTCACATCATAAATCTGACATTCTGCATTGAAATCCAACCAGATGAGAGCGAGGCGGGGTCTAGCACCCCGGTCCAATCCAGTCAGTTAGCGGTGTGCTTAGTTAAGCCTGCCCAGCCATATACTTTGATAATGTCACTATGCATTACAAATAAGAGTCCCTGACAAGACAGACACTCTTCCTGACTTTCCTGCGCCGGCGTTCCTGTTCTATTTATCCTGCTGAGTCTAAATTCCAACTACAAGGCCTAAGCATTGCTGACCCTTCCAGCAAGGTCTCAATTCTAAAATTCCAAATAACCAAAGGGAGAAAGCTGTATTCTTTGGGAAGTATCCTGATACCACTAATTGCTGCCCACTAACTGCTGCCCACTAACTGCATCCAGCGGTAGCTGTGCCATCCAGTGACTAGAATTACCATCCGGTGACCCGACCATGCGCAGCTGTCTTTTGCCGAGCTGTCCTTTGCCAGGCGCGCTGCCTTGTGGCGACCAGAACCTGTTGACAGTCGAAAAATCCCAAACTAAAAGTGGACTGTAAGTATAATCCCTACCCCATAGAAATCCATAGTCTATCTTGTCTTACATTCGTCCTTATCCCACACTCTAAGCTATTCTATCTTTATCCTGATAACTTGTTAAAACTGTCAGAATTATCCGTGCAACCCTGCCCTTGATTTTAGTGCTAGCGCCATCTCTTCATTTTTTTGTCTGGTGTAAACTGTAAGCCCTTAGTTATATTTTGAGTAATCAACTAATTTACATGTATTTTATTGTTGGGGTTGAGCACTGGGGTGGTAAGGTTGACCTAGCAAATCAACCCTGGAGCTTACTGTGTGCCTCTTCAACAATATAGTCTAGATAATTCATTTCAAGTAACATTTGCCTTTCTTTCAAAACTGAAGTCTTCATTTTGACCGCTTTGTTTTCCGAAAACTGAACCCCATTTTAACCGGAAAATCTCTTTCAAAACTGCAGCTACCCCATTCTTTCACTTCTGTAATATCCCTGTGATGTACCCCTGTTCCCCAGACTAAAAGCCGCATCACGATTTGCAATATTTCACCCGTTTCTTAAAGAAACCGTTTGAGTAAATGTACACGGATTGAAAGTAAGTGCAACTTTTACACGTGTCATTTGGCTGCAATCCGTTTTGAACTTTCCACTCGTTTTTCGATTTGTATGCTCTTGGGGATCCATTGTTTGTGATTGTTAGTATCTTTGCATTGTTGCTTTAGTGAGGAATTGTATTTGTTTCAAGGTTTTTAACACACATTGTTTGTTTGTCCATTTCCAAGTGTCCTTTCATAACATTGCAAGGTGTTTCCCCTCTTATTAGGGGAGGAAAGGTTGGATTATGATTTCATTTCCTGCCTCTTATTCCTGATTACCTGTTGCTTCTTTGTATCCACTCAGAATTGATTATTTGTAGGTTGAAGGGAACATTGTAGGAGGAAATTCTAACTTGGGTGCTATCTTTCCTACATCAAAAGTGCTCCTATTCCCTGGTGTTTTGTATATGTTCCACTAGAAGGTTAAACCAAGTGCATTGCTTACATTCTCATTGTAATTATCACCCCATTGGTGATTGCTGCCACATATTAAAAATTGTATGATTTCTTTTGAATTTTAAAATAAATAAATATTGTATTTCACCAACCAGCCTGGTTCATGGTCTATTGTGACCCAGCGTATTTGAAAAGCGGATGTGATACGAGTTGTGTACCATCTCAAATTTAATCTCCATAAAATAAGGAGAAAAGCATCTCAGTTGTGCACTACATACTAGGCCGAGACCAAGGTGTGTGTCGCCTGATTGAAATCCTTAACAATAGTCTTGTAAATGTATGATGGGCTTGGATCTCCTGGCAAGCTGGCTCTGTTGCTTTTGTTCACTATCCTGGTGAATTCTTCTGTCAGAATTGGTGAGTAGTTGTTAAGTCTTGGAGTTGGTTCTGGCGTTGGCTGGTTAGGGACGTTTTTGGAGTTTTTGGACATGCTTTTGATAACTTGCTGGTTATTTGTGACTTTGTTTTTGAGGTGGTCTGCAAGGTCATCGCATAGTTTTATGTGAGGGTTTGGGTGTGGTGTTGCAGTCTGTTGGGTTTCTTAGCTCATTTATGATGTTGAACATCTCTTTCTGGGTTTTGCTTGATTTGTGATATGTTCATTGTAATTCTTTTTTGCTTTGAATATTTCGGCTTTGTATAGTCATATCTGTCTTTGGTATGTGAGTTCTTCTTCTTTTTTTTTCTGTTGATCGTAGCTTTTTCTGCATTCGTGTTCCAGTTTCCTGTTAGTTTTCTTCAGTGCTCTGAGGGGATGTATACGCTTTGGCCGTGGCACAATTGTCCGTGGCCAAATTGACCATGGTCAATTCGGTTGCGAAGCCAGTTTTGCTGCGTCCAAAAAGGCCCTAATTAAACCCCCCCACCGAGCCCTACTTACCTTTTTGCCGTCCGTGCACGTTTTTACCCTGCAGCGTCGGATCCGTCCCTGCTACAGGATCGGCTTTTTATTTATTTATTTATTTGGGACCCCCGCCTCTAGTCCTCCGGAAGCGGGGGACTCCCCGCTAGCCCCAAAGGCAATCATCACCAAACATGGGGAGCAGGGACAACTCCGTTACCCATTTTTGGTAGTGATTACCCAAATTTGTTGTTTCAAAACAACCAAATGTACTGGTGGAATTCAGCCAGTTGTACCATACGACCAATTTTGGTAATACCCTATGAGGTGGGTTGTGAACCATCTCGCCATTGTCTTCTTTAATGAAGGGTTGAAACATTTTTATGTTGCCAAGTGATCTATTTGGGGGTTTTCTGGGTTCTTTCTTTGTTGTTGGATGAGCGCATGGCGATGATTGATGGTTTTGTGGATTCCAGTTTGATGTTTAGTTCTGCAAAATTTATAGATATCCAGTTTCTTTTCGGAGTTGGAGGAGTTTTTGGGAGGTTAGTATTAGCATTGGCGGGTGGATTACAAAGGGTATTATGAGGTGGTTGCTCCAGAGGATCTGCATTGGGGTGCAGTTGTGACCAGGTTTGTTTTGCAAAGGATTGCATGTAGGGTTTGCCCTGCTCTGTATTGTTCCCATGACCAATCGCTATAGATGCATTGTTGCTAGTTAATTTGTTAGTGTTTTAGGTGAGTTGGTGTTTTCTTCTTCAAACTAGATGTTGAAATCTCCAAGTATGATCAGATGGTCATATTTTATGGCGGTGTTGCTGATGGCGTTCACAAGTGTGTCTGTGAAAGTAGGGTTGTATGTTGGCAGTCTGTAGATGAGTAGGAATGACAGGTTGGTTTGGTGGTCTAAAGCTAAGTGCAGAAGGAGTGATTCGCAGTTTGGGATGTTAATGGTTGTGCTGTTGTCATCTTTAGGTGATCTTTGTATGCAACGGTGAGACCCCCCTCCTATGTTGGCTTCTTTCAATTTGAAGTTGTTGGGTAGGGATTCTTATGCGAGTACCTTGATGTTTTGAGTTAGCCAGCTTTCGGTTTGGTGAGGAAAAGTATGTCTGATCCTCCATTACTTAAGAGTTTGTATATCTCTGCGGTCTTGACATTGACCTAGCATTGGCTAAGTTGCAGTGTATCTTTTTGTTCTCTGGATTTTGTTTGACTTTTGAGGGTAGCCTTGGTAATTTGAGCTAGTTTTGTTGCTTCTGTTTCTTCGTTGAGTCGATCTAGAAGGTTGCATTTTGAGTTGGTTTTCTTCAGGGTTGTCCTTCTGCTTGTGTTGATGATTTTTGTCTCGCTATTTTTTTTATGATGAACAGTGTGTTGAGTTTATTTTGTTTGGTTGTGCTTTTGTGTTTCTGTGGATTTCATGTCTGTCCTTTTGTGTTTCCAGTATTCCTCCTTACGTGTTTAGGGTGTTTGTGGGCGGTTGGTTGCGCAGGTCGGTAGTAAGATGATGGGTAGCGCGATAAGTAGAATGATTTTGGTCTTGTACCAGCTAATGGACTCTCTGCCAGTGGGCAGTTAGCTGTGCTGTTTATTGGTGTTGTGTGATGGTTTGAGATGGTTGTTTTTCTTTGGTGTGTTCTATTTGGGCTGCTTCCTGTGTGTCGGTCTTTCCTGATACAATGCATTTATGTGGTATGGGCTTGTTGGTTAGAGGCTAGGTTTGTTGTTGGAATCTGGCTGTTTTTCCAGTTATGGTAGTTGTCTGGGTGTTTTCCTGGTGGGGTGTCCAGTTTTTTTGTTTTCCTTTTTTTCCTCCTTGAATCCAGTTACACAGGGTTTGTGGCTGGTGGCTACTTTTCCTTGGTCAATGTCCCTTGTCTGTTGGCATTTCAATGGCAGTATTTGCTTGAGCTGGGTTGGTTTGCTATTCCAGCACAGAATGTGGGCTGTAGTTTGTGGAATGGTATTAAAAGGTTGTAATATTCCAAAAACCAAACTGTCCCAGGGGCAAGACCTATCTCAAGGGCCTAAGTATCCCAGTGCAAAGTATCTTAAGGCAAATTATCCCAGCAGCAAACATGTCCCATTATCCCAGGGGGTTGTTTTGTTGGTGTGGATTTCCTGTGGCGGAGGCTTTGCAGTTTTAGATGCTTGTGATGGTAAGGTCTTGCAATAGCAGATTCTCTGAGTGGTAAATCCTCACTGTGTTAGAGTCTCATTAGGCGTAAGATCCCATAACAATGGTTCCTTGCAGTGTCAAGTGGCTCAATGTGGCGTTGGCTTCCTAATATTTGGGCTCCACTTTGTTAGGGCCTTGTGGTTGTCTCTCAGTGGGAAAGTCTTGTGGTGTGGGAACCCCCGCTTCACAGTGGTAAAGTGCGAAGCAAGAAGTTCAAAGTGGCTTAACAACGTGAATCCTTCAGAGGACCACAGCACGAAATTACCTTTTTTATTTGTTTTAGTAAAATGAAGACTGGACTTTCCAAATGAGCGTTACTTGAATTTTAAAATATAAGACCCTATATGATTAATGTGTCTTCTCTAGCGGTGCACCCCCTTTTTTCAGTGCACTACCCTGTTTCTTGTTGCACCCTCAACAAATCTTCACTTTTGCATAGCTGCCAAGTTGCCCACTTCTATGCGGGTTTCCTCGAGTCAGTCCTGATTTTCTTTTTTACTACTGTTTTATTATTTTTTACCACTGCATGCTTGGACTTGGCCCATCCTTACAATGGGAAAAACGAAGCAACAAGTTCCAGCATGCAGTTGGTAAGAGGTGGAGGCTGGGGGCGAGGCAGAGGTAGTGTGGTGGGGGTAGCACAGGTGACTTGCCGGTAACAAGCATCCCCCAGTACTCGTGCACTGAGTCGTTTTAGACCACAGCAAAAGCCATATTAGACTGACTTGTTCATGCCCATGCTCTTGCTACCGCTCGCGTTTTCAAGCTGACAGCATAAAAGGTCAGATAATATATAACGGGCCATTATAGGCTGTCAGTACGTGGCGACATAGTCACAGATACACACATAGATGCTACTTGTTTGATGTCACTTGTCTAGCAATGTGAGAGAAACAGGGCTGTTTGCATAGATCTGTGTGTGCCAGTGATTCCTGGGCGCAAGGATTCGTCTGGATGGTGCTCCACTCAAGATTCAGGAGATGGGTTGGGAGGGGGGATCCGGGAGGCTGAAGCGGAACAAGCCCCTGTCAGACCTCTGAAACGTCCAGGGAACAGATAAGTACTTGCAATCCACCATCAAGTGGGCACTGCAAAGCCGGAAGGGGTTAGCGCATGAGTGGAGGGTCCTGTGTACATAAAAACCTTACGACCTTCCAACATTGGAACACTCTACCAGCAGGGGTCCATGTTCACATGATGGCCCAGGGGCTGTATCCTCACAGGATTTGCTCAGCCTGATAAAACTGACACCCGCAGACCAATCTGGTGCTTTGGGGGCCTCTGTGGGGCTCTCGGCAGCAGTGGCGGAGCGGTCTGGGTCGCTGACTGGACCTCCTATTGAACGATTGGGTGTATCAGAAGCCCTACCAGCATCTACGGTGGCGGATTCTCTGTTCATACTCTTCTCAAATCCATCGGATCGTGCCATCATTGAAGTTTTGGAGCACTCTATTGGCCGTTTATTTATGGAAAACTGCCAAGATCAAGGCAGGGAGATTCGGTTGGAGGGAACTGCTACGGTGAAGGGCGGTGAGGAGTCCTGCACTAGCTCGGAGAGTCCACTTGTCTCCTTGCAGATGGCTTACCCCGCCTTAGGGAGTGGCTCTCTGCTACAGAAATTTGCAGAGATTCCCGAAGTCACAGAAGTAATTCTGGAGCGCCGCGGCACCCAAGGGTCCAGTACTACCACAGAAGCGGCTCATAGACACCAAAACGGATCCTCTTGGGGCGGTCGGTGCCCAGTGTTGGTGAGAGATACATTACCCAAGGCTCTTAGTCCAGAGATGGAGCGTCAAGATTGGAGCTCTGCAATGTCTCCACTTTTGGTTACCAATGGGTCGTTGTGGTCAGAGGGGAGAGATGGCACGGATGAGACAGTACAGAGCCCAGGGGTTGTCTCCTGATCACCCCTCCATCCGTTTATGGAGAACTTACTGCAACGCCTGTATGACCTAGAAAGGACTATATGGATTCAAGATGAAGCTAGGACTATTGCCACTAACCGCTTGGATAAATGCCTGGGAATTATTCATTGGCTCCTTGAAGGATATTGTTGCCCAAAGGTCAGGCAAGTTGACGCTGTGAGACTGAGGCAGAAAATGGTGGAAAAATCAACGCAAACGTCTCAAATGCCTGAGGTAGTGCAAGGGGTTGCTGTTTTGATTCGAATTAACCAGCCACAACCTGCTTCTGTAATGGTAGCCACAGACCTCAGAGCTCCCCCATCAGCACCTCCAAGCGCAGTGGTGGTAGATTGCGGCTGTGGCATCTGTAAGTCTGAGTGTACTCCAAATGTGGGATTTGCGCCACAACATTTGGTGGGCACAGCTCACCAGATGAACTCTCCTGAGAAGGAATCGCCCCTGCCCTTCGGTGGCCTCATTTAAGGACTCTACATCTGATTTGCTGCAGGGTTGGTGATCTATGAACTTGTACTTTTAACTGCATGCCGCATGGCAATAAGAATGCATGCAAACTTGCCCTTGTCAAGGCCCTGTCGTAAATACTGGAAGTAAATTATGGTGTTCTTGGATTCAGTTTTTAAGACCGGTCCTCTGCACGATTCCAGACATGACCTCATTGTAGGTAATGTAGCTGCTCTTATGCTATTCGCTGGGGCAAGGATGCAGGAGTGTAGTCAATTGCCTTTTGATAAACAGCTAATTCTGGATTTTCCTAGCAAAGTTTTAGACCTCGCTCTGAAGGCACCTTTTCCCGCAGTGAGTAGATTTATATCACATGGTGCCTCGTGGAGAGCGTTTTGTTGCATTAACTTTGCCCACCTCCCCCACACCCAGAGTTTGATGTTGCTTCAAGTGTCAATGTGGCGAGTTTCGAGGCTTAGCACAAGGCCCCCAATCGTTTTAATGGTTCCGATCCATCCTTGATCCAACATGCCCCTACAGGCAGGAAGCTTTTCGTCCGTCTGATAACCCCCCTGTTGGCGACCCTCTCAAAATTCTATCGTGGAATATTAATGGGCTTGCTAATAAACACTCGGATCCCGATTGGCATGAACTAATTGACAATCATATGGTTATATGCCTGCAAGGAACTGGGTTGATTGGCTCAGTCCAGAAGTCCAATTATTATACTCACCAAACCAGCAGTTAAAGCGAGTAGAGGGAGACCAAAAGAGGGATGTTAATCTGAGCCCTCTTGCAAGCAAGTGGAACTGGAATGTCTGGATTTTCTCTACATGCTGCTGGATATATATATATATATATATATATATTTATTTTACATAGCCATGGTAGTGGCTGTGTAGTTATGGTTAAGTTGATGTGCTGTTTCCATAGGAAGAGCACTATTTGGGCCGCCTATAACTCCACTCCCCCTGGACGAATCCTCTCCAAACTTTGCAAAAAAAGTATATGGCCCACTCTGAATTTTTCTCCAAAGTTTGGTGATGTTTGGTCCGGGAGGGGGAGGTGTTGACTTATAGGGGGTGTCCCAAAACGTGTTTTTTTCCCATAGACTAAATGGGGGAAAAACTTTGCCTACAGGCCAAACCACTGGACAGATTTTCACCAAATTTGCGGCGAGGCAGGGGCTTGCTCCCGAAAGCGTGCTTTTGTAAATTTGGTGACAATCCGTCCAGTAGTTTCCTTTTAAAACTACCAAAAAGTAGGTCACACTTCTCTGTTCGCTCCGCGGACAAGATACTGATTGGCTAAGGGGCTGGCGTCATTACCGCAGACACGTGATGTCTCCGCTGATTGGCTGCAGTGAGCCGTGTTGTGCGTCAGATTGTTTGGATGCGCCCCATATCTTGGATTCGCCAACAGCACAGCGGCGACCAGAGCCGAAATGCCTTTTCGGAAACTCTTTTGGTGTGTCGGAGTGCTTGGGGAGGTTCAGAGAGTAAGAGATGGGTGAAATACTGTATTTGTTTAGGCAGTAGGTGGTAATGATGCATTCTCTATGCCCGCCTTGTCCGGGATGTTTGTAAGTACTGAAAATGAGGGGTCTCATAAGGATAGTGCTTCAGTCCGTGCTGTGCGCAGGCAACTTGAAACTGTTCTAAGGACACGCGTGGTGTTAGCGAATATTAAAATTGAGTACATGCCATAGTTAACATGTTTGTTTCTATGGGTGTCCTCCTGATTTATACACCACCATGGGTGTGATATGCTGCAGTGGTTGTGGCGAGGGTCTAGAGTCTTGGGTGCATGGCCGTAGGCCGTAGGCCATACTCCCAAGACTCTAGGCCCTGGCCACAACCACCGCAGCATATCACAGGAATGGATACACCTGTAGTATTGCTTATCGATCAGATGGTTGTGGGGAGCGTGTACAGTCTTGGGTGCATGGCCCAAGGCCATGCACCCAAGAACAAAGTTATAAACACTGGAGTTATAAGCCACTGCACACCCATGCATTCAAATATCTATGGACATACACCTAAGACTCTAGGCCCTGGCCACAACCACTGCAGCATATCACATGCACCCAAAACCAAATTTAGACTTAGTGAAGTTAGAAGCCCCAATGGGTGCGATATGCTGTGGTGGTTCGGGCCAGGACCGAGAGTCTTGGGTGCATGGCCAAAGGCCATGCACCCAAGACTGAAGTCGTAATCAGTGAGGTTATAAGTCAGCATGGGTGTGCTGTGGTGCGGTGGTTGTGTGCACACCCTAGATTCTTAGTTGCATGGCCGCAGACCATGCATCCAAGAGGAAACTTATAAGTAGAGAAATTATAAGCACCATGGTTTTAATATGCTGCGATGGTTGTGGGTAGGACCTATAGTCTTGGTTGCTTGGCCGCAGGGTGTAGGTGGTAGGTTATACATCAGACGCTAGGCCCTGCCTACAGCCACTGCACCATATTACTGCCACAGATTAGACGTATATATTCGAATATGTATGACATGTGTGAAATTATACTTAGTGTTTACTTTTGTTGAGATTCCATATATTTCTTACGTGACTTTAGTACTTGGCGGAAATATCCTTTTTTAAATTTCTGTGATAAAAGAAAAGAGCATGTTGGTGTTTGTATTTTATAAAGACTTATTACATTGTATAATACACATTTTTACCCTCATATTTAGTTTACAAACCAGTGTACTGTGCATTTTGCTCAGTTTCTGTGTTTGTTTTTCAAATCCTTGGGACTGGGGGAAAAAATCCTTGTCGGATTAAAAAAAAACTTAATTTGCTATGCTACAAACTATTTCTTTGTTTCCTTTAAGTGTTCACTTGTTGTTTCTGATTAATGTTATGTCTATTGGCTTGTTGCAGATTTTTTAAAACAGTTAGATACCTGTTGGCGTATTCTAACTGTGCATTTTTTTGTTACAGATCTGTGGTATTCATTTATCTGTGTGGTTGTTATACACTCTTGGGCAGTTAGATACCTGTTGCTGTATTATAACTGTTTATAGTCTTTTACTTGAATTTTTGTTAATGTTGAAGTGCACATTAGTTATTAAATTTTGCCTTTTAAGAATATTAAATAAGCATTATTATTATTATTTGTAAGATTAGCTGGCAATCTCTGCTTTAGAGGAATGGTGCTATCATTACATTCGTACCATCCACATTTCTTTTTAATGTGTGCAGTGTAGTGACCTGCATTGGTTGTAGCTCCTGCATGGTAGATTATACCTATTGTTGTAAAGGTTTTCTTCCCAAGTGACACTTGACTGTGTGTGAATCCAGTCAGCTTGCAGTTGTTTTTGGTACCATCTGCATTGTAACGTTGAAGCATAAGTATTATGTAGTTACTATGTGTTTGTATCAGTAAGGTGGAGCGATTATCTGAATTGCACATAGTACATAATCTGCCATGGTTTGCATTCTGTAGAAGTTGCTGAAATGGAATGGATTCACAATTAGATATGGATACATACACAAATCACTCATTTGGGATTTGTTCCTGTATGATATTGTTACAGAGAGTGCATGTATGTTTCCACGTGTATGAAATCTGCAAGATTTCATTTCTAGTTATGTTTTTGTTTTCCAGTACTTGTAGTAAGTACATTAAACTCGCAAGAAGAACCACAAGAATTTCTATAGTGAATCTCACCATTCCAGCACAGTAGTCCAATTCTTGTCTTATTCCGTGAACACTGTATGTGTTGTCAGGATGGTTTGTTGCGTTTCTATGAAGGACTAACATTTGCAAACACAATTGGTCTGTACTGTGTAAGTAAATATTGTTAACAATTGGTGGCAATTGAAATAGATTATTCATTGCTACATTTGCATAGCAGCTTACACCAGTTTCATTTGACAATTTGAATGGACCAGCTAGTTCTGTCTCTGAGTGCTTTTTTCTGAGTTTTTCTTCCTTCTTTGAAGAAGTACCTGATTTACTTTCCCTAATAGGTTCTTCTTTGCTTGTGGTAATTGATGAAGTTTTAGCTTCTTTTGTTTTCTTTGAAGGATTTGCCGTCGGATTCTGTTGCATTTCTGTTTGAATTAGTTTTCTTTTACCACGTTTTACTCTTTCTGGAACAGGATATGATTTCAGATGGGGGGTGTACAGTGAACGCAGTCTATTGTATTCTAAAATGCAAGGAATATCAGCGTTCAGTTTACTTGCATCAAAGTTGATTAGAAATAGACCGTCAAGTGTACTTAAGCTTGATAGTGCTCAGGCCTTCTTTAAAGACTGTTTCCTATATCTATCAATGCTTTGTCTAGGGTAAGACCTTGGGATTTATGAATGGTGACTGCATATGCAAGAGTTAGATAAAATTGTTCTCTACGTACATAAATGTCTTTGAAGAGAAGGAATCGAGCAGTTGAGCGCCCTATCCTTTTGAGTTCTGAAAGTTTGTCGAAGCTAATATTGACAAAATTAATGTTGTTGTCACGTGGGTATGTTTGAAAGCCAAAACCTGTACCCACTGCCCCATTAACTAGCCCTTGCTCCACATCCAGGTTACGTTTAAGCATTACTCTACAATTTAAGGATAATTTTAATATTTTTTCCAGCCCAGCTGTGTTGGAGATTGAATTTTCTAAGGTATTTAGTCTTGTTGTGGCTTGCTCACACATGGGTAGTGGCATACCATGTACGTCCAGTTTATTTCCTATGCTGCCAACAGTTTTACGGCAGAGTTTGTGTCCTAAGGTTTTAAAAATAGGCTCACCTTTCACTGGTGTCAATTGTAGAAGATCTGCAAAAACGATAATGTATTTCCCTGCAAATAGTTCTTCGTAGTTTGTTTTAAGTACTTCTTGCAATCTGAGGTGAATCAAAGCCAACATTAGGTTGGAGACCATGCTCACTTCATCTATTAGTAGCATTTTTATGTGTTTTAATACTGCGTAGTTCCCTTGCAGCTTCTGCAGAAAGTTTGTAATAGTCAGAAAAGTGGTGTTCTACTGGAAGGAGTAGTAATTGGTGTAAAGTGACCCCGCCTATGTTGTAGGCAGCTAAACCTGTGGGAGCAGTTACAACAGCTGACAGTTTGTTGTTTGTCAGTTTGTTTGTCAGTTGTAGGCAGCTAAACCAGTTTGTAACTTTTCTGCAGAAAGTTGTAATAGTAGAATAGTGGTGTTCTACTGGAAGGAGTAGTAATTGGTGTAAAGTGACCCCGCCTATGTTGTAGGCAGCTAAACCTGTGGGAGCAGTTACAACAGCTGACAGTTTGTTGTTTGTCAGTTGTTAAAGGAACTTGCTGATGATTTTGATTAAGAATGTTTTTCCTGACCCAGCTTCACCACTGACGTACAGCAGTATAGGTTTGTAATTTTGGCAGGTGCATTCTTTATTTTCGTGTTGTACACCATGTGCAATTTGTTTTGTTACTTTTTCAAAAATGGTGCGCTGATCTTTAAGTTTTGCTTGTTGTACATTTAAGTCTTCTATATCTTCTTCATAGTGACACATGGTGTTTTCCACTTCTGTCATAGCTAATTCTGCCTCATTTGCTATTAGTGGCTGTCCTAGTGGTTCTTGGCTTCCTGTTACAGAAGGTTGACTACTATAGGAAGTGTCCTTATCTAGTTGGGCCTGAAGTAGTTCTTCGTGTTGCTGTTCATTGTGCAACATTGTTTTGTACTGCGTAAAGTTCACATCGGTGATGGCGCTTTCATTTGCTTTGAAAGCATCTTCATAGCAGTCATAGTTATCTAGTATCTCTTCCTCTTTTCTCCATGGTTTAAAAAGTTGTAGCAGAGACATGTAATATAGTTATTTTTGTTGAGGAGTTTTTAATGACAATTTGACATGATTAATGAAGCTTTGTCTGGTAAGTTTCACTAAACTGCCTTCACAATCTGTCACTCTATATCTACCTTTGCTTTCATCAAGTTTTATATTATTTTAGTATGCAAAGATTTGAGCTATGTGTATTATAGACACATGGTTTCCAAAGTGGTACTCCTGTTCGGATAGTATGTGTCCAGTAAATATTTTTTTAAATGTCTTGGCATTTGGGATCATTTCTGGAAATTGTTTCTATGTCCTCATATGATTTCAGAACTCTTTTTTTAGATTTAGCAGGACCAAGACTTAGCCATACTATGTTGTCTGATTTTTCCATACAGAGCTGTACCGGTTAAACGATCTACTGCTTCATAGGCGCCACATTCTCTATGAGAGAGCATTTTTATGCCTAGGCTGTACAATTTCTGAGATAGTGCTTTGTCTGATGATGGGTCATTCCAGAGGTCTTGAAGCTCTGTTTTTTCTGCTTTTGTTAAGTAGGCTGTAACATATCGTGCAACTGCAGTGGAATTGTCTGCAATGTACTGCACATCTATGTTTGCATTCCATAAGAGGGCAATGATTGCATTGTAATCATTGATATATTTTGATTCTTCTGTTCTTTTTATGTAATACGTGTTCTTAGGTGATTTACCTTTAACACTATGTCAAACTGAAGACATGAAGTTGTTCACTTCACCTGTTTCTGTAACTGGTCTAGGGAAACCAAAACAGCATTTGGTGTAGTATTTCCCTTTGCTTTTGTATTTGCGATGACAATATTTGCCACATTTGTGTCTTTGAAATTGTAAAATCTGTCCATGCAGGTCACTATGTGTCCGTTGTGAAGGGATTTTACAAGTGACATATTTTTGGATGAACTGCAAAACAGTGGCATCACTGTTGTGACCAAATGTAGGTGCACCTTTGATCCATAAAAGCATGTGAATATGTGGTGCTCCTCTCGCTTGATATTCTTTTCTCCAAAAGAAGTGTTTCACTTCTCCGAGGGGAGGAATAGTTTTATTACAAATAAAGTGTAGCATAGCAATGAAACGATGATGAAAATATCTTGACGCATTAACTGGATCTAGAGAACAAAGTTCCCCAGGTGTTAGTATATCTATGTTGTTTTTTTTTTTGTTTGATATGCATAGGAACTCATGTAAATCTTCCCATGCATACTCTGCACAACTTAGTGTAACAAACCAAGTCGGTGGTCCAAGGTTTCTGATCATACAACGTACGTGTCCGTGCCGTCGGAACCAGTATTCTTTTGTACAAGGCATGTTTGCAAACAGATTTGTTATACTTGATTGTAAAACCTCATCTTTTTCTTGTACTTTTTGTACTAATTGCGTAGCTGAGATATTTTGAAAGTGGGTTCCAAATTTCAAAATGTGTGCAACTCCGTAACATAGGGTTGCTAGTTCACTTTCAAAAAGTAGGTGGAATATGTATTCCACATTTTGTCTAAATCTGAGCTCTTGAGAATACATTCGTAATGAGCGGTATTCTGATGCCGTAATCTGAGTGGGTCTCTCATCGTATCTTCCGCCTTTGCCAGTAGGAAGTAGCAGTGCAAAAGCACGTGCTTCTATATTTTTTTCCCATATGCTCATTGGTGACCCTTTGGTAAGTTTCTAGTGCATCATCAATACTTTCATTGGAATGCAATGGATGAATTGTGTAATGGTCCAAAAGAGTGGATACTGCATCAGGATCCAGAAGTTCAAAATAACCAGTTTCTGATGACTCTTGAATTATTTCAGTTGTTTCCCTTAAGCTTTCTTCAATTTTTATTTCTTTGTTGTATTCGTTATTGTCTTTCAGATATTGCAAGGCTTGTCTAACTTTATGTAAGTCCACCAGTTGTTGCCAAATTATTTTGTCTTTTGTTGGTACACCATTTACTAAGACAATTAAAGAATGCTCTATTGGACGTTGCACTCCTAGAGTGTGTACATTTTCTGTCAGATCTAATGGCAAATAAACTACTTTGCCACGAATGCCTTTCACCAATTCTGAGGGAGGTAATTTTGCTGTTTTTGGTTGAAGGCGTATTATTGCTTGAAATGGGTGGTGAACTGTTTGAATTATGATGCTCTCATACAAATTGAGTTGTTGCCGGTGTTTTGGTAGTGGGAATAATTCCAAATTATTTGTGATGGCACATGAAGGAGTTTGGTTGTTGTCCAGTTTGGTAGTGCAGTAACTGCAACATATTAGGGGTTCACTTATTTGGTATTTGTTTTCTGCTAAAAGGTAGAGCGCTAATTCAAACCATTTGGAATCTCCATTGTCTTTTATTTTGTATGTTACGTCTATAGTTTTTGTGTTCCTTTTGTAAAACGTTCTGCGGCAACACACACACACATGGTTTGGTACTTCAGCCGATGCACTTTTAAATTTTAGTATTTCTTTTTTGTATGTGTGTAATAGAAGGTTGCTATGTGCAGAATTGTTGCTAGTCTGTTCTAAAACTATTGCATTTTGTAAGTGGCTTTCACTTCCAAAATATTTTCTCTGGATACGGTCTATTTCCTTTTGTAGGTATTTGGGTGTACCAGGTAGAAGAGTGTTATTTAAATTGGCTAATTCTAAAGCTGGACTTTTAGCATAGTACAGTTTATACACTAGATTTCTTACATTTGAATGATTTATTGATATCCTTTTGATATCATGGAAGGTGCTTTTGCAAATAGGTCCTGAAATGCAGGCTAATGAATGTCCTTGTAGTCCTGTTTATTTGCGCACTGGGCAGATATCCATATTTTGCAGCACTTTCATTTTGATTTTGTCTTTACCTTTCACATACTGATTGAGGAACTGACGTAAAGATTTGAACAATTTGTTAGGAATGCCACACACTGACATGCATGGCCATTTGTATACTAGACGGTCTGGTTCAGTCGAATGTAGAGGTAATTCTGAGTTTTCAGGGGATACTTTGGTAAGCAGTGTTTCTTGTTCCATGATGGTATTATTGATTTTTTCATACCCTCGTCCACTGATATGGATGGCAATTGTGTTTGTTTGATTTTGTTTGTATGCTTCTTCATTAAAATGTGGTTCTGTGAATGTTGTGTGACTCAATTCACCTCCACAAATATTTAAGAAGGTATTTTTGTTGACATTCCGTTTATTGATAAATTTCTTTTGTAGTTTAGTACTTAGTTTTGTTAGTGGTTTCATCCTATTTAACACTAAAATAAATAACTTCCTTTTCAGAAGGATTGCACTGTCTACGAGAGCTTGTAGGATTAATTTTCTACGGTAGGTTTTAAGTGTTGAGGATGATTTCGGTCCTCTTCTTATTAGATTCTGAAGGACCCTGTGGCAAAACATTTTTGCTAAAACCCTTTTTTTTTTACTATGGGTTCTTGTTACTATATCGGGATTAATAGGAGCATTGTTAGCAGTACCGGTAGCCGATTTTGTAAAGCGTTTTCTGTTTCGTGCCACATTTTGCTAGAGGAGCCAAAGTTTCGGTAGTTGAACCTTCCTTTTGACTGTATTAGCTGTTTTGTTCCAACATTCTCTACAAGCTCTGCTACAGATGGATGCTTACTTTGGACACTTTTTTATTTTCATTTGCTCTATTTCTGCGTTCCTTTCTACAGAATTGCTTTTTGGTAGGCATTCTTTGGGGTCTGTTGAAAAAAAAGAAGGCATGGTTTGGTCTCTTGTACAATGTATGTATGCTGTGTGCATGCGTGCATGAGTGTGATGGGGAAGCTGCTTGTGGTGGTGTGTGAATGTGCATTGGGCAGTTACAATGAGTTGGGAAGGCTATTTTTCGGTTTGTATATGACTACACTGTGCTTCAGATGAGTAGAAAGTGAGCTAGTGGTGAGGTGAAGCATTAATAGTAAACGTAATGGTATAAAATGAAAACAGCTATTTTTTTTCTAGTACTAACATTCTAAGGCTTCCACATGTTGTTTGTGTTCCAAAAACACATGGATTTCTGAGCCATTCTGCTTGTTATTCTTTCTTTAATAAATAGGGATTTGTGGGTAGAATGGTTCAGAAATCAATGTTTGTTTTGGTGCGCAAATTACATAAATAACCCACACAGTCTCTTTGAGCAACAGTAAGAATATAAAGGTAGTACTGTACTTACTTTTTTTTGCGGAATGACCAGGTTTCTTCGGATATGTCGTCTGCAGTGTAGATGCTGTTGATTTTCAGGAGAGTAGTCTTCACTGCAATTGTAAAAGGAAGAAGTTAGGAACTTTGTGTATTTAAAGCACTGATGTTACTGTACACGTTCATTTTGCACCTTTCGAAGTATTCTCCTTTGATATCTCAACACAGTGCATGTGTGCATTTCATTTCACTATGTGCTGCCTTTATATGTTGTTTGCAGTATGTTAGTTGAACCTGATTCGCAAATGAGTCCAATTTTCAGTTTATGAAAATGCCTTGTTTTTTTTTAAGCTGTGTTGTCAATAGTAGTGAAGTTTGTAAGTGATGGGTCATTATAGTAGATGGGGGAAAAATTTCACTACTTTCATATAAGTACGAATCCGAAAAATCGGGAGACCCTCAGAGGGAGATGTCACCACAGCAATCGGGAACGTTTATTTTTCTCATACGATCGCATTGGAAGTAGCATTAATTTAGGCGGTACACAGTAAAAAAATTGTGACATTTTCTAATGGAAAATCGAGTTTCGCGCCTAAATCGGGAGGGTTGTTACGTATGTATAGTTATGCGGGAGACAGTAAGTAGTAGTGCGCTTTGTCAATGAAAAATCGGAAGTCTTGCACTTAAAGGGTGAGCCTTGGTATGAATTGGTTAGCAGATTTAGTGGCATTAATTTGTTTAAATGAAATCATAAGGGTTGCACAGCACATGTTCTACGATTAAAATATGCATACCTGTACTTAGTACTCGTGCATCTGCGCATGCATGGAGCTGTACGTAGAAATCCGTGACACCTGCACAGTAATTTTTGAAGTAGGTGCTTTGCAATGATATGTGACTTGCATTTAGAGTGATCAATAGTACATTTGAAGTGTGAAATTTTGATGATGGAGTTAGATGTAGAGATGTTGAATGTGATTGGTGGATGGCTTTGTGACTGCTTAGCTGTGTCCAATGAGGGAATGGACTCGCGAGTGATGTGGAAAGGGTAGAAGGACTGGCTAAGAGTTACGTGCTGCACATAGACAACGCTTGTCCGTGGGTAGGGCGTGCCACATACAGGGTTCTACAGCAAATCCAGCATGGAAAGGGGTCTCTAGGCATCAGCCAATCGGATGTTCACATTGTTCATTTGTGTCAAAAGACGGTGCGTGTACTGAAGATGGCAGAGGTGGAGACAGTCAGGGTTTTGGTGCTCGGGGATATTTTTGTCCATGGTTTACAGCACTATTCCGAAAGTAGGCATGTGGCACACAGATGTGAGAGGAGTGGAGGTGGTGTGGAGCGCCGAGACTGATCGCAATGTTGCAGCAATTCTCAAGTTTGCAGAGATATGCGTAGGATGACCTGTCCCGATGTGATACTTTTGCACTACGGTGCTTGCCATTTGGGCTACGTGAGTTCATGTACTTTGTTGGGAGATTTGGAACAGTTGGTGCAAGCAGTCATTAACCTCTTTCCAACTGCGAGTAATTTTTTCTGGCTTACTCCCTAGAGGAAAATAGGACAACGGTTCTGTTTTCTGTCCTGATCAAAGTATTGGGAGGTGTAACATCAATCACGGCATGCATGCTTTCATGTTACGAGCTGGTATGTTTTTCTGCAGCCACGAGAACATTGTTCCTAGAAATGCGGCTTATTTTGAAACAGATGGTGTAGTGTTATCTTCTTTGGGAAATGCCATGTTATTTTGGAATGTAAGGCTTGCTTTGGAGAAGGTTCTGTAATGATTGTAAGAGTAAAGTAAGAAGATTCTTTTTTTTAAAAAAAGGTATCCTGTAAGGCATCTGCCCAAAAAACAACAGAAAAAGGCTCTTTTCAGAGCCCACCTTAAAGGGGAAAAAGGGAATGATATTTAAATGTACAGTCTTCATGCTCAGATCCTCTACGTGTCCGTGGACATGGCGGTAGTCTGCAGGCAGCACATATTACCAACAGGGTTTCTGGGGTGGAGACGCATGCAGATGAGAATGTGCGAAGCTAGGGATTGGTCATTAAAGTTCAGTGGGTGTGTTCTGAACGGAGAAATTTAGTGAGAACGTCTTTTACCTGACAGGAGACCAGACTGCCATGGCTCTGTGTGCTCAAACAGATTATCTGGATTTTGGGAGACTCGTGGATACATTGGTTGAAGGTGCATGCAGACAGTTGCAGATCTTGGATTTTCTCATGTGGAAGTGCACTGGCATGGAGTGCGTGGAATGAAGTGGCTGGAATAGGTACCTCTCTGTGCTACTTTACAGACAGAGCGTCATCCTGATCTAATTATCATTCATTGTGGAGGAAACAGTTTAGGCCATGTCTCTGGAATTTCTTTGCAATTTGCAATGAAGGAAGGACTTGCGAAGGTCATGGACATGTTTCCAAATTGCCAAATAGTTTTTTCCCGTATTGCACAAAGACAAATATGGCTGCATTTTTCTGCATTTGGTCCACAAATGGAGAAAGCGAGGCGCAATGTCAATAAGGCTGTTTGTGCCTTTAAGAGATGTTGGCATGTCCTCATTCCACAATGAAAACATTTTGTTTCGTAGCACTTTTATTTTTCGCAGAGATGGGAGTCCATCTCACATATGTTGGCAATCAGATTTTTCTTCGCAATGTACAAAATGCATTGCAACCTTTTTTGGATTCATAGTCACCTATTTGGCAATCAATTTTTTCAAATCCACAGTTTTTGAAACACACAAAACACCACAGAAAGGCTCTTTTCAGAGCCACCACTTCCTCCCAGCAAAAAGTGCATTGGTTTTGCTCCGCTTGCACCCTCTATTTTTGTGCGTGCTACGACCGTCCGCAGACTTTTTGAAAAAGGCGCGGGGGCCTACACCGGTCACTTGATAGTTCTGTTGTTATACTGAGAAAGGCGGCTCTGAAAAGAGCCTTTTTTGTAATTTTTGTTGTTTTCCAGTTTATTGCTTTTTAGCACACAACACACTAGGAGAGGAGGGTAAAGGAGGGTAAAGGAGGGTAAGGAAGGGACACCAACCACAGGGATAAGAAAGGGCAGGTGGAGAGAGAAAGATGTAGGGTGGCCTTTACTTAGGTAGGGAGCCGTTCTTCTGGTGCTTCGTGACCGTAGTCTCAAAAGCACTTCAAAGACTCTTCCCCCCAGCAGAGTACTGCGTCGCAGTACATACACAATATTGTGACCCTCTCAAGGTAAGGGTCAACAGCATCGCAAATGGCCTGTGAGGCAGCTGGAGGGATGCGCTCCCCCACAGGAGTGTCTTTTGTGGTGAGAGGATCAGACACGGAGGATGCTGTGGAGGAACTCGATCTACTACGTTCTTCACATGGTACCACCTTGCGAATGTCCGCACTTTGGAACAAAGTTAGGTGTCGCTTCATGGTTGTCGTACCAAAGCTGTACGCACCAGGTCTCCCGCGACTCAGCACCAAGTTGCACTGCTTACACCTGACCTGGTTCGCATGTGCTTTTGGTACGTTTCCAAAAACGGTAAACAACCGCCACACCCACGACTCCCGGCGAGTGCTTGTAGTGCGGAGTTCCTCCACCTCATTCTCTTCTTCCTCGCTCTCTACATCCTCACCCGTATTTCCCTCTGCAGGCCCTTGGGGAGGTGGTGGAGGGTTTGGGGGTGGTGCTGAGGCTAATGAAGCAACAGCAGCCATGGATGCCATAAGGATTTATCAGCTAATGTTCTGTACAGCAGTAAAGGCAGCACAACTCAATCTGCTATAGCCAGAAGCACAATGAAGATGAGCTCGGGGGTGTGGCCATTTATAGGGGACGGAGGGGTGCAGCTCGTGACCATATCGATCACTCAAAAGCGTTGCAAAAATTCTAAACAATACATTGAAAGTTAGGGCCATTGTATGGGACATGTGAAATTGTGATCTTATACTGTAAAACAATTTCCCATGTTTGTATAAGTTCTTTTGAAATGATGCGGAAGCAGACAAACTGCGCAAATTAGTCCACACGCTCAGCGTGGGTGCGGTCACATGATGAGGTTGTGAACATATCCACGAAGGAAATGGGTGCCCGCTGGACACCAAATGCAGAGTGATGGACGTACACATGCGCGCGGGAGTTGTACGGAGAGTGTTCGGGTCCTGAAACTAATTAAAAGTTGCGACACAAGTGAGACGGACAGTTAGGGACAGGCGCGATGGTCGCAGTACTTATGGGTGTGGTGTGGTGTGCATGTGCGTAGATGTTCTGCTGACTGCACGGCCAGGTGCAGTGTCCTTAGGACACCTCATTTTGTTTGACTACAGACATGCCGGACACCACGCCTGTTCTACGGACAGTTCCATCTTGGCTGCGGACGGTACGGATAGGTATAGTGTTTTTGGGACACTCCCATTTTGTTCATTTACAGACATCCCGGGCACCTGGTGTGTTCTAAGAACATGTTTTATCTTGGTTGTGACCAGTACAGGGAGGTCTAATGTCCTTAGGACGCCCCCATTCTGTACATTCACGGACAACTTGGACACCTGGTGCATTATAAGATTAGTTCCATATTGGTTTCGATTGGTACGGGTAGGTGTATTGCCCCTACAACATCCACAGTATATTGATTACGGCCAGCCCGAACAGGTGTGCTGTCCGCGGACATTTTAACTCTTTTTTTAAAAAAACAACTTTTTAATCCAAAACATTCCTCTACAACTAACATAAACAATTTTTTAATACACACACATACATCAATCAAGAGAAATACAGGGGGAAGCAGATACTGAAACGAATATAGGGGAATTGGGGTTTAACACGGGCTGGTTGTGAGGGGATGAAGGGATGGATGTTTCGTCAAAACGTTTATGTTCCTCTTGAGAGTTTGGGGATGGGTCACTAGGAAATGGAGAAGGGGGACAGGTACAAGTGGGATAGTGGTATCTCATTGTTCCTCTCACGTACTCTTCCACAAATTGCCTTAAGCTGTTAAAATTCTCATTCAGTATGGCCATTTTCTGTTCTATCCGTTCCAGGCTGTCTTGCCCTGTGTCCTTTGGTGCACTTTGTTCTTTTTTTACCTGTTCTGTTAAAAATGAATATATATATATATATATATATATATGTTACAAAATGCCCATAAAATACTGACTGTTTATTTGCTTATGCAAAGAAGTCTGTACCATTATTATCGCCATCTTCCAACATTTCCCCACGCGGAAAATTCTCCTCCAACCACTCCAAAGTACTGCACATTTCTGTATCAAAACAACAGAAATACATTATTTTTTCTGTACCTCATACAAAAAAGTACACACACACATTAAAGAAAAATGAAGTTCACTTACTATTTTCTTGTAAATTGTCTTCGTTGTGCTGTGTGCGTCTACTGTCGCTCCTGGCTGCACAGTTTCTGTGAGGTAATTACGTTGGAGGCATATCTTATTTTGTTATGGTATAATATAATCCATTTCATTCTACATGGTATTTAAATGCATGGGTAATGTGTGAGACGTGTACGTTTAATTGGTTACTTATTAGTACTTACAATGTGTTTATGTGTTCTTTTTTAAACTTGTGAATTTCTCATCTGGCACAATAGTACAATTTCAGATACCCCGACTGTTTGGGTAGTGTTGATCTCGTCCGCGCCCGTCTGCAGACAGGCGCTCAGTCTGTGTCTTTCAAATATCATTAGCGAGGGGTGTTCGGTATGTTCTATGTTACATGTATATAAAGTAAGGGAATTATAATACATATCTCCCAAATTCACATGATGAAAGTGTACATTCAATAAAAAAACTTTAACGGGATGTTATGAGTAAGTTGCCCTACTAAAAAAACTATGACATTCACTAAAAAACTTTGTTGAAGGGACGTTATGGTTAAGTTGCCCTACTAAAAACCCTTAAATTCACTAAAAAAAAACTTTGTTAAAGGGATGTTATGGTTAAGTTGCCCTACTAAAAACCCCTAAAATTCACAAAAAAAAACTTTATAAACGTGACGTTATGGTTCAAAGTAAAACCGAAAACCCCCTGAAATTCGCCAGTTATGGTAGGCTAAGCAACCATAACTGCCCACACCATTGTGCACTGCTAACACTAACACCCAGGACATCAAAGATGACCTCACAAATGTCATTGATGACATCACTGATGACATCACATGTGTAGCCCCTTCGTTTTTGTTCACTGCCATATCTAGGCCAGGTGGGTTTATTGACTGACAGTCAGAAACGTAACTTTCAAAAGGTATTACATTTATAGATATTGCTATTCTCACAGGTTCATACACTACTTTCCTTAGAATTTAATCGCATCTTATGATGTACATGTATAGGGGAAGAAGCAGCCCTGAAATAAAGCAATCATTTTTGTGCGTGAATACAATCATGTAGATTATACACAGTTGCTAATGGTACTGCCTCTTGTATGCTTACTTTTCTCTCCATATATAAGCCCCATCTTTGTATACATTGCAGTCTATTTATGTTTTGTGTGTATTACTAGAAATATGTAGTAAGTGATGCATTATTAGCAACTTAGTACATGTTTCACAGACCAAAAAAGTGTGATACAGAAACATTCACCTTTTTATTACAACTTTGGAAGTACAAACATAGCACCTCTGTGGTGCATGCTGCAGCCAATAGCTACATTTCTGTATGAGTAGGTTCCTGTACTAGAAAGAACACTGCAATGGAATTTTCTTTAGAACACTACATTGCGTGATGAAGTATGTAATTTATGACACATGTCCCGATAATCCCTGATACTTTTTTGCTAAAATGACATTCACAACCCCTCGTCTGAAAAGTAAATGCACATGTGATGTCATCAATGACATTTGTGATGTCATCTTTGCTGTCCTGGGTGTTAGTGTTAGCATTGCACAGTGGTGCAGGCAGTTATGTTTGCTTAGCCTACCATAACTGGCGAATTTCAGGGGGTTTTCGGTTTTACTTTGAACCATAATGTCACGTTTTATAAAGTTTTTTTGTGTGAATTTCATAGGTTTTTAGTAGTGCAACTTAACCATAACGTCCCCTTAACAAAGTTCTTTTTAGTGAAAATATATATATATATATATATTTCTGAGGCTTGTGGAATCTGCTTAGATCACATGCTGTGCATAGGCCGACATCTAGTGGAAGCTGCAGAGTATTACAGTTTGTTTTTCGAAACTCTAAAATGGGTGTCGGGTATAGTAATACTATCCCTACTGTGACGTCCACTGTACCCATGATCCCTCACGCGTGTAGGACCCTTAGATTGTTTTCTTCCGCCATACTGGTCGGAAGCATTTTGCGGAGTTCGCTGGCCTTAGCCATACTTTTGCAAAATATCGTTATATTTTCCCCATTCTCCACCCCAACGTCGAGCCACGGAACTTCCACACTCGACGCCGGCCCGGAGAAGAAATCGACCGTCGAGAGCTGCACGACGGATTTGGGCCTCGGCCCGGGCTTCGGAAGGCCTCTGGCCTCGGCCCTGCAAGTAGGGAGAGTGGGGGGTGGACATACTCTACACTCTTTTAGTATATAGGTACATTCTTATATATTCCTACACTTATCAGCCTGCTGCCACAAGGTGCGTATGGAGGGTACCCCTTTCCAATTCTGCCCCAAGTGCAACCGCAAGTACCCTTGGGTTGACACATGCCACGTGCAATCTCTACTTGCCGAGGGACCACCCCGAGGCGAACTGCAGAGCGTGTAGTAGGTTTAAACCGAAAACACTTAATGACTGTTCGATCAAGCGTTGGGCCTACCACGCCAGGCGTCAGGAGGCCATGGCAGCGGAGGGCGCCTTCAGCGATGGCAGTGACGCCGTGCTTTCGGACGGCGAGGGCAACGTGGCGTCAAGAGACAGCCGAGCGCAAGTCCCCGACCTCGGAAGGTCGTCCAGCAATGCGGCTATGGGGAAGACCCCCGGCGACACAAGCGCTACCCACAGCACTTCCACAAAGCATATGAAGTCCAACCGAGACTCGACGCGCACGTCGAGTTCTCGGAAAGAGGCACATAGAGAACAGTCCGAATCGGTATCCTCTGGGCGTTCTCGATCTAGATCGCTGCATGACTTCAGGCAATCATCCACTGTTGCGAAGAGCGCCTCGCTCCCCAAGGTAACGGAAGTTCGATCGTCGGAAGACGAAGCCGACTTCCATTCCCAGACCACACTCCAGGAGTCGGTGCCCGCAGATCGCGTAACGGCGGCTCCCGAGTCCCTACCTCCACATTCAAAAGATAGGGACACTACCCCCGAACCGAGACGCCAGGTGTCAGAAGGCTCCGAAGGGGCGAAAAAGCAGGGAAAACACTCTTCCACCCACGGGGAGGGAGAAAAACAACAAAGGAAGCAGTCTCAGCCTCCTTCCACACCTCTAAAACTTTCCACTCCACATAAACAGACAGACAAGTCCCGGTCTTCTGTTATCCCAAAGACCCCTGCTAAAACCAGTAAGTCTAGTCAGGATAAGGCGGAGAAAGTTCCAGAAAGGGTCATTCCCAGTTCTAGGAAATGGCCTAGTGGTGACATAGACAGGGTTATGTCAAGGATGTCATCATTGGCAGATTTTTACGCAAAAAACCCTGAACACTTTCTCTCTTATACTCCCGACCGGTCAGCACCCTCAGGCTCTAAGGATCCAATACCTCCAAGTAAGAAGTCCCGGTTTGAAGCCCCAACACGGTCTTCGAACCCCTTCTATATACAGCCCTACTCTCAATATCAAGGGGATACATCCTTTTGTGAGGATCCAGATTTGGGCATGTTGGAAGAGCAAACTGGTACGGGCTACTATGGGGATGATGAGGACCAGGAAGAGGAAGACCCTGAAACCTACAGAGTAGATTCCACGGTAGAGAAAGAACCCCCGGTTACCGACTCCCCTGTCGACAATCAACCTCTCCTGAATGAAGTTCTGTCCCGAGCGGCAGAACACTTCCACATTGACACCCAGTGTGCTCAAGAAGAGAGGGACTTCCCTGAGGAGTTAATAGGAGAAAGGAGACCTGTTGCGCAGGCCATCCCTATCCTTAAGTCTATTCAGAGAAGAATAGACCCTTCACTTGTAAATCCCAACCTCACCAGGGCAGTGAACCCAAGGATTGAGAAACTTTTCAGGGCAGCCCAATCAGACCCACTATACATAAGGGGGCATCTGAAGCCGGACTCCCTGGTAGTTACAAACACCCGTAAGAGGGCGGGAACACCCTTGTCATCGTCCGAAGCTCCTCCCGACAAGGAGAGCAAGAAACTATATGGTTTGGGCAGGAAGGTAGCCTCCACTTCAGCCTACCAGGCAAGGATTGCCAACTCCACCACCCTGTTGGCCAGTTACAACTGCCACCAGTGGGAAGAAGTCACGGCACTCAGAGACTCCGCCCCAGAACCCTTAAAGAGCCAATTGGCACGAGTTTCCGCGGAGGGAAGAGCCTTGTCCGGCTGCATTTTAAAAGCAACCCTTGATGCCGCGGATAACGCCGGCAGATTGATAGCAGAAGGGACTGTTATCAAGAGACACGCTTGGTTACGGCAGTCTGGATTCAAAGCTGAAACCCAAGCATCATTGTTAGATAAACCGGTGGAGCCGGATCTGTTTGGTAAGGCGGTCGAGGACGCGCTTGGCATTTTTCAGGACGAGTATGAAACACTCAAATCCCTAGGCCAACTAACCAATAAGCCCCCTAATCAGAGAGGGAATGGCAATTTTCGTCGCCCACGCGGACAAAATTCCCAGAGCGGATATAACTATTCCCAGGGGCAGGTTACACCATGGAACAATAACAACCAGCAGTCTACCCAGGGTTATGGCAGGGGTAATAAAAGAGGACGTGGTAAAGGTAGAGGCAGCCCCAGTAGAGGCGGCGGAACGCCTCCACCAAAACAGTGACGCTCCGTTCAGGGTCCCTTCTCACGCAACCCCAGTAGGGGGACGCATTTCCAACTTCACCCAAGCTTGGGAAGGGATCACATCAGACAGATGGGTGCTGTCCACAGTATCTGCAGGGTACTGCATAGAACTGTTAGAGCGTCCCCGAAACCATCCTCCATGTCAAAAAATACATTCTTTCGACCACCAGAAGATCCTCCTCGAGGAGATCATCCATCTGCTAGCAAAGGACGCGATAGAACTCATCCCGGGACACCAGGTAAACAAGGGTATTTATTCAACTTACTTCCTTGTGCCAAAAAAGATTTGACAATGCGCCCAGTATTGGACTTATGGCCTGCAAACAAGTATGTCAAGCCCCAAAAATTTTGCATGACTACTCTCCCAAGAGGTAATCCCCTCCTAAAAAAGGGGGATTACATGGCAACATTTGACATGAAAGATGCCTATTTTCATATTTCCATGTTCCCAGCGCACAGAAAGTACTTGCGCTTCAAGGTGGACAGTCGGCACTACCAGTTCAAGGTACTGCCCTTCGGGATAGCTTCGGCTCCAAGGGTATTCACCAAGCTACTGGCGGTGGTGGCAGCACACCTACGCAGGGAGGCAATCCTGGTGTACCCTTACCTGGACGACTGGCTCATCACGGGGGAAACCCCAGTAATTTGCAGAACAAACATTCAAAGGACGATCGACCTCCTCTTCGAATTGGGCTTCTCAATAAACGAGAAGAAGTCAAGTCTGGTACCAAGCACCTCCAAACAGTTCCTAGGAGCTATCTTAGACACTCAAGAGGGGTTGACCTTTCCATCCGAGGAAAGAATTCGGAATATACTACTGCAAATTCCGCATTATCAGGCCAGTCACCAGATAACGGTACGCAAAGCAATGCGTTTGCTGGGTATGATGGCGTCATGTATTTACCTGGTCCCCCACGCACGCCTGCGCCCCATGCAGGAATGGTTGGCGAAACAGTGGTCTCAGGCAAGTGGTCAGTGGGACGATCTAGTGGTCGTTTCGCCAACACTTGTACAAAGCCTTCACTGGTGGACTAGAGAAAATCTGTCAAAGGGGAAACCCTTTTTACGATCCCGAGATACAGGCGGTAGTCACAACCGATGCATGCCTGACAGGGTGGGGAGCTCACCATCTCCACCACACAGCTCAGGGTCTCTGGTCTCACTCAGTGGCCAGGAATCATATCAACCTAGTAGAGCTTCTGGCGGTATTCAGAGCGCTTCAAGCGTTCGAGCCCTACCTGCAGAATCTGTCAGTGCAGATCCGGACGGACAGCACTACAGCCATGTTTTACCTGAACAAGCAAGGGGGGGACTCGTTCGCCAAATCTGTCTAAGCTTGCCCAGAAAATGTGGATATGGGCACTCAGACGGAACATCTTCCTGTCATCTCAACATGTTCCAGGAGATCTCAATTCTCTGGCGGATGCTTTGAGCAGAGACTCCCTTCTAGAGGAACACGAATGGTGTCTACAAAGAGAAATCGTAGAAGATATCTTCTCAGTGGGGTTCCCCCACTATAGACCTATTCGCCACGAGCGAAAACAGACAATGCCCAGGATTTGCATCCAGGTTCCCCCAACCAGACTCCCAGGGGAACGCCCTGTGGATGAACTGGTCAGGGATGTTTGTGTACGCTTTTCCACCAACTCCCCTCATCAGGAAGGTGGTCAACAAGATGAACAGAGAATCGATGACGCTAGTCCTAGTTGATCCCATGTGGGCCAGACAACCGTGGTTCCCACACCTACGCAGACTAGCAATGTGCAAACCCATCAGACTCCCAGGCTGGTACAACCTACTGTCCCAGCACCAAGGGCACAAGGTGCATCCTCAACCCAACTCATTGAACCTGGCAGCATGACTCCTGAGGTCATAGAGTTTGGACATCTCAATTTACCACAGAGATGTATGGACATCCTAAAAGAATCTAGGAAGCCAAACACGAGGCACTGCTACTTTGACAAATGGAAAAGATTTGTTATCTGGTGCCAAAATAACCAAATCACTCCTTCAACAATTGCCACATACATGCTCCACCTACTGGATGCAGGACTGGTTTTTAACTCACTAAAGGTACACCTGGCAGCTCTGTCAGCATACACCACCTCCCGTAACAAGGTGTCGTGGTGGAAAGTACCAGTTGCTAAAGCCTTCATGGAAGGAGTAAAGAGACTTCACCCTCCTATTTCAAACCCACCACCAGGATGGGACCTTAATGTGGTGCTATCTAAGCTCATGGGGCCCCCTTTTGATCCCATGCATAAAAGCAGTGTCAAACACTTGACTTATAAAACGGCCTTCTTAGTAGCAATTACATCTATAAGAAGGGGCAGTGAAATTCAGGCTCTGTCAGTGCAAGATCTTTTCTTTACAGTTCATAAAGATAAACTGGTTTTATGCACACACCCTAGGTTCTCACCTAAGTTTATTTCTAAATTCCATGTGAACCAGTCCATCGAGCTTCCGGCTTTCTTCCAAGACCCACAGAGCTCGGCTGAGGTGAAACTACACACCCTAGATGTGCGTAGGGCGGTCATCTACTATGTAAACAAGACCAGACCGCTAAGGAAAACAGACCAACTGTTTGTCTCTGTAGCTACAGGCAGAGAGGGGGATCGCGTCTCTAAAGGTGCCATCTCTAAGTGGATTATTAACTGTATCCAGCTGTGTTAATCCCTTTCTGAAAAACCTCTGCCTTTCACGCCAAGAGCCCACTCTACAAGAGGCATTGGGGCCACTCTGGCTTTCATTGCAAATGTACCCCTTGACACCATTTGCAAAGGAGCTACTTGGAGCTCTATTCACACTTTTACTCAGCACTACTGCATTGATACCCATTCCAAGACAGATACCCAAGTGTTCAAGCGGCTCTAAGACATTTATTTGCTCATGACCCTTCCCACATCCCACCCCCCTTCTTCAGGTACTGCTCGCTAATCTATGCACAGCATGTAATCTAAGCAGATTCCACAAGCCTCAGAAGGGATACATTACTCACCGTAATCGTATTTCTGATGCTTGTATCTGCTTAGATGCACATGCGACCCACCCTTCCTCCCCTCTGAGAGAAGGCACATGGATGCTTGAAGTCTTACCTTTCTTTCTATCTGCTTGGATTATCTGTACTCGCGCTACTCCTCATGCTACCTCATGTCAGAAAAAAAAATACAATCTGAGGGTCCTACACGCGTGAGGAATCATGGGTACAGTGGACGTCACACTAGGGATAGTATTACTGGCACGCCCTGTGTCGACGTCCCATTTTCGAGTTTCGAAAAACAAACTGTAATACTCTGCAGCTTCCACTAGATGTCAGCCTATGCACAGCATGTGAATCTAAGCAGATACATGCATCAGAAATACGATTACGGTGAGTACACACACACACACACACACACACACACACTCTCTCTCTCTCTCTCTCTCTCTCTCTCTCTCTCTCTCTCTCTCTCTCTCTCTCTCTCTCTCTCTCTCTCTCTCTCTCTCATATATATAACATTTCTTCTGGAGCATGTAGCAAGTGTTCATGATCGGTTAATAATCTCTTTATCACCTGAAACATTTCACAGGGTAGGTACATGATAAAGACGTCTTGCTCTCTGGTCCTAAGAATTTGAAGAGGATAATGACTCGGAGGTGGCCTACTCCTGCCCCTAATGCCTTTATTGAATCGATATACAGGGCCTTAATCCCGGAAATTGCAGGTTAATCTGAGATCGATCCAATTCATACATATGGATTTCTATGACCAGCTGGTGGAGAGGATGGATACATTTGTCACAAGATTAGGCAGCTCTAGTCTGGCTCCCAATTTCAAGCCCCATTGTTCGTTTGACATTGAGTGTAGATCAGCGAAGGCTAGACTTGTGAAGGCACTCAGAGAAAGGAGGGCAGAATACTGGGAAGAATAATGAGTTTCAGGCACGAGTATAGGTCGGTTTTTGGTCAGAAAGAAGGCCAAGGAAAATAAGAATATCTGGCTGACCCTGGAGACTGCAGCAGGGTCCCACAATAGTAGGGAGTTCTGGCACTTTTTTAAAAGCAAACATTAAACCTACCTTAGAATTTGCCCAAAACAATATTTATTTTGATGAGTGGTACAAGCATTTTCAACCTCTCTAGTCCCAGTATAGCTCACCATTACAGAGGGGAGAGGCCACAGGTCTGGTAGTTATAGTACCAGAGATCACCCTGCTATTTGGAAATTCTGCAAATAGTTCATCACGTTGTTAGGTAAAGCAGGCAAAACTCGAGCAGCAAAGTGGTAGAGCACCAGGTCCAGATAGTGTTCATCTGATTTGTTCAAAAATGAACTTGCTATCTGGACTCCCTTTCTTGCGAAGTTTCCAAATGACTTCTTCACCACGAATGCACCACCACAAATTTGGAGGGAGGCGGTCATTATTCCCATATATAACAAGGGAGATGAGCACCAACCATCGAACTACAGGCCTATCTCACTGATAGATTCCCTGCCAAAAATCTACTTGAGGATCATTTTACATTGCATGGAGGATTGGGTAGCTGAGTGTGACCGCTTCTCTCATGCCCAAGCGGGTTTCAGAACAGGGGTCTTGGCAATCGATCAAGTGATGAGGTTGGACCTCATTTTACAAACCAGTGATGTTGACCTCCCAGTATATATACTTGGCGTTCATAGATCTCCAAAACCGCCTTTGACACGGTGCCGAGAAACCTCCTCTGGGAAACCTTGGATGACTTGGCAACTTCTGTAGGTCTCTCCAATGCAATGAAGTCCTTGTACCATAGAAATAGGGCTCCCATTTGCTGAGGGTCGCATGGCAAAACAACTGACCCAATGCCCATCAACATTGGAGTGAGGCAGGGCTGCGTCCTGGCTCCATTGCTATTTCTAGTGTATATTAATGGTATGGCATCAACATTACACGCTGTGGCAAAGGATGGCCCCAGCCTGGGTAGCCATAAATTGAGTCTTCTTTTATTTGCAGATGATGCGGTCCTGCTGGCTAAAACACCGGCCGGGTTGCAACTTGTAGTGTATGGGTTCCAGACAGAGAAGCAGGAAGGACTGTGGACGCCCTTAAGTACAAACAGGAATCCGCTTTATTATGTTACAGGGATTAAGTAAGAAGGGAGGCAAGAGCTATAGTAAATACATCCTTCTATGTTCATCTCCCATCCTGTGTGTCCCAACCGTCACTCCTGGAACCTTGAGGTAACATAGGGTTTCAGCCCCACCAACATTCTATGGCTTGCATTGTGTACATCAATGCAAGCCCAATACCACAAAACATCAACTCAATACTTTTGAGAGTTTATGTTGCACCAAAGGACTGCGCATCAACAAATCCAAAACTAAGATCCTGATATGTGCTCTGGCAGGACGTGCTTCCAGGTCATTTGCAAAATGTTTGTGAACAATCACTTATTGGAATTGGTCGACTCCTATACATATCGGGGCCTGACTTTTTCCAATAACCTGAAATGGGCAGACAAATGGAAAAGAGCACTATGACATGCGCGCGGCACAGTGCTTTAATTGCAACCCTGGCATCACGCTTGGACAGTAATGTTGTATCCTTCCCTCTCAAGATCTACAGGGCTCAGGCAAGTCCAGCAGTTGTATATGGTGCCGATCTATGAGGCTACACCTCCTGCCCCTCCATCCAAATAGCAGAGAATACATTCTTAAAGTGTCTCCTTGGTCTAACATCAAGCGCAACCTCGGTTACCGTAGCTTGCAAGGTTGGCCTAACAGAAATAAAATATTCTAACATGCACCAACCAGTTTTGTATTGGCTTAGAATTTGGATCTCTGTGGCGCTGGTGTTACCCAGAGAAGGACTGGAGGGGGTGTTGAATAGAGTGGGATGGAAAGTCAGTGCCGTGGTTTAGGCATTAGCAACATGAAAAACATATTAGCAAATATTGGGCTCGAAGATCTATAGGAAGATCCAAATAAACGTGGTAGTAAGTACAAATACAGTGTCAAGAACAACTTCAAAGCCTGGAGACAGACGATTGATGCTCGTAATGAAGGAAGGCTGGCATCTTACTATTTACTACTTAAAACAAATTGGGGGCTTGAACCGTATATTACCACTCAAGTTCAAAGTTGATAAGCATTCTCACCAAGTTTTGCTAAGGAATCTTGCCACTTGCCCAATTTACTGCTAAAGAGAACAAGACATTTTTATCTAGACCTCTACAGGGATCGAAATTAAGATTGGATAAGCAGAAGCTAAAAGCAGCTCCTGGTATCCAGCATTAACCAGTGACTAGGAGCTACCACTGGTGAATGAGGAGCTAGTAAATAGGGCACCACAAATCTGCTTATCCCCGTGCTACTTCCTTCCTAGCCTACAACCACCACCGCTACCACAACTTCCTTATACTCACGTTGCAACCGTGGTGCGTGATGACCCTAAACAGGTCTTCGTGTCAAGCACCTCCTCTTAGCCCTATAGAATGGATTCACCGATTTGCTTTACCGCCTACGCCTTGGATCCCATGCCCAGTGAAGGACAGAAACCTGAGACTTTGCTCCCGGCTCCCTCTCTGTAGGACATTCACGAGAAAAGACCACCAACCGTCATCTCCAAACCTGTCCCCTGCTAGCCTAACCCCTAACACAGATAAAACCCTAAAAGCAACTCACAGCATAGCTGAACGCCCTACCATCAGAGGCGCTCTCATCAATGCTCGGTCCTTGGTGGCCCATGCGCTCGACATTGCAGACCTTATCTCCTACGACGACTTACACTTCCTGGCCATCACCAAAACCTGGCTGCAGCAGGCTCGGCACTATCCCTTGCCATACCAGATGGCTACTCAATAATAAGGAAAGATAGAGACACAGGCAAAGGAGGCGGCGTAGCATTCATTGCTAAAACATCCCTAAGCCTTAGAGCCACCCCGTCTGCCAGCCTCCCTTCTTCTGAACTTTTGACAGTCAAGATCCCACTCTCAGTGGCCCAAACAATTCTTATGCACCTTATCTACAGGCCTCCAGGTCACATCTTCGAGGAAGACATTTCCGACCTCCTAACCAACTACATCAAACCAGGATCTCAAATCATCCTGCTTGGTGACTTTAACTTGGGCCTCTGTAATCCCAATGACTCAAATGCATTATCGCTGGAAAACACAATCTCCCAACTTGGATTCAACCACTGCGTCACAGCACTGACGCATAATAAAGGCAGAACCCTGGATTGGTTGGCAGACTACAACTGTGCTACCACCATCCTCCAAAACAAACCAACTGCTTGGTCCGACCACCACGTCATCTCTTTGTCCATCCAAGCAAATGTTCCTACAAGCACTACACCGGCCATCGCTCTGCAAACCCTTGCTAGGAACAACCAAACATAACGTTGCAAAGCCTACACCCACTAATCTATAATATCCTTGTCCCTGCAAACTGCACAGACTTAGATGCAAATAAACTAGTCAACCTATAGAATAAAACGCTTGAGGAAGCAGTAGACCGCATCGCTCCCATTAAACTTACCAAAGCTAAACCAGTAGCCCATCTTAACAAATGGTTTACCCCTGAACTTCGGAACACCAAAAGAGTGGCAGAATCCACCTGGAGAAAAACGCCCAACTCCTCTAACAAAGCGCTCTTCACTGCAGCTGCTTCCACCTATGAAACAGCTATCCTCACTGCTAAGAAAGAGACCTATGACAATACAATTCTCAATGCCAAATCTAGAATGAAAGAGCTCTTCAATATCCTTAGGGAACTTGAGTCTCCCTCTACACCAGCGGAATCTTGTGTGAAAGATGCAGGCTGGTGCGCTAAAATTCAAAAAGCTCTTGCAGACCAAATTGCCCTGCTCCAATCCAGAATTGAGCAAAAAAAGAATAGCTTGGCTAAAAACGCCGATACCTCTCCACACCCCATCCACAAGAACCCCTACATGCCCACCCTTCTCCTTCTCTCCGGTTTCGGCCAAAGAAGTAGAAAATATCATCAAAGGCCTCAAGCCGTCCAGGTGCCAAGGGGATTTATGTCCAGCCACAATCATTCAGGAAGGCGCCAATGACTTGGCCCCTTTCATGACAGCCATAATCAACTCTTCCTTCGAAACTAGCTCAGCACCTAACAGCCTTAAGGAGGCCTAAAAAAAACTAGACCCCAACAATCCCGCTAACTACATACAGGCCTATCACCACTGTTCCCTACATCCTAAAGATTTTAGATAGGCTACTCTATCTACAAATCCAGTAACACCTGGAGGATAACAGTTTACTGGGCCTCAGGCAATCGGGCTTTAGGCCAAGGCATGGAACAGAAACAGTCCTTCTGGAACTTAACATCCAAATGGACGAGGCGAAGGATAATGGCAAGCTAGCCATACTCCTGCTGCTTGACCTTTTGGCAGCTTTCGACCTTGTTGGCCATCGGATCCTCACCGAGCATTTGGTGTCAGCAGCTGCCTTCTCTAGTGAGGCTTCCACATGGGTACAATCTTTCCTTTCTAATCGCACCACTAGGGTCTTCTCACCTTCAGCATCAGCTGACCCTATTCCCATCTACTGCAGTGTCCCTCAAGAATCGTGCGTATCGTCAGCCGTCTATAATATTTTCACAAAGCTCCTTTTCAACTGCCTTGACAACCTGGGTGTCACATACACAAATTATGCTGATGATCAGGTCCTCATCACACTGTCAGGGTGCTACGAAGAGGACTCCAAATTGATTAATGACTTATACCTGGAGATCCAAGCGTGGATGGCAGACCAGAGTTTGTCTCAACAATGAGAAAACGGAGCTTTTGCTCATCGGATCCCAACCACGACTAAACAAACTAGACCATCGATATGCATCCATCAACATTGATGGAAACGTGATCAAAGTGGCCAAAGAAATCAAAACCTTAGGGGTATACTTGGATTCTACTCTCTCTCTCAATAAGAAAGTGAATGTCACTGCATCTTCTACGGCATACACAAACAAGCTGATCAATGCATGCAAGTCAATCCTCTCGCCCAATAGCTGCATTACCTTAGCCAGGTCACCAGTGCTTTCCAAAATTGACTACTTTAACACCCTCTTCCTAGGCACTTCTGAACGCAACCTTAACAAACTTCAGGTTCTTCAGAACAATGCCTTAAGAGCTGCACTGAGCATTCCTTGGTCCTCCCACATCTCTAGCTTTAGACAGGACGCCCACTGGCTCCCAATATGAGACAGAATCGCCCTCAGATCACTTGTCATCATCCATAAGTGCCTATCGAACACTGCTCCCAAGTATTTGGCTGTTAAATTCAACAAACACCAATCGGCTAGACCAACCAGAACCATGTACTCACATTGCCTCACCATTCCTAAATTCAACCTAAAAAAGTGGATGGTACAAGCTTCCCGGTCCTAGCTGCCAAACAATGGGATGCTAAACCCCTAACCTCAGAATGGAACCATTGTTTTGAACATTTAGAGCCAAATTAAGACCTGGCTCGCTAACCAGAACTGCTAAACGTGTGACTGATTCACTCACTGGATCTCACCTTGTATCTCACCTTGTACTGTACTTCACTTTGTACCAACTCTGCAACCATCATGTAACCCTGGTCATTTGCACTTATCGTTATTGTCATTGTTCCAGTATACTATGAAAATGCATGTAATTTGTTGAACTTGCTTTAAGTCTCTGGCGCCCAATTACCTCAGGGTTCAGCGCGCGGTATAAATAAAGAAACTAAAGCAAACTTCCATATAAGATGGAAACCTATCCTTTAGTCCATTATTTAGGACCCCTTTCACTTTAAACGTTGTATAGATGTGCCCAAATGTTTATCGATTGTACCAAATGCAGAGAGTTAAATTCACATAGGTGGGTTTGTCCAGCATCAGTTGGCATTGGGAGCTAAAAGTAGCTCCTGGTAGCAGTTGGTATCAAGCCAACCAGGCTCTTCTAGGCTACAAGCAGGAGCTCCCAGCTCTCCTCCATTCCGAACCCTTCCTCTGTGTCCTTTCTGCCCTACCATGATTGAGGGCGAAGTGCGTTCTATTTTCCACGGCCCCATGTACTCACCTGAGGAGTCCAAATGGCTAAGACAAATGTTGATCCAGATTAATGTACGAACCATCTCTGCTGCTCTGGAAGTGATGACACGATGCCCTTCCCACGTAGTCTTTCCCATAGATCGTGTGGCCCTACCAGCACTTTTAAATCTTTATTTTCTTGCGTTTATCCTCTGTGTTATTATGACTTGTATATGATTGTTTTGATATGTGGTCTTTTATGACGTTTTTTGCCGAAATAAAGAAGTTTGTTGTTGTTTGTTGCAATTGGCAACAAAAATCAGGACTGGCTCGAGGTGTCCCGCATGGGATTGGGAAACCTGGCAGCTATGCTGTTGGTGCCTCCTCTGTTTCCGGCACAAGCACCCACACTGCTTCATTGTGGGTGCTCTCTGCGCATCTTTCATGTTTCTCCAGCTTCCATGTAGAAGGTACTGTTCCCCGTCAGACTGTGCTCTGAGCTGTAAGGGGTGGGGTGGCAATATCTGTCTGTCTATGCTCTGCCCCCCCCCCCACCAGTAGCATTGCACCACCAGCGCAATATGCCACCCCCAATGGTTAGATATGCCAACATTCGGACACGGTCAAGCACCGCAAGACCACTACGAGGTGACGTGCACAGTATAAACCTGGGATAACATATGTAACTAATGATGTGTGTGCTCCCCAGGGGATGGAGGAGCTAAAAATAATTACTTACGAAGTTACAATAGTGTTCATTACACCCATCAATTTCCTCCTTGTCACGGTCCATACACTTGAAGGCAGTCTGCCTTTCACCCCAGTTGTTCTTGCAAGAATTCCCTCCAAGTATCTCTTTATTTTTGCAGGCAACGAAACACAAAAGATATATGGAGTGGAACTACCCACGATCCTCTTTAACATATCTATCTAAGGAAACGCAGCGATCCCGGGGAGGGAGATGCAGGCGTCGGGCCAGTGACTGAGAGGATAGTGACTAGTTATAATGATGCTTACCAGTAAGTAATCCGATCATTACCCCCACATCCACTCTTCCTTGTCCCCAATCCATACATGTGTACCAAAAAGAACTTCCCGATTGACCCGCCAGCCCATGAAATTAACCACAGGGAAGTTTCATGACCCCTTCTTACCTCATTAAAGGTGATGAACAAACTGTTGTAGAATTGGAAAGAAGCAGTACTGTCCAAGTTAGTCAAGATGGCAAAGCAGACATCTAGAGTGACCCACAGGCCCCCCTGATCCCCCACCTCCACTTATAAGAGGTCAGCCAGCAGAGAGGGGAGGATGTCGTTTAGTGAGATTGAGTAGGCATGAACGTAGGATCACACTGAGAGTAACCACCTCTTCTAACTACCATGTAATGAGGGGTACAGAGAGGACCCCCCGCCCCCCAGTTCACCAGTCCTCCTGTTAGAAGTGATTGCTACCAGGAAGATAGTTTTATGGGTAAGTTATTGCAGGCCTTTGTAAGAGAGAGGCTCGAAAGGAGGGACCTGTAGAGGCCTGATTTAAAAAAAAAAAAAAAAAAAAAAGTGAAGGGCCAAGGGAGGTGTAAGGGACTTAAATCTAGGGCGTTCAGATGGAAGATCTGTAGGAAAGAGTTTTCCTTGGGAGAACCGTCCAAAAGGACAGCACACTAAACGCGAGGATTTTATGTAGGTCCACCCCTCATATCCTGAATGGATGGGAATTATATATTTAGAGGTAGCTGAAGGAAATTCTTTGGTGAATGTCTGATGGGGGAGGAAGGCAGAATACCTTCACATCGGTGGACTGAGACAAATAAGTGGGGGTAATGAGTAGGTAAGTGATAACACCCCCCTCCTTTCTTTGGAACATTTGTCCTGGTATTAGTAGTCGCAGGGTGCACAATTTACATTTGCCTTTGATAGTGATATTTGACTTTTGGGAAGCACAAAATAGTGTGCTGATTGTATGCATATAATTGAAGTTGCGAGTGGCTTTTTTATGGCTAGCTAGGAGCTTGCAACTTTGCCCCCTGAGGAGAATACTACTGTCTATTAACACAGATACATAGAATCGTTACGCGAGTGTTTTTTCTTGCACTTGTTTTGACTTATTTTCCTGTCAAAATAGATTTTGCATGAAAATGACTTGCACAGCGTTTGAATCCACAGTATTTCAGTTCTAATGTCCTACTATTTCAAAAACCCTTCCTCAGGTGTACCAATTTAAAAAAATGTACAGAAAATTTAAATTACAGATTGCTCAAAACAAATGTCAAGAATGGCTGATCCACATCATCATGTAACCAATCACCTAGGACTAGTGTGAGAAAAACAATTGGGAATACTACTGTGTTTCTTGCAGCATCGCCATATAGAATTCAACATGTAGTCCGTTACCTATGTTTCTTCATGGTTGCAATGTGATACAGGGATCAAAATTAAGATTGGATAAGCAGGAGCCAAACGCAGCTCCTGGGTATCCAGCATTAACCAGTGACCTGGAGCTATCAGCGAGGCATGAAGAGCTAGTGCATGGCATTCTGAAAATCAAACTCCTACATGAGATGGAAACCTCTCATTATGTCCATTATTTGTGACACCTTATGCTTCAAATGTCATATAGATGTGTATTTGTTTTATTTATAGATTGTTCCAAATGCACAGAGATACATTCACATAGGTGTGTTTCTTTGGCATCAGTCGGCCTGGAGACCCAAAAGTAGCTGTTGGTGGAAAGCTAACCAGGCACTTATAACTCCCAGCTCCCCTCAATTTCGAACCCTTCGATATGGTGAGATGGAAAACCTACCAGCATTGTTAAGATTACTTTGCCTGAATCCCATCTATACCGTTACATACAGCAACACCAGACTTTGATCAAGATATTTCTCAAATTACCAAGTTGTACTTCGATGGGTTTATTTATAAAGCGCGTCCGAACCCTCAGGTAGCTGGGCGCATGATCATGTCCACAGCAGAGTTGTGGACATGATCATTACACGAACATCATAATACAACAGACAGAGCATACATTGGTCCAGACTCTGAATGTTTACATACAAAAGTAGAATATACCGAGAAGATTATGTACAGAGAATAGGCACAAAATAGTTACAGTGGCGAATGAGGACCGGGTTACAGGTTGGTCCTGAATAGGCTGTAGATAGAGTAAATAATACTGGTTGCATTACAATTACATTGCAGGTAGAGAGCGGCAGCTGGCCGGTCGTGTCGGTGAGAGTCTAGATATCTAGGCTAGTAGCCAAGATTTTACCATGGCTCTGAATGGCCAGAATGCGGTTTCCGATTTAATTGTAGGGGGGAGGGAGTTCCAACATTGTGCTGCGAGCACTGGGAAACTGGAGCCTCCTGCTGTTTTTAGGTTATAGTTAGGGATCTTTAGTTGGTGCAGGTAAGGAGTTCTGGTGGGTCTAATGGGGCAGTGTCTAGAGAATTTGTCTGAAAGGTAACGTGGGGCAGTACGTGACAGGCACTTGTGGGTGATGACCAGGGTTCTTAGCTTAATTCTGTTGCGGATCGGGAGCCAGTGGACTTCTTTGCAAACCGTGGATATGTGCGCCTTGCACGGGAGGTTGAGGGCACATTTTAGTGCATTATTTTGCAGGATCTGAAGCCTGTTCATGTTTTTTGTGGTAGTGCCTAAGTAAAGTGTGTTGCAATAGTCTAATTTAGACAGTATCAGTGCTCTAGATAGGGTGAGGCAACTAGAGGTGGAGAGAAAAGGCCTGCAGGCATTGATCAATTTATTGGTGTATGAGGTAGTTGAGATGGTAGTGTTTATTTGTTTCTTTAGTGACGAGGTAGAATCGAGGTATACACCTAGTGTTTTGACCTCTTTGGATACTTTTATGATGTTGCCATCAATGGTAAAGGATTGGTACCTTTGGTCCAGTTTGTTGAGGCGAGCCTGGGAGCCTACGATAAGCAATTCTGTCTTATCGTCGTTTAAGCAACGACTGTGTGTAGCCATCCAGGCTTGGATTTCTAAGTAGATATCATTAAGCTTTGCAACATCTTCTTCATAGCTACCAGTGAGCGTGATGAGGACCTGGGTGTTGTCCGCATAATTAGTGTAGCTGACACCCAGATCGTCAAGACGGTCAAATAGGAGCTTCGTGAAGATGTTGTAAAGTGTGGGAGAAATGCAAGAGCCTTGGGGCACTCCACATTTTATTGGGATAGGGTCTGCAGTCGCAGTGGGGCGAAGACTCTAGTCGACCTGTCAGACAGAAATGACTGGATCCACTTCGTGGCATTCAGAGAGAATGCAGCAGCCGAAGAGAGGTGTTGAGTGAGGATCTGGTGGTCAACCAGATCAAAGGCAGCAGAGAGATCCAACAAGAGCAAGATGGCCAGTTTGCCCTTGTCTTTGGCGTCATCCATTTGGATTTTTAGATCCAAGAGGGCAGTTTCAGTCCCATGCCTTGGTCTAAAGCCGGATTGTTGCAGGCCTAGGAGGTTGTTGTCTTCCAAATGTTGTTGTATTTAGAGATAGGCTACCCTGTCCAAAATTTTGAGAAGAAATGGGTCTGTGGTGATGGGCCTGTAGTTTGTGGGGATGATGGGATCTAGGTTAGGTTTTTTGATCAGGGGTAGGACCCACGCTTCTTTAAGGTTGTTGGGGACCACTGAGTTTTTGAAGGAGGAGTTGATCAGAGAGGTGATGAGAGGTGCTAACTCATTGGCACCGTCTTTGATGACAGATGCGGGACAAATGTCACCTTTGCAGTTGGATGGTTTGAGACTGGTGATTATCTTGATTATTTCCTCTTCTGTGACTGGTGAGAAGTGGAAGGAGGGGCAATTAGGGGTGGTGTGGTTAATTTTGCTGCTGGGGTTCTGCTTGGAGGCAAGGCTAGCTTTTTTTGCTTCTATCTTAGTTTGTAGGAGGGCAATTTTGTTAGCGAGGGCGAGCTGGATATTGTTACACCAGGCCTTGTCTTTGATGCAGTCCTCTGTAGGAGGCAATGGTGATTCAAGTTCTCTTAGTATACAGAAAGGTTCTTTGGTGCCAGATTTGGCATTTTGTATTCTCAAGTTATAGATCTCTTTTTTTAGCATTTAATATGGCGGATTTGTAGGTGGAGGCAGCTGAAGCAAATTTGTCTTTAGTGGCGAGGGAAGGGGCTTTTCTCCAGCTAGTTTCTGCAGTTCTTTTAATATTGCGGAGAGCTTTTAATTCTGCTGAGAAACATTTGTTGGAGTGGGCAATAGGTTTGGCTTTTCGTTGTTTGAGAGGAGCTATCTGGTTGAGGGCTAGTTCTAAGGTATTGTTATATAGGTCTACTATGGCAGTTGGGTTGTTATTTTGCGTAGGTAGGTTAGCTTTACTGATGGGCGCGAGAAGAGGTTTGAGGTTATATATAGTGATGTTGCAGTTATTTCTGGAGATGATTTGAGGTAGCTTAGTGGGTCGTGTGGTCGATGGTGAGGATCTAGGTAAAGAGAAGGTAATAAGGTGATGGTCAGTCCAAGGACAGGGAGTGATGTCAGTCAGTGAGAGGTTGCAATTGGCATCTGCAAGCCAATCCAAGGATCTTCATTTTGTGTGTGTAGGTTGAGTAATGTGTTGGGTGAAGCCTAGATGAGTAATAGTGTCATTAAGGGAAGTGGCCTCGTTGTCATTGGGGTCATTGAGTCCCAAGTTGAAATCTCCCAGAATGATGATTTGGGATTTTGGTTTCAAATTGGTAGTGAGTAGGAGAGAGATATCCTCTTCAAAGGAGGAGGGGGGACCTGGGGCTCTGTATATAATATGGAGCAGGATGGTTTGTGTGTCAGATAATGGGAGTTTGACGGATAAAAGTTCAGCTGAAGGTAGGGTTGTGCTGGTTACTTCTCTAATGTTTAGGGTGGATTTCGCATTAATTGCTATTCCTCCTCCTATTCCATTTTTTCTGTCAGCTCGGATGATGTTGTAGTTGTCCGGAGTGGCTAGAGCTATTGTGGGACCCGCTGCTGGGTGGAGCCATGTCTCCGTGATAACGATAAAGTCTAGGTGGTTAGTGCAGATAATGTCGACGACATCAGTAGCGTGGGCTACCAATGAGCGAGCGTTGATGAGAGCTCCCTTGAAAGATGTCTGTGGAGGGTTGGCTTTCGTGTGTGGTGGCGAGTGAGGTATTGCTGGGTTGAGACTCGGTGGGAGGTCAGTAAGTGAGATAGGTTGCTTGGGGTTCTTAGACTGATTGGAGAGCATTCCGGTGAGTTTTGTATCAAAATTAGTGCGATAGCTGAGTCTATCGTTTCTAATCATGGTCGGTGGGGCTACGTTCATGAGTGTGGTAATAGGTGCAACAAGGCGAGAACCTAGTCTAGTATTTAAGGGGTGTGGGACAGGGTATGCAGGGTGAGGGTGGGCTGGCAAATTTGTTTATCCATTCTGTTGGAGATAGTAGATCAGGGTAAAGTGGTGGGGTTGTGTGGGCGCGGTTCTGAGGAGAGATATTCTGGAGCAACGGGAGGAGGGTAGCCATAGTTAGAGTGGCACCTCTAAATGTGGCCATTGTGGGTGCTCTAAAGATGGGGGCAATGAGGTTCATAGGTTATTAGCAAGAGTAGTTTGTGTACTCAATTAGCGTATGTGTAGACACTAGATAGGCACTGCAGTAGTAAAGTACAGTAGTAACTACGGATAAGGCACAACACAATGTGGTCTACTAGCGACCATGAGGCACAACACCAGTCAAGTGTGGTCTATTAGCGACTAGAAGTGGCAGTGGCTGGGCTCACTGGACATAATTGTTGCACTCTAGACATTCTAGACATATCAAGGCAATCTAACTGCAACAGTGCACCTGTGTGCTAGAAATGGCAGTGGCATGGCTAGCAAGACACATCAATATAGAGGCAGGGCTGACTAGACGCATTGGGCAGTGTAAGAGCGCCTAAACTCCTATGTGCCGGAAATGGCTACAATAGTGGGCTAATACGACCTTGCAGGCAGATTGGGTGCTCCTAGGTATCAATGAATAGATTATTTTACCAGTAACATTGAGGAGGCAATCAGTGCAATGTTTTAAAAGTTGCAGATAATGTTGAGCGTCATAATATTTCATTTAATACAGTGGTTTACATAGGTAAGTAGTCAGTACAGTACACACATCCGTGTATAAAGCGGGACACGTATGGGATGCATGGAGAAGGGAGGGCAGTGCAAGTAGACTGCTATGCTTGACTATTGTGGAGCGAGTCTCTGGTAAGGGGGGGAGGGTACCATACCGTTAGTATTAACATATATAGCATTCAGTAACGTGTCTCACCGTGATAGTTAGCAGACCTGGAGCGGTGATAAGGCAATGCACAACAGTGGAGCTTAGACCTGCAGCAGGCCCCAGCGCGGCACGTTCAGTCACTCGGTCAGGTGCTTTGGATCCTTGTTCGTAGTTGTAGTTGTCATGGGCAGTACCAACAGGATGTTAGAAGTAGCGACAGTATGTGGGCACCACAGCGAGGGAAGGGCCAGGGTATGGGCCCTGGGCACTGGCGCCACTGGACAAGCACAGGACAGGCTAGGTCCTTTGAACGGTGGTGCGGCTCACGCCTACCGGTTCAATAATTGGCTAGATGAGGATCAGGCCAGCCAATCCGGCTGCAGGGATCAGTGGGTGTGCTCCACCAGAGCAGGAGGCAGCTCACGTCGAAGTGTCGGCCATTTTGGCATGGGGAGAGCCGCGTGTGCTGCAATGGCGGTAGTACGTACATGCCTGTAAAGAAGAGGTCGTAGATGCGGTCTCAGCTGATGAATGGAAAATAAATCAGCGCGGCATCTCCATTGGAATGTAGGTGCGCTTCGTGGGTCAAATGAAATTAGGGAGCAGTGACAACGGTGAAGCCCAGTGGCTTACCTAATAGCATTCAGTCAAGTGCACAATCTGTGTTGGACGATCATTAACATCAAAGTATAACGCAACTTGCAATCGGAGTACGTTGGAGCCTGTTATACTGTTATTTTTTAATAAAAAAAAAAAAACATCGTTCTGTAACGGTGTGCCAGCTACGTATATTTTGCCGTCTTTTCTGCTAACCCAAGGAGATATGCCCCTCTCAACCCCCACCTCCCCCACTCCCCCCAAATAACCATCACTACTTCAGATTGCCAGGTTTGGTGGATTGACCAAACATGAATCCAGAGATGATGCTTAAAACCCATTTTATTTACAAAAGGGAGTTGATTTGGGATAGCCTCCTCTGAGATCTGGAATCAGCAGCGTAGCTATGATGCCTTCCTTGGGGTTTTTCTATATTAAGCGTCAGAATAGATCAAATAATGGTGTTTTGGATACTGGTCTCCCACTGGGTTCTCTAAACACAGGAGACTTGGGAATATAGTGCCCAGCCGATTCTTTGCCAACATTTCTCTTCACTTATTGCTGGTCCAGAGTATAGTGCCATTGTTCTCTGTCCAGCTTTTTCTTGGCTTTGGTCGGGAAGCACTACAAGGTCTTGGTCCTTGCCACCAGCCAGCCACCTCGAGGGTCCCTGTTCATGCTCTTAATAGATTTAGGTTGTCACGTTTTCTTTGCAAAATGTTTGCGCTCTTTTAACGTGATTTTGAAACCAGTGTAGAAAGTTTAGTAATTAGTAATCCACAAGAGATTTATTTCAATAAATCCAATAGTGCGTCATGTTTCAAACTCTGACCTTTTTTCCAAGCAGTGAAACAACAAAATAATGTATAAGCTTGGTTTGAGGTGAACACTTGGCTATGCCTAAATGTATTATAAATTAATGAACTGAAAAGCACCAATGTAATCAAGTAGTCTAACAATGAAAGGAAAGGTTTTGTTAGGCAGGTATGAAGACTGAGGCATTTCCCTGTAAATTAACTTCAGGTTGCCAGCAAATAATGGTGCCCATATCGTGCTGCGGTTTTCAAAAGAACTCTGGATCAAGCAGATCTTGGTGAGTAAGAAATGGTGTACCCTGTGCTTGTGGAGAATTGAGGGGGCACGTGACTTTGTGTGTCTGGCAAGTAGCTTACAACTTGAATTGTTTACCCCTGGATGCACTATCTATACAATCAATGAGTGGCGTCGTCTCGCTTGAGCTTGGCAAAGTCATGGCGTTTCATAAAGATATGCAGTGGGGTCATATGATCTGTGCAATCTGTTGATGCCATCTGGCATCTACAAACATTAGCTGAAGTTGCATGTAGTAGAAATAAATAAGATCATGGTAAATGTATCTGCATGTAGAAAACAAACAGAAAATAATGTATAGAAAGAGGTAAATAGAACATAATGTTCGGGAGAATTCTCATTTCTGTGCTAATTCCCTTCAACCTTAGAGACCCCCCAGCGGTTTTGCTGGACTTCAGGATTTTTCAATTTTACCCCTGGAGTGAGTGAGCCCTTTTTCTCACTCACTCTTGTGTTTTGACCTGATTTGGATTATGTGTTTCCTTTTGTATTTGGAGTCTGTCACACTCCATAGGCATCTACTTTTTGTATGGTGACACACAGCACCTGCAGGGCAATGTCACAGAGAAATCCGTTAGGTTTCTCATAAGGTTTAAATAACTTTTCTTGTGTGAACTACTGTTACTTTACTTACCTTTTCTCTGTGTAAATCCAGCACACACCATCTTATATGGAGTGCTGGGGGTTACTTAGTAGCCCCTTATTCTACCTACTCATGTAACATTTTTTATGTTACATGCACTACTTTAAATGGCTGCTGGCAGTGTTTTAATTTTCCCAGCGTTATGCTTTTCTACCACATGCTGAATCCTCAGCTGCAGTATAGCACCCATGGGTTCATTTTTTGAGGAGCAAAATCAGAATATCTCAAGTTTGGCTGATAGAATTTTGACATTTTAGCAGCATTCACTGCATTTGGTTCAGGGCCTAGGTGTAGGCCAAATCTCACGAAAATCGAAGCTGACCTTTTTGAGATTTTGGGCTACACCATGCAGTTTGCAGCTTCTGTATATATCCCCATGCAAAAAAGCATGTTTCAGCATATTATTTTAGGCATAGAACTTCAAGCGGAATTAAAAACCAGAGGTTGGCTCGAGGGAAATCCCCCATGCCCAAAAAAGCAGGGATAATCGCACACATTTCTACAGCTTCAAAATGCACTCTCCGCTCATTACAGGCCAACAGTGAGGTTTGAAACTAATATTGCCCCACAACTAAAAGTTACATTCCTGGGCTTTAGGTGAAATGGGATTGGGTGAACAGTATATGCAGAATTACAGCCTATAGGGGACAAATAATCTGATTGGTTCTGGCCAGGTCTGGTATCTCTGCCTAGCATCACCCCCAGGAGGTCCGTGCAAGCCTAGTCATTTTAGGAAATTTATCGGCATGTGCAAAGAAATGGTAGGGGGTAGGATAACCTCAGAGCACTGCCTGTTTCCCACTAATGTTACCACCTCTCTGACTTCTCTGGCCCTGAGCAAGGACACTCCAGTCTCCACCTGTATGCTGTTACGTTTTTGCATCTTCTGTCTGCAGTATGATGGGAACAACAATTTCTGTTTGCCTCAAATGAATAGGCCTTGTTCCCCAGCTTAAGATCACGTGTTCAGGGACTGTAAAATTGCTTGCATCTATGAAGAATTTCAGCCTTCTGCCCTTGCAGGTGTTTCATCTTTTCTGCTGACTCAAACTCCCTCTTCCAGCGCCCGTGACTGCACTTCCAGTCTGCTTTCCGTTTCTCAGGGAAATCGGTGTGCCAGACCTCTCCCTGTGCTGTTAGCCTTCCCAATTCATTTCAATGCAGCTCTGGATTCCATTTCATTTTCATGGCTGTTCATGGTAATTGCTTTTAGATGTCAGCAAGCAGTCCATGTGTGTTCTTTTGCACCTGGCTAATGTCTCTACGGATGTGTTCAGCCATGTCGCCTCTTCATGATTACTTTGGTGCTGTCATCCGGTTATGGCCTGTGGGTTGCTTCAGTGGGTGGCATCTAGCCTCTTGGGGGCTTTGCTTGGGGGGCAGGGTTTGAGGACCCCTCAACAAAATGCTGATGAAACTTTGCCAAATTTGGCATGAGCGTTCTGGCTTTACCAGGTCGGTTGCATGCCAGGATTTCATGAACTTTCACAGACTAGAAAAAGTTGGAGGAAAACCTTTTTGCATTTTCTTATGTAAAGTTGGATGTAACATTAACATAGATTCCCATTTCGACTCTATAATCTATGTAAGTTGTATATTGGGGGTCACAAATAGCCATTGTCTAATGATAATTGATTCTTGGTGAATAAATTGGTGTGCTGCGTGCATGTGTAGCATTGCGGTGGCAAGTCACTTTTTATGGTTGGCTAGGAACTTGCAATTGTTAACCTTGCTGTATTTATTTGAATATGGATCAGTGGACTGTGTCCCTAAGTAGTGAACAGAAGGCATATTAACAGGCTGAGCCAGGGTGCAGAATTTGCGCTCGCCATAGGCAAGTGAAATGTGACTGTTGGTGAGTAAGAAATGGTATGCTGCTTGTATATATAGAATTTAGGTGTCGAGTGACTTTTTATGGCTGGCTAGTAGCTTACAACTTGAGTTTCTGCCCCCTGGATTGAGCATTCCCATTATAATGGCATTCATGCCCTGGGTATGGCCTTTTCGGGCCTCAGCTCGGGCTGTGGGCCGTTAAAGGCCACGTCTGCCAGTTGGCAGGGCATGAAAGCCATTCGCACCCTCAGGGGTTCGTCTGGGGTGTGAATGGCATTAAAACATTTTCATCGGGAGATCAGCGCTGCTAGCGCAGCTGATCTCCCGATTAAAAAATGGAGACAAAAAAGATGGCTGCTGCCATTTGGAAAAGGGACTGTGTCCCTTTTCCATGTCTGGCGGCAGCCAGACTGGAGGAGCTCTGGGACTGGAGCGTAATGCTCTGGTCCAGCACAAGTGGAGGGGTTGGGGAGGCAACGGGGGGAGGCTCCCTGTTGCCTCCCTATAATCATTTTTTTTTTTTAAAAGAAGAAAAAAGCGCCACCCAGGGAAGGGCATCGGGTGGCTGTGGCCGCGGCAGGAATTGTTATCTTACCACCTGATTGGCAGAGCGCCCTTCCCCTGCTGCCAATGTCTTTTTCACACAGTCTGTGCATGTTAGCTGCTACATAATCCTCAGTGTGATGGGGTTGGGAACAGAAAATGGGGACAGCATAGGGCAGAACATTAGACCAACCCTTTCCCTCCACCCCAACCCCCCGGGCATCCCAACATTCTAGTGGCATTGGTTTAAAAATGTAATTGGGTTTGGTACATTTACCGATTTTAAATACAAGAAAGAGGTTCATTGCTAGGCTTAAGCAGCAGTCCTGGTTACCACTCTGCAAGGAGATGAGAAAGTATGGCATTGTGGTAGAGATCAGGGAGGAATAGTATCCCAGGTTAAGGGTTTGATCTGTTACTTGGAGTCTGTGTGCTCATTGTGGAAAGATAAGCAAGCTTGCTTCAAGAGTTGGTGTGGACCCCAGAGGTGGTTGCAGATGCCTGTGTGCATTTTGTATGAGGACAGGCAGTAAGAAACTCGGACTTTGGTGTGTTTACCATCTGTGAACCTCCAGCATTTCACTGTCTCTGCCTCTATTTTTAAAATCGGACTTTGGTGTGTTTACTTTCCATCTGTGAACTCCCTGCATTTCGCTGGGTTTTGTGCTGCTAATTTGACTTTGCCTACAAAGCCTCCTGGTGAGTTTAGCTAGAACTGTACTGTGCAGCCACTCTTCTCTCTTTCATTGGCCAATCCACTGCCATCCTACTGATCTCTCCATTTCTCCCACATTCTCTAACTGCTACACTATCACCTATTCCCTCCCCCCTTCTCACATTGTCCAGTTAGGAAAAAGCACAAAAAGGATATCTTGAGTGCAAACCCTGGACTTCCCATCGCAGACACATATGTCAGTGCTTCCTTTTAGAGGCATTTTCAGTGATATCTTCTTCTCTGACCCCTCTCCAGATCTATGGACCGCCCCCACCTCATTTCTTCTCTCTCCCTCCACATGCTCTACCATTAACGGTGGCAGCAAGTGGGAAGTCCTCTTGGCAGGCTTCTCATCCTCATGTTGCTTTGTAAGTGACTTCAATCCAGCAATCCAACTAAATCAATGCCTAGTCTGGGATACCCAATGGAAGCCCTTATCTATATATATTTTTATGTCAAAGTTCTTAAATCTGGATGATGAACCCTTATATAACGCCCCTCTCTTTGAATCCCCCTGACCTCACTGAGCCAAGAAGTAGGTTTGTTTTGCAAATTAAAAGGTTTATTGGAAAAATTAAACAATATATATTTATATATATATATATCTATCACTTTTATTGATATTTTTTATTGATACAAAATATCTGATAGCACACTTATGAATATAATAGTGGTCAACAATGGGTAATATTACAATAGCACACTCTCTTTAATCAATGAGGAGTTGGTATAGAAAGGATAAGGTAGCAGAGAATACTTTGTATGGTTTCAAGGAAATGCAAGATATGAAAGAATGCAGCACAGAAATAAACTTGATATGGAGTCCACCGCAAAGATATCTTGAAAATCCAAGAAAACTTGTTTCAACTTTTGTTTCTGCTCCAGAGTCGCACAGGCATCAGCTAGGTTGACTCTTTCTTCAACCATCTGCCTGAAGCCTGGAAAGACTTCTGGTTTGGCTATCTCAGCGGCCTCCTCCAGCTGGGTGGAGAAGTCCCTGGTCAGAGTGCTGATTTGGACTGGTGGCTTCAGGTGGGAAAAGCAGCCCTCATGGACCTGGAAAATCACCTCAACCCTTCTGAGGTCACAAGTCACATCTTCCTTACCATAAGGGCAGGAAGTGTACACCGGGAAGTTTCCCCCCCCATGCCGGGTAAAGATCCTGTCTGGTGTTGTATTGTCATCACTATCACTGTCAAAACAGTCCTTGGGGGGATTGGTCCTAACAGTTCATTTGCTAGATCAATGGAAAAATGTCGGTCATCAACCGCCATTCCAATAATGGTGCCTGCGGCTAGAGTAATACTCTTTAAGTCGCGTTATCCACCTCTATTGGAATGGTTTCATGTTCTATATTGACTAATGGTGATGGGTTTACCCCCAACCCTTGCTGTTGGAGAGAAGCATTTAGATGAATATAAGCATCAGGGTTTTTCAATTATTGTCCTCTTTTAACTTTCACTTCCAGGGAGAATTGTCGTGTCCTTTCTGGGATGGTGACTTCCTCTTTAATCTGAATTTCAACTGCATAAGGTAGCAATTGAGCTGACCTAAATGCTTTCTCTGGATCATCAAAGCCAATGGGATTATCTGCTAATCGGGACCAAGCTTTGAAGTTTATTAGGTCCAAACTAATGGCAAAGCGATTGAGAATGTCACTGCCTAAGTAAAAGGCGGCAGTGACGTCTCGCACGACCCAGCCATTATGGACTATGCACTTGTTGCCAATGGAGATTTTGAGCATACACCTGCTTGGCAGGAGATGTTTGGAATTGGGTGTTTCCAGATCCATTTCCCATTCGTCAATCAGTTTGACTGTGGGAATGGCTGGATCTTTTGGGAGTTGGCGGAACATGGCTTCGCTGATGAAGCTCTTGCCGTTGTTCACACACACTCGGGCGAGAACGGAGTCCTTCCCTTCATTTAACTGAACAGGGATGAACAACTGCTCTCCAATTTGCTGAACATCAGCCAGGCTTTGAGCTGATTTCACATCTCTCTGGACTATAGGAGTGGGAATGTCTGATTGTGGATTGGTAAAGAATTTCAGAGTGTTTCCTTCCAGTGTGGAATACCACCTTAAACTGGAAGGAAGGTTGATTTTCAGAAATAGAGAAGACCCCCCATCACCAGTCTGTTGTCCTACTGCTATTACTGTCAGGTCTGGAATTTGGTTGTTCTGGAAGTGAAATTCTACTTGGTCAGATTTTTGTTCAACCATGTGGCACGTGCCGTTTAAACTAACATGGTTGACACTCTGTTTTAACTTTATTGGTCGGCTAATCTGGGACCAGAGGACCTTGTTTACGCAATCTATTAGGGGTGACAACCTTCTCAGGAGGTCATTCCCTAGTAAACAAGGGGTGCCCTCTGGAGTCACTACTATGACCGGGTGTTTCACCTTGTGTCGCCCAATTTTAATGTCCAAATCTGCAGTCCCCTCGACAGGAATTTCCTTCCCGTCAAAGTTCTGAAGTTGTCCAGGAAGAGAGGTGAGAGGAATTTGGTAATTCTCCCCCCTCCCTGAATTTAGTTCATCAAAGGCCTTTTTGAACAGAAGGGTAGCTTGGGATCCAGTGTCCACCAGTGCCAAAATTGTACCCTGCCCCTGTACTTGTACCGGGGCATAGTATCTTCCCTCCTTCTCCGCAAGGGGGCACAGATAATGCACATTTTTGGACAACTGGTGGGCTAATGTTCTGGTATTGGACATTGAAAGAGAAGAGTTTTGGGCAGAATTCTGTGGAGAGTCTTGGGAATCTGAAAGAAAAAGTTGGCAACTGGAGATAGAAGTTTTGAGTTCCCCTGGTTCCGGTTCTGGGCCGCCCCCCTCCCCCCTTTTGGAGGCAGTCACCAGAATGGGTTTGAACCAGGGGATTTTGATGCTGTTGGTTCTGGGATGAGATTATGGGTGGCGCTAGCTCAGTCCCCACATCTACCCAGTCTGGATGTGAATCCCTTGGAACCCATTTTTCTTTGGGAGGAGTTCCCCTATCTCTGGAGGAGAAGATCCTTTTCCCAGGATCCTCTGAGGATCCCTCTCCCTCAAATTGGAAGATCTGTACCTCATCCTCAAAGTGGGTCTGTTTGGGTCCTTTGTTTCTCCTACCTCCTCTCTGCTCCTTGGGTGGCAGACTTTCAGGGGTAGGAGATTTTGTTTCCGGTTCCTAGGTTTCCAGGGGCTGTTCACAAGTGGGGAAGGAAGCTTCCTCCGAGGCTTTACACCCCCCTTCCCCTTGTGCCTCCTCCCTGGGAACCGGTGGGTTATCGGGGTGCTGCCCCCGTCATTGTTCTGGAGCACCAGGTCCAGAGTTTGGGGCATTCTGCGCCGGCATGCTCATCTGGGGGTTCTGCTGAGCCCTCAGCATGCGACCCAGATCCTGTGCCATATTTTGGACATGGCGCTCTAACTGTGAAACCCGCTCAGGCTGATACGGGGTTCTGTTTTCTCCCCTGGGCTGATCCTGGGAAGGGTAGCTATCCCTTCTCTGGTAGTACCCGGGTTGGGAAGATTTGGGTACCCCTCCACCCTTGGCCTCCCCTCTCCCGGATTAGGTGGTCTGGGCTCAGGGAAGTGGGGAAAGAAGGATGTATGATTTTGGGGTTGGAAATTGGGTGGATACCTGGGGAAAAAGTTCTGCCCAGGTTTGGTGAATTTCTGCCCTCCTGGGGGAAGTTAGGAGGGAAGTTCCCTGGGTTAGGTGCTTGGCTGGCTCCCCCCCCCCCTTGGGCTGGAGGAGTCCACACATAACCCAGGATGGGTCGGTTTTCCTTGTAGCGAGGACTTACATAGTCAGGGGAGTGAGGGACCCCATTTGTGGGACTATCTCCTTGGCCCCCTGTCTGTGACTGGCCCGAGGGCCTTCTGGGCTTGGAATTATTCTGTGCAGGCAAGTTTTTAGGCCCCCCCTATCTCCAAATCCAAAATGGGGGCAACCTTTACCTCTGCCACCTTAGCAGCAGCAGGGGTGCTGGTCGGTTTGGGGTTTTTCTGGGCGTTATTTTTATTTTCTATGGGCTTCTGCACCTCATAGATTCGGGTGGCCTGTTCAATGACCCAGTCTAGTGACCTTTTCTCAGGAAAATCTCATTAGCTGGGTCATGATGTATTTGGTTAAGGCATGGAAAAAAGTGTTAACAAATTCTTTGCTATCAGTGCGCACCCATTTGGTAGTCTGCGCAAAGGCACGCTTCAACTCCTGCACAAATTCTTGTGGGGCCTGATCCTCCCCACATTGCAAATTGTAGGCTGCCTTGCGAGCCTCTTGGGGATTCCGGTGAACAGAAAAATGTTTCAAGATGGCCGCCCTATATGTAGACCATCTGGAATGATTTTGGTCCTCCAGCCCCGCAAAGAAACTGGAGTATTCTGGGGAGAATGTCCATTTTACGTAATGAATGCAGCTACTGCTGTCTTTCAAATGGAAAGTCTCCATCATTTGCTCAAAGAGCTCCAAGTGTTCCCAAACAGAATACTTGGAGTTCTTATGATAAGGAGTGATGACGCTCCTTATTGCTTTGATCTGTTTTAAGGGGTCCTTAAGCAAAGCCCCTTTTGCCTTGTTGGCCTTCTTGGTTCGTGTAACCCTGAGGTGCCGTCTGATCTTCCAGGTTTTCCCGGATTCTGCGAGCCTGGGAATGGCCGGCAGAATGTGGGGGACCTAGTCTCCTGTGTCCTGGGACGCTCAGAGGAGTATTCTGACTCCTCCTTGCTCCCAGGATTTGATGGGTACCCCCCCCCACTGACAAAACACATAATTACACTTGCACACCAATTTTCAGTAGAGATTCCAAAAAGAATGGACAATAAACATACTTAAGGTAAGGTAATTATATTCAAGGTGCAGGGGAGAAAGGCTCGGCCTTGGTATCTAGGCCGGAATATAATAGAAAACGCAAAGAAATCCAAATTATGGAGAACTGCGTCCCCTGCACACTTTCTAAAAGGTTAAAAAGCCTAAATGAATTGATCATGGTCTTTAGAGTTTTTTTGAAATATACTAAATGTCTCTTTGGAGTCAAAGTTCAAATATGTAGAGAGTCATAATAAAATTCCATAGACGATTTTCTTTAGAGAAAGGTGGTCTTCTCCTTTTTATTTTTTGTATGCCCAACGTGTTTCGAGATTCAATTTCTCTTCATCAGGGGCTTACGTTTCAACATAAACTTCCAAAGCATCTATAAAGAACATATATAGATTATAAATTAATCATTTTTTTTAACAGAATCATACCTTACTCAGCAAAATAGCTTGTTTTGGCAAATTACTAACAATTCTAAACAATAATTATTATTGTAGTCAAAATTAAGTATAAGATGGACAGCATGTCCCTTGTGTCATTGATACCTAACAAATGTCTTCAGTCATTTGGGAGGACGCCCACCATTAAAAGACTTACTTGGTACAAGGTCTGCAGCGGAGACACGGTCAGGAAGCTCAGCTTTCGGACCGCATCTTCCGCTGCTCTGTTTATAAAGGGTGAGTATGGCATTTGACGTCGCGCACGCGTGCTCGAGCGGCGTCAATTCTTGTGACGTCACTCGCACACGCGCGAGCGACTTCAGTGTTATACTGATGAGAACCAGAATTGTTAAAGTTTTCAATGGGTTTTAAATGTATACGACGTCACTCACGATCTCGCGAGCGACGTCATGAGGTGAGTAAGTACTAATGAGGGAGGTGCAGAGGATGTTAAGTATAGATAGTCAGATGGTAAGTATGAAATATGACGTAATGCTCGCTTGCGCGAGTGGCGTCAATGATTGTGATGTCACTCACGCATGCGCGAGCGTCGTTGGTGTAATTCAAAACCGGAAACTAGAATGGTCATGTGCTTACGCTGGCGACATCGCATCATTGATGAATATAAGATTCAATAAGTCTGAGAAGACGTGTTAGCTAATGAAAGTATCCGTGCGATAGACAATTATACAATTTCATTAGATTGTACACCCATCTGTTTTGGGATAGACAATTGTAGTAATGACTTCACCTTAAATAGTGTAACACCATGCTATTTTTCAATACATCAGTACCTCTACTCACTTTAACCCATTCTATACTATTTTGCTTACATCATCGGCTATAATTTATAAACACTTTCCAGTTAATAATGTTTTTCGCCTTTTGATCAGAATCTCTTCACATATTTTTTCACACTATGGTATGTGTCTCATTTCTTCCGTATCTCCTACCACTATATGATCATAGTTACCCTAGCCCCGACCCAGTTATCCTCTCCATCATTAATATTTTTTTTATTTTTTTATGGCTGACCCGATGAATGACAGGTTATTTACCCACCATTTTTTTAAAAAAAAGTTTCTATATTTTCCTTATTCACAATTCAACTCTTAAAAACTCTTTCTAGGTAACATCAGGACCTGTTTTACCACTGTTTTACCACTGTAGCCATACTTTCATTTTCATTAGCTAACACGTCTTCTCAGACTTATTGAATCTTATATTCATCAATGATGCAACGTCGCCAGCGTAAGCACATATGACGTCATGACCATTCTAGTTTCCGGTTTTGAATTACACCAACGACGCTCGCGCATGCATGAGTGACATCACAATCATTGACGCCACTCGCGCATGCGCGCATTATGTCATATTTCATACTTACCATCTGACTATCTATACTTAACATCCTCTGCACCTCATTAATACTTACTCACCTCATGACGTCGCTCGCGAGACCATGAGTGACGTCATATACATTTAAAACCCATTGAAAACTTTTTTAACAATTCTGGTTCTCATCAGTATAGCACTGACGTCGCTCGCACGTGCGCGAGTGACGTCACAAGAATTGACCCCGCTCGCGCACGCGTGCGTGACATCAAACCCCATACTCACCCTTTATAAACAGAGCAGTGGAAGATGCGGTCGGAAAGCCGAGCTTCCTGACCGCGTCTCCGCTGCAGACCTTGTACCAAGTAAGTCTTTTAATGGTGGGCGTCCTCCCAAATGTCTTAAGACATTTACTTAGACATTTCTGTTTTTCTTATAAAAATACATTTTTTTAAGAATTGCATTTATTTTCTCATAGGAGATTGGAACCCTCTTTCCTTTCATGGGACCATGTTGACAATCATGGAACTACCGTATTGAAAACGTTGAGGATTTTTTTGAAACCCTGTTACATAGTTTGCCTCTTCAGTACTTCTAAGAAGGGTGCGTTTACTTGCTCTCTTCCTTCTTCACATCTTCTTTTTTCTTTTCCCTTCTTTTAGACAATTTACACGTGCAAAGCCTGAGTAGGGTACTATTTAACCCACTGCACCCTAAACAATCGAGCAGGGATCTTTAAGCATATATCAAATACCGAACAAACTTATGTGATTTTTTTCAGATGTTTGATTACTAGATGGTTCATATCTAAGCATTGTTAGTTATCAATGACACGAGGGACATGTTGTCCATCTTATACTTAATTTCGAATACAATAATAATTATTGTTTAGAATTGTTAGTAATTTGCCAAAACAAGCTATTTTGCTGAATAAGGTGTGATTCTGTTAAAAAAAACTGATTCATTTATAATCTATATATGTTCTTCATAGATGTTTTGGAAGTTTATGTTGAAACTTAAGCCCCTGATGAAGAGAAATTGAATCTCGAAACGCGTTGGGCACAGAAAAAATAAAAAGGAGAAGACTACCTTTCTCTAAAGAAAATCGTCTATGGAATTTTATTATGAATCTCTACATATTTGAACTTTGAATCCAAAGAGACATTTAGTATATTTCAAAAAAAACTCTAAAGACCATGATCAATTCATTTAGGCTTTTTAGCCTTTTAGAAAGTGTGCAGGGGACGCAGTTCTCCATAATTTGGATTTCTTTGTGTTTTCCACCCCCCCCCCACGGACCTAACTGGGCAGAGGTTTTCAGAATGCCCTTAGAGGGCCTACTCTCCCGGGATTCCCCACTAAATTGCACTGTACTTGGGTGCCCATACCCAGACGCCCGCCCATCCATTCCTGGGAGGTACCGGCCTATGCGCCCCATACTTCTAACTGGATAGTAAATCTGCCATCCCCGTGGCCTTGGGCTCATGTGCGCCAGGGGACATGGGGGTGGCAGAGTCCAGGGACTGGGAGAGATGGAGGCCTCTGGTACTAGGGCTCCAGAGGTTATGCTCAGGTGTTTCCCTTTCCCAGCGAACCTCATCTCTATCAGCCCCTGCTCCCTGTTGCCCTGCCAGAGCCTGTGCTTTCAGTTCCTCAATGAAGGCCTTTTTAGACTCTATCAGTCTCTCCTGCATGGCTACCTGTTGCTGGAGCCTATCATTGTGCTGACAGAGAGCTTCATTCTCTCTCTGTATTCTCTCTGTGCTTCCTGGTTAGTCTTGGAGTACTGGGCCAGTCTTTGCTGCAGGAGGGCTATCTCCCGAGTCCCATCCCTACTGGCCTGCTCCTTTCTTGTCAGAGCATCGTCCACCCTCCTGGTGTGCTCTAACAAGTTCTGATGTTCTTTTTGGAGGTCACCCAGTCCCTGGAGGGCCAGGTGATTTTCTTTCATTTTCTTTAAGTGGCAGACTTCCTGGCCTAAGGTATCCCTTTCCTGAGTAAGAGCCTGCATCTGTGCCTCCATGTCGTCCCTCTGCCTTTGAAGGGAACCAACTTTCTGGCGCTCTTCCTCAAATTCTGTCTGGGTGTCCAGGTCTTTCAGAAATAATTTGTTGCTCTCTGCCTTCTCCCTATATAGGTGGCTTTGCAGGGTGACTACCTGCTCAGCACATACCCTATTGAAGTCTAGTTGTTGCTCCAGCTTTTTCTAGCTCTGCAGTAGGGAGTCCAAACCTTCTTGGTACTCCTTCTGCAAGGCCATAAATCTGGTATCCTGGTCTGCCTTTTCCTGTTGCAGGATACCCATATCCTCTTTTATTTTAATGATATACTGTCTACTATCATTTTCTGACTCCTGGCTCCTATGCAGCCTCTGCTCAGAAGAGTCCAGGTCAGATTGGGCCTTCTCTAATGCCATCAGTTGTCTACTTGCCAGATCTTGGCCTTCAGCACATTTGTCCTGTATGGCTCCCATATACAAAATATGCCGCTATCCTATCTTGTCATGCTCATCTTTGGTCTTAGGGGCCATGTATAGTTCAATCAGGGCCACGTGTAAGGGGCCCTGATCTCTCCAGATATCTAACCCGGTTGCAGTGACCTGTTGTGTGATTGCCTGCAACCACACATTCTGGTCCTGTTCAGCCCACTCACCTCTCGCAAATAGCTTATGTAAGAGGTGCTCTCTCGCTATCTTGATGTCTACCAGTGTCGTCATTCTGGAAATTGATTTCCTTCCTGACTTACAGAAGTTTGTATTTTATTTTGCAAAACAGACTGTATCCTGAGAGTGTTCCCTTTTGAGGGGTGCTTTTACAGCGTAACACAGCGTGGTGATCCAACAGGATTTATGTATCCTATCAGTTAGCACACTGTATTAAGCTGCACAAGTGGTAGATCTAATCCAGAAGTCCCGGCTACGAGCCCCCAATCTGTAAATGACTTCAATCCAGCAATCCAACTAAGTCGATGCCTAGTCTGGGATGCCCAATGGAACCCCTTATTTATATATATTTGTATGTCAAAGTTCTTAAATCTGGATGATGAACCCTTATATAACGCCCCTCTCTTTGAATCCCTCTGACCTCACTGAGCCAAGAAGTAGGTTTGTTTTGCAAATTAAAAGGTTTATTGGAAAAGTTAAACAATATATATATCACACTTTTATGAACAAAATAATATCTGATAGCACACTTATGAATATAATAGTGGTCAACAATGGGTAATATTACAATAGCACACTCTTTAATCATTGAGGAGTTGGTATAGAAAGGATAAGGTAGCAGAGAATACTTTGTATGGTTTCAAGGAAATGCAAGATATGAAAGAATGCAGCATAGAAATAAACTTGATATGGTTTCAATCACAAGATAGTATGGTCACTTTTTCCCCTGTGATTACTCACTCCCCCCCACTATGCAATATAAAGAGATGGAATTGAGAGCACACAGGTTTCAAAAATACAATCACTATATAGTTCAATTCCAGTTTCCCCAGCAAGCTTAGAGAAAACAGGGATGATTTTAAAGCATGCAAAATCCTTTTAAATGTGATTGCAATGAGGTGAAAATGTGCTAAAATGCTTTTAACTCACTAAAGGATATTCAGAATAAGTGATAGTTACTTAGATTGGTTCAGGTCAACACTAACAATGATTCCTGAATGGTTATCTGATGGAAAACGAAATTCAGCAGTGGTAAGCAAGATGCAGCTATTTTTACAAGTGGTGAAATTGAGCTAAATTGCACTTTTTCCACGTGCGTAAATCGCGATTACGAAAACTATAAGGAGTTGGAATGTCGTTTTAGGTTGTTGGAAAGCTGAGGATCTTAGCTTTAAAATGACAGTTAAATTTCGCGTGGTTCAAACGATACGTACGTTTTTGTGGAGGTAGATTTTCAAAAATAAAGTCAATCTTTCAGAATGACAAATGCATGTTACAGATTTGAAATCACCAGGATGGACACAAAATTCTAAATGCAGTTCTGGACAGGTTGAAATGGATGGGATAAGATTATTTTAGACTAAGAGATGACTATGCACAGTTCTAGACTAATACTCACTCCTATTTTTGGAATGGAATGGAAATGGGCCTCGTCACCGATCTGGTCAGGTTTGGACTTCACTCGCCACAGGACGGTCTCAGGCACTGGTTCTGCTCACAGCACGGCACGGTGGTCTGGTCTGGCCTCTTGGACTGGATCAAGCGGGTTCTGGATACAGCGCTGCTTTCTGGGTCTGGATCTGGTTCTGGCACAGGGTTCTAGCCAGTCGCAAACAGCACGGCAAGGCTGTTGAATAGTTTGGTTAGGTTGCTGGATTCTGAGGCCTGCTGAGAAGAGTTCAGCTTTTGGGTTAGGCTCCTGCTTAATGTTCTAGAGCTGGGTTCTAGAGCTTTGTTCTGGATCTGTCTGGAGTCCAGGTTCTTCTGGATATTGTCAGGATCCGGTCCGGCAGAGTGCTGCGCAAGAAATCAGTTAAAGTGGAAAGTGAGAGTCCCTATCTGGGTCTCAGTGGTTCTTTTTATGTGTTTTCAAAGGGGGTGTGAAGGCTTATTTTCTATGCCCAACCCTCTGAGGGTCCTGATAGGTTAGAGGATTCTCTGTGCCCTGACTGGAGAATGGAGTAGTGAGTCATCCTATGTCATCAGGTGTCATGTTTATGGCTTGCGGAAAGAACACTCCCCTTTGCATTTACTTAGAAAACTGTTTTTCATAACCAAACATGCTTCCCAGATGCACAAGTTGTTGAGAATACATGTACACATCACAGATTAATTAAGACAGGTCTCTGTTCAACCCTGATCTTTCTAAGAGCTTGGATTCAGAAATGACTACTTATCCGCGATGTCAGTGGGTTTCGCAATATTGGTCCGGCCCCCAATTTTACACAGACCTACACACCCTCTCTGAGCATATTACTGGAAGTTCTTAGGTTTCTAGCATAAACACTGCATCCACAATATTAATAATTACGGGGCTTGGCCTCAGAACATCCCACGGCGTCCAACTTAGTCTTGAACTGTGAATGCATTTTTCATATTAAGAATCCCAAAGTTGTACATTTCTGTCAGCTTGATACAATATTTTAGAAGCATTTTCCTTAAACATATATTTGGTGCAATATTAAATCCACAACCCAGTCTGGTCCGCCCCTAGGAGCTTGGCGAGTCAGATGGTCACATGTCTTGCTTCTCCCAGAGCAGGGTTGACAGTTACACCTCAAATCAGCATATTCTATTCATCCCAAAGCCCCCATTGTTCCTTCCTCCGGGCTGCAGAGAAAATCTCCTCCTCTCCTGATTTACATGTCAATGCAATATCCTGTGCTGTTGGTGGTAAGACCAGGTGTGAAGGCTTCCCAGGGACAGAAGGCCTCTCGAACTTTTAATTAAATCAGACCGCCTTCTAATCAATGGCAACTTAGTTCCTTGTGAAAAAAATATAACAACTGAAAATAAGTAACATATCTTTAATCAAGTCTTTTTCCACATTAAATCAATGTGTGGCACTCTATATGGCATTTTGATAGACTTCTCTGCTTTGGCATATTTAGCTTCTGCAAGATAGCTCTCCTGTCAGGATTTCAAAATCGCCAGCACCTGTCAGAGGCGAGCACCGGTACTGCACCCATTTTTGACAGCTGTCTTAAAATCAAATGTATTTAACATGGGATTTTGTCCTAATAACATATGATTCTTGCTGACGTGGTACTGATGTGGATTCTTGCAGTAGACTAATGTAGAACACCCAACAAGAAGTTGTATCCTTTTGGTGGTTTTGTGAGCCATGATTTTAGCAATTTTGACACCAAATAAAAATGGATTTTTGAACAGCTCTGTATTCCTTTGCACTGATTTTGCTCTGTGTGCAGCCAAAGGATGGGGTCTGGCAATGGTCTCCTGTATTAACACTGACAGAGGCAAAAGTGGATGGTGGCCTATCTGTCAGGTTTTCACTGCACACTTTCTGGTGATTTCTGGCCAGCAGCATGCTTTCCGGCAGCCATTATGATGTTTCCGCTGCCAGTAATGCACACTTCTGTTGTAGGGCTTGGATGAGTGGGTTAAAACATCCCACAGCTTTAATGTCTATCACACTGGCACTACCTGGTTCAGAGTCCACAACCCAACCAACTTCTCTTTGAACGGATCCTGCCTTCTCTCATTAACTTAATTCCTTCTCCTGCATCTCCGCCTTCTACTCTCTCCCCCCCGCCCTCCTCTGACTGATGTTCCACGCCCCTGTTCACCACCTCTGAATACGTTCAAAGGCACAGACCTCCTCCAACTGGCAACTCTTAACGCTCGCTCATCGAACAAACACTTTGCTGAAATCTTCTCTTTCTTGAAGACATTGAACATGACATTCTCGCTCTTACCGGGACATGGTTCAATGCCAGTTCAGTCACTGCTTTTTACTCCCTCCTCCCTGACGGCTTCAAGATCATTTCCAAGCCTCGACCTCACTGCAATGGCGCGGGCAGCGTTGCCTTAATCTTCCCTGAGTGGGTACATGTTTCCATCTTACCTACCCAGCTCTTCTCCTCCTTTTGAAAGCCTGGTTTGCAAGTTGGTCATCTCTCTCTCTCTCCTCCACCCTGACCATTGTCACCATTTGCCGGCCTCCAGGCTCCACCACCCTGTTCCTCTCTGAATGGGTTGAATTCTGCTCTTCCTTACTTTCCTCCACATCCAACCTCCTCCTTCTGGGTGACTTCCCAGGCTCTGCATCCATTCTCTTCACTAACTTCCGCACCCCGCTTTCCCTCTTCATTCTCCCATCTGGGCCAACCGCGGGACACCCTCTGGATGCCCTCATACACTCTGACCTCTCTCTCCTGGTCTGACCATGCTCTCCTCTCCACCCACTTGAGTAGCCTTGGTCCTCTTACCGCCCCTCCGCCCCGCCGAAAGTCCCGCCAACCTCGTTTGCTAACATCCACCCGATGAAACGAGTGTCTGCACCTCCATCTTCATCCACTTTTCCCCCACCTCTAACTCTACCGCTGACTCTGCCCTCAGCTACCTCCACCTTTCAATCACCAATACTCTTACTCATCATGAGGATCTTCTTGAAACCTGCCTCTAAGCGGAACACCTGGTATGACGCTGAACTTGCAGCCCTGAGTGCAGGGCTGCAGAACGGAAATGGAAAACCTCAGGCTCATCCTCTGACAAACTTTCCTGCCGCCTTCTCCAAAGGCAATACAGACACTCCATCCATGCCAAGATAAGAGCCCACATTCAGGCACAGGTTTCCAGTGCATCCAATAAAACGGCTGAACTTGTCAAGATCTGCAAGGAATTAGCCAACTTCTCCTTAGTCTCCTCCCCTTCTCCCTCCCAGACCCTCTGCAATACGCTGGCCTCACACTTTGCCTTGAAAACCCAGGACATCCTCACCACCCTTGCTACACAAGCTCATAACCCGTCCCACACCCCTTCCCCTCCATTGTCCCCCCCTCCATCCTCCTTCCTCATTTGCTTCCTTCACCCCTGTCACAACTGAAGAAGTTACCAGAGTTGTCATCTCTATGAAGGCCTCTAGTAAGCAGGTATCCCCCTGTTCATCCAGGACCATCAAGAAAACCATCAGCTCTCTTGCCAATGTTCTCGCTGATTTCTGCGTCACTCTTTTGTCACAGGATCTTTCCCCTCCTCCCTTAAGCACTCCCTTGTGCGCCCACTCCTGAAATAACCTTCAGCAGACCCCACATGCCCTGCCAACTACTGCCCTATTTCCATCACCCCCTTCCTGGGGAAACTGCTGGAAAGGTTGGTTTTACCCCAACTCAACTCTCACACTGAACTTGTTGGTGCTCTCCACGACTATCAATCTGGATTCTGATCATCCAGAGGCACGGTAACGGCTCTTCTGGACACCCGCAAAGAACTGCTCGCGTCTCTGCACTCCAACACCCCTGCTGTCCTTATCCTTCTTGATCTCTCTTCTGCCTTTGACACAGTCAACCATTCCATCCTCATATAAAGGATCCACGATACCCTTGGTATCTTGAAACGGGCACTGGACTGGCTGGCACCTTCTGCTCTTTTACTTCCCTCTCCACCTGTGGTGTCCCCCACGGTTCTATCCTCTCCCCCTGTCTCTTTAACATCTACATTTCTCTGCTTCCACGCCTCATCTCCTCCGTCTCCTCCAACTTCCATGACACACAGCTCTTTTTCAAACTCCCTGCCGACCCTCTTGCACCCTCCATCATCCCGGACTGCCTATCTGCCATCCAGTCCTGGTGAGCCGCCAACGATCTCTGCCTCAACGCCTGTAAAACTGAGATCCTTCCCATCGGGACCCCTGCTCCCTCCTTCTTCCCTTCACTCTGGCCTTACTCCTTGTGCTCTCCCCCTGCGCCCTCTTCTGAAGTCAGAAACCTTGAGTCATTTTTGCCTCCTCTCTCTCCTTCCTCCCTCACACTCAGGACATTGCCAAGAAGTCCCACTTTCAGCTTTTCCTTCTTAAAGGAATTTGCCCTTTTTTCACTTTCCCCCAGAGGCTTAATGTGACCCAAGCCCTGGTTCTCTCCAGGCTTGACTATTGCAATCGCCTCCTCCTGAATCTACCATCTTCCACTATGCAACCGCCTTCAGCTAATCCAGAATAGGGAAGCAAGACTTATCTTTGGCCTTAAGCCCAAGGACTGCATCTCTCCTGCACTAAAAAGTCTCCACTCGCTCCCCGTTGCTGCACGGATTAAATTCAAATCCCTCTGCATCAGCCACAAGCCGGTCTAGGCCCGAGGACCACACCATCTTCAACCTTATCTTATTAAATACTCTCCTTCTAGGCCACTACGCTCTCTGGTTCCAACTCTCTGCATGTAAAACGTTTTGCTAAACAGAGGGCAGGTGGTCGTTCACTTTCCTGTGCTGGCTCCCTCCTATGGAACAGCCTCACCCTGCGCATTAAGCAGGATCTTCTTAAATTGCAGAAGCTGCTTAAGACTCTCCTCTTTGCCTCCTCCTTCCCTTCTTCTCTCCCCTGCTAATCACACAGTTGCTGCAATTGGTGTTCTGGGCCCTTATGCATCCTCTGGGCCCTGACCCCTCCCCCAATTTGCCCAGCTTCTGTCTGTCTTCTGCACTTGCACTTACACCCTCCGCCCTGGAGACTCGCACTAACACCCCTCGCTGCTCCAGGCCGTGTTGCACTCAGCACCCAAAGCACTTCATCTGTGGCTCACCCATAAACTCAGACTCCCCAGACCTCCTCCTGCCCGCTTCCTTGCTTCACTTGCATGTTCTGAATACTCGCAAGGCATGGTAGGTTCGTCCTCTTTTTCCTCTTTTCCGCCCTGTGCTCTTAAATAATGTGTTTTTATGTATTGCAATGTACCTCCCACCCCTGCTCCCTCCCTTGCCCTGGGGCGCTTTGAAACAGTATTGTCTTATTGTATAAGCGCCTAACGAGCAAACAATAAATAAAAAAAGAATGTAAGTGCTATAGGTAACTTTTGAGGAACCACAAAGGAATGCTGCCTGGTTAGTGTGCTCCTAACTCTACATAGGCGTCTTATGTGACCTAGATGCCCATTTTAGCTGTCCTAGGTTTGAGACGTGCTTATAATGTCTCTGTTCTGAATTGCATGAAGGTGTTTCTGAGGTCTTAGTTGAAAAAATAGTTTTCACCGGACCGAAACAAAAGAAGATTGATTTAGAAAGACTGAATAAAATTGATAAATCAGTCTTTCTAAATTGATCCTCAAACCCCTCTCCCACCCACCTAAACCTCTATCTCCACTCTCACCCTCGAAACCCCACCCGTCAACGATGTCCTCTTGGTGGAACGGCCATTTTGGGAATGACCACTGCCGCATGAGATGCACACGAGTGCAAGGGTGAGGGACGTTGCGGAAGCAAGTTAAGTGTTTGGATGTGTGGGTGTGTGTGTGTGCATGTATGTGAAGGAGAGGTGTGTGAATGTATGTAGTGGGAATGGAATGGGAGAGGACGAGGGCGCGGGTTAAAGAAAACATATTACAAAAAAAGTAATGACTGGTGTGACTGGAAAGTGTGGTGCGGGACAGAAGAGGTTTGAAAGGGGGGACTAAAGGGGTTAAACCTCCCGAATACCTTAACCCTGGTGAATTTTTCTTTCTTTTCTTTTTCTTATGATATGGCTATTTTGATGTTCACAGAGAGCATATTGTGTTGCTAAGGACCTTTGACACTGAAGCACCTATAATTTGAAATTCAGTAAATGACTTGCCATGACGTAGTGGTGGTGACTAGAAGTCGAGTTGGGGAAATAAAATACCAGATTTTCTTACAAGTCTGACTGTTTCCTGGATCACTTGGAGACACATTTGTTGATGGGCCATGGTAAACTGGAAATAAATTAAAATAGTTTTTAAAAATGACTGGGCAGTCTGTTTCTGGGTCGATGGTGACTTCTAGAATGTTCACTTTGGTGCAGGTTATTTTTGACTCCACTCATTTTCGTTTGTAAGGTTGTTTGGTTAAGAGTTTAGAATTTGTTAATGCAGAATACTAGTTTTCTCTTGAAGCTATCCAGCTTCTGTAAGCTTCTTATCCGTGTCTCGGTGGCAGTGAGACTATCCATTTTGTTTGGTGATTTTTAGTTTGCTGAATATAGCCGTAGTAGAAATGTGTTGTTCGCTTAAGAAAGAGGCGAAGCTGCAGGTTGAGAGCATGGTTGAGTTGGTGATCATTGAAGGGCTCTGCATGAGAACTGGCAGGAGCCAGGGTGCCCGTTTCAGTTCTGGTTGTAGAATAAGACTGCAAACCAGTTCAAGGAGGGAGATTTTCGGTCTACAATGCAAGGATCAAAAGAAAGAGTTGGTGAGCAGTAGCTAATGGCATCACACAGTAGAAAGTATCTCTGGCGAACAAAGAGCTAGTACGTTACATGCCAGAGCTTTATCCTCCCTCCACATGTTTGCGAACGATACCTTTTTGCCCCTTGTGTATAACCAGTTTGACTTTAAATGTCTTGTAGAGGTGTCCTAGTGTTCATTTAAACACATTCTCAAGCACACACAGATGTTTATATGCCACTAAATGGCATGTTTCTGGGATACAAGCAGGAGCAAAATAGCTCCAGGCAATATCAATCTGTGACACTTATCTGCTGCACAGGGGGAACTTTGGGCTAGTAGGCACGCATCGCCCTCTTCAGCGATATCCAACATTTGAAGGTGACTGTTATACAATGCTAAGGGAGAAGACTGAGGGTTGTTTAATTTCTTTAACTATAACTAAGTTATTATGCAAGCCTCAAAATGTGCACCCTACTCTCCATTGACTAATGATAATTGACTCTAGGTGAGTAAATCTATGTGCTGTGTGCATGTGGACACACTTGGGCAAGTGGATGGGCAGTTATCGGCTAAGGGATATATATATTTTTAAGTAACCGTGTCCACTACATACACTTGTATTATACTGCTGCACGATGTTCAAATATGGTGCCTTTTGTTACTTTAAACGTGTTACTATGGGGAAGTGGCCACTCTATATATTACCATAGAGTTATTGAGGTTTAAAACGTAGCCCATTATCTGGGTTTACCCTATCTAGGTGACCAAGCGGTCAGAATACCGCGAAACGCATTGTTTGTTACCCAGGTTTCTTTCTCCAATGCACATGCAATAATAAAGCAATTTTTGTGCTTCCTGGAATTGCTGTCAAGCTCCCTTATTGCTGAGTGGACACTTTCATCTCTTAGCTGCCCTCAGGAGTGCATTCCGCCAGGTCTGCCTTCTCATAAGGCTTTTCATTTTTTGATATATCATTTTATTGGTGTGTTACAAACTTTTATAATATCTCACAGACTTTTTAGATACATGTTACAATTTTTTTCTTTCACAGATTTTATACAGTTTTTACTTTCCATTTGTAGCTTCTGTATCCATCTCGAACATTCTTATACATAATTCCTTCTATAAAAAATGTCAGTGCAATAGTCATTTTTCAGTCACTTTCGTCAAAGCATGCTTGCCACCATTCTTCTGCATTCAATGTCTGTCTTTCTCTTATGAAGCATCCCAAGTGCCTTGTTCTTTCATCTCTCAATGACGAACAAAACATTATTAGATGCGTCATCCTGTTCTTTGCAGTCTACAACTCATTTCAGTTTTTTCACAGTTTTTCCTGCGATTTAGGGCTTATTTGTTCTTGAACTGATTCAGTCGAGATTTCAAGAAAATCAGCCTTCGGTGTTTATCAGGAAACTTTTCCAAATATTTGGCGGTTTTATTTAGTTGTTTCGCTACACTTGGAACAAGTTGGATTCGTTGATCAACGGTGTTAATCCAACCCTGCATCCATAACTTCTTCTTAGCAATATCTGGATTCGTTTGCAGGATGTGCTTATTAATGCTAAGATCTTCAAGAATTTGTTCACATCGCTCAGTACATAGGCAAAGGATAGAATCTTTGTTAGAGGCGCTTGGATCTTGTAGGATTTTAAATTACAGACTCAGCGGTTCCATGATCATTTTTCGATACAGTATTCGTGTTCCATGCTACTCCCGCGTTTATGGATACTAGGCTCAATTCATACCTAATACACACTGTGGGCACACCCCTTGGCAGCAAAAGATGTGTTCTAGCGTGGACCAGAGTTCTGCACTACATCCTAGCGCACTCTCGACCCCATGAATCAATGTGGTAACCAACTTTTGTTTGTAGAAGTCCAAGACTGGCTTCATTGAAAATGTTCCACATTTTGTATTCAACACAGAAGCTTGTATGGCTAATTGTTTGCATTTGGTCTTGATTTTTTCAGACCATGACGCATCATTCAGACTGGAGCTTATCCACATTCCAAGGTAACGTGTGTGCGTTACCAGATGAAGAGTCTCTTTACCCAAGTGCCATTGTGACCCTTTCTTCCGTGTCCCATTATGTTTTCTTAGATCTTGAAATGTGAGGATTTCAGTTTTGTTTGAGTTAATGCAGAGACCATTTATTTCCACACATTTTTCTAAAGCATATAGTTTATGTTGCAGTCCTATCGGTGTCATGTCCAAAAGGACTAGGCCATCTGCATACAAAATCCAATTTAGTTGGTTTCCCTTGCCCTTGATTTTAGGTGGAAACGTGGGGATGGTTTCTAAGTGCTCACCAATATCCGAAAGGAATAGGTTAAAGATGATCGAGGCCAAGGGGCAACCTTGTTTGACCCCGCAATAAGTTTTTATTCGGATGGATAATCTTCCTTTTCGATCCAGTCTAACTTTGATTTCAGTGTCTGTGTGAAGATCTTTTATAGCCAAGAGTAGACTTGCAGGGCAGTTCCATGTTTTCATTTTTGACCATAAGATTTCCCGATCGGTGCTATCGAAAGCTTGCGATAGGTCTACAAAAGCCATGTATACTTTCCTTCCTGATTTTATTGCTTCCATCTTTAACAAATTCAGTAACAAGAGGTTCAGACCACACCCCACTCCTCTGACAAACCTGATTGTCTTGGGTCGAAATGGTTGTTAGATGTAATCCACGCAGTTAGTTGTTTTTGAAGCTGTGTAGCATATCATTTTCCCAAGATGTCTAGGAGCGCGATGGGCCTGTAGTCTTTAGGGTCAGGTCTATTGCCCTTTTTAAAAAATGGGCACAACTATCGCGCTTTTCCATGTTACAGGTGTTGTACAGTCAAGCGCTATCTTCGAAAATAGAATCGCGCACATTACTGCCCATCGTTTTGGGTTTTGTTTCAGAATAAAGTTGGTCAGCCCATCCGGACCTGGGGCCTGTGATGTGCTGATACGTTTAATATCATCCAGGATGTCTTATTTTTCAAATTGCAACTCCCATTTTGTTATAGTTGGCAAGGTTGGTTCTTTTGCTTGACCTTTTTTTTCATATAGCTGTTGGAAGTGGAGAGAACCCATTGAGTTTCAGTAATAATGTTTTCCTGAATGACTCGTTGTTGGCAGCTCTCATCGTTGATTATCTTCCAGAACTCTTGTGGGTTCTTATTGCTCAGGCTTGTCATCATAATTTCTGCATCATGTTGTTACAAGATGACTCTGTGGGAGATTAACCAATTTTTATACTTTTGCTTATATGTTTTTTTTGCGGCCACTTGCTCACTTTTATTTTGTGTTGTTAGTTGTCTAAGTTCTTTACGTAATTGTGTTTTTCTTTTAACAATTTCCAAGTCATATGCATGTTTTGGTTTAAACGCACAATTTTTGACACCATGATCTCTTTACGTGTATTGGCTCAACAGATGAATGTATTTAACTTTTTTTTTGTTGTTGGTATTAGACACCAATTCTCTGCAGTAAGCTTCTTTGATAGATGATACATTTGGCATAATCCCGTTCCTCTTTTGCCTTCTCAACTTCCCTTGTGAGGGATAATCTGTCATTGGGCGATTCTTGTTCGCCATTTTGATTCTGTTTGTTGGTCTGGGGTTCAGGGCCATCATCATATGTTGACATGTTTAATAACTCATTTGTTTTTGTCAACATCCTCATCTGCTATCTCCACAGCTTTCACCGACACAGTAGATTTCAGCGAGATCGCACTTTCTCAGTCTTTATCTTTAGTACCCATCGTTTGTTCTGCATTTAAGAAAACAAAACGTTCACTGCCTTGATGTTTGTTAGAAATTTTCTGGAATTGTTGGATTTTCCATTTTTTATTTTACTTTTATTTTAATTTTATTTTTTCTTGAGCTGGTTTACTCATCGTTTTCTTTTTCATCTGAAATATGGGAAAGCTTTCATTAATTATTATCTGAGATCGCATCATTTTTTGACATATCAGGTTTGCCGATTATACCCTGCCCATTGGCAGATGTGGAAGGTTTTGGAGTTTGGTTCAGTATAGGGCGATTCTACCTGCACTGAGTTAACAATTATTGGCTGATTAGATAACTGTGTCTTTTCCAGTATTTGGACTTCTTGAAATGTTTGTGCGGGGTCCAGGTCAATCACCACTTTCCCAGATTGTTCAGTAAAGATTTTATTACTTGTACAACACTCTTTATGTTTTTGTTTGTCACTAGGCGCTCTTTCATCGGATACAGAATTAGGACCTGACATGTTGTGTGGTTTAAGGCATTGCTTTAGGGGATTAGGCACATTAATTACATTCTATGATTGCACAATTGTTGGTGTTTCAGTAGGCCCAGAGCCTCTCTTGCAACTTCAGCGAGTAGTTTTTTGTCATTGCTATTGTTTCTTCTTTGATCTGCTAGATCTTTAAGGCTTTGTTCTATTCTTTTATTATCTTCCCACTTTTTCATCTTGATGGAATCGCATTCATTTTCAATATGTATTAGTTTAGAGTTCATTAGAGCTGATAACGTGGTGAGATCCTTTATGTTCTCATTAATCTGCTCGTACATTTTTATGAAAGGCGCAATTGAGATTGTTGGTGTCGACATCATGCAGGGCTGTAGTTCTTTTATGACCCCTTTCACAACTTCAGAGATATTAATTTCATTATTGAAATGACTTTTCGCCTATGAGCCAGTGCGCCTGATTTTTGGGAATTCTCTTTAGATGAAGGATGAGTCAGCTGATGACTCATCGGAGGTGTCTTCACCGCATCTCGGGTCAACCTGGAGTCTTAGGGACCCGCCTTCGTTTGTCTCTGTTTTTTCTCATAGTTGCAGATTTACCCCAATCATTAGTTATTTTTTGCTGATGGTTATTTCTCCGTTGGGAGCAATTCAGCGGTGGTGACGTACTGGTGTCTATGCGTCTTCTTTTTTGTGCCCCAGTAGACCACTTCTCACCTCTATACCTGGAAGAGGGAAGTGTAATTATTTTTTCACTCGTTGTTTTTTGCATATCTCCACTTTTGACTTCAATTGATTCCTTTCTGCATTTCTGACTTTGGGCATTGGTATTCATTCTACTGTTCATTTGGGTTAAGTCCTGCAAGAGTTTAACCACGGCTAATGAATTCCTCCTTTGCTCTGCTTTTCTATTGCCCCACAATGGGTCACCTTCTATTTCATCAAGGTGGTTGGCAAAGGCACCAGGAATTTCAGCAGGGGCGGCTGATTCCAAGAGTGACTCTCTTAGGATGTGCCATCCCTCACTTCCAGCTTCACCAGGGGGACAGCTAAAGGCCCCCAAAACAGACCCTTCAATTGACTTGGCGGCAAGGGCACAATATGCGTCCTTAACTTCACTGCGTAGGGGTACGCTGCCGCCTGCGTTTTTTGGATTGTTTGAGTGGACAAATTTCTCTGACTACCCTTGCATATCTCATCCGCACAAGCTCCTACGGCTCTAACAGGTCGCGGCGGAGGTGTCCTCACCTCCTTTTCTGAGCCACTACGGTCTGCATTTGCAATCCATCCACTTGCGCTTACTGATGTTAAGCGGCACTTAATCGCAATATCACACCGTGCCCGTGGAGTACTCAAACCTCTGTACTGACTAGCTTGCCAAGCAAGCACACGGAGCGGCAGCACCACCCCCTCCTCACGCTCGCAACAGCAGCCACTCTCGCCATTCATTGGGTGGCAGTGCCTCTGCTGGCCAGCACCCCCATGTACCCTCGGATCAACCGCTGTGCCAGGTACCACAGTAAGTTGCGGTGGGGGAGGCCGAGTGTTCTATTTTAAAGATTTTAGGCTTTCCCTGCCTCACAAGAGACTTGTACGTTGCAGCGAACAGTTGCAATATTGCTTTTTGCACAATTAATGTCATTTGCATTACATGTTAGGGTTTCGTTTGCTCTCTGACTCCATTATGGCATGGAGGAGAAGGTGGAGCTTGGCCCAAAGCTGACAGCTAGAATCCCAAGACTCTGCACCGACTCCACCTACAGGGATATATTCCACCTCAGGGTTATAAGTGACGATCTAGCTGGGATTGTGTGTCAGATGGCTACGCATCTATGATTTATGACATGCAACAGATTCTGAACTGTATAAAGGTGTGGTAAACTAGGGTGAGATTGAAACATAATGCCTGTGACTTGGGTGCATTTGTTTGAAGCTTGGCATCTTTATTGTGGAGCCCCCTCTTGCATTATGTAAACATATGATACATTTTTATTTGAACTGGATACCCCTTCACAAGGCCCCGGAACCGCCATCTAAACAAATCCCCCTAAATGTTAGGCACTGCTGGATATTCCAAAGTCTTGTGGTGGATTTCCAGTATGCAGGACTGTTCATACTGGAAGAAGAAGCACCTTACAGACTACATCTGAAGTGTTGCGCCCCTCAACCCCCAGAGTCGCTCACAATAGAGCTATTTACAGAACGCATCTAGGCCACCAGTTGCGATTTGGGGGCGGGGGGATCAGGAAGCCACTTTTATGTAGCTCCTTGGATTTCCAGCAGCTCTTTGAAATGACTCCAGGGATATAAACCAGAGCTTATGAAATATTTGAAGGGCTGTATAGGATCACTGGTAGAAGCTTCAGTGGGACGGTTGCAAATGCTTTTTACTGTAACCATCAGTTGCAGGTTAGGTTTAGACATTGGACTTTATTTGTTCAGTGGAACGAGCAAAGAAAATTCTACTGGTTAAATGAAAATCCCAACTAAAGCCAATAAATGCCATTTGGCTCCATGGATCAAAAAAAAATGTAATGGTCAGGAGCTCAAACCAGTGCTTGTGTCTCGGACAGCACCCAGTATATTAGACCTGCTAGATCGCATGTAGCAAATCTACCTTCCATGTGAGATGCACAGTATAGCCTTTTGTCCATTTTATATCACACACTATTTTTAAAAATATTTTCTGGAGTTGCCCTATTGCTTTTAGATTGCATGGCAAAAACTTCACATGATGCTATTTTCTGACTATCGCACCAAATAATTGGCTCTTTTTGGGGATTGTCCTTCTGCATGCTCATGAAACACTATCAGCACATTTGTATTAAGATCTCATCCACTTTTTCAAAATTATTGGCACTCTGGGATGGACTATGACTCATGGAAAGAGTAAAGTCGACATATTTATTTAAAAAAAAAAAACATCCACAAGACAGTGATGCAGTTGTTTCCAAAGGGTAGCTTTTGTTTATCCAGTAGGTGGCATGGTTTGGACCAGTATACCAGCCGTTTTACCAGTACTACATAGGACTGACCAATCACAGACCGCGTTGAATGCACTGCTTTGTCTGGTCAGTCATCTGAAGGCCCAGCCAATCAACTGCCTTTCTCCTGCGCAATTGTGTTATCACATCAGGACGTCAGCAGCATGAGAAAAGGTTGGGGGAGGGGGGGCTTTTAAAGTGGATTACTGTTACCTCCTCTTCTGCCACGCACCAACTGCTGGCAAAACATGGAAAACTGTACGATTACCTGTGTTGAGTCTTAATGTAAGAAAGCAAATGTCTGACCCATCTTGAAGAACGTTGGACTGATGAATCCATTGAATGCCTTGGCATAGATTGGGACAGAGGAAAGGCCATTAAATGGTGGATGGAAAAAGGGGTATCAATAAAGGGTGGACAGTAGGGGATATAAAGACCACCATCAAATAGAAAAGGAGGGGAAGCAAATTGAGAGAAAAAGCGGGTGTTTTCTTTTTACTTTTTCTTTTTTTAGTAGATATTCTTCATAAAGTATTTATTTAGCAATGCTTATATAGCGCTTTTATCCAAAACGCTGAACAAAGCAACGGTACAATAATAATGAACAGTGAAGAATAGGCATGATTCAGAGGTAATTAACATGTCAAACATCAGCATTCCCTCCTGTGTCAAGCCATTCCTCCAAACAGCTTAAAAAGCACTGGTAGTATCCCACCTGGATGGGACCAATGCCCTCCTCTAAGGTCTCCTGTCATCCTTCCTTGTGCACTTGAGAAGTGTCCTCGTCAAGGGTCTACGCAGATACGGCCACATCACCCCGGCCCTCATCAATCTTCACTGGCTCCCACTGCACGCACAAATCACCTCCATCTATAAGGCAGTCGCCCTCAAGTCACCTAGCTATCTCGTGGAGAAACTCGGCATCTCCGGTGGACAACGCACCACAAGAAGTCAGGACAGAGTTGAAATCTGCCGCTGCAAAAAGGAAAAGACCAGAAAACAAGCCTTCTCTGTCTACACCCCAAGACTATGCAACCTCATCCCCAAGGATGTCTCTCCTCCTCAACACCTAGGCATTCACGCCGCCCCGTGCCACCTGACTCTTGTTTGCCCTGCCAACCTGTACAGCTGTACCTCTCCTCTGTGCCCCTCTGTATCCTAGCCCCGCTGTCTATCTGTTCTGTAACCTCTGTAAAGCGCTCCGTTATGCATCTGTATTGTTGTATACCTCTGTAAAGCACTCCGTTAGATAGGTCTGCGCTCAATAAAAACCATAATAATATTGATAAATAATAAATAAACTACATAGAAAATAACCAACTAGGAAAAAGCAGTCGTTAGTAAATAAAGTTTAAAGCGTTTTTTAAACTGAGCGAGAGAAGGGCAGTAAAGAATATCCAAGGGTATAGAGTTACATAGTTTTGGGGCAAGAAGCTGAAATGGCCTAAAATGTGACGATGAACAGAAATGACGGGGGACATGTAGAAGAAATTGAGGCAGAGCTGAGCTCTCTAGTAGGATGGCAAAGCAAAATCGGAGAACAGAGATGGGTAGGGGCCATAGCATGAATACTTCTGAAAACTGAACACACTGATAATCGAAACGCTGGTTGACCAGAAGCCAATGAAATCAAGCAAGGTATGTGGAGATATTGGAACCTTCTGCGGTGATTGTAGGACAGAACGTGGGGGCGAGAAAGAATAGTTGGGAAGACCCACATACAGAGAAGAGCAGAAATTAAGGCAAAAAAGAACAATATTTTGTAGAATCCATGGTAAGTGGTGACAAATTCTTTTGATGATAAAGATTCAAACGGTAATGCTGGACTACAGCCGCAATCTGAAATCAAACTACGAGTACCTGTTGTCACGATGGCCTTAATACTCTTTGCTATCAAGCTTTTCTCTACTTATTATTTTCTTTTACATCCAATGCAGGAATCTTTGCCTTCTTCATCTACCCCCCGTTTCGGCACGCCCAGTTTCCTCACTTACTGTATTTATTTTGTTTAACATCTTAGTGCTTGCTACACTGTTACTCCTTCAAACTGATTGTTATTCTCTTGTTTCTTCTGCTGATATGACTTTCCCAATCTCATCCTTCTATACTTCTCATGGCTCTGCTCCTTGTTTATCTTCTCGTAACCATTCTATTCTTATTTACCCTCCTTGTTTTTCCAATTCACCTCCTATTAATCTTGCCCTTTTGAATGGCTACTCGTTCTGCAATAAATCCCATTCGGTTCTTCACCTTTTTTTCATTTTAATATTCATTTTTGTGTATTACAGAAACCTGGCTTTCATCTTCTAACACAGCTAATCCCTATAATTTATCTACCTCTAATGCTTCTTTTTTTCACACACCCCGCCTTTTTGCTCGGTACTGGTATTGTCTTTAATCCATGATTTGTTTCTATCCCAGTTTCTTCATCTCTCTCTACTTTCTCTTCATTCGAATTTTCCTTGACCACCTTTTCTAAACCATACCCTTTGACTTTGTTACTTGTATATCGCCCTCCTGGTCCCTTTTACTTTCTGTTGTTCTCGGTCCCTCACCTCATTCATGCTTCTGAGGGATTTCAATCTTCATCTTTCTTCAGTACGTGCATGTTAAGAAAATGAGTTTCCAAACACAATACTTAAAAATGATCTAATCCTTTATTTAGATCATATGTATAGAAACGACCCCCAGCTAGGAAGGCATCAGCTGCTCCCTTCTCATCAGCAACTGCTTCTCTCCCCTGCACAATGCCTCACAGAATCAAATGATGTTAAGGTGGTTCCATAGTTGCCATGTAACCAGAATCGTAACAAGAACTAATAACAAGAACTAATCATCATAACGACTATTTACAAGATATGAAATGCATACATTTGTATAGCGTGGTAATTAATGATGAGCATAAGAATGCATTATAATAACTTATCATTCCTTTTAAAACATTTATTTAATGATTTCAAATGCAATAAAAAGAAAAAACAGTTATGAGTAGTTTAACAAGAAATGCTTTCCAATGCTCAATAATACATCGGGAAACATGTCACGGCCAATAAAATACATCAAAAACATCTATAACACTCCCATGCAATACAAATTCCTTCTCCCTATACATAGTAACCTAAACAGAAATCCTCCGCACATAAAACACCACTACCACACAGATACAAAGACACTCCCACAGACAGGACAAACAAACAAACAAAACACAGAAACAAACAGACCTAAAGATCCCAGACCAACATCACAGTCCTTACCACCAATCCAACAAATAGACCAATTCCTTTCTTCTTATCATGCTCTATATGGGGATGTTTTCCCCTAGCTGAATGCTGGATTTACTGTGATCTTCTTCACTCTCAATCCTCTCATCCTTCTTTTCTGTCTTCTTTTCACAATAATCTTACTTCTTGTCTGTTGGCTATTGAATCGTGGATGTCTGATCACTTTCTTGTTTTGAATGCTGCTAAGACTGAAGTTCTCTTTTTCCTGCGATTATATTAATTCCTTCTCCCTCACCTCCTACTTCTATTTCCTTTCCTCCTTCTTTACTTCCCGTTTCTAGTTCTGCTTGTAATCTTGGCCTTTATTTTGACTCTCACTTATCTTGCTCTCACCATAGCTCTATAATTTCACTGTCTTGTCATTTTCATCTTTTCAATTTTCGTAAATCTATGTTTTTCCTTACATTTAAAGCCACTAAATCTTTGATCTCTTATTTGTTCTATTATTGTTCTACACTCTTTGGCCTTCCTGCTTCACGCTTAGCCCTGCTTAAATGTATTGTTTTTTATTTTATTTATCTGCATTCAGATTGAGTCAACAATTTTTGGTTTTGTTTAACTCATTCATTCGTCTATTATGTTTACTTTTGCCTTATGACTCTATTTCAATGTCTCTATCCTCTCTTGAATGGCTGTCCTTTCACTCTCTTGTTGCATGTGCATCGTTTATGCAATCTGTATATGGTCTTGCGCCTAATTATCTTTTTGTTCTTGTCTCATTTTATCTTCCTTCACGCTCTTTGCATTCTCAGTCTCAATTTCTATTATCTGTTCGATGTCCTCTGTGTGCCCAATCCCGATTTCGTTCTTTTTCCTTGCTTGCCCAATTCCATTGGAATGCTCTTCTTCATTATATTACTACTTGGTCTTTATTTCGCTCGACTCTTAAGAACCATCTTCCGCATTCTTAATGAAAAATCTTGTATAAATTATACATTTCATTTTATTGTACCGTGTGTGCCCTAATGTGCTTTGTTGAAAAGCGCAAATTAAGTTCCCAATAAAGTACAAAAAATACATATCAACTCTCGAATACAGTTCAAGGTTTTTTATTGACATTATGGAGACAAGCTTAATTAAGGGCCGCCCCTCTCTCATCTCCTGTGGGCTTTTACTTCTCTTCCGAGATGTCCCTAAACCACAAGATGGTCACTAGAGATTGGTAACTCTGCTCTCTAATAGTGACTGGCTGGTTACGATGGCCCAAAGGCAAACGCCTTATTTAGCTGTCTCTCGCTGAGAATTTCTAGGTGGGCCCTAACCAAGGGTCCCACAAGTATAAAAATTGGCTTCACATTTGTAATAGGTGCCTTACATTTACACATGCTCCTCTTGTCCTTCTCGTTCATGCCCTTGTATTCCTCGCCCGATTTGTCTCCTTCCCTGCCTTTTGCTCTCCTCCTCCCATCATCTCTCCTCCTCACGTCTCCCCTGCATTCTGTTTCTCTCTCCCCTCTCCATTGCTCTACACTCAGCCCTAACCACCACCCACAGTCACCCTCCTTCCACTGTCCTAGTCACCTTCCCACTTACTAGCTCACACACACCCCTATACTCTCACAGTCTGTCTCATGCACCTTACACATGCTCTAATATCCAAGTAACACTTTCTCCCACCAACGAATACCTCCTCTTGCACACACACACTATAATCCTCCGCCACACTTTTCAGCCTGTTCTTGGTCCACCTTCTTTTCCCTTGATGTCAGCCAAACAACCCACACTGCCTTGAACCTTCTTCCCCCCCCCTTTTTTTTTATAATCCCCCTTTCCTTCCATTGTAGGAGATATCTATAGGGCAACCATTAATGCAGGGAGTTTGTTACCCCTCACCCCCACAATCAAAAGTGCCACAGCATAAACCTTTTTTCTATAATTCAATGTAGTCCTGTCTCTGTACCAGATCACCATGTAGATCCCTCACCTCTGTGTCATAGATAAACCAAGAATCAGGCCGGTGCGTCGAAAGAATATACATTCGAACACCCTAGCGGGTGTTTGGAATTGCTGATTGGTCAATCTGCGGGCTATACGCACTTGTATAGCCCGCAGATTGATTACAGCCCGTAGTTTGAGTTGCATTCACTTATGTGAGCACTCCGGGCTGTGTGCAGGCGGGGAAAGCAGCACAAGTGGACGCGTTGGTTGGCGTGTCATTTTGAAATGGGAAGAGTTAAATTTCCATTCCGAAAAGCACGTTACAAAACCAACGTGTCCACGTAGAAAAGTACAGGGAAGTGAAAGCGAATGCAACACTTTTGTGTTGAATGTAAATAGTGAAGCCGTTAGATATGTGGAAAAGGGGCAGACATCAGCAGCACTATGCAACGTGGTACGTGTGGAGAAGCGTTGTGTTTGGCAGCAAATGGAAAATTAATTTTTCACGCACCTCTGAATGTGCAATGCAGCAGGGATATGGCAGTGTTGCAGAAAGGCACAGAAATGTAAGTTATTCACCTGTTTGTGCCATGTATGTGTAAAAGCATTTTGGAGATGTAAAGTAACTGTAGGATTCTGTTAAGTAATTGGAACCTTACATTTCTGGGGAGGGGTGGGGGGGAGTAAAAAATGCACAGCTGAATTAAGCTTAATTAAAACAGAGGGCCGGCATAGACACACCTGGTTACACTTTACTAGCATACTCCTCCCACCACGCTATAAAAAAAATGAAACATGTTTATTAATTGTACTTCAATTAAACATGTCACATTCATTCAACTTTAATTAAACAGTGAAGGTTTTCTAATAGCTTTATAGACCTGCAGCGAGGGCCGTACCGGTCGTTATGGTCCCTCATACCTTGTTAAATTAACTCGGCCTTCAGGGCCCATAGCGCCCGGTACAGCCCTCGCTGCAGGTCTATAAAGCTGTATTAATGAATAGAAAAATGAATGTTTGTACAAAATCACATCACCTCCCTCCTGTGACCCAAATGCTTTTCTTTCCTAACATTCACTTTCCCACAAATTGAAAACGCCAGTAGTTTTAGGATAACATAGATCCCAGACTCTAACCCCACAGCATGTAGAGTTTTCCTTCTTTGGTTATTTCCACCCTGGTTACATAAAAACACAGTTCTATATATTACTTCAGATGCCTGGGTCACTCACAAAATACTCCTAATGTACAAAATTATGCAAAACCCTGGCCATGACAAAACAATTGAACTTTACAAATTTCTTTTTCATGGGGTTTACTTCAAATAATAAGAAACACGTTTCTGTTGGTAAAAAGAAATTTGACTTGCGCAGCACTCTTTATTTTACTCTTCCTGTGCACATGGCAATGCTAGCAGTGTTATAGCACAAAAAACTTGAGAACACATTTTTCATATATAGAACTTTTTCTACTCTGCCCCATGCAATGAAGAATCTCATTTATCGGGAGTCACTTTCTCACTTACTGCAGAGATGTGCTTTTAAATCAGTGACTTCGCGCTGTTTAACTTTGGGAAGACACTTTTCTGCCACAGCTCACACCCAGATATTCAGTTTACTATAGAAGCCCCTCTGCTTTAAGGCAGGGTCTGAGGAATAGGGAGCAGTTGGGAATTTCGTTTGTGTGCACAACACCCATTAGGGAATTTTGGGGTTGGGGTTGGCAAAAGAAATTGGAGTACCCAATGCAGGTTCGAATGACAGATTTTCATGATTCATTCCAAAATTATACACAAAATGTTCTAAAAGCACTTAGCAAAGAAGTACAACATCACCCCCTGACTCATGTGACCCCTCGGTTGTCTGTCAAATGTCATCAGCTCAGTGAGAGGGATCACAGATTTTCTTGAATTTTGGGAAATTATTCAGAGTTCACATTCATTAGCATTGTTTTCACAGTGTGGGTTAAATCGCCCCCCCTCTCCCCCACTTAAAATCCCTCCCACCCAGGCTCTGCTACTTTTTAAAGACATTGGGCCTCATTCCGAGGTTCGCGTTAAATTACTGACTTTACCGGCATGGCAGAAATACCGTATCTGCGTTGGTAGCAGGGCGTAATTAGCACCATATTCCGACCTCGCTGGCACGAGCTTTGCGCCATGCCGGTAAACCCCCTAGCGCCATACCGGTAAAGGGCGCGTCAAACCCCTTACCGACAACAACCGAGACGTAACTAACACCATCGCCCTCCACGTAGTGCGTAAATAGCGGTGCCCGTAATTAACGATGACCGTAAATTACGGGCACCGGTAAAAACCGTAGACGGAAATTACGTCATCGAACAGGAACGGGAAGCATCATGGCGGCCATCTTTAAAATCACAATCCATTGCAATCCTCTCCATACAGGACTCGTGGGCATATTGTGATAGGCAAAATAGACTCCAGAGACCAGCATCATGCCAAAAGCATTAAAAAAGGGTGCTGCGCGCATCAGGAAGGAGAAATTCTCCCAGGATGAGCTCCAGGTACTCGTTGATACTCTGCATGAACATGCTGAGATTGTTTTCAGCAGCGACATGCGCAGGCCCACCATCCTCAGGAAGAAGGAGATATGGGAGCTGGTCTCGCAGAGGGTGAGCGCTGTCGGAAACACCCCCCGCAGCACGACGCATTGCCGCAAACGCTGGGATGACCTCCGTCTGAGGGTGCGGGCCATCCTCTCAGCAAACCGCAATCTGGCCCTAGAGACAGGAGGAGGCCCAGCCTCACCCATAAAAATGATGCCCTGGGAGGAAACATGTGCAGAGATGATGGGCACAGAAGCCATCGAAGGTGTTGGCGATATGGATTGCGGTGATCCTTCATCAGCTGACGCAGGTGAGTGCCATGAGTGTAAACAGTACATGCATCCCTAATGCAAGTCATCGCCAAGGGCTGGTCAAGCAGTCACATCATGTTTGGGTAAACCCCCCCCCCTCTCCAATGATGCCGTAACAACTGGGACCCAGGATGATGTCAGGTGCAAGGCTGACACCCATATTGGGCATGCCACACAAAAAGCTGGTCAATGTCAGTCACCACAGTACTCCGCCAACATGAGTGACCCTGCCGACAGTATGCTTTTCCCATCCAAGCAAAGATCACAGTCCCACTCAGCACCCAAATGTCACCAAAACGCTGCTATCCCATCGTAATACCATTGTCTGGAAGTAATTCTGACCCCCAGATCATTGCTCATGCTGTCTCTCTCTTGCCCCCCACAGGCACCGGTCATGAAAGTGAGGACCAGGAAGGCCCCCGGACAAGTACCTCCCGGGGCACAGGCAGGGGACAGCGCACACCTGCAAGCAGGAAGAAGGCACATGCCACACCACCTGCCCCAGCAACCCCCATGGAGGGTACACAACCCCCATCCGCGGCCCTGGACATGCCTGCAGTTCTGCGGGACACATGCCCCACGCTGCACCATGAGGAATCGAGTGCGTCAGGGGAGAATGCTGCCATGTGCATCCTCGATGTGCCAGGCAGCACATCACCAAACACCATCGACAACGTGGAGGAGCCCAATGACTATGTACAGAGCCCAGACACTCCCTCGTACAGCCAGGTTGCCCATAGCGACCCTGGGTCGAGTGACGGCCCAGGGCTCACAGGCGAAGGGGATACACCTGTCTGTCATGAGCCCACTCCCCCTGCAGGAAGTCCTGAAAGTCCTGCAGGCACAACAACACGAAGCCTGCCGACCACATCGGCTGCAGAAACAGTGCGCTGCCAGCACCTCACGGGCATGATAGAGGAGTTTCTCCGGGACAACCGGGAATCAGGGTCGGTGCTTCATAATGACCTTCAGGCTCTGGCCGAGATCATCAGTACCAGCACAAACCGCATCTGAGAGATGCTTGGCAGGATTGCTGATGCCCTGGAGGCAGCACCCCCCAGACCACAGCCCCAGCAGGAGGTGCCACCCTCCCAGAGCTCCTCCACGCAGACCAGCCCGGTCCGTAGGTCACTGCGCACGATGCGCCGGAATGGAAGGGATGCCCCAGGCTCTGGCAGTGCCCATTGACCGTGCAGCCACACACATGTGGCCAATGCTGCACTGATGGGAACATTGTGGGGTTGTTGTGGGGGGAGGGTGAGGGGGTTGAGGGTGTGTGTGGGAGTTGGGGGGGAGGTTGAGGGGGGTGAGGGTGTGTGTGGGAGTTGGGGGGGAGGGTGAGGGGGTTGAGGGTGTGTGTGGGAGTTGGGCGGGAGGGGGAGGGGGTTGAGGGTGTGTGTGGGAGTTGGGGGGTAGGGGGAGGGGGGTGAGGGTGAAGGATCTGTTGTACACGTTTGGACATCATCATACAATACACAGTTTGGTCTATCCTACAATACAGAGTGGACATTCATTATTGTGCATGTGTCTTTTAATGTCTCACAGTGCATGTAGTACATGTATCCCCACACCCAGTGCCCAATGCCCTGTCATCCTCACCCCCTCAGCTGACTTGTGATTCAGAAATATTGCTCGATCAATGCTTGTCGCACGGAACGTCCCTCCCGTGCATCGGCACCGTGTTGCTGTTCTGCCATTCCTTCCTCCACCTCCTCCTCCTCATCTGGTGGTAGTAGTCCCACGTCAGGGGGCAGTGGCACGTTCCGACGGATGCACATGTTGTGCAGCATTACACATGCCATGGTGATCTTGGACACCTTCTCGTGGCTGTAGATGAGGGCCCCACCTGACCGCCTGAGGCAACGGAATCGTGCCTTCAGAAGGCCGAAGGCCTGCTCTATGACCACCCGTGTACGGGTATGAGATCTATTATAGTCCTCCTCGTGCCTGTTTTGGGGGTTGCGGACCGGGGTCATGAGCCACGGTTTCAAAGGATAGCCAGCATCACCTGCATGAGAGTGGAATGAAGGTAAGTGTTAGTACATTCATGGTGGAGAACTGTGCTAGTCTTACATTGCAGCAGGTGATGACTGGCCATGCACACATGTCCCTGGATACAGTCAACCCTTTACTGGTCCGGCCATGTGTGCTGACCAATGGAATGATGGAGGGGGTAGCTTCTCCCTGATGGGTCATCGTGCGCACTCATGTCTTGTTGCATGTGCATCGTTTATGCATGCAGCAGTGTTGGACTGCATTAATGGATGACTTGCATAAGACTTGCTGTAAGGGTGTGTTGGTAGTAGTTGGTAGCATACCCTTCATTCAGCACTGATCCCTATCATGGTGATTGGCAGCTATCCTATGGAGGTGCCGAACCAGTCACACGCAGTAGGATCCCTGTTAGACTAACCTCTATGCACTCCCATGGATGACTGTCCTTTGTGTTGAGATGCAGGAGTCAGCGACATGGTGCTATTGCACTGCATGGTGCACGATGACCTTACGGTGTGTAAGGTCCACCGATGTGTGGTGCATGTGTCGTGGTCTTTGGCCAGGGTAACTGTTTGTCAGGTACCATTAGGTGTTGGCTCGTATTCACAACTGTGTGGTTAGGTGGTAATGTGGCGTGCCACTTGTCATGGGGCACAGTGTTCTGTGAGGTGCACAACGTACAATAGCGTTGACATTCCCTCCCGGGTGGAGTATGCATCCCCCCCCACTTTCCCTCCCGGGTGGAGTATGCATCCCCCCCCCACTTTCCCTCCCGGGTGGAGTATGCATCCCCCCCCACTTTCCCTCCCGGATGGAGTATGCATCCCCCCCCCAACTTTCCCTCCCGGGTGGAGTATGCATCTCCCCCACCCCCTTTCACAGTGGGGTATGCTGACAACCTACTCAGAGCCCCAATGCACTGCCATGGCCCTTTACGGTTACTCACCAAGCAGCCAGGTTCGTTGTCCGGCATGTCGGCCCATGTAGCCTGGTAGTGTTGAGTTCCGCAGGACCAAGGAGTCATGAGTTGATCCGGGGTACCGAGCATTGCATTGTGTGATGGCTTTACTGGCATTACACACCATCTGGACGTTGATGGAGCGGTATTGCTTGCGGTTGCGATACGGCACCTCCATGGCATGAGGAACCACCAATTCTACGTGGGTGCAGTCGAGGGCACCTATGCAATTTGGCATGCCTGCAAGTGCATGGAAGGCAGCTTTGGTATCATATATCTCCTGTGGAGTCCGGGGGAGGCATATGTAGTCCCTTCTGTGCTTGAGGAGGGCATCCAGCACTTGGTTGAGTATCCGGGAAACTATTGGCTGTGAAATGCCATGCATGTGCCCCACTGTATGCTGGTAGGTGCCTGTGGCAAGGAAGTGGAGCATGGACACTACCTTTAGTACAGGGGGGGTGGCAGTGCTGATTTCTATGAGGCTCACTATGTCGGTATGTATCAGGGCCACTATGGTGGTTATGGTGTCCCATTCAAGCCGGTACAGGGTGTGGATCTGCTCTGGTGTGAGGTTGAAGGGGCGGCTCTGATGCGGGGAATTGGGGGCTGCCGGCGTGGTAATGGTGGCTGCACCGGTAGGGCATGCTGGCCCTGTCTCACCCTCCTTCTCCTCCTGTGTATCCTCTGTGGTGGGGGCTGTGGTTGCTGTTGTTGCTGTTGTCGTAGTTGCTGCCTTGCAAGCAGGGCCTCCAGCTCCAGGAATGCTGCTACAATTGGTATCATCTTGGTGTGGGAGGGGGTGTGGTGTGTGGGTGTGCTCCTTTTGTGCTGTGCCAGACTCTATTGCCTCCACCTGTTCTGATTGGGTGCACCTGTTCCTCTTCCAAACACTGATCAGGGTTGTTAACACCTTCCCCGCGATGCCGGTATTAACGCCATGGCGGTAAGGTACTTTGCGCCCTTGTGGAGGTCGTTATTTCCGTGTTCGCTTTGCTTGGAATCGGAGATGGTTTACGCCTTCCCGTTATTTCCGCGATGGTGTGTCGGGCGTGCGACACTGGTCCGCTATTTACGCCATCGTAGTTTACGGTGGCGTAAATAACGGTGTGGCGGGTCAGAATGGCCCGTAACGGTAAAGGAAGTCGTTATTCCTTTACCAGCCTCGTTTTTCCCTTGACGCCGGACTCGGAATGACCCCCATTGTACAGATAAAGTGAAGAACATAGCTTGACCCTTGCTTCTGGTGGGGGAAGGTGAGCAATTTGGGTGTTCGAATCTCATGAGGCTTGTTGGGCTGAAAACAGTTTTTATTCATGCACAGAAAACTCATACTTTTAGATGTTAACATTGCTTTACACATGAGGCCTTTTTTTTTTTAAAATAACTCGCAACAGGCCATCAATGTCAAGCTTTAAATTATACTTTATATTAAACTGGCAAAGGCACTGGAGTTTCACTGGTAAACAGTTCCTTTCAATTCCAGATGCAATGGTCTTCATTTAGCCTGCTGTAGAATTAGTTAATTTACATTTTTCCATGGCAGCTTTCTTTGTTAGCAAAGCTGCACTTTAGGCATCTGTGTCATTTAATGGAGAGTATTTTCAGTCCTTTGGCTTAGTCACTTGAAAACCGGGTCCGTTTAGTGTTTGTATTTCTCTTTCTCTGTAGGGGGCTGGTATGCCCAGACGTGGGTCCCGTGCCTGCTGGGCCTAGAGACCCAAGCTACTCCTCACTGATGAGGCCCAACAAGGCTGAAACATGTTTGGGGATGCTTGTGGTCTCGTGCAGAAGGGATGTGACCTAGCAGTTCGGGCCGGACTGCCCCTTTTGGGGTGTGACTAAGCCTGATTTGCATATGGTCTTTCCCCTTCTGTAATGGCTTGGCAGGCAAATAACTATGGTCTGAAGGGTTGCCCTGAGCAATGCCAGTGGTTAAGATTCATTCTAAACCTTGCAGCCACCACCTCTTTGTTTTTGCAAGTGAAATGCTACCTTTTTGTCTGTCAGCCAACAGTGTGCCTTTTAATTCTTTAGTTTCATATTTACAATGTTCCTTGTTCCAAGCTGCAGAATGCACGCCTTTCCTTGGTCTCTCTATTCTAGCAAATGAACCACCGCTTTCATGGTTTTGCAGTTGAAATGAGCTGCTGGCCCTTTTTCTGCGAGTCCACAGTGTACTTTCCAATGACCAGGAAGTATTTCTGCACTTTTAGACCCAACATAGCCAGGGGCAGTACATTTTTGTTGGGGCTATATTTACCCCACAACCTGATCTGTGTCCCCAGGCCAATAACTTGCATCCTTTTCCCCAAAGGTCTGGTTGTAGGCATAAGAAGAAATACAACGTGCTGTAAGGCCCGCCCCTTGTCATATATGTGGATCTGACAACTTTTGGTAATGGCTGCCTGCTAACAGTACAGTCAATTTCAAAGTTTATTTCTGACTGAAGCAGAGTGTCTGGATTTCTGGTTTGATATGCGTGACACACCGCTGCTAGTCTGTGTGTAGGTCACTAAGGCAAACTGCTGGTTTGGGATTTCTACTGCTAGGAATCCTGGTATGTGCGGTCTTATGTAGAAGGAGGAAGAGCACTGTAGTAACCTGGTATGTGCGGTCTTATGTAGAAGGAGGAAGAGCACTGTCAAATGTTGTGCGCAACAGGCATGAGGCAAGATGTAGTGGTAATCTGATCAATATGAGCAGGCATATGTCAAAGAGACATAAACTGGGGCTTTCCCAACTCCTGCCTCTGGCACAGGACTGGCTATGATGGCAAGTACCTTGGTAGACCTCAAGACCCCGGCTGAAAGGGGTTCCCATCTCTTCCTTTGACAGGGCCAGATCCCTGACTCCGTCACGCTGAGCAAATGGTAGCTATACATGGCCTTTCTATGGACATATGGTATCATACCTGCACATCGTGGGAATACGTGTGCTTATTGCATTGTGTGACCATAATGGAAATCCCTAGCAAATAGTTTGATTATAGGGGCATATAGAGGGAATAACGTCCATTGTAACTTATTCTCCCTTTGCACACCCGTTGCTTGCATGCTCCTCTACGTACTTCCCTTCTCTCCGTGTGTGTTTCCATTACTGATCGTGTGAACGCTTCTTTCTGAAGCACCCAAGTCAAGGATTTCCCTATTTTCATTCATTTGCCGGTTGTTGCCACTGTTTGTTTTAGGTGAGACTCTGCATTGCGTGTTTGTACCACCTTCCTATGAATGTTTGTTTGAAAGTTATTGGAGAGTTGTGCGTTGAATGCGTGCATCATAATCGTGCACCTCCTAACTCTATAATAGCAGTCTATAAATAAAAAAAAATAGATTTGACAACAACTGTAATGGGGGTTAGCTGCTAAGCGGGTAACCCGCAGTTGCACTTTATCGCGTTCTGTCAAGCTCCACGGCAGGGTTCCTTTAGAACCAGTGGTCCTGTCATCATCTGGTTTTGCCGTCTGCTGGGGGGCCTCGCAGGAGAGCTCTTTCTGCCTTGGCACTTGAGCTCCGTATTATCGTTCATTAGCTCTGCTAATGAGTTAACCCTTCGGGCACCTGCGGTTACTGGGATGTCATAACGATTGCCCAATGGTTGCCGGGGAGGTGTTGAGCTGAGGTTGCATCAGCTTTCCTCGGAGTTGACTTGCATCACTGTTTCATCTTTTACTATGGCAATACAGCATCAGAGAGGCAGGTTATGTGCACACTATGTTCCTTGGATGTAGCGTGTTTTAATACCAGTTTTTACACTACGTGAATCCACATGTGTAGTTTGCATATGGGACCAGTCCACTGAGCTTTGAACTTGTCTAATGTAACCAGCGTATATAGGGGTATGGTCCACGCAGAGGTAAGGTGAGGGTTCTAGTAGGAGATGGCATTCACACAAGTGCAGTGGCACATTGTGTGCATCTTTTCGGAACCCATTGTGTCTCCTCGCACCACACTTCATGAAACTCAATGCCAGGTTTCATCCGCACATCTTTTGGAGAATTCAGAGGATGAGCCGGTGTGGCAAACGAGCTCAATGTGTTTTACCAGGCAGAGGCTCTTCTGTGTTCATGCTGGCTTCTTATACTGAATGTCATAATTTACATATGGTGATTGTTAATTCAATGTACTTGGAGTGTGTTCATTGGACTGGGAATAGTAGAAATCCCATATTGCATAAGGCAGATATTCACTTTGTTTGTCGTTGGTGATTATTGTAACCTACTAACACTTTGTCCTCTCCAGAATCTCCTCTGTGTGGCGAGTTTTATAAAGTTTCTATACCCAACCTTTGGAAAGTCGTTGAGATGAAGCCATGTATTATGTGATGAGTGTCTTTCCATTCCTTAAAGCTGGCCATGGACTCTCAAATCAGTCAGGACTTGTACAGAGAGAGACAGACAGACAGTACTCTTAATGAAAGAAGCCTCCTATTGGCTTTCTTTCCAGGGTGTCCCCCTTTGACGGGGTCAGAACTATGTCCCTTTCGCAGGATGCAAACTTGGAAGAGAAAAAGACGCAGGAAAGAAGGTGTTGTAACATTTACCGAGTCTTAGATAGAAAGTAACAGAGAAAGTTCTATATTGTATTCACACATGCTGTTAAACAGAGACCATGTGATTGTGATTAAAAGGGGTTTCCTTTAGTCAAGTTATTTTTTACAGAGGGCTTCGTTGGCTTTGTCCTGATAGGGCTGCGATTGAAGGAACTAGACTCTGTGAACCAGGGTCCTTTGCCTCCCCTCACCTGGGACTTTAGAGCCAATAAGGAAGCGTCAGTACTGTTGCCTGTGGGTATTGAGGAATAGGAATTTGGTAACTGCGTGTACATTTGAGACCCTGAACCACTCGCCCACTGGCAAAGTCTCCCTTGGATATATTTAGTTTGGTTATTATTTTCTACATCAAAATGAGATTCTTCTTTATGCAATTACATTGACAAAATAGATGGAAAATAGGTAAGCCTTGAGCGGTATAATACGCCTTAGCTAGAATCTTTACTGTCCTCCCCCTTCCTTGGCATTCGTACCACCCGAAATCTCACACCCTCTGCTCTGCCTTTAAAGTGCAGACCAAGAAGCAAGTTTTAAATGATCCCTTCTGCTGGTGTGACTTAGTTTACGTAGCATAACACAGTGGAATCCTGCTGCGCGATTCCCCCACATCCTGCTGGAGCAAGTCATGTGCCTTTTACCATTTGTCCAAATAGAATCAGACACTTTGACCCATATCCTATTGTGAACATCGATTCATTAGCCTCAGTATCAACCCATACATAACACAGAAAAAACGAGTGTCTGCCATGTTGGTTAAATGTGGTAGTGAGGTGTACAAGATCTAGAGGCATATATAAAGAACATGGTATTGACCTTTTTTTTTTTTTCTTATTTTGTTTGCCTTTTAATTGTGGTTGTTTGATATTAGACACTCAAGGACTTTATTTCTATCAATTATTCACTACATCACAAAGTTGAGTCCCAAACAGAGAATAATTGCTGTGATGTTTGTGTAGCGTGAGATGGATCTGTTGGCGCTTGGCGAGAGACTGGCGCAGGTGGGCATGGTAATACCGTTTTTCTGACCTATAAACCTGTGCTCCAGATGAGATTTTGAAGTGCACGTATTTTGCTCCCTATTTTTTAAAAATTGGGAGTAAAATTATTTTTTTGGGAGTAAAAATATAAGTCCAATTCCCAATGGGAGTATTCTATAAGCAAGTAAACATGTTTCAACTGGTAAGCAGAAATGTTTTTGTAATAATTATTTCTTTGCCCCTAGTTATTCATACACATTAAAAGATACATGTTTTGTTTACTTCTTCCTATCAGGCTGTAGTATTAGAAATGTCTTCCTGTGGTACTGCATGCACTGCTGGTCCAAACATATCCATGGAGCCGTGTGGGTGAAAGAAGGGGCACACGGTCATGTGTCTGTTTCCCATTTTTTGTTGGGAGTATTTGTAAATCTGGCCGATACACCCCTTAGTTGTAGGGCCGCCTATAACTAATTAACCCACCTCTTACCTATCTCCGGCATTTATTTGTAGGGCGTCAAAGCACACAGGCATCAGGGCGCACAAACACAGGAAACGGCAACAAAAAAGACGGCACAGGTGACCAACGTGGGCAAGAGAGTCAGAAGCGGGACGGGTTCTATTCAGAGAGGTATGGCTGTAGAGAGCGTTAGCTTTCCTTTACCAGCCTGAGCTGCAAAGGCAAGGCATTCCAGATTTTCGCAGCCTTGAGGGGGAAGGATCTGCCTAGGCAACTGGAAAGAGCGTATTTGGAGATGTTCACCAGTGCCAAGGATGAGGAGCGCAACTTCCTTCGTGGCTCATAAAAGGATACCAGTTCTTTAATATAGACTGGGACAGAACCATATAAAGCTCTATGGGCTAGAGAGGCAGCCTTAATTCCAGCCGGGAGGCCACAGGGAGCCAATGGAGATCTCGCAGATTATCAGAAATACAATCTCTTCTAGCTCTCTTCGTGATAATGTGAACTGCATCATTTTGAAGGGTCTGAAGGGAATGGATGTTTTCCTTGTTGGCCCCAATTAAAAATGCATTGCCATAGTCCAATCTGGACATCACAACCGCACAGGCCACTGAGGAGCAACTGGATGCCGACCGAAGGGGACGCAGGTTTCTCAGCAGCCTGTAAGAGCCATTTTTTTACTATCTGGTTGATACAAGCGTCCGCACTAAGCAGGGGATCAAGATAGAAGCCCAGAGTTAAACACTATCCTCAGCTTTGGGCTGTCCATCTTGAAAGGACGCCATGAGCCCTGCGAAGAAGCTAGGAGTGCCACACAAGCATCAACCAATGTCCATCTTTTAAGACAATTTTCGAGGCAGTTGAGCCCTTGAACGCAACTGGCTGCACCACTGACTGTTGTCACGCTGCTGTCACTAAAGCCATCTGAGACGCCTCGACCAGAGTTCCAGATACGCCAACCAGCAGAAGCAACGATTCTTGACCCCGAGCTGCTGTGTAGGCCAACGTGCAGCCATGCCTGCCGCCTGATACCCGCAGCTGTCTCCCTTCTTGAACTCTGTCGCAGGAGCTGCAAAGCGTCCTGGAACCGACTCAACGCTGTCGAGCATCAAGATCATCTCAAGCACAAGGTACATTGTGGTTCTGTCCCCCTGGTCCTTCTCCGAAGGACCCTAGTGACATTTACAACACCTTGCTCCCTTGGTGCTGAAACCAAATAACCTTGAACAGTTGCTTAACCGACTACCCGCCTGTCAGTATCCAGAGTGCATCCCTTTCCTTCGTGAAACTGTCTGTCCTCTATGTTCCTTTACAGTGTGGGTTGTATTTTGTAGTGTACTAGAATGGTCTGTTGTAATAGTAATAATAATAAAGTAGATATTTTTATACAACCTTGGCTGGACAGCCCCTTTTATCATTGGGTAATAATTGTATTTTCGCTGTGTTGGAACTAACCAACGATCGAAGACCTTGCGGGGATAAGCCAGCCATTCCGTCCATGTTACCTGAATTGGACAAGGAGGTTTATAATTTACTTGTGTTCCAATCTGTTCGGATCCTTTCTGGTGTACTAGAGGTGTGGGGCTGATTGTATGGTTTAGAAACCGATATTCATCCCTGGACCACTGGTGCCCTGGAAGTTGATTCGTCACATTGGTGGCAAGTGGTTGTATCAGTTGGAGCCTTGTGCACAGCTTAGTCACCATACGATAAAAGTACTGTTGCAGGCAACTTTTAGTCACTGCTAGGTATTAGTAATAGTAATGGATCTTGACATGAAGACTGTAAAAGGCTTGACCAAGGATGTGCTGCGAGTCTTATTTCAAGAGAGGGGACTTCCCCACAGCTCTAAGGTTAATAAACCTGAGTTGCTGACCAGCCTCCAAGCTCGGGAAGAAGCGAGGGCGGTTGGGGCGAAGACCCCAGGGGATGGGCTAGGACCTGTGTACCCAAACGTACAAGACCTTCCAGAGGGGGAAAATGGCGAGAATGACCGCATGAGCAGTGTTTCTCGCCAATCATCCCGCCAGGGGGCAAGTGTGGTTTCTCAACACTCAGTGTCCTTGAGGACAGGGGTTAGTGTGGCATCCCGCAGGTCCCAGGCCTCAGCAGAGTCTCTTAAGTGCAGATAGGTTAACAGTTGTGTTTGAATAGAAACCGGTGCGCTTAATAAATAACCACCTCAAGAATACCAAGGGTTTAACCGGCGGCGCACTCCCCTCCACAAAGCCCACCCAAACCGGGGCCTGAATATTGTGTAGTTCTGGATAAAGTTTGAAGAGGAGTAATCGTGCATGGTCTAAAGGGGATTATGACCATTCATACTTTATTTCATCTGTGAACTTATAGACAGTGCGCGATTACTCCTCTTCAAACTTTATTCAGAACAGTCACTTAAGTGGCCCCGTAATTTTTCCAGCTATTAATGAGGTAGCGGCTAGAAAGCTCCTGCTTGAGAAGAGGAGACCAGCACTAGAGGAACAGAAATGGCGGGACAAGGGCACCACAGAGTTGCACAAGCTGGTGCTTGAAGAGCAGAAGGAGCCCAACAGATCCACCTCTAGCAAAAGCAACAGTAGTGGCTCAAACCAGAGTACCCGGGATAAGCCCCGGCGGCACATCCCCAAAGACTTAGTACAGGCTTATGAAGTGTGGAAGGATATTTTTGACTGGTTTGAAGAGCTAGAGCTGGCTTTCCAGCTACATGAGGTGGATGAGGTACTGTGGGGTGCAGCCCCGATGAGTCGCGTACCGACACCAGAGACTGATGCAATTCTTCAGTTAACTCCTGAGGAAAGGCCTGTTTGAGAGCATGAAGGGAGCAGAGCCCTCAGGAAGTTCTGTAAAACCCCAGAACCGTATCTCAAGAGCTTCAGAGGACTCAGAAAGAAAAGTGGTCAGACATTTAAAGCATTCAGACCTGTCTATCTGAGCTAGTGGGTGACTGGTAACAAAGTTGACACATTTAAAGGGGTGTACAATTCGATTGCATGTGAGCATGTATTGAAAAATGGTTAGGTTTACCTACACCAGCATCTTGTGGACGTGACTGTCACAGACCCTAGGGAGCTTACAGAGGCTGCCGAACGGTTTGTGAGTACTCAAGTCCAGAAAAATGCTCAGGCGAGCACACCCAAACCGGAAGAGAACTCGGCGGACAAAAAAACTAAACAAGGATGGGAAGGACAAAGGTCCAACCCATTCCTATTTGTCAGGCCCCTAAAAGAAAGAAGGGAAATGCCAAAACTCTAGTTCAGCCGTGCACATCGAAAAGAGTGCAGGCAGCCCTAACACTGGGACACCTGCGTTCTCACCACCCAAAAGTTGTTTTGTGTGTAAGGAGCTTGTGTGTAAGGAGCTAGGCCATAGGAAAGGGGATCCTACTTGCAAGCTCTTACCCAAGCTCTTACCCAAGCAAGCCATAGTGAATGTTGGACTTGTGGAAGAGGCCATCATTAGTGTGGGCCTCTTAGAGGAGGACTTCCCACTAGGCTAGGGAGTGGCCGAATGTGGATTGGTTACACTGAGTGGAAATGGTACCGGGTCTCCAGAAGAGATCCCAGTTCCCAATAATACTCAACTCTGTTTAGAACATGTGTATATCAATGGACACAAAACTCTTGTGGTCCGAGACACTGCGACTAGCGTCACTGCTGTCACCCAGCAGTGGGTACAGCCAGGTCAGTATATTAATGGGCCCGATTGTAGTGTAAGTGGATTTGATGGGAAGAGTAAGTGCCCCTTGGCAATAGTAGAGTTCAGCTGGTGAGGTGAAATGACCCACACTGTGTAGCGGTGAAAGACTCCAACACAGTCCCATGTTTGTTGGGTAATGATCTTCCTAAACCCGAGATAGTCGCAGCTGCTACCCGATCGAGGGCCAAAGAGATCGCCAGATTGAACACTCGCAGAGCCTTAGGACCTGGAGTGCTTCCAGGGGGCTTTTTGGAAGGTCCGGCGTGGCCGGTAGCCTCTAGTCCAGTTCCACAGACTACTGAGTCACCTACTCCTGTGGGAGAGGGGGTAGTGGCCACTGAGGACCCTACATTGGTAGCAGGGGACTCTGTGACTTCAGAGTTGCATGGCGAAGCACAGGAACCTGAGGTGGAGGATTGGGTGGGTGCAGATCTGAAGGGCCTGCCCAAGCTGGATGAGTTCACATCAGCTGGGGTCCCAGGTAAGACTGACTTCTTCACAGGCCAGAAAGAGTGTCCCACTCTGGTGGGTCTGCGGAAACAGGCAGAGGAGCAGACTAAGGGCGAGGCCCCTGGCCTGTTCAAAGTTTATTGGGAGGATTGACTCCTGTACAGTGAGCCAAAAGACTGAGGGCGAGGGCACCAGAAGGTTGGTGATTTCCCCAATGTCACAGAAAGTTCCTATTTGGATTTGGCTCACTAAATTCCTTTAGCGGGTCATTTGGGAGTGACTAAGACATCAGAACATTGTCTGCACACTTTTACTGGCCCCAGTTCGGCGTAAAGGTTAAGAAGTCGGACAAGACCACACAAATTCATCAAGCTTCTGGCAAGTCAGGTGGTGCCACAAAGGCCCCCTTAATTCCCACTACCCGTGCTTGGGTGACCTTTCCGAGAGAATAGGCATGGATATTGTGCATCCTTTGGATCCTCAAACCAGCTCAGGGGGCAGATATATCTTGGTGGTGGTAGACCACGCCACAAGATACCCTTATGCTGTTCCTCTGAGGAGCATCAAAGCCCCCGTGGTTGCAAAGGCTGATTGGGATATTCTTCTGTGGGATATTCTTCTGTGTTGGATTCCCCAAGGAAGTTGTTTCTGACAGGGGATCACTATCAGCGTATATGAAGGCCATGTGGGAAGAGTGTGGAGTCACCTATAGGTTCTCTACATTCTTCCATCCACAAACAAATGGGCTTGTTGAGCGGTTCAACAAGACCCTGAAAGGCACGATAGGTGGCTTAGAAAAGCACCTGAGGAGAAAATGAGATACTCTCCTTCCAGGACATCTGTTCACCTACAGGGATGTGCCACAGAACGGAGTAGGGTTTAGCCCCTTTGAGCTTCTGTTTGGGCACCCTGTATGAGGTCTCCTCAGCCTAGTGAAAGCAAACCTCCTTCCCCTACACAAGATGTGGTGGATTATGTACTCGGCCTTGGGCTAGAATGGCAAAGTACATGGAACAGTCAACAAAGAACCTAAATGCCAGTCAGGGGCTGATGAAGCACTGGCACGACCAAAAGGCCAACATGACAGTCTATTTTCCAGGCCAGTGGGTGTGGGTTATGGATATGGATTATGAAGATGCCGAAGAAGATAACCCAGTGCCCTTCAGGACACGTGGTTTGGGCCTTTTGTGCTAGAAAATGTCAGTGAGGTGAATTATCTCATTGATGTGAAAGGATCTAAACAGATGTGCGAGGTCTTTCACGTCAACCGGCTAAAACCCCATTATAGCAGGGATGACTTGGTCATGGCATTAGTGAATGATGGGGAGACTGATGAAGAGACAGATCACCCTCCCAGACCTCTTGCACACTGAAGCCACAGATGGGCCATTTGAAGGTGTCAACCTTGCAACGGACCTGTCAGAACAGCAAGACTGTCGCTGGTTACTGGGACAGTTTGCCGTTCTGTTTTCTCTGACTCCTGGTCACGCAGATTGGTGCACCCATGATGTGGACACTGGAGACAGTAAGCCTGTGAAGAGCAGGATTCACCGGATGTCTGATAAGATCTGGGATACCATCAAGGTGAACGTTTCCAAGATGCTGTCCCTTGGAGTGATGGAGCATCCCACAGCCGCTGGACTTGCCCAGTGGTACTCGTCCCTAAAAAGACCAGTGGTGGGAAGACTGAAGTTTGCTTGTGTGTGGACTACAGGGGGCTCAATTCTGTCACGAATACAGATGCTCAACCCATTCTTCAGACAGATGAGCTAATTGTCAAGCTCGGTGCTGCAAGTACATGAGTACCTTTTTGATCTCACAGCAGTCGGCTCTACGGATGAAACGAGAGCGCGGTCAGCATTCTCAACCCCGGAAGGACATTATCGGTTCACTATGATGCCTTTCGGATTGAAGAATGCCCCTGCCACTTTTCAGCGGATGGTTAACCAGGTTTTGTCGGGTCTGGAAAACCTCAGTGTCACCTATTTAGACGATATTGCTGTCTTCAGCCACACCTGGGAGGATCCCTTATCCCATCTGAAACAGGTGCTTCAGGTGCTGCAGAATGCAGGTCTGACTATCAAGGCCACGAAGTGCCAGATAGCGCAGGGCACAGTGACTTACCTAGGCCATCTGGTCGGTGGAGGTAAGAAACAAGCAGAGGTACAGGCTGTGAAGGATTGGGTCATCCCCACCGCACAGACACAGGTCTCACCAGGTACTACCGGTCGTTCATCGGAGGGTATGGGACCATTACAATGCCCCTAAATGATTTAACTTCCAAGATGCCAAAGAAGGTAACTTGGACCCCTGCCTGTCAAACCTCCTTTCAGGATTTAAAGGATGGATTATGCAGGGCCCTAGTTCTGAAAGTGCCAGACTATGGTCAGGAGTTCATTATCCAGACAGATGCCTGTGATTTTTGGGATTGGAGCAGTGTTAGCGCAGCTGAAATCTGAAGGGGTAGAGCAACCTGTCCCCCTACATTAGCAGGTGGTTGACAAAAAGGGAAAGGAACTGGGCTGTTGTAGAAAGAGGTGTACGTGGTCGTGTGGGCGGTAAAGAAGCTGAAACCCTACATCTTTGGGTCTCGCTTTACAATCCAGACAGACCACTGGTCTCTGCGATGGTTAATGGCGTAGCAAGGGGAGAACCGTAAGCTTTTCCGTTGAACCATATCCCTAAAGGGATTAGATATGGACATCCAGCACAAGCCAGGCTCACAGCATGGAAAAGCAGATGGCCTCAGCCGGTACTTTTGCCTTGATAACGAACCAGACCCTAAGTAGGGTGGTGGTTCACATGTTGAGGCTGGGGGGCTTGTGAGGAATTCGACCATCTGCACGGGGAGTGTGCGCTTGCCTGGGCTTTTTTGATTTTTTGGGAAATGAAAATGAATGATGGGAGAACAACCTCCGAAAATGTATGAGGCCATTACGCGCACACATATTCCCTGCTCACTGCACAACAAACTCATAGTCACGTGTACTCCGGGAGGACACAGCCTACAGGCGCCATCCTCCCCTGTCATGATATGGCATTTATAACGCGCCTATACACAAGTGTTTCAAGGCACGGAGTTCATGTTCAGCTGGCATGTGACAGACATTGGTACATCAAAGCATCTGAAGAAGGGGGAAGGCAACACCTTTCACCCCACCACCAGGATAGCACAGGGGCAACGTGCTGGTCTTGGAAGCAAGACCACGCAGAGCAACAGAGGTTTGAATCCAGGATCCGCGCTTAGAAACCAAACTCTGGTATTAAGCGCCAGAGGCGTTGCTAGGGGGGGGGGCTGAGAGTGCTATAGCCCCGGGTCTTTTGGTTGTAGCCCCAGATAGAAGCTCAGGGGCTACAACCAAAGGTCTATAACTAGCCCCGAGTCTCGCCAGTCCCTACATTAGTTTAGCCCCTGATCTATTCGAGACCTAGCAACACCCCTGTTAAGCGTGTCATGAAAAAGCAACTAAATACATATTTAAACCAAGGGGCATGATGGTGGTATTTTCTATCCTAAAATGACTGGATGGTTAACCCCGGTTGCCCCTTCTACGTTCTATACACATAGCATAAAAAAAATGAAATGAACTGGTTTACGCTGGGATCCGATGCATCTCACTAAGCAGGGCGGCTTTCTAGAGATTACAATCTAATCCCCGCCATCTCACGCGGAAGTTCCAGGAAGCTAGTGTGTGGCCTGTGTCCACTTGGGGTCGGTCCACGACTGGCGGGTGTGTAAGACACGGCCGGGCCAGCAGCTGCTTGCTCGCAGCTCTTCGGGGAAAAGCCGGCGCATGATGTAACTGCATGAAAAGCGCTGCGCGCATAAAGGGTACCGCGCTCGTCCTCCCGGCTTCTTCGCTGCAGCTGCTTCGCGCTCTCGTAGGTCTGCTCCGGCCTGGCCTGCAGGTGCGCCGCGCACGGTGACTTTAGGACGCAGCGTTCTAGGGGCCCACTGCCGGTGGATCAGACGCTCCCTGCACCCCGACCCGCCTCGCTTCATTACGCTTTATTGTAATGCTAAAGCTGCAGAGCGCAGCTGTTGGGCACTTCTCCCACACCTTTCGCGCCGCGTCCCTGGCAGGTGCTGCAATACGTGGCAGTGCGCACCGGGAACCCGCCTGCTGGTAAGTATAAGACGATGCAAGTACATGCTGCCGTGTCTGCCAGTGCCCCCGTTCCCTTTGAAGAATGAACTCTGGAGTGGGAGTTTCTCGTCTACTGTTGGGGACGTGAGTTGGTTTGTTTTTCACTGTCAGTGGTTTCCCCTCGAGCGGGATTCCTGCCGGAGCTCTCGCCCCGCCCACCTTACTGTTGAGACCCTTTAGGCCGCAGGAGGGATTAATGGGTGTGGCACATGGCACTGCACTTTGGAAACGGAGTGATCCATACCGCGGGCCAAGCTTCCCCAGTTTGTGTTCCGTAACTCAGGGTTGCACCTCTGGGTCTGTGAGTGAACCGCGTCGTGCCAGCCCCAGGGCTCAAGAGAATCTGCAATGCTGTCCCAACATTGGACAGACTATTGTTACTCCTTTACGGATTCGCTTCCCAGCTGCCAATCATTGCAGCGTCCCACCCACAGAGGCCAGGTTCGGCCCATTTCTGCGGAGTCTGAGCACATAGATTGTAATTTTAGCTCGCGCTTTTTACTTTACTCGCTAGGGCAGCTTCAGTGCGCTTTGTGGGGGCATGGCCGCTGTCAGAAGCTTAATACGATTCATGGAAGGCGTTAGTAAATAGCTAGTCTGAGGTTTAAATTGCTTGCTAAATTTCAGGAAATGGTCTATTCTGCATCTTCCGGGAGCTGATTCCAGCGCGTGCCTCAATAGGCTGCATGTGTTCCTGTCCTGCCATTCTTCTGAATTTCACCAAAGGCAGGGCGATGCAGTTTTCAAAGTGTCATTTCCTGGTGGGAAACCTGCCTGGAGCCTGATCAGTGGCTGGGTCGATTGCCATGGGTAGCTCTGCGCGCCACACAAATGGTCTTAAAATGTACTGTAAAAATGTACTGCCAGCAGTCATGCACTGCTTCATTGCCATTTCCTTAGCACGTGCATGCTCTCATTTGGTTTTGGAGGCTCGACTCAGTCGCTGCTTCTCCAAGGTGATGGGGGCGCTCAACTAGTGTGACATCACTAATCGACCCCCATAGCTCAATTTTGACAACTAAAACCTTCTTACTTTGTCTTTCAGGTTTCTTGGGGGAGTGGGCATCATTTCGCCCTCCTCGGGTCTCGCCCTGATCACGGAAAATGGCAAGCGCTGGGCCCAGCACGTCGACCTCGGCTGACGGCTCCAACACGGGGGGCACCAGCAGCAATGGCTCCGCCGAGAGCTCGAATCAGGACAGCACGTTTGAATGTAACATCTGCTTGGACACAGCCAAGGACGCGGTCATCAGCCTGTGTGGACACCTCTTCTGGTGAGTCGTCGCCTGCTTTACCGGGATCGTTGTGCAGAAGCCTATAGACACTCTACGTGGTTGGGGGGAGGGGTGATGGTTGCCCCTCGTTCTCCTTTCCCACTCTGCTAGCACCAGTTCACCCCACCCCCTGCTTTCATTCCTTTGAGGCTTCGGATGTGGGGCATGGGGTGTTTTCTTGCCTCATTCTCAACAGGGAGGTCAATATTGCACTCTCTGGTGTACCTGTGGATGGGACTCTGGAGAGGGAAGGATGGTAAACATGCTTCTACCAATGGAATCCTTTTCTAGGCACAGCTCTGAGTGGGAGACTCTGAAGTGTGAAAGGATTTGAGGTCGGCAATGAGTACCGGACCGCTCTAGAAGGGATCGTTTAAGTATACTGTTTCCCCTTCCCACACTAGTATCTGCAGACCAGTCATGCCCACTTCCTGTCTCTTCCTCCTGCCCTCTATTTACATGCAGCACTTCAGGCTACCGTGGTAACTGGGGCTACTACCAGGTGCACATCGCCTCATTTCATTGGTTACATGGTTCTGCTGGCAGCACAGGGGGCATCAGTGTTTGAAGGAGAATCCCTACCCCTGGTGTTACGGTGTAACTGTGATTAGAGATACTGGGTGGTAAGGTGCAAACCCGAACATTTGTTGAACCCAAGGCAACCTGGCCTAGGCTTCCAGCAGATCCTGTAGATCTGGCCCAAAGAGGGTGGGGTCTCCTTTAAGAGTACTCTGGATGCATGAAGTACACCTGTAATGATATGGCATGTAATTGCTCCTTGCCTTGGAGACTGCTGGACTCTTACACATAGCCTACATCCCGAGACGCTATCCTAAATCTAAGAGACTGATAATGCATATACCTCCTAAAAGGACAAAAGTTGCTGATGCACGCCTAAGAGACTGATGGGTCCTATGTCTTAGAGCAGTAGAAGAGGCCAGCATAAGCCTACGGACTGAAATAATTGAGGAAAACCCATACCCATTTAATAATGTTATAGTTAATACTTCAAGCTTATATTTGAATTGGTCATATGCCACTTTATCCATCTGCCACACCTGATTTTGTTATAAATAGAAAAATCCTCACCACATCCATTGCATAGCAGGAACATCCCTGCCAGGCTTTTCCCTGCTCTTCTCTGGTGGCTCAAGCTCTGGCTACACCTCGCTGCTTCTGGGATGCACAGGGGTGGATGGGGACACAGGTGGGCAGCCTAACATCTTTAGCTAGTGGACGGTACCTGGCACTATTAGCCCCAAAGGTAGTTTGATCAGGAACGTTTTTAGGCTCTTTGGGGCTGCAGAAAACCACTTTCTTCCACATAGTACCGTTCACCCTTCCACTTACTTTCCTGACAAGGGAATTGGTTGTGTTGATGTCCATTTGCTCGCTGCCACTTGACCTTACTATATTACTATGAGTAGATGGGGACCATCTAAGCCATTTATTCACTTTTGCAGCATTTTCTTTCTTTAGTATGGATCTCCCGGCTCACTTTTTCTAGGCTATTTTCTTTTCAGTTTCTCAACCCTTATTTTGGTTTCTCTTCTGTTCTTTCTTTGGCATTTGATCTCCTTAATTGCTTTGATTTCTCTGCTATTTTTTCTCTTATTTTCAATCTGTTCCCTCTGACTTTGGCTTCTCTTCCATACTTCCCTTTGCTTTATAGCTGGGGCTCTGCCATTCTTGCCCTTTTGTTGTATTTCTGGAATATTGCCGCTGGTTGCGTGTCTCCAATTAGGTGTAGCTATTCACATGCCTCACTCTGTTGCTGAATCATCAAAGCCCTGTGTAATACCAAGATGTTTGTTTCTCTCCGTCTTTCTCTCTGACCTGTGACTGATCTCCTGGGAACACTAACAGTTGGCCGTGTTTGCATCAGGTAAGATCTGTTGAATTTCTTCTCATTAGCATTGCTTCTGCGCACTGCCTTTCTTTTTCCACAGTGTCTGCCATCTTCTCCACCATGCCCCAAACTGACCTAGTCCCATGATATTTGGGTTGGCATTGTCGCTCCCTGGTAAAACCAGTGCAATTAACACTTTGGACATTGTGGAAGCAGGCCTTCTACCACAGGTAGCTGACTTTGGAAGCACCTTGTACATCCATAGGGTGGGCAACTGTGATGTAGCACACAGTCCGACGATCTGGTTCAAAACCTCTATTCAACTTTTTCGGATGCACTGCCGGTAAAGTTAAGTGGGGAAAAGAGTCTTTCCACACCAAACATTTTTCTTCTTTGAGAACAAGTTCATCAAAACAGTCCATTTATTACACAGTTACTGAGTTATAGCATCCAGCCGGCTTCTTGGCTCTAAACAAAAGATAGGGAGAGTTTAAGCTAAACTCCTATAGGTTCTTCGGTCAACAAACTAGAAATCCTAGGGTTTTACTATTGTAAATTGTTCAGAATAGGGCAAAGCAGTGCGCCTTATAGGTTTAACTATGAGAATACCAATCTTCCCTAATCTTATATACAGTCTCTGGGATGAAGCGGCCAGGAAAGGGTTAAACTCCTGTGTCTTGCTGCAACGTCCTTCTGTGTATTTCTCACATGGTTGGCGGTTGCCATAGAGACTGAATCAGCAACCACGATGTACGCAAATCAACTCTCGTCTAGGACGTTAACTCCGTACCAGACATCGCATTACCATGGTAATCAAACATGCATTAGCAGGCAATCATGTCCCTGCTGAGAATGCTACTCCTCAAAAGACCCGGCTGCAATGGCGGCAGCGCTTCTTATTGAAGTAAGATCCATGTATTCACTTTGTACTTTTGAATCCTGCTTTTTGAACCTTCCTGCTTACACAATCTGCTTTTGGATACTCCCTTTGTACTGGCATTGCCTACCGATCATTTGTTAATGTACCCAGCTTTCTCACGAACAAATTGCTTCTGGATTTTCCTATTGTAGCAGCGATCTGGTAATCATCTGGTACTGTGAGACTTATGATCTTTGGATTTCTGGGTTGGAGTTTCTGTTGTGTTTTGAACCTTTTTTGGAATTTGAACTCTACTTCTTTGCTACATAGAATTACCTTATTGGCATGCTATATGGATGCTTTGCTCTGGAAAGAAGTCTTGCCAATAACCGTATAGTGGTTCCTCGTGCTGCCCGGGAACAAGTCCCATAACCTACTAACCATTCCCTTCCTTGGTGTCGTAGAGGTCCTTCTCCAGTTCCTTATCTATCCATCCTACGTTTATTAACAAGCCAAAAATAGGTAAGCCCTAGTCTTTTTGTTTCTAACTGATAAATTTACATTGTCCGCTAGCGTATATTTGTTTGATCTACAGAGCACTGAGCTCATCTACGGAGCCTAGACAAATATTACTGTAAGAAACCCAAGGGTGTTCTAACGGTTCGACCCTGAGGATCTTTTGTTCAGGTGGACAGGGCACGGCCATCGCCTTTGGAACCAGACCTTCGGGGTGGACCAGTGCGGGAAGATTACCTGAACAAAGGATCCTTGAGGGGGACTGCGGGAGGAATGCCCTTGGGAGAGACGCCGTATTCGCCCTTTTCTGACACCCCCCAGTCTACATGGGATATGTTAAACCAAGTCCCATCCTACCCCAGAGCATCATGCAAAACCAGAACGCATGTACCCACAACCATACATCTACCTTCCCCAATCCGACAATAAGCTACCGAATTTTCCTATAATTACCAGAAAACCCTAAGACTTCCCAACTCTTTCCCCAACCCCCTTTTATTTTGTACAAGCACAGAGACCATGAAGATCACTAAGAAACACACTCCGACACAGAGGACAGACTGTTCCTTTTTAACAGACTGTCCTCTTAACAAGGACAGGCAAGGTCGGGCCTCCCTCTACAACCACTCGCACCTGATTCTGGTTGACTCTCCCAGGGAATATAAAAGGTGGAAAATACAGGCACACTCTGAGCAAGCTAGGGATGCTGGATGGTGCACGGAAGCGAATTCAAGCTAGAGAGACCCTGGAAGGCCCGGAGGAAGGACTGCCTGATTGCTGAACCTGTGAGTACAGGGGAGGCTGTAGTGTGGAGAGGGAACTGCACCTCCCAGGGAGCCAAACCAGGGGCAGCTGGGTTTACCTGGCAGTGCCCACACCCGAGCTCCTCCCCTGGGCAAAGTAGGAAAGCCAAGGCCTTTGAAGGGCAGGTGGCAAGACCCTGACCTCAACAAGTATTTCCTTGAACTCCTGCAGCTCCCAATGGCAGAGTTGGGGAGGCGAGGCCAAGCTTGTGATATGAACCTTGACTCAGGAATTCGAGCTACAAAGACAAGAAAGGAATGAACAGAGCCAGTGAGTTGGTGAGCATCATGAAAGGCCGGTGTGTGTTAAGCAAAGATTGAAGTTGCAACAATATATCGCACAATTAAAGGCTGCACACGTGGGGATGGGACGCAAAGTAAGGCAGACCTGTTGTGAGCTTTGAATTACTGATAGCTGTAAAACCATAGATACCGAGTAGCGCAGTGGTCCGGTGAAAAAAAGTAGTCCACCCGAAAGTACTGTCAAAGGTGAAATGTTTTTTGTTATGAAGCAAAAAAGTGAATGAACTATAAAAAGTGAAGTGATCAATATTAACCCCGGGAAAAAGGGGGAAAGTAAAAAGGTGATTGTTGAACTTTGTGCTTATGACCTCAAACTACCCAGACCAAGAGACACTGGGGCAAGTAACACAAGAGTGTGAATTGAATTGAAGGGAAAGTCGAGTGGTCCTGCGGAGGTCTCTAGTAAAATCCACACACATTCGAAAGTCTTCGACATCAGGTAAAGGTCTCTAAACCCGGAGTGAGACCGGAAGTGTGGTAAGTTAGGGAAAGGGAACCCCTAAAGGATGTGAATCAAGCTTGGGGAAGGGAACCCTCTGCAAGTGCTGTGTTTGAAATGTCCGAGCCCCACTGCGGGAGACCGACGTTAACTTTTTGTTGAACTATGTTTTGAAAGCTGGAAAAAGAAACTTTAACGTGGAAGGCCAGGCGGGCCTAGATCCACGTTTTGAACTGCCTTTGTTTTGAGAACCTGCACCAGAGTGTGTCATCCTGTCTATGGGGACCGCCTTACTCCGTGCTGTTTTAACGTGGGGAGGAGAGCTGACTCTGCCACATTAATTCTTTATATTCAAACACTGATTTCCTTTGCATACATATTCTCCTTTACACACATTTTTATACAAAAGATGGGGCAGGCATTTGGTTTTGTTAGTTTAGGCCATTTCGATTTGACAGACTCAACTAGGACTGTTCTATTTATTATTTGATGGTAGAGACTACTCCCATCTTAGATGTAGGTCTAGATAGGCATTCGTCCAACCCCTTTGCGAGAACAATAAAGATTTTTCAAACTTGGCTTTTGTGTTTGTCTTACTTTTGATACCATGGGTTCATCACATTACCCGGTTCCATCAACAGAAGCATAGTGTCCATAAATGCAGTTTAGCTACAGTACCATATGTCTTAAGTCCTGGTATATCCTCATTTTAATAGCATTATCTGTTTTCTTGCAGCCTGGCACCTTCCTGGCTCTTTTTTTTAATCACTGTCTTGGTGATATTGCTCTCTTATGATTCACCCATATAGCTATCTGTGGGTGAAGCCTTGCTTCATAAGAAAGGTCGCCCTCTTTTGATGAGACCCTCTTTTGGGTTCTAAAATTGAGCTGCTGCTGTGAGGATTTGACACCAGCAATCTATGGTTAAGCTCAGTTCTTGGGATAGTGCCTTATTCGCTTCTTGACAATCCTGTACCAGCAAGTACTTCTTCCCCATTGCTAAATTAGTAGGAATTATCGGGAATAGATATTCTCAATCTGTTGCCATGGAATTTACCTCCTAGGGCAGTTTCAATACCTTGTAACACACATTGACTAGCAAGTATTTCCTCGCTTTTGGTTTGAGTTTCTGTCAGGTTCTGACTTTGTTACCCTCGAGCCAGAGCTCGCCTTACTAGGCCTCTTGTTCTTCTGGGACCAAATACTCGAACACACTCTTGTCAGGTTGCCCAAAACAAGCATTGACAAATCCAGTATTAGCTTTGGCGTTTGCAGTTGTTTGTTGGATTTTATAATTATAGTTATGAATTTGTCTGCCCCATAAAGAAGCGGCCTAGCTCAAAGAATATACAAATTAAAGCGCTGCTCATCACATGGCTATTTATCAGTTATAAGACTAGGCTGGCTGATTAAATGGTTCTAACACTTTACTTCAGCAGTTGAGGCATGAAACCTGTAACCTATACAGTCTGGTTCAGAGGCCCATCTGGCCTGACATCAATAATGTTCAAACACACCTTCAAGTCCCAGTTACGCAGGGCCATTAATGATGTACAACAGAACGGTGGAACAACTAACATCTTGGTTACTACTGGGCCACAAGTTGGTCTGCACCACTACAAAATAGAATACAGACATAACTGATATAGGAGGGCATGGCATTCTTCATAACTACTGTTTGCAGCATGATCAGATAATGTGCTGTACCACGCTTAGCCACACTTTACCAGCCATGCAAATGCAAAGGGGGACTTCAACATTAATGTAAACATGCTTGTTAAAATAGGTATAGATGGATCCAAAAGTGTAAATGATGTGCACCCATTTCTGGCTGAGTAAAATGTGAGAGGCATTCCCATTTTAACACTTGCTTCTGTGCTAACTGAAGCACCTGCTTTACTGTGTGCTTATCTCCAATAAGATGTATTATCGTTATTATTATGAGGGTTTCTGTTGAACACAGGCCTAGCTTCAAGAAGCAACAAAGCACTTTACAATCATAGGGGGACGAACATTGTGAGGAGAGCAGAGAAACAAGGGAGTGGGGAGCTAGCAACAGTGAAGGGGCAGGACGAGCAATTTGGGAGCGAGGGCTCATCAATCAACCAGGAGAAGAAACAGCTCAGATCAAATCACCCTGACTCTGGGGAGTGAAGGGTATGTGGATCTAGGTGATGAGGAGGAGCCATTTCTTAAAGAGGAGGGACTTTAACTCCTTCCTGAACTGAAGAAGTGAGGGGGCAAGTCTAATGTTGGGAGGAGGTTCCAACGTATTTCCTTCGTGCACCGTCCTGGTGGATCTTAGACCTCCGGAGATGCTGAGTTTCTCAGTGGAAACTTAAGGGTGACAGCCTTGTAGATGATGCAGCAGGATTTAAAGACATAATAACAAAGTTTAATTTCAATGCATACCTCAAACCACCAGTGGTCCAGTGTAGAGATGCCACATGCAGATCCATATGTAAGCTTGGCGGTAGTTTCATCATTAAAGATGGACATTCTCATAGATTACCCCGGGTTTTAAGCATTCAGCATCCAGTCCCCTTATACATGCTACTTGCAACATGTAGTCCTTTCTTCACCTCCTTTGTGCTATTTGCATCTCGACCAGGTCACAGTCCTCTGCGAGAGCGAAGTAAAACTAGAGCAAATAAGAGAAAAAGAGTCTGAGACTGCGAGACACTTGGAGGGAATGAGACTAAAAGATCGATGCATCAATAAACAGGGTGGGGGACCGAGAGAGTGGGAGAGGCACACTGATGAGGGACAGACCGAGAGATAGAGAAAGAGAGACAGACAGAGGAGTAACAGAGGGACTGTCACAGTGATGATTGTAGCCATTGCGCTTTAGTAGTGGGATTCTTGTTTAACTTGTGCCAAAGTTTTGAATGTAGTCAATACACCAGCAACCCTTTTAATTGTTGTTTTTCAGCATATAGTGTCATTACAAAAGGGGAGAAACCAAATGCATATCAAGTTTTCTTCCACTCCAAAAGGGGCAGTCCTGCCTAATCGCCTAGTTCATATTGCTTCCGCATGAGAGCGCAAGCGTCCCCAGAAATGTCTCGCCATCATTAGCGAGGTGTAGGTAAATTCGAGGCACAGCAAGCCTAGGGCACATGTTTAGGCATCACACTCTGGGTGACTTTCACAACACCAAAAAGTGTTGGCTGGAAGGCTTTAAATGGATCTAAACGGATGGCATTGCCCAGGGCAGCCCTCCAACCGAGAACAATTGTCACTCGTGAGCCTGGTGTGGCGTTTCAGAAGTGGAAAGAATATATGCAAATCTGGCTCACATATCGGCAGTGGCTTCGCCAGGAATCAAATATAGGAGGGGCCACAGACAAAAGTAGGGGCGGGGGGCGCCTACAAAAGGGCAACATGTGATGTCGGAAGAACTCCTTCAGAGAATCTTTTGTGCACACCAACTGCCACACCCCTTTTGTGCACCTCCCCTCCAATCAGAATGTAGGCACTAAACCATTAAGTCACTAATGACCCATCATTAGCGCTTTTATGCTTCTGATTGCTGGGGCTGCTCTTGGCTGCAGGGTGACTTGAATGTTAATATTTTTATTTAGCAACATAGTCAAACAAAACATTACAATAACAGTCAAATATCAAACAGTGGAATATAAATGGACTAATCGATACAAGTGGACAACAATTAATAATAAATGAGCTAATACGTTCTAATCAATGAAGCAAGGGAAAAAGAGAAAGAGGAAGGAAGAAAGGGAAAAGGAGTCATTAAAAAGTTATAAATAGGAAACATAAGCAATATCAGCTCAATTCATGAACAAACAAAAGCATCCCTCAACATAATCACCTCTATGGATATGATCTCAATGGTCTATAGAGAAAAGAATGAAAAAGAAATATTGCAGCAGAGCAGGAAACCTTGCAACCAGTCTTGAGTCATTAGAAAATAGAACTGTATAAACTTCTATATATACACATTAGCCATAGGCATCAAGGAAACTCCCCCATATGTTCCAAAACGTATCAATGTCCCCTGCTTGTTTGGAGATGGCTCTTTCATAGGTGGAGACGGTGAGCAGCTCCTCCACCCAATCGTCGATACAAAAGGACCTTAAGATCATCTTTTTCTCAATCATGCATGCTCTGAGAACCCAGATTTTCTTGCTGAATGGAACATCCTCTACTAGAGACACATCCCCCAGTACCAGTAGAGTGGCAGTCATTGGGATTGTACAACACAGGATCAAACCCAGCCTTTCACAGACCCTCTCCCAGAATGCTTTAGTCTGGACAGAACCAGATCAAATGACAGAGGGTGCCCATTGCGTTTTTGCACTTCCAACATAGTTTGTTTTCCAGAAGCTGTCTTTTAAATAACTGTACCAGCGTCCACTAAGACCTAAAAAGGAGTTTGGTTTGCGATGCTCTTAGGCCCCAGTCCATACTCATTAGGTGCATATTCCCACAGCAACGCTGCCAGCAACTCTGACCAATAACTTCTCCTAGTTCTTCAGCCCAGATGGTCAGTAATCTCGGGTCTCCTTTACGACAAGCCTTGACAATTCCATAAATAGTAGCAGCAAGATAAGATGCACTCTTGCAGGTCTGTAAAGCTGACCAAGCTATACTCTGAGTTGCCAGTTTTGATACGGCCACACTTGCAGTAATAATGTTCTTCAATTTTCTGTATACCGCGTAAGTGGAATCAGTCATGTTCAATGAGCGGCGCAATTGTGCAAACGGGATCCATTTGTCACCTTCAATCAGATCTTTAATGTATTTTATTCCCGCTAGAAACCACACTGGCCAAAATAGGACTTTACCCTGTGATTTCAAAGCCAGGTTAAGCCAGATCGAAGCATCAGGGAATAAATAAGGCTTAGTACTTATGCGTTTAGATATATCGAACCAGCAGTCCTGCAAGAAAGCAGTCACTGGATTTTGCCCTTTGGAGGATCTTTTACTGGTTGTTAGTAGGGCTTTTGGATCGAACTGTGATAATGCACGGCTCTCCCTGGTTATATCTGCTGCTTGGTCTCCGTCCATTTCGATGACCTTGCGGTAAGTTCATTCCCCCTTGTTTTGAGGGGAGCTGCATTTTCCACAATGCAAGTCTTGGCGGCTTTCCATACCAGATGAACTTTTGCATGATCCTGTCAATTTCCTTGAAAAAATGTCTTGATAAGATTTTTGTTATACAATTGATCTTCCCTCATGTGAGTCCCCACTTATCTAGGTCTGATCGAAGTTTTGGCAAGATCTTTTCAAGATTCATTTTAGTCAACTTTACCACTTCTGGACCTAACCAGATACCCAAACACTTCATCCTTTCTGGACACCAGGTAAACTGGAATTGATCACAGGTATGTTGCAAACAAATATTGTTCAATGGGAGGATCTCAGACTTATCCCAATTCACCTTATAACCAGACACTGAGGAAAATTGTTGGATATCTCGCATTAGGTGAGGTATGCAAATTGCTGGATCCTGTAAGGCCTCCAGCAGATCATCTGCGTAAAGCCAGATAAGATTTTTATGATCATTCCCAATTATCATTTGAAGACTCATCACCTCCAAGTAGCACTGCCAATGGCTCCATTGACAAGATGAATAATAATGGCGAGAGCGGGCAACCTTGGCTGGTACCCCTGCGAACCCGGAAGACGTCCGAAATAAGACCATTTGTAAATATGCTTGCAGATGGTTGTGTGTATAACGGCCGTACCCAGTGTTTGAAATCTTGGCCAAATCTCATTTTGTCTAAGCATGAAAACAGGAAGGCCCACTCCACACGATCAAACTCCTTCTCGGCATCCAACAAGACCACTGCAGCTGCATTCAGTTGTTTATGTCCATGTTCAATTGTTAATAGCAAGCGTCTCATATTATCAGCCACTGCTTTTCCGGTGACAAAACCAACTTGATTCCCATGAATTAACAAAGGTATCACTGATTCCAATCTCATAGCTAAAGACTTTGCCAGAATCTTGCAGTCTGTATTAATACAACCGATTGGTTTATAGTTTTCACATCTTGTAAGGGATCTATCTTTTTTCTTTAAGATTGTTATCAGTGCGTGCCGCATCGTGTCTGGCATAGATCCAGTCTCAAAAGCGTTGTTATAACCATCACAAAGAACTTGCAGAGCGGTGTCGGGTAAAATCCTATAAAACTCTACAGGCAATCCATCTGTGCCTGGTGACTTGCCCACATTAAGTTGGAAGATGGCCAGACGAATATCTTCCATTACAATTCCCCCTTCAAAACTGGTTGTTTGATCATGTCAGTCGAGACATTTCTAATGAATTTAGGACATTTTCTATCACATCCAGCTCACTGGTCAGATCTGATCTATAGAGTATTTCATAAAAGGCATGGAAAAGTGCTTTTATTTCCTTTTGTTGTGTTTTCAAACCATCATTAGGAGTTCTAATTGCAGTGATAAAACGACTACTCTCAGCTACCTTCAGCCTGTGTGCAAGGAGCTTGCCTGCTTTTTCTCCGTTCTCAAAATAGATTATGCTTTGTTCAGGCAGAGGATAAACTATCTGATCTGATAGTCATTTATTTAGTTCATATTTCGCCTTCCTTCTCTTATGCTTACCGGTTTTAGACATCAGCACACCACGAATAAAACATTTCATTGCTTCCCAAACTGTAGAGACTGATATAATCTGTACTATTGATTCAAATGAAATCTTCAATTTCTTTCACAATTTCATCTTTAATCTTTTGTTTTAGCAGAATGTTCGAGTTCCTTCTCCATCTTGAGGATTTGACCAGAGTATATTGCAAAGAAAGACGCAGGGACACGGGTGTGTGGTCTGATATAGCAATGGCCTGATACTCGAATCAAAGCAACTTGGTATTACTTGGCTGAAGTCATAAAGAAGTCAATACATGAATAAGTGTCATGACGCGATGAGTGAAAGCTATAGTCTCTTTCAGACGGGTGCTCCAAGCGCCATATGTCCACCAGATGGAACTAGTTTAGCAAATGTTCTAAATACCTCCTGCTCTTCTTCGGTATATGTGAACAGTCTCCATTTGAGCTGTCTAACGCTAGATCCAACACTTGGTTAATCACCGGCCAACACAATTGCACCAACATTACAGCTTTGAATTAATTGCGCAAGTTTGTGGAAGAAAAGGGAATCATCCAAGTTGGGTGCATACACATTGCATAACAACATTGTTGTATCTTGTATTTTGATTATGACACAAATAATTCTTCCTTCCTTGTCTGCTTTGCTGGAGAGGACTGTTGAAGGCAGGTTTTTTCTAATTAGTATCGAGACGCCTCTTTTGCTGGTCGAATATGTTGAGAAAAAGCTTTGGACTACTCACGTCCGTTGAAGTTTCTCAGCTTCTTTATCATCCAGGTGTGTCTCTTGGAGGAAAGCAATGTCGCAAGATGTGGATTTCAAATAAGATAAAACTTTTGTTGGTTTCACAACATTCTTAAGACCATTCGCATTCCATGAAACCATGTTAAGCTGATTAACAGATCTAGAATTCATGCTGTAAATCCTAATTAGAATCAAATAAAGAGTGTGATCAATAAAGAAAAGTGAGAAGAAAAGAAAGAACAGAGATAGGAAAAGGTAAAAACCCACACCCAGCCCGGGCATGAGTTAAACAGATAACTCTGGTAATAGTTACAAATAGATGGCCCACTCGTCGGATGTAACGCTGAGCGAAGTACAAAAAATAAATATTCTTTAACAGCAACTGTACAAATTAAACCACCAACCTCAGCCCCCCCGCACCCTGCAAATATATATTAACAGCTGATACCAATGTGTAAGAAAAACTCGCACCCTTCAAACGCCTCCAACTCCCAAGTACTTTTATCTACACGCTGTGAACCAATATCAGGTTGAAGCATTGACCCATCACACAAGAAATATCCATTGTAACAAGCAAAGTTCAGCAGTGGCTGCCAACAAAGCACACCCATAGTCCAACTAGAACATGTTAGTGAGCAAACAACCCGATATTCGGAGGCAAAGCAAGTAGAGCCAGTAGCGAATGAATGAGTGCACCTGGTCTACACGTAAGATGACTCAGTAAGTTAATGTCACCCCAAACATCATTCCCCATGGCAAATGTCTTCTTTTAATAGACGATTTTACTATGGGACCTGCAGCAGTGGGGGTTTGGTTTGAGATTGACAAAACGTAAGTAAAACCGACCTACGCAAAGAGAAGACTCAGGCAATTGCAATTGACTTAAAAGGTTCAATACAGCTGTTCTTGCTTTGTGCTTGCCTCGTTTAATGCTTACACTAATAAATAAACAATTGTCTCCCTCAATTCCAACCCCAAACAAAGGATTGTTAACACTTCAAAACACCGACCAGGGCAACCCCAAAATGAGCGCTATAAAAGGAAATGTCCATGTAGTAGAAGTGGATGACAAAAGCACAGCACGTCTGTGCCACTCAAAACGGTGAAAGCGCTGCCTCTTCAGGAGCCCCTTCTCATAAGGACTCTTTATACAGAACGAGACACGATCATCCATTGCAGAATCACAAGAGTAAGATCGCCCTGAAGGGTGACTGCATAAGTGAACAAGACTCCCGTAAAATACTACTAAACCAGACAAGTGCACCTCCAAACCCAACCCAAGGAGACCAATGCCACCTAGACCAGTGGGATAAGGGACAACGGCGGTAATATCAACACAGCTTGTACGCAGGTCCCCATAGAGGCCGTACCCCGTGTCCGCAGCATAATGTTAAAGCACGTAAATAAGGGCATTGATAATAACAATCACCTAGTTGTGTGTCTGGGCGTGCCACCGTATAGTACGGGTGTATTGACAACTATCATATCTGGGCCTGTGTGACAGATTGTATCTGTCCGTGAATGTAGGGGTGAACACGTGTGAAATTTCTCCATGTCCAGATAGGCAATTTCTCGTGTGCAAAGTTGCGTGCAAGTTGGGATGTGTGAGAGTGGGTATGTACGCCACTACCATAGTAGGTGCATCCATGGTGAGGCGCGCAAACAGGCTCACTGTAACCTCGGACTCCGGCAGAAACTCGCCCTCCCGCCCCATGGCCCGCAGTAGAACAAATACGGCATACAACTCGAACGAAAACATTAAGCATTGGCCGTTTATAGGTACACCTTATCAATCTTAGAACCAAGCCTACCCATGGCCTAATGACAAAGTAACGGTTATCTACGCCAGCATTATTTAGTCTCATCCCATTAGTATCCTGCCGTATCTACCATGTAAAATGCACTTCTAAACTAACAAGGCAGTCGCAACGTGATGCAGCGGGAGCGAAAGCGTGACCAGGGCAGTCTCGTGCTCGCCGGTGCAGCCTCCTTCAGACCGACCCGGAAGACACGCATATACGTAGTTCCCAAGACTCTCCATCGCGAGAGCGTCTACGTGACTACGTTACGCACGCGTGCCGCTCTACCAGAGGGCCTTTTTTTCATCAGTAGCTACGGGACAAACGAACGCTACGATGCGCATTAATGACTAACAAGTTTGCAATAAAAAACGAATAGCAACCGTTAAGTGCAAAAAGCCAAAGCAAGCAATAACCGAGTTAAAAGTAATTGTAATGTCCTTTCATCATTTCATCACGGGACCTTTCGCGAGCTCCCGTGATGGAAGGGTGAATAGAACATAAAGATGTATGTTCTGAATGCGAGATTCAAATGGTCTCATGTCAGTTGCTTTCCACGGTCGGTGGGGCCGATTGACTTTCACTTAGCTGTAAATGTAAATAAACAGCTTGCCTATAAATCATGTCTTCCTGCGTGTAATTGAACACTTCAAGTGGCGACGAGGATCTTCAGGCCCCACCGCCCCTTTGTGTGCCCCAGGCGTTCATCTTATCCTGAATTGTTTACCATCTTCTATGCTCGGGTTGCCAGCCGTGATGATTGCGTGAGCTGGCCCTGCAGCTGTCATAAAAGCTGTGGCCGCTCCGCTCCACTCCACTTCCAGCGACGGCCAGTCAAGGTCAATTATGTGAGTGGTTTTCTTTAATCCTGCTTGTGTTTACCTTTAATGTATATGCCGTCCGGACACGCCTTTTGGCCTGTGCTGCTAGGATTACCGTATTGCACAGAATAGAAGTGTTTATTTTCTGTCTGTCACAAGTCTTCCATCTACCGTAATCCTCAGTATAAAGGCGCAATCACATGGAAAGAGGAGGTACATTGAACTTATAAGCGTTAAAAATTGCAATTTAACATTGCAGTATGTCATATTGTTTGGCTGATAATTAACCATTTCAAGCCCTCCACCCATATTCTCTACACAGTGTGCAGTACAATGGAAACAGAGAACTAATGTGATACATTAATGCACTGCAGCAACTTCCTGTAAGTGAATTTAGAAGAGACATTAAGGAGACCAGATTTCACATATTTTGGTCAACACTTTTCAATTTTGTGACACATATACTGAGTGGTCAGCATGTCTTTCAATAGTGTACCACCGCCAATGTTTTTCCTTTCGGATGTTGGTGAACCAACTATTCCATGGAAAAGATGGATTAAATCATTTGAACATTACGCTGGCGTTGTATGTGGTCAGAATTGCAGCGTGGAGAGGAGGAAATCTCTTTTAATGCATTGTTTAGGCCCGGCGGGGCAGGAAAAATTCGAAGATCTACCAGAATTACTTTCTGATGAAGATAATGACTTAAATGAATATGAGCGGTCGGTGAAGAAGATGGGGAAACATTATGAAAAGAAACTGAGCACTATTTTGGAACGTTATAAATTTGGAAAAAGAACTCAAGGAGAGGGTGAGAGCATAGAACAGTACATCACTAGTTTGAGAAAGCTAGCCAAGACATGCAATTTCAATACTCAGTTGGACGAGAGGTTGAGAGATCAATTCATGCTGGAGTGTAGGAGTAGCAAAGTAAGAGAAAGATTATGGGCTGAGGACGACCCCAACTTGGACACAGTTTTGCGTGTGGCTAAGGAAGTGGAGCACACTGAGAAATGTGTTAAGGAATTAGAAAGCAGGATGCAAAATACTGATATTAAACATGACATTTCAAAAGAGAAGCATAATGCACTTACTACAGGTAAAGAGAATGAACCCATTGGCCAAATTTCAGGAAATTCCAACAGGAGATACAAATCAGAAAGAAACGGGAGATTACCGTGGAATGATAAAAGAAAAAAACCAAGCTCCAGAAATTATAACAGTGATGTGAGAAAGAAAAGTCCGCACAGACATGGAGACGACCCCAGAAGGAAGAACACAGGGAGATGTTTTAGATGTGATAGCATGGATCATTGGGCGGATAACCCAGAATGTCCTGCTCTGAAAATTATATGTGGGAAATGCAAAGGCAAGGGGCATTACGCACGATGTTGCAGAAGGCAAAACACTTCCACTAACTGGATAGGAAGCGATGAAAATAGTGATGAAGGTGAAGAAGAATGTGTGTTTGTCGTGACGGACGAAGAAAATGAACAAGAAATTGAGAGTCCCAAGGCCGTAGTTTGTGTTGATGGAACCAACATGCACATGATGATTGATTCAGGTGCAAAATATACCTTGATACCACAAAATTTCTGGGACAGGAAGAAACATGAATACCTGCATGAATCAGACATAAATCCCAGAGCATATGGCGAAGTTAAAATAGATGTCATTGGATGGTTTTGGGGAGCACTCAAATTCAAGGAGAGGAAAGCAAATGGGAAAATATACATAACAAAGAAGGGGAGAACGCCCTTGTTAAGTTGGACTCATCAATGTAAACTCAAAGTGAAGTTGGATGCTGCGTCGATGAGTCTGTATATGCGGTTGAAAGTAACGCTGGAAAACTTCAGGGAAACAAAGAAGTCACCAAGGAAGCTGATATGATGAAAGAAATTTTCAGGAAAGAAATCGGATGTCTGCGTGGATTTGTTCATGAGATCAAAATGAAGCCAGGACATGTTCCTGTTGCGCAGAAGTTACGCAACATTCCACTTTCAATGAGAGAAGAAGTAAGAAAGGAAATTAAGTTATTGGAGGATCAGAAAATCATCGAGAGAATAGATGCCAGTGAATGGGTCTCGCCATTAGTTGTATTAAGAAAAAAATCCGGAAAATTGAGAATATGCGTAGACATGAGAGAATTAAATAAGTGCGTGATCCCGGACAGACATCCACTCCCCAATATTCAAGAGATTGTATCCACTATTGGACCCTCGAAGTATTTTTCCACTCTGGATCTAACATCAGCATACCATCAAGTTAAACTTCATAGGGATTCTAAGAAAATGACAGCCTTTATCACGCCTGATGGGCTGTATCAATACCGAAGATTGCCATTTGGGTTGGTGTCAGCTGCTTCAGTGTTTCAGAGAATCATGCACAAACTATTTGAAGGTGACGAAGGAATTATTTGTTTTCAAGATGACATACTAGTACACGCTGTCAATCAGAAAGTGCATAATGAAAGATTACAACATGTCTACAAGAAGTTATATGAAGCAGGTATGACCCTTAGTAGAGATAAATGTAATATAAATCGTAGCGAGATCGAATATCTAGGACATACCATATCTGCTAGCGGCATAAAACCAAGGAAACAACTTGCAGATGCCATAATGAACATGCCAAGACCAGAGTCAAAGGAGGGCGTGCGTACGTTCATTGGAATGGCAGAGTATTATTCTAAGTTTATAAAGGATTTTGCCATACATACTGTTCCGCTACGTGAACTCCTAAAGAAGAAGTCATTTGAATGGAACAGGGAGTGCGAAAAAGAATTTGAAAATATCAAATCAGAATTAAACGGAGCACCATCACTGAAGAATTTCAAGAGTGGGAGGAAGACTATAATAACAACAGATGCAAGCAACCGAGGGTTAGGAGCTGTTGTCACGCAAGAAGTTGAAGGAAAAGAAGTTCTTATAGCATTTGCATCCAGATTGTTAAAGGGTGCGGAAAGGTCGTATGCTGCAATAGAAAAGGAAATACTGGCCATCAAGTGGGCAACAGAAAAGTTTAGGAATTTCATCTGGGGAGTGGAGGTGGAGATTCGCACTGACCACAAACCATTGATACATGTCATTATGAATAAAGGTTTGGACAATGTATCTAACAGAATTAAAAGATGGGTAGTACTTCTGCAGGAGCACAACTGTACAGTACGATATGTACCAGGAGTGAAGAATCGTGCTGCTGATTGTCTGTCGCGGTTTACCAACAATTCTGAAGTAGATAATGAAAGTGAAGACAATCCTGAGGTTGTTTTGAACGTCGAAGCGTTTTCCATATCCAAAACTGAGTGGGAAGAAGCGGAAAGACAAGATGATAGTATAATACAGTTGAAACAAATTATACGAAACAATGGAAGTTTAAAGAGAGTTATGTTTGAAGAGTCCGGTCTCATCGAATACTGGAGAGTTGCAGATGAACTCAACGTAGCGAGTGACAGAATTATGAGAGGAGATCGGATAATTCCACCTACAAGTTTAAGACAAAGAATCATCGATCTGGGCCACGAGGGTCATCAAGGAATTGTGAAGACTAAACAGAGAATACGTGATGATTTCTGGTGGCCAGGATGTGACCTACAAATTGAGAGAACCATCAGAGAATGTATCCTTTGTAATCAGAGTGACAGGGCGTGTGTGAGTGAGAATTACCCTATGGTGATAACGAATATTCCAGGGAAAGTATGGGATGAAGTAGGCATGGACATACTAAGGCCTATTCATTGTGATGGTAAACAACAGTTTTGCTTGGTGGTCATTGACCTTCTGACCAGATGGGTAGAAGTTCTAATCAAACCTCATATGAGTGCTAAAATAGTGATAGATTTTTTGTCAGAGATATGCACTAGAGAAGGTTTCCCAAGAAGCATATTAACTGATAATGGTGCCCAATTCAGGTCAAAAGAGATGGAAATGTTCTGTACCAATAATTCCATTGTGCACAAAACTAGTGCAATATATCACCCACAAACCAATGGGGTGGTTGAGAGATTCAATAAGGTGCTCAAGGATGCTATTCGGTGGGCTTGGTCAAATGGGCTCAACTGGGAAGAAGCAGTGAAAAGGAAAATAATTGCTCACCGTTTTACTCCCCATAGTACTACTGGTCTATCACCTTTTGAGTTAAGTAGAGGGCGCAGAGCAAACACCAAATTGACACCATCTTGGTTGGAGAGGGAGACCATAGTAAGAAAAGATTTTGGAGAGGCGGTAGAGAACATTAGGAAAATCCAATTTAGGAACAAGGTAGCTCACGATAGTTTAATGAGCAAGAGGAAAAGAAACAAGGTTCCCAGAGTGGGGGGTCTGGTAAGAATTAAACTACCCCCTGTACTAAGAGATGGACCTTGCAAATGGTCCAGACCAGTGAGTGTGATTGAGGTTTTTAGACATGCGGTGAGAGTGCAAGATGGCAGAGTTTGGAATATGGAGAGAGTATGTGTGATGGAGTCGAGTAAGGATGTAAATACTGGTGAAATGGAACACAAGGAACAACTCAGTAGGGGTGACAATGAAAGCATGATAAGGAATGTTCAGCATGTGAGATCTAGGTCGAATAGAAATGAAATGTCAAAAATTTCCTTGCCAACATCTAAACCAGATCCTCTGCATATGTCAAGAACAGGAAGAGTGATCCGCAAACCAAGCCACATGAAGGATTTTGTTTGATATTACTGGGGATACAGAAGAAGCCTAACAGACTGTATTTCATGAATGGCAAGAGACTAAGGAAGGGAGATGTAGAAGAAGACTACTAGACTATGTTCCATAAACAGCAAAAGACTAAGGAGGGGAGATGTGTAATGTCCTTTCATCATTTCATCACGGGACCTTTCGCGAGCTCCCGTGATGGAAGGGTGAATAGAACATAAAGATGTATGTTCTGAATGCGAGATTCACATGGTCTCATGTCAGTTGCTTTCCACGGTCGGTGGGGCCGATTGACTTTCACTTAGCTGTAAATGTAAATAAACAGCTTGCCTATAAATCATGCGTGTAATTGAACACTTCAGTAATCAATCAAAGGTACCAATGACCTCAATGTGCATATCCGTTACATACTATCCAAGAAGGAAAGAGAATGAAGGGGAAGCATACACAAACCCCCTAAGGCGGATAATTCTTGTTGGGGTATTTTCTAAGCCAAGCACAAGCCTGATCTTGGGCATCAGTGAGTGAGGTGGGGGCACACAATGGGGCCCAGGATTTCAGAGGAAGGGTCCGAGCCCCCCAGCACCTTCTAGTGACGCCACTGCATATAGGTGAGACGCCCCTCTTTGGTTTGTAAGGATATAACAAGGGCCTACCATTGGTACCAGAGGCTAGACTTTTTACTCGCCCCTGCGCTGAGAGGTGCAGGGAGAAGAAAGCATGGAATAACGTTAATTGATGCAGGCAATGCCTGCCATAACCTGGGCATTTGTCCAATAGCTATGCCGTTTGTATCCAACCTCACTCATTCTGTCAGACCCTTTGTTTCCCCTCCAGTAAGGTGCTGCATGAGACATTTCCTTTGGTTTGGCATAACAAGGCCGCAGATTTATTTTTACATATACATGACCACTGCAAACAGGTAAAAATTAGTTCCAACAGGTGTGGCGACTGCTCCTCGTCCTGCTTCCCCCTTTTTCCTCCATACTGATTGCAGGCACAACTCCCCCAAGGCCCTCGAGTCTGAGAAACCGCCTGCCCATGCAGGTCTTTGCGGACTGGGGGAGCGCCGTTTGTTGGGGGGAAGTTGAGCCCCAATTGCTACCGCCAGACACCCCCGCTGTTTAGGCTCCCAGGAGGCGCTGTCTAGAATGGGCGAAGCCCCTTCCGGTTTAGCAATGGCTCATTCGGAGTCTTTGTCTTATCATAGGTTGCCACAACCCGCCTGTCCATCCTGCGACAACGACGTCCAGGCTCCGCCATAGCTGTAGGGTGGGAGGGTGGGAAAAACGAAGTCCTCCTCTCTTGACGGGCGCCCGGCTGCTGGAAGAGCTGCAAGTGCTCCTGTGCCGGGCGCCCGCCGCCTTTATGCCCCAAGCCCCGCCCCCTTCTTTTGTTGCCCTTCGCGGGCTTTCCTGGGCTCTTGGCGCCCTTTTCTCTGGCTCCTTTGCCGCCCTCTCCCCTGCCCCTGTGGGGGAGGGGCAAGAGAGCGTAAAGGAGGAAGGCCCCTGCCCCGGTTATCGGGGTGCCTCCTCCATTCGCCGCACTCTCCCCTCGTCACCTTCAAAAGCTATGCCATGGCTCGAGTGACTTTGTGAAAGGTGAGCCCAACTCGAGCGAAGCGTCGCCTTGTCCAACCTCTGTAATAGAGTAAATTAAAGCAACACCGCCACCCGATGACCGTTAACATAACTGCATGTAATTACCCACTGTTCTCAAATTCGGCTTTCTGGGGTCTTTTTGACATGCCTCCTTGTACAAAAAAGACCAAATGGTACAGCACCTTGGGAGGAAGGAGTGGACATATGTGTGTCTTGCGGGCTTGTGCATGGATCTTCCCGGTTCTATGTGTTTTGATCGTAGAGAGTTGGTCGAATGCAAAACCATCGATTTTTTTTTCCTTTTTATATTTTGAATTCATTTGGCCGTCATTATATACGGGCGCAGGGATACCCACATCCACTAGTTCCCTACCCACACCCCACATTTATTTTCGGTCAAAAATATGCAATGGGTTTGCTTTGGATCAAATCTGCTGCGCTAGAAGTTTCCTATCGCATCTTTCCCTGAATTCTCTGCCCCCCCACACACCCCTACTTCTACACGCCAACCAAATATTCTGCTGGTCAACCTGCTGTTCCTTCCCTGCCGTTTTGTTTTGTTGTTTTGTTTTGCCTGCAAGCTGGCGATAAAGCGCAATCCTGAGCCATATTACAGCAACTTTGCACCAGTGCAAGTACAAAATTGCACATTATTCACATTGGGGCTAAAATTACCCTAGTGCAAAAAGCATATAGTTTAAATGCATTTGTACACTGGCAACGTTTACCCTGGTGCTAATACCATTCCATATTAACACTAGGGCAGACTTTGCCCTGGTTCAAATATGCATTGAAAGCATCTTTTTTTTTGTCTACCGGTAAACTTTGCCCCAGTGCTAATATCTTTCAACGTTTCTGTAATCTGGCCCCAAACACTAAAAAGAATGGGATGTCTAGCGCAGGTGTGCAAGCAACGGTGGTTAACGGTGTAGGACACTTGCACATCCCCAAAAAGCTCGCCTTCCGACATCAATTGTTCGCCACAAACTGCAGTAAAAGACGATACAATTCCATGTTGATGGCTCAATGAAAGCACATTCGCAAAGTGTGGGTGATGTGGTTCAGCCCAAACTGGAGTTGATGTTTACGTTTAAATAAAAAACAGTATTACACATTTTTAAAAAACTTGAGATGGAGTCTATCGCTATGTTTGTTTAAATTTCACATCTACCTCCTCACACTTCAAATTAATGTCCCCTTTTAGCCATGGGATCCTAACGGTCCCAAATGAGTGGATAACTAGAGGAGCATCTCCTAATGAAAGGAATTGCAGCGTCATTATTTGATTTGCATATCTGTTCTTAAATTGATTTATACTTTTTACATGAAAGCTATTCCTACGAATGTGCAAACTTAAACGATTTGAAAAGTAGCGCCTTGGCATAATAGCTGAGAAATGATGTCTGGGTTGAGGTTACAGTGCAAGTGGGGCCACTCTGGCGACAGGTAACATGTACTATAGTAAAATAACTGAGAGTAAAAAGAATGGGAAACATCATTAATTAGCTGTGCCCACTAAAATCAGAATTTTCAACTTTGGCATAGTAGTTCACCAAATCAATTTTTTGTGAAATTTTTTTATCCTAACGATGCTCCACCAAGGAGTGTGTAGACCTGCGAAAGGGAAATTGATACTGCTTCAGCAAGGTGACTAATGAAGGAGAATTTTGAGGGATTCTAGTTGCATGCTTGGGGGTAATACGTTGTTGGAACAGAGGCAATGTAGACATGTAATAAAACATGTGATCTTTCTACTTGTGAAGAAGCATGGGGGTTTCTGGACCTTGAGGTTAATTTTGGAAGGCTTCCTTTCTTTACTTTTGGAAGTTGCCCGATCACTTTTTTTTCATACCATTAAGTATGCATGACCAGTGCCGGACCCAGGTCTGCCAGCGCCCTCTGCAATATTTTTCGGTGCAGCGTGATTCTTTTAATAGGCGCTAGGCCATACCGATATTTAAGTTTACATGACACTGAGCTGGAGGCAAGGCACCCTTTATTTGCTGGGGTGGAGGGAGTGCCCTTGTGCGGCTGCACCCGCTAAGCGCACCTTGAGCCGGCCCTCTGCATGACCCATTAAAAGGGTACATTTTGTACACTAAATGTAAGGCTGTAGAATGTGATCAAATCTTCATAAAAAAGGACATGGATTTGTCATACTAATGTACTTTTCAGTGATGTCATGTGTGATGCCATCAGTGGGTTCATGGGCTGCGCAAAAGGCCGACACAAAGTTAAGGTGGGGTAGCTTCCAACCCCTACAGAACCAAGTTTTTTTGGTTTACACTGGCACTTAACATGGCTTCTACTAAAGTTTTGTTCACTGAATTGCTGGAGATTTGTTATGGTGGTGGTCTACAGATTTTCTGTTGATATATGCAATGTCATCAGTATGTTTCTAAGCCAAGCATCATGAGATTTTCCACATTGCGTGCCCATGAGCACCAGGCCATGGTCTGTGGTCATTGCCAATGGTGTGGCCTTTTGACCAGGCCCCCCTATACCGCCCGAAGAGGAAGGGGTGGGGAGGAAGATGGGGCTGTGATTACCTTGAACATTTGGTGCAGCCTTGACACTGATGTGGAATACAGAGCATGTCTGATCGGTAAAAGAAAGGATGAGAGAGAACTTCAAAGGCTGCTTAACAATACTCGGTTTACGTATTCATTAAAAAGTTGTAGTTCGGTCGGAATTTGATGTTAAAGGGCTTAACACATTTAATGAGACACATGCCCCAAAAGTACACTGGTAGACTTTGCAGGGGCAATTTATTAAAGATACAGGTTGTGGTGTTCTAGGAACGAGACAGCTGCCTGCCCCCCCCTTTCCTCAGCTCTGTACTTTCACCACAGATCTGCCGCGTGTTCGCCTTTCTGCTACACAGCTCCATGTTACACATCCTACTCCTCACTGAGGTCTCCTGTTGCCGCTCTCCCTTTGTTTCTCTGGCTTTCCTCTGTTTCTTGGCCTGTGGCACTGCTTACCTCAAAAAGATACTAATCTACTGCACTCGTTTACTAACTGTTTAATGAGGAAACCTCATCAGAGACTACAATCTCTTTTGTCTTCTGCACCCTATGGCTCCCCGCGCCTCCTTTTCTTCCACTGCCGGCTTCTGGATTTTTTGTTCACATAGCTTGTGTTTTCCCTCTTTTGTCATATTTTCTTTAGCCTTCTGTTTCCGCCAAAAGACTGCTGGCTTCTGGTGGTGTTGAGGTAGAAGCTGGATTTGGATTGAAGGGTTGCCTGCTTCCTAGTGCCCAGGATGTCCTGAGAGTGGAGGGGACCTCGGATCACAGCATTTTCATGAGATTATTTTCAAGTTTGCAAATGTTAATTTTGCTTTCATTGAGCCTCTGCCTATAGCAGGCACGTCAGGGTTTGGCGTTTCCCCATTTCCTCGAGTAAGGACAACGGAAATCTGCGGTCTGGCGAAGGGTGGAGTTGAGCCTATGAACACGCGTGTCTGTGTCGGAAAAGGAAAGGGATTCAGAGAGGAGTCCTCTACAGGAAGCATGGTATTGCAATTCAGGAATGATCTGAAAGGGATCTCGGAGGTTTGCTTTAAGATGGATGCAAGTGCGTACCGTGATCCTGTGCTGGTCTGTGCCGTCTAGTGGCGTTGCTGCCAGGGAAGTGAGGACATGATAATGCAAGGTATTTCCCTTGATGTGTATGGGTTGCTATGCGATGTGAGGTTTCCTGCGGCGAGAAGTCCATTGCCGGGGATGTTAAGCTGAACACAACGGGTATTGCGAGAATTGGAGAGTGCAGTATTTGACAAGTTCAGATAGAACATGTTTATGGTGGCCATGCAGCCTGCAGATCAAATGGAATGGGCAGGGGAGTGTGCAGCCGAGGTGAATTTCTAGGTGTTTGAAGTGGGCGGTGAAATGACGGACCAGCAGGGTTGGTGAATTCATCAAGGAATGTCTGTTTAGTGTATTGCAGTCATCGGGAGTGACATCATCAAGAACATGGGAGGAGGTTGGTCGAAGCCACACGTGGAATGTGAATAGGCTGTCTGTGTTGTTAGCAATTACCTCACTTTTATGTTTATCTGCCGAGCAGGCATGGATGAGCATGAAGGCAATGCTGTTGTTGTGGGAGTTGTTGCCTAAAGGCGTGTTAAAAGAAAGTAATAATGTTAATGACGTTGTTGGCTTTGCATAGGCATCTCTGGTAGGTGCACGTGTGTGGACCGAGTGGTAGGCGGTAATGATGGGAATGGGTGATGTAATTGCAATAAGACCTCTTGGTTTGTTTGGTACTGTTTGAAGCAACAGGACTAGTGCAGTGGAAGAGAAGAATTCTTTAGAGTATCACCCAGAGGTTCTTATATTGGAATATTGTTGAATGTTGGGGAGTTCTGCAGTAGAAGATACTTCAGGAAGCATAGCCCCTGCGGTAAATATGGGTGAAAGAGGGTACATGTAGGTCTCCGTATGAGGGTTGTTATTGTTGGCTGTTGCAAGGAGAGCAAGTATTACTTTTTGAGTGAAGTTAATTCAGGATATGGATTTTAATAGGAAACTGTGGAATAGAAGAGCATTACCTTAGTAAAGAGTCAGAATGAGTAACACCCAGTGTGTCAGACTCCTGGTTTCACTTTTTAATATCCTCCTGCCACAAGATGGCTTGATCATTCCACAAATGACAAGATACATGGGAGGGAACAGAAAGCAGAAGGCATGTCTCGGATCTAGAAAAAACATCCTGCTTGAAGGTGTGCCTCGAGGCCTACCCGGTTCAGGACGGTGGCAGTGTCTTGGAAGTGGACATGGAAACAAAACAACTTTTTATGTGGAATTGGTGTTTCCTGGGCTTGCCATTTGATGCTGGAGATGCAACAGCACTCCTATTCCAGATGAGGTTCTCACCATTTTATAGAAATTCCAGGGGACAAGCAGGCAAACAATGGAAACACGATGCCAACCCCAATCCTGAGATGTGGGGGTGGGGGGGGGCACAACATTTGATCTGGGTGTACTGTTCCCAAAATGACAGGTGCTCAATTCGTGCGCCACTAAAATAACTGGAGAAGCTGCAAGACCCCCGTACAGGATACGGTGATGAAGAAAAAGGTGCTGTGGGAGTCTCAACATTTTTATTATTATTGTTCTCCAGCATGGGGTCTGGCATGGATTCACATGCTCATGAATATTCCCCGTCGTCAGGCTGGGAATCCTCGGTAAAGAAAAAACCAGTATCAGTTTCGTTTCTGATCTGTCTTTCGCAGTAGTAACCAATCACTGGTCTCTGCGTCATACTGACCACAGGCAATGACTGCCCTCTACCTAAGCCCCGCCTCTGGCAGCCATCTTCAGATTTTTACCGCACGTTCAAGTGTTGGGATCCTCATGCTATTGCTCTCGAGCATTAGTGCTATTTTTTCATGTTTTTTCTCAAAAACTTCTATTTTTTTCGGTCAAAAAGAGCCTCAAGCTCCACCGTTTCTTCATCCGATCAACGGGGACCCGTGTCGGATTCGTCTACGCCCCTCAAGGGTGAAGATTTCGTCGAGCCACGCTTTTGGAGGACTCCAGAAGTTTCTCAGGCCCATCTCGGACATGGCCCAGGAGAAGGGAAGCTCGACGCCCGGAAAGCTGTTCAGGGTCTGCCCTGGATGCCAGCTTCAGAATGTCTTTAAGGAGGACAAACACTCCTTTTGTCTTTACTGCCTACATGAGGACAAGACGCACGTGGAGAAGGACTGTGCGTTCTGCGGCAATATGTCGGAGCGGACCATGAAGGACCGCCATCAACGTCTCGCCAACTGGCTGGAAGGGAAGAGCCCGTCAGGCGAGAAGAAGAAGAAATCCGAGCGGTCTTCTAAGACCTTTGAGGACGCCCCGGCGACGGGGGTCCAACACAAGGCCAAGCACCGCGAGTCCGCTGGCACCGGGAGCGCCGAACGGATCGGGCTCTACCGGCGCCAAGCAGGACGCATCCTCCCCGGCACCATCAACCACGAGCCAACGCTCTGGTTCGGGTAAGAGGAAGGCCGAGCACCCGGCGAAGCTCCTGGAGAGGCCCCGGTCGAGCTCGAAGGCCCCATCGGAGGGAGAGCGAGGCAGTGTCCCTCCCCCCCAAGGAGAAGGTGGTGAGCGCACCTAAGGTGGTGAAAGCCTTAATCCATCCGGCCAAGGCCTCTATCGAGCCAGTCGCGGCGGCCCTGGCTCAGCCTGTGGAGGCTACACCAGTGGTGGCGACCTCAGGGCTCAGAGTCTCCCTGCCACCGCGGAGGGAGTCCTCTTTTATGCCCATCGACAGGACCCCCGTGAAACCTCCGACGGAGAAGAAAAAGGGGGGGGCAGGAGGTCATCGTGGATTCGGCCTCAACCTCTGAGGAAGAGCTGATCGAAGTCTTAAGCCACGGCGTTGGCGTGGAAGAAGACCAGCCTGTCGGGAGGGATCCCGACGAAGGAGACGACGATGGCATCGAGGGTGCCGACGGGGCCCCTGACCGCCCGTCGGACTCCCCTCAACCAGCGCCGCAAGACAACTCGGCGGCCATTTTGTTGGCTATACAGTCCTTATGCTCGTAGATAAGGACGAGACTGCCGTTACCACCAGCGGAGGAACCGCTCCCGACGGGGGACCCGGAGCCAGGCCCTTTTCAGCCATCGCGCCCTGTTCAGCCCTCCTCCCCGTCCACGACTCGTGGGGATGATACGGGGACTGACACGGCCATGACGGGTATGGACGACGAGGTTTACGACGAGGATCTGCTGTCGTCACCTCCCACCCGGGCTTCCCACCCGACGAGATTGGATCGTTTCACTCCATGATCGCCAGGGCATCCGAGCTCTTCCAGCTCTGCCTGGAAGAGAAGAAGGAAGGCTTCCTTTATCAACGGCGCGAGGCCAAGAGGAAGACGGTCCTCTCCGTGCCTCTACTGGACAATATTTGGGATGAGGGCCTCGCCCTCCTCAAGAACCCATCCACGACGCCGGCTAGAAGGGGATCGGTACGAGAAGAAGTACCGGGTCCCGGACGCGGCCCCCTTGTGCCTCTGGGCACAGCCGACCCCGGACTCCGTCGTCTCCGCGGCGGCCAGGAAGAAAGAGGGGGGGGGGTGAGGCCTCTACGTCGACTTCCCGCCGGACGGCGAGGGAAAGAAATTGGATACGATGGGACGCAGGGTCATCTCGTCTGCAGCGACGACGATTAAGGCGGCCAACGCCTTGGCTATCGTAGCCCGCTACGACGGGAAGCTGTGGTACAAACTGTCCCCCTGCTGGACTTCCTACCGGACGACAAGAGGGCGGATGCCCTAGAGATCTTGCAGGAAGGAGAGGTGGCATCAGACCACGCCATTACGATTGCGACGGACATCGCTGACACTGGATTTCGCCAGTTGGGCAACGGCGTGTGACTTAGGCGGCGTGGATGGCTCAAGGCTACTGACTGCCGTCAAGACGTGCAGACCAGAGTCTTGGACATGCCGTTCGATGGAAACAGCCTGTTTGGGAAAACAGTGGACGATTCCCTTCAAGCCATCAAGGCAGACACGGAGACGGCCCGGGCTCTTGGGGTTCTCCAGCAACGGCGGCCGCCCTTTCGGAGCGGCGGAGGCAAACAGGGTGCTTCCAAAGGTTCCGGCGGGGGATTTTCCACCTACCTTTAAGCGGCCCGTTCGTCATCGCAGGAAGCTTACAGGGGACGAGGCAAGTCAGGCGGACCCCGCCGTCGTCGCCAAGGAGGTCAAGGCGGCAAAGCCTCGTCGAAGCAGGACTGAACCGGCCGTGGGGTCGGGCCCCACCGAAGCACCCCGTTGGGAGGCTGGCTGGCGAGCTTCGTCAGCGTGTGGGAGTCCATCTCCACCGACCGTTGGGTGCTGGACGCCCTAGCCCGGGGTCACGCGCTCGAGTTTCAAAAAAGGTGCCCGCGCGTCCCCCCTGTGGCCAGGAAAGAACATCACGTCCCTCAACTTCTCTTGGAGGTAAAGGCGATGCTCAGGAAGGGCGCCATTGAGCTCGTCCCAAAGAGGCTTCGTGTCATGACCGCTGTCTCCGAGGAGTCAGACCCAGCCCAACATCCTTGGAAGCAGGGTCACAACTTCCATTCCAGGCACCAGCCGGTCCCCACGGGGGCCTTTTGGACCTTGTCCTGGCGCCAGTGGCGCCAGGCTCATAAGGGAACCCAGTCCCGGCACAGGAAGCGCCGGGCTCATATTGAGAGGAATGGTGCTTGGGTGGACCTACCTGCTGCAGACCATGCTGCTCACTTACTTGTAGGATGATATCCTCATCCATTCCTGGCTGGAACTACTTTACCTTCTGGGTGTGGCCAGCACCACTCCCTGGGACTGGATACTGGAACTGTTCTGGAAGCTGGAACTTCTTTCTTGTCTGGGCGAGGCTGTGGAAGGAGACACCTAAGCACTCCAGTGGCCTATTTAAACCACACCCGATCAGTGCAACGTGCTTCGCGTTATTCTGCACTAGCAGCAGGACGCTCACCGTGTCAGCTCCAGAGAATCTTCAGCTTCTGCATCTGTGCATAAGAAATCTTCAGTCTTACCTCCCGGAAGATCAGTCTTCAGCAGCGTCTGAAAGTGAACAAGGACACCAGGTTAGGACAAGACAAAACCAGCGCAGCACTTACCTCATCCATCGGAGCATCCTGAGGCCGCGTGCCGCACTCTTCATACTCCGGCAATCCTGCGGAAACAAAGGACATTGGTTAGTGAACCTCTGTGATTATTCTACTCACCTGTGCCACGTACGCCTCGATCTTCGTCAGGCGCTGTTTGTCCGCACCTGCTAAAACAAGAAGGACATCATTAGGGGCACAGTACGCCATCACTACTCACGTGCCTTCTAGCTGTCATCGGCTTGCCCATTCTCCGGCACGTACCTCGGCGTCCATCTCCACGCCGATTGCTACGGCTACCTGAAAAAGGGAAAAGAGACATTAAGAAGTGCATTTAACTTCGAAAGGGAAAAGAGACATTAAGAAGTGCATTTAACTTCGAATAACATTCTTTTACTTACGTGCCTTCACGAGCTCCGGCATTCTTCTCGCTTACCTTATCTACATACTGGACCTGCAATGGCGAGAGACATTTAAGGGGTCATATAAATAAAACTCCATATTCAAGCAATCACCGTTCGTGCAGCTAACGACGGCCTTGCTCCCTGACTTCATCCTCTGCAATCAAGAGGCTGGGCAATTAACCAGTGAAGCAACTGGCATCAGCACCCCTGCACAGACGCAGGATGGAGAGCTCCGCTTTCACCTATATAAGGTGAGCATATTCAGCCTATGAGTAACGTGGGGAGTCCAGAAAAGGGGAAGGTCAGATTGGCCAACCAGACTTACATTAACCCCTTGTTCTCCTGCTTGCAGACACCTCACCCTCCAGGTCAAAATTACGGTGAGGAGAGGGTCTATCCAGGGTGTTACCAGAGGCCTGCGCGTGACCCTAGAAGACACTGAAATCTCCAAGCCCGGACCTGCGCCTCCGAGGGATTCAGGTGAGCGTTACACTTCGGGGCTCCGGAGTTTACTCAAGATACTTCCTCGTGAAGAAGAAGACGGGAGGATAGCGTCCCATCCTGGACCTACGACGACTGAACCAATTCATCAAGGCACAGAAGTTCCAGATGGTCACCCTCCAACACGTCCTGGGTCAGCTGGAGGAGGGCGATTTCCTGTCGTCGTCGGACTTGGAGGATGCCTACTTCCATATTCCCATCCTAAAGGGACACCGAAAGTTTCTCAGGTTCGTGGTCCAAGGGCGTCACTATCAGTTCAGAGCCCTTCCCTTCGGACTAAGGTCGGCACCCAGGGTGTTCACCAAGTGCCTCGCACCGGTGGCGGCGCAGCTGCGCCGAGAGGGGATCCACGTCTACCCCTACCTGGACGACTGGCTCATCCGAGCCAAGATGAGGGAGCTCGCCATGGCGCACACGGCAAGGACCGTCCAACTTTTCACGGACCTGGGATTCTCCATAAATTACGCCAAGTGCCACCTGGTGCCCGCGCAAGACGCACTGTTTCTGGGAGCGAAGCTCGACACAGTGTTGCTTCTGGCCTCTCCGTCGGAGGAAAGGACGAGGGCATTTTGGGCAAGGTGCAGCGGATGCTGGTTGCGGACGCGGCCAGAGTGAGGTCCATCAAGTCCCTCCTCGGAATGATGTCTTCTTGCATTTACCTCATCCCTCTGTGCAGGCTCCGGATGCGCCCGTTGCAGGAGTTCCTGGACGCGCGCTGGATCCAGACGACGGGCAGCTTCGAGGAGAGGATCACACTAGACGAGAGTTTCCGACGAGCGATCCGGTGGTGGGGCTCCCGCGCACCTCTGACGGCGGGCATGGACTTCCAGACCCCCGGCCACCAGGAGACAGTGACCACGGATGCCTCCCTGGAAGGGTGGGGAGCGCACACCGAAAATCTGCACGCGAGAGGCCTTTGGCTCCGACGGAGAAGTCCCTCCATATCAACGTCCTGGAGCTCCGTGCAGTGTTTTGGGCCCTCAGGTCCTTCCTTCCGTCCCTCAAGGGCAAGGTGGTGATCTTCACCAACACCACCACCATGTTCTACATCAGAAAACAGGGCGGAACCAGGTCCCCTGCCCTGTCCAGGGAAGCGCAGGATCTGTGGCATTGGGCCGTCGCCCAAAGGATGTTTCTGGTGCCGTTTCATCTGGCAGGGATAAAAAACACCATCGCCGACTCACTCAGCAGGGAGCTGCGCTCGTGCCACGAGTGGGAACTACGACAGGATCTAGTGGACCGCCTCTTCCGACGGTGGGGCACACCCCAGATCGATCTGTTCGCGACGGCGACGAACTCCAAGTCCCGCAGGTTCGCCAGCAGGTTTCCCCAGCCGAGGAGCATGGGCGGTGCTTTCTCATTCCCCTGGGAGGGCCTGTTTCTATACGCGTTCCCTCCATTGCCATTGCTGATCCGGCTCATCAACCAGCTCAAGAGGTCACGGTGCAGGATGATCCTCGTCGCACCTGCGTGGCCGAGGCAGATATGGTTCCCAGACCTTCTGGACTTGTCAGCGTCCCCGTCAATCAAGCTGCCAGTGGACGCGGATCTTCTCTCCAGGGAAGGAGGCGCCACCTCCATCACGACCCGAAGTCGCTGAACTTGCAGGCCTGGCTCCTGCAGCGTTAGAGTTTGGAGGATACGACATACCGGCCGACTGCAGAGAGGTTCTTGCAAAGGCCAGGGCGTCCTCAACTCTTTAATGCTACGGACACAAATGGAAGATGTTCTCTGTCTGGTGCCACACACAGAAGATTAACCCTCTGCGGATTACGGCTCCCCAAGTACTGCCGTACCTACTGACGCTGGCCAAAGCTGGACTGGCGCACGCGTCCATCAAGATTCATCTTGCTGCGATCGCCCGATACACCAGAACCACGGGGCAGACGTCTTTGTGGTCTCATCATCTGGTGAAAGAGTTCATGAAGGGACTGTTCAGATCGTTCCCGCCGGTGAAGGCTCCGGCCCCGGCGTGGGAGCTCAAAGTGGTGCTGACCAAGCTCATGGGACCTCCGTTCGAGCCTCTGCACTCGGCTCTGTTGAAGTTCTTGTCGTGGAAAACAGCGTTTCTTGTGGCCATCACCTCCGCACGACGGGTGGGAGAGATCCAGGCCCTTTCCTGCAAGGCCCCGTACTTGGCTTTTCACGACACAAGGGTAGTGCTCAGGACGCACCCCTCCTTCATGCCCAAGGTGCTGTCGGACTTCCATCTAAACAAACCCTTGGTGTTGCCTGTTTTCTTCCCGTCGCCTTCGTCGCCAGCTGAAAGGACTTTGCACTCGCTGGATGTGGCTAGAGCGCTGAAGTTCTATGTGGACCGCACAAAGGGTTTTCGGAAGACGTCACAACTCTTTGTGAACTTTGGACCTGTCAATCAGGGGAAGGCTCTCTCGAAGGCTTCCATTTCCAGATGGCTCTCCGGCTGTATTATGTACCGTCATCGGTTGGCAAACCGACCGCTGCCTGGCCGTCCGAGTGCCCATTCCACCAGAGCGATCGCAGCTACCACGGCGTTCCTATCTGGTGTGCCCTTGCTGGACATCTGCAGGGCTGCTACGTGGAGGTCGACGCACACCTTCACGAAATTCTACTGCGTCGATCGGGAATTCCAGGGAGGAGTCCAGGGTCGGCCAAGCAGTGCTGCGCAACCTGTTCGCCTAAGGTGAGCCTGGTGAGGAGGTAAGAATTGCTTAATGTTGAGTTTGATGTGATGCTTAATGTTGAGCCTTTGCCACCTCCTGTGGTTGTGCATGTGTGTACTGCTATGTATTCTTTATTCATGAGCATGTGAATCCATGCCAGACCCCATGCTGGAGAAGGAACAAGTTACTTACCTGTAACTGTTGTTCTCCAGCATGGGTCTGGCATGGATTCACATGCGAACCCTCCCGCCTACCCCTCTGCGGCTCTTCACTTGGTCATACTGCCACTTCACGTGCTACCAAATCTGAAGATGGCTGCCAGAGGCGGGGCTTAGGTAGAGGGCAGTCATTGGCTGTGGTCAGTATGACGCAGAGACCAGTGATTGGTTACTACTGCGAAAGACAGATCAGAAACGAAACTAATACTGGTTTTTTCTTTAACGAGGATTCCCAGCCTGACGACGGGGAATATTCATGAGCATGTGAATCCATGCCAGACCCATGCTGGAGAACAACAATTACAGGTAAGTAACTTGTTCCTTAGTTTGCATTTATATAGCGCCTTATGTACCATTGATATGGTCTGAAGGCGCTGCTAGGTTGAACGCCCTTGGGAACCAAAGTTCAGATCAGCAGAGAGAGTCAAAAGGTATGTGTGCAGCTCGTGCGGTATTCGTGTAATGGCTGCTTTCTAGCGGTAGGTGTGATGGTTGAGAGGTCAGGAGTATGTGTTCGTTCTGGCAGGATTTATCCAGACCGGATGTGGCTGCGTTAGGCCTGAGGCGAACGCCTGGCTGGGGGGGGTGTAACCAGCAGTGATTACTTAGAATGATGTGGAGTGAGCGGTGAATGTTGGTATGGGAACAGTTCTACCGAATGGTGTCATAGTATCTCTGTGTTCTAGTTGAGTGGTGATGTAAGGAGAGAGTAAGCGTGGTGGTGAGATATGATGGGTTATATGCCCTTTCAGACATGTCTTAGTTACTTACCTGTAACTGTATTTCTCCAGCATTGGTATCTTTCATAGATTCAGATGCTTGAATATTCCCCGTCGTCAGACTGGGAATCCTCGGTGATAAATTTAATAATACATTTTTTTTTTTATTTTAAATATACACACATTGCTACCTAGCAGTGCATGTACATAGCCCATTATGGCCTATGAGCCATTTCATTGTGTAGTCCCTCCACCTCACTTTGGTCCTTTATGGCCCCAGCCAATGAGGTGGCAGGGCTTAAGCTCCGCCCCCGGCAGCCATCTTTAGATTTTGAACCGTAGAGATTACAGTATGATGGATGCCGAGCATAGAAGCAGCCTCTCAGGGGAGGCGGGCGGGCGCATGTGAATCTATGAAAGATACCAATGCTGGAGAAATACAGTTACAGGTAAGTAACTAAGACTTCTCCAGCATTGGATCTTTCATAGATTCAGGTGCTTGAATAGAATACCAAGCAGTTAAAACATGCTACCATTATATATATATATATATATTTCTGAGGCTTGTGGAATCTGCTTAGATCACATGCTGTGCATAGGCCGACATCTAGTGGAAGCTGCGGAGTATTACAGTTTGTTTTTCGAAAGTCGAAAATGGGCGTCGACACAGGCGTGCCAGTAATACTATCCCTAGTGTGACGTCCACTGTACCCAAGATCCCTCACGCGTGTAGGATCCTCAGATTGTTTTTTTCCGCCATACTGGTCGGAAGCATCTTGCGGAGTTCCCTGGCCTTAGCCATACTTTTGCTGTTATTATAATTTTAATTCTTATTCATTCCCTTCCCCACCCCAACGTCGACCCTCAACCTCGACGACGGCTGGAGAAGTCATCGACCGTCGACTGCTGCACGACGGATCTGGGCCTCGGTAGGCCGCTGGCCTCGGCCCGGGCCTAGTAGGCCGCTGGCCTCGGCCCTTACAAGTAGGGAGAGTGGGGGGTGGTACATACTCTTCACTCTTGATATATAGTTACATTTATATATATTCCTACACTTAGCAGCCCGCTGCCTTAAGGTGCGTATGGAGGGTACCCCTTTTCAATTCTGCCCCAAGTGCAATCGCAAATACCCTTGGGTCGACAGGCACGCCACGTGCAATCTCTGCTTGCCGAGGGATCACCCCGAAGCGAACTGCAGAGCGTGTAGTAGGTTTAAACCTAAGACACTTAAGGACCGTTCGACAAAGCGTTGGGCCCACCACGCCAGGCAGGAGGCCATGGCAGCGGAGGGCGCCTTCAGCGATGGCAGCGACGCCGTACTTTCGGACGGCGAGGGCATTACGGCGTCGAAAGACAGCCGACGAGCGCAGGTCCCCGACCTCGGAAGGTCGTCCGGCAGGGCGGCTATGGGGAAGACCCCCGGCGACGCAAGCGCTACACACCTAACACACACTAAACACACTAAGACCAACCGGACCTCGACGACGTCGACTTCCCGGAAAGAGGCACAAAAAGAACGGTCCGACTCGGTGTCCTCTGGGCGCTCTCGATCGAGATCGCCTCACGACGCAAGGCAATCATCCACTCTTGCCAAGAGTGCCTCGCTACACACACTAACGGAAGTTCGATCGTCGGGAGACGAAGACGACTTCCACCCCCAGGCCGCGCTCCAAGATACCGAGACCGCGGTTAACATCAGTGAGGCCCCACGCCCGAAGCACACAGATACCTCTCCAGACCCTCGACGCCAGGCGTCGAAAGTCTCTGGGGCCCCCAAGGGACAGGGAAAACATTTTTCCACGCACGGAGAAGGGGGGAAACAGCGGAAAGCACAGCCTTCCACCCCTGTAAAGCCTAAGCAGACAAGCAAACACAAGTCTACCCTTGAAAATAAATCACCTGCTAAAGTAATACCCTGTTCCAGGGAATGGTCCAGTGAGGACATAGACAGGGTTATGTCTAGGATGTCTTCCTTGGCTGATTTTTATGATAAGAACCCAGAACACTTTCTTTCATATAACCCTCAAGGGGCCACACCCTCAGGCTCCTCCGATCCTATCCCGCTAAGTAAAGAGCCCCGGGTCGAAAGACCTGAACCCTTCAAGGTTCAGCCTTACTCCACTCCATATTCTACTCCACTCCCCAGTTATCAGGGACAAGTTTTCCCTGAAGAGGACCAGGAGTTTGCATTTATGGAAGAACAAACCGGGACAGATTACTATGCAGAGGATGAGGACCTGGAGGAGGGAGAAGATGAGCAGGAAATTTACAGAGTAGATTCCCCAGTACAAAGCGAAGCCCCAGTTACTGACTCTCCAGTTGATAACCAGCCCCTCCTTAACGAGGTTCTCGCTCGAGCAGCGGAACACTTCCACATCGACACCCACGGTGTACAGGAGGAAAGGGACTTCGCGGAGGAGTTTGTAGGAGAGAGAAGACCGGTCGCTCAGACCATCCCTATCCTCAAATCCATCCAACGAAGAATAGATCCTTCCCTGGTGAATCCTAACCTCACCAGAGCTGTCAACCCCAGAATTGAAAAGATTTTCCGGGCAGCCCAGTCTGACCCTCTGTATATAAAGGGACATCTTAAACCAGATTCCCTAGTGGTGACCAACACTAGAAAGAGGGCTGGCACGCCCTTATCTTCATCAGAAGCTCCTCCCGACAAGGAGAGCAAAAAACTTTACGGGTTTGGCAGAAAGGTAGCCTCAACGTCCGCCTACCAAGCAAGGATTGCGAATTCCACCACCCTGTTGGCTAGTTACAATTGCCATCAATGGGAAGAAGTCGCGGCGCTCATTGCCTCTGCTCCAGAACCGCTAAAGGGCCAGCTGGCTCGGATCTCGGCAGAGGGGAGAGCCGTGTCTGGTTGCATTTTAAAAGCAACTTTCGACGCCGCTGACAACGCAGGGAGATTGATAGCAGAAGGTACTGTTATCAAGAGACATGCGTGGTTACGGCAGTCGGGATTCAAGACAGAAACCCAGGCTTCTTTAATAGACAAGCCAGTGGAACCCGACCTATTGTTTGGGAAAGCGGTCGAAGACGCACTTAAAAATGCCAAAGATGAATATGAGACTCTCAAATCCCTTGGCCAGCTTACCAACAAACCCCCTAACCAGAGGGGGAACAATAATTTTCGTCGCCCACGCGGCCAAAATTCACAAAGAGGCAACTATGCCCAGGGACAAGGTACACAATGGAATAACAACCAGCAGTCTACCCAGAGTTACGGCAGGGGTAACAAGAGAGGTCGTGGAAGAGGCAGAGGCAGCCCCAACAAGGGCGGGGGCACGCCTCCACCAAAACAGTGACGCTCAGTTCAGGGTCCCTTGCCACGCAACCCCAGTAGGGGGACGCATTTCCACCTTCACCCAGGCTTGGGAAGGGATCACCTCAGACAGATGGGTGCTGTCAACAGTATCCGCAGGATATTGTATAGAACTACTGCAGCGTCCCCGGAATCATCCTCCACGACAAAGAGTGCACTCCCTAGAACATCAAAGGATCCTTCTCGAGGAGATCGCCATTCTGCTAGAAAAGGACGCGATAGAACTCGTCCCAGGACACCAGGTAAACAAGGGTATCTATTCAACTTACTTCCTTGTGCCAAAGAAAGATTTGACAATGCGCCCAGTATTGGACTTACGGCCTGCCAACAAATATGTCAAGCCCCAAAAATTCCGTATGACCACGCTACAAGAGGTAATCCCCCTCCTAAAAAAGGGGGATTACATGGCAACCTTGGATATGAAAGATGCTTATTTTCATATTTCCATGCTCCCAGCGCACAAAAAGTACTTGCGCTTCAAGGTGGACAGTCGCCACTACCAATTCAAGGTACTGCCCTTCGGGATAGCTTCAGCACCAAGGGTATTCACCAAGGTACTGGCGGTGGCGGCTGCACACCTACGCAGGGAAGCAATCCCGGTGTACCCTTATCTGGACGACTGGCTCATAACGGGGGAAACCCCAGGAATTTGCAGGTCAAACATTCAGAGGACTATCGACCTCCTCCACGAATTAGGCTTCTCCATCAACGAGAAAAAGTCAAGTCTGGTGCCAAGCACCTCAAAACAGTTTCTAGGAGCTATCCTAGATACTCAGAAAGGATTGACCTTCCCTTCGGAAGAGAGAATTCGGAATATACTTCTGCAAATTCCGCATTATCAGTCAGGTCAACAGATAACAGTACGCAAAGCTATGCGGTTACTGGGCATGATGGCGTCATGCATTTACCTGGTCCCCCACGCGCGTCTGCGCATGCGTCCCATGCAGGAATGGTTGGCGAAACAGTGGTCTCAGGCAAGTGGTCATTGGGACGATCTAGTGGTCGTTTCGCCAACACTCGTACAGAGCCTACACTGGTGGACAAGAGAGAATCTCGCAAAGGGGAAACCCTTTTACGATCCCGAAGTACAAGCCGTGGTGACTACAGATGCATGCCTGACTGGGTGGGGAGCTCACCATCTCCACCACACAGCTCAGGGTCTCTGGTCTCACTCAGTAGCCAAGAACCACATCAATCTGCTAGAGCTTCTGGCAGTATTCCGAGCGCTAAGGGCGTTCGAGCCCCATCTACTGAACTTGTCGGTGCAGATCAGGACGGACAGCACGACAGCCATGTTCTATCTGAACAAGCAAGGGGGGACTCGTTCGCCAAATCTGTCCAAGCTTGCCCAGAAAATATGGATATGGGCACTCAGACGGAACATCTTCCTGTCATCGCAACATGTTCCAGGGGAGCTCAATTCCCTAGCGGATGCTCTAAGCAGAAACTCCCTCCCGGAAGAACACGAATGGGTCCTTCACAGAGACGTAGTAGAAGATCTCTTCTCTCAGTGGGGTTTCCCCACTATAGACCTATTCGCCACAAGCGAAAACAAACAATGCCCAGGATTTGCATCCAGGTTCCCCCAGCCGGACTCCCAAGGGAATGCCCTGTGGATGAACTGGTCAGGGATGTTTGCGTACGCTTTTCCACCAACTCCTCTCATCAGGAAGGTGGTGTACAAGATGAACAAGGAATCTATGACGCTCATCCTAGTTGCTCCCATGTGGGCGAGACAACCATGGTTTCCACACCTACGCAGGATGGCGGTGTGCGAACCCATCAGACTCCCAGCCTGGTACAACCTACTGTCCCAGCAACAGGGTCAAACAGTGCATCAGGAACCCAACTCTATGAACCTAGCAGCATGGCTCCTGAAGTCATAGAGTTTGGACATCTCAAATTACCACAGAGGTGTATGGACATTCTAAAGGAGTCCAGGAAACCAAATACAAGGCACTGTTACTTTGATAAGTGGAAAAGATTCGTTATCTGGTGCCAGAATAAACAAATCAACCCGGTTGATTGCACTCCTTCCAACGTTGTGACATACATGCTCCACCTGCTGGATGCAGGGTTGGTTTTTAACTCGCTGAAAGTACACCTGGCAGCCCTCTCGGCTTACACCACATCCCATAACAAGGTCTCGTGGTGGAAAGTACCAGTGGTTAAAGCCTTCATGGAAGGAGTAAAGAGACTTCACCCTCCTATTTCGAACCCACCGCCAGGATGGGACCTCAACGTGGTGCTAGCTAAGCTCATGGGACCCCCATTCGAACCCATGCATAAAAGTAGTCTCAAACACCTGACTTATAAAACGGCCTTCTTAGTAGCCATTACCTCCATAAGAAGGGTCAGTGAAATTCAGGCTCTGTCAGTGCAGGATCCTTTCTTTACTATCCACAAGGACAAACTGGTTTTACGCACACACCCTAGGTTCTCACCTAAATTCATATCCAAGTTCCATGTAAACCAGTCCATCGAGCTTCCGGCTTTCTTCCAGAACCCGCAAAGCTCGGCTGAGGTGAAACTACACACCCTAGATGTGCGTAGGGCGGTCCTATACTATGTAAATAAAACCAGACCGCTAAGGAAAACAGATCAACTGTTTGTCTCCGTAGCTACAGGCAGAGAGGGGGATCGCGTCTCTAAGGGCGCTATCTCGAAGTGGATTATCAACTGTATACAGCTGTGTTACTCTCTTTCTGACAAGACTCTGCCTTTTACGCCAAGGGCCCACTCTACTAGAGGCATTGGTGCCACTCTGGCTTTCATTGCAAATGTTCCCCTCGACACCATTTGCAAAGCGGCTACTTGGAGCTCTATTCACACTTTTACTCAGCATTACTGCATTGACACTCATTCCAAGACAGATACACAAGTGGGACAAGCGGTTCTAAGACACCTGTTTGCTCATGACCCTTCTCACATCCCACCTCCTTCTTCTGGTACTGCTCGCTAATCTATGCACAGCATGTGATCTAAGCAGATTCCACAAGCCTCAGAAGGGATACATTACTCACCGTAATCGTATTTCTGATGCTTGTATCTGCTTAGATTCACATGCGACCCACCCTTCCTCCCCTCCGAGAGAAGGCGCATGATTGCTTGTAGTCTTACCTTTTCTGTCTATCTGCTTGGATTATCTGTACTCACGCTACTCCTCATGCTTCCTCATGTCAGAAAAAATACAATCTGAGGATCCTACACGCGTGAGGGATCTTGGGTACAGTGGACGTCACACTAGGGATAGTATTACTGGCACGCCTGTGTCGACGCCCATTTTCGACTTTCGAAAAACAAACTGTAATACTCCGCAGCTTCCACTAGATGTCGGCCTATGCACAGCATGTGAATCTAAGCAGATACAAGCATCAGAAATACGATTACGGTGAGTAATGTATCCCATATATATATATATATATATATATATATATATATGCATAAATACAGAAAAAACATATTTCTGATCAAACCTTTACCATGCAGCAACACAACGGTTACATACTTCGGGAAAGGTGGGAAAGGAGGCTGGTCCTACCTTATACAAAGAGATGGCGGAGCACTGCCTGTCCAACTGCAGCTTCTTTGTTGGTATCTTCAGTCAGGCAGTAGTGTTTTGAGAAAGTATGCAGAGTGCTCCACGTGGCGGCTCTGCATATGCCCTTCAATGCCACCCCTGCGTGGAATGCTGTTGACGCCGCCCTTCCTCTGGTGGAGTGCGCAGACGGCGGTCTAGTTAAAGGGTCGCCTTTCAACTGATGGCAGTGGGTGATGCAGGACGATACCCAGCGTGCCAGAGTTTGTTTAGATATATGCTGACCCTTAGTACGGCCAGAGAAAGAAATGAATAGCCGGTTTGAGGAGCGGAACTCCTTGGTTCTTTGCAAGTAAAACTTCAACACTCTAGCAACGTCTAGAGAATGTAATGTTCTTTCCGCTTCAGAAGCGTGATTCTGGAAAAAGGTTGGTAAAACAATGCGCTCAGTGAACGACATCTCCGAAAGTACCTTGGGGAGGAACTTCGGGTGAGGCCTTAAGATGACGCGGTCCTTCTGGAACAAAGTAAACGGGGGTTCAGAAGACAAAGCTTGTAACTCACTGATCCTTCTCGCTGATGTGATGGCTATCAGGAAAGATGTCTTCCAGGACAAGAATTTCATTTCGCATCTGTGTATGGGTTCGAAGGGAGGTTGCATGAGGGCTGTTAAGACGGTGTTGAGGCTCCAGTCCGGAACTGGTGTAGGTGTAGGTGGATAAGTACGCATCAGTCCTTTCAGGAAGATTTTAACCGCTGGTAAGGAAAGTAAGGCTTGCGTCTCCGCGGTTACTGTGTAAGCCGCTATGGCTGACAGATGGACCTTGATAGAGGACAGAGAGAGCCCTGATTTAGCCAGGTGCAACAAGTAGGGCAGAATCTGATTAACCGAGGCTGTGAGGGGATCGATTGCAGAGGTCTCGCACCATTTGGAAAACCTGGTCCATTTCCTGGTGTAGGTGACTTGCGTGGACGGGGCTCTAGCGGCCCTGATGATATCCCAGCATTCTGATGGTAACTTTAGGTGCATCAGTTTGCGCTGCTCAGGAACCATGCTTTGAGAGACAGGCTCCTCGGGTCGTGGTGGAGGACCTTGCGGTTCTGTTGTGTCAGTAGATATTGATGTGTCTTGAGACGAATCGGGGGTTGACAGGATAGATGCCTCAGCGTCGGGTACCAGACTTGCCGTGCCCAATCCGGTGCAATTAGAATCAAAGAACAATCCTGTTCTTTTACCCTGCGAAGTACCCTCGACATGAGGGGAATGGGTGGGAAGGCATAGAGGAACTTCCCCGACCAATTCACTGAGAACGCGTCTCCCAGTGATTGGTGCTCCGGGTATCTTGAAGCAAATCTCTTGCATTTTTTGTTGTTCCTGGTGGCAAAAAGGTCGATCTGCGGATGGCCCCATAAGGCAAATATCCGTTGGGTTTCTTTTTCGTCCAGCTCCCACTCGTGGGACGCTGTGTATTCTCTGCTTAGCCTGTCCGCTAGGACATTGTCCACTCCTGGAAGATGCTCTGCCCTGATCTGCACCCCGTAGTGCAAGGCCCATGCCCAAAGCTGTTGGGCTTCTTGCGACAGGATCTGTGACCTCGTGCCTCCCTGCTTGTTTGTATACTGCATGGAGGTCGTGTTGTCTGTCTGGACTGTAAGAACTTGACCAGCTATCACAGGTAGGAAGGCTTCCAGCGCAACCTTACGGCCCTGAGCTCTAACACGTTGATGTGGAGCTGGGACTCTTGTGTCGACCAAGAGCCCTTGGTTTGGAGGTCCGCAAGATGAGCGCCCCAACCTGATAAGGAAGCGTCCGTCCTCAGCAGAAGGGTCGATGTCGGTGCCTGAAACGGCATCCCCTGCAGAAGATTCCTCGGAACATTCCACCATCGAAGGGCCTTGTGCAACGTCAATGGAATCTGGACAATGTCTTCCCAGCCTCCGAAAGCTTGTTTCCATTGGTGGTCCAGAGCTTCCTGCACCGGTCTCATGCGAAGCCTGCAGTTCGGTATGAGGAATATGCATGATGACATCATGCCCAATAGGGATTTGTAAGAGCGTACGGATGTTGTCTCTTTCTGTAGGAAGTTCGAAGTTGAGCATAGAATCGCTGCTATTCTTTCTGCGGATGGCCTCACTCTGGGAATGCTGGTATCGAGTTCGGCTCCCAGGAAGAGAGCTACCTTGCTGGGAACGGGGAAGGACTTTGTCTGGTTTATGGAGAAACCTAACTCTTTTAGGAGGTTGACAGTCCTCGACACTGCCGAGCGAGCCTTTGCAGCGGAACTTGCCTTTATCAGCCAATCGTCCAGGTATGGAAAAACGTCCGTTCCTGCCCTCCTGAGACTTGCCGCTACCGGTGCCAAGCATTTTGTGAAAACTCTCGGAGCCCATTTTAGCCCGAACGGGAGCACTTAAAACTGAAAGTGAAGCTCTCCCACCGTGAACCTGAGGAACTGCCTGTGCGCTGGATGGATTGGTATATGGAAGTATGCGTCCTCCAAGTCTAAAGTGGCTAAGAAGTCGTGCTTGTTTAACCAAGGTAGCACCCCTTGTAAAGCTACCATCTTGAATGTTATGCGCTTGATAAATTTGTTGAGTGCCCTCAGGTCCAAGATGGGTCTCCATTGACCGTTTTTCTTTCTGACGAGGAAGAATCTGGAGTAGAAACCTTTTCCCCTCTGAGAATAAGGAACTGGTTCTACTTCTGCCTTCTGGAGCAGTTTTTGCACTTCGGACATGACCTGTCTTAGCATATGCACTCTGCGAGATGTTGGAGGCAGGGAAGGAGGTTGGTCCAGAAATTCTAAGGTGTGACCCTTTCGGATCACCTGCAACACCCAGTTGTCCGATGTAATTGATTGCCAGCGCTGGAATAACTGGCTCACCCTTCCCCCCACCGGGGTGTGGTGAAGAGGGGAAAAAAATTGGTCGTCAGTTTTGCTTGCCTTGAGACTTCCCTTGGGCGGAGCCACGTCTGCCTCTATGGGCGTATCTGTTGGATGACTGATATTTATTGTCTTGGTACGTGCCGCCGTGTGCTTTTTGACCATACGAGGAACGACCAGTATCCTCTGAACTTGGAAGATGAGCCTCTATGAGTGTCTGTCTTGATTCCCTTCAAATGATCGTCTATCTTCTTTCCAAAGAGATCTTGTCCATCAAACGGCATGTCTAATATCTGCGCCTGGACTTCAGGTCTAAAGTTAGTAGCCTTCATCCAGGCCTGCCTTCTGAGCACTGTGCCGTGCGCCATCTGCCTGAAGCCTGATTCGGCCACATCAACCGCTGCGTCGATCATGTGATCCGATGTTGCTTCACCATCCGCGATTATCGATTTTGCCTCCTCCTGGAGCTCTGGTGGTAATTGTTTCGCCAATTTAGACATGCGGAGCCAAAGCTCGCGATCGAACCTTGCGGTCATGGCCAGCGCATTGCCCGCTCTGATTGTAAGCGATGAAGAAGATGATACTTTCCTGCCCATGGCTTCCAGTTTACGTCCGTCCTTATCCGGTGGTGCCGACAACGGTGAGGAGGGGTTGGCGAGTTTCTTTCTGGCCGCCACTGTGATAACCGAGTCTGGTTTCGTATGACCTCTCAAACAAAGAGGTGCCGAATCCAGAGCTTTATATTTCTTTTCTGGCCTGGACACCAGCGCCGGAGTCGATAAAGGTGTGGATAGGATCTTGGATCCGGAATCCCAGATGGTATCGAGGAGAGGAATTGTGGTCACTGTCCTCCTTCGTTTGTCCCTGTGCTCACTGATTTCCTTTCCTCAGAAGAAACCTGAATTTTAAACAATTCTGCGGCTTTACCTATAATAGTGTGGAAAGAGATGAGATCATCCGGCGGTGAGGCCTTGCCCGGCGAGTCTCTCCTCCTGGGCTTCTCGACTACGTAGTCATCCCACTCACTGGATGCGTCTGGCTCCTGTGTTATTTCTCCTTCTTCTGGTTCCGATAATTCTCTAAAAGGATCCTCCTGCCAGTCTGATACCGAGATGGTGGATGGTACCATAGTAGGGTCCACATCCGGAGATTGCGGTCTGTGCGATGACTGTGGCGACGGGACTCTTGTAGGTGAAGCACTGTGGGTGCTGCTCCTTGGTCTTCGAGCAGGTTCCGGTGATCTCATCCGTTTTTGCGGTCTACTCCTGTGAGGAGAACAACCAGATGTGCCTGGAATCGGAGATGACTCTCTAGGAATAATTCCTGATTCTATGGGATCAATCGGGATTTGCTTCTCCTTTTGCCGCCTGTAAAATTCTTCTACAATCCTCTGCACGGATAACATGAGTATCGGGTCATGAGGGTATTCGGATTCTCCCGTGGACGGTTGCCAAGGAGGCCTGTATTGTTTCGGTAAGGGACCGGTGGACTCTTCCACCACTTCCGCATCAGAGAATTGTTCCTGAAGAATTACATCCGGAAGTTCTGCCATGTACCCAGTGGTTCAGTCTCAGTATTCTTCTCAATGACATTGCTTTCAATGACAGGAGTTTCAAATGTGGAAGGCAGCAATTCCTCCGTAACTGCCGAAATTTGTGGTGCCGCTGAAGGTGTTATGGACGATGCTATCTTCGTCGACAAGCATCCCGTATGAGATTTCGTCGACGACTGAGATTTTCCCGTCGACGAGGGCTTCGCCGTCGACGACTGAGGTTTTCCCGTCGACGAGGGCTTCGCCGTCGACGACTGAGGTTTTCCCGTCGACGAGGGTTTCGCCGTCGACGAGAGCTTCGTTGACGAATGTGGAATGCGTTCCGTGGACGACTGCGTCATGGATGAATGCTTCGTGGACGAGTGGTGTTTCTTGCTCGTCGACGATTGCTTCGCGGTCGACGTGTCCGATGACGATGATCTTATTGTCGACGATGTCTTAAGCGTGGTCGTCGTCGTTGCTGGTTTCGTCGACGGTATGGCCGATGACGGGCCTTTACCTTTCCCTTCATTCGTGGGCGGTTTCCCCGCCGACGACTGCCCCCCCCCCCCCCCCCCCCCGTTTTTTGCTCAAACAAGTTTGCCTAGTGCACACCTTCTAATTTAAGTGAGGTGAGAGTATTACGATACTTAGTGGGGTGCAGAGGAGAATATCAACCCTGACACTAGGTTGTATCAAATTATGTGAAAACAGCAGGTGTCCACAACCTTTGTGGAACACTCCCGTCCCCTGCACACCCTTGTAGTTGAAAATACAACCAAAATTTCAAAAATTGAAATTACTCAAGAGAATTTGGTTGTATTTTCAACTACAAGGGTGTGCAGGGGACGGGAGTGTTCCACAAAGGTTGTGGACACCTGCTGTCCCCCCCCGTTTTTTGCAAACTCCTCCTTACCTCTGGAGGCAGATTTTGCTGACTTTTTCTGGCTTGGTAAGTCAACTGGAGGCAGAAAGGGTATCAATTCCAGCTTCCTCTTTTTGGACTTGGGAGAGGAACTCCTTTCCACTGAAGAGGCCCTTCTCTTTGAAGTTTGTCTCTCAGATGGAGTGCTGGATTGGACAGGAGCTGTTCTGACAGACTCTTTGTCCGAAGATTGATCCCTGGATTCCAGGTAAGAAAGGAGTCTTCTATGCCTGTCATGAAGGGTCTTGGTGGAAAAGGTTCTACAAATCTCGCATTTTTTAATGTCATGTGGGTACAGACAATAAATGCAATGCTCGTGGGGGTCTTTGTTGTAATCCAATTTCTTTTTGCACCTCGTGCAGTCCCTGAACAGGGAAGGCTTCCTGACAGCCTGAGGTGCCTCCATTTCTGAAGAGAAGTTCAGTCGACGATTTTGAGAGGAAAACAACAAGTTTTGTCTCCCAGGTTAATTGGAAACAAAGCCCCTGAGAAGGGGAACAAAATGGAATATATTTACCAAATATATTCCACACAAAAGTAGAAAGAATTTGAAAAAGCTCAGAGAGCTTGAGGATTCCCTATGTCTGTTAGACTGCGGTGAAAAATCTAAAGATGGCTGCCGGGGGCGGAGCTTAAGCCCTGCCACCTCATTGGCTGGGGCCATAAAGGACCAAAGTGAGGTGGAGGGACTACACAATGAAATGGCTCATAGGCCATAATGGGCTATGTACATGCACTGCTAGGTAGCAATGTGTGTATATTTAAAAAAAAAAAAAAAAAAAATTATTATTAAATTTATCACCGAGGATTCCCAGTCTGACGACGGGGAATATTCAAGCATCTGAATCTATGAAAGATCCAATGTTGGAGAATCTCTGTATTCCAAACCATACTATATACGTCATACAAATTGTATGTGCTCGAGTCCGTTCCATGCACTCCTATCCACTCCATGCACCCCAGTCTGCTCCGTACATTCCGGTCCGCTCCACACATTCATGCATTCCGGCTTGCCGTGAGCGTTCGAGTCCTCGGCGCGCGCTCCAGTTCGCCGTGCTTACTCCAGTCATGGTGGGATATATGCTCTTTCAAGCACTCACCCCCTCTACGCACTCGCCCCCTCTACGCACTCGCCCCCTCTATTCACTTCTCCCCTCTATGCACTCGCCCCTTCTATGCGCTTCTCCCCTCTACGTATTTATCCGCTCAATGCACACACCCCCTCTACGCACTCGCCCCCCTCTACGCACTCGCCCCCCTCTACATACTCGCCCCCCTCTACGCACTCGCCCCCCTCTACGCACTCGCCCCCCTCTACGCACTCGCCCCCCTCTACGCACTCGCCCCCCTCTACGCACTCGCCCCCCTCTACGCACTCGCCCCCCTCTACGCACTCGCCCCCCTCTACGCACTCGCCCCCCTCTACGCACTCGCCCCCCTCTACGCACTCGCCCCCCTCTACGCACTCGCCCCCCTCTACGCACTCGCCCCCCTCTACGCACTCGCCCCCCTCTACGCACTCGCCCCCCTCTACGCACTCACGCTTTATATGCACCCCTCCCTTCTACGCACTCACGCTTTATATGCACTTCTCCCCTCTACGCACTTCTCCCCTCTACGCACTTCTCCCCTCTACGCACTTCTCCCCTCTACGCACTTCTCCCCTCTACGCACTTCTCCCCTCTACGCACTGCTCCCCTCTACGCACTCCTCCCCTCTACGCACTCGCCCCCTCTACGCACTCGCCCTCTCTACGCACTCGCCCTCTCTACGCACTCGCCCCCTCTACGCACTCGCCCCCTCTACGCACTCGCCCCCTCTACGCACTCGCCCCCTCTACGCACTCGCCCTCTCTACGCACTCGCCCTCTCTACGCACTCGCCCCCTCTACGCACTCGCCCCCTCTACGCACTCGCCCCCTCTACGCACTCGCCCCCTCTACGCACTCGCCCCCTCTACGCACTCGCCCCCTCTACGCACTCGCCCCCTCTACGCACTCGCCCCCTCTACGCACTCGCCCCCTCTACGCACTCGCCCCCTCTACGCACTCGCCCCCTCTACGCACTCGCCCCCTCTACGCACTCGCCCCCTCTACGCACTCGCCCCCTCTACGCACTCGCCCCCTCTACGCACTCGCCCCCTCTACGCACTCGCCCCCTCTACGCACTCGCCCCCTCTACGCACTCGCCCCCTCTACGCACTCGCCCCCTCTACGCGCTTCTCCCCTCTACGCGCTTCTCCCCTCGACGCGCTTCTCCCCTCGACGCGCTCTTCCCCTCGACGCGCTCTTCCCCTCGACGCGCTCTTCCCCTCGATGCGCTCTTCCCCTCGATGCGCTCTTCCCCTCTACGCACTCATCTGCTCCCCCACTTGTGCTTTTCACGCATTCAACAGCTGTATCCTGTTCTATATATTCATCTCTTCACTCATCTGTTCTATACCTTCATCCGTTCTGTACACTCATTCTCTCTGTACACTTATCCACTCCTCCGCTCTATCCACTCCTCCGCTCTATGCACTCATCCGTTCTGTACCTTCGCTAGGTCTACACACTCTCTGCACTTCCATATTCATGCGTTATCCATACTGATGTGCTCTACATACTCATCTCGTCCACATACTCGTCTGTTCTACACACTTATCCCGTTAACGCTCATCCATTCTGGACATTTATCTGTTTGATGCACTCCTGCATTCTACTTGCTTTTCTGTATTACGCACTCATCCGCGCTACATGCTCGTCCATTCTATACGTCCAGCCGCTCTACACACTCATCCATTCAACCTGTTCATCCATTCCATACACTCACCTGATCTACATATTCATTCGATTCACACATTCATTCGGACTATATAGTTATCTGTTCTAAGTAATTCATTGACACCATTCACTTTGTTCACTCTGGATGCATTCTGCCCATTTCGGGAGTTTAAATCTCTTTAATGTTTCCGTATGATTTACTCTTATTAACCCTTTCACTGCTTTGATCTACTTTATTTGTTTAATTCTGTTTGTCCTTTTAGTTTATATTAAGGGTTGTAAGCTGTCAGTTTTTTGCATCAGGTGGTTTGATGGATTGGTGTCCTTGAGTTGCTGTTGGTCTGGTTGGGTTAGTTTGGTACAGGTTGGTTTTAGGGGAAGAGCCAGGTTTTCAGCAGTTTGCGGAAAGACATTAAATCCTCAGTTAGGCGGATGTGGGGTGGGAGTGAGTTCCATAGCGTGGGGGCCAAGGCTGAGAATGATGTTCCGCCTAACCTGCTTGTCTTCGGTATGACTAGGAGGCCGGCTGAGCTTGATCATAAGGTGCGTGGGGGGTGGTGGGGTTTTTAGATTGTCTTGAAGATATTGAGGTCCGGTTTTATGCATTGCTCGATGGGAGATGCACAAGGTTTTGAAAGTTACCCTTCGGGCTACTGGAAGCCAATGCAGCATCTTAAGGGCTGGGGAGATCTGGTCTCTTGGGCCAAGTGCAAGAAGCAATTTGGCTGCTGCGTTTTGTGCCCTTTGGAGTTAATTCAGTTGGTACACGTGGACTCTGAGGTATAGGGGGTTTGCGTAGTCCAGTCTTGATATAACGATTGATTGGACTGCGGAGAGCCTGTTGGGAAAGGAGGGATATAGAAAGATGCGCCTAAGGGTTTTAAGGTGGTAGTGGCAGGACTTTGAGACGTTGTTGACTTGGCGCGAGAGTGTTAGGTCTGAGTCAAGGGTGCATCCAAGATTTTTCACTGTGTTGGAGGGAGTCAGTGAGTTGCCCGTGGCGGATGGCCAGGGTAGTTAGTGGTTGTGGAAGAAGTTCCAGGTTGCCACATACCATGATTTCCGTTTTGGAGGGGTTTAACAGGAGGTGGCTTTGGGACATCCAGAGTTATATGTCAAGGAGGCAGGAGGCTATTGGGCACACTTCTACATTCACAGAGAGGCTATTGGGCACACTTCTAAATTCAGAGAGGCTATTGGGTACACCTCTAAATGCAACTTCTAAATTCAACTTTTCACAGAAGCTATTGGGCACACTTCTAAATTCAACTTTTCACAGAGAGGCTATTGGGCACACTTCTAAGTTCAACTTTTCACAGAGAGGCTATTGGGCACACTTCTAAATTCACAGAGAGGCTATTGGGCACACTTCTAAATTCACAGGGAGGCTATTGGGTACATTTCTAAATGCAACTTTTCACATGTATAGGATAGAGGTGCAAATATACTACAGATATGATGAATTTACAATGGTGATGCTTTGTTAGATGAGTGGTAGGGTAGTATGGCGTGAAGTAATTGCTTCAGTCCCCGCCCTTGCGACACTTACTAATTGTTGGCTTCTTGCTTCTCCTGCGGATACGTTCTGGAGCCGCCTTTGTAGGAGCCATCCTTTGCCTCGGGGTCCTTAGCCGATGGGGCTGCACGGGCAGAGGGCTGCCCTGCAGTGGCCACTGATGTCCTTGTTGAAGGGCCAATCAGGTCGCAGGACAGGCTCAGGAGGCGGGAGTGGGAAGGTGCGCGGGGACGGGGGACGATGCTGGGAGATTCTAGCAAATTGGACCAGAGGTGGGGTCGTAGGACAAGGCACTACTCGCAAGGCAATCTTTGTTGAAAGGCACCGGGTGGCCTGGATCTGGCAGGACACTCACCTTCTTCCTCACAAGGAAAGAGGGGCCCGGAACCGCAAGAGACTCGAATGGCTGGGAAGAGCTAACCAATCACAATGCAGTGGGCGCGGTGGGAGGCGGGAGGGAGAGGGAACCAGGAAGGGGAGCGATGGCGGTCAGGGGACTTCACGGGCCTTTGGAGGCTAAAAATTCACACAAAATGGGGTCGGATGTGGAGGATTGCATGCTCACTCACCTTATTTCGGTGGAGGAAAGAGGGGAGCAGGGCCTGCAACAAGTCACTAGACTCGAATGGCTGGGAAGAGCTGACCAATCACAATGCAGTGGGCGGGGTGGGAGGCGGGCAGGGGACTTTACGGGCCTTTGGAGGCTAAAAATTCACACAAAATGGGGTCAGATGTGGAGGGTTGCGTGCTCACTCACCTTATTTCCGTGGAATGTGCATAGCATACGCTCAGCAGTCGCGATGGGGAAGGTGGCGAAGTTTACGCCACGTTCCTGCTGGGGCAAGAAGAGGACTACATCTGACAAGGCGTCGGAACACAACAGAACTAACAAATGGCCTTAAGAATACCAATACTCCAGAAGATAGTTAAAGGGTTTTTATTTGTCTATAACTCAAATTATGTTGAAACCTGATGGTATGCAAGGGCAGTAGGAGACATGAAAAGCCATCCCGGTCTCTTCCCCTGTGGGCTTCTGTTACAAAGGTAAGGCCACACTGGGTCATGTTCAACAAGAATGGTTTATTATTAATGAACTCTGCAAGCAGAAAGGTTAATGGGGCCCCAGCTTCACTGCATCAGTCCTTCCCCTGGCTTAGCTACCAGCAGATAACCCTTCTGAATCCAATGCATGTTTACAGAGGCTCCAAGAGAGAATCTGCTATGAGTTCCATGCAATGAAATTGAACTATATGCAGGTCACATATATAACCGCTTCCCGCCACCCTAGCTAAAGTTTCTCTGTGTTGGCAACTAGAGATCGGTAAGCCCTGTTGTCTAAAATACTCGACTCGAGTAATGGCCGATGGGCCTCAGCCTCCTCTGTCTCTGGGGTTCTTGTAGTTGGGCCCTATTCTAATATCTCCCAGAAATGTCTGGCTCTCACAATAGGATGTGGTGTCTTTTTTTCGACTGCATGGTTGCATGTGTTTGCCGCCTTGCTTTCCCACCCATATGATCTTTCCTTCCCCCTCCTCTTTCTCCTTTACTCCCTCGTCCCCCGACTGTCTAGTTTCCCCTCTTTCTGTCGCTGACATCCCTCACCTACTCTTCCTCTGCTCCCTCCAGTTCTCTCCCTAGTACTCCCCTTTCCTCTCCACTCTCCCATTCTCTCCACTTTATTCCGCTCTCTGCCCTCTTCTGCTATCCCCTCGACTCAGCCGTCTAAACTCTCCTCCACCCTCTCCACCCCTACTTAGTCTTCTTCCCTCCTCCCACTTGCGATCGCCCCCTTTCACCTTCTCATCCATACTTCTCACCCTCACTTATTCTCCTACTATTTTTCTACCTCTCACCCATACACAAACTCTCACTCACAAGTGCTTTCTCTCATAGTCAATACCTCACCTTTAGCAAATTCTGTCTACCCCACTATCTGCTTCACTGTCCTTCCTCTGCAGCCTGGTCTCTTGGCCCCCCTCCTCTACACCTGACCTCTCGAACAACCTACACGCTGCCCCTCCGTCTATATGGTCCATCCTGTAGCTTAGCCTCCCCACCTTCCTCTTCCTATTGGTTGGAGCACTTGCCTGCTCTTGTGAGCTAATCTCTACCTGGATTATCCCCAGGGGCTGTGTTACACAAGTGCAAAATTATAAAATGCTCTTTAACGCCTGCCCCCTTTCCCAACGTGGATCTGCCGGTGCTCTGGGATGACAGCTCAACATGGGAATCAATGGTTCCAGTGTTAGTAGTCTGCCACAGTGAAGCATCAGTGTTACCAAGGTCTTAAACGATCTGACCACGTCTCCGTTGCCAGACAAAATATCCACTGGCTCTGAGTGGAAAAGAGAGTGGTCTTTCAGACACTCTGTATTACACATCAATGCCTCCACAGAGATGTCCCTAGATATCTTGCACAGAAGCTGGTCCGGCTGCCAGAAAGAAGGGTCCTTCAATCTAACAACTCAAATCTTCTGCCCCTTCCCAAGGCAAGACTGGCCATGGTTGCACAGAACTCCTTTGCCCACACAGCCCCTAGGCTATGGAATTATCTCACGCCTGACCTGAGAGCTTGTAGCAGCTTTCTGAAATTCAAATAGGTACTCAAGACACTCCTTTTCTGATAGATACCTCTGCCTATATCTGCCCTGTTTCTCCATTCTAAACTATGTTGTCCTATCTGTGTGTCTCTGCGCTCTTATGCCTACAGGCCCTGTCGACATGCATTATAAATAAATACGTGTGTGATACATTGTTGTTTGCATATTCTGGGTTTCTCACCACAACATTTTGCTATGGGTTGGATAATTTCTCGCTTCCTGCAACAGTTTCTGGTGATGGGAGTTCTGAAAAGGAAAAAAGAGCACACCGGCCAGCAGACATTGGGTGATTGACAGTGATAGTCTCCACTTGTCACTGGTACTCTACACTTGTCACCAGAAGCAAAAGGTGGCAGGGGGCTGTCGGAGACTGGGGTCCTCCTAACTCCCTCGCCCACCGCTGGGGCAGGACTGGTTCGGTAAATGCCATGATACCTGACCATACCACATAACGTTGTTCCTGATGGTGAATACAGATCTACGGTTTTACACGGAGAGGTTTGGGGCCCCCAGATTCATCAGCCAAAGGGCCAGACCTCTGGGAGTGGGCCTTGTAGGTTGAGCTTCAGAAGTAGTGTATCTTGGGAAGAGGCTTGATAATTATATTTGGTTGGGTTGAGGGGGATTGGAGGAGAGGGAGTTAGGGAGGGGAGAAAGTGGCCGTGCTGAAAAGGCATCTTGAAGGTGACGAAAGCACAACTTGTATTTGGTTTAGAGATTGGTGGCTGGAACACACCACAGTTATGTGCCTTACACTGTAACTTGACAGGCCACCAGCCCTGTTATGATTAGAGCACTGCTCAGCAAGCTGACACTGAAATGACCGATGAATCCCGTGGGTGTATAATTGTGTGATTCCATTTGCCACCATGTCATAACTGGTGATGGCTCATATTTTCAAACGTATCACCAGGATGATTATTTTTGAGTCATCAGTACAGACGAGTAAAAAGACAACTCTGTCAGTTGACACTTTGTGTTCCGGCAGCTGTTGGTAATGCACATGTGACCTTTGAACCTGCCGTGCTTCTACAGCAGGGCAGTTGCTGTAGATGTCAAGAGACGGTCACTGCAAAGACATGAGAACACTATGATTTTTGGCATGGAGTATTATGAAAGGGTGGGTCTGATTAGCAGACCTTCCTGTTGAGGCTTGTAAAAACCATTTAACCTAAAGGGCAAGACGGGGTTTCCAACCTAAAAAAGACCAGACTGTCTAAAGTGGTACCAATGACAAAGCAGCCTGGTAGTGAAATGCAGTTATTCCCAATAGTTTCCCCTAGAGAATACACCACACTGGTATACTGAAAACATACATTTTATTATAAATCAAACACAAATCTCTATCGGGTAAAGTAATAAGTTTCTGTATAGGACACATTGTATGTATAAAAACAATAATGGGCCATAGGCCAAACCTGCCCACTCCCATTACCTGGTGGTTGGCACAACACATATAAGGCTGAGGGGTGGTGAGCAAAAGGAATCCCTAAATCAAAGTAAAGCACATTTACAGAGCCCTTATCCGGGACTAAAATGCCACATATAATTCTCCAGCATGGGGCCTGGCATGGATTCACATGCTCATGAATATTCCCCGTCGTCAGGCTGGGAATCCTCGGTAAAGAAAAAATCAGTATCAGTTTCGTTTCTGATCTGTCTTTCTTAGTAGTAACCAATCACTGATCTCTGGGTCATACTGCCCCCAGCCAATGACTGCCCTCTCCCTAAGCCTCGCCCCTGGCAGCCATCCTCAGATTTTTACCACACGCTCAAGTTTTGGGAGTCCTCGTGTTTAGCTCTTGAGTTTTTTTACTGCGTTTTCACCTTTTTCAGAGATTTTCACATTTTTTCAGTTTAATCGAGTCTCAAGCTCCACCGTTTCTACTTCCGATAGCGGGGGCCCGTTTCGGAATTCTTCTACGCTCCTCAAGGGTGAAGTTTTCGTCGAGTTTATACTTCTTGGAGGATTCCGGAAGATCTGCGGCCTACCTCAACGGACATGGCCCAGGACAAGGTAAGCTCGACGCCCGGATCCAAGCTGTTCAGGTGCTGTCCTGGATGCGGATTACAGACGTTTTCAAGGAGGACGAGCATTTGCGATGTCTCTACTGCCTTCATGAGGACAAGACGCACGTGGAGAAAGACTGTGCGTTCTGCAAGAACCTTTCTGAACGGACCAAACAAGACCGTCGTTCCCGCCTCGCCGCCTGGCTGGAGAAGGGCACAGCAGGTGAGAAGGCGAAGAAGTCTGAGCGGGCTTCTAAGTCCTGTGAGGGTGCCCCGGCGACGGGGGCCCAACAGAAGGCCAAGCACTGCGATTCCGCAGGCACCGGAGCGCCGAAAGGTCGGGCTCTTCGGTTGCCAAGCAGGGGGCAACTTCCCCGGCACGTTCGACCACGAGCCAGTGCTCTGGTTCGGGGAAGAGGAAGTCCGAGAACCCGGGTAGGCCGCTGGAGCGGACCCAGTCGATCTCGAAGGGGGAGCGAGGCGCTGACCCTCCCCCCAAGGCGAAGGCCCAGGGCGCACCTAAGGTGTTGAGGGCTTTGATCCACCCGGCAAAGGCCTCTACCGAAGTGGTCGCTGCGACCCTGGCGAAGCCGGCTGAGACTACGCCTGTGGAAACGCCCTCCGGGCCCAGAGTATCCCTGCCACCGCAGAGGTATTCCTCTTTCCAGCCCATCGCTAAGACCCCCGTGAAGCCCCCGGCTGAAAAAGAGGGGGGGCCGGTGGCCATTACAGACTCGGAATCAGCCTCTGAGGAGGAACTGGTGGAAACCGAGAAGGGCCTCAACGAGAGGTCCTTGGGCCTTAACGAGAGATTCATAGGCCTCATCGAGAGGTTCGAGAAGGTTTGATCCCAGGGGGTGGTCCCTGCTGACGTGATCGAAGATGGCGACAATGAACAGGGCCCAGTGGAGCGGCCATCCCATCCGTCGCAGCTATTGCCTGAGCCCCAGGATAGCTCAGTGGCCATTTTGTTGGCAATCCAATCCTTATGCACCGAGATAAGGACGAGATTACCACGCACCCCGACGGAGGATCCAGAACCAGGCCTGTCGGGAAGCCCTCCGAACAAGCGGAGGAGAGTCCACCCCGCTCCGCCCTCCGTGCCTGCGAGACCGGTGGACCCCTCATCCCCCTCGCCGGACCCTAGAGAGGATACGGCAACGGATACAGCGACGGGGACGGACGATGATGGCGGCGATGACAAAGCAGACATCCCGTCTTCAACCCCCCACCCTCTGTGGGCGTCTCCAGCCGACGAAATTGGCTCTTTCCACGCCATGATAACCAGGGCATCCGAGCTCTTCCAGTTCTGCCCTGAAGAACAGAAAAAGAGGGGTTTCTGTACCAACGACGAGAGGCCAAGAGGAAGACAGTCCTCGTGGTGCCTTTACTCAACGACATCTGGGACGAGGGGCTTGCTGTCCTCAAGAACCCTTCCACGACACCAGCCAGGAGGGACAGGTACGAGAAGAAGTACCGAGTCCCCGATGCCGCCCCCTTGTGCCTCAGGGCCCAGCCCACGCCGGACTCTGTCGTCTCGGCAGCGACTAAGAAGAAGGCAGCGGGTGCGGCGGCTTCAACTTCCACTTCCCTGCCAGACAGCGAGGGCAAGAAGTTGGACTCTATGGGACGACGAGTCATCTCGTCGGCGGCGACGACGGCTTCAACTTCCACTTCCCTGCCAGACAGCGAGGGCAAGAAGTTGGACTCTATGGGACGACGAGTCATCTCGTCAGCGGCGACGACGATTAAGGCGGCCAATGCCTTAGCGATCGTGGCCCGCTACGACAGGGAGCTCTGGTTCAAGATAGCCCTCCTGCTAGACTTCCTGTCTGATGACAAAAGGGCGGAGGCCCTAGAAATTCTGCAGGAAGCCGAGGCGGCGTCGGATCACGCCATAACGGTGGCAACGGACATTGCCGATACCGGATTTCGCCAACTGGGCAACGGAGTTTGCCTCCGACAACGAGGATGACTCAAGGCAACAGACTTTCGCCAGGACGTCCAGACCAGGGTGTTGGACATGCCGTTTGACTGCAACAACCTTTTTGGTAAGGCGGTGGATGAGTCCCTAAGGGCCATCAAGACCGACTCGGCGACAGCCCGGGCCCTGGGGGTGCTTCAACAGTGGCGGCCCTTTCGGAGCTCCGGAGGCAGACAGGGTGCCTCCAAAGGATCCAGCGGTGGCTCTTCCACTTACCGCCAGGCGGCCCACTCCTCTTCCCAGGAGGCCTACAGAGGTTGCGGCAAGCAAGGGGGTTCCCGCCGCCGTCGCCAAGGTGGCAAGGTCGCCTCCAAGCAAGACTGACCCGGTTGAGTTGTCGGGCCCCCACCGAAGCACCCCGGTGGGAGGCCGGCTGACTAAGTTTGTCAGCGTGTGGGAGTCCATCTCCACCGACCTTTGGGTGTTGGACACCCTGGCCAACGGGCACTCGCTGGAATTCCAAAAGAAGTGCCCTCGCATTCCTCCCGTGGCCAGGAAGGAGAATCACGTCCCTCAACTACTGTTGGAGGTAAAGGCGATGCTCAAGAAAGGTGCCATCGAGCTTGTCCCCAGAGGGCTCCGGGGTGTACTCAAGGTACTTCCTCGTCAAGAGGAAGACAGGCGGTTGGCGCCCCATCCTGGATCTGCGTCGCTTAAACAAGCACATCAAGGCGCAGAAGTTCAGGATGGTCACCCTCCAGCACATACTGGGACAGCTGGAGGAAGGCGACTTCCTATCGTCTTTGGACCTGGAGGATGCTTACTTCCACATCCCTATTCTAAAAAGGCACAGGAAGTTCCTCAGGTTTGTGGTTCAGGGACGCCACTACCAATTCAGGGCCCTACTGTTCGGATTTAAGTCGGCACCCAGGGTTTTCACCAAGTGCCTGGCACCAGTGGCGGCGCGGCTGCGTCTGCGTCTGCAGGGGATCCACGTTTAGCCCTACCTGGACGACTGGCTAATCTGGGCAAGGACAAGGGAACTCGCCGTCGAACACGCGGTGAGGACTGTCTGGTCACTCACGGAGCTGGGGTTCGCCATCAACTACCCCAAATCCCACCTGGTTCCATCGCAGATAGCACGGTTTCTGGGAGCGAAGCTCGATACAGTGGGGCAATTGGCCTCCCCCTCCAGAGGAGAGGACCAAGACCGTCCTGGGCAAGGTGCGGCGCCTGCTAGCCATGGACATGGCCAGAGTGAGGTCCATCAAGTCCCTCCTCGGGATGATGTCCTCATGCATCTATCTTGTACCCCTTTGCAGACTTCGGATGCGTCTGCTACAGGAGTTCCTCGACGCCCGCTGGCTTCAGGCGAGGGGCTGTTTCGAGGATAGGATCCCTCTCGACGAGGAGTTCCGTCGGGCGATCTTATGGTGGGCCATCCGTGCTCACCTCACGACAGGCACGGAATTTCAAATCCCGGCGTTTCAGGAGACGGTGACGACGGACGCCTCTCTGGAGGGTTGGGGGGCCCACACCGGAGACCTCCACGCAAGAGGCCTTTGTCTCCCAGAGGAGAGGTCTCTCCACATCAACATTCTGGAGCTCTGAGCAGTGTTCTGGGCTCTCAAGTCGTTCCTTCTGTCCCTCAAGGGCAAAGTGGTGAGGATCTTCACCGACAACACCACCACGATGTTTTATATACAGAAGTAAGGAGGCACCAGATCCCCAGCCCTATCCAAGGAGGCCCAGTATCTGTGGCACTGGGCCGTCACCCAGGGGATGTTTCTGGTTCCCTTCCACCTGGCAGGAATAAAAAACACCATTGCAGACTCATCAGCAGGGAGCTGCGCTCGTGCCACTAGTGGGAACTGCGCCAGGACCAAGTGGATCGACTCTTCCAACGATGGGGCAAACCCCAGATCGACCTGTTGGCGATGGAGACGAACTCCAAGTGCCAGAGGTTCGCCAGCAGGTTCCCACAGCCGAGGAGCATGGGCGATGCTTTCTCGTTCCCTTGGGACGGCCTGTTTCTAGACGCGTTCCCTCCATTGCCGTTGCTGCTCCGCCTCATCAACCAGCTCAAGAAGTCCAGGTGTAGGATGATCCTCGTCGCACCGGCGTGGCCGAGGCAGATCTGGTTCCCGAACCTTCTGGACTTGTCAACGTCCCTACCAATGGACGCGGATCTTCTCTCCAGAGAAGGAGGCGCCAGTCTCCATCACGACCCACAGTCGTTGAACTTGCAGGCCTGGCTCCTGCAGCACTAAAGTTTGGAGGGTACGATATCCCGGCTGATTGCAGAGAGGTTCTTGCAAAGGCCAGGGCGTCCTCGACTCTCAAGTGTTACGGTCATAAGTGGAAGAGGTTCTCTGTCTGGTGCCGTGCACGGAAGATTAACCCTCTGCAGATTATGGCCCCCCAAGTGCTGCCGTACCTACTGTCGCTGGCCAAAGCTGGACTGGCTCACGCCTCCGTAAAAATACATCTGGCTGCCATCTCCCGATATACCAGGACTACGGGACGGGCGTCCTTGTGGTCTCATCGCCTGGTAAAGAAATTTATGAAGGGACTATTCCGTTCATTCCCGCCGGTGAAGGCCCCTGCCCGGGCGTGGGAGCTTAATGTGGTGCTGACCAGGCTCATGGGAGCACCATTCGAGCCTATGCATTCAGCGCCTTTGAAGTTCCTGTCATGGAAGACAGCGTTCCTTGTGGCCATCACCTCTGCACGACGAGTGGGAGAGATTCAGGCCCTATCTTGCAAGCCTCCATACTTGACTTTTCATGACACAAGGGTAGTGCTGAGGACGCACCCCTCCTTCATGCCCAAGGTGCCGTCGGACTTCCACCTCAACGAGCCCTTGGTGTTACCAGTTTTCTTCCCGTCGCCTTCGACGCCAGCCGAGAGGACTTTGCACTCGCTGGATGTCGCTAGAGCGCTGAAGTCTAAGTGGACAGCACAAAGAGTTTTCAGAAGACGTCACAACTGTTTGTGAACTTTGGGTCTGTGAATCAAGGGAAGGCTCTCTCGAAGACTTCCATTTCCAGATGGCTCTGCAGCTGCATCATGCATTGTCACTGGTTGGCAAACTGACCGCTGCCCGGCGGTCCGAGAGCCCATTCGACCAGAGCGATCGCTGCTACCACGGCGTTCCTGTCTGGTGTGCCCCTGCTGGACATCTGCAGGGCTGCTACGTGGAGGTCGACGCACACCTTCACAAGATTCTACTGCGTCGATCGGGACTCCAGGGAGGAGTCCAGCGTCGGCCAAGCAGTGCTGCGCAACCTGTTGCTTAAGGTGAGCCTGGTGAGGAGGTAAGAGTTGCTTAATGTTGAGTTGTTGTATTGCTTAATGTTGAGCCTGTTGCCACCTCCCGTGGTTGTGCATGTGTATACTGCTATGTATTATTTTATTCATGAGCATGTGAATCCACGCCAGGCCCCGTGCTGGAGAAGGAACAAGTTACTTACCTGTAACTGCTGTTCTCCAGCATGGGTCTGGAATGGATTCACATGTGAACCCTCCCACCTACCTCTCTGCGGCTCTTCACTTGGTCATACTGCCACTTGGCGTGCTACCAAATTTGAGGATGGCTGCCTGGGGCGGGGCTTAGGGAGAGGGCAGTCATTGGCTGGGGGCAGTATGACCCAGAGATCAGTGATTGGGTACTACTAAGAAAGACAGATCAGAAACGAAACTGATACTGATTTTTTCTTTACCGAGGATTCCCAGCCTGACGATGGGGAATATTCATGAGCATGTGAATCCATGCCAGACCCATGCTGGAGACCAACCGTTGCAGGTCACAAACCCACCTCCACCCCATCTCCTGGTATATACTCCCATTAATGATGCAATTTGACACTATATATTACATGTAGCACCTACAGGTGGGAAAGGGGGTTGACAATTAACAAACACTACCCAGAGGACCACCAAAAGATAGTATAAAGTTTAGTTTTATAGTGCCGACCCATAAGGTCTCAATACAATCCTAGAATGTCATGGATGCGAAACATCCAACAATTCAATATTGTAATCGCGCATTTCGATAGGCAGGAGTGTAATGCAGAGATTTAAAAATACATAGAAAATCTGGGGTGCAAGCTGAAATTCCAATTCTTTGATCTAAAACTCCAGGTATCTTATTGGGGCACATGACAAATGTTAGTCTTATGGTAGGTACCCTCAAAAATTGTTTAAGTTGAGTTAATAGTTCATTAACATTCCACCGTTGAAATAAAGGGGACAAATCTGCGATTATGGAACAATTTCAGGTCAGTCTGAGTTCTCCTCCACCGGTGCATAGAAGTTAGCAACCAACCCCAGGGGATGCTAGAAGAGACCCTCTTGAATACTTTGAAGTTATCCAATTGCACGATTGAGACCCAGATGCCCCAAGAAGGTAAACCAAGTCAATTCAGGCCAATGCAAGGCAACGGTGAACCACAGTAGAAGGAGGCATGCAGAAACCCATCACCACAGACTGGGAACCCAGAGGGTATGCTTTGAATAATACTCCACTACCTGATGACCTAGGGGTAACTACTCGCAGTGCCATTTTCGGAGAACTCTGCGGGAGAATGGCGAAACAGCCTGGTAAGTACACATTTTGTTTTGCAGGGAATCTACAGGATTCTGTCACACAGGTACTTGAAGCCTGGACCAAACAGCGACTCAAATAACCCAAGAAAAGAATATTCAGCCTTCCTAGGAAGGTGACCCACCCACCAGCATTGCAATGCCTCAGAGGGCAAAACAGCAACCAGCCAGCAGAACATTGTACGAAAACGGTGGCAACAGTGGAGGTGCCCCAAGACGGTGCAAATTAATAGCAGATGCAGGGTAGTAGTGTTCTACCAGTTCTTTAGGCAACCAATGCCTCCTACCTTGAGGCGTTACAACCAGGAGGGCATGACACGAAGACCTACAAAAAATGGCCCAGAAACAGTCCGAGCACGAGACACCCATCCATCATCAAGTGAGGCGATCAAGGGTAGGATGAAGGACAGCCCAGGAAGAATGTCCAGTAGCCAAAAGAAGAAACCAGACCTAGGGGAGAGGAAACAGTGCCCAGCCAGTATGGCCAGACATGGTCCTAAAAAACCAGCAGCACAGCTTTGTGGCAGAAAGCACTTAGCAATATTGGAGAGTGCAACAGCAAAATCCCAGGGTCTACCCTAGATATAGCCATTCAATCCCGGGTTTGCTTAAACCAGCCCTCTGATCGGTTGTATGTTCATTCATCTACAGTGGTTTTATTTCTTCTTTTTTTTAATGGTTCTTTTGCCCAATGTTTTTTCTTTGGAAAAACGAATCTAAAACTTTATTTTTATTTTGGGGTGTTCTCCCAAGCCCCCACTCCCCTATTAATTTTACACTATTCCTGACCCACCCCTTTTATATCCTTAACCACAACCCCCTATATTTTTCTGTGATTATTTTTGGGGTGGGGGGGGAATATTCAGCAAGAAAACCACTGTCGATGAATGAACTTCATACCCTCTGATCACGCAAGGTAGAAACACAAAGAGTTGGGTGGCCAGTCAATCATGCTGGCCCTAAAACGCCCAAACACTTGGTTCTACTGACAGTTTGTGTATTGTCTTCCCTATGGCCAGGGACCAGCCTAAAGCAGTCCAAGCTACTACAGAGGGTGCAGGGTACAGAATGAACCCATGTTTACACAACAGCCATTAAAGGCTTGCCTCATAATTTCCCCAAACAAAGGAATGACGCAAAAGAAAATGCAGATGAGTGTCACGCCGCTGAGACCGTGGAAGCTATGGGCAAGATGGAGGCGTTATTAGGTCCTGATGGTCTGTCGGTGAGCGGTCCAGTCTTTTTGGTAGTCGCGGCATTTAAGGAAGCCACGCCCTCCCTGCGAGTTGCGTTGCAACTCGCTATGCTGACTTTCGATTTCGAGCCTGCGATAGCTCCTGACCTACCGAGCTCCTCTTTTGCTTTCTTGTTTGCTCTCCGCGGCCCTTCGCCTTTTCACCAGGCGAAGGCCGTTCTCTCTTGCCTTTCCATATTCCTTCGGTCTTGCCATCCCTCTCTTTCACTCCTATTTCTTTCGTGTACTCTGGCATTCACTCAACCTCGCATTCGCGCACTCTCATAGTCACTTGCTCTCTCTCATTCTTACTCTCTCGCATTCACTCAACCTCGCATTCGCGCACTCTCATAGTCACTTGCTCTCTCTCATTCTTACTCTCTCGCATTCACTCTACCTCGCATTCGCGCACTCTCATAGTCGCTTGCTCTCTCTCATTCATATTCTCTCGCGTTCTCTCTCTCTCACCCTCACGGACTCTGTGTTACTCTCCTTTGCTCTCGTGCCTTCTCTCTCCATACCTACTTACTTCCGTCAGCAGTCCTCGGAGCCTCTGTTTGATCCTGCGGAGTCTGATAAGTCTTCCTTCGTGGCTCCTCATCCCATCGCCTCTCCCAAGGCGCCCTCATCCCTGCCAAGGAATCACAGTCCTGTTACTGTCTTATCAATTGGACATTAGTCTCAAGACTCTTACGACATCTGGATCCGCTGTTCCTCCAATCTATCCTCGCCAACAGCCTCACAGGGTTTTTTTTGCCTTACTGGCTTTTTCCCTGTTTTGGGAGGGGCAGACTCCCCAGGGTTCACCTGACGGTGTATTCTAATCACGGTCAAGGTGGCCTCCGGAGGAGACCGTCCCTATCTCTTCGAACGCAAGAGGGGTAAAGGACTCCTTAAGAAGGACACTGAGGAGGAGAAAACCCCGAAAGACCGGAGGAGAAGACAGAAAGCCACCAGTCACAGTGAAGATCAAGGTGAGGAGACTCCAGGGGAAGGAACTTTGGGAAGTAGTTTTGACAGTTTGCAACGCCCGACAAATACGATGGCCTCCTTGGAACAATACCAGGAGATGGTAACAGCGATTCAGGGTCTCCAGACGGAGGTTCAGAGCCTTCGAACAGAGAACATCAACTTACGGCAGCAGGTGGCAACTCGAGAGGATTTCCGAGGCGACCTGCCTCCCCTGACGTTTTCCTTCGGGAAGTATGATGGCAGTCCACAACTCCTGAAAGAATTTTTGGATGCCTGTATGATTTACTTTACCTTTCGACCTAAGGCCTATGAACTCGATAGGGCCAAGGTTGGGTTCTTGGTCTCCAACCTAGTAGGTAATGCTTTAGCGTGGGCTACTCCCTTGATAGCGCAAGCAAATCCTGCGATTAATGATTACGCACAGTTCCTTCTATTGATGCGGAACAGATTTGAACGACCAGAGGTCCAATATTCTTCATACGAAGCCCTTCTGGATCTCCGTCAGGGGAATCAAGGAGTACAGACATACGCCTCCGCATTTCTGAAGTTGGCGACGGAGGCAGGGTGGCCAGATTCAGCCCAGCAGACCCTCTTCCGACGAGGATTACATGATGAACTTAAAGACGAACTAGCCCGGATGGCACGTCCTGCTTCCTTCCCAGAGTTGGTCACGCTGTCCCTGCAATTGGAGTTTAGATTACAAGAGCGAAGATTAGAAAGGAGGAAGTTCAGACCACATCAGACCTTCGGAGTACCCGCCTCAAACCCTTCGAATCGATCGCAGCCAGAGGAACCTATGCAAATAGGATCAACTAGAGGCCCATTGACTCCCGAGGAACGAAAAAGACGCAGAGAGCAGGGTCTCTGCATGTACTGCGGATCCTCTAAGCATCTGCTTCGGAGTTGTCCCGAAGTTCCCCCGAGACGGTCGGGAAACGCGTCTCCCCGGTCTTAAGCAGGGAAAGGCACCGGGTGGAATCGATTAATCCCTGCAGATCCAGGCAACTGGATAAGTCGAAGGAGGACCATAGACTCATGGTATTTACAGTACATCTGACGTTCGGATCTCTTGCCTCATTAGAAACTTTGGCTATGCTGGATTGCGGTGCTGCTGGAAATTTTATAGACATCCAGTGGGTTCGAGAACAAGCTATTCCCCTAATCCAGAAAGTCTGTCCTTTACCGGTAGAGGGTGTAGACGGAGCTCCTCTCTCTTCTGGACCTATCACTCAAGAGACTTGTCCAGCCACTATGTCCTTGTTCCAACACCAGGAACAAATAACCTTTGATGTCATCAGAGCTGCCCATTTTCCCGTCATCCTGGGCATACCCTGGTTGCGTAAGCACAATCCCAGGATAGACTGGGCTACTAATACTGTGAGTTTTCAGTCTTCATATTGTTACACTTCGTGTCTTCCCCGGACATCTCCTTTCAGGGGAAAGGGAGCTGCTATTCCAACCTCCTCGGCAGTGGTTCAAACAATCCCTCCTTATTATCAGCAGTATGCCGAGATATTCGAGGACAAACTTCCCCGTACGTTACCTCCTCACCGTGCAGAGGATTGTGCCATCAATTTGAAACCCGAAGCATCTGTACCCTTTGGACGCATGTATCCGATGTCCCTACCAGAAAGAAGGGCATTGAAGGAGTATCTAGATGCTAATCTACAGAACGGCCTGATCCAAGAATCTCATTCCCCCGCTGGGGCTTCAATGTTCTTCATCCCAAAGAAGGGCTCTACAGAACTCAGGCCGTGCATTGATTATCGCGGATTGAACAGCTTGACTATAAGGGACAGATACCCTATGCCTCTCATAAAGGAGGTACTCGAAGCAGTAGAAGGAGCCTCCATATTCACCAAATTAGACCTTCGGGGAGCCTACCATCTGCTGAGAATAAAGAAAGGGGATGAATGGAAGACTGCCTTTCGAACCCCTCTGGGACACTTTGAATATAGAGTCATGCCCTTTGGTCTGGTGAATGCCCCGGCAGTCTTCCAGCGCTTTGTAGATAAGATTTTCTCTGACTTACTGTATGCCTCAGTGGTAGTCTATTTAGACGATATTTTGGTCTTTTCCTCCTCTCTCTCGGAACACCGAAGACATGTCTCCCTAGTCCTCCAAAGATTAAGGGAAAATCAGCTTCTGGTTAAGCCAGAAAAGTGCATTTTCGAGGCTGCCTCAGTGTCATACTTAGGTTTTATCGTCTCCAAGGAAGGGGTACAGATGGATCCTGAGAAGGTAAGGGCAGTCCTTAGGTGGTCTGTTCCGAAGAGTCCTAAGGACATACAGAGGTTTTTGGGTCTTTCCAACTTCTACAGAAGATTCATCCCAAACTTCTCTGACATAGTCTTACCCATCACTCGTCTTCTAAAGAAGGGCCAGAAGTTTGAATGGGATGAGGATGCAGACCAAGCCTTCTTGGTACTTAAGAAAGCCTTTACTACAGCCCCCATTCTGGTGCAACCTAACCAGTCTCTCCCCTTTGTGGTTGAAACAGATGCCTCTGGAGGGGCTATTGGAGCTGCCCTTCTACAAACCGGCAAAGATGGGGTGGAACATCCAGTGGCTTATTATTCTAGAACCCTTACACCTAGCGAAAGGAATTACTCGGTTTTGGAACGAGAGTTACTGGCTATCCGACAGGCCTGCATCGAATGGAGACATTTGTTACAGGGAGCTGCCCATCCCTTTCTGGTTCGTACTGACCACCGGAATCTGAAGATATTGCAGCAAATGGAGTGTCGTAATTCCAGACACGCTCGATGGGCCTATTTCTTTTCCCAATATGACTTCGAAATCACATATCTTCCCGGAAAGGAGAACGCCTTAGCAGACGCTCTCTCTCGGAGCCTGGAGTACCGAGAGGAAGAGAAACAGGGCCAGGATGGGATGTTTGCTGGCAAGAGAATCCTGGGAATGGTCAACTCTTTCCTACAAGAAGTAGAGCTTGCCACTAACCATATCGAGGTGTCTTCAGAGTATCAACCGCTTCTGGAGAAGAAGGGTGGTTTGTACTTTCATCAAGGCGCTCTATTTCTACCGTCTAAGGAAATCCAAACGCAAGCCCTATATTGGTGTCACGACCTTCCGTCTGCAGGTCACAAGGGACAGAGGGCAACCCTAGGCCTGGCTTCTAGATATTTCTGGTGGCCGACAATGGTAAAGGACACTAAGACCTACGTGATGAGTTGTCCAGTCTGTGCTGCCAACAAGAATACCACTCACAGACCTTTGGGCCTGCTCCAACAAGAGCCTCTACCATCCCAGCCTTGGATACATGTATCTACCGATTTTATTGTAGATCTTCCCCCCTCGGGGGAATACACAGCAATCATGGTTACTATTGACTCCCTGAGCAAGATGGCACATTTCTCTCCTTTACATGGCTTGCCTTCTGCCCCTGTGACTGCCGAGGTGTTCCTGAGAGACGTAGTGAGACTACATGGCTTGCCTCGGACCATTGTGTCTGATAGGGGTACCCAATTTACCTCCCGTTTTTGGTCAGCATTATGCAACTCTCTGGGGATTCAGAGGGCATTGTCATCTGGTTACCATCCCCAGAGTAACGGCCAGACCGAACGCCTCAATGCCACCGTTGAACAATATCTACGTTGTTTCTGCAGCCAGGAGCAGGATAAGTGGCAGTCCTATCTAGCACTGGCAGAGTTTACATATAACAACACCCAACATTCTGCTACAGGTATCAGTCCCTTCTTTTTTACCTACGGGTATCATCCGAGACACATACCTCTTTTCGAGAGTCCTTCTACTACTGTGCCCTCGGTGGATCGACATCTTCATGATCTCCGTATCATCCAAAAGGAAGCGGGACAGAAGTTGGAGGCATGTCGGATACGTTACAAGAAGTATGCTGATAAGAAGCGATCCCCCAACCCTAACTGGGTTGTAGGAACCAAGGTGTGGTTATCAACCAAATATATCCCACGTTGGGTTCACCCAGGAAAATTCTCGGCCCGCTTCATAGGTCCGTTCCCCATTGCATCCCAAGTAAATCCTGTGGCCTTTCGATTACAATTACCACCCAAGATGAAGAGGATTCATCCTGTTTTCCATACGTCTCTCCTAAAGGCTTACGTTCCCGATCCTACGAGTCATCGTAGACCCTCTTCTTTAAGGATCGAGGACCCGGACCCCGATGAGTATGAGGTGGAAAGGCTGGTGGATTCCCGTTACAGACATGGCACCGTACAATACCTGGTCCATTGGAAAGGATACTCCACAGCAGAACGATCTTGGGAGCCCAGACGTAACATCCATGCCCCACGCCTTCTCAGACTGTTCCATCGCCTTCACCCAGGGAAGCCTGGGGGAGAAGGGATAAGGAGAGGGCATACTGTCACGCCGCTGAGACCGTGGAAGCTATGGGCAAGATGGAGGCGTTATTAGGTCCTGATGGTCTGTCGGTGAGCGGTCCAGTCTTTTTGGTAGTCGCGGCATTTAAGGAAGCCACGCCCTCCCTGCGAGTTGCGTTGCAACTCGCTATGCTGACTTTCGATTTCGAGCCTGCGATAGCTCCTGACCTACCGAGCTCCTCTTTTGCTTTCTTGTTTGCTCTCCGCGGCCCTTCGCCTTTTCACCAGGCGAAGGCCGTTCTCTCTTGCCTTTCCATATTCCTTCGGTCTTGCCATCCCTCTCTTTCACTCCTATTTCTTTTGTGTACTCTGGCATTCACTCAACCTCGCATTCGCGCACTCTCATAGTCACTTGCTCTCTCTCATTCTTACTCTCTCGCATTCACTCAACCTCGCATTCGCGCACTCTCATAGTCACTTGCTCTCTCTCATTCTTACTCTCTCGCATTCACTCTACCTCGCATTCGCGCACTCTCATAGTCACTTGCTCTCTCTCATTCATATTCTCTCGCGTTCTCTCTCTCTCACCCTCACGGACTCTGTGTTACTCTCCTTTGCTCTCGTGCCTTCTCTCTCCATACCTACTTACTTCCGTCAGCAGTCCTCGGAGCCTCTGTTTGATCCTGCGGAGTCTGATAAGTCTTCCTTCGTGGCTCCTCATCCCATCGCCTCTCCCAAGGCGCCCTCATCCCTGCCAAGGAATCACAGTCCTGTTACTGTCTTATCAATTGGACATTAGTCTCAAGACTCTTACGACATCTGGATCCGCTGTTCCTCCAATCTATCCTCGCCAACAGCCTCACAGGGTTTTTTTTGCCTTACTGGCTTTTTCCCTGTTTTGGGAGGGGCGGACTCCCCAGGGTTCACCTGACGGTGTATTCTAATCACGGTCAAGGTGGCCTCCGGAGGAGACCGTCCCTATCTCTTCGAACGCAAGAGGGGTAAAGGACTCCTTAAGAAGGACACTGAGGAGGAGAAAACCCCGAAAGACCGGAGGAGAAGACAGAAAGCCACCAGTCACAGTGAAGATCAAGGTGAGGAGACTCCAGGGGAAGGAACTTTGGGAAGTAGTTTTGACAATGAGTAAGACTTAAAAAAAATACATTAGTAGCCCAGTTGCCGCCATAAAGCTACATTGGGCTACTAATATGGTATAATCGGCTGCACCCCCGATGAACCTAAACTAAAATGCAGCTGCCAGCAGCCTACGCCACAAAAAACATAGGAAGATATACCGCACTAGATCCAATAAGGGATGCTTAGAAAGCACCCTTGTCCCAGGAGACAAATAGGCTACCATAGGACTATATGGTGAAAAGGGTTGCCGTGGCAAGGCACTTGGGTAGAAATCATTCTAACCATAAAAAGAAGTCTGAGATCTAGAAAACCAAAGGGCAAACTTTTGTTTTCAGAACCTCTAAAGTGAAACTCTGCCCTAGGCTAGCATTGTTTAACCAGACTTATTTTGGTCCCCCACCCTCCCACATTAGTGTGATTTAGTACTGCCTGTGCTTTGCATTACTGAATATCACTATGTGTACACTAAAGGGGGGTTGCCCTTTGTGTAGGTTCCCATGTCTGTCTGTATCTACACATGTGTGTGTATAGGTTCTGCATTTTCCTAGTGAATAGTACTGATGACTTAATGCATGCGTTTTCTTTTTAATAAATAGTGTTTTTTTATGCATTTGTGTCTCTATTCAGTTACTTGTTAGCATTATTTGAGGTTAATATACCTGCCACCAATTTTCCTGATTTCCTTAGTCCTAAGCCGTACTACTCAGCCTATGCTTCTCAGAGTTTGGTAAGACCAACGTGTGAAAAACTCTTGCAGGTCCACTAGGTTTGCTAGGTTTGCTTTCCCCCCGATCAAGGCAGACACTGACCCTAATCCAGTCTGCGCCATTGTTGTCAACTGCTCTCAACACTGGTTGCAGCATTGCAGGTCTGGGGCTAGCATATGCAGTGGGAGTTTCTTTTGACAACTTCGAAACACTGGGTCTGGTGGCTCCAGTTTCCATCAGCAACCTCACAGTTCTGGAGACCACCAGGCTTGGCTGAAAATGAAGGATCTCTACTTCGGATTCCAACGATGCTGGTGAAGCGCTTTGAAACACATTGTGTATAGGCGCTATATAAATAAACCATCATATTGTATCATAAACCATCATAACCACCAGGATGCAGGTCCTGCTGGCTCAGCAAACCTTCTACCACCACAAAGACAAAGGGCACAGGAATCTGGCTCCAGCAAGGCTTTTTTTTTTTCTTGGTGGAGAACCGCTTGGGTATGAGGTCTATATCCCACAACAAGGGTGCACTGCAATTTCACTACCGCAGATGTAGCCCTAGGGAACACCTAGAAAGAAAGACTCCGACATCAAGGTTTGTTTAAAAAGTGTAGTGTGTGTTTTATTTATGTGTTCAGTGTGTGGTTTTGCTTCTGACTACTGAACCATCCAGCCCACCATGGGGCTGGATGGAATGCTGAAGGAGGAAAAAAGAAAAGAATAGGAAAGAACTCCCCTGCCCAAGAATGAGCTGGGCAGGGGAGAGAGAAAAAGAATCCAGAAGGATTTGAAAAAAGGACAGTTGAAGAAGACAGTTAAAGAAGAGGGAGAGACATTTACCTGGGGGTTGTTGTCCTGAGCGGCCCTCTAGGGTCTTAATCCTTTGATTGGCTCTGGGCGGCGCATGGGGGAGCCCCCCAGAGACTGTTTGCAGAGATGCCAAGCTGGTATGCCATGGGCAGCGCTGTCGCCTTTGGGCCATGGCGCTTGCCGGCCAGTCTGGGCGCCAGCCCGGGCGGGCACGGCGAGATTTGTGCCCAGGCAGCAAAGTCCTCCCGGGCTGCGTATGCCAAGAGCAGCCCATAAGGTGACGCAGAGTGGTGCACTATTCCAGTGGGTGGAGCGGTGAAGAAAAGTCCCGGTTTGGCCTTGGTGGCCAACCCAGGTGAAAAGAGGAGGCGTGAAGTCCCGGTAACGCAGCTGCAAGTTACTGCAGAGAGGAGTACACTGACCTTTTCCTGGTGGCAACTTTTTCGATAAACGGAAAGAACACACATAGTGAATATTACCTCCCCGTTCACACCACAGCCCTTTTGAGTCTTCCCATGGGTATTTAGAGGAATGATGAACATACCTCTAAGATACATAAATATGGTGGATGTTTTACCAGTAGTGGCATAAGGGGGAACACTCCTTCCTTTTACCCCAGCTCACACTTTTGGCGTTAGTCTGGCAGCATTTTAAGACTCCCCGTGCACCAATTCTGCCGCACGATACATATTGCAGGCAGTGAGGAATCACTTTCACCACTCACGTCCTGATGAAGGCCATCATAATTGAAGGCGATGAAATTCAATCGGCCGAAACACTTTCGTGTTGACTATATGTTTGTCTGTAATGTGCCCAAAATGACAATAAGAAACTGTTGGTTCTTGATATATTGTGTCACTGTGAACCCTTGACAGCAGAAGGTGGATCTGTTATAAATCACCAGATATGATTTGTTAAAACTGTTTGTTTCATGGTGATGGTGTTAGGCTCACTATTACCTGGCAGTTTATGTCATGTATATGTTGCAAAATTACATTGATCTATGAATAATACACAATAATTGTGGTTATAAAAAAATTTTTGGGAGTAGATTCATTCTCCTTTGTACGGGTGTGTCTTGTCCAGAAACACCCTGACCTATTTTATTTGGTTACATTACAGTGCTTGGAGAGAGGGAAGCCACATACTAAGCATTTTAAAAATGCACATTTGATGGTGTCTAACCTTTTGCGTGCCTGTCATCTTCTGTTGTGTCTACAGTCTTACTCCTTTCTTTTGTCTGTTCTGCCTACACCAAGTTATTGTTAAATTATCTTTCTTCTGTTTTTACCACATCAGTGTAAGTACGAACGAACTCAGTGCTGCTTGTATTGGATTTTTTATTAAATTATTTCATTGTTTTTTATGTAATCCTAGTGGTTAGAGACCAGGCCGAACCGACAGGTGTGCCCTGTGTGCAAAGCCGGCATCAGCAGAGAAAAGGTGATCCCGCTGTATGGCAGAGGCAGCACTGGACAGCAGGACCCCAGGTAAGGAAACATTGGCCTTGAAATAGGCCCAGGCAGAGGGTAAAAGGGGAAAATGAGCACAAAGGGAAGGGGGCATGTGTGGGCTTAGGGTAAGTTGGAGAATGTTAAGCAGCAGTTGTCAAATTTGATGGGTGTTTTGGTACATTGGTCGTGTAAATTTCCTAATGAGACAAAAGTATATGTATGGTTTTTCCGGAAGAAAGTAGGTGTCGTAGAGATGGGAAGCTGGCACATGGAGTGGCACAGTCATACTTTAAATGTACTCCCACCTTTGCACATCCATACCCATGTCAATGACTTTGGGTTTCCCCGCCCAAACCGCACACTCCAGGGATCTCTCTGCATTTATTCAATTTCTTGGATTTGCCTCACTGTCCTGACGCACCATGTGTTCATGCCAGGACTAGGCTTGCTGTCCCCTCCTCCTGCTATGTGCAGTGCCAGGACTCTGCCTCTTACCTTAACCTCACCCTCTCCTTCTCCTTTCTGTGACACTCCTTGGCCACCGCCTCCATTTCCTTGCTGAGACAATCTAGGAGACGTATAACACAAATTGGATGAGTAGATTAAGGATGGCACAAGTCACTTAGGTTTATAGTCAAATGTTCAAATACATAGTTTCGAACTACAATACATTCGAACCAAAAGGATCGGAAAAAAAAATCAAATGCACTTATTTATTTGGGGGGGGACCAATCATTTTTCCCATACCAAACCCAAGAAAGAGAATGTATTGTATTCGACCCTTTTGTATTCGAAATAATGACTGGACACCGTCACTTATTCTCTTGTTAATTCTACAGACAATTTTATTTCACCAATAAAAAAATATATATACTCTTCACAATTATTCTGCAATAAATTTTGAATATATTCATGGCTCAGTCATTTCTCCTGTCACATTCATACTCTCATGTACACATCATATCTAACCACGGAAGTGGTTGCTGTTGGAGAACGCTGTGAATAAGAAATGAGAAGAAAGCAATTTAAGCCTAATGACACATAATGTGTTATAACTAACAGAGGAAAAGAGGAACTGTATGAAGAATACTATCCATTTAATACAAAATAAAGAAAACCAAGACTAATGGGGAGATATTCACCCTCAAATAGGGGATGTGAATTGAGTTGAATCTACACGCCTTACTATCATAATAAGTTCACTGACCCATAGATGAAAAACAGCAGGATCCGATACCTGGCTATCCATGTTAAAAGTGAGAGCCAAGATACAAATGTATATCCAAACATAAGATTCAGTGAGGGATTTACTCCATAACATCTGCACGCCCACCGACAACCATATGTGGAGATGGTGTGGCTCACTCCAGCCTATTGGAAGCAAGATACAATTAGTTCTTCGCTTTGCGTCCTGATGAAGGTTGAAGCAACTAAGGGGTGAGAGTGTTAGTGCCCAGTGTAGACAACTGAAACACGCGTCAACCCAGAATATTGTTTGTAACGTTAATGGACAGACATTTACACCTATATTGAAGAAAGGGTTGGAATATTGTTTTTGAGATGGTGTTTGGCATTTATATAGCGCCTTATATTACATTGGTATGACCTCAAAGCGCTGGTAGGTTGAACGCCCTCTGGAACCGCAGTTCAAGTCGGTAGAGCGAGAGTGTTGTATGGTGCGTGGGTGCACCGGATGCGTGGGTGCACTGGATATGTGTGCAGCTGGTGTGGCTGTTGCATGATAGCTGCTTCTTAGCAGTAGGTGTGCTGCTGAGGAAATCAGTCGGATGTGTTCAGTCTGGAGGGGGGAAACCCAGACTGAGTTCTGGCCTGAGGCGACATCTATGCTAGCCAGAATGTGCTCAGCTAGATGTGTTTTAATAGGATGATGAGGTGTTCATGGGGTCATGTTAGTATGACAACGGCTAGACCGAATTTATCATGGTATAGCTGTGTTCTAGTTGAATGATTGTGTATAGGAGAGAGTAAGCGTAGTAGTGTGATATAGTGGTTATCAGTAAAGCGCCTGCGACCAGGCACAAGAGCAGGACGGGGGGGGCGTACATAGTTGCCTACATATATAAAGCGACACGATGGATAGGGGTAAACATGTGATACAGATAACATGGGGATACAGGTACATGGCATATATAAAACTTTAACACAGCAACGCTATTAGGCACACTTTTTAAGTACAAACTTTAACACAGTGACGCTATTAGACACACTCAATGATACTTGGGCACACTATCTAGATGAAAACTCAACACAGTGGAACAGTTTGGGCACACTATCTAGATGTGAAGCTCACCACAGTGGAACAATTGGGCCACAGTCAATGATCTTGGGCGCACTTTCTAAGTTCAAACTTTAACACAGTGAAGTTATTAGGCACATTCAATGATGTTTGGAATACCTTCTACACTACATGCTATTTGGGCAACTATCAAGCTGTGAAACTCGGCACTGTGAAACAGTTGGGTACATTGAGTGATGTTTGGGCGCACTATCTAGAAGTGAGACTCAACACTGTTGAAACAGTTGGGGTACCCTCAATGCTATTTGGTATGCAATCTAGATGGGATACTCAGCACAGTGAAATAGTTGGGGTACACTCGATGATATCCTTTGCTCAATGTTGTTGGGCACACTTTCAAAATTCAACTTTAACACAGTGGCGCTACTAGGGAAAACCTTCAAATTCAACTTTAACACAGTGACGCTATTGGACACACTCAATGTAGGTGAGAGCACAGTCTAGCTGCAAGGTTAAATATAGAGATGCTATTAGGGTGCAAATAGTCGTTTGACCTTAATATGTGACTGTACAATGTAACACAGTAGAACTTTAGAACTTTTAAGATTTTTAATTCAGGGTGGTAGGGCTTTCTGGCGTGAAGTAATTGCTTCAGTCCCCACCCTTGACACACTTACTTTTTGGTTGGTGCTGGTTGACGGCAGGCTACTGGCTTCTTGCTTCTCCTGCGGATACCTGCAGATACGATGTGGAGCCGCCTCTGGGGGAGCCGCTCTTTGCCTCAGGGTCCTTATCTGCAGGGGCTGCCGGGCAGAGGGCTGCCCCGGGAAGGTCTGTAATGGTCAGTGGTCAGACCAATAAGGTAGAGGGGTTGGGCTGAGAGGAGGGAGAAGGAGGAAGTGGACACGGGGGAGGGACCCAGATGACAAAGGGGCTGCTGGGTCGACGGAGCGCACCCAAGATGGTAATTTTCGGGCAATAATGGGCCCAGGTGGCTCTAGCAGGGCTCACTCACCTGCTTCCAGCAGTTGTAGGGAGAGTTGAGTCACGGAGCAGCGCGGGCCGTGTGACGAGAGAAATGACTGTGAGCCAGGAATATATTCAAATTGATTGAAATTTATTGCAGAATAATTGTGCAGAATATATATATATTTTTGGATTGGTGAAATAAAATTGTCTGTAGAATTAACAAGAGAATAAGTGAATTGTGTCACCCTTAATCTACTTGTCGAATGTGTGTTATGTTTCCTGTACATTTACCTGAAGGACCAGGGATTCATTGCAGGTAACCTCTATATTTTGTGAGGCAATTTAGGAGACAGCCATCATCAGCAGCACCACAGCTTGCCTAGTACCAAACATGCTCATGCATGCTCTATTGCTGTCTCCGCTGTGGTCTCCCTCTATAAAAGGGCAGCCATCAGTTTTAAAATGGTGCTGGTTATCTTTTGCTTGCTTCGACTTCTGATGCCCAACCTCAGCATTACCCTGTATTTTTACCTGGGCGAACAGTGACTGTTCCAGACAGCACAAACTCTTCAGCTTTCACATTATGCCTCTAATCTTCAGCTCCGCTCTTTCTGTACTAGGGTTGTTGGCTTTGCTTTTGCCAGTGCTTGAGGTTACCTGTCAAGCGTTCTAAGGCTATGCATTTATTAGGCTAGTGGTCCAGGTATAAGCCTATTTCTTAGCAGAGGTCTGTTGCTGCTATCGTTACCAGACTCTAGTCTGTGGGCAGGATTCCCTCACCTCTGGCCCCAAAGTTGGTACTGGTCCTGGGTCCCCCACTTCCACCATTACCTTTCTCTGATGGTCCTGGCCTAGCTTGCCCTTCTTCTACTGCTATTGGCCTTTCGCAACCCAGACTGCTGTTAAATGACCTGAGTGTTACTGGTCTGACCCCTCACAATACTGGCCTAGGTAAAATCCTTCTGCTCTTCTGATGCCGAGCGGCTGTTTTGATTGGAAACCTAGAACATAGAAAATCGAGACGGAGTCGTCAATCCATGCGTTGGTCCCCAATGTAAACATACCTTACAATGCATGGTGGTTAGGTCATTTTAAAATTTTTCAAACGTGGGCTTGGTTGAGGTTATGGAGTCTTGTTCATTACTCAAGTGAAACGGTGGACTTTTCTGTTTCAGCCTGTTTACCCAGAGTTTAACGCCTTCATCTAGAGCCTGCCGAGTCCTTTATAAGTTAGTAAATAGTCTTAGCAAATTACACAACTAAATTAAGAAAATTGTATTTAAAAAAGAAATCAACCAAAATTTCAAGAATATGGTAAAGTTTCCTACTTACTCATTTACTCTTATCCCGCCCAGCATGTATTCCCCTTCTCCAGTTTACCAACTACCCCACTTGCCTACCCGAAAGAATGACCCACATCTCAAGACCATTGTGCCCGTTATCATTCAACTTGAACATTATAAAAATGGTGCATCCAGTTGTTATTCCTCGGTAAAAGGATACTGCCTGTCAACCCCGTTAATGTCTTCAGTGATGTTCCACTGCACGTAAAGGACCTCAGCAAGGGAACAATCTGAGAGCCGCTGAAACCGCAGGTAGTTGGCCCAGTGCTGCCTCTCTGCGCAACACTCTTAACTTTGTGAGCATGCATAGGAGATAGACTGCTTCTCTCACTGGTTCTACAAGAAGAAGCTGGGGAGCGCATGAAAGCAATCGCTCTGTGAGGCACACCCACAACTTTCATATAGTTTGCAAATGGTGGATACCGTTTTTTAAACCCTCGGCCACCACAGCAACTATGCTACCAGTGTCTACATGGAAATTATGGTCAGGGACACCTGGGAAGCATATTGCAAAGCCAGAGAAGCCCTAGGAAGGAAACCGGGAACTGTAGGAATAACAAATCTGAATCCCAGAAAACAGAGAATAACCAATTGAGTTATAGAGTAAACTAGATAAACAGCAGCAGTATAAGAGCAAGGCCTTGCAGCGAGTGTTCAGACTTTACCATAGAACTGGAAGCGGCAAGAGAGAACGAAACCCAGGGAGAGACCAGGGAAGAGAGCAAAGAGAAGAGGGAGAGCCAGAAAGCGCAGACCCTGCGGATGGCTATATCTCAGACAGTGGCTGAGACCAGACCAAGAAAATGGGAGAAACCGAAGCATCTTAGTGCTATTTCGCAGATCTGCAGGGGACGAGAACACAGGAAAGAGCTTGAGTGCTTTCTAATGGCCCAACAAACAAGGTTGACTCCTGACTGGTGGGTTGCAATAACAAAGCCTGATAAAAGCCCTTAGCAAATACTTTCTTTTAGTAGTGTGTTGAAAGATTTGACGCTGGCCCAAAAGGGCGACCTGCGGATAGAAGTTGAGAATAGCTGGTAGAAGTGGAGAATTGAGCTGGGCACTGCGACCCTGAGACTTTACATTAAATTGGGGAACCAGGGAGACGATGGGTATTTTTGTATTTAAGGCCAGCAAATACATTATATTCTCCCAGAGTATAGCCTTTATTGCTTATAATGTGATTGCCTTAGAACCTGCAAGAGTTCTTCCCACCCATCCTGCATCTGTTATACATGAAGTTCAAGACTTTTTATTGACTTTTTCTGCTGATTCCTTCTTGTTAGGGAGAATTCTCAGAAATGTGCTAAATCCCTCCACCTTAGAGACACCCAGCAACCTTGCTAGATTTTAAGGACTTGATTTTTTTAACCTGGAAAGAGTGAGACCCTTTTTCCCACTCTCTCGTGCATTTTAATGTGATTTTGAACACACGTTTCTTTTGGTTATGGAGCCTGACAAACTCCATAGGCATCATCTTTTACATTGCGTCACACAGCACCTTCAGTGCAGTGGCACAGGGAAGTCTTTCAGATTTTCCAAAGGTATAAATACCTTCTCTTGGCTAAACTACTGTTTCCAAGAGCAGTAAAGTGAAATTGACTTTACTTACATTTGTAACTTTCTAGACCCATCACACACTATCTTACAATAGGGTGCTGGAGGGGTTACCTAGTATCCCCATTGTCTAGCTTCTCATGTAACATTTTTTGTTATCCTTTCCTCACTGAATGGCTAGTGGCAGTAGTTTAATTTTAACTACCGTGGTGTGCATTTACCGCGGGCTGTGTTTGCAGTTACAGTAAAGCACCCAAGGGTGCCATTTTTATCAAAATGGCCTTGGTTTTCTTTTTTCGCCATTTCTTTGCAGAAAGGTCCTTCTTGAGATTTACTCTGCGCTCCAAAGCAGGTTCCGTCCCATTGCTTGCCTCCAGGGTGCCTCGGCTGGGCAGGAAGTGAGGGAGGTGCCCGAAACTCCCTGTGCTAAGTCTTCTAGGAGACCCAAATGCCCTCTCTTAACCAAATGTGCCTTTCACCACTTGATTTATATGCCAAATTTCTCTGCTCATCTAAAAACAAGTGTTGACAAAGTCAACATTTGTGCCTTTTGTATTGGTAGTGGATAGATATTTTCCAAGCATTGACATCATATGCCAAGTCACTTACACTATTTTCCAGCTGTTGCCATCTTACGGCCAGGTAGTACCCCTCATGGCAGCTCGTGGCAAATGCCTATGCCAGGGGTATGCAACCTGTGGATCTCCAGATGTTTTCAGCTAAGACTCCCATGATCCTTCACCATTGGCTAGGGCTGATGGTAGTTTTGATCCAAAAACATCTGGAGAGCTGAAGGTTGCAGACACCTGGCCTAGCCCATGAATATACAAAAGCCAGAATTGTTGGTTTTTCAAATGCTTGTTGCGTTTGGCACATTGGTGACATAAGCTCACGTTATGATCCAAAAGTAGAATTCGAAGGGATTGTGTCCTCCGACCTATTACACATCTATGACAGTAATCACCACAGCTGTGCTGCTTTGGAACATTTTCGGCGTCGGTGTCAATGACGTCGATACGCTGTCCCTCGAGAGCCGATGTCGCCAGATGTATGTAAGTAGGACGCACAACGCCTCCAGCCTCCGTTCCGTTTTTTTCCGCGAATGTGTCCGCTTCGGAATCTCGGCGCGCCTCGGTTTTACTCCTGTTGAATCGGTTCTTCGTACTTGGTTAATTGTGAAATATGTCTTTGTCTTCTTCTACCCCGAGGTCAGGCTTCAAGAAGTGCCGGGACTGCGGTTCCAAGATGTCGCTTACGGACCCACACAACGTCTGCTTGTGGTGCCTCGGAGAGAGCCACGCAACTGATGACTGCGACGAATGCCAGTCCTTGACGTCAAAGGCCTTGCGGGAGTGGAAGTAGTTGTCTGTAGGTAGGGTTTCCAAACCCCGTAAGTCGAAATCCACTGGGCTTTCGACCGACGGTTCAAGGGGCGACTCCACGTCGGTGTAAGTCCAGGGGTCTTGGTCCTGGAGTGGTTCCTGCCATTCCTCTGCTTCTAGACATTTGCGGAAGCGCTGTCACTGGTCGACTTCCCCGTCCTCGTCGAGGACTCTGCCAGACGGCGGGTAGCTTGTCTCAACAAGTATTCATCTCCGGCGGAATGGGACGCATTTCGCAAGGAGAATATGGCGATTTTTGTATCGCAGGGCACCGTTCCGTCCGTGCCTTCGAGAGAAGCTGGCAAGGAACACGCTAGGGCCATCGCTTGCTGGCCTTCAGGCTCGGGCGGTCAGTGCGATAATCGGTAGCCGTCGAGGTCCCGATCGGAAAAGGTTGATCGCACTAGCCGTGCCAGGTCCAGGTCCCGGTCCTCGATGCCCTCGAGACCGTTGGAGCCTGTGAGGCCTTCTAAGAAGGCATTGACGCCGTCGGCGCCATGTCCGTCGAGGGACTCTCTCAAGGCTCTGCCTCTGAGGAAGTCGTCGTAGGCGAGGCCGTCGAAGGACACGCGGGGGCTCCGGCCTCGAAGCTGTTGTCGAAGTCGTCGGCACCTTGTTAGACGCCGATTCCGTTGATGCCCTCGACGCCTTTTGAAGAGACTTTGTCGGAGGTGCCCCGGAGGCCGGTGGACACTCCGAGGAAGGCCCTGAGTAAATCAGTGAGGCCCACGTTTGAGCCTTTTTCTGTACCCTCATCCAGGGATTTATTCCAGCCTTTGGATTACATATCGGAGGTGGATGAAGGGTCAGATGTGGAGGGGTTTGGTCCTCCTGAGGTTCCTGATGACCTGTTATCAGGTCATAGCCAGATGGAAGACCTGCGTCGATCCTTACATGACGCCAGTGCTCTGGACAACTCTCCGGAGGTTGAGTTTCGCAGGCCTGAGCCTGGTACACACGCCAAGTCGTCGTACAGGCATCTCATGTCGAGGGTGAAGGGAGTACTTTGGGTGGTCTGCTCCAACTATGGATTTTCTGAAGGATGACCTGACAGATATTTTGGACCAAGGTCCATCCACTGAACCGGTGCTGCCATTTCATATGGCCTTACAAAGAAGGGTGGCAGCGGCTTGGACTGCTCCGGAGAGTCTCCCGGCAGTGAATAAGTTGCTACTGAAAAAATACCGTCCAGCCAGTGGCGACCCCTGCTACTTATCTACGCACCCCACTCCGGAGAGTCTGGTGGTCCAGGCGGCTACGACCCCAGCAAAGCAGGCTGCGTACCCAACCATCCCTCCGGATAGGGACGACAAGCGCTTTGACGGTTGGGCGAAGAAAGTGTTTTGATCTGGGGGGTATGGCTTTAAAGGCAGCCAACTCCGTTTGTGCCTTGGCAAGATTCAATCACACTCTGTGGAACTGTTTCTTTGGCGGCTGAACATATTCCCAAAGGGGAGGAACGGGATGGCAAGGATGCCATGTGTGAATCCGTTCAGTCGGGTCTGGACGTGGCAGACTGTGTCAGCCGGTCCATGGCGGCGTGCACCGTGATGTGCAGGTTTGCGCGGTTGCGTAAGTCGGGATTTGCTCCTGATGTACAGTCCCGGCTTCTCAAAATGCCCTTTGATGGTGTCCATCTTTTTGGCAGCAAGGCTGTCGAGAGTCTTGAGAGTTTGCAGACCTCCAAAGCTGCAGCAAAGTCATTGAGCGCTGCAGTACGGCAACCTCCGCCTTTTCGTTCTAGGGGACAGCAATGGAGGAGAGGTTCCTTTCGATACTACTCTTCCTTTGGTAGAACGAGGGAGGCTGTCAGTGAAAGGGGCCAACGTAGGAGTACCAGAGGTGGAAAACGAGGTACTTGAGGTGCCAAAGCCGTGCAGGCAGTTGGCTCTTTGCCCTCAGGCACTGCCGCAGCCGCTTCCGCTCAGTCATGAGGCCATGTCCCATGGTTCGTCGGTTGGGGGAAGGCTGGCGCAGCATCTTTTAGAATGGCGTGCCATTACTTCAGATGTGTGGGTTCTGGAGATCATAGCCCACGGCTACTGTCTTCCTTTCCGGCAGAGGCCTCACGACAATTCACCGGGGAAGCTCTCTTTAAAGATTCGGGATCCGCTCCTTGCGCAGGAAATCAAATCCCTGCTGGAGAAAGGCGCCATAGAACTGGTGCCTGTAGCGGAGAGGAACAAGGGATGGTATTCCATATATTTTTTGATCCCGAAAAAAGACGGGGGATTGAGACCCATCATGGACTTGCGTGGTTTGAACAAGCTCCTCAGGAAGGACAAGTTTAAGATGGTTACTCTCTCTCAAGTCCTCCAGGCCCTTCAACTTTAGGACTGGTTGGTGTCTCTCGACCTCAAGGATGCTTACTTTCATGTGCCGATTCATCCCAAGCACAGGAAGTACCTGAGGTTCACGGTTGGCGACTCGTATTTTCAGTTTCGGGTCCTGCTGTTCGGATTGACCTCCGCCCCGAGGGTCTTCACAAAGCTAATGGTGGTGGTGGAAGCGTATCTCAGGAAAGGGGGGAATCATGTCTACCCCTACCTGGACAATTGGTTGATCAGGGCGCGCTCTCCCGAGCAAGTCCTGGATCATCTGTCAGTCACCTGCCACTCCCTTCACAGGCTGGGCTTCTCCCTCAATTTAAAGAAGCCACACTTGACACCTACTCAACGGCTCCAGTACATCGGAGCAGTGCTTGACACGTCCCTGGTCCAGTTTTCGCCTCCCAGGTGAGGGCTCGTCACATTCTGCAGTTGGTGGACAAGTTTCAACATGCCCAGAGTCTCCCGAGGTGGAAAGTTCTTGAGGTTGCTCGGCCTCATGGCATCCTGCATTCTACTGGTGCCAGAGGCCAGGCTGCGGATGAGGTCTCTGCAGTGGGCTCTCAAGATGCAGTGGTCGCTGTCCTCCGGCAGGATGTCGGATCCCGTTCAGGTGCCGCCCTCGGTCGCCCAGGATCTTCTGTGGTGGGCCGTCGAAGTCAATCTGATGAAGGGGGCTCCATTTTGGCTACCATGGCCGGAGGTGATGATCGTGACGGACACATCCCTCACGGGATGGGGAGCTCATGTCAACGAGTTGACAATCAGCGGCCGTGGTCTTCGTCGAAGTCCAGACTACATATCAATCTGTTGGAGCAGAGGGCCGTCCGGCCAGCCCTGAAGGCTTTTCTGCCGTCTGTGCGGGGGAAGAATGTCCTGATTCTGACGGACAATACAGTGGCCATGCACTACCTCAACAAAAGGGGGGGGCAGGGTCTCTCCCACTCTGCGGAGAGGTGATGAAGCTCTGGTTCTGGAATATCGATCTCGGCAGTTCATCTGGCCGGAGACGAAAACGAGGCAGCAGACGCTCTGAGCAGGGAGAGCACGGTCTCGCACGAGTGGGAGCTGGCTGAGGAAGTTCTTTTGGAGCTCTTCGCCCTTTGGGGGACCCCACAAGTGGATCTCTTCGCCAACAGTGTCAACCGGAAGTGCGAAAGATTCTGCTCACAGGGATTTTCCTCCAAGAGGAGCCTTAGGGGACGCGTTTGTAGTGGAGTGGTCCTTCGCACTGCTGTACGCGTTTCCTCCAGTCCCTGTCATTCCACAAGTGCTGCAGAGGTTACGGAGATTCAGTTCCCAAATGATCCTCATTGCTCCGGCATGGGCCAGGAGAGCGTGGTACCCGGACCTTCTCGACATGTCCATCTGCCCTCCATGCCGTCTTCCCTACCGAGACGATCTGCTCTCATAAGGGGGGTCGGGTTCTCCATCCAGAGGTCAAGTCTCTCAACCTTCATGCTTGGTTTCTGAAAGGTTGAGGTACAAGGATTGGGACCTCCCTGAAGACTTGATGGAGGTGTTGCTCTCGGCCAGAAGGCCAGCAACAAAATCCCTGTACCGTTGCCGTTGGAGAAAGTTCTGCGACTGGTACAGGGTACAGAATGTGGATCCTTTTCAGTGTTCAATTCCTGTGGTTCTGTCTTTTTTGCTTTCTTTAGCCCACAAGGGCCTGCAAGTGGGTACCATTAAGGTTTACCTGGCGGCGCTGTCCATATTTAAGCGCTCATCTGAGGAGTGTTCTTATTTTAAGATTCCTTTGATTTCTCAGTTTCTGAAAGGGCTAACTAATGTGTTTCCTCCGTCATCTTTCCAGGTGCCCGGTTGGGATTTGAACTTCCTGATGGGAGCTTCGTTTGAGCCCTTACATTCTTATCCATTGAGACTGTTGTCCTTTAAGACTGTATTTTTAGTTGCGGTTACTTCTGCTCGCAGAGTGAGTGAGTTGCTGGCACTATCCGCCAAGCCACCTTTCAGGGTGTTCCATAAGGACAGGGTTGTCCTCAGGGTTCGTCCTTCTTTTCTTCCGAAGGTTGTGTCGGAATTTTATTTGAGCCAGAAGGTAATTCTTCCGCCGTTCTGTCCTCCTCCGCATCCTGGTAAGGAAGAGGAGAGGCTCCATAGGTTGGATCCTAGGAGAGCTTTAAGTTTCTACATCTCGCGCATGTCCCGGGTCAGAGTGGCCGATCAGCTATTTGTAGGATACGCTGGGAGGCGTTTAGGTCAAGCTGTTTCTAAGCAGACCTTGTCACGTTGGATCATATTGGCAATCTCTGAATGCTACCGCCTGGTGGGTAAGGACCCTCTGGTGGACTTACAGGCTCATTCTACTAGGGGTGTGGCTGCCTTCACTGCTTTGCAGAGGGATGTTCCCATTCGTAATATTTGTGAAGCAGCCACATGGACCTCTGTCCATACTTTTATCAGGCACTATTCCCTGGATTCCATCCATGGGCAAGGGTTAGCCTTTGGTAAGGCGGTCCTCTATATTGCAATTTGATTGGGCATTCTAAAATTCTAAATTCTTTTCCCTCCTCCATACGTTGGTACTGCTTTGGGAGTCTGTCAGAGATGTTGAATACGTCGGAGGACACAATCCCTTCGAAGAACAAGTTACTTTCTTACCTGGTAACGTTCTTTTGATGGGATGTTCCTCCAACGTATTCCACATCGCACCCTCCCAGCCTGCCCCTCTACAGAATTATTTATGCAATTGCAGCTTACGTTTCCGCAAGGCTTTCTGTAGTCCTACTGGCAGAAGATTGGTGCCACACGTTCTGGGGAAAAACTACAACTGAGGCTGGAGGCGTTGTCCGTCCTATTTATAACATCCGGCGGCGTCGGCTCTCGATGGAGGCCCTCGAGTGACAGCGTATCGACGTAGGACACAGACGCTGAAAATTTTCCGAAGCAGCACAGCTGTGGTGATTACTGTCATAGATGTGGAATACTTCGGAGGAACATCCCATCGAAAGAACGTTACCAGGTAAGAAAGTAACTTGTTCATCTAGATTTTCAGAGAGGGTAGGAGATGGCTTGAAGAGGAGGGGTTAGCTTGAGGATGTGCACAGGCATACTTTGGATTCTTTCCCACCCAAAATGCACAACCATACCCAAGGCGTTGATATTGGCTATGGTACGGTACGTCACTGTCCACCCAAATCACTCCTCTATGGACCGCCTTGCTATCGCTGATTTTGCTGCTCTGCTTTGTGTGTCAGTGAGCTTTCTTTTTAGGGACCAGTATTTTGTATTCTTCATATTGGTGCATGCTTTTTAGTCAGTCTGTGTGCCATCACCTGTGCATGCTCTCGTGTGGTCTCTGTTGATTCATGCTACAGAGGAGAGATGCTGTAAAGATGAGATGGGTTATAGGGCTCTTCCCAGCCTTTCCCGGCTCATATCTTCTCATTTGTATTGGCTGAAATAATCTAATATCAGGAGGGTGCAATGCACGTATCTTCCCGGGATGTACTGTGTACTGCACTCAAAGATGCAGTTGACCATTTCTGTTTTTCTGACAATTTGCCCGGCTGAACATTCTACTGTACTGGACATGGTAGTCAAAGTGTGTGTGCAAGCACTGCCTCTACCATGATAGTATAATTTAGTCTCTACAATTTGTATTGCATCTTTACTGTTCTTATGGCTGCTTCAGGGGGTATTCCTTTCCCCCAGCCCCCTCGTTACCGGGGCTGACTGACCACCTTTTGCAGTAAAATATTTCACTGCATTTTACCGTGGTAGGTTTGCAGTGGCTATACGTGTTGGATGAGGGGGTAAGGTAGGAAGAAAATATATGGGGTATGGAGGGCTGGCTACCCCATTAAAACCGCTGCTATAGAAAGAGGTCTCAATCGGTTAGATGGGTGTGAGTCACTTCGGGTTATCTATAAAACTATGTAGACTGCGTCAAGGGTGTATTTATGGGTATAGTCACTAACATGATGGCAGCACCAGATAAACTGCTAAGCCCCATCTATATTTTGCGTCATTAAACTCACATCTGTTCTTGCAGCTTCCCCATTTGCCTTACTCCACACATTGCTGCTGTTGGTTCCACCTGCAAAAATCAGGAGGCCAAACTGCTGTTGCGGTGGGGTGCGAGGGCTAGTAACTTGAGCATCAGCAGCATGGACCTCTTTTTACCAATAGAATTCCGTACTTGTAGGTCCACCTGAGTGTACGTTGCTTTTGGGCTTGGCTTTACCCCACCCTCCCTCATCATTTATCCATGTTTGAATCGGGAAGCTGGCAACAAGTTTAACATTTTTATTTATGGATTGTGCATTTGTAAGGCACTTATACATCAATTAAATTGTGTTTCAAAGCGCCCACAGAGCAACAGGGAGGGAACATGGGAATGAAAAGCAGATATGACCATAAAAGAAAGAGGCAGACCTACTAGGCCATTCAGAACGTGCAAGTGCAGAGAGAGAAAGGTTGTGGGAGTGTTTGGGGGGGGGGGGTAAGGGGGGGTGTAAATTCTAGGTGTACCAAAGAGAGAAGTTCTAGGGAGTACGCAGCTGCTAAGTGACTTGGTGAGCGTGTTCAGCTGCCAATAAAGGGCAGGCCTATGGTGGCATAGGCCAGTGGGTGCCAAGGCAAATGCTGGGAGCGGGCAGAGGCTGAAGGCGATTGGGTGTGGGAGGCCGTGACCAAGGAGTACACATAAGGGCCCTGTCACCAATCTCAGCAACCATGGGGATTAGCAGAGTGGAGAGAAAGGGAAGGAGGAGAAAAGGAAGGTCTTGAGGAGGTTCCGGAATTTGAGGAGAGCCACCTCAAGACGAAGAGGAAGCGAGGCTGTTCCATAGGAGGGAGCCTGCCAGGAAATTAATCAGCAACCAGCTCGCTGTTTAGCGAAGCGTTGATGCACAGAGTTGGTGCCGGAGGAACGTAAAGATCTGGAGGGAGAGTATTTAGTGAGAGCCAGTTGTAGATATTGTGGTCCCCGGCCCCAGACAACTTTATGGATGATGCTTAGGGATTTGCATTTGATCCTTGCAGCACCCGGGAGCCAGTGGAGAGATTTTAGGCCTGGAGAGATGCCGTCCCTGGACTCGAGGCCAAGGATAAGTCTCGTAGCCCTATTCTGGATTAGCTGGAGGTGTCGTAGAGAAGAAGAGGGTAGATTAAGAAAAAGGCTATTGCAGTAGTCTAGCCTAGAGAGAACCAAAGCTCTAGAGACATTGAGCTTCTGAAGGAAGGTGAGGAAGGAAGAATTCCTTTGAGGAAGTGGGGTTGAAAGTGGGCCTTCTTGGCGAGGTCCTAAATGTAAGGATGGACGGAAAGAGAGGAGTCAGAGAGGATCCCATGATTTCTGGCTTCAGGTGAAGGAGAAGTGGGAGAGCCCAAAAAAGATGGCCTGAGTGAGGGGAAGAAAGAGGGAGCAGGAGTCCCAATAGGAAGGATCTCAGTCTTGCTGGCGTTGAGGCAGAGATCATTGGAAGTACACCAGGTCTGGGTGGCAGATGGACAGTCAGGAATGATGGAGGAAGTAAGTACATGATCAGAGGGAAGTTTGAAGAAGAGTTGTGTGTCATCTACATAACACTGGAAGTTGGAAATGAGGTGTGCAAGCGGAGCAAATTAGGTGTTAAAGTGCCAGGGAGAAAGGTTGGAGCCCTGGGGGACGCCGCAGGTGGAGATGGAGATGGAGGTGGGGGAGGTGAAAGAGCCCAGAATAACCTGTGACGGAAGGTCATTGAGCAAGGAGGTCAGCCACTCCAGTGTCCGCTCCGAGATACGTAGGTTGTTGTGGAGCCGTTTTATGAGGATGGAATGGTTGACTGTATCAAATGCAGAGGAGACCATCCCAACAAAGCCGCGACCCTCACTTTCCCATATATACCAGCAGACCAGGAAGCTGTGGCACTGACCTGTGTAGTCTGCTTAATATGCACAAACCAGTCCACCAGAGCCAGGCTGGCGCGATCTCGTCGAGCATTCCATGGCTTGGATGCAAATAATAGGGGTTCACGTTTGCTTAATGCTGATTTCTGTATGTGCTTCCTAGGCTCTATCATTGTTCATCAGCTCCTAGTGTTCAAGCATCAGACATTTCATAAGCCCTAGTTTAAAGGTTTCACAAATAACTGCAAGGTAGTGTGAGCACACTAGTAATAGGCAGTAAAACAACTTCTGTACACCATGGTAAACTGAAGTCGTACTCCTGTTTTAGGTCGGCAAGGCCTAGCTTGCTGACATTTGAGGCCTTTGAAACGTAATTACTGGGTATATAGGGCTCAAGTATTTCTACTTCTAAATGTGCAGTTCATTAAACGATTGTAAACACTAAAACCGTTAGCTTTGCTAGTGTGTGTTTATTCAAGTTGCATTTCATTGATGACCTGAGAATGAAAATGATGTGCGTTCTGGAGAAATTGATCACATAGCTGAAACTTCAAATAGGTGAATTAATTGAGCCAAAAATAAACATCCATGACTGATCCTATGGCAGAAAAGTGTAAGCGCAAAGAATATGAAGAGAAAGCTAGATTGTTGGTATATGATGTATACTTATAATGGAGGGGGCAATGTATGAGGAAAAGCAACGATAAATACAAGCTGAAATCTAACCTTATTGCTTTTTCATGTACAGAGAGAAAACCCCTCCTCGACCACAAGGACAAAGGCCGGAGCCAGAGAACAGAGGGGTGAGTAAGGGTCCTAGTATCACATAATTGGCATGTATGTTTAAAATATGCTGGAACACGTAACTTTACTCGAGGAGAGCACTTTCGTACCCGGTAGTATGTACAACAGACTCAATTGTCAGAGTGCGAGTGAGAATCGGTCATCTGCAGAACCCTTTCTATGAGGTATAATCCTGAAATGGGGCAATAAAAGAAGGGTGTGTATAATGGAAGCGTAGTCCCCTGTTCCTGTAGGAATAATCTACGACTCTACTCCCTCCATTTATCTAGACTGTTCCATCCTTCACTCCTATCCGCTCTTCTACTTCGTTAGCACTTCAAGCAGCCTAAGGGGTTACACTGTATAGGCAATTGGCACATAGACCTGTTTTTACTTCCTTCTTTCCTGTTCCCTGCTCCTCTCATGTCCTCTCACCCTCTGATATACTAGCAACAAAACCGGACAAAACAATTGCTGGAGATATCACAAGGAATTTGGCAGGAGCAGAATGTCTGTACTGAAGACTTGTTTCTCTGTAGCAGTTTTATTGTAGTCTGCTGAAGGACTGTCTTTGATGCATATACTTTGGAGATGCTGAAGTGCTGCTGCAACGCATTGTATCTGCAGAATCCGTATCTGTACTAACGGGAGGCTGATTTTGCCACCTCAAAAATATCTGCAGCAGCTAGAACTTCTTTCAACAGACGTCTGTGCATTTACTTGACTGTTGCCACTGCAGTTCAATTTCAGAGTGATGCCGGATTGCTTGGTTGATCCAAGATATTGATTTCCCTGCGTCACCAATCTCTCTCTTCATTACACTTCCCACCAGATCACCTGGTGAGCCCTATCTAAAGCACGACTAGACGGAATTCTGCAACTTCAAGTCGAGGTTAGCATTAGCCATAACCCTGTATCACTGAACCAAGCTCTTTCTAGTATATACATATCCGGGGCATCTTCCTCGACTCCTATTAAGCCATATCTGATTACCCCAGCTTTCACCTAGACCAGCCACTTTATTCCTGCTCTGTCGGGCACATTTCGGGTCACTACACTCCCATGTTTTTATAATATCCAATTAACTGTCTCCAGCTCTACAAGATGGCCATAGACAAGCCAACTGTTTGCTTAAGTGCTCCTAGTGCGGAGTCACCTTACTCCTGCTGGGTCTAAGCATTCGTATTACATCTAACTATTGCACACCACGTTTCACTCACATGACTAAATCATTTAAGCTCTAATACACCTTCCCCATAACTCTAGCACAGAAGGACACACCTAATCCGCTCATTCTAGCTGTTTGTGACAAAGTGCCTGTAATATTGGTGAACATTACGCTGATCCTAGACTGTTGAATAGGTGATGTTTGTTACCTCTGTTGCTTATAGGCACCCAGCCTTTAGTATGAAGGCAAATCTAACAAAGGCTTTATTAAAAACAATCTAACGGGCAATTTACTCCTGAAAGTTCTGCCCCACAAAATATCGCTTGATGTTGCCAGAAAAGAATCCTTTTCATACTCTTTACCAACCAAAAAAAAACGGCCTATACGGAGGTGTTTATGTGCCGCATATGAATTATGCATGATTCCAGTGAAGGTAATGAATAGGTACAATCTGTTCTTTTTCTTATACAACTCAATCCAATGAAGAATATAAAACCTTATTTGTTTCCAATGTGGTTTATTTTGTGTTGCTAAATATATTTTACCATGGTTGGTGATGGGTAGAATTTCCATCTTGTGTGTAACTCTCTCTAATTAATGAGTCCCCCAGCACTTTTTGCTGGACGGTTGGGGGTTTTCCTGATTCTCCTGAGTGAGTGGAAACCTTTTTCCTCACTCACTGATTCTTTTGCTGTGATCCCGGGAACCCTTTTTGGTTAACTTTGATGGTGTCTGCGTTCCTCCATCTTTTTCAGTGGCATCTGTATTTTACTATTGCAGCAATCAGCATCTTCTGTGCAGTGTTGCTGGGAGCTCCATGAGCATTTTCCTGTGCTAACTTAATCCAGCAGAATTGTGAGATCAGCCCACCCCACCTTATGTGAAGGACTGAGGGGATATGTAATATTTATTTTCTCACTTACCCTGTAACTTTCTAGTTACAGTGGCAAGTCTATCTGAGTGGCTGGTAGCATGGGACATTTTCTTGTGATTTGTACACGCAGGCTGCTGTTGCAGCTTAGGTAAAGGACACAGGGGTCACCATTGACATAAAATGGTGCCTGTTGAGATTCCAAGATGGCAGCCCTGCTGTGAGGACTTGCTGCTCCGTGCTACTTCCGATAGGCCGACATAAGCAGGCCCTCAGGCCTTTTTGTATACAGATCAAGTGGTCATGACCAATGTGGGCCTTGAATTACGTGGTCGCCTGCAGGAGCAAGTGCATGACACTGGATTAGTAAGCGAGGGAAGCTCCAGAGTTAACGCAGACTAAGTTTGCTGGGTGTGGCTCCCCTTCTCGTGTGTGTAGAAACAGGCGCTGGAGGTCTTAAGCTATGTGTAGAAGGTGAAAGCAGTTCAAGCACTCGTCAGCTGAACGATGGAGGGAGCCTGGAAGGGTGTCGGAAGAGAAGTGAATTGAAACTGAGAGCGGGACGCATGAATTTTGGCATCGGCCCAGTGGAAGCTCAGCATTGGCCTGTGCCCGGAGGAAGCACCACCAGACTAGTGGCGGAGAGCGATGGTGATCAGAGAGGAGAGCCCTACTCTCCCCTCGCCCCCCCTCCCCGGTCTCTTTCATCTGTGCCTCAGTGCTTGCAGAGACAATTGGTGGCCCGGTGCGGCGGGGGGTTGTTATCTCGTGGCTTGAAATTTACTTTGACATGGGGCACATCCGCCCCCCTCGGGGAAGCAGGATTGGGAAGTGTGAAGAAGCTGGCAAAGCTGGTGTGTGGGGCTCGGCCCCCTTCCTCTCCCCTAAGCAGGTACTGGTGACCTGATGATCGATAGAAATAGCTTCCGGGGAAATGGGATAACGGCTCCATAGAAGGATACACAAGTAGCAAGGGGGGGTGGGCGCCGCCAAGGTGCAGGTCTAATAATTATAATTGGTTATTTATAACACGCTTACTACCCAGAGGTTTCTAAGCGCAAGCCCAGGGATCGAACCTGTTGCTCCGTGTTGTCTCGCTTCGAAGGCAAGTGCATTGCCACTGAGCTATCCTCCCAAGACCTGAATACTCAGTTTGGAGGGTTGCATATCTTGCTCACCTTAGAAACTTCAACTATATACAACGGCTCACCCGGGATCAGGATCAATTTAGTGGCAATACTATTTCACCGTTCTTGACGGAATGGTTCTAGGAACTTTAGGGGTGGTTGTCCCGCTTCTCTGCAGCAGGGCCAAAAGCAACAAACATTACCACGTTTGTTGTGCTGCTTCAGGGGGAGTGTGGCGAGCAGAGAGGAGAGAGTTCTTTGATGCCATGGGGCAGAAAACCCAAGCCAAGTCTAAGCCACCTGTAGAGCCGCAGGGAGGACAATTAGAATGATGTTGGCGTCGACAACAAGAAGAGAATTTACCTGTGGGTGAGGGGGGGGTTGTACTAGGAGTATTCACAGCGAGGCGGATCCCCATAGAATGGCTCTGAATAAAGATGAACTGCTGGAATCTCTTAAGGGATTAGAGGAACGGATGGTGACCTCTTTCCAGGACCAGATAGAGAAAATGAAAAATGACTTGCATGGCTTGCTTCAGGAAGTGCGTCAAGAAGTAACAGAATTGGGCGCCAGAGCTGATGTGACTGAGCGTGGCCTGATGGAGGTGTCAGAGGAAGTCAGGCAGAACAGTGAGCTGTTGGAACTGGTGGCTAAAGCCACTTGCAATCTTGAGCTACAAGCAGAGGACCTGGAAAATGGTTCACATAGGTCAAACATTAGGGTGAAAGGTCTTGATGAGACTATCTGGGATGAGTACCTGAAAAGTACCATCCTGCAATGCTTTAGCAGTCTTTTCACGGATACGCAACCAGAAGAGGTGCGGATAGATCGGGTCCACAAAGTAGGACCCGACATTGGGTCCCGGGCTAAGACCACGAGATGTCCTGGTGGCTCTCTTTTCTTACACTCTGAAGGAGGACATACTGCGAGCTGCCCGTACCCAATCAGACATAAAGGGGAACAGGATCCAAATTCAACTATTCCAAGACCTGGCACTATCTACGCTACAAAAACGGAGAAAAATGTATTGGGCCTCATTCCGAGGCTGGCGGTAAGGGTTAACGGTCACCGTTAATGGCAATGGTGACCGTTAACACTTACCACCATATTCCGAGTTCCCTGTTACGGGTTGGCATTTAACGCCTGCTTTTAGCAGGCGTTAAAAATCCAACCCGCAAAGGGACCTTGGAGTAAATTACGGCACCGTAATTTACCGTGCCGTAATTTACTCCTTCCCCATTCCCATTGAGCCCTATGGGGGCAGGAATGGGGATGGGGAACCGGTATGGTGAATGGGGAATTACCGGTCCCTCCAACCTTGGAATGGACTGGTAATTACTCCATTCACCATGCCGGATTTCCATGGAGTAAATAGCTCCATGGTTGCTTACCATGGTGCTCTTTACTCCATGGATAGCGCCAGCCTCGGAATGAGGCCCATTGAGTGAATAAAATTAACAAATCACATACATTTCCATTTGGGCTTGTTTTCTCACGGGAGGGCAGGCATCATTGTGCGACTAGGTGTGAAGAGGGTTTAGCTATCATGCACTTGGAAGAAGGTGAAGAAGTGGTAAAGCCCTCTAATAAAGCAACCACAAAAGGTTTCAGACCCTGGGAATGGTCAAACACTTGAGGTTGCAGTGGCAGCAGACATCTGAAGTTAAAAGGGCCACTGAGCAAAACTAGTGAATCAAGTTATCTGGGCAAGATCAATATTTAAAGATGGTTCTGGTGGTGCTTGATTAACGTTGGGGATAGTGTTACAGGCACACCCATGTCGACGTCACCTTTAGATCCTGGAAAGACAAGATGCAATACTTTACCACTGGATGTCGGACTACATGCACAGCATGCGAATCTAAGCAGATACCATCATCAGAAGTGCTATTACGGTAAGTAATGCATGTCTTACATTATACAACTTTATTTTGTAAGTGCCAACAAGGCCAGTGGGCTTCTGGACAGGCGAGTCCGGAAGGCCGAGGCTAAACACACTACAGCCGGTATAAAACAGCCGGATGGTTCTTTAGCTACGGAGTCAGGAAGAATAATTAATTTCATTCAGGAATTCTATACAATGTTCTATACATCGGATAACCTAGACCATGCAGCTGTGACAGAATTCTTTAGTCGTCTTGCGCTGAAAAAGATTGCACCATCTGATAGGGATCTCCTGGAAGAAGAGAGATTAAGAGGTGGAGGCAATAATAAAAAGTACCTGGGACCAGATGGGTTTCCAGCATCCTTCTACCAATTATTCTGTAGCAAATGGAGTGCTAGATTGGTGTGCCTCTTTAATACGTTTGGCCAAAAGGGGGTGGTGACCCAATCGATGACAAAGGCATGGGTTGTACTCTTTGGCAAGCCCAACAAGGATTTAACATTGTGCAGATCTTTTAGGCCTATAGCGCTCTTAAATCTGGACATGAAGATCTACACGGTGTACTGGTGGCCAGACTATCTGCCCTACTCCCCGCGTTAATTGGAACGGAGCAGTCAGGATTTAATAAGGCGAACCAACCAGGGCCAATACTAGGAAAGTGGCTCACTTGATAGAGAAGGTGGGTATCTGCTGGATCCCGGCGGTATTGATTGCTCTTGATGCTGAGAAGGCCTTCGACCGGGTCGAGTGACCTTTCCTCTTCGAGGCAATGGAAGGCATGGGGGTGGGCCAGAGGTTTCTGAACATGGTGAAAGCTAACCAAAAAGATCCTTCGATGCGACTTTCAATTAACTCTCAACTATCAAACAAGACAGGGGTTGCGGCTTTCGCTGATGATATAGTGATGATCTTGACAAAGCCGGGTGCCTCACTTCCTGCATTGGTAAGTGAGATCTCCACTATGTAGAAGGTTTCCGGGTTGAAAGTAAACCTGAACTATTAAGATTGAGGACTCCAGAGTTTCAGACTGAGGATCTCTCTCTATCACCTTGTAGAACCGGCCAGAAAATTGTAACTTATATGGGGATACATTTGGTGCAACTATCTCAGACCTTTTTGGTGCAAATTACCCGGCACTGCTTGCTAAAATAAAAATAGACCTGCAAAAATCGACGCCATGCGAATATCGTGGATAGGGAGGATAGCTACAATTAAAATTATTACGCTCACTCGAGTATTATATCATTTTCAAAAACTTCGTTTAGAAGTCCCGTGTGCATTATTTACAGCACTTATAAAGTAGTTTTGCTATATGTTTGCCAGAATAAGCGACTGAGGCTGGCGTTAACATTGTTGATGGCCTCAAGACAGAAAGGGAGCTTGGGCCTTCCAAATTTCTTAAAATATTATGAAGCAGCCCAATTGTGGGTGGTGTGGGAATGGCTCACAGACAAGGTGACGAAACCATGGGTGAGGATGGACCAGGCAGTCGCCACCACTTCACTGGAGGGACTCTTATGGTTCGAAAAGCAGGATAGGACCCGGAATGTGGGGCTTAGTCAGGTCTTGTCGGTGACATGTTATCTATGGGATATCCTCCTTAGGCAAGGGTACTTGACCACTCGTCCCTCCCCATTCACCCTTTTGTTTGGGAACCATCAATTTTCCCCAGGGGTGGTTCGGGGATCCTTTAAGAATTGGCGGTTGGCAGGTTGAAAGAAAGTGGGTGATATGATTTTAGAAGGGGGAAGTCCTGGTTTTTGAAGAATGCAAAAATCAACTTGACCTGACGGAACGAGACAGAATGGAATATAATAAACTGAGGCACTGAAACAACCAGAAGTTAAAGGAGAAGCACTTGGGTATCTCACACGGTTTGAGAAATGTATCATAACACATGCACGCGAGAGGCGATTAGTATCTCATTTCTATTTTATCCTACAAAGGCAGGGGTCAAACCATACTTGGCCTTAAATGCAACGATGGGATAAAGTCTCTGGGAGAAGAGATTCCAAGAGCTTTTTGGTAAAATCTATGTGATGATGTACCTAAGCTCACTAGATCCATTCAACTTAGAGAGGCTTGGTATAAGATCATGGTGCAGTGGCAATACACACACAAAAGAATGCATGCAAAGTTTCCGGCAATAACACAGGAATGCGAGGGGCTGCTCTGGGAAAGGCAATTGGCTACCTGTATGGTGGAATTGTCATGTGCTGAAATTGTTCTGGGTGGAGGTGTGTGGTCAGGTGCAACAAATGATTAGTTGACCCCCATCATAAGCTTGGAGGGAATGGTTATGTGGCCTATCGGATCTGGAATCGCAACTCCCAATGAAAGCACAGCGTAAAGCTTTCGTGGTCCTGTTGATAGCGGCCCGGTTGGTACTTGGATGGAAATGGAAGCAGAAGGCACTCCCAACGAATATTGAATGGTTACATACATTATGGAGGATCATTGCAATGGAATGGGTGACCTGTGGGCTACGATTGTTGCTTACCTTTAAAGTGGTTACCTTCAACAATGGTGCCCTCAAAGTCTGAAGCTGTTGGACATAATGTAGAGGTTTGGACATTCCTCATGGGGCTAATACCCATGCAGACATTTGTTGAGCCAGACCATGCATGGCAATCTGGGTAGACGGGCTAGGGAGGCAGGGGGTGAATTGATTTAAAAGTGCCCTATTTTTCTTTTTCCTTATGTACATTTTGAAAACTCAATAAAAACCACTGTAAAAAAAAGATTGTGCCAGTCTTCCTTTTTCGCCAACTCACGTAGCTTGTCCTTTCTTGAGCCTTCTCTGCTAACCTGGGTGTGGCAAGTCCTGCTCATTCCCTTGTCTTCAACAGGCTCTCATTGGGAAGCCCGCTGGGAGGCCACAGAAACTCCTCAGGTCTTTATCCTCCAGTGTGTCTGCCTTGATCCAGTTCTGAGTGCCTGGCTGTCCCAGTAAGACAGCCTGGTGGTTGCCCCACTGGCACACCCAAGGTTTGAATGTTGCATACGTGCTGATTGTCTGGTTTCCCGCATTAAACGCAAAGATCTTGATGCTGAAGCCAGAGTCGACAACTGGAAGAAACATTCCAAAGAATTACATCTGGAGCCACCTCCAGCGACCGCCATGCCAACTGAGTGACCTCTTTAGTTCGAGCACTTTCTTCTAAGCAACAAGGGACAATCCAGACCGGATGACTACCCCCCTTTGTCTGGTGGGCCTAACCAGTCTCGAGACAATCTGCAATTTGAGCCATCCCACAAAGTGCTGCGACCTTGCAGGCCTGCAAAACCCGAATAGCGTGGGACCTCTAGCACTGCTGCTGTGCATAGTCTCGTCAAACGTGGTTTCAGCTGCAAACTTGTGGCATCTGCCTGAGCCTACAGAGACTCCATCCTGATCGTAGAAATCCCCCAGAAGAGTTGAGGTCCGAGAGAAGGAAGAAAGTTTGCCGAGCGACAACTGTCGAGCCTCCACATCCAAGTGCTGCCAAGATTGTCTGCTGGGAATCCCTGTGACCGAGTCTGACCGTCTGCTCCCACCAAAAGTTCTTCATCCAGCCACCAAGGCAAGATATTCAAACTGGAGCTGCTTTTGTCTTACCTTGGGGACCCGACGGTGACATCGCTCTTCATCCTAGAAGGTGATGTCTAACTCCTGGGTACTTATCTGGACAGTTTTTGTGTTGCTGTTCGCTCCTCCTGAGCTTCGGGAGTCACGTTGGGGGGGGCCCGACCATGTTCTGTAGGCCCAAGGATCCCCGTCCTAGAGCCTGGAATCCTTCAGGTGGCATACTTATTCCCCCAGAACCCTTTGAATGAAAATGTGTGTTGCTACGAAAAGCTGCATCTGTGCATTTGACAACATTGACAGTGTCTGCCTTCCTTTGTTCTGCTGCCCACAGGTTACTGGTCCCCCAGTGCCCCATCTCACTTTTTGAGACACTCCTTCCCCATATATAGTTTGACTTCTAAAGATGATGAGGCTTTCATTGAGTTGTTAACTTTTACAGCCCTTCTCCCTCCAAGACTAAGCCTGGCTGCTCAGCCATTGCTACCAACATGCTTGTGTAGTTCAAGCCTTTACGAAGAGTTGGATCGCTGTGCCCAAGTGTGAGTCTTCTACAGTCCTACCACTGGTGGACTTCAGTAAAACTCCCTAACAGTTGGGAATTATATTGGCAAATGCCCACACAATTTTTATACAGGCAGAGTATTCTAATCCTACCTCAATCATGTCCTGGGCATAAGGTGTCAGCTTAACATTTCATGTAAGACAGCAAGGGCTTGCGGCCTGCTAATATCAGTTTTCACACTGATGTCCCCATAGCACTATTATGTGCATTCATTTTTCAACAATAGAGAAAGGACCAAAACGTTGCTTCATTTTACCCCATAGAGTCCTAGTCCCACTGGTCTTCTGTATTTATTGATTGACGCACACTTTTTCAAAAGATTTAGTAATTTTGACTTTTAGTCCTTCACTTCTCTATACATCTTCAACACAATGGTTTCTAAGCTTTCGTCGTTGCACAGATAACCATCATGAAATGTGCCTGATTCACTCAACATGCTTTAAAACCAAGCTCGTATATAATCAAAACATCAGTGTTTTAAAAGAAATCTGTCCAGCCCCATGATAGTATTTAGGTTCAGAGTGATTTGGAACCACTGACAACCGGTTTCATGTGGTGGACTGTAAGGTAAGCAAGATCATTCCCTCCATCGCCTGCATACTGATATTTGTAGCCAGGTTTGAACCTTTGATACAGAGCACAGATCATTTTTGCAAAGCATAGAAGGAGCAATGGAAGCCTGGACTAAGACACTGGTCCATAGTGATGTTCGCAACACCCTTACGCACACAATTGCTTCCATACTTCAGTTCCTTCTCTCGGCTCAACCACTTTAGAACACTTCATCTTCTCTGTCTTTTTTTATTACATGAGCATCTGACCTGTAAGACATTTGCAGTTCTTTCTACTGGCACCAGTGTTATACGATGCCTGGTACGCTCTGCACATTTCTCGGATGATCATCACAATCTTTCTCTAGTGCTTTTTTCCATTTGCCTAATTGGCCTGGCTTGGCCCGTCATGAATCCCTTTTGTTTCAAGCCCTCAAGAACACACTTTACCCTATGTAAGGGTGCAGAAGTAAGAGTCTGCCACAGAGGTGGCATATTGGTTGGTATAAACTTTTATTTGCAAACAAAAAGGAAAAGAAAATCCTATTGTGCCCTATTTACTATGACGGATTGCCCTACCTCAACAATTACACTAAGGACCAGGTCTGCATGTCCATAAAGTAAAATGTCCACCGTCTGTCTGTCCCTTACACTTTCAACTAACTAACTGAAACTGGATGGCTTATTCACCCAGAAGGAGGCCCTTCTCACTCTGGATGTAGACTCCAAGGCACAGTTCTTATGCAAATAATATATGGTTAAATGTGTATTGCTTGCAAGTTCAAACTAACAAAAAAAAACACTTCTACAAACTCCTGGGAGGAAACGCTTCCTTGAATCTTGCTAATGTTATATAATTCCTCAAATCTTCTGGAGGAATCCTTTTCCGCAGTTCTTTAAGCGGAATGCACCTTTCCAGTCTTGCATCACCTCTGGTTCACTAACCTGCCAGACTTGACTTCACAGCTTTTAGACCCAAAAAGATGTTTGCATTGTCGCTTGTTTCATGTTTTATTTTTCCTTTTCTAGTCAGGGTCTCCCTGACAGATTCTGTGCTCCAGCCTACTGGCTGTAGTTATTTCTGCACTATTGAGGGCCTTCGGCCCTTGGAAAAGTCACTGATGATCGCAGACCCTGCTGCACACTGGCGGGGCTTCCTCACTCCAATATGGGTCCCATACCCTGTTGCTCTGCTTCTGTGGGATTTCCTTCCCTCCTTTACATGGTATCCACTTGGACAGACGTGGTATATTCTACTACCAGGTCTTATCGCAAATAGGTATCTTCCTATTGTTGGTATCAGCTTGAGTACTCTCTCTGTTATCCCCATGTAACCTTTGGAATGGGTTTATCTGCTTTACAAGGTTCTTGTCAAATATAATGCTTCTTGTATCACTCTGTGCTCTTTGGGATGTGTTGGCATGGTTCACAAAGTTTGTATCAAATATAATGGCAATCGTGTCCCCTTGTGCTCTTCTGGATATGTTTGTGTGGGTTTTCAGCTTCTCCAACTTCCTCAATGCACTTGCCACCGGTATGACCCTTTTCCCTACCTTTGGGAATCACTGGGTGGTCTAGGGTCTCTTCGGGTGGTGGAGCAAAGCTTTGCTGCTGCCACCCTACTGGCGTTCTCATTCTCGTATTTCCGCAGCTCCAGATTCTCCCTCACATCTTCGGCTGCCCACACCTTCTTTCTTGCTCTGCTTCTGCTGGTCTGGCTGTTTTCCTTCGAGTTGCCAGCCAGGCCCACCTTGCCTGGACCTCTATGATCGCCACAACTCTCCAGGTCTCGGCTCTCAGCATTGGGGGCCCCTGCCACGGTACAAGCGTCTCACTTGGTGTTCCTCCAGTGCCAGTCCGACAGACCATGGAGTCCAACCTTCCCTTTTGACCATTTGCGCTGCCTCTTGCCAGCTGTACCGCGTGGGTTGGTTCCACGGTGGGCCTGTGCCTACTTGTTCAATCCTCTTTGTTGCAGTATTCTTTTTGCATCAAGTTTGGGTACGTTTCCCACTTCCTCATCCAGAGGGACCTGAATGGGGGATGAGGTGAGTGGGGACGCCAAAGGAGTAAATAGATACCACGTTCTCCCAGGACCATCGCCACCGGTCCCATGCACGATTTCTCTCCCCATGAGATCCACCCGCTGAGTACCACCGCTAGGGGGAATATCTGGTAGCAGCCTCGCCTCCCTGGGCCCATGAGCAGGTGCTTCCCCCATGGAAGCAGTGACAATAGCCTGGGATTCGTCACACCATATATGAAGCTGCTCAATACTGCAGCTCTTCCAGCCTTGGAAGACTTACTTGTGAGGAAGAAGGTGGTGAATAAACTTAATTTTCCACACCATTGATTGTATTTTTTCCAGACAAGCAGCAGCTAACTGTTCTTTGCAATGTTTGATCCAAAATACCAAGCAGACCTTATTACTAACTCCAGAGCAAGCTAGCTCCTGGGTCCCATTGTGGCTTTCTTCCAGGGAAGGCAGGAAGGGGTGGTGCGCGAGCCAAGGTGGATGTTTGCAGATATTCTGAAGACTAGAATGGTTCTTTCCGCAGACCTCATCTAATGAGGAGGCTGCACTTGCGGCACATTCACTCCCAGGAAACGTACTAAGGTCACACGCTCATGGTCCATGGTTGCATCCGAGACCCTTTTAGGATCTTCCTTCCCTCTCACACCCACCTACAATCTATAATCTCATAGCCCAAAGCTGGGTTCTGTAGAACCTTGGTACTGACCGTGCAGAGTGGATTGCCCTTTGGCAGCTGGCTTTCAGGGTGCTGGAAGCCCTGTTCCATGAAAGCGGTGTCTCACCTTCAGTTCGTATTACTCCTAACCTAGTCTCTGCCACACTGATATTAAGGCTAGGTCCAGCAATACAGCAGGAAGTGCAAAAACAAGCAAACCATCACCAAACCCAGAGGAGCACTCTTTTGCAGCCCCCATCTAGGATGGATCTGTTCTCTCCATTGGGGGCTCATTTGAGGGAGCAGGTAGACGGCTCCTAATTTATTGAATTTTTGTTCTTTCTTCAGAGGAGAGCCCCTTGTCCTATGGGACCAGGTTTGAGACACCCACCCAATACCAGAACAATGCAATCCAATGCCAAGTAATGTATTCATTGCATGGTATACTCAACAAATGTTCAGCTTTACATATCCAGTTGCTGCCATCATATTCTAAGTGCATGTCAGGAGGCAGGTTTGTGTCTTGGTGCCTGTCCTCACAGACCACAAACTGCCATCATATGCTAAGTGCGTGTCAGGAGGCAGGTTTATGTCTTGGTGCCAGTCCTCCCAGACCACAAACTAAACCTCTTTGGGTGGAAATGATTTACTTTCATCCCCAAAGAAACAAAAAGGTGGGAAGATAATTGAGCCAAAACCTAACCCTGGCTGCTAAAAAGCAAAGAATTACTCCATGTCAGCAAATTATAATGTTGTACAGTATACAGTGTTCTTGTGTTACGGTGAATCCAGGGAATGTGTCCCTTTCCCCCAGGGGGGAGCCACCCTCTGTGAAACTGGGGTGGGCCCGCTATGTAAATGCCAACTTAGGGGTTTGGGCATGCAGATCACACTGGGAGGGACCTTTAGGGGAAAAGGTTTCCAATCTCTTAAGATTCTAAGATCTCCTTTAAACCGATTACCCCAGTGTTCTGGGCATATATGAGAATAGAGGGAAATGTTGACTTAATAGGTTCTTTGCCCATGGTTGGTGTGAATGCTGACCCCTCCTGGAAGCTGAAATGCTAGGGCCAATCGGATATAAGGAATCCTACACTTACCTGGAGTGAGGAAAGAGCTGACGTGATTCAACTAGCTGGAGGAAGGACGCGCCAAGTGGAGGTCTCTGCTGCCTGAACGTGCAACCACAGCCTGTACGTGGTGGGCAGAGAGCCCGTGCAACACTGTAACACTGCCGAGCCCAGGAACAGCAGAGGAGCAAGGCTCCTGGCTCTCAATCAGAGAGCCACCCCTACACCGACAAGGTGTAAGACCGGCGTGCCTGGGAACAGGCACCTACTAGCGGCAGAACCGAACCAGCATCCCGAGAAGGTGGAGACCGCCGCTGACTGAAGGACTATCCCTCCCAGGAGAGAAGACCGCAGAACAGCAGGTATGCAGTGTGCAAGCCAAAGGGGGAGGGGGCGGTTGAAGTTCAGAATCTCATAACGCGGAGGCCTGACTGGTCCAGTGAAGACACCCGCTTCAGACCTAAAAAGGGGGAGTAATATCCCTCATGACTAAAGGGTCCCCTAGAAAACTGAGCACAAGAGAAATACCGCCAGGGGAGAGCCAGAAGAGTATTCACCAGAAGTGCGTGTGAGTCAGACCGAGCCGAGAAAATGACCCCAGAGAAGCCAGTTTGCCCTCAAGAAATAGTTGAAATAGAAAGGCCCAAATCGACCAAATAATCAAAGCCATTAAAAAAAGCCAAAGACCTTTAATCGGCGCTGGGGAACATAATCTAAAGGTCCAGAGAAGACAACGAGAAATTCCCCCAAAGGTGGTGAACTATGAGGGAAGATCTAAAGGGGCTACCAAAATGACCCTCAATGTTACAAAACCTACTAAAACAAGGGGGAAGTACACTTGTAAAAGTTGTCAGGAGTGCATGGAAGGGCCCAGCAATCCAACCTGTTCGTTTGAAGCAAACAACATTTGAGAATGTCATGATTATGGTCTACAAGATTCTGAAAGGAAGATCTCGGTTGTTTTATTGTGGATTATAAAGACACTGAAGGGAAACCAGACAAGAGGAGTCATTTCAGCTTTGTACAGGACTTTTTAGATTTGTGTTGGAACTGAGACGAGAGGTTTGAGAAAGCAAAGGGTATCTCACGTACTAGTCCCTGGGGATCTCTCTCTCAGGAGGCCAGGGCACAGCCATCGCCTTTGGACCCAGACCCTGGAAGACCAGTGCAGGAGGATCACTTGGGTGAGGGGTCTTCGGAGAATGGGGGTGGAGGGGGAGGCGACCAATGGTGAGATGCAGTATTCCCCCCCTTTCCATTACCAATGACCGCTCCTATTTCATAGGATTCTCCGATGTCTCAACTCCCCCCTCTGCCCCTTCTCTACACAAACACTGGGCCGAGAGAGAGGGCGACAGAGTAACAAGGATAAGCCTTAAATATCTCATTGGACATGTCCCGCTAATTGGGTCAGGCACTTTACTTTAATCACATACATCTGATACCCATCAGCTCTCCCTATACGCATAAAATGTGGAACATAGAAACACACTCTGAGCAAGGTCGAACATGAGAAGCAGCAGAACATCTGGGGTGAAGGTGAACCTACTGGAGCAGAGCGACGGATAGAGGGACGAGAACCCAAGGGTAAAGGAACCCAGGAGTTCCCTGCAGGAGGTCATTGCCTCCAAAGAACCATAAGCGTTACATGGAGATGGCCAAATCCCAGACAAGAACGCATTGTGTTTCAAAGACTCCTGCGAAAGGAAGTAGCCCACTCGAAAGTCTCTGCGAAAGGTGAAATGCTTTTGTTATAAAGCAATGAAGTGAGTGAACTTTTAAAAGTGTGATGATCAAGATTGACCCCGGCAAAAGAGGAACTGAAAAGTGAATATTGACCTCTTCTGCTTAAGATATTGAACTACCAAGAAACACTGGGTCAAATAACACGAGTGCAAGCTGAAGGGAAAGTCGAAGTGGTCCTGCGTAGGTTTATAGTAAAAGCCTTGCACGTTCGAAAGTCTTAGACATCAAGAAAAGATCAGAGCCTGACTGAGGGAGACCGGAAGTTTGACAAGTTAGGGGAAGGGAACCCCTAAAGAATGTGAATTAAGCTTGAGGAAGGGAACTCCTACAAGTGTTGTGATTGAGGGATCTGAGCCCGACAGAGGGAGACCTGCATGAACTTTTGGTTGAACTCTGAACCCTTTTGTTGAACTGTGAAATAACTTTTGAAACGCAGGAAAAGTTACTTTAATGTGGAAGGCCAGTCAGGCACGATCCACGTTTTGAACTGCTTTGTTTTCAGAACCTGAGCCAGAGTGTGTCATCCTGTCTACGGGGACCGCCTTACACCGTGCTGTCCAACGTGTGGATGAGAGCTCACTCAGCTCTTTTGATTCTTTAATTCTAACACTGATTTTTCTTTGCATACGCATTCCCCTTTACACACCTTTTGTATAAGAGATGGGGCAGGCATTAGGTTGTATTAGTATAGGCCATTTTGATTTGACAGAAACTGACTTGGGCTGTGTTTTCATTATTATTTGATTGTAGAGACTACTACTACCATTTTAGCTACAGGGCAAAGTAGGAGTTTTTCCAAACCCCGTGAATTGAATAAAGGTTTTACAAATTGTACCTTTTTGTATCATTGTCATTCATACTTGTGACCCCCATGCCACATGTAAATGATTCTGTACTAAGGGATATCAAAGGCAAATACGTGAACTGCAGCCATGAGTACAAATAAAAACACAAAGAGTGTAAAAGAATTTAAGGAAGACATGCCAATTCAGTCAATGATTGTCCCCTAAAATAATCGATTTTAGGACCTATAAAACCGTTGTAAGGAATCAGGAGCAAGACTCTGACACATGGGGCATCGCAATGGCTGCTATAGACTTTTAATAAAGAAAACAGAGGGTGGGAGAAAGACCTATCTATCTCTATAGCCACGAGGGATTTCACTGCCCCAACGAAACGAACATATGTCAATGTCCGTATGTCCAAAAGTAACTAGATCTCTGTTCTGTGTCCAAAGTCTTAACCAGACCTTTACATGCTAAACTCAGAAAGTGTAAAGGGACAGTCTTTCAACTGGCCATATACAGTGTTTTCCAAAGTTCTAAGGTGAAAAAGTAAACAGAGTTCCACAATCCTCAAGGGGGTATGGGGTCCCCATCTCAAGAGTTTCTCAGGCTCTTTAAAGTTCACAATCACAGATCTCCTTAAGATGTGCAGTTTTCCAATGCAGGGCGTATGGCTCCCTTCCCCTGGATTCCACATAGTCAAGGGGTTCTCTTCCTCTCCTTAGCTTCCATAAATTATTCAACTTTCCAGTTCAGGGCATGTGGTTCCCTTACCCTGGATTTCACACACCTAAAGAGGTTCTTTTCCTCTTCTTTACTTTCACAGTTTATTCACAATTGGGTACAACCTCTGAGAGTCTCGTGGCGGTGCCAGTTGGAGCTCTTCTGCTCCCCGCTACAGCTGGCTTCTTCATCGCTTTGCGACCCGCGTCGAGTATAGTGGTTCTCCATCTTCCTTGGTGTGTTGTGGTTTTAAATGTCCCGGTACTTATCGGATCCATCCAGCCACTAGAGTGCATCTCTATTTCTGCAACTTCAGCATTCTGTTTTGCTCTTGTGCTGTTCCACATCCCAATCCTTTTGCAAAAAGTATAGGAAAGAGCCCTACTGTCAGTGTAAAGAAACTAAACAAGCTACAAATAATTCAAAACAATGCTATCAGAACCACCCATCCCTAAAAATGACCACATCTCCTCCGCCAGACGCAACCTCCATTTGTTGCCGGTCAGAGATCGTATCAAATTCAAAACCCTCTTACTAACACACAAATGCCTATCCAACAAGGCTCCAATTTACCTAGCAAGACAAATATCAAAAACCCTGTCTAACAGACCTACCCGTTCAACTTACGCATGCCATATTGCCATCCCCAGGTTTAGACGTCAAAAAGAGGATGGTTCCAGCTTCCTGGTGCTTGCGGCCAAACACTGGAACTCTGTCTTTAGCCTTGAGACCAGACCATCCTTCACCAAAGAGCATAACCAACCTAAGGTCTGATACAATACAAGCAACTAGGAGCTGAAACTTTTTGTTTGATTTACATTTTCTCCCAGCATGTGACTTTGCATCAAATTCCCTTTAAGAATATGGCTTTTATGACCCCGGAGTGAGGCAGAAACGGGCGGTAATGGGCCACCAGCCCGAGCAAATGTAGGCCTATTCTAATGCTGTGGGCCATTACTGACCATGTCCAATACCTCCCTCCCCCCACCAGCCAGGATTGTGAAAATTATTTGCATCGCAGGGTTTATTCAGGGTTCAAATGTTTTGTTTTCATGCCTCAGGAGATTGGCTGCCTGTCTCCCGAGGAAAGGGGAAAGAAAAAGAAAAAGATGGACCGCGGCCATATGGAAAAGGGACTATACCCCTTTTCCATGTCTGTGGCAGCGGTCGGGAGACGGAAAGAGCACCGGGAACGGAGCACAAAGCTCTGCTCCAGCAGGTAAGTATGGGAGGTGGGGCAAGGGTAATTGGAGGATTTTAGGGATGGGGAGGCAATAGGGAGAGGTTTCCTGTTGCCTCTCCACATTAAATTAAATCAACAGCGCCATCTGGGAAAGGACATCGGGTGGGTGGAAGCAGAGGGCTGAGAATTTCTATTCGTGCCTGCTGTTCCAGCCTCCTGATTGGCTGATGGCTCTTCCCCGGATACAAATATAGTTTGTTTGATCTGGTTTGGGGAAGTTCTATTCATTTTTTTTAAACACTACCTTTTCACTGATAATGCAAACATCACACTTCATCAAATCACATCTTTAAGGTATAATTCTCACCAGCATACTCTGCGATAGTGAGGATCTACAGTTGAATCTTTAAATGTCATCTTTGAGAGTTGTTTGCGCTGTTTGTGACATTGTGTTGGGGTTTATTGGACATTTAACAGTTTCTAAGTCATTATCCTGACTGTTGATGGCAGCACCAGAAAGAGGCTGTTTTTGAAATGTAGGCCACTGCCATACCACCCTTCCCGCCCGCCTCACCCCTCCTGCCCCCCCGACACACACACACATGCAAACGCACTTACCTGCTGGTCCCAACACCTGCAACTTCCCTTTTCTGACCCGACTTTGTGGCCAAATGTTGGGCAAGATTGTGTGCAATATCCTATGGAAGACTACAACAACCTTGGGCTCCTGGCAGTAGGAACCCAAACTTTGGTATAAATCTGTACTACACAGGTTGGTAGTGTGGCTGAGGGTCCAGGCTTATCTCAAGAGGGGTCTATGTGAGCAGTAGGGTTGTAACACAGAGTTTCACAGTGACGGGTATTCAAATAAACACTTGCACTCAAGGTTTCTTGATTAAACAATTATTAATTTAACAGTCGGTTATACAAGCCTTCTTCAGAAGGGAGCAACACATGTGACAATTATAATATACTTCAAAAACACACTCTGTTACTCTAAATAAGATGATACCCATTGAGGATGGCACACAGATACTTCCTACACCGAAGGTGACTTAAATAGCTAGGACACTGTGGACATTGATTTCTCACTGTTATATTTAGAGCAATACTGAGTTTGGTGCAAAGGTTAGATTGGGGAATAAAAACAAAGGTTAACAAATAATTAATGAACAGTAAGTACTTTTAAAACCTTCCAATGTCAAGTAATTGTAACCCTTTCCCGGGGGAAAGGTGAAGGCACAGAGTCAGAGGTAAGAAGAGTCTCTCCGGGAGCCAGGACAGCCAATGTTAGTTGAGCAAAGTCTAGGGGAGCTGAAGATCTTCTTTGTAGGTAAGTAAACTTCTTGCACAATGTTTTTAGAGAAGCTTGTAGAAATAAGATTCACTTGAAGGGCCGCAAGCTGGGAGTCTTGAGGGGCAAAGCTTCAAGCAATGCTACAATGGCAACCAAGACACGTCTGAACTGAGAGCAAATAAGGCTACACAACAAGAGGTAAGTCCTCTTAGGTTTACACTACCTTTGGTTAGAAGAAATGGGTCCAGCTGGCTTCTGTTCCTGTACAGCTCTGCAGGTCCTGGTGTTCCTGGGCCTCAGACATGGGGACAAGAGGGACGACGTCTGTTGACTCCTGCACTGCAATGGGAAGGTCAGTGGCAGCAATGGGCAAACTTCAATTCAGTGGCACTTCGCGGTTTCAGCTCCTCACGCCTACAGCAAATGGCAACACTGCGGTTCTCGGATACCACTTCAGACTTTCCTCGCATCTGGGTTCCAGCACTCTTTTGAGATGGCTCAGTCTTGGTCAGTCCTGCCTCAGGGAAGTCCGGAGGATCTTCCTGGCGCTCGGGTCTGACTTAACAGCGATCCACTCGGTTTGGTGTTCCTCTCCCTGGCACTTCGGTTCCAGCAACAGTGGAAGTACTACCAGCTCTGAGAGGATGTCTAAACGAGTTCACTTTGGGGTTTATTGGTCCCACCAACCCAAGGAGAGAAGTCCTTGCAGGGCTTCTCTAGTCGAAACGAATTTGAAGCTTCAGCACAGCAGCAGGGCTTCACCGGACAAACCAACGGTCCAGGAGTTGCAGCAGGCGTCTCTTCCAAGTTCTTCTTCGGATTCCTTCGTCCAGTGGTCGACTCTAAAGCCTCGCCTTTTATGCAGGTTTCTTCCATTCGTTCCAGCCTAGTCGTCAATCACACAGCAGGGTAGCTGCCTCCAAGGAAAGCCAGCTGGCCAATCACCTGTTGGGTGCATTCCTGTAACCAAGGGGATTAAGCACATGGAGTTTCGGGCACCTCCCTCACTTCCTGCCCCTGCCAGAGATACTGGTGCCAGAGGCGGGCTTCACTCGTGAATCCCGCCAAAGACAAAATGAACAAAGGCACCAAAACTGGTTAGGCGCGCAGAGTCATTCTCAAGAAGGACCTTTCCAACAAGAAATGGCGGAAAAAGAAGACGAGGGCCATTTTGACATAATGTGCACCCATGGCTGCCTTACTGCAGCTGCGAACGCAGCCCGCGGTAAAAACACAAAATGGTAGTAAAAAGTAAACCACTGCCACCAGCCATTCATTGTAGAAAGGATAACATAAAACATTTTTTACATGAGAATCTAGACAAAGGGGATACTACGTAACCCCTCCAGCATCCTATGGTAAGATAGTGTGTGCTGGGTCTAGAAAGTTACAAAATGGAAGCAAAGTCAATTTCACTTCACTGCTCTTGTAAACAGTAGTTTCACCAAGAGAAGGTATTTAAACCTTTGGGAAATCTAAGAGACTTCCCTGTGCCACTGCACTGAAGGTGCAGTGTGTCACAATGTAAAGATGATGCCTATGGAGTTTGTCAGACTCCAAAGTCAAAAGAAACACATAGTTCAAATCTCAGAAAAATACATGAGAGAGTGGGGAAAAAGGTGTCGATCTCTCCGGGTTAGAAATTAAAAGTCCTAAAGTCCAACACAAGAACTGGGGTAGAAGGGAATGAGCACATTTCTGATAATTCTTCATAACACCGACTTTGTTCGGCCTCCAACAGCCAGAATTATGGCAATATAGGGAGGATTGAACCCCCCAAATCTCCCTAGGCGCTGCTCCCCATCAGCCCCCGCCTTTTTCAATTGTTGGGGGAGGGGGGTAAAATGCCCCCCTGAACCTCACTTTGCTTCCCTGCATCATCCCTTTGCTGCTACTATGCTAGAAACATAGACCACCACCCAACCACCCCTCCCCGACACACAGCCATGCAAACACACTTACTGGTCCCAGTGCCCGCAACTTCCCTCTTCTGGTCTGGCCGTGCCTGTCGGGCCCCCGCATGCCCTCACATGTGCGGCGTGGCTTGATGGGCAGGCACGCTGTCTTTTTTACCCCCTATCAATAGATGGCAGGCAAAAGGCTGGATACCTTTTTAACTTTACGAAATCCCACGTTTAAGCTGTCCTTCCTCATTGTCCTACTCCGCTTATAGCGTAGTAAACAAAACTAAAGAAAAATGCAAATTAAGCTAGGTTGACCACCATTAGTTGGATCAAGGGAATAAGGGTAATAGCGGTGCAAAAGTACAACATCCTTGTGTACCTCCATAGTGTTTCGGGGCATTACAGGGATTCTTTTATAATACAGCTGAGTATGAAACTGGGATTGTATGTGGTTTTTTTCTTTCCTCCTTCTTGACCATTGTTTCACCATATGTTTTCTGCCTGGTGCGAAGTGTAATATTCAATACTTTGAATTATCTCGTAGTGAAATTGGCATTACTTTTTTCATGAGTTAAAGGAGGACTACAGTGATCCAATTTTCCTAGATCAACATATATTTTGATACTTTCTTTTTTAGTTTGTTCAGCATTTTATGAATGCTGTCTTTGTTGTAGATCTTTCTGCCATGTACGTGTAAAAGGTTAACCTTAGCAGCACTCTATCAGCCTATCCAATGGGTCCCAGTTCTATGCAGCAAGTTGTTTTGATGCACTGTTGCAAGAGTCTGGTTTACCACTTAACTATAAACTAACTCATTGATGCAACCTTCTTGAGGCATTCTCGATTGATGTGTGGCGTTGGTCATTGAACCTTTTGTTTGGGAAATTTAGTATCTGATGAAACCATTGCATTTTGCAGTGTAACTGCACGAGGGTTCCACAGGGATGTCTCCTGTTCTCAGACTAATGGCTCCTGAGGGAGATGATTAAGGCAACTGATGGTGCAGAGAATGGCAGTCCTACAGCCTTCATGCTCCCAGTGCACTTTGCCTCAATATCAAATAAGCCACATCTTTAGAATTGTTATTAAATACCCCTAGATCTGACTTTCCATTATAATTGAAGGTAAGGGCCATGCAAACCTACCTGCTGCAGACATTGGGCAAACTCGCCCGGTATGGAAATAACGGTGGCGGTAAACCCACCGCCACCGTTGTTTCCATGCTGGGCGATCACAACTCCTGCAGGCGGGAAGTGATGTTCCCGCCAGGTCTGACCTGGCGGGTTGAACACCTCCCGCCTGCAGGCGGACGAGGAAACACCGGCACCATCACAAGATGGTGCCGGTGTTTCCATGATCCCCATCGGGTCCCATGGGACTCAATGGGAATGGGGATTTACACCATTCCGCCTCCGTGACTCCCGGGACACCGGGGCAGTAATGCCACGGTAATTCCGGGAGTCACGGAGGCGGTTTGGTAATACGAGTCCGGCGGTAACCAGGAGGCTTTACCGCCTCGGTTAACGCTGGACTCGTAAAGAGGCCCATTGTCTTAATTATTGTAACTGACTTTGTTCATGTGCATGGTCACGATATTTCGCCAATGAGGTTTTTGCTCTAAGAGTATAACTTCTATAGTCAGCTATAGGATATGGCCTGCCTTGCAAGATTACAAGTCAAGGCTTGCGTTAGGGAGATGTTTCCACAGCACTCTAGTGAGGAATGTGGGAACAACTATCCTAAGGGTAAACCGGTTTCCAACTATAAGATGGAGCAAAATCACCCTCTGGGGTAGCAATGGCAGAGCAGTATTGGCTTTTCCAAGGGGAGGGCAGAAGGATGACCAGTAGTTCCACTTAGACCCAATAGAGTACTCATGAAAAATATATTAGATTGGTATCCTGATAAATATATACACTTTATTGCACTATTAAATATTAAGTACCCAGAAGTGCAAATAAATACTAGAAGTATTTTTAGCAAGAACACAACATAACACAGCGAAAACAGTGTATTTATAAAACCAGTAAAGTGCCTTCGGACCCACTTTTCCCACTCCCAAGCCATTCTCATAACTAAATCCTGTGGTCAATTCTACACTTTGTAGTTTCTCGGGAAAGGGGAGAAAAAGGGATCGCTAGGCACGGCTGAAGTGCTTACACATAGTCACATGAATTTGCAACGCCGTTACACGACTGAATTGAACAGGTGTTCCTTGCAACCTTTTAAACACGACAAATAAACCTAAAAGAGAAAATGTTAAAACAGGTACTATATGGTTAGTGCAAGAACTGTTAGTTCAACTAGCAGATTCGTGAACCCGTTGAAATGTGCTTACTGTAAGCAAGCTAGAGTACTTCCAGGAACAGGACAAGTAGTGTGGAAGGAAGATAGGCACGGCAGGCTGAGTATGGCGAGGCGTGTGTATGGTGGTGGCCTGAAAAGACATTCCTGAGAGAAGTGTGAGGAGCTGAAAGTGGGTTACCCAATTGAAAAGGGGAGCTAGCGGCATAAAGGGACCCATCAGGAAGTTGATGGGATGAATCAGCGGAGGATGCACAGCTGAGGGCGAAAGGAGGCTCTAGACATTCCCACAGTAGAGGAGGGGGGGAGGAAGGGGCCTTGGAGTTCTGGGGTGTTGATCCCACATGATGCAAGCAGGAGCAAAGGGCCCTGATGGGCTGAGAGACTGCAACGCAGAAACAGTGGACGGGGGGGGAGAGGGATGGGGACGGGGGATCAAGTATGATTGATAAAACCATTTCATACATATAATTTATCTGATAGTGAAAGGATTAAAATAACGAGAAACCAGGACCTGGAGGGACACCCAAAAAACCCAGTAAAAATGGGATACAATGTACTCATCCTGAATTGGTGGCCTCAGTTCAGAGCTAGATGAAATGAGATTCACAACGGAAACATTTGTGATGAAGAGTCTGTGGTGTTCACTAGTAAATCACTGGTACCTTCTGAAGCAAGGTTTTTGACAAAGAACCCCAGGGACCCACTGGGATCAAGGAACATTCAACTCCAGATAAGTAACTATTTTCGCTACTTTCAGAAGATTGTAAATATTTTGTCCCTATAATCAATGGGACAAATCCCATAGCCAAACTGTGGTTATGGGATAATGTCAGGCAAGTACCAGTTCTACCCCACCAGTGCAGCCAGAGAAGCATCCAAACCGAGGGAACACCAGAGGGGACCCCCAAGAAGAGCTCCAGCTTGCAGGTTCGTGACCTCAGCCGTCTGAGAGGGATGAAAGCAAAGCAGGACTTCAGTAAAGCAAGTCCGTGATGAAACGTGTTGGAGGACTGCCAAATACCACTACTCCTAGACCAAGGGGATCTTGATGAAGATTTTGAGGAATAGAACAGGACCCGGGTAGAAGTACTCACAGTGCCAGTCACTGTGGTTTCAGCCCAGGAACAGTAGGAAGACCTTGTAAGTATGCTACAGGTCTGAAGAAGTGTTTTGCTACCTTAAATCGGAAGACTGCACACCAGGCAGAAGCAGAGACAGAGAAGACCCCAGGAAATGGAGCAGCCTGACAAAGGGTTTGGATCAGCTCAAGGAGGCAGCCAGTTAGCGAAAAACAGTTCCACAAAGGGAGCGGGAGTTGGAGTGGACCCAAGACGAAGCTGAGGTGAATTACAAGTGAGCCACCATTCATCCAGGCCACAGAGCTTCCCCCGTCTCAGGGCGCCTGGTTGTGCATCTGCAGCACATTAGTACTCAGGTTGACCTGGAAATTATCCTTTCCCTCCATTGATTGCTGTGGGATCCCCGGTCTTTTTCCTTATTTTTTAACCTTGTCCTGATTTTTGGAAATCAGTATAACTTCTGCTTTACTTCCCTTGCCTGTTTTTCTCATTCTTATGGAGTAACTGACTAGTTCCTAAGGCTATCAGTGCTGAGAGACTTGTTGCTTTTGGAATTCTTGTATTTTTACAATTGCACACATCACCTTACAGTTAAGTGCAGTTAGGATACTTTGGATCCGTATAACTTTGCACCTAATGGTGTTTTGCTTATTTTGACAGTGTGCCTACAAGAATCTAGTGGCAGCTATGTGATTTGTACTGTTTTTGTGAGATTTTTCTCCTCACTTTTGCTTTTATTGCAAGTGGCTACTAAAGGTGGCTAGCACCCTAAAATGGCTGCACCACGCGATTTCTGCTTGTGCTTTAGCCATCTTGTCCTTTTGCCTTCATCCTGCCTTCTCAGGAAATGCCAAATGGGTAACCCCTTTCCTGGTAAAAGCTGCTACTTTCTCAGGCTTTGTGCGTGTGAGCCAGAGGAGGGGGCTTGACTGTCGGGTACCAGTCCACATCGTCTTGCACCCGAAAGTCTGTTGCTGGATGGATGTGATGACCAGTGGCTGTCCAGGATTTGATAACCTTGGACTGTTAGAATGTTGAAGATCCTTGCCTTTGGCGTGCTTGCACCCAGCCTGAATTGTGGATCGATGGAGAGCTCCTGCAGCTATTCGACAGATAATCGTTGGAACCAAGACTTGTACGAGGAAAATCAGCCCACTAACCACCGGAGGACGACTCCTGCAGTTGACAGTGATCTTCTCCAGTTATTGGCCTGGTAAAGCCCAGCTCCTATGCCTGATCGCCGAAGACGCTCATTGGTGCTTGGACCCTTGGACCGGTGTGAACAATCAGTCTTGATTCCTGGATCCACATCTTGGAATGCTTTTAGAAGTGTACATGGACCACCAGTTCCCTTTTGGGCTACCTCGTTTCAGTGGAAGCTGTGCTGGGGGTGCTTCTGTGTTCGCTGCTGGAAGTTTGCCTGTTGCCGCCTGACCATGGTGACCTGCACTGGAATCCGCTCTTTGCAATCCTGTGAAGTGTCCTGAAGGGTCTGCACCTTTTCTTCATTTGGGAGATAGTCTTCATGAAGCTGACCAGAACAGTTTGAGAACCACAACCAACTCAAGACCTGAAAAGTGACCCCTGCACCTGTGACCTCTGGGCTTCCCTCACCCAAACCAAGAACCGAAGATTGTGCCCCCAGCAAATTCCAGAAAACCTGCAGTATCTCCTGGAACAATCTGAGTCAGGGACATAAGTGAACGTAAGTAAGTGAACATACCTCTTTCTGATTTCCACCCCCCCTCACCCGCTGCCCTGTCTCCTATAAGGTAACATTGGGCATAGTCGTTGTACCCAACTCCCTCCTGCCTGATCTTTGGTCGTCGAACCTGGGCTTAGAATCCTTTCTTAGGACTTACCTTGGGAATAGAATAGAGAGGGGTACCTACCTGATTTGAAGTAAATGCTTACCTTACTTTAAACAAACTTTCAGAGCATCACCACAGCCCAATTCATCAGTTCTGAAATCGCTTCCCTGAAGAAACCATAGTCTGGATTTTGTGACTTTTGGGCACTAGGCACCATATGTCTTGGGCCTGGATTAATAAGATGGAGGGAACTGGGTTTGCGCTTCTATAACTATTCTGACTCTTTTTCCTGCATCTGGTTTCTCACCTGTTGAACACTGGTTTATAATACTTATGCATTTCTATTTCGAAGGTTGAATGTGTGTGTATATATTATAACGTTCGAGGATTGCATTACTCGCCTGTGATTCATTTTTGCTTTGTGTTTTCCTAAATGCCCAATACATAATTGTTTTTTTATATACTGACTGACTAACTTGAATTATGGATTCTATTTTATGTGGACGTGGACTCCTTGTAGCCCTAGACCACTCTTACTTTTCCTGAGACTTAGCCTTGGCTGTTCATCCACACTACCTTGATTGGGTTTTGGCTAACCTCTGTGTTTTCCCTGTTTGTCAAAAATAGGGTGGCCTCCTAAAATCCCCCCAGGGGACGGATTTTAGAAATCCATTTTAACAGTAGCATGCCCCTCTTAAAATACTCTTGAATTTTGACTTTCTCCAGTTCCCTTTTCGTTGCCTGCATCCACATTGCTTTGTCTCCATCTTTTAGTCTTCTGTGCTCTCTCATTCTTTGTTTCACACAATACGAGCTTTACCTTATTACCCACTCTATGCATATCCTCCAACTTCAACTTCATTTCCTCTTCCTATACCTGTGTCCCAGCTATTGCCATTCAGCCTTCTCTCTACCTCTTTCTCTCCATCACACTGTATCTTTCTTCCTCTCCCTTTATAATTTCCTTTCTGTAGTTACTCCATTCTGTTTTTCCTCCCACCACTCAATCACCTTCTTTTCTTTTTCTCTGTTCCTGTTAGGGCTTTCAAGGATTTGGATTCGGAGATGGGGGATTCCAGATGTCCTTTGGAATTGGAGCTTTTCCTTTTGGGATTTTTGCCACAGCCTTTAATATCAATGATGGGCGGCCACCTCCAGGTAATGGTAAGGCATGTGTTATTTTGGGAAGGTCCCTGGAGTGCATATGCTTGCTTTGCTGTTATGATGAGGTGTAAGCAGCGGTCATGATGAGGTGTAAGTAGTCAGTAACTTGCTTTATCTGCATGCCTCGAGCCGTGTGTGTCTGTGTGTGTGTCTGTGTCCCCGTCTGTGTCCCCGTCCGTCTGTGTCTGTGTCCACGTCCGTCAGTTGCTAATTTTCTGGCTTTTGTGGTGTGCAAGAGATGCCAATGTAGTAGAATTTGGAAGTAATCTATTGCCTCTCCCTTAGTTGGATCTGAGTGTTGGATGAGGGAGTGGCGCTGGATATCTGTGCGTACCCTCCTGATTTTTACTCTGGTTATGTATGGGACGAGTTTTGTCTTCAGGCTGAATTTTTGTTTCATAGAGAAAGCCCTTATTCATGACTTCTGCTTGACAGTGCCTGATATGAATGTATGTTGGATTGGATCCGGTTGACCTGTTTCTGGTTGTGGGATTTATTTCTGTTTGCTCATGAAGTGTCTCATGTCAAAGGTGCTAACTCTGTCCTGCTTTGCTTTTCAGCTGTCCCGGGAACACCTCAATATGTGGATGAACAATTCCTATCCCGTCTCTTCTTGTTCGTGGCATTGGTGATCATGTTCTGGCTGCTGATTGCATAGCTGGCATCTCTATCCAGCTCTCACTGGAGAGAGCAGACTTTTCCCAGGTCGGCATTGAACTATGAGCTGACTGATATCATAAACATCCCTATGTCCCTTGTCTCCTCTGAACCCTCATTCAACATGTTCGGGCTGATGCCATAATTTATCCTGGTATCCAGGCTTTTGGCAGAGGCAGCAACACAGCCACAAATTTCACTGGCCAGAGCTTCAAGATCGTAAAATGGACTAGGGGAGAGCCGAGCACAACTGAGACCATTGGGCTGATAACAATGGGCAAAATGTCACCCCAGCACAAACACGTGATAACTTTGTGGATGAAAGGCCTGCTCACCCAGCATTCATGTTGGATTTGATTCTGGAATAAGAAACCGAGTAGTGCGTCGGATGCCTAAGTAGACCCCTACTTGGAACGGATCTAGAATCTGAGCGTGTACGCATTTGTCATGTTTGGAATGCACAATGATCTGGTACTTACTCTAAGAGATCGGGTGACTCGGACTGAATCAAATACTTGGGTACAGAAACCACCATTCGCAAAGCAAAGACCTTTAAGAGCTGCTGGAAAGTTTGTCCAACAGAGGAGCAGTAGCGTTTTTCTTTCAGGGAGCTGGAGAGGGAGACCATCTTTGCACAGCAACCAAATGGAATCAAAGACTGCACGGGGAAACTGGCCAGCTCAGCAACAAATGGGAATCGAAATACCTAAACGGGCAGTACTCTAGCCAAGCTCATGTTGGCAGAGACTGGGAATTGCTTGAAGCCATGCCTTTTAGCAGTGACCCGACATGGGCAATTATACGGTTGAGGCCATGCCTTTTAGCAATGATCTGACATGGGCAATTATACAACTAGTTCTTGGTGGGCAGGGGTACCCTATCCTGGGAAGCTAGAAAGCCCTGCTCTGCCTCGGAAAGATCTGCAGGAGGATAAGTAGCGGGACAGCTCCATTCTAGTTGCCTATTTGTAGTGGTATATTCACTGCTGCATTTGCGTATAAATGAAATCCATTTCAGTACAGATCACTCATTGCCTGTAGGACAGAAATCTGTGTGCGAGACACTGCTTAGTCCCTCTCATAAACTACTTGTCATTTTCGTAGCAGAAACCTGGTGAGAGAAAAAATATGTATATTAAACTTTATTCAGCAAAGGAACTGCACAAACGGGTTGTTGATATTTGGGACATTTCCACAAGTGCAAGCAAGAGGCCTGTTAGGATGTTGTCTTAAGTGTAGCATTACATAATTGTGTTAAACCCCTTTTCTGGCTCTAAAGGAATGATGCTTGCTGTCTCATGTCACAGCTTGTGATGTTATGAAATTTGGTCTTGTTCTGGGTTCAGTAAAAAGAATTATGAGGGTGGAATTGGAATAGCAGTCTGAAGCAGGATGGTCTGGAATGAGGTGCTATAAACTGATGACTCTAGGTGCCCACCGTTCCTGAAGGTTGTGCTCTTTTAGTTTCTCCAGGGAAGAGGCGATTTGTGGGCTGTCTTCTGTACCCTGACCTGGTGGAGGAAGGCTTTGCCCCATCAAGACCAGCTTCCCTCAGCCAGAGGTATTGCAATCAATCGCAAGATGTGAATGGGCATAGATTAGGTGACACATGTATCTGACCTTGCTACGAGGTTAAGACACTGCACTAACGAACAAACCGAATTTTATTAAAAGGTCCAAGCTACTAGGTAGTGTATGCATCCTCTGGGCTCAGCCATTCAGCAGAATGCACCTTTAGAAATGTTGGTTCTATAGCTATGGTGGATGAAGCAAGAGTGCAGGCAGTAGATGACTGTGTAACTGGGATGGTCTGAGTGAGCTCACTGGCTTCAAGTACCAGATTTTGGGAGATTGCATAGCAGATGAAAAATGGCAAAAAGGGCCTAGTGCAGGGGTAGGTCCCTCCAATCGAGAGACTCTATAGGAACATACCTCAAAGCATAACGGCAAAGAATGATTTTGCTGAACAAGTATTGTAGTGCCCCTCATTCAGTTCCGGATTGAATGTGCAAGTACGGTAGCTCTTCTCATTCAGTTTTGAGTGAGCCTGTCTGTCATTCAGCACCCTGCCTAGTGAATGTATGCGATTCATTGTGCACCACCAGTCGCCACTTTTGCCCTGCTTTCTTTTATATATTATGCTGACTTTCATTTACTCCAATGAGGCTGTCCCTTTTTTGGCTAGCTGCCATAACAAATCATTTGTGTGGATTGATTTGTCCCTTTATCCAGTCCCATTTCACCTACTTTCTGACAGTTGCTTCAGTGTATTCTTTGCAAAATACCAATTGAAAATTGCTTGGATCTTTTACCTTGCGGTGCAAGCTGTGCCTCTCTGGCTTTCTATTTATTTTATTTTTTAAGTTCCTTGCCTCAAGCATCCCGTGACCAGAAAATTGGGACCCTTCACACAAGGCCTGACTTCGTTTTCTGGGTGAACAGTACAACCCCTTCTCTCTGCATGTCCCTGGAGCAGATGGGGACTACCATATTTGCTGTGTTAACACTGGGCTTGGTAGGCCTGTGCGTTTCTTTCTAGCTCTAATCTGGTCGGGTGGAAAAAAAAAATCTTCTTACACATGAGAAATACTTTTCTGGCATCTCACAATTTTAGCTACTGTTTGAACTGTTTAATTGCCAAGTGTTTTCAGATTTGAAAATTAACTACAATAAAAACAAATATTTTCAAAAAATGGTTTGTTCCTTTTCTTCCTTCCTCCCACGCTAGCGGTAAGCAGGATGCTTGCAGAATCTTGCCAGCACATGGTATATGTACGAGCGTTGCTTGGCAGAAATGGGGCCTTCAGGGGGCGGGGTGTGAAGGATGGGAACGTGGTCATCTGTAGTGAAATAACTTAGCTTTGCCACATGTCTACGTTAAGCACAGCCACACTAAGGCCCTCATACTGCTGTTAGCACACGTTTGGTCTGGTTCTGGCACTCAGTTCCTAGTTTGGCTGATGAGAGTGCTTTGTTCATGGTTAGTGAGATGCTAGCCTTCTGTGCAGAGGACTGTACCGCAAGTCAGTGCTTGGTGCTATGTGCCAGATGTGGAGTGGTGCTGCAAATCTATGGCCCACAGTTCTGAGTACTACCATTCATTGCTTGATGTCAGCACGCAATGCCTGGTGTTGCATAGTGTTGGTGCACAGTTTGCTTAGGTTTGATGGATGGTGTGCTAATGTCAGTCCCACTGCCTCATATCTGTTATTGGAATCCATTACCTGATATGTTGTATGAATGCACTGAGTCAATGTTGTACTTAATGCCGTCACTCTGGCACCCTGGTGGGGCACATCGTTTTCTGGTGTGTCCAATGCTGCCACTCAGTGCTGAATGTCTGGTGCTGCCCTCTGCAGCTCTATTTTTAATAGAGGCAAGAGAGAGACTGCAACAGAGAATGAGAAAGATGGCTACCTGGCACAGTGAACCCTATCAGCCAACCTGGACTGTTTGGGATTGGGGAGTGCTGGTGTGGACCCATACATGGAGGTGAAAACGTAAGGGTGTTGAAGGAGGGCACACAGGTGGCATGATTTTGGCTATAGACCTTTATTTAGGAAAATGGAAAAGAGGTCCTTCGCTATCCCTAACCTCTAAAGGGGGTTTCCATGCCTCAAAACGAATACTAAAAGGGTCTATCAGAATGTCTGTCAAAGTATAAACCACTGTCCTGTGTCAAAAACCTCCTTCTATCCCGCACACTATAAAACTAAAGAGTAAACTAACACAAAGTTACTTCTTTAAAGAGAGTTGCTCCTTTCCCCTGTTTCTGGGTTGTCGTTTAACCAAAATGTTCCTTCAAACATAAACACCAAGGAGAATGACTCCCTTCCCCTGATTTGCATGTTTCAAACATTCTTTACACAATGTTTTTTTGCATGAGACTGGCTCCCTTCTGGTGTGATTCTGCACAAGTTCCAATAAAACCAGGGGGAATGACTCCTTTCCCCTGGTGTCACCAACTTGACTTGTATATATTTCAGGACCAAGAGAATGCCTCCCTTTTCTTGGTCTGCTCCTGACACGCAAAGCCAGGGGGAATGAGTCCCTTCCACTGATGTGTCTCTAACATTAACATTAAGGAGTCTGTCAAGCAGTCTAGACCTGTCCTCAATAAATGGTCTTAGTTGTAACGTAGGTTACACTGACTTGCAACAGGCCATATGGTGTAATATCTGACTAATAGTAGAGGATAGGAGGTACTGTTTTTAAGTACTCTGGTTAAGAGGTGATTTAGATGTTCGTAGCCAAAACTGTATTACCAGGCTATACGGTCTCTACTAGATTAGGAAATTACCCATTTTGGAATATAAAAGGCAACGGGGAAGAGAAACGAGAGCTCCCATAAAAAGAGAGGTGCAAGAAATCTCAATAAATGAATACGCTCCAGTCGATATTCTCATTCAATCCCTCCGGGTAACTTTTTGTTAAGAAAATCATTTTTTGTTCTTGTACACTTAATGTGTGCTTATCATGACTCGAGGTATTAGTCTGTCCAATTTTCAGAATGACTGTCCACTTAAGTTCTTCTGCCTTGTGTCCAAGGCTATTAAAGTGGCCCACTAAAGGGGCGTTTAAGGTCTTATTCCTTATACAGCTTTTATGTTCTCCTATCCTTACTTTGACCTTTCTTTCTGTTTTGCCAATATATAGCCTATTGCAAGGACACCAGATGGCGTACACCACCATCGTAGAGTTACAATTAGTTAAAGTTCTTTGCTCCCATTTTTTGTCTACACCTAGATCAATCTCTGGTTCTACTGGTTTGAGCACATCAAGTGCACTGTCCACACGGGCTATGGCCTGTGGGTCTCGGGAGACCCCAACTCTCGGTTAGGGTCGCTTGTGCACTGTGTTGCAAAGTTATGTTGTTTCTAGTGGTAAGTTCTTTTAGATTTTTACTTCTCCTGGAGGCACATTTGGGTGTCAATAAGGGACATTCTCCTTTTTCTAGAACATGCCAGTTTTGCCTCACGATCTTAGTGATTTCATTAGACAATGGACTATATGGATCTTGTCATCATTATCTTTCTTCTGCTTATATTCCAATAAGGCATCTCTATAATTGTTGGATGCTCTCTTGTAAGCTGTTTTAACAATTTTTTTTGGGTAACCTCTGTGCAATAGATTACATGTCAAATCATCGGCTTCACTCACAAAATCACCTTTTGTACTACTATTTCTCTTCATGCGTAGAAATTGACCAAATGGTAAATTTTGTCTTGTATGCTTTGGGTGAAAACTTGAGAACAATAGCAAGTAGTTTTTGTCGCTATCTTTATGAAAGGGCCTGACTTGAAGTACCGATTGCTCTTTGTTTACATAGTCAAGTCCAAAAAATTGATTGAATCATTGCTCACAGTTTTAGTGAACTTCAAAAAGGGATTTTGTGCGTTCAGCCATAGTAAAAAGGAGTCAAAGTTTGACATGTCACCTGACCAAATCAGTAAAATATCTATAAATCGTTTCCACAATTTGATGTACTTTCTGTACGGAGTCAGATCTGTCATGATAACATGTATCTCAATAGTTTCCACATATAGATTTGCCAAAGTAGGTGCTACTGCAGAACCCATCGCGGTGCCATGTATTTGCTTATAAAATTCTCCATTAAAAGCAAAGTAATTTTCACATAGAACCATCTCTGTGCACCAGATAATGAATGAATTAGGTGTTTTACCTGTGTTTCTCAGGGTTAACAATTTCTCTTCTATCACAGGTGTTTCCATTTGAGGGATTTTGTTATACAAAGAGACCACGTCTAGGGTTACCAGTAGATCCATAGTATTTATTTTCATTCCTTCCACCAGTCTGATTACCTCAGTAGTATTTTGTATATAGGATGCCATTTGTTTAACGTAAGGACTTGGGAAACGATCTGCAAATTTAGATAAAGTCTCTAAAAGTGAGCCGCAGCCAGACACAATTGGTCTACCAGAGGGATTAACAAGAGTTTTATGTATTTTGGGTAGAGTGTAGAAATTTGGAATGGAGGCATCAAGTAATCTGCTTCCTGTTTGGAAATCCAGTTCCTTTCTGCTGCTTTTGTGACTTTGCAGTTAATCAATGATTGTAATCTTTTGGTAGGGTCTGTAGTCAGGAGTTCATAACAGGAGGTGTCACTCAATTGTCGTTCGCACTCTTCGATGTAGTCCTGTCTATTGAGGATGACTATGGCTCCTCCTTTATCGGCTTTTTCAATTACTATATTTTGGTTAGATTTCAAAGTTTGTATAGCTTCTCTTTCAGCTTTGCTGATATTTTGGAATTTCCGCAGACTATTCCTATTTTCCAAACATTTGAGATCACTCAAAACTCTCCTCTCGAATACTATAGATTTAGGAGTGTGGACAGTAGCTGGAGGGTTAAAGTCTGATGGGCGTCTTAGTCCTGTTTAATTTATTTCACCAACGTAAGTGTTTGTGGAAAAAAATTGTCGTATTTGAATTTTTCTGAATAGTATCTCTAAATCAGTTCTATTCTTGAATGGATCATAGCGGGTAGTGGGAACGAAGCTAAATCCTTTTTCTAGGATATGTTTCTCAGTTTTGTTTGGTGAGTAGTTGGATAAATTAACTAGTAAAGTGTCTTGCTTCTCAGACGTCGTGGTTCGAAGTCCCAATTCGATTGGTCCTGATCTAAAAAAGCAGAGTTAGATCTTGAATTCGCTCTACCTCTCGCTCTTTGGGATCTTTGCGGTTGTCCACGTCTCATTCCGTTATGTCTTCTACCTCTTTGTGAGCCTCTATTCTTGGAGTAATTATCCTCACAATCGTCAAAGTTATCGTCGCTGGCACCGTGGGACCTGTAAGATGTATTTCCAAATCTGACTTTCCGTCCTCTTGCTTGGATTTGATCTTGCGGTTGACTTGGTTTGTAATTCTCTTGCACATAGATAAAGGCTTTCTCATGGGAGAAGTTAGTTAAATCTTTTTTCATTCTTCTCACTCTATCTCTGGTAGTGTACTCTTTAAAGTCATCTATTTCTTTGTTGATTTCTTCAAGCCTTTCTTATAGATATCTATTGATACCAATTATTTAATTTCATCCTCCAGTGCCAACAGCTTGGCTGCAAATTTGTCTGTCATTTCCTTGGTGGTCCAATCTCTACCGCATTTGTTTGCAATATAACTCCACTGCTGTACAAATTGTTTGTTGTCTAGGAATAATCTCGGTTCATTGCAAACTACTAAACCTTGCCGTAGAGTCCCATTCCTGAGGTATTCAATCATGATCACACCATGCAATTCTGTTCTGATAAACCTTTTCTTCAATTGGGCTGATTCAGCCCAGTTGCTTACATTATTAATAGTAGTGTTGCCATTGTCTGGATCTAGAGCAGTGGCTCGTGCCAGTAGTTCTAATACATATTTATCATCGTAACTTTTCACTTTATCTGCGGCCATGGTGGGGTTTATTTCAAGTTAGGCTATTGGGAGGGCCTGAGTTCTTTAGGTATGCTACAATATATAGGTGAGGAAACAAAAAACAAAAAGAATTCCCACGACCGATGGCCTTACTAGAAGCTATAGACAACTGGGGGGAAAACAGGTATGTATAAAGACACCTAAGGAGCCCCCCGTGTTTTTTGTTTAAGGAATGTTTTTAGGTACCTACACGAGTGGTGTTGAATGTATATCAAAATACTAGTAACACCTGTTCATTATCAGGCTAATATACCAACATTAATGGGCGCTTCTCTGTCTTCTATGGCTTCTGTAGAAGACTATTCCGGGCTGCTCTGCGCAATCTACATATTTTGAGTCAACTAATGCAGTTATGTGGTCGGTTGTGTCTGAACAAGCATTCTCAAAAGCATTTACCAACAGGTCCATCTGTTCCCATGCCCCCTCTATGCCAGCCAACCCTCCTACAAAGCAGTTCCATATGGTAATGTCTAAATGTGACATGGCCGAGAGTGCACGCCACTATTGACACTAGGATAAAGTTAAAGGGTTTTATTGACACAAAAGTAAAACATGAGACTTTTGCATAGAAATTGGTTCAGGTTGGCTGTAACATAAAGGTTCTTGGGGGGGAAAAATCCTTGAAAGCAGAATTATTTATCAAGGCAAGCAACAAGCAAGGCATACTGTCTAGATCTGCGTCCCTATTTCTTATGGGGACCACAACGCCTTGCTGCCTTTCGCTGGATTTAAGGCTTCCCTCCCTTTGCCAAGTGTCTCAAAAGTCCTCCCCTTAACTGGGGCTCTCATTTTCTCTCACTTATTCCCATCTTCCTGGTCCAAGGCATTGTCCCCCCTCTGTTAAACATCCTCTTTCCCCCCCCACCCCCTCTGTTAAACATCCTCTTTCCCTTCACCTAAGAATTCACCTACGCTGGGATTCATCTGTTACACATCCCCTGTTCACGGGATCAAAGTGTCTCTCTCAATACTTTTTCACACACCACCTTTTTGAGTCCAGGATCTCTTTCTTCTGGTCTCAAGGGACTCTACTCCCCCCTCACTGGTACACACCCCCTTCTGGGCTCACAGGGCACTCCTCCCCTACACTGCATCACAACCTTCTTTCAATGAAGTTTGTCCTCCCACGTATTCCTCATCTTTGATTTATCCATATCTGCCTGCAACTTGCTTCGGAAATATTTTTTCATAGGGACGAGCGTCGTGCGGCGTCGAGTCATGGTCTTCGACGGCCTCCGTAGTGTCCCTCGCCATAACATTGATGCTGGTATATGAAGAACGCGCAGTGACTGTTATTCAGTTTGTTTTTTCCGGATGCTGTGTCCTTCAGAGCTATCGCCTCACTGAAATTTTGATTGCGTTTTCACTTCAAATCAAGTCAATTCGATATGTCCTTGACACCGAGGATGGGGTTTACGCGGTGTGTGGACTATGGGGCATATGTCCACCGCAGACCCACACCGTGTCTGTCTGTAGTGTTTGGAGATGGGCCACAAGGCGGACGACGGTGGCTCGTGCCAATCCATGACAGTCAAGGCCCTGTGGAAAGGAAGCAGAAACTTGAAGCAGGTAAGCCCTCTTCCCAAATCCCCTTCCATTACCCCCGAGGGATGTATCTCCCGAGAAGAAGCATCCTAAACACTAGAGACGCTTGAAATTGCGATCACGAGGCTCGTCGTCTTCTCACAAAAGAAGTAAGAAGCAAGGTCACAGGTCCTCGTCGACTTCATCCTCCAATCAGATAGTGTCTTTGGCTACAAAATCTGACTCCTTACGGAATGGGTAGATTTCAATTAAAAAATGCTTGACATTTTTCAGAGAGGGCTCCAGTGATTGCCCCTTTCAAGGAGTCAGGAAAATCGAACCACCCCTCCGCATCTCTGAGGACCATTAGGGAGTCTCATGTGTCTCCTTCGCACGCCCCTAAGAGCCGGGAAGAGAGGCTCCTTGACACAAGTCGAAGGAGTCTTCGTTGACGCATAGGAAAAAACATCTTCCTCCTCAAAGCCTTCATCTCTGGTCTCAAAACCTTGGCATTGAAGTTATTGAAGCCGTCGAGTATGTCGCCTGAACCATTGAGGCACATGATCAATTGAAACCATTGAAGCATTCAAAGCTGTCGGCTCATTAATCGACGGCTTCTGTGAAGTCGTCGAGACACTCTGCTCCTTCAACACCATCTGGGCATTCTGTGCCTTCAAAGACTTTAAAACCTGTAATTGACTTGACTTTACTAAGCCTTACGCACCCTTACCTCGAACAGCTTTCTTCAGGTCAATGGGTTCCATCTTCCAGGAAGATGAGGAGGAAGACCAAGCTCCATTTGGGTGTGAGTTTGGAACACCCAATGTCCCAGAAGAGCTTATATTTCCAGAATCTATAATGCAAAATCTGGTAGAGACACTAAAAGAGACCAGCAGTTGGGAGAAATCGCCAGTGACTTTTGGAACGCAGAGGTGGCTGGATATTCTGATCCTTCCTATAGGTCAGTAATAAGTAAAGTTGCTGAGTATTTAGGATGGTCAAAACCCACTGCAATTGTGGAAACGGATGACCTTATTGATATTTTAGATCGTGGTCCAATAAAGGAAGCTTTGTTACCTTTTCATGCTGCTTTAAGGGTGAGGGTAATGGACAATTTTCTGAAGCCATATTCCATACCCCCTGTAAATAAACTGTTCACTAAAGTACTTGAACTGCTTCAGTAGATCCTTCCTCAGCAGGCACACAACACCATAGAGTCTGGTGGTTCAGGCAGCAACAGTATCCTCGAAGTCTGCGGCTTACCCTTCAACTCCTGCTGACCAGGATCATAGGAAGGTTGACTGGTTGGATATTGGATAAGAGAATCATTAGTGCAGGAAGCATGACACTGAAATCGACCAATGCTACAAGTGCCTTGGCGAAGTACACACAAACTCTTTGGAGATTACCAACCATTGCAGCAGACCATATACCAGAGGGAGAAGAAGCGGATAGGTTTTTAAACCTAATCCAAGATGGGAAGGATGCCATGAGGTACGACTTACAGTCTAGTCTGCATACTGTGGATTCAGTAATTAGATCTATGGCTGACAGTACTGTGCTAAAATCATGGCTCAGAGTCAAGTTTTTTGGTGTTTGTCCAAACACGTTTGCTGGACATGCCCTTTGATGGTACTTACTTTTTGTCGCAAAGGCTGACAACAGCTTGTAGAACCTGCAGGCTTCAATGGCAAAAGCTAAATCTTTAGGGGTGGCAATCCGACAACAAGGGCCACCCGTAAGTCAAGGGTGAAGAGGACACCCTTTTTGTTTTTATTCTTCCATCTCTAGACAGTTCTCACAAAGAACAGTTATCACAAAGGGGTCAAAGGAGGGCTCCTCGTGTAGCCAGAGGCAGAGGAGGTAGAACTCCCGTGCAACACCTGCTGAATTACCCTGAGCTGCAAGTTGAGCAGCAAAATGACTCTCACCCAGAAGTCTGTGGTAGGAGGCAAACTGTTGCAGCAACTCCAGAGTTGGCAAAGCATAGCTTCAGATACATGGGTGCTACAAAGTTTGCTGACGGTTACTAACTTCCATTTCTAAAGAAACCCCCAAATTTCTTCCTGAAAGCCAGATATACCTTGGTTCCAGATCCGCTCCTCCAACAGGAGATTCTCATCCTGTTGGAGAAAGTTGCAATAAAGCGGGTACCTGCATTGGAGATATCCAAGGTTGGTATTCTCTCTACTTCAAGAAGGACAGAGGAGTGCAACCCATCTTGGACTTCAGATGCTTGAACAAGTTCCTCAGTAAGGACAAGTTGTAAATCTTTTGCAGATCCTTCACGGCCTTCGACTCCAGGATTGGTAGGTGTAATTGGACCTTCAGGATGCTTACTTTCATGTGCCCATCCATCAGAAGCACAAAGTGCCTGAGGTTTGCGGTTGGCAGTTCTCATAACCAGTTTTGGGTTCTGCCGTTTAGGCTCACCTCATCCCCGAGGGTCTCCACCAAGTTTATGGCATTTGGTGGCAGCAAGTCTGAGGGAGGGGATTCACATCTACCCCTACCTCGACGACTGGTTGATCAGAGCTTGCTCTCTGGAACAGCCTCAGAATCGCCTAGCCGCTTCCTCCACGGGCTGAACTTCTCCCTGAACTTCAAGAAGTCCCTCTTGACACTTTCATAGAAGCTTCAATTTATTGGAGCAGTCCTGGATTCAGCACAGGGAAAGGCTTTGCCACCCGAGTTGAGGGCTCAACATCTCTCACAGATGGTCCAAAAATGTCAGAGTGCATACATCGCCCGGCCTTCGACTTCCTAAGGTTGCTCAGCCTCATGGCATCCTGCATTTTTCTGGTGCCAGAAGCCCGTCTGAGAATGAGATCTCTTCAGTGGGCACTCTGATCCCAGTAGTCTCAATTCTCTCTCAGGATAACAGATCTTGTTCAGGTCCCGACAAAGGTTGCCCAGGAACTCCTTTGGTGGGCCTGCCGAGAGAATGTGATGAAAGGAGAACGCTTTAGCAACCATGGCTGGAGATGGACAGTTGTGACAGACGCCTCTGTCACAGGTTGGGAGCACACATGAAAGATATTTCAGTAAGCGGACACTGATCTCAGAGTCCAGACTCCATTTCAAACTTTTTGAAGTTGAGGGCAATCCGACTAGCGCTGAAGGCCTTCCTGCCCTCAATACGGGGGGAAAGTGTCCTGATAGTGGAGAACAACACAGTGCCCATGCACTACCTCAATGAGGGGAGGCGTGGAATTGCTGCCCCTGTGCAGAGAGGCAATGCAGCTCTGGTTTTGGGCACTGAGAGAAGGAATGTCTCTTCTGGCAGTTCATTTAGCCAGAGAAGAAAACACAGCAGCGAATGCTCTGAGCAGGCAGAGTAAGATCTCCCACTAGTGGGAGCTATCTCAGGAAGTCATTCTAGAGATCTTTGCTCTTTGGGGAAACCCTCAGGTGGATTTGTTCAGGACCAGTGTCAACAGGATGCGAGCAGTTCTGGTCCAGGGATTATCCCCAAAGAGGAACACTAGGGGATGCGTTCGTAGTGGACAGGAAGTGTCCTCTACGTGTTTCCTCCTGTCCCCGTCATTCTTCACATAATCTGGAGATTGAGGAAGTTTGGGAAGACCATGATCCTGATTGCTCTGGATTGGGCAAGGAGAAAGTGGTACTCGGGCCTTCTAGAGATGGCCCCTCACGTAACAGCACAACAGCAGGCGAATAGGGGAGGAAAGGACTGTTGCCAGTAATGTACCCATGCCTCAATAGTATGTACTGCAGTTGCAGGTCACTAGCTCAGTGGGTTGAGCGCTCGTTGCTGTGATCTGCGTTTGATCTGCTGGTCACAGGTTTAAATTCCGGCAAGGTATACTTAGGTCAAGTAAAAGAGTACTAGCTTCGATTGGGTAATAATGATATATATACATATGTTCTATGTAAAGGGCTTTGGACAAAAGTGCTATGTAAATAACACTTATTATTATTACGCGCTACATGACACATATAGCTAGTTTAGGGCTAGAGAGTTGAGTTTATACACTGTTCGCTTCACCTTTTAGTGCTGGGGGTCCATATGGGTGAGTGGGGGAGGCCAGGGGTCTGGCATTTGTCTTGGAAGCAGGACAGCGCAGCACAACACAGGTTGGAATCCCCATTTTCTGAAATTAAGGGTGTTATAAAAGAACAATTATATTAGATGGCTGAGACCTTGCTCCTAAACACGCGACTAACAAATCTCAAAGCTCCCAGAAGATACACGTGTTCATCATAACGCTACAGTACTAAACCTCTCTGCCAAACATTGCTTAAACTAGCAAATGTATCGTGTGACGTGCAATAAGGCAATACACTGTTTACTATGGAGGGTCAGACTATGGCCTGCAGGACTTCCATGCAACCTAGGGCGCATCAAGGTTATGCCAGTGGCATTTAGGCACTATACAAATATCACATATGATTGCCTGCTTTTGAAGTTAGAAATGACAAATGAAATAGACAATAAAGAGGTCAGAAGTTGTGTTGTTTGAGGAGTGGGCTTCAGGACATCCACACCTGCTTTACATCTTTTCATTCTGGCTTTTGTAGTATTGTTTTTCCCTCACTATCAGCCCAATACTACAAGTCCCAGAATGCAAAGTCCCAGTAGGTAGAGTAAAGGACAAGTCTAGGACAGTTAATGATCGTTAACATGGACCATCTAAGAGCTCTGCTTATATGTATACCAGAGAGTATAATGTGCATAGCGATGGAAAGCACTCAGGGTAGGTCCCATTCCAGGTGGAGAGCATTTAAGGTGAAGCACCCCAACGACACCCCATCTCGTCCGGTCACTTATCTGCATACGCTGTATAAAGATCAAAGTATTTCAGCAGGATTGTCACACTTAGGTGGCCTCTCCACTGGGTACCTTATAAGCTATTACTGTGTTGTCTGTTCTGAAATGTGGTAACTAGGGCTTGCCACTCACTCCCTGTCCGCTTGCTCTTGTCTGTCTCCCCCCCACCCTCCTATTCCATGGTGCTCTCTATTTCGCCTATCTTCTCTAATTGCTTCTCTATCGACTATCCTGCTCGCCTGACTAAATCTGGTAGGAAGAAGTTTAAAAAGGACATCCTGGTCTCCAACCCAGGCCTCCCTATCACTGACACCTACACCAGTGCCTCCTCAAAGGAAACTCTCACTGACATCCTCTTTTTCATGCCTTCCCCTGACCTATGGACCCTTCATATGGTCTCTGTGCTCTCTCCTTTCTCCTCTTATCCCATTAATGGTGGCACCCACTGGGATGTCCTCTTGGCCTCCTTCAACTCCTCTAAGGCCATCATTAATGTCTACGCAAATGGGACCGTCTTGGTCCAAGGCCCTCAGGCGAACCTCTTTGATAGACGCTTCTCGTGCCTCATCAACTTCCTTTCCTCTCCTGCTCTCCCCCCTCCTCTATCCTCGGCTACCTTGGCTCCACCCTCCCTCCCTGCCCCCTCTTGTGCTCCCTCTTCACCTCCGCAGGGCGTACCTCTGATCTGTATCCCTCCCGGAAGTCCTTCAAGGATGGCAACCTTCTCCACATTGCCACTCTTAACTCTCGCTCTGCAGTCAAACATTCCTCTGACATCTGTCGCCTCCTTGAGGAACTTGACCTTGACGTCCTCGGTCTCACTGAGACATGGTTCACGGCCAGCTCTGTCACCAGCTTTGACACACTCCTACCCGACGGTTACAAGATCCTCTCTGTGCCCAGACCCAACCGCACTGGGGGGATGGCCCTTATCTTCCCTGAGTGGATTCCTGCCACTGTCACTCCTACGCAGACTTACTCCTCTTTTGAATGCCTTGTCTGCCGACTCTCGCTCTCTCCCCTAGGCCATTCCCTTACCGTGGCTACTATCTATCGGCCACCTGGTCAAATTTCCTCCTTCCTCTCCGAGTGGGCGGACCTCTCCTCCTCACTCCTGTCCTCAACCACTCAACTCCTCTTTCTTGGAGACTTCAACATCCACCTGGATGCCTCCTGTCCCCCCTCGGGACTCTTTCGCGACCTCTGCAACTCCCTCTCTCTCTATTCTCCCATCTGAGCCGACTCATTCTGAAGGGCACACTCTTGCTTCCCTGATCTCTTCTGACCTTCCCCTCTCTGTCCCTCTCTCCACTCCTCTCTCCTGGAGTGATCACTTTCTCCTATCCTCCCACCTCATCTTCCCTACCCAACAGGCAAAGCCACCCTCATCACTGCCACCCTCCTTCTTGGTCAACCGACCCATGAAGCGCGTGTCAGTTGAGGCTTTTGCTGCCACCTTCTCGCTCCCCCTCCCCCTTCGGCTGACTCCCACCCTGAAACAGCCCTCTCCACGCTCCACTCTGCTATATCTGATACTCTTGATATCCTTGCCCCTGTCATGAGAATCCGCTTGAAGCCCAAAGCCAAATGTAACTCCTGGAATGACTCGAATCTCGTCACCCTTAAACGCAAGTGCAGGGGGGCAGAGAGGAAATGGCGTGCTTCATGTTCATCCTCTGACAAACTGGCCTGCCGCCTGCTCTAAAGGCAATACCGGCTCTCCGTTCTCACCAAAGAGAGAGCCCTTATCCAAACCCGCATCTCTGCAGCATCTAACAATTCGGCCGAACTCTTTAAAATCTGCAAGGAGCTGGCCAACCCTCCTGCTGTCTCTACTTCTCCTGTCCCCTCCCAGGCCCTCTGCACGGCACTGGCCTCTCACTTCATTTAAAAAACTCAGGACATCCTGTCCTCGCTCTCCTCCTATCACCTCCCCCCCCTCTATTCCCTCCTCTTCCTCTGGCCCCTCTGCAGCCACCCCTCCTCCCTCCTTCTCTGCCTTTCCCCTTTTTTCTGCCGATGAGGTTCCAAGACAAGCCCGATCTATGAAAGTCTTGTCAAAACAGGTCCACCCCTGTTCCTCCAAAACTATCAAGGACCACATCAACTCCTTGGCTCCTGCCCTGGCTGACTTCTGCAATCACTCCTTCACCTCTGGAGTCTTCCCATCCCCCCCTCAAGCACTCCCTTGTGCACCCCCTTCTTAAGAAACCCTCTTCCGACCCCTCCTGCCTGGCTAACTATCGCCCAATCTCTATCACTCCCTTCCTGGGCAAGGTCCTGGAGAAACTGGCCATCTCCCAGCTTAATCTCCATGCCGAATCTGTTGGTAGTCTTCATGACCATCAGTCGGGCTTCAGAGCTGCCAGAAGCACGGAAACCGCTCTCCTGAACATCCGTGAGGACCTGCTCTCGAACCTTGATTCTAACACTCTGTGTGTTCTCATTCTGCTCGATCTCTCTTCTGCCTTTGATACTGTCAACCATACCATCCTGTTCAACCATCTCCATGATAATGTGGGTATCACTGGTCAGGCTCTGGCGTGGCTGACCTCTTTCCTCTCCAATCGACCCTCCCAGGTCCAACTAGGGTCCTTCCTCTCTGACATCTTTTTCTCTACCTGTGGTGTCCCCCAGGGATCTAACCTCTCTCCCTGGCTGTTCAACCAATACCTGGCACTCCTTGCCCACCGCATCGCCGCTCTCTGCCCCAACTTTCAGTGCTATGCAGATGATACCCAGCTCATTTTCAGGCTACCCTCGGCCTCCTCTTCTCCTTCCTTCATCTCTGACGGTCTTTCTGCTGTCCAGGAATGGTGTGCCACAAATGATCTCTGCCTGAATGCCAGTAAGACTGAGATCCTACTCATCGGCACACCCACTCCCTCTTTCCCTACAGCTCTCTGGCAGGCCTCTCTTGGCCCTCTTCCTGCTCCTACCTGCAAGGCAAAAAACCTTGGGGTCATCTTCGACTCCACACTCTTTCTCTCTTCACATTTCTGACGTCTCTAAGAAGTCTCATTACCAGCTACACCTCCTCAGAGGTATCCTTCCTTTCCTCTCCTTCGCCAAGAAGCTCACTGTCTCTAGAGCCCTGGTTCTCTCGAAGCTGGACTACTGTAACGGCCTTTATCTAAATCTGCCTGCCTCTACTCTCGGCCCTTTGCAACTCATCCAGAACAGGACTGCGAGACTTGTCCTTGGCCTCAAGCCCAGGGACCGTATCTCTCCAGGACTGCAATCACTACACTGGCTCCCAATGGCTGCGAGGATTAAATCCAAAACCCTCTGCATTGTCCGCAAGGCCTTCTGGGGCCTTGGGCCAAAATACCTTCAACTCCCTCTTACTAAATATCTTCCTTCTCGAGCTCTTCGCTCATCCGCCTCCAACTCCCTCAGGGTCAGCCGCTTCTCCAAGCAATGAGTTTGGGGCAGATCTCTCTCCTCAGCAGGGGCCTCCCTCTGGAACAGCCTTCCGGCCTCCCTGAAACTTGAGGAGAACCATCTCCGGTTCCGGAAGCACCTCAAAACCTTCCTCTTTGCCTCTGCTTTCTCTCCCCCTCTCCCCTGCTAAAATTACTGAAACTGCACTGAATCTGCAACTGGGCCACTTACCGATCTCGGTCCTTGTCCCAGCCACTCTCCCCTGCCTCCCTGGCAACCCCTGCACTGCGGGACTGTCTCTGTATCCCTATAGCCCCCCTTCCCAGCACTTGTCTGCACTTACCTTGCACTTGCCACCAGCTGGCCCTTAGTATTTATCTTGTTGTTCTACTAACCCTGTACTGCACTTTCCCGTCTCCCTTCCCCCTTGCACTTTTCCCTTCCCCTCTACCCTTGCACTGACACCTGGCCTAGTAGGATCGTTGTGTGTCTCCCCTTGTTCCCCCCCCCCGCCTCGTCACGCTTTGAAACACTTGTGTATAGGTGCGTTATAAATACCATATCATATCATATCTGTCCTCCAATTCGTCTTCCCCCAAAGAGAGGATCTACTCTCGCAGGAGGGAGATTGCATTCTTCACCCAAAAATCCAGACTCTCAACCTTCACACCTGGTCTCTGAAATGGTGAGATACAAGGATTGGGACCTTTCGGAAGACATGATGGAGGTTTTACTTTTGGCTAGAAGACCAGCAACTAAATACCTATATTGCTGCCACTGGAGTACATTTTGCAGCTCGTGCAGGGAAAAGGAATATGATCCTTTCACATGTAAACTTTCCACTGTTCTGTCTTTCTTGCTCCACTTGGCCCATTCTGGGTTACAAGTGGTCACGTGAAGGGCTACCTGGTGGAACCATACATTTTTAAGAGATGAGGGATCGTACTCTAACGTGCCGATTGTAATACAATTTCTTAAGGGTCTAATACATTTGTTCCTGCCTACTCGCTTTATTGTGCCAACATGGGACTTGAACTTGGTATTGAAATGTCTTATGGGAGCTCCATTCAATCCTTTACATCTGTGTCCATTGAGGATGCATACAATAAAGATGGCCTTTTTAGTAGCTATCGCGTCTGCCCGCAGGGTAAGTGAGCTACAAGCCCTGTCTCCCAAACCGCCTTTCAAGTCCTTTTTGAGGGACAAAGTAGTTTGAAGATTTCGATCTTCCTTTTTTCCGAAAGTAGTGCTGGAGCTCCACCTTTCACAACATATAGTATTGCCAACCTTTTATACTCCTCCTCGCCCTTTAAAAAAGGAGAGGCTCCATTGTCTGGACCCTAAAAGGTTACTAAGTTATTAACATTCATGGACCGCAAATGTTCGGCAGGATGACCAGCTTTTCGTTGGATATGCTGGACACAGATTAGGTTTAGCGGTCACAAAACAATTACCAGATTGATTGTCATGTGTATAACAGAATGCTACTCTTTGGCAGGAAAAGATTCACCCAAAGGTTTGAGGGAGCTTTCCACTAGAGCAGTGGCTGCTTCCTCTGCTCTAGAAAGAGAGTGCCAGTGCAGGACATCTGCAGAGCAGCAACATGGTGGTCCCTTCATACTTTCAGTAGATATTACTGCATAGACTCTTTATCAGGAGACACTACATAGGCCGGCAAACGCCATGACTCAACAAAGCTCAGCCCTATGAACAAAAATGTCTGAAGAAAGCTGCAGGCAGACTTGAATATATCAAAGATGAGGAATACGTGGAAGGAACATCCAGTCAAAGGAACGTTACCACTGGGTAAGTAACTTGTTCTTCTGGGTTTCTAGTGGCTCACCTCTTGCTCACTGGAGCACACCCCTCTTCAACAAACTCATCTCTTTAGCTCCCAGGCCCAAAGACTATGTCTGTGGATCTTAGCCTCAGTTTTAAAGCCCTCACCATCCTCCCTATAGACTGATGCAAGCTTTCATATTTATTAATTGGTTTCCTAATGCAATCCCAGGGAAGGCAGCCTTTAAAATGCTTGCCATTATTTTGCATTTCTTTCAGTTTGTTTCCAGTGCAGGAGCTGGTGTTTGTCTGCTGCTGACCCCCTTCCTTGACTCTTAGCTGTTCCCCCTTCCCTTCAAAAAAGTTCTTTTTGTGGGTTACTAGTGTTAAAAAGACCACCATAAGATACAAGAAATTCTCTAGTAAGGTACCACTTTTGACAGGGGTAAGGAAGCATTTCTCTTTAAATGAAGCAGCTGCAGGGGAGGGATAAGGGAGTTCTCCAACATAAGGACTGCTGCTGGATGGGTTGGAATGAGTTAGGCTTTTCTCTTCAAGGATCCACACCTGTTGACTAATGGGTCTCTCTGAAGGTACTAGTGTTTCCCCATAGTGTATCTCTCTCTCTGAATCCCTGGTAGGCATTCTGCAATCCACTCAAGGTTTTATAGTTCAAAACATGTGTCCTGGGAGCTGGAGCCCTGAAGGTCCTGTTTCTTTGGGACCTGGTAGTTCCAAACGTTTCCTTCAAGGGGAATGTTTTGGCCTCTATCACTGTTTCTGTGCAATTCACCTGCATTGTTTAGCATTTTTTTCCTCTGAGTGAGTGTTCCTGTGTGTGCTTGCACACGGCTTACTGTTGTGTCCACTAGGCATTTCTCTTCTTCTCTAGGTTCCCTCTCACTCTGTTGGTTATTACTGGTGTCCTCTAGGCCTTTTTCCTCTATAGGCTGAGCTGAGCCTAGTTGGTTCCCACTGCTTTCTCCACTCACTGCTTGTTTTCGGCCTGTGTTTACTCATCTCCGTTCTGCTGTTGCCTGTTCTTCTGTCCCCCCTTCCCTATTCCCCTCCTGTGCACCTTGTGTGGCGTAGCTCTGTGCAGTTATCCTACTCCTCCTACTAAGACTGGAATGTAAAAGCTCAAAAAGATATCCTGGTCTCCAATCCTGGCCGTCCCGTCACTGACACCTATAGCAGTGTCTCCTCCAGGCAGACTCTTACGACATCCTATTTGTCGTCCCTTCTCCTGACCTATGGACCCTTCTTATGGTCTCACTTCTACTTCCTCTTCTCCCTACCTTCTTATGGTCTCACTTCTGCTTCCTCTTCTCCCATTAATGGTGGCACCAGGTGGGAGGTCCTCCTGGCCTCCTGCCTGTCATCGAAAGTAATTAATGTTCATCTAAATGGCACAGTCATGGTCCAGGGCCCTCAGCCCAATCTCCTTCTATTTGATAGGCACCTCCCTTGCCTCATTAACTTCCTTCCTTCTCCTGTTACTCCTTCTACCACTTCTTTGGCTACTCTGCCACCTCCCTCTTTGGCCTCTCTGACTCCTTTTCCATCTCCTACCTCTCGGGCCCCTCAGCCACCTACGTCCTCCACCTATCTGGCTTCGCTGCCATCTACTGCATCTCTGGCTCTCTTGGCAGCCACCTCCCCTCGGCCCACTTGCCACCTCCAGCCTCCACCCCTCTGGCTTCCTTGCCATCTACCTCCTCGCTGGCTCCTCTGCCTCATTCCACCTCTCTGACTCCTCTGCCACTTCCGATGGGTACTCCTCTCTTGTACCCCTTCCCGGATATTTTTCAAAAGTGGTAATCTGCTCCTCTCCTAGCTACTCTCAACTCTTGCTCTGCTGTCAAAAACTCCTGTGACATCTGCCACCTCCTTGAACTCCTGGACCTGGATGTTCCCGCTCTTACGGAGACATGGTTCAAGGCCAGCTCTGTGTTACGCTCACCTGGCTCCCACAGGGGCGTTGATCGGAACTGGACAGCTGCGGTCTCCATCAATGTGACGCATAGTGCAGAGATGACAGATTGGACTGGCCCGCCTAATTTCGTCTGCTTGATCCGTTGAAGTATTTTCCTGAAAGTGGAGAAAGGGAATTAGCCACCCATGGATTTGAGTGATAACACCCCACTGTTCGTCCCACTAATCACCTCCGATATCTCCTTTCATAGTCTCACCTTATGTTTATAAAAGATAAGCTCTCCATCCTGCGTGGAATGCACGGGTGCGTAGATAACCAGTTACTTCACTGGTCCGAAGGAGTTGGGAGAGTTCCAGACCAATATTGACTATGAGGTCCCTGGCGAGGAACCGTAAGTATATAGTTCGTAAGAGCTCAAAAATGTCTGATATTCACTCTTGTCCGATTCCTTTTATCTTGCAGCTTGACCCAAGAGAAGATTGCCTCGTGGCAGCTGGTAGCGTTCAGGTAAGAGTCTTAAGAGTCTATATTACCCAACACTGTCCGGTAAATGATACCTGTGTTTAATCTGTTGCTTTCCTTCCTTTTACAGGTGCGGCGTGAGAAATTATGACGTCTTGATGAATAATGCCTCCGGCGGTAAAATCAGGTAAGTCTATGGTGGTAAACAGATTGTCTTTGTTTATTCTCTCGGCTCACCTTGCTGTTCATTTGTTCCCCTTAGGTGCCCGAGTTCGGCGAAGATGAGATGGAGACTGCGCCGGACCGTGGAGATGAAAAATGCCTCCGGCAGTAAAATCAGGTAAGTCTATGGTGGTAACAGAGATTGCCTTTGTTTATTCTCTCAGCTCACCTTGCTGTTCTTTTGTCCCCCTTAAGTGCCGGAGTTCGGCAAAGGTGTGATGGAGACTGCGGCGGATCGTAGAGGTGCTGCGAAGGCTGGTGAGAATAGCGCGGCGCTACAGCGGGCGATGCGACGCGCATAGAATTAACGTCTCTTTCCTTGTTTGAAGGCGCAATGGATCCGGAATCGGGTGAGAAATAGAAGTAGTGTTCTTGTTCTAATCTTTCCTCCTCCTTTCTAGGAGCTCCAGACTCGAGGCGGGCGTGGCAGAAGGCTGGAGGCTGACTTGCAGGCATGGTGAGCGTTACGCTGCTGGATGCAGAATAACGCTAAGCGTGTGCTGCTCTTAGGGCATTGTTTAAATAGCCTTCAAAGTAGTCCCAGGTAAGAAGTTCCCCCAAGACCACACCCGAGTAAGAAAATAGTCCCTGAAGTAAAGCAGTTCCCTTCAGGCTTATCGTTAGCTTGGATTCTTAGCAGCATGGTCTGCATGAGGTAAGTGTAAGCATATGAGCCTGGCGCCTATGGCGCCAGGACTGACCCCTTCTATGAGCCTGGTGCCTACGGCACCAGGACTGTACCCATATAGCCCCTAGCCGGGGCTGCTGGGCCTTTACTAAGCATCTGGATACCTGCTCCCGGGACTGATGGGCCTGGTCCGAATGCCCGGGGGTAGGCATCATGACACTCTGTCATGAGTTTTGACACACTCCTCTTCTAGCACAGGCCCAACAGGCCCAGAGGTGGAGTGGTCCTGATCATCCCCACTCAGACCTATTCCTCCTTTGAATGCCTGGTCTTCTGGCTCTCTATTTCTCCCGGACTCACTCTGACCTTGGACACCATCTACAGGGCACCCTCTTCCTCTCTGAATGGGCTGACCTCCCCTCCTCGCTCCTTTCCTCTACCTCCTCATCCTTGGGGATCTCAACATCCACCTGGACTCCCCAGACCCTTCCTCTGGCTCTTCCGCAACCTATTCCTCTCCATTCTACCCTCTGGCCCGACACACTCAGCCGGACCCACCTTGGATGTTCTCCTCTCTTCATAGATTGCTTTCTTTAATCCTCTTACTACTCCTCTCTCCCAAACCGACCACTTCCTTCTTTCCTCTCACTTGAAGCTCCCTGTCCCCTTGGCAAAGCCCCACCCAGCACTGCCACCGTTCTTTGAAGTCATTCGACCTATGAAGCGAGTGTCAGTGGCCGCCTTTTCCTCCACTCTCTCTCCCCCACCTACGGCGGACTCCCACTGTGACACAGATCTTTCAAACCTTCACCTTTCTACCTCTAACACTCTGAACATTATTGCCCCTGTCATGAGGATCCGCCTGAAGCCTGACACCAAGTGTAACTCTTGGTACGACTCTGATCTGGCTGCTCTGAAAGGCAAGTGCAGAGTAGCTAACCGGAAGTGGGGGACATTGGACGCACCCTCTGAGAAACTGACCTGCATCCTGCTCCAAAGGCAATACAGACTTTAGATCTTCTCTAAGAAGTGGGGCCATATTCAATCCTGCCTCTCTGCGGCCTCTAAGAACACGGCCAAACTTTTCAAAATCTGCAAGGCGCTGGCCTAGCCTACTGCAGTATCTACCTGTTCTACACCCACCCCGGCCCTGTGCACAGCTCTGGCTTCTCATTTCACCACTAAAACCCAGGACATCCTGTCCACACTCCCTTCTCCTCTCCCGCCCTCTTCCTCTCTCGGGCCCTCCTTGGTCGCTCCGCCTCCCCTCCTTCTGGCCTCTCTCTCCTGTAACACCTGATGTTTCTAGACAAGTTCAGTCTATGAAAGTCTCAAACAAGCAGGTGAACCCGTTGCTCCTCCAGAACCATTAAAGACAACATTCTCCCTCGCTTCAGCCTTGGCCGATTTCTGTAATCACGCCTTCGCCACTTGTTCCTTCACCTCTCTTCTGAAGCACTCCTTTGTGCACCCTCTACTAAATAAAAGCCATCTGCCGACCCCTCTTTTTCGGCAAACTATTGCCTGATTTCCATCGCCCTTTTCCTGGGCAAACTCATGGAGAAGTTGGCTATCTCCCAGCTAACCCTCCACACTGAATCTGTTGGTTGTCTCCATGACCATCAGTCTGGCTTTAGAGAAGCCAGAGGCATGGAAACTGCTCTCCTGAACACCCGTGAAGACCTGCTCTCTAACCTCGACCCCAGCTCCCCCTCTGGCCTCATTCTCCAGACCTTTCCTCTGCATTTGACAGTCACCCACGCCATTCTGATGAATCGTCTCAGCGAGACCCTTGGCATCACGGATCAGGCCCTGGCGTGGCTGACCTCCTTCCTCTTGGACTCACCCTTGCATGTTCATCTTAGTCTTTTCTCTCCACCACCTCTCTCTCCTCTTGTGGTTTTCCCCATGCCTCTATCCTCTCACCCTGGCTCTTCAATGTCGATCTGTCCCCTTTGGTCGTGATCACTACCTTTTCCTCTAACTTTCAGTGTTAAGGATGACACGCGGCTCTCTTTCAGACTACACTCAGCCTCCTCCTCGCTCATCTGACTGTCTATCCGCTATTCACACATAGTGCGCCTCTAACAGTCTCTGCCTTAATGCTAGTAAGACTGAGATCCTTCTCATTGGGACCCCTGCTCCCGCTTTTCCTCACTCACTCTGGCTGCCCTCCTTGAGCCCTCTCCCCTTACACTCTTGTGTCTTCTCTGTCCTCTTTGGGCTTTTCTGGTTCTGTGCTTTATTGGTTTAAATCAGTTACATGTCTTTATACCGAAATATTTTATAAAGAATGAACATATATTGAATATTTTATAATGACAGTTTTTATAGCGAATGCACTTTCTTTTGTTTTTTGGGGGGTTCCCGCCCAAAGCCTGTTTCCCACCCCTAAAAACACTCCCCAAATCTTTCCCAAAAATATTTAACCCTTTACCCCACCCCTTTACCCTTTACCCCACCCCTAAATGCGTTCCCTATAAACATTTTCGTTATAAAATATTCGCTATAAATTCATTCTTTATAAAAATAATATTCGATATAAAGACTGCATACTGCATACCAATTAAATCTTATCTGGCCGATCGCACCTATCCGGTTTCCTTGGGGGGGTACTGTCTCCTTCATTCCCCTTTCGCACAGGTCCCATAAGGCTCTGTTCTTGAGCCCTTACTTTTCTCACTGTACACTAAACCCCTAGCTGCTTTTATTTCCTCTTTTGGTCTTTCCCACCACTTTTACGTCAATGACACTCCATTCTTTCTATCTTTGTCTTCTTTCTCTTGTCAGATCCATGCTAACATCTCCACCTGCTTGTTGGCCATTGAATCATGGATGGCTGAACATTACTTAGTACTCAATTCCTCTAAGACCGAGGTCCTATTTGTTCTCTTCTCTACTATTTCCCCCTCTTCCTCTTGACTTTCTTTTCCTCCCTCTTTCTTGGCCATCTCTTCTACTGATCGAACTCTTGGGGTTCAGTTTGACTCTTCCCTTTCCTTCTCCTCACATATCTCCTATCTTTCCCGCTCCTGTAGAGTCCACCTCTTTCAATTCTACTAAACTCTTAACCTCTTCTCTGATAGATATTCTCTCAACTCTTAGCCGCACTCCACTGGAATGCACTCCCCTTGGCCCTGCGCTCCCTTTCTTCTACTCACTGTTTAGGTCTCCTCTTAAAGATCACTTCCTTTCCTCGTGTTAATTCTGACTGCTTCTCCATATTGATTTGGTGTACTGTTTTCTTTTTTTATTGTACATCGCTTTGGTGTGAAGCGCTATTTCTAAATACAAATAAAATGCAGATCTTTGCCCAGGCTCTGGCTCGGATGGCTACAGCACCATCAGAGTCCACTGCGCTGGGATATGCCGGCAGAGATACAGAGAAATTACGTGACCATATGCCATGGGATTCGGCTGCATTGAAGATGGACAAAAACCCTTCTGACGGCCACACCTCTGTCTTCGAACGTCTGTCCTCAGACCGCAACATTACCCTCAGCAGCGCTGACCGCTGGTGATGCCGAAGTTCCTTGGGCGTATGCTCTGCTCCCTAGGTGTGCATTCATGTCCCAAATGCAGGACATTTATGATGAGGACGGGGCCCCCATTCCCTCTGGATTGGAATTCCTACATCCCAGGGAAGTTAGGGACTGCCAAAGTAATTCTATGGAGAGGAAGGTGATTTGCTAGATCTTGCTACTGATTTTCTGTCAGAACTCACCTGAGGACTGTGAGGAAGGCATGGTATCAACAGTAAAACAGACACAAGTGATCACAGTTCAAGAGTGTTTATTGAACTTCGATTGGGTTTGAAAACACCTATCCAATCCTAAAGCTATGACCATCAAATAATAATAACGAAGTCCTAGTGTGGTCTTGTCAAAATAAAAGGGCCTATACTAAATAACCTATTGCCAATCCTTACCTCTAAATATAAAATAGTGTGGGAAACCATGTTATGCAAAAGTAAGTGTTAAAGAAAGGATATGTCAAGATATTCAAGCCTTTGGCCTCCCTTCCCTGTGTTTTCAGCACGGTACAAGGCGGCACACTCGAGCTTAGCACAGTCTCTGGCTTCTCTAGCACTAGAGTGCAGTTCAAAACTTCCACATCACGGCCTTCTGTGCCAAAGTCTCTTTGCCATTCAAAGTCTCTTCTTCCAGAGGCCTGATGCAACAAACAATGATGTTCCTTTCTCTTTTGTATTTCACAGTTCACGATTTTCTTAGGTGATTTACTATTCACCTCTGATCCCCCTCCCCTGGGCTCAGATCCACTTTAACACAATACTCTGTATTTTCTTGTTTTTGTATTTCTGGGGTGATTCACAGTTCACCCCGGAACCCCCTCCGCCAGGCTCAGATCTGCTGACACAAAATCTTTAATCAATCTCCCTCTGCCGGGATCGGACCAATTTATCTATTGTAACACAAAACTTGCTTTAACCCAAAGCTTTTAAATTGATCTCTCTCTGCTAGACTCTGTCTCTGGCTTCTCTAGCACTAGAGTGCAGTTCAAAACTTCCACATCACGGCCTTCCGTGCCAAAGTCTCTTTGCCATTCAAAGTCTCTTCTTCCAGAGGGCCTGATGCAACAAACAATGAAGTTCCTTTCCCTTTTGTATTTCACAGTTCACGATTTTCTTAGGTGATTTACTATTCACCTCTGATCCCCCTACACTGGGCTCAGATCCACTTTAACACAATACTCTGTATTTTCTTGTTTTTGTATTTCTGGGGTGATTCACAGTTCACCCCGGAACCCCCTCCGCCAGGCTCAGATCTGCTGACACAAAATCTTTAATCAATCTCCCTCTGCCGGGATCGGACCAATTTATCTATTGTAACACAAAACTTTTAAATTGATCTCTCTCTGCTAGATTCGGACCAACTTTATCTGCTTTGTTATAAACTTTCTTTACTGTATCAACATCGAATACTTTCGATTGTACACAGGATTTTGCTTGACCCGTTGCAGGACCACTACGATTCACAATCCTTTGCCACTTTTTCACTTTCATCAACTCTCAGCTGGATACCTTACAGAGACCTTCGATTGAGCACACATGCAGTGCCGGACCACTCTGTCAAAGGTATCGTATCATGGTTTCAAAGTTTCTGTAGTTCAACTTCACTCATGATGGTTATCACACGAGTTTCATAAAATGTTCTTTCCAGTGCTCGCCATGCAATGTTGACGCTTGCAACCTTGGCTTCGACACAGACTGGTCTTTCATCGGTCACCCCAACTCACCGGCTATGTTGATTTCACTGGCACAGCTTTGTTGTTAGAGCCAAGGACAGTACCACGGCAGCTGGCGATTCTCCCTGTCTTGATTATCGACACGGAGGGCCCCGGGTACCTCCGACACACAATGCAGGATTCCTCAGCCTGGTTTCCTGGTCTTATGCTTTCTATTCTCGAGGCTTCTTGAAAGTAATGGTTCCTTGTTGAAAAGGTCAAGGGAACTTCCCTCCTTGCAATCCCCTTCTGTTTTGCCATTTTTCTCCTCTTGTTAAACTGCCATCTTGAAACTGCTGTTTCCTTGTTTGCTTCACCTTGCTCAAAGTGTGCTCTGGTGCTCCACCTTTTATCCGTGTGGGGAAGTATAATGGAAGTCAGGTGTGTGTGATGGTCAGTAATTGCCTGACCTTGCCTGACTATTGTATTGGGACACGTCGGGTTTGTGGCTTGGGTGCTAGTCCGTTTTCTCTCATAGAGGGCTATCTGTGAGAAAGTGTTTGTGTTGTAAAAGGGGGGGGGGTCGAACTCCTAAATATCCTACCTGGTAGGATGGGCTAAAGGTGTAACAGGGAAAGGGATACCGTGTCTCACCATCCGGCATCCCACTCCTCAAAGATCCCTCACCCAGGTTATTCTCCTGCACTTGTCCAGCCCCAGGAACTGGATCCTAAAGCGATGGCAGTGTCCCGGCCACCTGGATGACAGTTCCTTGGGGACTAGCTGATGAGACCCTTTTTAGTTTCTCACAGGACTCGTTGGGGCCACCTGGGTTGCTGGTAATCCTGGCCGCTCCGTGGCATCCACTTGGTTGCCGCGGATCGTTGTGCATTGCTGCACACATGATGGCGTTTCCTCTTCCGGTTCCCCGTACAGAGACGCCAGTATTTATTACTGCCAAAGAATGGGGTAAATGCACCGTATTGTGTGCCCCCTTGTTGTTTTCCTCTTGAACCTTTCTTCTTGTTCATGCTGCCTCCTCTTCCTGAAGCCTTGTCCAGTGTTCTCCTTCCCACCTGCAGCACCTGCCCCTTGTTGCTTTCCTGCTGCCCTTAACTCCAGTCTTCCATTGCCTCCTGTCTTTCGTCCTCCTTGCTTCAGGACTCTTGCCTGTTGGGCCCTGCATCCTGTATCGCCTTGAGGTTTTTTTTCCCATTTGGGTTTTCCCTCTGATGTTGGTCCCTGTCTTCTGGGATACCTACCTGGTCGGTGTTCTACTGCCAGGGGGTGGCTTCGGTGGACGGATGACCGCTATTCAGCAAAAAGAAAACCAAAGCCCCTGAGACACTTCACATCTTTCTTCAGGACACAATTGGTCTGGGCACCTCGCCAGAACTGACATACTCTTTGCCCCTACTTCGGATAAGCCTCAAGTGGCTTTTCGCATCTGATAGCTAAATTCTTTGTTGACAACTAGGGGTTATTGGCCCCCACTCGACCCAAGCCAACTGACATTCTAGAGAAGGACCCGAAGAAAGAGACCCTACTTCCATTCAACAAGGCAGTAGAAGCACCATTCCTTGAACTGTGCAACAAGCCAGCCGCAGTTCTAAATGTTGCATCAGATCTAGCCAAAAAGCACAGAGCAACATCTTCGGACCACTGTTACTGTCCACCCACGCATCAAACAAACTCGGTCTAGCAACCTTAGTAAAATACGGGAGGTAGAACAAGGATGACTAAGACAGTCTGTTATGTGTTCTGATTCACTTAGCAATTTCAAAACGACAGCGTGTGGAGAAATATTTGGCGTTTTCAATTCGGGTGGAGTTCTTCATTCCACAATAACGTCCTCGGTGTACACTATCAGCAATTGTGAAAACTAACTTGTCTAGAATGGTAAGCCTGCTACCCCAAACCTTTTTGAGATATCAGCTTAGCAGACTCGTGTGCTGTTATGTTCGTTTGTTGTTGGAGACTGATGTTTCAAAGTCTATCATAGTGAACAATTGTGTTGAGTCACAAGGAAGGCGTTCAAAACCTCATGTAGCTCAGAATCCTGCGATGTCTTGTATTTAACTAGTGTAACTAATCTACACAGTCACCTTTCATTGAGTTGAGTGTGCACGAGACACTTTGCGATCAGTGGAAGATCTAGATTTGCACTTTTTCATCAACAAACTCTGTTTTTGCACCGTCAATTTTCAATAACTGAATTGTACGAAGCTAGAAAAGACAAATGCTTATTTTTAACACTATGTGGTAATAAATAAAAGATGTAATTTTTGATAATATAGAGATAAGACTGACTTATTTATCTTGCCAGTTGTGGAAGACGAATCTCCCCCTCAAACAGGGCTGTCGCCCACACACGTTTTGTTGTTTGCTAGTAAAGGTTTAAGAACCTGTTGTGGGTCAGTTCCCTCGGGCCGCTTGTGGTTGTTGTTTGTTCACCCACGCATCACCTCAAAGCTTAGTTATCCAGGCCGCCAATGGCGAACCTGAAAACATCTTTTCCCAGTTTGCCCCTGGATAGGGAGAGCAAGAGGTTGGATGACTGAAGAAGAACATTTATTGGCTCAGCAAGCCTTTGGCTGAGATGTATCAATGCCCTCTGCTCCCTAGCCAAATTTTCACTTGGACTTGGGGCCGTTATTTCAGAGGCAGTGTTGATGGACTTCTAGAATCTGGCCTGGTGGACAGATTTTAGGAGGACACCATAGTTATGGTGAACAGGGAGCTCTGACAAATTAGCCAAACCCCAATCAAGATAGCAATGTAGAGCAGTCAAGGCTTAGTCTCAGGCGACCCTGGGTGGGGTGTCATGGGTCCTCAATGGGTTCACACAGAATAGCACACAATAATTCAATTTAGACAGTCAGTTATACAGTTCTTTGTTTTAGGCCTTTAGAACACATTGGAAAATCAAACTAGCCAGTAGTACTATCACATGACACTCTATAATACAAATATATACAATCACCAGTATGTTCAATTAATATACTTCATCAAATAACTCAACCAAACAATGCAGATAAATAATGCAGATGCATTAAACCAATCAACAGTATCCTAACTTTATAATTCCAAACCCTTAGATGCTTGGGACCTTGTGTCCAAAGGTCACATTGTCCAACACAATGTTTCTCACAGGTAAGTATTCTCTTTACAAAGGATGCAATGTGCTTGTGATGGCAATTCGTTTTCAAATTTAGTTTCAAACTAATTAGAACTTGTACAACAATTTACCAGAATAAAGGGACATGTTCTCCCTTCTTCCAGACCCAAGGCGGATCCAGGGGCAGGATAACCCGACCCAGGTTCGGCGACCAAAGGTGAGTGGAATTGAGATATGAGACAACGGGACTTGTTCCTAATGTTATTCTATGAAGTACAGAGGGGACAGGCACACTTTGAGTGACGCTTACCAATTTTACGAAATGCTTTCTGTTTTTGTAGTTAGTCCTGTTTAAATATCTGTCTGCCCTGAAGAAGACATTGCTGGTATGACAAATTCCTGGATGTCATCACTCCTCCCTTAGGAGGAGCCCCTTCCCCTGAGTCCTGGGAGGTGAGGCCGCTACTTGATGGTCCCCGTCAGGGTGGCACTCAGTCGGTGGATCTCATGGGGAGGGAAGCTCCCTATGGGATTAGTGATGACCTGGGGAGAACATGTAGCCCCGTAGCCAACCCAACCCTAAGACACCTTCCTACACCACTTTCTTTCGTGTTCCTATGTTTTTGCCATACCACCAATATAGGAAGTACGGGGATGAGGAAGAGTGTGGACTACTCAAAGAGACAAGTATCCCATATGTACTGAGCAGAGGGAGAGACCAATTGACTCCCTGGAAGACCCCAAGATTGGTACTGGGATGAAGAAGTAGTCAGGAAGCGTAGGGAGCACTTCCAAGAACTTGAAGGAACACTCTAGTTTCTCTCAAAATCTGATTAGGCAGAGGCCATTCAAAACTGAAGAGGGAAACCAGGAAAGGGAGAGAAGCCCTCCCTGGAGAAACAGCGAGACAGGAAGCAGACCGTAGCAGAGAGAGAAGTCGTTGCTGGAAACACTTTCCTGCAGGTAGAGCTGTCCCTATCCGGTCTGCCTTGGAAAGACCGACTGGAGCCGTGGAGAAGCAGGCGTCCAGGCACAGGGAGCCGCTGGAATGCATGGTTAACAGGAGATACGCAGCCTGCGAGGATCCAAATACTGAAGGCTTCACTTCCCTTTAAAAAGTCACGGCAGGATATAAAAGAATGGGGTTCCATAGGAAACGAGGGAAGGTTGCAAAAAGAAAATCTTTCCTTACTGGCGGCATAACACATCCTTACAGGTGACATGGGGGATGGTTTTGTAGCCTTGGTGAAGGATGGCAACAAGGCTTTAATTTATTGTATTTATTGGTCACTTATTAGGCGCTTATACAATTAGCAGGAGTTAAAACTGTTTCAAAGCGCCCACAGGGCAAACAGGGTGGGGACAGGGGAAGGTAGACAATGAATTACAGCAAGGAAAAATAATTGCATTAATAGTACAAATAAATATTGAGAAAAGACGGAAGGGGAGACAACCCTATTATGCTTTGTGAGTGTTCCGAACGTGCAAGTGCAGAGGTTAGGGGTGAGGGATAAGGTGCTTTGATGCTCATGGAGAAGTACTCAGGGTAAGTGCTGAGGAGAAGAATATAAGTGCAACCATCGATGAGTGGGTGAGTCAAGTAAGTGCAGTTTAATTCCCACCAATTCCTCCAATCAACCCTCACTGGCAGGGGCAGGGTTATTTGCCCCTTTTACTCATATGCTCACAGAAGCAGATGTCAAGCTCCCTCAGACAACTGGGTGTAGCATCACCCCAACATGCGTCAGGAAAGGGGTGCCACTAGGGGAATCCTTTCAACCTCTTCTTTGCCATCAGTTGCCTTGGTGCAAAGCCCCTTTAAAGGAAACTTCTACCATCCCTTCCCTGTGGAAGGCAGATTCTTCCAGTTTGGCAAGGAATGGAGCCTTGCCCCTTCCGAGGCCTGGGTATTACAGGGCGTTCACCGATGATACCATCTACCAAATCCTGCCTCCTGACCCCCTACTTCTGGTGCTCTGTCTGCTTCTAGCAAACAGGGCCATAGATCCAGTAACACGCTTAGAACAAGACAAAGGCTGGTATCCAACTGATTTACTGGTTCTGGAGGAGGATCGGGGTCTGCATCAAATCCGACATCTGAGGCTCTTGAAGCTGCGATTACGCAAAGATAAATTCAAGATGGTCACCCTAGTCCATATTCTTCAGGCCCTAAACCGGCAGGGTGGTCTCCTTGGATCTCCAGGGTGCCTACTTCCATGTGCTCATCCACAGGAGGACAAAGTATCTGAACTGCCACTACCAATTAAAGTTACTGCCGTTCAGCCTTTCTTCAGCACCAAAGGTTTTTACCAAACTGCTGGTAGTGGTAGTGGCTTGCCTCAGAAGTGAAGCATCATGTCTTTCGTTTTCTGGACGACTTCCCCATCTGAACACGCTCCCCTGACCAGGCACCAGCACATTTGTACTGGGCATGCAGCCTGTTGCACAGTTTGGGCTTCTCCCAGAGCTTCAGCAAGTCTCGGGTTTTGCTGTTCCAGTCCCTTCATCAGGGCGGTCTTGGACACTCCCCTGGGCAGAGCCTTCCCGCCCGTGAATTGAGTACTGAACATAAAAAATATGGTGCATGTCGTCCAATTGCAGGAACATGTTCATGCCCTAGCTTTTCTGTACTTGCTGAGTATTATGGCCTCCTCTATTCTTGTGATGCCAGAGGCCCAGTTATGCATGAGGTCGCTACAGTGGCTTCTCAGTTGTCAGTGCTCTTGGTTTCAGGGATGCACCACAGATCTTCTTCAGGTCTCAGTGGAAAGTCCCCAGAGACCTGGAATGGTGGTCCCAAAGAATCAACCTGCTGAAAGGGATGTTCTTCCAGAAAATATGGCCCCAACCAACCCTAGTGACGGTAGTGTCCCTGAAAGGCTGGGGCGCTCACCTACAAGAACTGACAGTGAGTGGCCTGTGGTCTCCATCGGAATGCAGAAAATACATTTGCTGAAGTTGAGTGATCCAGCTGGCCCTGGTAGCTTTCTCACTTCAGTACGGGGCAGGACAAGTGCCCTAGACTACATCAAATGTGGTGGTGTGGGCACCTTGCCTCTTTGCAAAGAAGCAGCGTGGCTGTGGTTCTAGGCTCTGGGCAGCTCATCTGGCCAGCGGGGAGAATGTGGTTGCGGATGCCTACAGCAGACCGACTTGGGTCTCCCGAACGAGTGAGAGCTCTGTGGGCAAGTTTGGAGAAGCTGTTCTCCCACCGGGGAAGTCCTCTAGTGGACTTCTTCACTTCCAGTGTAAACAGGAAGTGCAGGTGGTTTTGCTCCAGGGAATCTGGAGGCACCTTGAATGTAGAGTGGGACTTCACCCTGCTCTATGCGTTCTGCTGAGCCCTGTCTACCGCCAATTCTCAGGAGGCTGCACTTGCTCGGGTCCACAAAAATCTTGATTGCTCTGGACTGAGCCTGCATAATGTGGTACCCGGAGTTGCTAGACATGGCCATCTGCCCTCCTTGGTGACTTTCACAGAGAGCAGACCTCCTCTCCCAATCGGAGGGATGAATCCTACATCCACAGCTCAACAGCCTGAACCTTCATGCTTGACTGCTTAAAGGTTAAGGTAAAAGGAGTAAGTTTGGTCTGCAAATTGCCATTGTGGAGGGATATCTTGCTGCAATTTTGGTTTTCAAGAGGACCCCAGGGATGGGCTAGTTTTTCACAATCCCCACTGTCATGCAATGTTTTGCAGGGATTGTTTGTTTGTTTGTTTTATTTATTTGTAGAGCGCTCCGGACCCGTGGGTAGAAGGGCGCTTAAGAAGGCGGTTAAAGGCATAACATATACATTACATTTACAAAGTACAATAATTTACAAAGCAAGGGTTTACATACAACAATTTACATATAATACAAGTATGGTTGCGGCTGCTAGCTTATTAGAGGTGGGGGTAAATGCTACTCATTGTTCAGTAACCAGCCAATAACAAGTTTCCTAAAGATCGGGAAGGATTCCGTGGTTTTAATTATGAGTGGTATGGTGTTCCAAAGTTGGGAGGCTAGCACAGTGAAGCTAGTGCCTCCTGCTCTTTTTAAGGCAAATCTGGGCACTAACAGGCATAAGGAGTTGGAAGATCTAGTGGTTTTAGATGTAGGTTTTAAGGTGAATTTGTTGGAGAGGTACGGTGGAGCTAAATTGTTTAAGGCCTTGTACGTGAGGCAGATAGTTTTGAGGTCAATTTTTTGCTGTATGGAGAGCCATTTGCACGCTTTCCTGGTTGTGGAGATGTGCTCACGCCTTGGGATGTTGAGTGCTGCGCGTAGAGCATTGTTCTGGAGAACCTGGAGTTTGTTAGTTACGGTTTGGTTGGCTCCAAGGTACAAGCTGTTGCAATAGTCTAGTTTGGATTGAATGAGTGCTCTGGCCAGAGTGAGGCAGCTGTCGGGGGATAGGAAGGGTCTGCTAGCCCTGATTAGCTTACCCGTATAGGCAGTGGCCGAGGCGGTTGAGATGATTTGTTTGACGAGGTTGGTGTTGGCATCAAGGTGGAAGCTTAAGGTTTTCACACTTTTAGCAATAGGGATGGTGTTACCGTCTATGATAATGTTCTTGTAGCTGGGACTGAGTTTGGACAGGTTATTGGGAGAGCCGACCAGAAGAAGCTCCGTCTTCTCATCATTCAGGCAGAGGCCGTGGGTGGCCATCCATGCCTGAATGATGGAGAAGATTTTGTTGATCCGGATGACTTCCGCATTGTAGTTGCCTGGATGGTGAGGAGAATCTGGGTGTCATCTGCATAGTTGGTGTAGGTGACACCCAGATGGTCCAATATGTCAAATAGAGGCTTCGTAAATATATTATACAGGGTGGGGGAGACACGGGAGCCTTGTGGCACTCCGCAGGTGATGGGGATCGGGTCAGCAGCAGCTGTGGTGGAGAAAACTCGCATGGTTCTATTTGCTAGGAAGGATTGTATCCATGCAGAGGCAGAGGAGGAGAAGTGGGCTGCGATAGATAGGTGGTTGCATAGTATTTCGTGGTCGACTAAATCGAAGGCCGCTGAGAGATCTAAGAGAAGTAGGATTGCTGCATTGCCTTTGTCTTTGATTTCATCAATCTGAATTTTGAGGTCAACCAGAGCGGTTTCAGTTCCATGTTGAGGTCTGAAGCCAGATTGACGCATACCTAGCAGTTGGTTAGATTCCAGGTACTCCTGAATCTGGATATAGGCGACTCTGTCCAAGATTTTTAACAGAAAAGGGACAGTGGTGATTGGTCTATAATTAGTTGGTATGGCTGGGTCTAGGGATTGTTTTTTTAGGAGAGGGAGTACCCAGGATTGTTTTAGGTTGTTGGGCACAGAATTGTTATCGAATGAGAGGTTGATTAGCTTGCTGATAAAAGGGGAGAGGTCTCTGGCAGCGTCTTTTATTATTTGGGCAGGGCAGCTGTCCCCTTTGCAATTAGAGGGTTTTAGGGAAGTAATGATTTTTTGGACTTCCAGGATAGTCACTTTCTTAAAGGAGAAGTCTATGTTGGCTTTGTTGGGTGTTGGTGGGCTTAAACTGGGGTTGGTGGTTTTGTTGCTGAGGAGTTGTTGACGTTTGTTCTCAATTTTGGTCTGGAGCCCTGTGATTTTATTGTTGAGGGCATTCTGGATGCTGGTGCACCAGGGTTTATCTTTTGAGCAGTTGTCTGGAGGGGTATTCGGGTTTTCTGGCTCCTTTAGAATTTTAAATAATTCTTTGGTGGAGGAGCCTGCCTAGTCAATCCTGATGTTATAGGCATCTTTTTTGGTATGAATTATCTCGCTTTTGTATAGCGTGGAGATGTTTTTGAGATTGGATTTGTTTTCAGGTGATGGGTTGGTTTTCCATATTAGTTCTAGTTTAGCTTTCTTTTTCCTGAGTAGTTTGAGTTCGGGAGTGTACCACGAGTTCAGGTGGTTAATTGGTTTGCTTTTGCGTAGTTTCAAAGGGGCAATGGTATCAATGGCGGTAGCCATGGAATTGTTGAAGGTGTCAACTAGTAGGTTAAGGTCAGCCTTGTCCGGTAGAGCATTAAGGGTGGGTAGGACCAGAGATAGTAAGGCTTTGGGGGTAATGTTATGCTTATTTCTGGTTGGGGAGGCTGGAGCCAGGGGGCGTTTCTTAGGCGTGGCCCGTTGGTGTGAATTTCGAGTGGGATAAGGTAGTGATCTGTCCATGTAAGAGGTTGGGGGGCCTTGCAGGTGGTGTTGCAATTAAGAGTTGCTACCCAGTCGAGAATTCTGCCTTTCTGGTGGGTCGGTGAGATACTAAGTTGGGCGAAACCGTGCTCAGTGAGGGCGTTTGCTAAGGATGCGGCTGTTGCGTCTTTGGGGTCGTCATACCCCAGATTGAAGTCGCCGAGGATGATAGTTTGTGCTAGTGGCTTGGAATTTTCAGTGATGAGCACTGTAATGTCTTCTTCAAAAGTTCCTGGAGGGCCTGGGGGTCTGTATATAAGGTGTAGTGTGATCGTACTTGTGGGGGAAGTTTGTAACTTGATTGTGAGTAACTCGCAGGATTTAAGTGAAATGGTGGATACTAATCTACAGCCTAGCGGCGATTTTGAGATGAACGCTACGCCTCCTCCTTTACCATTGGGTCTGTCGGCTCTGAGGATGGAGTAGTTGGCAGGAATGGCTAACGATAAGTGTGGTCCTGAGGCCTTGTGTAGCCATGTTTCCGTTAGGGCAAGGAAGTCAAGATCATATGTTAGAATAGTGTCAGCAATTTCTGTGGGGTGAGCGGGCAGGGATCTGGTATTGAGTAAGGCTCCTTTTAGGGGGAGTGAGTCGGGCTCATTAGGGGTCTTCAATTTCTTTTTGGCTTTGGTATTGAGTTTGGCAGGGTGGATGCTGTTTGTAAGGGGCAGCCTAGTGCCTAGTCTGTTGTTGCGGGCAGAGAGGTCAGGGTTGGTAGAACGTAGGGGTTCTGGAGATTTTCATGCGGGGGGCACCGAGAGACATGGAACACTAAGTTTACTGTGATTGGGAGTTTTGTTAGGGGTGGTTTTGGCAGGGGACCGGTTGTCTACGGAGGTGAGGTGAGAGTGGTGATTAGGTGGAAAAGGCGGCTGGGAGGGTAAGAAGGGCGTGGGGCAGGGGATCGGGTAGTGCCTAGGGCAACCTAGATTGGCTAAGCCGTTGTTGACGGTTATGAAGCTATCGCTGGTACAGTGTACATTGTCCGGTATGATGCAGAAAGGGAACATAGTGAGAGTGAGCCAGGAGATCATGGTCTGGACGCACGGCTGCGCAATGCGAATCTGGTACACACTTGGGCTAGGATACAATGAGGTAGTGCCTAGATTAGAGTACAAATAAATGCCGTGCGGTAGCAGCTGGGGGTATATGCTAGACAGGTGTAGGCAGGTACATGGAACACATCGAGGCAGTAAGTACAATGACAGCAGTGGTGGGAGCAAAAACGGGCTAGCAGGCGTGTTGCTTATCAGCAACGGTCGGAAGGGACAAAGAAGATGCTAGGTGCAGAGTCACTAGTGCAAGATAGTAGGCTGAAACATGCTAGAATGACACTACTTAAAACCACATATTGTTTACTTGCATGTAGGACTGGTCTGTCACGGTGTCATGTGCCACAAGTGGCAAGTAATATGCATGGGATAGCAGTACAAATGGTTCGTGCACGATCATTGGCCACAGTTTGGTTTGCTGGTCTGCAGGGTGCTAGTTCAAAGGAGGTCATATAGAAGGAGTGGAGCATACACATCAGTCATAGAGCGGTTTTCTACTAGCTGGTGACACTTATGCGATCAAGAGGTGCAACAGAGGATCAAATGAACAGGTTATACTACAAGCGCATGGACCACAGCGTTATAGGCGTTAAGTCTGTTTTGGAGTGCGAGGGGGGGCGGGTGCCTGTGTTGCGAGCCTTCACGAGGGCTGGGAGTAAAGTTACTTGTAATTAGTTTCCCCCACACCAGTTTGCTGTTCCATCATTAGACAATTTAGTGTGAATGTTTCTCATGGGTGCTCTTGTTGAGCCCCTCCATTCTTGTTCATTAAGATTGCTCACTCTTAAGATACATTTCCTGGTCACCACCACTTCTGCTAGATGGGTGAGTGAGCTACAGGCATTGTCAGTTAAGACTCCCTAGTTGGTTTTCTCCAAGGAACGTGTGATTCTGAGAGCGAGATCTTCCTCCGCCTGAACTTTGTCTCTGATTTTCATGTCACTCAAAATATCCATCTTCCTGTCTTTTTTCCTCCACCTCAACCTTACAAGGCAGAGGAACGATTCCATCGGCTGGTGTCATTACGGTCCCTCGGCTACGAAGACTCTCGCATGAGCGAGGCCAGCAAAGATGACTAGTTGTTCGTGCTGGTATCTGTGCTGGCAGGGCCATGGCCAAACAGACCCTGCCGAAGAGGATCATCCTCTGCATCTCGGAATGCTATGATCTGACTGGTAAGGGTCTCTATACAGATTCCATCAGAAGACTATGGACTCTCCATCGTGAAGTCTCTATTCTGTATATTTTCCAGGTGACTGAGTGGGCTTCTTTGCACACCTTTGCTAAACACTACTGCTTAGATTCTGTCTGGTCAGGATGCTTGTTTTATTAAAGCTGTCCTTCAGAGTTTTCTGGTACACGGCAGTGTGCTTGCTCTCCTACCTCCTCCAGATCTATGTACTGCTAAGGGAGTTTAGTAAAGATGAGGAATCAGGTAGAAGGAAGGAATACATTAGAAGAACAAGTTGCTTCCTTTTTGGAAATCTTCTTTCTGATGGATGTTTCTCACATGGATTCCTCATCCTCCTAACCTAGCACACTTAGCGTATAGTGAGTACCCTTTGGGTCCGAGGTCCTTCAGCATGAGCGTGCTAGGGAAAAAGGGTGAAACTAAGGTCACAGGGCACAGCACTTCAACTGGCCCGATGTCATATCCACCATGGGATGTGCAGAGGTATAGGGCAGAGCCGTGTTTCTCCCCATAACGGCAGAAATGTTTCTGAAGAGCAGCTGCGCTGGGACTGTGGGATGTCTCAACCCACTGGTCCAGGTCCTGCAACATTACTGTGCATTGCTGGCAGCAGAAACCTCAGAAATGGCCACTGGAAAGCATGCTGCTCACTAAAAATCACCCAAAATTGCGCAGTAAAAATCTGAAAAATAGGCCGCCATCCACTTTTGCCTATCTTAGTGAGCACAGGACATCACTGCCAAAACCCACCATTGGGCTACACACAAAGTAGCCTGAACTCACTTGAAAAAGCAATGCTGAATGCCAAAAAGAAACACAGAGCTGTTTGGAAATCCGTTTTCTTGATTGTCAAAAATTTGCAAAAATGATGGCTAAGAAACCACCCAAAAAGATCCAACCTCCTTGTTGGGTGTTCCACATCATTATACTGCAAGAATCCACATGAATATAATGTCCACAGAAGTATATGTTATCTGAACAAAGTCCACTTTGAGGATTGCTTGCTGGAAGAAATCTGTCAAAAATGGGTGTAATACCCGTTACTCACCTCTGTCAGAAGCCGGTGATTTAAAACCAATCTTGTGTAAAGTTGAACATTGAACTCAAACTATGCCAAAGAAAGACTTGCTATCAGAAGCCTAAGAGGTGGATACAATTCAAAACTATATTCGAAAAAAGGCTTGAAGTAAGAAATTGGTTGATGTATTTGTGAAACATGTGAGTTATATTTTAAGGCAAGACAATTTCAGACATTGGGTTTAAGAGTTAAAGTTTCACACACTATGCTTCAAACACATTCCACACCTTCTCCCTGAACAAAAGAAACTTCCCCCTGCCTTGTGCTAAGAGAATGGCAGGCTGGTGTGAAAAGGAACTGGGAGTGGCACCCTGGCCTGTTGCTCTGAGTGCAGATAATGGAGTCCTTGAGCTGAATAGGAATGGTAATTTGGGTGTGACTGACAACAAACTGCTCTGGCAGGAAGGCAGGCCATGTGACCTTCTGACTCAGCCCAGCTCTGGAGGCGGGCCAGACTGAAATTGTTGTTTTGACATTGAAGTAAATGTATGTTTTATAAAAATGCTTATAGCAAAGTTTACTGAACTGACAAAAATATGAAATTTAGGGATTATTAAAATGAAATATTCGCTCACAGTTTAAGACTAAGCTGTAATCGGTGTGATGTTCTGAGGCTGAACCCCGGAATGTATTCATATTGTAGCCATTGTGTTTATGTTAGGAACATGAAAAATTACAGAAATGTGCTCAGATGGGATATTCATGCATGTATAAAAATTGGTGCAGAACTAACATTGAGAAACCCACCAAAAGCGCAAATAAGTTGTCATTTACGAACCAAAGCTCGTAGGAACATGGGACTTGAACAGAGACGTGCCTTAATTAATCTGTGATGTGTATATGTAATATTAACAAGTTGTGCATATTGTAAATATGTTTTTATGAAAAATAAGATATACTATACAGACACAAAGGGGACGGTTTTTCCCTAAGCCATAAACATGACACAAAATAACACAGGATGACACACTGCTCGTTTCTCAAATCAGGGGTCAGGAAATTCCCTGACCTATCCAATCCTTAGAGGGTTGGGCATAGTAGAATCAGTCTCCCATCCCACTTTGGAAATACATAAATAGGGACTGCTGAGGACAGGCAAGACACTTTTTCCACTCCTCAACTGATTTCTTGGCGAAGCACCCTGCAGGAATATCCAGGCTTCAGACAGAGATCCAGAGACCAGACTCTAGAACCAAACTCTAGAACTTTGAAGCAGAGCGGCCTAGCCCAAGAAGCTGAACCCCTTTTCAGCAGGCCTCAGAATCTTTTGCAACCTGATTCTAACCCCTAAACTTCCAAGGGGCACAACACAAAATCCAACAGCCTGGCTGTGCTGTTTTGCTGTTCTTGCTAAGAACCCCGTGCTAGAACCAAGATCCAGACCCGCAGAGCAGAGCTGTAACCCAGAACCCGTCAGATCCAGTCCAAGAGGCCGTGCAGACCAGAGTGCCATGCTGAAAGCAGAACCCAGGGCCTGAGACCTGTCCAGTGGCAAGCGAATCCCAGCCAAACCTTTGACCAGATCTTTGACGTGCCCATTCCATTCCAAAGCCATAGTTGTAAGTATTTAGTGTAGAACTGTCCATAACCAACATCTTAGTATTAAGTAACCCAATCCAACCATTTCAACCTATCCAGAACTGCATTATAGAATATTGTGTCTATCCTCAATTCTTCTCTCCTCCACATAATCCTTGATAATTGTAGCATCAATCATCTATGCGCTGATATTTTTCTGAAGAGGGACAAGTGTTTTGACAGACAGAAGTCAGAGCGGAGATGCCGCTGTTCTGGTGGCTGCCCATTGAGTTTCTTGCTTCTTCATAGCCCCTTAGGATAAGCCTATCCTTGTTGGTAAATCTTTAAAGCGCAATCTTTTCTTTTGAAATCTTGACTCTGTTTCTGAAAAATTGACCTTACCAAAAACCTCTAACTTTTGAACCGCATGTCCTAGAAACGAAATTTAAATGTCATTTTGAAGCTAAGATCCTCAGCTTTCAAACACACCCAAACAGCTTTTCCGCAATTGCATTTCCCGCACGCGGAAAAATTGCTGCGATTTGCAATTTGGCTAAATTTCACTCCACAGAAAAACAGCTATTTCTTGCTTTTAACTTCTGAATTTCGTTTTCCATCTGCTAATCATTCTACAATCTTTGCTAGTGTTTACCTGACCCAATCCAAAGCAACTCCCACTAAGTCTGAATCTCCTTTAGCGAATTAAAGTCATTTTAGCATTTTTCCATACATTACATATCACATTTAAAAGCATTTTGACCTGTTTTTAAAGCATTCCTGTTCCTCTCTGCTTGCTGGGGGAATTGGCATCGAACTGCATTGTTGATTGTATTCCTGATACCTTTGTGCCCTCATTCCATCTCTTCATATTACATATTGGGGGGAGTGATTAATAACAGGGGGAAAGAGTGATCATATGGTCTTTTGATTGAACTCATATCAAGTTTTATTTCTGTGTTGCATTCTTTCCTATCATTGCATTTTCTTGAACCCACACCAATTATTTTCTGGTACATTTTTCTTCCTATTCCTACTCCTAAGTGATTAAAGAGATTGTTTATATTGTAATATTACCCATTGCTGATCATTGTTCATATTCATAAGTGTGATATTCAGTTATTAGTCATATTCATAAAAGTATAATCTATATATTGTTTACTTCTTCAAATAAATCTTTTAATTTGCAATACAAACCACCTTCTTGGCTCAGTGAGGCCGGGGGGATTCAAAGAGAGGGGCGTTATATAAGGGTACCTCATCCAGAATTGAAAGAACTTTGACATAAAAAATATATAAATAAGGGTTTCCATTGGGCATCCCATACTAGGCATTGACTTAGTTGGAGTGTTGGATTGAAATCACTTACAGGACATAGATATCAAAGATGAGGAATCCATGGGAGGAACATCCAACAGAAAGCATTTTTTCTTCGCCATGCACAAGATGATATTCAGGGTGCTTATCTGGTTGGGTTGGGATGTGTGCCTGGGTCCTGTCAGCCCTACTTTCAGGTTTACAGGGAACAGGATGTGTGGTTAACCCTGTGACCTTTCACCTACCACCACCATTTCTCTCTATCTCCCCTTAACTTTTCCTATGCTAGAGGATTGGCACGGTATCTTGTTAGATATATGGGGCATACATTTACTTAATTTCCCAGTAGGTTGACTAAAAACCAGTTCTAGCTCCATGGGAGGTTTTCCACAATAACCTAGCTTTGTCGACTCCTTCATATCCCAAATCAGGTTCTTCTTTGGCAGACCATCTTTCTATATGTTCTTTAGAATCCAGTTTGGTCTGCATCATCGGAACAGCAGTCATTGGGCAGGTGATTAGTCTTGTAAGCCACTGTTTTCTGTGCATCACTTTCGACTTTGGTAGCGGTCTGTCCAGCTCTTCTCAAAGGGGTGCCAGAGGCAGATCCTCTTAACTGGTAATTATCAAACCGCTTTCAGATGTCTCTTGTGCTGATGGTCCGATGTTCTCTCAGTTGGGTTGTTGTTCTTCCTTATCTTCTATAAGAAAGTTAATCTGCTCTAGTAAATCCAGCTTTTGTGCTTCTAAATCTATGTGCAGGGATCTTCCAATATACTTTTCCAAAACCTGGACACCTTTGGCCTGGCCCAATGGGTAGATCCTCTAATCATGTTGGACATTCAGGATCCTTTGGATTTCCTAGTATCTATTATCTGGCAAGTTGCCTGCAATCTCCCATGTTCTTTGCCATCTGCAGGACACTGTGACCATACTGACTCTCTTCTGGTTTGGAGTTCTCAAAGGAAGTGTTTTCTCCTCTGTTGTTCTTTGCTCTTCCTTCATCTCTTGGGTGGACTCTCTTTACCAGACCATGTCATAGTGGAATTGGGTGATAATGTCCCCCTTCTTAATCTTCTGTTGGGTGAAAAATAAACAGAGAAAACAGCCAGAGTGTTTATGGTTTGTAGACACCATTGTAGTTGACACCTTGCAACGTCTATCAAGAGTGGCATCATTTGAAGATATATCCACAGCAATTGGGGCGCAGATCTACATTCGGGTCATATTCCACTAAAACCTTCTTTCTCCCTGTTATCCAGTATTCTGAAGCACAGTGCATCTCATGGCAGTTTTATTCTGCAAGATTATTCAGGGCAAGAAAGGTAACCAAATTGGCACTGTATTTCTCAGACAGATTGATGCGGCACCAGTTCTGCTGGTGTACAATTTTTACAAAACTGACACACTCTGGAAAAGCTTGGTTACATACATCCTACTGATGTTCAGGAGACATTTGTCTTGGTTATTGAAAGGAAAAGAAGCTGTTTTGCATCAATTGCATTCCAATAAGGACCTTACCGACAATCTATCCAAGGCCATCATTTCATCAGTTTATATGAGAAGGCATGCCCATTTAAAGACCTCATCTCTGCATGTGGATATCCATGGTAAGGTGATGGATTTACCTTTTGGTGTGAACACTTTTATTCTCCTTCCTGTGATAAGGTACTGCAAACTTGTAAAATAGGTGGGATTAGACATGGTCACTGTGCACCATTTCTGTACCCTCCAGATCAGGTTACCAGCCCTCCACCGACTTCATGGGGATTCAAAGCAAGACAAACAGCTAAGGGTAAACCTCTGGTGGTGCTTCTTCTATTCTTTTGGCAAATCCAGATTTAGATTGCAATCTAAACCAGCCGTCTACTCCACTACCAGCCAAGACATTGCTCCAAAATCTGCTTGACTCTGAAGTGGGGGCGCATACTCTTTCTTTTTTTTTATCCAAGCATCATGCATCCCAGTAGGAGGGTGCTTTCCTCCTTTTGCAAAGTCTGGTCAAGCACCACGCAAGATCCCTGGGTTCTCTCGATCATCAAGTAAGTCCTGGCCTTAAACATTCTATCCTTTCTTCCATCATCTACCAACATTTCAGAGGTCTTTTACATTTCTCACACATGAGATTCAAAATCTTCTCTTTGTGCCGAAGTCACAGTGCCAACATCGCATCTAGTGTTCAGTCCACATCAGAGTAGGACTGCCATTACTAGCCCTGAATGATACCCAAACCCCTGATGTAGCAACTGGTTAGAATGGCCAGATTCCCAAAAAACACTGTATTCAGGACTGCATCTCCCAAAAATGCATGACGTTTTAGATATCCACCACTCGGCGCAGATTCTGGAGTGTCTTTCATGGATTCAGGGAACCATACGCTATGGGTAATGTGACAAATCTGTTGAATTTGTCTCTTCTCCCCAGAGCGGAGCCACCCCCTGTGAGGTTAGGGCGGTGAGCCCACTCTGCAAGACCCTCTTTAGGAGTCTAGGCAAGATTTACTTCACTGTGAGTGACTTCCCTCTCTTGGACAAGGACTCCCAGTCCGATTAGGAACTCCCAGTCCGGAATACATTGCTGCCTACATGGGACTTGGAAAAACAGTTTTTCCTCCTGTTTTGGCTCCACCAACCAGTGACATTCTTTCAATCTCTTTGGCTTCAGGTAATGCTGGGTGGAAGAGCTGATGTCAAGAAAGGGCTGACCTAAGAGTGACAGACGGGGAGAGTTTTTTTGAATCAGCTGAGCTGGGAAAGTTGGCAGAGCTGGCTGGGACTTGAGTGCGAACAGTGCTTCCAGAGGCGGATGCTGTTTGTCTCCCTGTGTGTGTGGGCTCCATAGATGCAGTGTGAAGACAGCTTGGCAGCCCAGGCAGAAAAGGCTGTGCCTGGCTCCTGACATTGAAGTAGGAGATATTCTGGGAGCTGCGCGAGGGAGGTTTCCATTGATAATGCTCCGACGGCAAGAGCTTTAAACTTTGCCTGCCTGGGTGAGTGAAGTTAAGTGAGGAGTACGTGGGATGGCTGACATGTAATCAGATTAGCTTACGATGCTGAAGTTATAACAATAAATGTGTTATATTTGTGGCTTTTTATTTGCAATTGTTTAAAGGAAAAGACATGAATTCGTTTTTCGGTTGCCATGTACTTGTGTTCTCTTCTGTTTGTTTTTATCTTCTAGAAGACGAGATTGTATTTGCTTTTGGTAGGCAAATGTGCAAGTGTAATATTTTGTATTATAGTATAATGAAAATGGGGGTAGGAATGCGCTTGACACTGTTAAACTAAAGTAAATCAACAATCTTGCTGAATACAATGTTTTTAATAATAAAACTTTCTTTGAAGAACAGCCGACGCGTGTTTCGACACTTAGGTCGTTTTCAAGGCTGGTTAACACACATCGTAAATAAGAATAATATAGATGTTCAAAAAGATAACAAAGAAATAATCATTGAATACATAGCAGTAGAAAAATAATTGTTAAAATAAAGTACACATCGATATTCCAAAAAGATAACGGAAATGCAAAAATAAAATAAAATGAATAAACATACCAGGAAAACATGCAGAGGGCGAGGTACAGCATTTGTGAATCAGTAAAAACACAGTGAAATCAAAGATGACAAGAAAAGAAACGATTTAGAAAAAGATATAGACAATGTTCAGATGAGAAATCATCCATACATATTACAGTTGGTACTCAAATATCATCTTAAAGCTAACTGTAGCCAGTACCCCGTGGCACAACCACATGCGAGCCCAGACACCAGACAAAAACAAAGTGCTAATCACAGTCCAGAATAACCCAAAATTAAATGGAGGGATATTGTAAATACAGCATCAGCTAATGTTACGTGATACTAAATAATTAAAAGATACCAATTATATAGAATAGCATAAGGATAATGCAAAATTCCTTTCGATGATAATATGATACAGAAAAGTCACTTACCACACAAAACTAAAGATCATCAATTAGCTGGTTATATCCTATTCAAAGTAAAAATATATAAAACAAAAATAGAACTCAGTACAGGAGCTATGAAATCAATTGAACAAAATGATGAGGACTAAAATAAATCACTCACCGGATCAAAATATTGAGAAAGTTCCCATCACTTGGGAAATATGGCGAAATGCAAAAGAACAAGGTACTAGTTGCCGTATTGGCCGACTGAATTATATAGCCTGAAAGGAAACCGGATCTAATAAGAAAGCTATCGATTTCAATCAGTTAAAGATTCAATATTCACAAAGAGGAAATTACTTACTCGATGTATCGAGTGAGAAACATATATACCAGGATAAATTCAACCATCAATGATCGAAAGCTTCCAAGATAAAGTGTGTCGCTAAAGACGTCACAGAAGTGACGGCGACGTAAGTGGAGGCGCGTTATGTCGCTCTGGTGACGTATTGTATCAACAAGGTGACGGCGGCCGTACGCAGTGCGCCCCGGTCGCAGGCTATGACGTCAGATATCAACATAGTTTCGAAAAGGTGACTTACAGTGCCCGATAATTGCCGGAAAATCCTCACAACCATTTAACGTGAACTCCATGAATATGGTATACAAACAGATTCCAAATTAGACTAAAGAGTAATATAAAAATTACTGGTGGTCGGACACGCATGAGAGGTGAGCCACGGTGATAACTGGCCCCAATCAGATAGATATTCACGTATCACGTAACATTAGCTGATGCTGTATTTACAATATCCCTCCATTTAATTTTGGGTTATTCTGGACTGTGATTAGCACTTTGTTTTTGTCTGGTGTCTGGGCTCGCATGTGGTTGTGCCACGGGGTACTGGCTACAGTTAGCTTTAAGATGATATTTGAGTACCAACTGTAATATGTATGGATGATTTCTCATCTGAACATTGTCTATATCTTTTTCTAAATCGTTTCTTTTCTTGTCATCTTTGATTTCACTGTGTTTTTACTGATTCACAACTGCTGTACCTCGCCCTCTGCATGTTTTCCTGGTATGTTTATTCATTTTATTTTATTTTTGCATTTCCGTTATCTTTTTGGAATATCGATGTGTACTTTATTTTAACGATTATTTTTCTACTGCTATGTATTCAATGATTATTTCTTTGTTATCTTTTTGAACATCTATATTATTCTTATTTACGATGTGTGTTAACCAGCCTTGAAAACGACCTAAGTGTCGAAACACGTGTCGGCTGTTCTTCAAAGAAAGTTTTATTATTAAAAACATTGTATTCAGCAAGATTGTTGATTTACTTTAGTTTAACAGTGTCAAGCGCATTCCTACCCCCATTTTCATTATACTATTGTTAACTTTTGCCAGCCTTTGTGGATGGGTTGGTGGGTACGGAATTGCTGCTAGACACGCCTTTTCTGAATATAGTAGTGATAAATAGCGCACAAGTATTCTGTTTGTGACTCCACACATTTTCTTGTCATAATATTTTGTATTGTGTATAACAAAGACCAATGATATTACAAAAAACAAAGCTGGTGCAAAATGTTTGCTTGGTTTACTTTGTTTCCTATGTTTACTGTGTGAGGGAACAAGTCACTAGGTAACCACAGTGTTTTACCACTGTGGTAAAGAATATTTTTACCACATTATTCCACATTATTAGGAGCAAGGTTGTAAAAGAATATATATATTATGTTAGACCCGACAAAGCCCGCAAGAGTGAGACGGGTAGTCACTTGTTCTGCCTGTCTGCTGCCCTCCTGTCCATGGATATTTGAAAAATAAAGGACTGTTTTGCAGCAGATTTTTCCCTCTGGGATTTTCCTTGGTCTCATCTTTTTATTGCCTGAGTGCCGCTACTATTTTTGGACTGTCAGCCCGCCATGCTTATCAATATATATATATATATATATATATATATATATATATATATATATATAATGGGTGCGTGTGTGAATGCGCTTTTCTCTGCATGCTGTGAAGAGAATGCAGTGCCTCACAGCACATAGGTTTCTGAATGTAAATCAGTCAGTAACACAAGTTACATGCAATAAGTGCATTCTGCATAAACTCACTCGGTTCCCTAAAGGTGCTAGGTCCACGGATTACCTGCAGACAGCCATAAGTGGGTCACAATTGTCATGAGGGAAAGTTTGTTTTATGATGGGGCGATAGTATAAAAGACATGCTCACCACCATACCCCAAAAATAAGGTAATTCTAGAAATACCACCAAACATTACCACCAATATAAGCTAACACTATATTATCACCAAAATAGGGTAATACTGAACTATCTATAATGGTAAGGCCAATTTACCGGCAAATTACTACAGTAAGAAAATACTGCCAAATCCAGAATTTGCCCCAAAAGACAAATTCTCCGACAAAATTGGTGCGTTGGCCGGGAACAGACTGTAGTGTAGAGCAACTACTGGGCGTGGCAAGTGGGATTGCATTAGCTGTAGACATTGTAGTGCCTACTATATCCCCAATAATAGTCATCACCACAGAGGCCACAAGTAATACTGCCACCCTCTTTCCCCTCCTTTTCTTTATACCAGCTAAATTCAAACATTGCATTACAATGTCTCTTATCGCCTGCCTAGCATCCTCTTTTCTCAGTTCTAGCCAATCCTTGGTCTGGTCAGCCGTATTCACAGTTTTATTAACACATTTCGCAATCAAATTGTCCGGATTTATGGGAACATACACATTTTGATAGATCAATCTTCTGTTACCCAGAATAACCCCAGGTGCTTCCTCCACTGCAATACCAGATGCTGGTCCAGGCTCAATAATGACTTGTGCTCCTGTGGTTTTGAGACCCACCACTATCAGCTTAACCATCATCCATGTCACCGGCGTGATTATCATTGTCTTCCTTCCTGCAGACTTTGCCTTATCCCCCATCTGGGACCCTTGGTCTCGCAGTCTCCGGTGGTCCAGCTGTCCCCGGCCTATCAGTCTCCAGTTCCTACCAGGACAATAGGTTAGTAGACTCTAAATCAAATAGAAAAGGAACAGATTAAGTACATAATACAAAACAATGTTCTCTTCCTTTCACCACTTGGCCAAAAATAAAATGTGGTCCAAAACATCATAATTCTTTAGATTTGTCACTTTTGGATCTGCAAATAAACACACATTAGAGAAACAAACAATATTTACATCTCACATTATTATACATCACAACAATCTGCATGCAGACTAACTTTACAACACTGTACTATAATCTTTTTTTTTAAGGCTAAATGTGACAATCTCATTTGCTTCTTCATTTGCTAATGTAGCACTATATTTTTGGAGTGAAACACACCACCTTGATTTTAGGTTAACCAAATGCATTATGAAACTGCCCTTCATTGCATCTGCTAATATTAAGCATACTGTGCTCTCCATTCTTTAAGACAACTTTTTTTTTGTTGCAACCAGTACACTTCACCCGTCTCCATCTGCTCAAGTCTCCTGATTTCATGCTTTGGGTGGCAGGGCTTAATTTGGTTAACATGGTCAAACTGATCTGTCATCATTTCACACTCTGTCTTTAATATTTTATACACTACGGGGATATCTTACCTACAATCTTAAATTGTCCTTGCCATGCTGCGAGAAATTTTGAATTTTTATGTTTGTTTTTACCAAAATGGAACTTGTATACCTGATCAGCTATCTAATATTCTCTCACCAATGTCTTTCTTATCATAATAGGACTTTGCGATTTCATCAGCCCTTTCCAAATTTCGCTGTGCAAACGCAAATGCATGTTGTAAATGCTTCCTCAATTCTTCCACAAACTAGTGAACTGTAGATGCACTCACAAGTGTTTGCTCATGTGTCATGTGTCCTGTACAATAAATGTTGTGGCTGTACCATTTTTCTTCCTGTCAACACCTCATGAGGACTGATACCTGTTGCTTTAGCAGGTGTCGAGTTAATGGCCATTAACACTAAAGGTAAGCATAGATCCCAACTGGAACCTGCCTCTGCCACAAATTTCTTTAGTATCTCCACAACAGATCTATTGCTTCTCTCTACATTTCCCGAAGAGGCGTGCCGATATGCAATTTCCTTTTAATCCCCAATATCTGCCACACATTGCTCATCAAGGTGGTCGTGAAATAACTTCCTCTGTCTGACTCTATTCTTTGGGGTAACCCAAATCTGGAAAATATGTCAGCAATGTAGCCGCCGTTTGTGCACTACAATCTGGCGCAGGAATGTATTCCACCCTTTTCGACATTAAACATACCACTGTCAATAAATATCGGTTTCCCCTACCTGATCTCTTTACAGGCCCTACATAGTCGATTTGTAAATCCGACCATGGAAGGGTTAAACCTCTTTTCATTAACGTGTTAAACCATAATCATATAGTGCCTCCTTATTATGAATATTGGCCTAAACCCATTCCCGTTACACAGAAAACTGCGTTCATAATGTTCTGCTTTTTGATTGATGTCACCGCCATTTTAAGAATCGTCTTCCATTTTGATTTCAACTCTTGTTTCTGTATTCTAAAATGGTGGGTTGCATTTTCAACTTGCAGCCAAGCTGAACGATCTTTGAGTTCTGTTAATGTTTAGGCTGACCGAGAGCAGACCGTTTGACCAATGCAAAGAAACCTTGTAACTCATATGAATTGCAATCCAAGTGTTGTCTGCGCACACACGCCCCATCCTTATGTAAACAATGAGACAATGGAAAGCAAACACAGATTGTGTGGTCTGGCTGAACTGCATTGTAGTGATTTTTGAAACAAGGCTTACCGTGGATTAGAGAACCAATAAGCATCATTGTAACTTCATGGACATGCAAACTTGTTTAATCCCTCGTACAATATTGTAATCTTTGTCATATGAACTAGACACCAACTCTAGGCAGTGAATTATTAGCTTGGAGAGAGGCTGGACATGGTTTCAAAAATGGTATAAATGTCTGTTTAGATGTCCAGCACTCTCACCCCTCACTGTGCCTGCTGGTACACACTGCAAGGTGTTGGGAGCCAGATAGCGATCTGGTTTGCTTTGTAACTGTACAGTAATAAAAGATACTTGTATCTTTTTATCCTGTGATTGGCGTATTTCATTTGTGGTACTAATCCTCGATGTTTCTTTGGTCTTTCAAACAGAGTTCTATGCATCAGTGAAGCAGGTTTAAATTGTGCACATACCAGACACCCCCTGGTATATAATTCCACATCTTGGGACATGTGTGGCCAGTAAGCATAGTATTTCAGTATTTCTAAAGTTTTTTGTGAACATCTGTGTCCTGCAGTTATCGCATCATGTGCATGGTGTAACATTAGCCCTCTAAATGAAAGAGGTACCACCCACTGTATCTGCCCTATTATGGATTCCCTGATCAACAGACCATCCTGTAGTTTAATTCATTTTTTGTTCTTTAATAACACTCTCAACTCTTCTTTCCCTGTATAATCATTTTCAGTTAAGGGATTTTGTTCAGGGTCTATCAAATGATTATAATAAACCCCCAATATTGGGTCTTCTTTTTGTGCCTTAATCAGATCCTGATCTGGTGTATCATAACTCCATTGCACTACAGGTTGTGTAACATCTTTTGGAGCTTTGGAGCGTGTAACTGCATCTACTTGTATTTCACCATTTAGGTGTTCAATGGGTAACAATTCTCCCATAACAGCCCCAATCTTGGCTAATTGATCTGCTCTATCATTTCCCTCCTTATCATCTCCTGGTGTTTTCAAAAGTCCACACATTTTTCTCCAGTGTATTGTTAAACCATTCTCTGACACTAATTTGTCTATAGCTTGAATCATTTTCCCATGTTTAAGGGACTTTTTGCTATATGTGAGCATACCTCTTGCTTTCCAGCTGGGTAAATATTCTACAAAGCTATTTTGTGCATAATCAGAATCGGTCACCAGTACAATTTAACTGAATTTGTTATCAACTGCAGTAGTAATTGCTTAATAAATGGCTGCTAACTCTGCTATTTGGCTATTCCTGGCCCCAATTCTCATTCATATACTAGGAATGTCCTCACATCGCAACCAGACATTTCCTATCCCTGACACCAACTGTTTATTGCTGTCATTTTCAATGTGAAAAGCACTCCCGTCAGCATACACAACTGGCAAATATTTACACGTATTTTCATCAAAAGCTTTGTGTGATGATTGTTCAAACTCCTGCAAACTGGACTCCACCTCATCTGAGACACACCTAGCTGCACAGTCATGTAGATCAGCTATCCCTTGAGCAATTGGGCTTTTTTTATTCAGGCCAAATCTCACCTCTACAGGAAAACCCTGTAATGCCAATGTCCACGAAGTAATTCTGGCTGCCTGATCTAATCTTTTTACTCTGTGAAAACTGCAATGGTTTATGATTTGTCTCAATGATCACCTTTTCCCTTTGAACAATGGGACGAAAATGTTGCAATGCCCATACAGTAGTCAGGAGGGCCTTTTCACATTCACTGAATTTAGTTTCAACCTGAGAAAATGCCTTACTTGCATAGGCAATAGTTTTATGATTCACATCATGTTTTTGAGATGACACTGCTGACATACACTGCTCAGAGAATCCAATTTCTACAAAAAAATCTTTATTCTTCATAGGATAGGCCAAGCATGGCGCCTTTATGATACATTCCTTCAAATTAGCAACTGCCTCAGACTGCTCCTTTTCCCATTTCCAGGGTGTTTTCAGCTTCAATAGTTTAGTCAATGGTTGAGTGATTTCAGCATAATTTTCAATACATTTCCTGTTATATCCTGTCATTCCTAATATACTTTTTAAACCTTTCATGTTTTTAGGATCTTTCAATTTCTGTATGGCCTCCACCTTTTTCTTTTGTGGACTTAACCCATGTTCAGTTACTTTGTGGTCTAAGAAAAGTACTCTCTTTTTGCACCATTGGGCCTTTTGCAAGGATACTTTGGTTTCCGCTTTCTGTAATTGGCCAAGTACGTGTCTAATTTCATCAAAATGACTTTTTATGCTTTAATTTTTTATCAGGACATAATCAACATAACTATGGTCCCTCTTTCTGCCGCATCTGGCATAGCTTTTCTCAAAAATATGGCAAATTCGCTCCCACTATTGACATACCGAAACGGTGTTCTAGACCAAGCGTATTGCGTTTTATCAAATGAAAATGGAAACAAATTCTGAATATCTTCTGCCAATGGCACACACCAGTACCCAGATGTAAGATCTAACGTGGTAAACACCTTTGACCCATGCACCTGAGCAAGGCCTTGATCAATGAATGGCAGCGGCCATCTAGACACTGGCACTCTTTTATTTAATTCCATCAGGTCTGCACACAGACGCCATTGACCATTTGGCTTGAATTCCCCCAAAATGGGAGTGTTGGAGGTACTATGAATGGGCCTTATAATTCCTCTAGATTTTAAGTCTTTAATTATCTCTGCCAATGACTCCAAGCATGGTAGTGGCAATCGATATTGGCGTGGAAATATTGGATTTCTATCATACCCTTCTGGTAATGTGGCAATATGTAAATCAGTTAAGCCGCAATCATTTGCGTCTTTGGCGGAAACTTCCTTAAATTCCATAAATATTTTTCTTAATTCATTCTTATCTTCTTCGCCATCACAGGCATCTGCTAACATAATTTGCTCCTCTAACATTTTTGAACATTCTGGAAAATCCTCCAATGGAGGAACCTCTGTGCTTTCTTCCAACTGTGTGACTGTATCTCTCTGCAGAGTTGCCACTTTTAAATATTTTGGAATATCAGCCTCTTTTCAATGTGCTGATCTCCTGTTTCATTTTGACTTAAGTCAAATAATATGCAATTCTCTTGGTGACAGCACACTGTCTCATTGAAATCATAAGGGTACAAAGACTGAATTTTGAACATACCTGAGAATCCAGGGACTCTGGCAAAACATCCGGTGCATCTACATATCTCTCAGGGATATTTCCAGTCACCACATTGTTGAAATCTGCTGTATAATGTGATTTTTGTATTGCCATTCTTAGCACGGAATTCTCTTTTAAATGAACATCTTGACACCCTTTATTATCCACCATGGTTTTGACGGACCCCTCCCCAATATCTACCAATAGGGTATATTTTGAGTTCAGCCATTGCTGCTTCATAGATTCATTTAAGCACACAAATGCATCAGAATCCTTAATTTACTGTCCATTTTTACACTTTGTTATAGCAACCTGCCTGGTGAATGCAGGAATTTCATATCCTTCTTCTCCTGTAGTTCAAATGCATATGGCATCAATTGTGCACAATGATGAGCCTTTCTTTTGTCTTCAAATTCGGGAGAAGGCCCACCTAGCCGGGACCATACTTTTTGGTTAAGGAAAGCTAACACCATACACATCCTGTGCATTATATCATTGCCTAGGTAAAAATCATTTTGTGTTCCACTCACTGAACAGACATTGTGGTAGATGGTTCTCTGTCCTACAGTAATCTTTAGCATGCACACCTCCCTGCAATTCGATTTTCAAAATCTGAATTGTCCAATCCATAGATGTATTGGTTTTTAATTCTAAACTTCGGGATCTCCTCCCTTTCCATTATTTTCTGAAATAATTTCTCATTAATAAAACTCCTTTCCTGTTCAAGTGCCTTTTACCACTTCAGAATGGCTATTTATATCAACATGAATACATGGCTGCTCATCTTCAATATGTATTTCAGCAAGGGTGGTGATATTTTTTTTGTGTCTGCTTTAATAGAAGCGCAATGTGTGTTCATCTATTTCAGTTTGCCATTTCATCCTAGGATCCAAACAAATCTGCACGCATTGTTTTTCTTTTTCACTTTGCATTTTGACATGACACATTAACGTAACTTTGACACTAGGCACAAAGCTATTCTGGAGATACACTTCCACTGCATCATTTGATTTAGCAACAGTATGGCATTCGTTTATACTGCTGTTTTGTGCCTTTATTTTCTTAGGCCTTAATGGTTTTTTGGTTAAAGACCACAGGACCCCATTCACTCCATCAATGAGAGGCAACAACCTTTTCAGGCAATCTGTTCCCATCAAGAATGGAATTTCATAGATAGATGTGATCAATACTTCCTGTCTCATTCTGTGTTTTCCTATCTTTATGTCAACTTCAGTGACACCTTCAATGGGTACCTCCTCACCATTAAAGTTATGTACTGGGCCTTCATTTTGTCTCACTTTGATCTGATTATGTGGGGATCTCCCTTCATTGATACTTTTCACCAATTCTTTGGACATAATTGTGGCCTGTGCACCTGTGTCAATCATTGCAAATGTTTTGCACTTCTCTTCCACAGTAATGGGAGCATAATATATGTCCTCATCTTCCTCCAATACACACAGAGTGCACATTTTTACAGATTTCAGGACTCACTTTCCTCAGCCCCTTCTCACTCTTGGCTAAGCACATCAGTAAATTAAAAGACATTTTTCCCTCCTTTTTTCCCATTCCCATTTGAAAAAACTTGCCCATCTCTCCATGTTCATAGGTCATTTGGAGTGTGGCCACTGTTCGCCCCTCTGTCCTGGGATTACCAGCGTTCACCCTGCAATTCTCCAACTGAACATGCTTATAAACATCACATAATAGGTTGTCATTTTCTAATTCTGGATACTTATTGGTATTTGGCATGATATCAGCCTTTTTGATTTCCTCAAAAATATGTGGCTCAAAAAACTTTTCAGGTGACTGAACAGTACCCTCCTTTTTAGTACTTATGTTTCCTGTCTGCATTTTATCAGCATCTTGATTGTCTAGGGAGGGTGTCCTAATATTCACATCTATTCCCCCATTAGTTATTTTTATCAGTGCATAGGTTGTCTTTCTTGAATCTGTCTCTTTGCTCCTTTGGAACTTCATGTTTTTCTCCTTTTCCTTTTTCATTTGTACAGACTTCCAAAGTTTGATTCAACGCCAGGTTAAACCAAACCTCTTGTTTAGGTGTGGTTGCAATTCCGGCATCATGTTTTTGCAGGCTTTTTCTTGTTTAAATCATCAAGCAGCTCAGGACCATTACGCACAACTCACTCATGGAAATCTGTCCTTCTATTATTGCAGGTTGTTATCAGAAGCCACCAGGTCACTTCTATGACCTTCTGCCCCCTCACTTGATGACTATCTTTGAACCGTATAGAGTTTCCCTATTTGTTCAGCCAACATTTTTACTTGGGCCTCAAGACATTGAAACCTGTCCATTTCTGTAGACTCTTCTCTTTGTGGCCTAGACCGGTATTGGTTGTTCTCGCCCTGGTTAAATCTGTTCAGATATCTCTCAGGGGATTGGTTCCTATTTGAATTGTTTCTGAACTCTTGATTCATGTGAGGCGGGGAACAGGGTGTGCCCATTCTTTGGTTGTAATCCCCTGGTGGCGGTGATTGATTGATTGTATTGACGTCGTGCATAGTTCATATTCTGCCTCATGTTCTGTCTCATTTTGTGAGTACTGTTCCCTATGCTGATTCCCATTTTCAATAAATCGATCCACATACCGTGGGCTGTCCTGGTTACCATATAACATTGTGTTGGGATCAAATCTGCTCTATGTCCCCAATGTCTGGTAGGGAGTATTACTTCTTTGATCTTGATTTGTGTCTGATTGTTGTTTATGCCTGACATATTGGGCCGGTATCCCACCCGGGGTCTGTCTCCTAGGTACCCAGGACTAATGTAACTCTCTCTATTACTTGGATCATGTGACTGAAACATCTGTGCCGGGGATGGCAGCCTCTGTGGAGTACCCCTTTGTTCATGTGTCATATTATTTTTGCCTGAAGTTTGAGCGGACTCAAGTGACATTTTAGTAGATCTGATCTCCATTACTGTTGCTGAGGATTCTTTAGATTTTGATCTTGTTTCTTTTATTGTATCTCCCTCTCTACCCTGGCAGTAGGGCACCTCATACAGTTTGGTACTTTGGTGCACAATCCATTCATGGGACTTCTCACGATCAAACTCGCGAATTAACTGTGATATAATGTCTTTCTGCAAACCATAGAAATGGGCAGTTTTAAACTAATTGGAATTGGGATTGAAAGATACATCAAAGCGAGAAAAGGCTCTTTTTTTAATCTTGGAGAAATTGGCAAAGTGGCATATTTGGCCTAGCTGTCATCCTATAGGCAGCTTTTTTTTAGCATCCTGCAATGACTGAAATGGGGAAAAGTGATGCCTAACCTCTTTTTCAAATTCTGCCCATGACGTGTTCTCCTGTTCATTCAATCCTCTGATGATGCTCTCTGTGGGAGCATCCAGAGTTAAGTGAAAGTATTGTCTGTATTGTTCCTTGGGTATGTTTAAGGCTTTAAATATATCGTGCACCACTTCTAAGTTGTCCTCTATACAGCACTCCCCTCCTTTTTTGAATGGTTTGATCAGGGCCTTGATTGACTTCATTATCTTGATAGGGCCACTCGGTGTTATGTTTGGAGTTGTATTACTTTGTGGTTCAATCCTTGTCTCAGGCGTATGGGATTGGTGGCAACCCCCAATGGGTGAGTCAAACCCCCCAAAGGCGCTGCAACCAAGTCCAGACACCGCCACAGCCACCGGGACACTATTTCCCCATGTAGAAATGGAGTTAACCTCAATCCCATTGAATGTGGTGTCCTGTCGCTTGTTCTGGGACCTGAAATCGCATATCTGCTGTTCCAAATCTTTGCACTTTTTAAGGAGCCGTTCTGCCTCCTTACACAGGTGTTTTCATTGCCCATTTTATTAATCACATTCTGCATATCGCTCATCTTTATTTGGTATTCATTAATCTCTGTGTCCCGCTTGTCCCTTTCTTGAAACATTTAAGCTATCTCTTGTTCAACAGCTTGGAGCTCACCTTCTTTCTCTAGATTCTCTCTTTGTAAAGCTTGCATCTCTAAAATAGCCTCCTCGTTGTCTTGTCTAATGTAGTTTACCAACCCTTTCAGGTGTTCACATTCTTGTTCACTGTCCTCAAACTGTTTTCTTCTTTGAGATAATTGGGTGTCAAATCCATTGCATTTTGATTGCATGTCTTTTTGACATACCTCCAGTTCTACTCTCAACTTGTTCTCCTGTTCACTAGCTCCATCTAATTTGACTTTAAGTCTGCTAATTAGCTTAGCATCATTTTCTTGCATTCGCAGAGTCCTTTTTAAAATGAACCACGTTTTGGCACAGAGCCGTATCAAACAGTCTTTCTGTGCATGTTTGTCAGCAGCAATACATAATCTCAGAAGACAGACCTGGATTATGCTGCCCTCTTCAAAAATGCTGTCCAGTGGGTCTTTCTGAACTTCCCCATAGATACGGTCATGCCATTCTATGGCATCATTTGATGACCATGTTACATGTGCATATAATTTTGCATCTAAGTATTTCACCAATTCTGGGAATGTGGCATCAATTTGAGACATCCTGAGATTCACCTTCAGTGTCACCTGATCTCACAAAATGAGTTCCCTTTAATGCACGTATGGCAGTGTGGGATACACTTGCCACACCCAGTAGTTGCTCTACAGTCTGTTCCCACAAGGCCAACGCACCAATTTTGTTGGAGATTTTGTCTTTTGGGGCAAATTCTGGATTTGGCGGTATTTTCTTACCATAGTAATTTGGTGGTAGATCGGCAAATTACTACGGTAAGAAAATACTGCCAAATCCAGAATTTGCCCTAAAAGACAAATCTCCAACAGAACCACGAAATTGGACAATTGTAGAGAAAGAGAACCAGGAGGGTTTCAAGCACCTAGTCGAGGCTGGGAAACTTGTATGAGGAAAGCCCTGCTTTTTCTGAGGAAGAGGGAACCGTAAGAAAGACATTGGGCCTCATTACGAGTGCAGCAGTAAGCAGTTAACAGTGCCGGTAAGGATGCTGGTGCCGTTAACCCCCTTACCGCCGCATTCCGAGGTCCCTTAGCGGGTCCCACTAAGGCCGGCTGGTAAAACCAGCCATCCTTAGCGGGAGCCTCTAAGGGACCAGGGAGCTAATAACGGGCCTGCTATTTGCGGGCCCGTTATTAGCTCCCTCCCCATTTCCATTGAGACCTATGGGGGCTCGAATGGGGATGGGTATTTTGAATGGGGACTTACCGGGTCCTCCAAGGTTGGAATGACCCGGTAAGTCCCCATTCAGAGAACCCGGACACGACTTTGAAGGCAGCCATGGTGCTAATAGCACCATGGCTGCCTCCAAACTCGTAAGGACCCCCATTGACTTTTGACAACTTAACCTACAGAGATGTTATGAACTGTCTTTTGAAATGCTGATGAACTTTGTACATAAGCAACAGAAACTCCAGTGATTGGGCCAGGCAGAAGCCGAAGACGGAGGCAATTGCTACGGCCTTCTTCTTTTTCTTGTTGTCTTAAAGTGGTAGGGCCAGTTAGCGGAATAGGATTTGGACTAAGGGCTGTTTTTTTTTGGTGAGCACCATTAGTTTTAGTTCCTAGGTAAGGTTCACCACAGTAAACACTTGCACATCCAGAGAGACCCCTTAGTCAAACTTTGCAGATCCTAGAAGGGGAAAAAAAGCATAACTTATGACAGCATTTCTACCAGCCCATGCACCCCACAGCCATGAAGGAAAAACATTTTCTCTCACCCCTGCAGCTGCAGCATTTTTCACTTTTTTTTCAAACGTTCTTTATTATTTTCCATAATACACCAAACATGAACAGTATTCCCCTCCCCGACCCTCCACATCGCCCCACAAACAATAAGCAGCGCAACCCAGTCCAGAACACAGCACAGAAAAACATATTTCCCCTAAGGTTGCACGTCAATCCACCTCCCACCCATGCCCTCACTTCCCCCAACCACCCAACTGTCCAAGCTTCCCCATACACAGCTCCCATCATCTCCACAGGCCAAACATCAAAAACAGAAGTTTAAAGCTTTCGGTCAGCTTCACCAATACACGAAGGGAAGTGAGTATTCCCAGCCTGTCCAGTATCATCCAAGTCTCCAGCAAGCGGGGATCCGGCTTCCGTGCTTTCAGTGTCTGTAGCCACATAAGTTCTGAGGGGGCCCCAGTAGTCTAGCGGCCTGCCTCATACTGCGTCTCCCTCTTCTCACACAAGTTCAGGAGATTCAGCCGACCCGAAAACATGGTTCCGTGCTCTTCCCACAAACCCTAGCAATTAACGTGCGTGCTACAGAAGATGCCATGCCCAACAGCTTTTTCTCTGCACAAGATCCCTCTTCTACCAAGGACAGCAGCCACAATACGGTAGTATATTGTATTGGACAGGACAACATCTGGGCCATAGCTTCACTCATCTGATTCCCACAAAGGTCTAATTTGTGCACAATTCCACACCACACGCATGAAGTCCGCCGGGTCATAGGAGTATCAAAGGCACTGAGCGGATCTATCAGGGTAATATCTCTGCAATTGGGCTGGGGAATAGTAAACCTGATGCAGGAATTTGAAATGAGTGACCCTGAAACGTGTGTTTAAGGACAGATTGTGAGACTGCATACATATGACTCTGCATTGTATCTCCGACACCTCCCAACTCCAATGCGGTCTCCCATCTGGCCATGAAGCATCCCTGTTTATCTACCTTCTGTTGTTTGATAAGTTTATATAATGAGGACACCAATCTCGTACTGCGTGCTGGTTCCGTAACAAACTGCACTAGCGCGGAAACAGGGTGAGCAACCCGATAATTGCCATTTTGCCTTCAGTATCTCCCGCAATCTGAAATACAACAGCATAGTTTCTGCCATCCAGTCCCTTTTACGTTTAAGTGTATCCCAGGTTACCATTTTGCCATTTTGAATCATACCTGTCTTCAGAGTGTGCACCCCTAGTTTCTCAAAGTGGGTACGAAATATCTTTTCAAAAGTGCGTTCGACCCCTCACACCCCGTGGATAGAAAATATAGAAGAAATAAGTTCCCCCAACCCTACCATCCTCTTTAAGTGATCCCAAGCCCTACACGTGGTGTCGGCTGGTTGGATCTCCATCCTCACCGCTCCCACAGGATCCCCCATAGCAGTCCCTTCAGATTGTCCAGTTATGTGGTCGCCCGTTCCAGCTGGGTATGGGGTAGCTCTTGGGTTGTTGACCATCACCAAACTGAGTATTGGACCTGCGCCGCAAAATAATGTGTGTACATGTCAGGGTATACAGGCCCCCTTTCTCATATGGTTGCGTTAGCACATCATAGGATATCCAGGCTGTTTGCCTGCCCAAACTAATCAGACTTCAGTCTGACCCAAAAACTGCTATGGGGGCGGTGACCGGTACATTATTAAAAATATATAAAGGTTTTGGGAGGACCACCATCTTGGCCAGGGAAATCCGAGCAGCTTGCGAAATGGGGAAGACGTATTGTGAACAACTTGAGGGCGTCCTCACATTTCCCCTCTCCGATATTTTGCTCAGGTGGCCAGGGAAAGACCATCGTTGTTGGATCCCGACCCTGGGGGCAGACAAGCAAGGAAGGATCACCTTAGTAGGGGGTCATTGGGGAGTGGTAAGAGGATGCCTGAGGGCAAGACACAGTATCCCCTTTTTCCCAATTATTCATCACCCCACTCTCCCTCAGCCTTTATGGGCTATTATAAATCCTATTCTGTTTGCCCCCCGCCCCAATTCCAACACACACTGAGATGAGGAAGAGGCGTCCGAGAGTAAGAAAGATTAGACATGGGAAAAGTCCCTACAGTACTGTGAGGGGGAAGATTAATGGAGAGGCCTACTACACCACACTACCAACATGTCCCTCTAACAAGATCAGGCAGAGTCAGGCACTTGACAACAGCTATACACACCTGCACTCTATTACCTACCACTCTGGTACTGCGATGAAGAAAACAAAACCTAAGTCAGGCATGTCAAGTCCCATAAATTGGTCTAATTGGAGTCAGGCAAGGGAGACCAAGGACTCAGACCTTAAACCCCTTGACAGGACTCAGGTGTATAAAAGGTGGAGCATTCGGCAGAGCAGAGAGCAGCAGCTAGGAGAGCAACAGGGAGGCTGCATGACTTTGTCCAGCAGGAGATCCCTTTTTGCTTTTAAGCCAGTTTTGCTAAGGAGAAGAGAGCGAGCAGTGGGTGCTGAGCAAGCCGTGGAAGCTTTAGGCCAGGAAGATGCGGAGGAGAGCGAGACGCTGAGACACTGCCCTGGTGTGCTGTAATGGTTGCACCGCAGCGACGGAGCCGTGACTTCAAGGAGCCGGACTGGGGCGTATGCAGTCCTGGGGCCCGTGGCCAGGCAGATGCTCATTCCCCTGGTAGGAGTCCAGGTCCCAGGGGTGCCTGAGGGGCAGGTGGCGAGACCCTGACCGCTGTATTGAAGCCAGTGAGCCCTCCTGATCCCCTTCTGTTAACCAGTGAGTTTCTGTATGCTGAGAACCCCGGTACGAATGTGAGCCTGGAGGGGGAGCTTTAAATGAAGAAAGAAGTGTGCGAGTGGTACGACATAACTAAAAGGATACAGAGATGTGCGAGTGGCACGAAAGGAGAAAGCGTTGAAAGTTTGTAAAGAAAGGACAGAAGTGAGAGGGTGCAAGTGACCCGAAAAGGAAAGCAAGCAAGAAAGAAAGTTTACACTAGCAAGCGGTACAGAAGAAAAGAGGAAAAAGGAAAGCGTGCGAGCGACACAGATGAAAAGAGCATGGAAGAAAAGAGGCATAGTTAAGAGGCAAGAAGAAAAGAGTGCAAGTGGCACAGAAAGACAGAAGGAAGGAAGAAAAGAAAGAACGATGCAAGAGGCATAAGATAGGAAACAAAATGAGAGAATAAAGAGGGTGCCAGAGACATGGGGAAAAAACAGAATCCGATGTATTAGAGGCACCGTGGCAGCCAAAGTAAAACAAAGAAAACAAGTAAGAAGAGGAGGGGGGCCTGTGTATCTGAGTGGTCGCTCATAGGCAACAGTCATGCATTCTCGAAAGTCTCTGATGTTGCCCCAGTGTTGAAAGGAGGATAAAAACGGCGCCACTTGAGAGGTGGTCAAAAAGGGGAGCTAGACTGAAGGAGAAGTGGGAGAAAAATCCCCAAAGGGTTGTAAAAGACTGTTGAGCTTCAAAGAAAGAATTGTGTTTTAAGAGTGAATTTTGGAAAGCTGAACCTTTGTGTTTTGGTGAACTTTGTGGTGAATCTTCAACCAGAGGGGCCTAAGCTTGGGGAAGGGAACCTTGAGCGGCCCGAAAGAGACGGATCTAATGTTTTAAAACCAGAGGGGCCTAGGCTTGGCGAAGAGAACATTGAGAGGTCCAAGTGGGATTTTGAGTTCAACTGTTGAAACAAGAAAGGCCTAAGCTTAGGGAAGGGAGCCCTGAGAGGCCTAAAGGAAATGTGAACTTTGAGAAGCTTGGGGAAGGGAGTCCAAGCAAATTTAGGAACCTTTGTGAACTGCTTTGTTTTAAAGCTACAAGAACCACCTTGTCTGGGAGATTCCAAGGGCACTTTTAGATTGAACTATTTTGAACTGGCAAAGCTGAACTTGACGAGAAGGCCACCTGAATTCAGTCTTGTTTTACACTTATTTTTGGAAGACTATTTTTCTTTTAGAGAAACCCTGCACAACATTTGTTTCCAGAGTGAGGGCAATCATAGGTTTGACACAGACAGACTTTGTTTTGGGACTTACAGACCTCGACCATCCTTAGAAACATCAGTTAAGGGAACCCCCAAACTAAAGATTTGGCAAGATAGGCATTACACCAACCTTGAATATTTTAAAGAAAGGTTTTAGAATGAGATCACCTGTGTCTCTCTTGATACCATGCCTGTCTCAAAACATCAACGTCTCGGCTCTATGCTCCAGGAGATATACCACTGCTACGTAATTCCCCACACACACAGCCGCAGGCGAAAGTGCCACCTGTAAACCTAGGTAGCGAATGACCTGTGGGCACCAGCAGAAGGCATCCCCCACATCAGCCTGCCTCACCTCATGGGTCACTGGGAGCACCTGAGACTTTGCCCAGTTTATTTTCAACCATGAGAGCGCTCCAAAGCGGCTAATTTCCTGGACTAATGGTTGAAGGTTCTGCCTTGGATTTTTTACATACTACAGCATATCATCTCCATAGAGAGATATTACTGAAAAATGTGAATACATCTTAACCCCCCCTATGAGCATGGTATCCTCTGAGGTAGTAAGCCAGTGGTTCAACAGCCAGGGCAAACAATATGGGGGACAGGGGACAAAGCTGTCTTGTTCCTCTTGTGTGGACTATATAATCTGACAGCATTCGATTTGTGTGAACTGCAACCCTAGGTAAAGTGTAAAGCCAAATCCACTGGAGGTAGGTCAGACCAACCCCGTCCACCTCAAGACTTTGAAAAGAAAGGGCCCCTCCACAGAATCAAATGCTTTTTCGGCATCCAATGCGCCGACAGCGATCAGGACTTCTGGATTAACATTATGCATTAAAGCAAACAGTCGTCTCAAATTATTCTGGGTGGGCCTCCCCAGGATAAACCCTGCCTGATCGGGAAGGACAAAGGCTAGCATATGGGGCAAGTGTCTATCCACCAATAATTTAGCCAGGATTTTATTGTCCGTATTGATCAACAATAACGGTCTATATGAAAAGCATTTCAGGGGATCGTTATAGGGTTTGAGTAAGACCATCACCGAGGCTGTTCTAGTCAACACTGGGAGATCCCCAGCTGCTCCAGCAGGCTCATACATATTATGCAAGTGTGTTACAAGATCAGCATATTCCTTGTACAGTCCCCCCGTTATCCCGTCCAAACCCAGAGCTGTGCCACTGGGAAGAGAGAGTACCACTCACTGGATTTCTCCATTAGTAAGGGGAAAATGTAGCCCATCACCTTGTGTTGGGTCCAGCCAACCTAGCGCAAACCTGTCCAGGTATTGCGTTATCGACTCATGTGGCAGTGAAGATTGGGATGGATATAGGGGCTCATAAAACTCACAAAAGATGTTATTAATTTCCTTGAGGTCTCCAGTGGGACTACCCGCTGGGGCCTCGATCTCTAATATGGGGCTCTGTTGAGGTTCCCGCTCTATAGCCCAGGCGAATGTCCGGCTAGGGTGGTCGCTCTCCCCGTAAGCAGCTGCGGCAATGGGATTTCCCCAGGAACCTCTCCTCCCCACTAGCCAGCAAAATCAAAGCATCCCTTTTCTCCCTGAGCAGGGTGCGGCAGAGGAGTCGTCACAACCCTATCGAAGTTCAAGGTCCCTGATTTCATCTTCTAATTGTGCTATAGACCTACAGAGCGATTTCAGTACCCCCCCACCCTGCCCCCCTACAAGTACAGCGCCCTCTGATGCATAGCTTAAACGCTTCCCACACCACCGCAGGGTTGGGAACTGATCCCGTGTTTACTAGAAAAATCCCTCTAAACCACCAACATATGTGTTGGGGGTAGGGGGATTGAACAGGGGCAAGAAGGTTGACCACCACTGGAGAGTGGTCAGATAATGTCGGGGGTAAGATCTTTGCCTCCGTTACCATCCTAGCAATGTCTGCAGAGACCATCACATTGTCAATTCTGGATGAGGTGCCATGTATCCTGGAATAGTAAGAGGATTCGCGGGCGGTCAGATGCAAGAATCGCCAGGCATCAAGCAGCCTGTGTTAATCGGCTATAGCCGCCCACCTGGAAGTGTCCTTAGAGAGCATATGTTGGGTTGTAGAAGACCTATCTAAGTCTAGAGACAACGCAATGTTAAAGTCGCCAGACCAGATAACCTCGTAATTTGGTCTCTTATGCAGGTGACTAGCACACATCTGACAGAATTTCAAGCCATGTGACAGAATAAGAAGGAGATGACGAATATAAATGTTAAAGAGAATCGGAGACAGGGTGGATCCCTGTGGGACTCCGCAAAACAGCGACATGGATTTTGAACAAAAAGGAAGCAAAAAGACTGATTGAGACCAGTCAGCAAGGCCGCAAGGGCATGGAATCAGTTGACTTGGGCTCTTCGAGCTACTACTGACCATTTGGCCTTTCAGCAGTCTTTGAAGACCTTCCTCTTTTACATGTTGACTCTGCTCAATCAGTTCCTCATCTCCACTACTTAGCGCCAAGATGCCCTTGGGCGTACGTGCGCTGTACAAATATACATAACATAACATCTGAACGAAATATGGGCTTTTGACGTTCCAAGCATATATGTTCATGAGGAGAATCCGGAGTCCCCCACATTCCCCTGCCAGGATCAGAAATCGTACGCATCCCCAACCGGTACATGTAGCCGGAAACCCAGTGATAGGTATATGTATATGGCTACCCCTCTAGAGTGGGAAGTGAAGGAGGAGCCATATCTATGAATCCCCCATCCCGGGGCACTGGGGAGTCCATTATCTTTTTCCAGATGAATTTCTTGCAAACATAATATATTTACTACATTGTTGGCGTGATTCATAATCATCCTAAATGTCTTCTGATTAGTGAAACCCCTGATGTTTCAGGTCATTACAGTGATACGCTCCCCCTTAGCATATCTGTTGTCATTTTACGGGTGTTATAGCCATGGACTGCATGTGGTTGTGGTTCCAGGGGGCTGCCCGGTTTTACCAGGCCCCTCCAGGGTCAGAACCTGTGCAACTTCTTAGGGAAATGAACACAAACGCATTTGCACTGCAACTTACAATTCATACCCAGCTAGGGTGTCCAGATTTTCAAAACAAAAAACCGGGACGGCCAACAACATAAAAGAGGGACTACCCCATCGCAGCCCACCAATTACCGCCCCTCTCCCAACACGCCCCCACAACGACCCCCCCAACCATATTTCCAGCACTTCTCCTTTCTATAAACTGATTTACAACTCATTTGTGCAGTTTTGTCTGTGAATCGTAGCATGTTAATTGAAAACGAGCGTTAGCTCTAATTGATATCACATGGCTTGCTGTACAGATATTTCCAAGCCAGTCTCTGTGGCACAGTCAGTAAGTGTTCTGACTGGTACCTGAGAGGTTGGCGGTTCGAGCCAAACCTCCAAGTATAAATTCCGTTATTTTTGTGAAAAATAATTACGGTTTTAATTACCGTAGCCCTCCAAACATGCAAACCCCGGACGCGGTTTCAAAAATGAAAAAACTTTCGGGACCCCGGGACGGAGGGTGATTTCCCCGGACTGTCCCGGGAAAACCCGGACGTCTGGCCACCCTATACCCAGCCCCCCCAGCGTTCCCCCCTCTCACCCACATGAAAAACGCAAACTAACTGGCCCCCTAGCCTTACCCACAACACTAACCAACCCCTTTAAATAACACAGAACAATACCCACAATGCCTGCGGAAGTGGGGAGCTGTCGGCAGCTGGGTTAGCTCCCTATTTGCAAAAACCCAGACTAACATACATACCCGATTAGCCTACACACACCTTCTCACCATCCCAAGATTCAAACTGCAAAGTAATCGCAGCTAAACAGTGGAACTCTATGGCACTCTTGCTCAGAGCAGACATGCTTTTTTGGTCATTCTGCAAAGGTCTTAAAACGTGGCTCTTCGCCCAAGGAGCGCCACTAACCTCCCCAGGATTAACTTGCGGATGTGTAAATTTTGGCCATGGCACAATTGTTTGCGGCCGAATTTTCGGCCGCGCAACCAATTTTGCCATGCTCAAAAGCCCCCACACACACACCCCACCCACCCCCTACTTACCTTTTCACTGTCCGTGCAAGTTGTGATCCTGCAGCGTCGGATCTGACCCTCGTACGCAGGTCTGCTTTTCTTTATTTTATTTATTTATTTTCTTGATTCCCCACCTCTGGAAGCGGGGGACACCCCCGCTACCTCCAAAGGCAATCACTACCAAACATGGGGAGCGGGGACACCCCGCAATCCCTGCTCCCCATGTTTGGTAGTGATTGCCCAAATTGGTTGTTTCTAAACGACCAAATGATACTGGCCGAATTCGGCCAGTTGTACCATACTGTCAATTAGAAACAACCAATTTGGGTAATACCTAACTTGCCACCACTGCTAAACTGTACATGCAATCAATCGTGCAATCTACGTACCTACTCTTTGCCAAACTGTTTGTAACTCCTATGCAAGTCCCGTGGTACGCCTTTAACCCACGTCCACAGCTAACGAACATGAAACCGTATAATCATGCAATCAATGTATTCATTACATGTCAAACTGTGTGTAACCTAACCATTTTGCAAGCTCTGTGGTACGACTGTAACCTATGTCCACAGTAAGCGAACATGTAACCGTATTCTTAAGTTTAAGTGCCTAGATGCCCCAGGGCTTGGTGTGCTATTTCAACGTACAAATGAATAAATAATATGACGGAAGGGATGTTACAACAGATTTGCTTTGTTTCCAATACAGAATGAGGCCTCATCACCATGGGCAACATGCAGTGGGTCCATGGCCACCCATAGATAGGTTTCCACAGTTATCGAACAAAACGTGATACCATCAGTTGATCAACAAGGTGAACGGCGGGGAGAGCCACCAGGGTCAGGAAGTTCCAATGCGAATTGTTCAGTGGTTTCAGGGGACATGATAAACGTTACCCTGCCCTTATGCAGCATCACTCTAGGTTTTGCCAGAAAGAGCATCAAATAGCGCACCTCTTTCCTTTGCAGGATGTTTTTCAACAGCCTGAAAAGTGTTCCTTTGTTCCTGCACCTGAGGGCTAAAGTCTGGGAAAAGACGGTTGGTTGCTGACCCCCAACACAAATCCTTCTTATCTCTGGCAGCCCGTAGCAATACGTCCCTGTCCCGGTAATTGAAAATTCTGGCAATGATGGCCCGCTCTGCCGCTCAAGGGAGGAGGCCCAAACGCCAACCATCTGTGTGCCTGCTCCACCATGAACATATTTGTGACCGCCGCACACTCTAGGACCGGCATGAGCAATTTTTCTGCAAAACTTTCCATATTATCAATGGGTGTCGATTTGGGCACCCCAGGATATGAATATTGTTTATTCTAGATCTTCCCTCGAGGTCATCATTCTTTGCTACCACCTTCTTTACTGTTTGCTGGAGTAGTGCAACCTCTTGTTGCAGAACTGCCACCTTATCCTTCCCATCGCTGATCCGCCTCGGTCACACAGCCAAAGCACTTATCGATTTGGTTTGCAGAGACATCAACCATGCATGTAAGGGCATCAAGTTTGGCTCCAAGTTTATCAGTGCTGTTCTTAAGGGCCAGCAATGTATGATTTGCAGCTGAGAAATCCAACTGAGACGGGCCAGGTATCATGCAAGGGGTGGTGGGGTCCTGATCTGCTCTAGCAAATTGGTCCATTTTGGCCTGTTTTTTGGGATTAACCATGTTGGGGCGATGGGCTATTGTCGTTCCTAGCCTGTGCTGCAACTATTTCTCAATATCTCACCCAGTTAAACCCTGTCTCTCTTGGTGGAGACCAACCACTGCGTGCCTCTGCACACTAGTATCAGTGCACACTCAATCCAAGGACCAACAGGGGCCAGCCTCATGGGCAACCCGGCACCCGCAGCAGCTGCCCAGTACCTCTGCAACCCCTCGAGAGGCACTGATAGCCAGGGTACCCCCCCTGGACAAGGCCCAGACCAAGGGGTCGGCACAAGTGCTCTCAAAGGACAGTCACTAGTCCATGTGACAAGGAGAACAAGACCAGTGGAGTGCCCCAACAAGGGTCCAACCAGACCACCACCGGCCTCTCCCATTGCACAGCCACCAGCTAAGTCCACATGCCATGCAGCGCCGGTCTAGAATAAAGCTTGTTGCCAGCTATGGGAGAGTATCAGTCTCAGAGCACCCAAGACTCCTATAAGCCAGCTCCATCCTGAGGAACATTCCACAGTACCTCAGACCCTCACAGGAGTCCTCACCCAGGTCCCACATTCAGGGGAGTTGTTGGAGCAGATCAACGTTGGGGCACAGGTTCAGCCCCAGATAATCACCGGGGCCTCAGGATCCATTAAGTTTGTGTCACCTGCAGAAACTCAAGGGGGCAAGGCCGAGCAGACCAACTGGAGAAGCACCCTCACGGCAATGACAACTCAACTCATAGTGGAGGCTCAGCATTGTCTTCAGTGGCCTTGAATCTTCCTCCCCAGTCACCAGCTGGGTTCATTAAAAAAAGGGTGGTGCAGAATAAGCGGAAGACCCCGCAGTAGCTCTGGTCCAGGCCTGGTGAAGCCAGCACGGGGCTCAGGATACACTATGATGCTTCGGCCAGGCCCGCGCTCCCGCTGCAGTTGTTGGGCTCCTCACATGGGCTGCGTCGTCTGGCAGTGCCTCAGGACGAGACGAGACTCCTGGTGCGCCCGCCACAAACCTCTGCACTGTCCCGTAGCAGGGTATCCTAGCTGGCAGGGATACGTCCTCTGCTGCGCATGGGCAGCTCCGGCACAGAGCGTCTCGGTAGGCCAGCGCTACAACGTTTACTAGGTGAGGCACTTCCTCTTAAATTAAACATTGTCTCTTTTTATTATGTCTAGTAGGGTATACACCAGTAGGCACGTGCCTGGAGAACTACTGCTTGTAGTGTAATAGTGTGTTTTATTCAAGAAATAAACCTTCCGGAGAAACAATATGGCACATTTTTTTTACATTGCTGGTGGGATCCGGGTTAACCCAATATTAACTGTGGTAACGCCATGAAATGGTGCCCCCCTCGCGCCCCTAGTTTTTTTTTTTCTTGTGGACTTTTATTAGATAACCCCTTTTCTGTCTTTGGCTACAGACAATACTTGTCCTGCGACATACAGAAGGACACATGCCCAGGGGCTAGGACTGGCAGGCTCCAATCCCCTCTGGGGTGAATGGAACCATGCTACAGGCCTGAGCACAGCGGGATGAAACCAGCCTGACCTGGACTACACAATGGACTGTTGTAAGAGAATAGAAGTGTTCATAAGGGTAGAGGACCTGTACCTCTTTGTTGAGGAGGGGAGACCGGAAGCATTTCTCTGAAAGGGGTCCCCACCTTCCATTGGCTCACGCTCAAGCGGAAGTACATCAGTATAAGTCACTTCCGTTCATAAGCATTATAGACTGACTCGTATCCTGAATGAATTGGCTTAATGTTTGGCAGGGGGTGGGATAAACATGCTGGAAGACCTAGTCAGAGATGTTCTCAAACCTTTCTGGCACTATTTGTTACCACATTATGATTGTATATTGGAGACCTTGAAAGAGCATGTTTTGGTGTGTGAAACACATGTTGGTACATCGTTAACCTATTGCTTAACTTTGATCCTGTCAAATATCATTGAACATTAAATAATATTTTCTCAACTTGAATCTGCCTTGAGTGGTATAGATTTGCAACAATCTGTTTAGAAATTAGCTTTAAGAGGAGCGTGCCTATGAAACAATGTCTGGGGCAGGGCAGACAAATAGTCCCTAAGAGTACACCATAATGGGGAGATTTCAGAAGAGTCAGAGGTGGGGTGGGGGCATGACTCTTCCCAGTGTTACTCTTTCCAACGTATTCATATCCCCACAATAGTACTGCTGTTGAGGGAACAGCTGGAGATGGTGCCAGCGCTGTGGGTGGGGGAGGGGCCGGGGGGCGTCACAAGGAGGTTTGGGCTCTCACTGATGAAGTAGAAACACCATAGACTATTTGGAAGCTTGGAAATGCACAGAGAATTTGTTAAAGGGAAATCAATCCAGACAAAGGGTTTGGCCCTGTTTGGAGAACAGCTGGATCAACCCAAAGTGCTATGACGAGGTCCCCTGTCTCAGTCTCAAGACCACATGTGGGGGGCGACGGGGGGAGGGGGTGAGCAAGGAAGCCGGTTACCTCCCCAAGCTAGTAGATGATGGGCCTGTGGGGTGGTATGTGGAGATTCCATGGTGGCCACCCTCCTCTGTCATAGGTTGGGGGGCAGTCACAGCAGAAATCTGTAAGGACTTCCACAGTGTCAAGTGCCTGAAGGCCCCCCCCCCCCGCCATACCCAAAGTCCCACAGAAAAGAACCCAACACAATGCATTGACATTCAGCTTTATACATTTATACACAAGATATTGTCAAACTCCACATTTACTAAGCATTGTGGTTATTAACCCACTTCAAAGGTCAAGAGATATTCTCCGTGAGATCCCGCACGTGGTGCAATGTTGAGTCCGTGTTTTTCCGGCAGCGTTTACAAGCTTACCCATCCATTGGCTGCCGGCAGAGATTTCCTTCACGGGTGATACAAAGTAGCATTTCTTTCACATTCTGAGGGATTTAAGAGACCAAAAGATTTATTAGCATTAGGTTCTTATTCTGGGGAAGCAGGAGAGTGGTGGTCCTGATGCAGTGCTCTGCAGTAACGGGAAAGTAGAAGTGAATTGCTAGATGGCAGTCTGCCAGATCTAGGCTTCATCCAGCCCACAAACCCCAGCCAATCCAAGGCCCTCGCCAATTGCAGACTCTCATGAAGAGCCTAGCCCAGTGGGAATGAATACAGGGCCACACAATCCCTCAAGCTCAATCTCGCGAGGTGGGAGTTTGGAGCCAGGGGTTGGATCTCTGATCCTATGACCTCCATTTCTAAATTGTTTGAAGAAATAAAGAATTGTGGATGATTTTCTGGGTATGAACAATTCTTTCAACACTTAAGTGCTGGGGTGGGCGGCGCCTACAATGATTCCTTATGGAAATCCAGAATGAACCTAGATGCCCTGAGCAGTTAAGGGTTTGCCAGTAGGTGGGTTAGATGAATTACAAAGGTTGTGTCTCAAACGTTTCCCATTTAGATGGCAAAGGGGTACACCACTTAGGATTAATGTTGGCTGTCTCCTTGATTGATCTAGAACAATGAAACTATCTGCCTCAGAGGAAAATGATTGCAATCTGATACTGGCATGGTCCAAACTATCATTGGTCTTGACTATTAAAATTAATCTTCTTCCCAGAATATTATTTCATTTTCAAACGTTACCTATTAGTGTCCCCGAATAGTTCTACAGACAGGTGATAGATAATATGAAATGATATATAATTTATAAGACGCCTATACACAATTGTTTCAAATGTTCAAGTGTTAGGGAAAGGATGGAAGGTGCACACACTAAGATTTAGAGTAATTGCTTACATATACCAATTTAACAACAATTAAGGATTTTTAGGGTGCGGGGGAGGAAAAGCAGCCCTGGCACAGGGATACTGAAAATACAAAAGAAGAGAAAAGAGGGTCCAAAACGGAACCCTCCCGTCCCCTGCACACCTTTGGGTTGCGTCAGTGTGACGCCTTGAAGTTCAGTTTCATGCAATAGTCAATTAGATATATATTCAAAAAAATAATTTTAATAGTAACGCAAATTTGAGTAAATGCATTAATGACATCCAGTATAAAGAGAAAAAGATTCTTTATTCCAAACGCAAAGTCCGGGGGGGGATTCAATTCATTTGATAGTGGCTGACGTGTTTCGAGAAATTCGTTCTCTTCATCAAGAGCCCAGAACAATGAATCAATCACTGAAAATAGAGAAATATATACAATCAGATATTTTACAGCTCTCCAGTTATTTGCATCATACATTTGGAGTTAATGTTGAGTTAATAGTGTGTTCCCAGAGAAATCTGATCAACCAAATCTTCAAACTTTTTTGATAGGGAAACAAAGTTGAGGTAACTACAATAGGTCAACTTGACCAGACGTTATGATTCAATTGTATCCAGAGTCACAACAATCTATGCTTAAAAGTCTACCGTACAGTCAAGCCTTGAGACTAAAACGCATAATCTCGGACCCAGCAGGTTTAGACACAGAAAGCAACACACTATTGGAAAAATGTTCAGCCAGAGGCTATCCCAACACCATCCTAGAGGAAGCCAAAGAAAGATCTGGACTAATTAATAAAGAACAACTGCTGGTACCTAAAACCAAATCAAAGGATACACCATTACTTTATATCAGCAAATATTCCAGACAAAGCTTCCAGATAAGCAAATCCATCAGGAAACATTGGAGTATTCTCCATAATGACCAGACTTTGAAGGAACTTTTCCCTAAAGCTCCCATGATGGCCTTCAGACGTGGCATGAACCTTAGAGACACTTTGGTCAGAGCAGAAATACCACCAAAAGACAAACAGAGGGTCTTATTTGGTGGTATTTTTTTGAATATATATCTAATTGACTATTGTATGAAACTGAACTTCAAGGCGTCACACTGACGCAACCCAAAGGTGTGCAGGGGACGGGAGGGTTCCGTTTTGGACCCTCTTATCTCTTCTTTTAAATGTTCAAGTGTTCCCATAAAGTGTCTATGGGATGGAAAAAAGCAGAGACTAACTTTTATTGCCTTGTGTCTTCCAAAGGAAGGGGGAGTCTGACTGCCATGTTTCGGAGCGTGTAACATGGCTTCTCGTTTAAGAGTCTTGATTGACCATTTGCACAATATTACCAGGAAATAATGATTTGTTAAAAAATCAAATGTAGTCCTCATTACAGTGGGTGAATGGCTCTTGGTCCCATTCAGTAAGTTGCCAAGAAGAGAGGGCGCATGCGGTCTTATTGCTGTATTGCAGTAGTTGTGGCGTGATCGAGGGATGCACTTTATTTTTCTACTTGGACCTTTACATTGAGTTACATTAAGACTCCTCTGATTCTAGGCCCGAGTCAAGAGTTACTAAGATGCTGGACTTGGTATGAAGCAGGTCTGGAAAGAGCAGGCCAGTTGGGGGGAGAATAGCCAATACAGGACTCTCCTGCAGCTGGAGCAGTCCCTAACAGTGAACCTCTTTCACTGTTCTAATATTCACAAATAAAGGGAGTGAGGTCAAAGTTGTTGCGAATCCGAGATTTCTAGAAAATGAACTCCGTTTTTAAATAAAAAGTCTTGCATATTGAAAACGGATTTTGGGAGCTCCCCAAAAAAGCTAGGGTCTGTAAAGAACCAGGCTTCTCAGCCACAAAACTTCTAAAACCCTCACCGCTCCTCACACACCTCTCACACTCTAACTAAACACAACCAACCACACCTCTTAAACCGCAGCAACCCGCATGCACTTCACCACAGCGCAAAAACAAATACAACACACCACACAGACCTTCACACACAACACACAACGGATTCCGACTGGATACTACACCAGAAAGCTCAGCGAACGGTGTCAACCCAACTGAAGCTGCCAACAGTACATCACAGCTCCCTTGCTCCTCACCAAACGTTGCCCCACTAACACGCCCCTAACCTACCCCCTTCTCTTTCAGATCCGCCAGAGCACCAGGGGACCACTCCTGTTGTGATGGTGCGCGGTGTAAATATCCTTTAACATTAACACAGCAGACTATTGATGTGGACGAGTAGCATTCCGATTCCATGCACGGAGCATGGAAACCCAAAGAGCAGAATTTACACTCTATTTTGAACCTCATGAGGGAAATTTTAATACAAAATGTTTCGAATGTGTCAATGCCTGCAAAGCTTTTTTTTTTTTTTTTTTTTTTTTTACATCTGGACCATTTTAAACCCTAATATAAACAAGTGCCTAGAGGTTTCATATACCTATACTGGGTACCTTGTGTTGACACTCCACATGTGTTGTGGCTGGCATTGATTGGGTTCTGCCGAGTGTTGCGGGTTTTAACCCCTACTACCCAGTGCAGCCTCTTGGGGTGTCTGGTGCCTGCATTCAGTGCCGTACCAACATTTGGCACCTGCTGTGTCCCATGCCAGCCCTGTTTGCTTGGTGTTGACACTCTGTACACACTGTGTACCTACACTTTATACTGATATTGGCACTCACTGCCTAGTAACCATAGCGCATGCACGGTGTGTCCCTATTATTGTCACTCTCAGGGTTGGCCTGATGCTCGCCCTCAGTGCTCAGTGTTCCCGATTCCAGCACTCTGGTCGTTTTGCCCTGTACTCCCTTCCCCTTGCTTTGAGATCGGAGCCTTCCTACACCTTGTTCCGAAAGAGATTGAAAACCCACCTGTTTCATTTGTAGTCCTTGCCCTGCTAACTGTTGTAACTCCCTAAACTGTAACCAGCGCCTAGACACCCACCGGTTAAGGGTGCTATACAAATGTATAAATACAGTGCACAGTGTTCCTGACTGCGTAAGTCAGTGGTCAGCAACCTATGGCTCTCCAGATGTTTTGGACTACTACTCCCATGATTCCTCACCATCGACTAGGCTACCTAGAGCTGCTGGGAATTGTAGTCCAAAAATCTGGAGAGCCACAGGTTGCAGAACCCTGGCTTAAGTGCAAGGACAGGACTGCAAGTTTGAAGTTAGCCCCCAGGATGGAATATTTTTGGTGAAGTGGCCCTCAGGTGGGAATGATGCACAGGAACTGGCATGCTGTGCAAGGTTGGGAGGTTGTGATGTTGCACCTGGGAGCCTAACCGGCGAGCGGACTGCAAGGGCGGCGCGCTCGTTTTTCTTCCACAATGCAGCGTTATCATTTCTTTCCAATCTTAGCCGCCAACACCCAAGCCCTGCACCCAGAAAGTAAATAGCCTGACAGCAGCTGATAACCCGGTGCTGCGGGCTCTGAACTTCCCAATCTCTCGTTCCCAGTCTTAGTCATGAATGAGCTTGATTTCTGGAGTCAGAATGGAAGGTGAGCATGAGGGCGGGGCAGGGATGGAATGAGCTCGTACTGCCCTTTCTACTGACGTGCTTCACGAGGTGGGAGATTGATTTAATACTGGTGTGCTCGAATCCCACATCTTGACAGAAAGCAAGGGAATCCTGAGAGTCCCTAGCAAAGGAGATTGCATGAAATGACACCACCAATCAAATGCTCGAACATCACAGGGAAGAGGGTCATTGTGAGAGATCTTGGCCAGGAAAGGTTCCATTGTGGGAGACAAAATGTGGTGTATAAATTAAGGTTAGGGCGGCTCCAGTAATCAATATATGTTGGTCATCAGACAACAAGAATGCCTTGTTTACAATAAGTTGACCAGTGCCGTCCAGCGCAAAGTTTAGGAATGCAGAAAATCCCAAAAGTATCATCTTTAATGCTAAGAACTTTAAGGCTAGTATATGGGTCGCAATCATTTTTCTTACATGGCTTTCATGCCGCCACATGTGAAACTCAACCCCTGTTACTTTTGAAGTATGTCGACCCCTGCGGACTGAGCCTGTTCCATCTCTTCCATTTTAGGAATGGCAAAGCATAAGGATATACATATATGTATACATGGAATCACATTTTTTGTTGTTGTAGCCAATGCCATGTTTGCCAAGCCACATCAAGCAGTATGATTCCCTACTCTTTGACAACCAATGATTGCCTCTATCACTGAGTGTACACACACACACACATGCGAGGAGAATCATGAATACTTTCAGCTTAGGGTTGTACAGCTGTGCAGTAGGAAAGACAGATATATGCAGATAGGATAACGGTCAGTAGGTTATTTGAATAGAATATATATACAATAGGCATAAATGAAAAATCATAATAAAATTAAAGGTTCAGCGACAGCTGGGCAATAGGATAACTATATACAATTCAAGGTACTGGAATGCATTAATGGTCATTTTCTTTGATCCAATTGATGGTATTATGTCTAAAGTTCCAGTAGGTTTGGTCCGCCCTCGGGGATGGTGGTAGGGAGTTCCAGAGCTGTGCAGCTTTGACTGTGAAACTACTATCCCCCCCGCCCCTCCTCCCCAGCTTTAGTGAGTTTGTACCTTGGTACAATCAGGCAGTTTGTATTAGCTGATCTAGTAGGCCGACTGGAAGTTTTTCTATTGAATCTCTCTATGAGATAGCGAGTGGCAGCGTTGTTAAGGCACTTGTGTGTTACATGTATGTATGTGATGTATGAAATGTGAGCAATGGCACAAAGGAGAACCCATTTTGTATTGGTTAGCATGTGTTTTATGAGTTCTCAATTGGCTCAGGTTGGCAACTAGGGGAGTTTTCTACAGATGGCAGCTCCTTTGCACAGAGTCAAGGATGTGGTGAAACAAAGTGGGGTTCTTAATGTGTTCTCCATGACTTGCAATGAGGATTTCCATGCCCATTAGTCTCAAACTTAATCTTAACAAGCCTCTGTCCCTCCAGGGACATCCTACGCCAACACAGTCCAAAGGAGGTGTCCAACAGAAAGGTTCAGCCTATTTTTAGTTAAGTCCTTTAACCTCCTGGCTAACCATGGATTTATGACAGAAATGATCCAGATTCTGGCTGACAGAAATACGCCACAAACATAATCTATCAATGTCCAACCCAAGCCTACAAATAAACATAAAGAATGATTCCCCGGAAAACCTTCCTCAGCAGTTAGTCACAATTCTGACCTCTCCAGAGTCATGGTCGTCTTCAGACCTCTCCATGGCCCTTCACTGGACCTCTCCACAGTTTGTCTCTTCTCAGGACCTTTCCACAGTCCTTCATGTGGGCTCCTCTACAGTCATCCTCTTGGTTTCCTCTCAACATTCAGGTTTTCTCAGGCCAGGGTACTGGCTCCTTCCTCTGCCTTTGGGTTAGAGGTGGTGGCTTCGTTTCTCCACCAGACACCTATTCGCTATCTCTAGATGCAAAGAGTATTTCTCCTCCATCAATCAGTGTCCTTGTCAGGCAAAGCATATTAACCCCCTCCTACCAGGATTATCTTCCTTTCATGTTGCTGTCTGGATAGCCCATCCCCCAGGCTCTCCTGCTTCCTCTGGGTCTCTGAGGTACAGCATGGCTCTAGGCTCCATCGTGTGACTACCACTGGTCCTTGTGGTGTAATCGCCAATTTATATCAAGTAGAACTCATCCTGTATGACTGACAGATGGTAAGCTGCCTAGGCACTGTTAGTGGCCTCCATGTTTCCCCAGGAAGCAGTGAGTACCATGGCTGTGCCCTTGTGTGGCTTCTTATCCTTTTAAACACCTCAGCTGGTGGGTGTGTTTTGAAAGCAGTGTTTACGGTTTTCTGATTCGTCTTTTCGCCACAGTTTCCCTGATTGGTTCGGTTGTATACGAATTGTTCGAGTCACAATTGTTCAAATGGCAGTTGACCTTTGCACAATTGACTGAATTTTGAAGGTCAATTGTTACATATATGCGGGCGAAACCCCCCGCAACCCCCACCCAATGCAAAAACCCCCATAAGCCCATACATATATATATATATATTTATGATCATTCAACCTTTCTAACTAGGCCATGTTGCTAGAGTGACAGGTTTACGATCCACTGCACTTGCACTTTATATTGTAGTTTACTACATGTTTTATTATTGAGACTGTATTCAATAGATTATTTTTTAAATCCTCAATGATATGCTTATGTTAACATGGTTGACTAGGCTACTTGGTTAGAATGATATGCTCATGGCCTAATGCACTTGCACTTTATATTGTAGTTTGCTATATGTTTTTATCTTGAAGGTTGCATATAGGTTTGTCCGAGCTGTGTTCTTATCATGTACTATATATTATATACTACCATGGTTAGCGAAGATATGCACTTGCATTTCATACTTCTATATTTTTGTATTTATATTTGCTAGCTATTGGCACGATTAGCCTCCAAGCTTCCATAGGAAGATATTTGTACTTTATGTCACAGCTGCGTTCTTTATATGAATTTTAATTTTTGCTTATGTGTACTAATTTCTGTACAGCAAATGTTATTGACAATCATTATATTGCCTGCTCCTTACCTTTATTCACCTTACATTTCCACATTTCTTATGTGGGCTTTTAACGTACTTTGCATTTTACTGCTGTGTCTAAACTTGCACTCTTTATGGTTAATGCAGCTTTTGACCACATTCTAAAATGGCTGCCATGGTATCATGCAAGGTTGTGAGCTTAGGTTTGTTGGCAACATGGAGGAAGGACCAATCTGCAATATCTACCTTCATTTTCTACACGTTCTCCTCACGTGATCAAGCGCTCAGGGAAGCGCGACACGCGTCGTTAAGGACACTGTCTAGGCGTCCTGTATTGCTTGCTGTGTGTTTTTGCCTTGTATTTTTTACCTCCCATTAAACTCGGTTTTTCCTCTTAACTGGATTCGAGTTTTTCTCATTTTTGTTGGGATTTATAGACCTCATGCATGGAGTGCAGGTTTTTTCCATCCTCCATGTGTTAACATATATATATATATATATATATATATATATATATATATATATATATATATATATAGTGTTGCTTTGTGCCACGGTATAAAGCTATTGGAGTGCACTCCAGAAAACAGACCTGCGTAGAAGTTCCACACTAGACCCAGAGTTAAAAAAAAAACAGGAAGCTCCAAGCATCCAAAAATATTCTTTAATCAGTAAATGTCATGGACAAGAGAAAAAGTGGATGAAAACGACGCGTTTCGCGGCAAAACTGGCCGCTTGATCACATTTAGGGTGCAGAAACAAAAGAAAGTCATTTAAACCTGCGTGCTCTCTATGGTATGTATGGATAGAGTAACGTGCATAATTGTAAGCATGCATTTACACAGAATCCGCCATGTTTAAACATGTTGTGTACCCTTGTGGGTCGTGTGAAATACACTAAAATGCATGAAAACACATTTATTTAAACCATCGAGTAAACCGTCAATGTTTCTCTTTTCTCAGTATTTGTAAAACGTGCACAATAAGCATTGTTATATACGCAATTTGCACATGCTGCACACTTAAGTTAATTTCATGCTAAAATTTCCTCGTGTTGAACCTGTTCTTCATATAGAGCTAGTTATTAACCTTGTTTATCGATACGGACATTTTGAACTATGTCCGTGTAGATTTGTAAATCCAACCCGTATAGAAACTACTTGGTGAATTCATGAACGAATGGCCAGTTAACTTTGAAATAAATGTTAAAATAAGTGTTTATCGTAAACCATGTTATTTGACAAGATAACATAATATTCCTAGAATTCACATTTCGAATTACTAATGGCAATGTCAGGACGTGATCTGTGTGGTTTATTGGAATATTTGTCCAAATGATTAATATAATAATGGGCATTGCTACTTTAAAATGCAAATGCCTCTGTGGACTACCTGTGTAATTAAGCCGCGGCCAGTCTACTATTAATATAATGCTCAGTGCATATATATATATTCAAAAAAGAAGAGGAAACGGCGAACCGCACTCCCGTGGGCCAAGGCACTAATGCAATATTCCAAAATCCAGAAAAAACAAGAAAGACAGAATGTAAAAATTATTAGTGTCTTTAATGTTGTAACAATAAAAAATGCATCGTACAGAGCGATGTACAACACAACAGCAGCGACATAGAAACAAACAAGAGCAGGACGCCATGGCGTAACAGCCTGCAGACAACGCGTTTCACGCTACACTGATCACTTGATCACGTGGGGGGAAGAGAGTTTCACAGATACAAATACACATGTAAGCAGCAGTCCTCTGACTATGTCAGTGACATTAACAAATTAAGGCTATATGAGGAACCAAGAGTGGCCATATTGAAAGGGAGTAGGAATGCATAGAAACTCATAGTGCCAATAATAAAAGCACTAAGCGAACCCCTCAGAAAAATAACAATAAAGGGGAAAGGCTAAACAAATATATAAATGCACAGTGCCCAGATGGTTTATATACATATCACAATATTGCGTTCAAATATGGATAGCCAATGACATGACAGAGTAAAAATATGCACTCCTAACCTGACATCACGTTAAGCATTGATTAAAATAAATATACACGATTATTAAATCGGCTAGATCTATCGTCTGAGATAACACATAATCAAATACCTGGCAGCAAATATGCACATAAAAACAGCACAAACCCCATATTCGCAAATCATTAATATATAAGGATAACAATCATCCAATATTAAAATCATGAACACAAAAAAGGGGAATGTTACCATAGCCAGAACATACACAATAAAACCGCAAATACTAATAAGCCTCATTATATAAATCAATTCATCATGTTGTGCCCATAAATCAAATAAAAACAAGAACAAGCCAGCCATAGTATTTGTTGAGAAGGTCAGTGAACATGGCAATTCCAACATTATGTGTCCAATAAAGTGCCAGTGCAGTAAACATTATTTTTCTGTGCAAAATGCAAACCTAGCAGCAAGACAGCAATGCGTCTATCCAGCCTCATAAAATGAGGATGTACTAAAGTTCAAATGCATAAGCAACAAGAACATGCCCAAAGGTAAATACCATGATAGGGGATGGTAATAGACACATAATGTTAAAAGCCCAAAATCACACGACCAGACATAATTGAATCAACGGCTGAACAGGCAAAATCAATGATTAGAGCACAATGAACAAAGACAGTAAAGAAGAGTCACAGACATACAGAAGACCACATATGGACCTCCAAGCGAGGTAAACATTATATGTGTATCACTCCCCCAGCATTGCAAAATAATCAGCTAAATCATGAAAAGAAAATTAGAACAAAAGAATGAAAAATAAAATAAATTAATCAAACAAAGCCTAAACAAGAACAAACATGTAAACCAAAAATATAGTCCAAGTGGACATCCCACTGCAGGAACAAGACGCTGTAAAGAAAGACAACAAAGCAGAAATAGCAAAAAATTGCATGCATAGGTGAGAAACAAGATAATCAAGTGCCCAGGAAAGTGTACAACTCTTTGTCTACATTGTGGCCCTTGGGATACTTAGTATCGAAGTTCAGAATAAATCAAGTTGTCTCAGCTTCAAAATACAGTCACCTCCCCTAGGATGAGGAGGTACATGTGCCACTGCAAAGAAAGTTAACATTTTCACATAATTGTCATGTTCAGATTTGAAGTGTTTAGCCATAGGGTATGTCGGGTCAGAATTCTTAATAGCTCTTAAATGTTGCAAGATTCTGAGTTTCAATTTACATGTCGTACTCCCGACATACCATCTCAAACAAGGGCAGGAAAGCACATAAACAACAAAATTTGTGTTACATTTGATAGAAAATGTTATCATTTGCTGAATTTTCGTGATTGGATGCACAAATGATTTCTGTGCAGTGGCATGGGCACAGGCTTTACACTTCATGCATTTAGTGAATCCCATAGAAGAAGCTGGGAGCCAGGTAGTAGAAGGCTGATTCTTACCACCTAGAGGTAAAAAACTGGACACAAGTTTATCCCTCAAGGAGGGCACACGTTTGTACATCAATGTAGGATGATTGGCCAAAACAGATTTCAAGTCATTGTCTAAAGTAAGAACATGCCAGTGTTTTTCAACAATTTTTCGAATGTCATTAGAAGCGGTATCAAATGAGATAATGAATCTAGGGTCATCATTGGTGACAATTTTGGAACTGGTGTCATATAGTAGTGTATCCCTGGACATTCCACGCGCTCGAAGATAAGCCATATGAATCGTTTTCTTATCATAACCTTGTTTCAAAAATCCCTGGCTGTCAATGCACAGTGATGGTCAAAGCAGGCAATGTTAGTACAATTACTTCGATATCGAATGAATTCACCGTAAGGAATGGATTTTTTGCATAATATAGGATGACAACTGTTCACATGGAGCGGTAGACCAGTATTTGTGGGTTTCTTATGTAGTGCCGTGTGGATACCTGAGTCATCCATCATTACAATGACATCTAGATAAACAATCTCTGACCGACCATGGCATTCAGTAAAGCTAAGATTAGCCTGATTGTCGTTATTGCTTTTAACAAAGAAAACCAGTCACTTTCGGTACCCTTCCAAATAATGAACACGTCATCGATATACCACCACCAAGAAATAATCTGTGTTGGAAAGCAAGATAATAGTAAGTCAGACAGGAAAGTAGCCTCCCACCACCCCATCGTGAGATTAGCTTAAGATGGTGCAAAGGTACTTCCCATCGCAGTCCCCCTCACTTGCCGATAGAAGGAACTCTCAAACAGAAAAACATTGTTGTGTAAGCAGACAATCAAATCATAGACAGACAGATATCCAAAATCATAGAACTGTGTCCAAGATAGTTGAGGGAGAGGGTGTCCAAATAATATTTGCATGCATTAATACCGACAGTATGACTAATAGACGTGTATAAAGAAACTACATCTAATGTGGCCAAAAGCAAACCTTCCTCCCAAGGTGTATTAGCAACATGTTGTAAAAAATCCTTAGTATCCCTCAGGTAGGATGGTAACACTGATACGAATGGAAAAAGTGTTTCGTCAATAAATTGGGCCAGATGTTCCAATAATGAGCCACATAAAGTAACAATAGGCCTACCCGGGGGATGATTCAGGCATATATATACACGGTCAATTGTGTAAAGGTCAATTCGAACCCTTGTAATTCGGTCAATTGTGAATTCGAACAATTGTGTTCGAACAATTTGGGTAATAACATTTGTTCTTAATATAATTATTGTAGCCATTTGGTAGGCGGTAGATTGGCGCTATTAGTTTCAATGACCTCTTCCACATCTTTAAATATGGCCCATGACGGCTGTGCCATTTTGAAATGCTCTGTGTTATTGTTTGCGGCTGCGCCGCGTTCCACGTGTATCTGGGGTCTCTGCGCCAGTGGCTGTGGCGTCGCGGCCTGACTGCGCAGTCGACAGCCGGAAGCAAAGTCAATCTTCTACACTGTGGATAAGCTGTTGATGTTGAACGTTTGTGGTTATAACTCAACTCTTCTTGGCTGCCTGCCCTGCTCCCTGCTAAGGGTTGCTTAGACTTGTCCCTCTGTGATGCTTGAAGTGTTATGATGATCTTCAATTGGGGTTATTGTGGTACTAGGTTTCAAGGAGGAAACAAGCCCAGGGAATCCCACTCCATCCACCGTCTTGGAAGAACATAAGATAGAACCATCCCAGTCTCCAGTGGCTCAGCCCTCTCATTACAAAAGTTGGGCAGTTCCGCTAACTCGCCACAGTGAGGAGATGGCAGTAAATGGTTTTCTTCAACTTCAGCAGAGGAACGACTAAGGATGACTTTCATAGGTTACTGCGACCATCGCATAACATTGGCAGAGATCATCTGTGGTTAGGTGACATGGGTACCAGTTACAGTTGTGCAAATGGCAAACACCAGCTCTTGTGCTGGTAACACTAAGCAGAGCCCTCCTCCCAGTCAGTGTGGGAACATGATACTACAATACCCAGTCTTCTTTGCACCAGACTTTGGGATGTGTATCCCATGGGTATTGTGGGACAGCGGCGGACACTCTGTCGGCCTCAAAGGTGCTGGTGGGCCCAGCCCTATGTTGGTTTGCTAGTGTCACCCGGACTTACAGGTAGTGCGGGCTGGAACCCTGATAGGCCGTGAGGACACAGGCCTTGGTGCCAGGGGCACCATGGATGCCGGGAGCATCCAGATGGAGGGTGCTGGGCTGGACCCAGGGCACCAGGCTGGTCTGTGGGGCCCAGACCAGCAAGAACCTGCAGGACCGTGATCACACAGTGTGAACATGCAGGCCAGGGCTGCTGGACCGTGATCACACGGTATAGGCCTGCAGCGTCAAAGTGAGAGACGAGACAAAAGGACTTCCATTGTTGGAGTCTGCAGCCATTCTGAAACACGTGCCTGCAGTTGCTACTTTTATTAGCTCGGGCCATGACACAGGCCCATCTTAAAAGGGCAATACACTTTGGAATTGTAGGGTAAACGAATAGTAGGATATACCAATGATACATACACAGGGACTTAGGTAGTTGCAGACATGTGACACACATATGAAACACTCTACACATATTCAGCGGGTGACAGTCTTGGTTGCCGAACTGCTGGTGGTATGTTGGCAGTTCTACCACATTTTGGAAGACCCTTTATTAACCTGGGGTAAGTGGAACTTCAACCACTGAATGACGCCATTGCTAGCTGCTGGCCCATTTAGAGCATGCCTACAAACATCAGGAGCACAGCTTCGCACCCATGTAACTGAGACCACTTTAGGCACATAATTTACACGCAGGCTCATCTAAACACGTGTTTACTGAGTCTTCTCCGAGCACTTGCAGGGCTGCAGGAGACCAATTCACTTTGCATCAGTGTCCGTTCAGGATAGTCCCTACCACGGGTCAAGGTCCGTTGATGGCATAGTTCAAAAGCTGGCAAAGCCACACCTAGGAGCACCAGGGGTCACATTGGCTTAGTCCCTTGATGTTGGGGCAGGCAGCGAGACGTGGGTAGCAGGGCGTCTAGGCTACGCCACGTTCAGGCTCTGCCCCTTGATTTTGGAGCAGGCGAGACGCGGATAGCAGGGCTTCTATGCTATGCCAAATTCAGGCTCAGTCCCATGATGTTAAGGCGGGAATGTCCCTGGGTGTTGACAGGGCAGGGGTGACAACATGTTACTCACCTCCCTTCATTGCAGGTCTTGCAGTACTCCTCCTGACCTGGCCGCACAAGCACTATCCTGCTCACTTGTCGGCAGGATAGTTGCTCCTGATCTCTCCCTCCTTCAGGCAGGAGTCCTGGCCAGTCCTAGGGTGTCACTGGTGACACGGTATAGCTGGTCGGAGTGCCACATTCCTTATTCAGCTCCCCCAGGCAGGAGTGTTGTTCTTTCTTTCGCTCTTCCCATTGCAGCAGGAGGCCGCTCTCAGCCTCTCCCCACCTCGGCAGGAGATGTTCACGTCACTACGGCAGGTGCAGTATATTGGGAAAAATCTGCGGCCTGCATCCACTCCAGCCTTCCCCAGTCCTCTTTCAGTGTCACAAAGCTTCCTCCCCTTTGGGATCTTTACTTACAGAGACATGGAGCTCACAGTGTGTTGTTTTAGCTATGGAGAGTTTCCTTTCTTATGTTAACAGCTCCCATTCAGAAGACACTGAACAGTTCCTGAGTACCATGGCGGCAGCGGAAAACACAGTTTAATTATTAATTTTTTTTTCATAGCCACTACATGGAGTGCTGATCTGTTCACCGCCGGAGCCCCGGGATCTGCAGAGACCCATCGGCCAGGGGACACACTGAGTGAAGGGAGACCTGTGGTGTACGCTGCCGTAGCCGCTTCGCCCAGCAGGCCTCCCTGGGCCCACGTATCCCCACCCCACCCTACAATAGGAACCAGAACAGCTGGGGCACCCTCCCAGGCCCACAGATGCCAGCAGTTAGGAGATGGGCATGGGGGAGGGAATCCAAGGTGCGAAAAAGGTGAGTTGGGAGGGGAAGGTGAGCCCACCCTCTAAAAAAAGTACTTATAAGCACCAGGACACAAGGAAACACCCACTTTGGCGATCTGACGGGGTAGAAAGAATTTCCCGCCTGCCCACCCTCAATTTGTAATGTATAATGTGAATTGTTTAATTGGTCATGATTTGTATTTAACAGCAGAACCGTTGCAGTGGAGGTACATAGTGCTCCAGGGTGGTAGGCCTGCTGGAATCCACAAGGGACTGGCAGTGTCCGAGATTGTCAGCGGCAGAGTAGTTAACTTAGCAGGCCACGGGAAAAATGGGGGAGGAATGTGCGGGTGGTGGGATTGAAGGGGAGCGGAAATGTGAAAGGATCTAGAACATTGGGGGACAAGGCGGGGGACTAGGCAACTAGCGGTAGGGGCTGGCAGGTAAGAGGTAACAGGGCGCCGGGGAATCCAGTTAGTCGGGAAAAGGGGTAAGGGGTAAGGGGTCAAAGGTACAGAAAAGCAGTGCAGCAACTTGGGGAGTTGGTAGAGGACTAGTGGTCAGTTATCATGGGGGAGGAGAATGGGGGGGAGCAACCCCCAGGGGAGGGAATGAGGAGTAGTCAACGGGGGTAAGGGAAGGGGGCAAGGGCAATGGGGAATGAAGGAGAACAGAAACCTAATGGGGGCATGCCAATGGGTAAGACACAAGCAACAGGGAGAGAGTAGTAGGCCTGGAGACCGGGGGGAAAGGGCAGAAGTTAGGTACCAAGGGAGGGGAGGGGTGTAAGAATAAGAAAGGGACCTGGAAGCTGGGGCCAAGGATATGAAGGGGTTGGGTGAAGGGAAAGTCTACAGAACGTACACCAGGCCAACAGGGAGCAAGGGGGGATGGCAGGGGGTATGGCAGGGGTGAAAAGATGTTTAACGATCCTGCACCTGGGAAAAGTAGTAAAGTGGAATCAGCAGCAAAGTGAAGCTGTTGCTGAAATGGGGAGTGTTTGAAGTTTGAGTTAATCTATCTATATAAATAAATATGTAAATGTTCGTTTGTTCAAAATCTTAAATCTCTGAAAGTTCTTCACTGATTGCTTGGATATTTTGACACAATGTTGCATTCGAATAGGCGCGTGTTTTTATATACCTACTATACATAGATGTCACACCTGTGACAGGTTAAAACATGCTTTTTCTGAAAAACAGCGCCATCTGTTGGACGTAAAAGCAACACACGCTATTTTACGATTACATTTCAATGTTTCCGATTTAGAATGGCTCAAATATGTGCCGAGGAAGCAGCAGAGCGACGTGCAGCCAGACTTTAGGATGCATGGTTGCGAGTACATCGATCGCGATCTGCAGCTTCAGATCTGCTTCGTTCTCAACAGAATGAACGCGACAGGCTAAGAGTGGCTGAAAGATGTCAACGAGAAACAGCAGATCAGCGTCAAACACGACTCCGTGCTCAGCAATCACGTGATTACAATCGCCTTGCATTCCGGTACAACCCAGCTGATGATTATAGTTTGAGCCGGCATGTTCTCATCGGCACCATGACTGAAGTGTGTCCTTATTGCAAGGCTCTGAAATTTAATGGAGAAACTAAAGGAATGTGTTGCGCCGCCGGGAAAATTAAACTGCCTCAACTTGGAGAACTGCCAGAGCCATTAAAAACTACCCACAAGCATTGTTAAATTAAACATATTACAAACATGCGCTTTCTCTTTTCTTTCTTTTCCATTTAACCAGAGTGAGCCACAGCAACGCGTGGCCAGGTACAGCTAGTAAGTTGATAAAGTGGAAAAGTTAACGGCGTCCGCTCCGCTCAACGGATGCTGCCCGCCATCAAGTGGGAAAGTGTAAGGGTTTGCAGCTCAGAGCAAAACATCCTGATGCTGCATTACCGAGTAACAAGTAACGGAGCACCTGTAAGCTACCTTCTGCTTAATAAAGCAACTGCGGCCTGTACATCCACAACCTGAGTCAGTTTCTTATTTCCAGGTGGGGGTGTTGGTGGAGGGCTGCAAGGTAAACCAAGTGGAATTTGAAACCAGGTAAACCAAGTGCAGGGGCCCGGGGAAGGCAGGTGTGGGGTGTTTGCGGCTATGCATTTTTCCTACTTCGACGTGAAGCTGCCGCACAATGCTCCGCTGGTGAGCCCGGGATCTGGAGGGTGGTCCGTTCCTTTTGTTTTATTTACGCCGACGTGCAGGCTTCATTTTATTTTCACCGCTGGGCAGGGGAGTTGCTAGGTCTGGAAAAGACCCGGGGCTAAGCTGATGTCAGAACTGTTGGGACTGGGGGCTAGCTAGTCTTTTGGCTGTAGCTCCTGAGATTCTATCCGGGGCTACAACCAAAAGATCAGGGGCTATAGCCCCCTTAGCCACCCCCTAGCAACGCCCCTGCCGCTGGGTAGCCTGGCTACACAAACAGGGGACACACTTCAGCTCCAACATAGAGCTGCCTATATACTCACCGCCGGTCGGCCCGGGGTATTCTTTTCTTCACAAGCTCCGGCATCGGAGCACATCTGAACTTTCTTTGTGCCGCATGGGGAAGTTTATTTTTTATCGTTTGCTCCGCTGTCAGGAGCAGTTAAGATATTCACTGCCTCCTGACCCGGGTGCTCTTACATCTACGCTCCAACACAGGGCTCTTTACTTCTCACCGCCGGGCAGCCTGAGATTGCTGGAGGACCATCCACATATGTTTTATTGGATTTATTGGATATTGTATTGGATTTATGGGCACACATCGCTTCATTCTTTTCACCGCCAGGCGGCCTAGTTTTTACTGTAGCTCGCGACCACGTTCAAAGGGGCTGGGCTGCACTTTACTTCTTTCCTTCTGAAGCTCCGATCGCGGAGCAGGCACTTTCCCTCCCGGTGATGGAAGCAAACCCAATGATTTGTTAGCAGATACTGCAGGGGCCATGCTTCGCTTCAGAGCTCTGGCCATGAAGCTGGGTTCTCTCTGCCTCCGGCGAGAGCAAAACCACAGACGTGGCGGCGGATGTCGCGGGCGCTTCAGTGAATCCGGGCTGACCCTCGCCCTGGCCGCATGAGCAGCCTCTTCGCAGAGGGCCATGGCCAGGGGGGATCCGCCGGGAGGGCCCTGGGCATGGAATCCTCTTCTTATCATGCGGTGGATGACGTTTCTTCCTTTCCCCCTCATGCAGGCGACCACCCCATGGGGGTCCTTCTCCTCTTAGTCGCCATTATTGTGGGACAGGTGGCGGTCACGCGGCCGGCCTCACAGGTGCTGGTGGGCCCAGCACTATGTTGGTTTGCCGGGGTCACCCAGATTTATGGGTAGTTGCAGGGCGTGACCCTACAAGGCTGTGAGGGCACAGGCTTTGGTGCCAGGGGCACTGTGGATGCCGGGAGCATCCAGATGGAGGGTGCCTGGGCTGGACCCATGGATCCATGGCAGCAGGCTAGTCTGGGGCCCAGAGCAGCAGGGACCTGCAGGACTATGATCACACACTGTGGGCCTGCAGGCCAGGGCTGCAGGACCGTGATACCACGGTGTAGGCCTGCGGGCCCAAAGTGAGAGACGTAGACAACAGGACTTCCATTGTTGGAGTCTGCAGCCGTTCTGAAACACGTGCCTCCAGTTGCACCTTTTATTAGCTCGGACCATGACTGTAAGAGCAATACACTTGGGAGAGACAGGGACGGAGCATTTTTACACACCAAAACCCTCCTTATAATGGTTTCATCCCCACTGAGCCCACTGTGCGGCAGCACCCACATCTGCTTCAGCCCACCATACCTCATCACACTTTTTTTCCATACCAGCGAATTGGGCATTACGCCGCCCTACGGGTTTTGCGCGCTTTACTAATGTACAAATAAATAAATAAATGCCTTGCTTTTGGCAAAGAGTATTATTGCTCTGCGGTCCCTGAAGTTTCATTTGCTCTGTCTTGTAACTCAGCCACTTTCCTTCACAGGTCCTCTGTGCTTTGTGACGGCTTTCAGCACTCTGTGAACATTGGACATTGTAACCTCCCACCACTCCTTTTTGAGAGATCTTCAAGAAGAAAAAGCTAAACTGAGCAAAGCACCTCTTCTATAGTTGTGGCTAATAGGTGGCTCTGCGAGCACTGTCTATAGGCTGCAACTATTGGTATGGAAAGGGAATATAGGAGACAGATTGGAATGTGGGGGCCGGAGGTGATAGGTAGCCTGTGGGCCTGGTTTAACTTTTTACCCTCTGTGATGAGGTCCGTTGCTAGTATTTGGAGGTGCCTACATGGTGATCTTGCAACGCCCTGTCTCCTCCGCAGCGCCTCTACGTCCCCACAGCAAAAGACAGTCACATGGCTCACATAATAGCAACTCTTCCACATAAAAGATCTCTGCCCCCAATTAGCCAGGCCATTGGGGGGAGATCACAGAAGAAAACTACATCTCCCAGAATGCGCTGCTGAAGGAAAACCAGGACTGGATTTAGAAACCAACTTCATTGTTGCAGGGACAGGAGTGTAAGCCTTATCTCACTTAACTCGCTGCATAGCGTGCTCTGTAGTACACGGACAGGTGCATAGAAGATGAAAAATGAATGTGAGAAGCGCTAGGTGCTTTTAAGCACTAGTTACAGGCCCAAAGGAAAAACATGTGGAAGGAAACTTTTTGAAACAACCTGTGTGATATGCAGGGCGCGGCTACACTACCACTGTAGTGTCATATCTGAGTTCTTGATTTAGGTGTGGCTGTCACATGTGTGACCCTGGGCAAAATGCAACAACTAAAGAAAGGCAACATCCTGCAACAATAACAGTTAGAAAACCTCGAAATAATTGAACCAAAAATAAACTTGGATTTCTTCAGCTCCACCTGAACATTAAGGAAAGATTAAACCAACAGTGAGTCCGAGAATCTGGGGCAAATTATACTAGCAGCACATGTAGATTTTAACCCCAAAAGGGTAGCCTTTATATTCTGCATATAAACCCACAGTATCAGACCTCACACAGAAACATTTAAATGCAGGAAACAAAACAATCCATCTTCATCACAATGAATTTTTCCAAACAGCCTCCCAGTAAAAATGGACTTTATCTGAAGAGAACTCTATAATGCTGGCACAACATTAAGAACTTAAGGTGAGTATTATTCCACTTGAATACGAAATTCACATACAAGTTAATTTCTACTTATTTACAATTCATTAACTTATATTAACTTATTAATATTGACCTATATAAGCTGCAGTCTGGCAGAAATAGGAGTTCCCTGCTTACCGGTGTCCCTGGCACGGCTCCCAGTCACTGAATGCTTCTTTTCCCCGCTCTGCCACGGATGGCTCTGATGAGAGGCTAACCTCTCATGCCCTCATGAGGGAGGACAATGAGGTGTGTCTCCCTGGCTGGGGAACATTTTTTTTGGCTGGGCGCTAGTGGCTTTGTCCAGAGGATTCCTCGCAGACTCAAGTAGTAGGGCCTGCAGGCAGAGGTCTCCCTGTGAGGGAGGGGAAGAGAAACACATGTAAATCTCTTTACTTGTTTGGAATACCCTTGCAGTGGCCAGCAATGAGCTCTTGAGGCTCTCCCCCCTGTGGCGGAGATGAACTCATACTGGGTTGTATTATTTTGGGAGGAGCCACCATGGGCTGCAGGTGATTTTAACCCCCTGTTTCTTCTTTTTCACACTTTTGTCCCTTGCTTTCTGTGTATGTTTTCATTTAACATATCCCTGCACTGGGCTTGTCTTTCCTTGTCTTTCATAGTATTTCTTTTTCTTCTGGGTGGCATTGGGGTAGACTCACTTTGCACTCTTCATTTTCTGGTGTTACTTTATTTTCTGTCCTGCGCCCCGCAAACCGCGGGTGCCTTCATGTGGATTTGGTTTTCTGCTGGTGGTGGGTTTGTGGTCGTTTCTTCTTCTTTTGTTCTTTCTCTCTAGCGCCTAGGAGGCACTTTGTTTAAGCCCAGGTAAGCTCTCCTTTTTCTGTTTAGCTGACGGGACCCCCAATGGGCGCACCAGATGTCATAAGAACAAGCAACTTTATTACACCCCCTCTTCTTTTTGCTACTTGTTGCTTTACTTATTTTCTCTTTCCCTATAGTGCCTGTAGGAAGGAGGTACGCAGCGCTAATTTCCTTGTTATCTCCTTTCTCTGGCATATTTTGGGCTTTCTACTGTCTTTAGTTTATACTTTTCAAGGCACAGATAATTCCACCATAAAGCTCCATCCGGCACAAGGCAGAAGCATGGGTTTGTGCTTAATTCATTTCTTGCAGAGAATTAAAAAACGGTGGTGGGGTGGGGTGGGGGGGGGGGCTGGGGTAACGTCCTGGCATTTCCCTTCTTGCAGTTGATCTATGCTGGTTTTCTTTTCTTGCCTGCCCTTTGCTTTGTCCTCGACTGAATCTCTCTTTTTTATTTTCCATGCTGACTTCAGAGAAAAAAGGAAGGGCTGGAGCCGCTTTCTTTTCTTTGCTGTTCACCATTAGCTTCATGCCAAACTCTGGCAATATATAAGCTGAGCGGGACTCACTGTGAACGGGAGATGAGCGCCCTATTTAGGCCAGCCTGCGAGGGGCACAGTTCATGAGGTGATAGTTTGCCCCCTGATTATTTCCCTAACGCCAAAGGGGCTTCCAAGCGCTTGTTTTATGTTTTTCTTCTTAAGCACTAAACATCCACTTCGCTTTACTCTGTAAAGGTGCGGAAGAGGGAGACTGACACACAGGTGGCATGATTGTTGCTGAAGACCTTTATAAAGGAGCAAAACCCCTAAATCTGAGGGGTTTCCCAACCTCAAATTAATACTAAAGAAATATCCAAATGCAATAGTCCACCGTTCTGTGTCAAAACCTATTTCCTTCCCTTTAAATCTAAACTAAAGGTCAAATGTTGGGGAGTCTCTTTAATGTGCAGAAATGTCTCTATTCTTCTAAGTAGACTTCTGTGCCAGTAGTCGAGAGAGACTATCTTCTGAGGGAACAACTCACTTCTCTGGGTTGCAGACCCCCTTCAAAAGGCACCAAACAAAGTCTTGGATTGTGAAGACTCAGTTCACAAATAAAGCGAAGTTCCAAGTTCGGATGACTCCCTCTGCTTGATCCTTCTCTGGCTTCTTGCAATGTTCCCATTACCAGGGGCAATCACTCCTTTCCCCGGGGTCTTTCTCAGGTTTCTCAAAACGCCAAGAGAATGACTCCCGTCCCTTGGCTTTTCTCACAATGTTCATAAACACAAATCCAGGGGAATGTCTCTCCTCCCCTGGCCTTTCTTAGGCTTTTTTTGGCAGTTTAACAAAGGTAGTGGAATGTCCCCCTCCCCCTGGCCTTTCTCAGGCCTTTGCTGCCAGTTCAACAAACGTGGAGGAATGTCTCCCTTCCCCTGGCCTATCTCAGGCTTTTCTTGGCGGTTCAACAAAGGTGGGGGAATATCTCCCTTGCGCTGGCCTTTCTTGGCAGTTCAATAAAGATGGGGGGGATGTCTCCCTTCCCTTGGCCTTTCTGGGCAGTTCAACAAACAGCCCTAGTGTACTGCCAGGGACTGTCTTGGGGCCTAGACTCCTTCGCAGCTTTATCACACACATGGGTCCCAGACCCCTTTTACTTGGTTACTCTCCTTTGGGTTCCAGACCCCTTTGTGATTCCTTCTCGGGTTCCAGACCCCTTTGGTTTGGCTTTTTTTTGTTCAGGCCCAGACCCTTTGACTTGGATTCCAGACCCCTTTGGTTTGGTTTCTCTTGTTTGCGTTCCAGACCCCTTTGGATTGGGGTCTCTTATTGCTTGGGTCCCAGAACTCTTTGGCTCAGTTTCTCTTGTTCGGGTCCCATGCCCTTTCATTTGGGTCCCAGACTCCTTTATGATTCTCTCTCGGATCCCAGACCCCTTTACACAGCTTTATTCTGCCCCTTTGTGGTCCTCGGGCAGCTCCCATACCTTCTGTGTGGGCTCCTGGTTGTTCTCCTCTGTCTCTTGCTTCTCGGCACTTCCAGGGAGTTGGGCTGCGTGTTGCTGCTCCACCGTCCCTCATCTACACCAGGATCCTCTGCCTCTTTTGTGCTGGGCTCTTCGGACCTACTAGGAGCAGGTAGGGTTGCTGTGACTTCCCCCCGTCGAGTCCTGGTGTGAGGGATTCGACCATCCGCACGGGAAGAGTACGCCTGCCCTTTTATTTGTTTGTTTAAAATAATGACTGATGGGAGATCAACCTCTGAAAATATGTGGGGCCATTCCCGCTCATATTTTCCATGCTCACCACACAGCAGAAAAATAGTCATGTACTCTGGGAGGACACCGCTTACCAGCACCACCCTCCCCTGTCATGTGCATCTGACACCTGACAGCTGCAGGTACATCAAAAGCCTTTGTCCCTGGGCAGCCTGGCTAGAATTTCAGGGCCCCATGGATTTGCATCTCCATTGTTAAACCTTGCTGGTGGCAGTCAATACTGAAGAATGTTAATTAGCAGGCCTCAGGGAAAGCCTGGGGGCAGAAAGTGACACTGGAGACCAGACGCCAACACCTCTTAGTAATGCAATTTGTCAACTTGGTACTAACACCCCTCCTTGGTATGAAAGCGCAGTGAATGTCCTGTCTGGAACCACTCCTTTTAGAGCAGGGAAGTATGTGAATTGTAGGGGATGAAAGTCTGCCTGCAACCCCCTGCTTCAAAGGAGGCCCATGTTGTGATCATGCGCCTCAAAGGGCTCAGTTAATTAGGGAGACACTTTGATGTACAGCAGACAGGAAGATGGGTGGAAAGTAGAAGTATATGTTGTCATCCTTCCCCTGTCTGTTGCCAAGTGCTCTAATTCTGACCTGAAGCATCACTGAAGATTGTGGTGGAGACCCAGGATTGGCTCACTTAAGTTAGGCTTGGCCTACACCAATCCCTGGGCCCCGTTATGCTTTAAAAGATGGCTGAGCCCATCATTGATGAGATCATCTGAAGACTTTGCAAGGAGTAAAAAGAAGGACTCATTTGTACCCGAGCTGAAGGTACATTCTACCTTACATCTTCCGCCAGTGAAGGAAGGCCAGGAGTTCCAAGAGGGAAGCAAGATCCCTCCCCTTAAGATTTCCCAGGGAACAGAGGGAGATACCGGACTTAGAGGACCCGTCCAGCAGCTCCAGAACTGGTATCCAGTCACCACACAGCGTGTCCAGCTAGGTTCTGACAGCAAGCTTCCTAGGTGGGAGGTGCCAGAGAATCTCTAGACAAAGGACAAGGCCGTCACCTGCTGACACCCTCCTGAGCTTTGGGCCGTCCGCCTTGACAGAAGAAGCTAGGAGGAGTGCCACACAAGCATCATCCAGCGTCTATCTCTTTAAGGACAATTCTGAGATAGTCGATTCCTCGAACCGCATCCGGCTGCACCGCTGACTGTTGTCCTGCTGCAGTCACCAGAGCCGTCCGTGACGCCTCGACCAGCATTCTAGATCTGCCAACCAGCACAGAGACAACGATTCTTGGCCCGAGCCGCTGCACTGGACAGCCTGCAGATGTCTGTCCAGCCTCGCTTGCCGAACTGCCTGCCACCTGGTACCCGCAGCTGTCTCCCACCACTAACTCTGTCTTATGGGTTGCGAAGCACACTGCAACCGCCTCAATGCTGTCGAGCACCAAGAACTTCTTCAGCACCAGGTACATTGTGGTTCTGCACCCCTAGTCCTTCTCTGAAGGCCCCTAGAGACAGTTACAACCCTTTGCCCCTTTGGTGTTGAAACCAAATAACCTTGAACAGTAAGACTGATTGCTTTACCAACTTCCCTCCTGTCAGTATCCAGAGTGAAGCCTTTCCTTTGTGAAACTATCTGTCCTCTGTGTTCCTTTATAGTGTAGGTTGTAATTGTAGTGTACTCAACTGTCTGTTGCAGTAATGATAAAGTAGATATTTGTATACACCCTTGACTGAACGGTCCCTTTTATCATTGGGTAATAATTGTATTTTCGCTGTGTTGCAACTAACCAATGATCCACGACCTTGCTAAGATAATCCTGCCGTTCCATCCACATTACCAAAATTGGACAAGGTCGACTTATAATTTACTTGTATTCCAAACTGTTCAGATCCCTTCTGGTGTAGTAAAGCTGTGGGGTTGATTGAAGGTTTAGAAACCGATATTCAACCCTGGACCACTGGTGCCCCGGAAATTGATTTGTCACACCCGGTCAGCAGCTGCAGGTTCAGCTTGTCTGTATGCGGACGATCCTTTCTGCTGGCGGTGCCTCTGTGGAGGAACTGACAAGTTGAATTGCCCGTCTTCCCTTTTTATCTCAAGTATGATATGATAGGTTATTTATAACGCACTTAATACCCAGAGGTTTCTAAGTGCGGACACAGGGATCGTACCTGTGTTGCTTCGTGTCGTCTTTCTTCCAAGGCAAGCACGTTGCCGCTAAGCTATCCTCCCGGGACAAGTGGTTAAATACTTTGTTTCAGGTAACTGGACCGCTCATGTTGGTACTGCGGAGCAATTGGTATTGCCCCGTGCCTCTTCCTCGTCTCAGTATTAGTGCTCTCTTCCTCCATTAAGCTACATGCGTTCTTCTTCATCCCAGTGTTTGTATGTGATTCGCATATGAAGTCCCTACTCTTCCTCGTCCCAGTACCTTTTAGGTAGGCCATATTATCTACCCAACAGTAGCACATGGAAGTATGGGGGATTATGTAAAGGAGCTTATAATGGACGGACTGACGTGATGAAAACAAAATAAGGCTAAAAGCGTGTTCGGGGGCAGAGAGCCTTCCAGAAGCACACAGGTAATGAGAGCTGCAGGCAGAGGGAAAGAAGGGCAGTCTGGTGAAACCCATGGTGCCTGACCCACCTCCTATAGCCTTTCTCCTATTAAACCCACCCTCAGAGGAGTTGCATGTAAAAAGCTGCTGCCCCCAGTCAGGGCTGGGGCCTATTACTTTGGAGGCCCAGCACAGGGAGGGGGTAATACTCTATAAAAGCAGTTACAATTCCTGTGAGTTTGTGGGTTGCTGTGGAGGAGTGCAGACATTGTTTGAAGAGTGTTGAAGTAGGAGCAGTGCAAAGCAGAGAGGAGCAGGCTGGAGGAGCAAAGTGTGGTGGTGAACTTGTAACATCTTAGAGTGGTCAAATGAGGCGGGAGATTGCTGGTGTAGAATAAAAGGAAGGAGTTTGGAAATAGGAGTTTATGAAGGCCTAACAGCGAGAGTATCTTTGGAGGTGGGAGGAAGAGAAGGATTAGAGAAGAGATTGTGATTTGGGGGAGGAGGAGGGTGGACAATTGACAGAAATACAATGGAAGGGTCCCCTGGCACGAAGATTAATCCTTCTCCCTCTTCACCTCCTAGGCCACCCTGGCATGCGTAACCCCAGAGGGCCTTTTCTCTTCAGGGCCCACAACGAGCCGACAGGGTGCACGGCCATATCGCTCTGTTTGGACCGCATGGAGCATGCACCTAAATAGGTCAGCAGTGTCTTCTACCACCCCCCCCCCCACTTGGCTGGGCCTTTTGGGGGTTGGGTGCTTGGTGCGTCTGGCTCTCGGGCCAGCCAACAGCCCCACATCCCTGTGGATGCCCAGGTTGCTCTGGGCACACAGCCAGTGCCCACAGTAATGACACTGGTTCACTCCACACATGCGGTCCGGCTGAAATTGTCCATAGGCCCTGGGGGGCTGCTCAAGGTCCCCCAGAGAGCTGTCTTTTTCACCTGCACTTTCTTCCTCTTTCACAAGGGAGATTCTGTCATGATGCATACTCCCGGAGAGCCAGTCCAAGACCGGCAGCCCCAGAAGCACACATCAGGTACCCAAGGGAAGGTCCAGCAACCCCAAATAGGGGCCCTTTGGACACAGTCCTGGCGCCGTAGGCGCCAGGCTCATTTTGGACATCAGTCCTGGCGCCGTAGGCGCCAGGCTCATTTTTTGAGTGCTTTTGGTGGACTTACCTGATGCAGACCATGCTGCCAGATCCAGACCTCTTTGAGGCCTGAAAGGAACTACTTTACCTGTGGGAGTATTTTGCCATTCGGGCATGGTCAGGGAAGGATACATACCTGATTGGGGAAGGATACATACCTGGGACTTCTTTGGAGGCTATTTAAGCCACGCCCAGACAGCAGCTCACGCTTCGCGTTGCTCTGCTCCTAGCAGCTGGACGCTCACCGTGTCTGCTCCTGCATCATGACTCCAGCCACGCCTGCTTCAGTCCTGGAACACCTAAAAGGAAGAAGAGAGGAAGAGAAGGTGAATAAAGGACATTACCTGATATTGCATGGGATCCGGAGCCAACACGCCGATGATCCTAAAGGAAAAGACATTATTTTTGGATTCCTCGCATTGCTCGTTGCAGCGCTGCGCTCAACTCACCTGTCCACAAGGAATTCCGTACTCCTACGACCATACGCACGTTCCGCTGCATTCCAGCACCTAGGAAGGAAAAGAGAAGAACAAAAGGTGAGCCAGAGAAAACATTGGGAAAAAACTGATTTGCCAGAAGGCTTACCTGGCGATTGGTGGGGGAGAATCCTTCCTCATCTCGGGTCAGCATGCCTTTGGCAGTACCGCGCCCCGGCCCCTATGGAAAAAAGAACACGCGCATTAGTGGGTGAACATACAGACATTAGAAAAACAACCCCAACATAAGCTCACCTGAATTATCCACAGCAAATTGTCTTCTCTACGTGGAATCTTCGCTCTGCACCTGCGCTAAAAGACTAAAAGCAGTCCATTGAAAATAAAGGCCAAAAAGGAAGGGAGAACAACCCTTTGTTACGCTCACCTGACTCCCACGGAGGCGCTGGCCAGGATCGTGCTGCTGTGACCTCTTCTAAGGTGTTGCGCGGGGCTCAGAAGATGGACTGGACTGGACTCCCAACTCCTGCTTGTCCGGCTTGCAAAAGTATCCTTCTGTAGGCGAGAATAAGGGATTAACTGTCTGCGGGGAATGCTACCAGCCTCCCCCTTTCCCCTCTCACCCTCCTCAAAACCCTTCTGAGCTTCCCGTGGCGTCTCACCTTAGGGTCTTGAAGGGCAAGCTCTCCTTCCTGCTTCTGATGCAGGGGCGCGTTGGTATCCAGTTACCTCACTGGATTCTTGGTTTTATGAGAACCAAACTTGCTTGGCTTCCAGGTAAGTTCCTTGAAAGGTTCCCCTTTTGTCCTTGCATCAATATGCTAATGTCAATGTCTTTTTCCCCATAGGGGCCGGGGTACGGAATGCTGGGGAAAAGGCACCGACCCGAGATGCGAGGTGCAATCCCTGTAGAAATCAGGTAAGTCTTGATGAGCGTTTTTGGGTAATGTCTTTTCATTCGCTCATTGACGCTAATGTCTTTTTCCCCATAGGGGCCGGGGTCCGGAAACGCCTGGATGCAGCGCGGACCCGAAATGAAGAGGGAATGACCCAACAGGTAAGTCTTAACATGGAGGTTTAGGTTTCCTCATTCCCTTCTCTCTCTCACCTTTGCTCTTGTCTTTTTCTCCCTAGGCGTGGAAGCGTGGCTGCGAATCCGGGTGATCGCTGCTAAACATGGAGACGCCCTGTGAAGGTGAGTGGAATGCGGCGCTGCGGCGGTCGATGCGATGTGCTTTTAAATTAAGTGTCTTCCTTTGCAGGATCGTCGGCGAGCTGACTCCGGAATGCGGATCTTGCAGGTAAAGTCTTTTCCTTCTCCTATTCTCTCTTTCTCTTCCTTTGTAGGTGATCAGGATGCTGGCAGGCGTGGCAGAAGTCCGAATGCAGGAGCAAACACGGTGAGCGTCCAGCTGCTAGATGCAGAACAACGCGAAGCATGTGCTGCTCTTCGGGTGTGGTTTAAATAGCCTGTAAAGTAGTTCCAGGTATGTATCCTTCCACTCATGCCACACCCGAGTGATAAAGTAGTCCAAAAGATAAAGTAGTCCCATTCAGTCCTCAAGAGGGCCTGGATGTAGCAGCACGGTCTGCTTCAGGTAAGTGCACATTAAAACACTTACACACATGTCTTGCTTTATGAGCCTGGCGCCTAAGGCGCCAGGACTGGGGTCCAGAATGAGCCTGGCGCCGAAGGCGCCAGGACTGCGTCCAAAAGGCCCCAACTTGGGCCCGCTGAGACGTCCTGCCTCTGTGGTTGCTGGGCTGGGCCTGGCTCCTTGGAGGTAGGCATCATGACACCCTTGAACTTGATAAGTCATATACTTACGAAAGCGCCTTATTCATCCAAAAACCAGTGAAGCAACTGGACCTGAATGCCCGTCCAATAACCAGTGAAGTAACTGGATTCTACCGCACCCCTGCACCAGAAGCAGGATGGAGAGCTCATCATTTCAAATCTTAAGGTGAGAATTAACTGGAAGGTTCAGAGGTGGTTTGAAGAGAGAGTAAAAGGGGAAAGGAGGGGTTTGACTCGTCACTCCGCAGGTGATTAAAATCCTTTTCCCCATCTACAGAAAGATCTTCCTACGCATCAGACAGGCGAGGTTTGGGGGTCCGGCCCAGTCGGTGTTCTGAGTCCTGCGCATCACCTTAGAAGAGGCCGCAGCAGCCCAGACCTGGTCAGCGTCTCCGTGGGAGTCAGGTGAGCGTTACAGATTCCCAATGTTTTCTCTTTGGAATTATTTCTCCCTTACCCAACCCATTCTTGGTTTGATGAGTTCTGTTCTTCAGTGTTCTTTCTTTTCCTTTCTTCCTTCAACATTCCATCGAGCCCATTGATGGGCTGGATAGATCAGTCTGGTTAGTCCGTCAAGCACATAAAAGCACATACACAAACACTAAAGAAGTTTATTTACTACACTATGGTGTCTGTGTCAGTGTTTCTAGATTTCACTTAAGAGACACTTCCAAACAGTTTGGTCTTTTCTAAACAGGTTTCCCCTAGCTCCTCCAGAACCATAAAGGACAACATTGGCTCTCTTGCCCCTGATCTCGCTGATCTCTGCAACCACTCTTTTGCCACTGGATCTTTCCCATCCTCCCTCAAGCGCTCCCTTGTGCACCCGCTCCTGAAAAACCTTCAGCAGACCCTACTTGTCCAGCCAATTACCACCCTGTTTCTACCATACCCTTCCTTGGGAAACTGCTGGAGAAGCTGGCCTTTCCATAACTTACCTCACACACTGAACTTGGTGGTCTCCACGACCATCAATCTGGATTCCGAGCATCCAGAGGCACAGAAACTGCTCTCCTGAATACCCGTGAAGAACTGCTTGCATCTCTGGACTCTAACCCTACAGCTGTCCTCATCATACTCAATCTCTACTCTGCCTTCGATATGGTTAACCATTCCATCCTCATAAAATGGCTCCATGATGCCCTTGGTATCTCAGAGCGGGCACTGGATTGGCTTACCTCCTTCCTAACTGACAGTTCATCCCAAGTCATTTTGGGCACCTTCTCCTCACCTACTTCCTTCTTCACCTGTGGTGTCCCCCAGGGCTCAAACCTCACCCCCTGGCTCTTCAACACTTACCTTGCTCAGCTAGCACTCCTCATTTCCTCCTGCTCCGCCAACTTCCAGTGCTAAACCGATGACACACAACTCTTTTTCAAACTTCCTGCTGACCCTCTTGCATCTTCCATGATCCCTGACTGCCTATCCGCCATGCAGTCATGGTGTACTTCCAACAATCTCTGCCTCAATTCCAGCAAGACTGAGATCATTCCCATTGGGACCCCTGCTCCCTCGTTTTCCCCCTCACTCAGGCCATGCTCTATGGGCTCTACCCCTACCCCTTCTTCTGAAGCTGGAACCCTTGGAGTCATCTTCGACTCCTCTCTCTCTTTCCTCCCCCACACTCCGAACATTGCCAAGAAGTCCCACTTTCAACTCTTCCTTCTCAAAGGAATTCTCCCTTTTCTCACTTCCCCCAGAAGCTCAATGTTACCCGAGCCTTGGTTCACTCTAGGCTTGACTACTGCAATAACCTTCTCTTGAATCTACCTTCTTCCACTTTATGACGCCTACAGCTAATCCCGAATAGGCAGCAAGACTTATCACTGGCCTTAAGCCCAGGGACCGCATCTCTCCGTCCCTTAAAACTTTTCACTGGCTCCCAGTCGTGACACAGATTAAATTAAAATCCCTCTGCGTCATCCCCAAGGCTGTCGAGGGCCTGGGACCATGCTATCTGCAACTTTCTCTTACTAAATATTCTCCATCTAGACCTCTGCGGTCCTCTGGCACCAACTCTCTGTGTGTAAAGCGTTTCACTAAACAGAGGACTGGAGGCCGATCACTTTCTTCAACTAGCTCGCTCTTATGGAACAGCCTCTCTCTCCCTCTTCGTCTTGAGCAGGACTTCCTCAAATCTCAGAAGCTCCTCAAGACTTTTCTCTTCACCTCCTCCTTTCCTTCGCCCCTCTGCAAATTTTACAGTCACTGTAATTGGTGGCCAGGGTCATTATGTATCATCAGGGACCTGGCCTCCTAAATCGCCCCAACCTCTGCCTACCTCTCAGAACTTGCCTCAGCACCCACCGGGCCTCAATCCTGTAGGCTTGAACTTTCTACCCAATGCTGCCCAAGGCACATAGCACTTACCATACTATGCTTTTATTCTGCTGCTCACCCACGAGCACAGACATTCCAGCACTTGTCCCACCCCCCACCTCCCCTCTTCTGGCTGCACTTGCACGTTCTGAATACTCACAAGGCATAGTAGGTTCATCTTTATTTTCCACTGTATTCAGTTTTTCAATCCCATGTTCCCTCCCTGTTGCCATGTGGGCGCTTTTAAACAGAATTGACTTACTGTAGAAGCGCCTAACAAATGCACAATGAAACAAATAGATTTGGGCCCTGTAAGGGTCTGCGGGGGAGGGGTGTTGGGTTCCTCTGGAATGCCCATATCCTTCTTTGCCCAGGAAAATATCTGCAAACATGTATACGTGGCCAGTGAATGTTTGAGTGTGAGACTGGAGATTAGGGGCACAGCTTACACCTGAGTATAAGCATGTAAGCTGACATTCTGCACAAATACTTTGCCAAATGCCGGGATTCAATCCCGAAGCTCTAGGCTGAATGAGTCTCTTGACCACTGTGGAAGAGGCTCTGCACCATCGCCTCTGCATCTCCTCTCAACAGAAGGAATGCGGGGTCAGTCACATCACCACCTCTGCAAGCCGTGTTATTGTTACTCGGAACTCCGGATTCTCCCGTGTTGCCTGTCCTTGATGTGGGAGCACTGCTTCCTTCCAATGCCCCATTTTCAAAACAAGAACCGTTTTTCCAAAGAAAGCACAATATAAATCGCACAATAAGCATTCAAATCTAATACCTTGAGACCTCAATGTTACCAACCTCTGTACTTGTTTCAAAATATGGACAGAATTTCAGAGTCAACCACCTTCCCTGTGAACTAAGCAAACAAAAAAGATTATTCACTTCACATTCATCTCTCATTCATTGCAAGTACTGCAACAAATCGAAGGAATTCGTCACATCTCCCCAAAGGAGGGCTTTCCCCATTGAGGCTAGGTAGGGAGGTGAGCCCGTCCTGCAAGACACTCCCTATGCGTCTGAGCAAGTGGGACCTCACTGGTAGAGACTCTCCCTTAGGGGACAATGACTCCTGTTCCTCAAAGGAACTCCCTAACCCCTCTTGCGTGATGGCATACATGGGACTGCCTGAGATGCTTAACAGCAATAAAAACCAAGACTGGGCTCATACATCATTAACATGCACCATGAGATTCCAAGAAAAGAAGCTGTCTCTTTAAGAGCAAACCTCAACTTCACTGTGATGAGGATGTTTAAGGAGGAGGACACTTTGAGATTGAAGAGGGAGAGAACTGTACGGCAGCAGGGGAGACCCCCTGTTAGAGTAACTCAAGTAGGAGGCAGAACTGAGAGCCGCGGAGCCCACAAAGTTCCTAATGACTCTGAACTACAGTATCAGATGCCGGAAAGATAGCGTACCGAATCAGCAAAAAACGAAGGGTCTGAGAACCCTGAACGCTTTGGTGGTGTGACCATGAGTAGTTCATGGTGGGCAGAGAGCGTAACAAACTACGCCAACACCAACCCGCAGAGATATCCGCAATGGCACCGGTTGCTAGGAGACATGCCGGACCGTAGCATGAAAGGGAGGTGAGAAACTGGCTAAGCAAAAAATGGGGAAAATTATAGCCAAGCAGCAAAGAAGGTCCTGAGCGACTGCGGGCCCCACAGATGTTCCTCCATGACGAGAGAGGTAACGGGGAGAACGGGCAGACCGGGAAGCCAAAATTGAATTGTTATATGAGTGGAATTGTTGAAAGTCGAACTGCAAAGTTGATAAATCTTAACTATAGCGATATCAGGAGAAACGTCATATGTAAACCTGAGAAAGACAATATTATTAAGCCGAGAAGACCACACAGGGAAGTAGGGAGAAATCTCCACATTCAAGAGCTACCAAAGGGAGCGTGTTAAGGGGAGAACTGTACGAGATTAAAACAACTCGTAATACTGAAAGGGATGGAAACATAAGCACAATGCTAGGGAATTTAAACAAACCAGAGGAGAGGATGTTTAATGAGAGTGTCCAGTTAGGTTGTGTCCAGGTAGCTGTGTGACATAAATCCTGGAAAGTTACCCGACTGCTCAAGAAGCTTGCATGCTTCCCAAGGATTTACCCTATATAAGTGGAGGAAATGACATATGCAGATTCATAAACAACTTGCCCACTCAGGTTTGCAGTGGAAGGTTTTCTACCTTTGCCCACTGTCCTGAAGTTGAGGAGCAGAGTGTCACATATAGGGTTGGATGACATGCGTTTCATGTATATTCTAATACTCCTTCCCACATGGCCGATCTCTAGGTGGGAGATCGGGAACCATCAGAGGATACAAGCGAGGCAAGGACAATGTCCCGGTTCAGGTGCAATTCAGGGATAACGCTATGTTGCAAAATCTACAATCATTTGTGGCTTTGCTGTCGTAACTTGACTCGTTGTGAAGAATATATGGACCTCTGTCCCCAAGTTCCACACGGAGAGAAGAAAAATCACTCCCCGTGCGAGCCTTGAGGCCACAGGTGGTTGTTGTTGTTTCGCAGGAACAGACGCCGCCGAGGACCCCAGAGCTGTGGAATGAATTAGGTATTAGTACAAACAAACACAGTACTGTCAACAATGTAACTGTTATTGAAATAGGTCTTACCCTAGGGTTATATTCTAACTGCCAGTAACTCTGAGGCTGTGGTGCAGGGAAGCGTGGGTAATCCTTCAAAGCCAAGGCGCCAGAAACTCAACGCTGGCTACCACCTGATGATTCTTGGAAGTATTCTGAAAACTGTGGTAACTTAGCAGTTCGAGGAACTCTGGAGAGCGTAGAATACTTGACAAAGCAGATAAGGATAATCCAATCAATCCATGAAACGTGAGCTAAAGTCAAAAGGTCCGTAAATCCAAGCAGAAACCAAACGCCAAATCCAAGGAACAAGAAAACCCAGTCCGTAATCCGTAAGATTGATATCTGTAACAAAATGATTCCAGCGTGACTTTAAAACGCCAAACAGTGTCGCGAAACAGCTGTGAAGCGACGAGTGATTCAAAGTGTGTCGCTTTTATACCTGTCGACTCCTGATCACGTGAGCGGACCTTAGGGCACGTGACCGAGAGTTTGGCCCGGAACCAGGAAGTAGTTGTTGTCGATTACTCTTGCTCCAGCCCTCTCACAATCTCCATGGCAGTTGCCAGCGGAAACGAGGGAACAAATAGTATCGCCCTCTGATAGAGCCTGGAAGTTGGTGACGCTTCCCTCGCACCACAGGTAGCGTGACCATGTGAAGGGCTTATTGTGACTTGGAGATTCTCGCTGTGTTATGTTTCAGAGAATCACTGCGGGTATGAGTGTTCTGTAAGGCGGTGTGCCTGGTGTGCCTGACCTTCCTACTGCGCATGACAATTGCTCTCTTTAGATCTTATTGCCATTACATCTCTGGTTGGCCAAAGGTTAAAGCGTAGCCTCATTATTTGCATGCTGATATTTTGGAATTTGGTTAATCATTTTCAGAATAATTAACCCGATTTGCTGAATTTCATACTGCTCACATTTTGTCCTTGTATTAGCCCAGTCTTTGTACCAAAATTTACGTTTGGCACGATCAGGGTTAGATAACAGTGTAGGGTTGTCTATATCAGCTCTCTCCATATGGCCCTTACACTGTTCTTCCCAAATATTTATCATATCGCTCGACCTGGTCTCAAGAGTATGCAATATAAAGGATATAATGGTTGATTTGAACGTATCTTTCATCAAACATTTCCTGTATAGTGATAAGGAATTCCAATCCACAACTGCTTTGAGAGAAATCAGCCCTAGCTTGTATCTAATCAATGCAATGGGTAAGCTCTTGGGCAACGGTGGTAGTGTCATCCAGAAAGAGCCTTCTTGATAGTCCTAATTTGGCTGACTTTCTGTGAGTTTCGATTGAGCTGCATATAATAAAGCAGGAACAACCTTTTGTTTATAAAATGTCAGGACTCGTATGCAAGAGTATTTGCCATACTTGTAATGGATCAATTTAGCTTGAGAGCCTGGCGTTGACATTTTCTGTTTCATTTCGGCTTTATACGGGGCATCAAGTTTATTGTCATTTATATTGAAACCAAAATACTTGTTTTCATGTACTATTGAGAGCAGAGTATTACTAATGGACCAGTTAATTTTAGATGTTTTGCTTTTCACTCCGGCTGACTGGATCTTTAAGATGTTAGATTTAAATGTATTTATTTTAAATGTATTCTCTAAACCATAAACTTCGAGAGCACCAAGTGATCTTTGAAGGCCAATCAGGGTCTGATCTACTAAGATGAGATCATCAGCGTATAGTACACATGCTATTGAATGTGTGCCTAGTCTAAGAGGAAAAGTTCTAACTGAAGCAAAATGTTTCCCAATGTCTCTGATATACACATTGAACAAAGTGGATGCAAGGCTGCATCCTTGCTTAAGTCAGCGATAAGCATTAATGGGTGAAGATAACAGGCCTTCGCTATTTAACTTCACTCCAATGCTAGTCCCGCTGTAAAAGTGTTGTAATAAATTCAGCATATAGGGGGTACAACCAGCTGATTTCAGCTTTTCCCATAGCAAAATGCGTGAGATGGAATCAAACGCTTGTTTGAAATCTATAAATGCGATGTATAGTGGTTGTTTATTCGCTATCGTCTGTTTTTTAAGGCTGTTACTGTAAGCAAGTTTGGCGCCGTTCCCAGGCCTCTCACAAATCCATAGTTGGTTACATCTCTCAGCCTTGCATATATTTTCCCTGCAGTGTCCAAAAGTGCTAGCGGTCTATAATTGGTTGGATTGTTACGGTCTCCCTTTTTAGATATGGGTATTAAGATGGACTGTTGGAATGGTGCCAGTTTGTTTTATGTTTTGATATATGACATACAGGATTTGTGGCCATTATATTGGATGGGCCTTTATGGTTGCATTGAATATCCCATCGGGGCCAGGAGCTCTTGATGAGCTTAATTTTTTGATTTGTAGACAAATATCTTGAATATCAATCACTAAATTGGCTACAAGATTTTTACTTTGTTGTAGGGCAAAGGGGAGTAGTCGGGGTGTCTGCAAATAGAGCAGTGAAGTGATTGATCCATTCCTGTTCACCTACAGCATTGAGTAAAATAGAAGGTGTTCCTGTTTTTGCTCCTTCTCTGAGAAGATTCCAAATGTGTGCACTTGATTTACTAATGAATGCCTGAATCATCTTTTCATTTTCTCTTTGTGTCTTTCCAATTTTATATTGAGTTTTGAAGTTCTTATACTATGTTAATATATTTGCAGCTTTAGCATTGTATTCTGAGTAATTTTCAGCCCTGATCATTTTTTTAAATCCTGCCTTTTCTTTAATTCTCGTATTCCTGAAAACATGATCATATTTGCATATTGGCTGTTGTGTCAAGCGATTATTATGATCCATTTTTTGAGGACGGAGGAATGTCTCCCTCTCCACTTCCATTTAGTAATGTCATATTCCTATTAGTCATATTCATCAATCTAACAGCTTTAGGAGCAAGGGGTGTGTCATTTGAGGAGAAGCACCTTAAATTTAAGTCTCCAATTAGCATCGTTTGGATGTTTGGTTCATTTGCAATCGCATCGAGCATGGTGTTTATGTGAGCAAGAAAGACATCGGGCCTCATTACACGGTAGGAGGTAACCAATGCCACTATTAGCGGCATCGCTACTCCCTTACCGGATACCGGGTCGGGGTAGGCAGTATGGGGACTTACTGGGTCATTCCGACCCTGGAGGACCCAGTAAATCCCCATTCCAAATACCATTTCCCATTCCCATTGAGCCCCATAGGGGCTCAATGGGAATGGGGTAGGAGCTAATAACGGTACCGCAATTTGCGGTACCGTTATGAGCTCTGAAGTCCCTCAGCGGGTCCCGTCATTAACGCCTGGTCAGACCAGGCGTTAAGGATGGGACCCGCTGAGGGATCTCGTAGTAGGGCGCTAAGGGATTACCGGCACCTGTGACCTTACCGGTGCCGGTAATCCCTTAGCGCCTACCGTGTAATGAGGCCCATCATCACTTACGATGGCCGGGTTCCAATATACATTAAGTTTTACAGTTAATGGTGCCAAGAAATGTGAGTTATTATTGATTTCTAATTTGAGTAACTGTATGCAAGGATGCGGGGACAGCCAAGAGGTACGTTTGCCAGTAGCATCCATCCTTAAAGCTGCAAGGAGACCTGCCATGGGTCTCCCTTTGGTTTGTTTCACTGCGGGTACTGAGCATACTTGGTAATTTGGCCACATTGGCTGAGAGGTTATCCAGGTTTCCTGCAGAAGTATAAGGTCATATATATCCAAAGGGTGGGCTATGTTAAGTTTCATAATGTGAGAGAAACCTCTCGTGTTCCATACCACAATTCTCACTTTATGGGGTTCATATTTAATTGAGCATTATTCGTTGTGTCTATGGTGGGCTTCTTCGATGGCATTTTGACGCCAACTCCATTTCAATTCTTTGGGGGGTTTTCTTTCACATTCAAAGTAAACTTCTCTCTTGTGCTGTCCTGTGGTACCTTGACAGTTTACTAACACGGGTCTGCATTTGTTGGGGTTGTGAGGGTGTGCTTTCATTGAGTCACTCTCTAACCTGGCTTTTAGTTGTAGTTTCTTGTGCTTTTTTAACTGATAAATGAAAACCTTGTTTTAATAGGATATCTTTCTCATTCAATATTATTTGTCTCACTAAAGAGGGAACTGTCAATATTGCTGCATCCATTCTTTTACTTTTGATGATATACAGGGATTCAATGTCATGTGTTTCTATTGAATTTAATCTGGAGATATTTCTGAACAAGGCCAATGTGGTCCTTCGGTGTGAATAAGGATCTCTGGTACTTCTCTCTCATTGTTATAGCAAACATGACAGATCCTTTCAGATTACTGTCATCATCTTTTGTTTTAGGCTGGTGAGGCAAGCTGATGTATGACTCAGCGAGGGTAGGCTTTGTGTGTTCTATGTTGTATTTACTCACCAAATTGAGTGGTTTTTTATGCATGTTGTCATCTTTATTCTCCAAGTTTTGATTACTCATTAATCTGTTTTGTTCTAGTGTTAAAACATGTGTCATCTTCCATACTTTGATTATGTAATGATGATTTAGTTATTTCAATTAAGATTTCACTTTTAGATGCTTGTGTATCTGTGTTTATAGGCAGTGAAGTAATGGAATACGTTGAGTAATTCATTAGGTCGCTTAGCTCATTTTCTTGTATTGGATGTTTCTCAGAGAGACATATGTCCTTATCTCCTGAGGATCCTTTATTGCTAGCTCTTTGTTCCCCTAGTCAGATGTTAAGACATGTGGTATTTTAATATCAATGTTGCCAACCCTTACCGGGGGTGGTGTAGTTAGTACATTGATATATCTTTTAGTCCCTGAAGTATTAGATTTTTTACTTGCCATTGTGTTTTTGTTTTTCTTCTTGTAGCCATTCACGGCTGTAGCCCGCTTGGCTTTTCTTTTACATTTTGAATTTAAGAAGACTTCAAATATCGGTTCTTGTGCTTCTTGCTGATTTACAGCAGAGGTTTCACTCTCTAGAATTGTTGTTTCAACATTAGGGTCAGTTCCATATTCTGGGCTTTTCGCACATACAATAGGCACTATAGGGCCATCAATGTCTAGTATATTGGTTTACATCTATTGCATCATTTAAGCCCGAGGGCAGAAGCTGATCTATCCCAACGGTCATAAAGGGCAATTGTATTGTGGAAGGTGATATATGGATAGGTCTGGTTGGATCAGATATGTTGCAAATTTCTTGCAATCTTTAATTTTGCCAATTCAATTCAGAGAAAACATATTCAAAGTGTAAGGTTATATTATTTGATAACACGGTATTCCATTCAATTCTGTTTTCAAGATACTCATATATTTTGGTTAAACTGAATATTCCATTATACTCTAAACATGCAGCAGCAACCTCAGAGATCTCATTCTCAGAGGCTGTACTGCAGTAGTTCAGCCAGGGCTTGTTTGCTTGCCCTAGACAATGATGTATGCACAACAGCCATGAAATGACCAGGGGGATGGAGGGCCATTCACACCCATAAGTGAGGTGGCACACTTATTCAAGCTGGCTAACAACAACTATTTTCTCAAACCTAATATCAGTTTTGCGTTCTGTAATTTAAAGTATGTTTATCTTTTGTGCGAATATGGTGGTTTTTCACATCATGCTTAATTAAATGGTTAACTTTATCAAACAATAGATGCCCAGTGATTTTGCTTGAACACAGATTTCTGAAGATAGTGCATCATCTGACTGGGAGACCTTACAAATTACATTCAGAGTATATATTCTGCTGCATTAACTACTTGAGAATAAGTGAAAAGATAAGGTTGATAGTAACAAAATGTAATTCTGGAGGGAGAGTGTAGTAAGATAAAAAGTGATATATGCAAGGCTTTGAATTAAACATTACCACTATCGTTGCTCTGCACAACATACCATGCCAAAATTCTATTGTATATCTGTACCATTACAGAAGGAGACAAGCCATTAGCAAATTACTCTTGGTGCTGCCAGCAAAAGGTGCAGTTCAATTTCAATTGCAAGGCCATGTCACCTCTGCACTGGTAGACAAGTAACCACATGCATTTTAGGCCTTGTGGGCTTGCAGTTTGGGAAAGGCTTCTCACATTAGTGATGGTGCCAAGGTTGATTTTCAAACAATGGTATAGAAGGCTGGACAGAGCAATGCCGGTGGCTATAATTGCTTCAGAGACCATTTCCTCTTAGGCGCAAGCCAGAACTCACGCAGATAGGATGGAGATAAAATGTGGGGAGAAATGCACATTTTATGGGCGTATTTGGCCATTTACCCACCCAATGACTAGCCATGGCTATGTTAAAGCCCCTCACCACCAAAACGTAACCTTTCTGGAACTCTTTGAGCAAGCTCTATCACAAAGTAACACCAAATGTGTTGCTATATAGGGCCTCCCAGTGTTATATCTAAGCATTCTTTTAGTGTTTCATTACTTCATTGCCATGATAAATGAGCTCCTGGGTTGATACAAAATGTCGTAATGTGTGTCTTCAGCCAGTTGATTTTAGAAGCAGTATCTTTGCCAATGCCTTTGTCCCTTGCACTAAAGTACTGTCTTAAACAAGTAATCGCAAAGCCAACAGTTTTGGCTTGCATACAGGTATTAGACTTTTGCCAGGCAATGCCATCATATGCCCAGGTACTCTCACTGTTTTACGGCTGTTCCCATTTTATGGCCAGGTGGTACCTTTATGGCAGTGCCTGGCAAATGCCTATCTATGCCTGGGCAAAAGTCCAAGTTGTTGGTTGTGTCAATGCATGTTGGCTTCAGTTTGTCTCCTTAAGTGAATGTATATATGCCCAGATGTAAGTGCCTGGCTTGGTATGCCTAGGGAATCAAGCAGCACCTCACTGAGTTGGCACAACATGGCCCTGCCTGAAAATCATAAGGCTAGGATGGCAAGTATGACCAGCTTCAGATCTTCTCATGCATACTTAACAGTGGGGCTCCGACCTAAATAGAATGTATCTTTGTCTGTGTGCTAGGCTACTCTGCCAGAACGTTTCATGATTCAAACCAAGTACTGACTTGATAAGATCATTCTCTTTGAGTAACTTAACAGAGTTTGCATTCAAACAGAACACCTCATGTGTATTGTGAGTTATGTTCGGAAAGTATGATGTAAATCCTGGGTGCTGGGTGTTTAGGCAGTGCCGGAAATAAAACATGAACGCCTTTAAAATAACACAATATAAGAGCATTTTCAATAATGTTGCGCACAAAGTATAAAAGGTGTACATCTTTTAAAACTAAAAAGCAGTATTTAAATATTTCCTAAAGAGAGCAATCAGAGGTGGATTTAACATTTGGACCAGGGACAAATTCCCATGCCCCCCTGCTCTGCCTCCACCAAATACGAACAGCCAGGGCTACACAGGCCCGCCCAATGAGGTCCTATCTTTTTAACATGTCTCAAAGGCAACCTATTTACAACGGGGAAGTGATTAGAGATGAGAAAAGGTAACAGGCAGTGACCATTGCTGTGGCACTTTTTCTTTAAATTTTATAGGGTTTTAACAAGCTATTTAAGTGTCATTGTTGGATGATTACAAATTAAGGGGATAACAGAACAAGCTGTGTGAAACAATGACCATGTCATGCATTTCATTTCACTTTGTGTCTGTATGAAATTTTTTGTAAATTCTCATTAATGTCTGTGCTGGAGCCTACAGGATGGGGAAAATAAAGCTATAATCATAGGGGGTCATTTTCCAAGTGAAGTGGAGTGGAAGAAGTGGCGATAAATGCATTTATCGCCACTTTTTATGACCTGCAGATTTTGTAGGATTTGGCAGGTGAAGTTGGAGAGCAGAGGTCCCCCTTGCCAAATCGGATTGGTTTTCAACCAGCATGTATTTTTCTTTTGGCAGAAATCCAATGGATTCCTATGGGATCCGCCTGACATTTATACTTTCCCAGACACGTAGTGGAAATGTAAAGAGCAAAGGCGATTTTTTCACCTGTGTTTTACACTTTACTTTTCCAGTATTTGGTTGAAGCAATTACAATTAATGAATTGCCCCTTTTGCAAAAAGAACAAATAGGAGTGGTCCCTTCCTGTTCCATTTAGGATTCAAAACAAAATGCCCCCCTTACTCTTTTCATCAACATGTTTCTGCAATGATGAATACATTGTCAGGTTGATTTATCATGTGACTTGTGCTTTTGTAAAGTAATCTGTATAAAATGGAGTATTATTTTAGGTATTCAAACCAAAGTTCAACACATATTTGTACCAAGTTGAGCTTGGAAGATGCATGGTCAAGTATCTAAAATTCTAGCTTTACCATTGGCAGGGGAGCAAGGCCCACTCTTCCCTGCCACTCCCCACCAGGAGTCATACCAGGAGGCTGGAAAGCCCCTCAACCTGCACAGTCTGCCTCCTGATGCAGCTCTCCCAGGCCTAGCACTCTCTCCTACATGCTAGCACTCCCTCACACACACCCTCAACTGAATTACAATGTGCTGCACAAATGCAGTGTAATTTTCTAAGAAACAAAATCTCCTATTCCTTGCTTCAGTATTCTGGAGGGGGGGGGTCTATCTTTCACATATGATGGAGGGACCACAAGCACCTCCTCTGGGGCCTGCTGGGAGTAGCCACAGTGTTCAGGAAGGCATTGTTGGGCGAACACCATCTGAGATGGTACAAAGAGTGGGGGTCTCACTGCTCAGCCCTCTCAGATGAGGTGGAGGAGGCATCATCCTTGTTTTCCCCCAGTCAGCTTAAGAAAAATGTGCTGGGGGCTGGTCGAAGTAGGTGTTAGTGGAGGTAAATGGGGAATGGTGGTTAGGGGAGCTGAAACAAGGTGACTGGGGGGGTAAAAGGTGTTGGAGGATAGGACATAATAGGAAGGGGAGAACAGATGGGAAGGGAAGATGGGTAGATTGATATTGCAACAATATTTTCCTTGCTACTCCTTTTGCTCTGTACTGTTTTTTATAGATGGGTGCAAATGTATTTTTCCAGATCTGGGAAGACATTTCTTGCTGGATCACGGATCTGGAAAATCTGGATCAATGGCAGCACTTTCTTTCGGGTACTCCTAGACCCACACCCAATGGAATTTAGGCACCCCCGATCACAAAACTGGCCCACCCAGATGAATATCCCAGGAGCCAGGCCTGGCGCTGCTCCATTTTCTTTGTTTTAATAAAAAAACTACTGGTAGTAATAGTGCTTTAACAGGAAGGTCTTACTGTGTAGCACTGCGATAATCCTGTCAGGAAAGAAGGATTGATTTTCTTCACTTCTGTTGATGGACATTGAATGATTGTTGACAGACTTTGGAGGCGAGGCCGTTCCACCTCGAAGGAGTATGATCGGAAATGGCTTTTGCTCCTGTTGACTGAGGGCAAAACCCAGGACTTGATTAGCTGGAGGAATTTGCAGGACAAGAGGGATTGTACAATACTTTGCACAATAAAACCCCTGCATACCACATAAGAAGGAGCTGCAGCATTACCTTTCAAAGAAGGGATGCAAATGCAGCTGAAAAGCGAATCCCAAATAATGGCGGCAGTAAGAAAATCATTCCCATAATTGGTTTGACAGAATGGCCATCTGTTGAGGGCAGGACAGCCCAAGCTTTTGTATTTTTATTGTATAAATGGATGCAAGTAGTTCTGTTTCTGAAACCGAAGTCTGCTAATCGGAGCCCCCCTTTCATAAATGCTCCACGCCAAAATCATAGTATATACATACCTTTGGTAAAATAGTCCACTGACACCTGGCACAGTGCATGTTCATAGGTCGCATGCATTCCTCAGACCCTCCAGCTTATTTAGTTTTGCGATAGCGTGAAATGCGGTGAAAACAGCATTGAAAAAAGACAGTAAGTGCCATGTTCGGGGGCGGGCGCAGGTGTTGAGGTGTGCTAGAGCATCCCATCACTTGCGCCCAAAAAAAGAGCAGCCAAATCTCTAAAGGTCATCTGAATAGGTGCATCTTAAATGTGCACATTCAAATGCTCTTTTTCACCCTGTGCGCATTTGTGCAAACCAGGTGCTTTCTGCGCATTTAAAAGTGCATCCAGATATGTCTGTTTTTTGGATCACATTTTAGAGTGACCGGCCCTTTAAGGGTCAATGATGGTGAAATCTGCTCCCAGCACCCCTGTCGGTGCTGGGAGCCTGTAAATATTAGTGTCAGGAGAGCAGTGCTGACACTAATTTATTCTAGGCAGCTGGCAAGCACATCATTTGTGCTACAGCTCAGCCTCCTGGAAATGCACACGTCACCTTTCAGAATAAGGTGACCTGCTCATTTCCAAAAATGGGGCATATAAAAATATTACATCCTCTGCTCTATTTTTATAGGCCCCATTTTCTAAGGATCTGGGACAAAATCTGCATTTACATTTTTTTTTAAAATAGTCACAATATGAGTGGGAAAGGAAAGCGAAGAGGAACAATGGGCCACCTGGAGAGTGGCGGGCAAGAAAGCAGTGGGAGAGCAGTGGGCCAAAGTGGAAAGCGGTGGGCAAGAGAGCAGAGAGGGAGTAGTGGGGCGATGGGACAGAAAGCAGTGAGGGAGTGGGCAGATAGAGGGGGACTGGTTGGCCGGAAAGAGGCAGCGATTGGGAGAAAGGATGGGGGAAGAGTGCGATAGAATGAGAAAAAGGATGCAACATATAGAAGGAGCGAGAATGAAGGACTGTAGACTGCAGGAAGAACTGGGGAGCGTAAACACTATTCTGTCAAGCCAGAGACACCTTAGACTCTTCTTTTTGAAGTGATACAAAAGGTGCAAATAATGAGAACCTGGTTTTCTAGCAGCCTCACACACTGCCTCTTTCTTGCAATTTGCCAATCTTACACCCTCCAGTCAATAAAAAATGTGTCACAAAAAATGCTGTGCCCTAAAATCTACTTTATGCCACAAAATGTTCTATTTCCTGTCGAAATATCCTGGAGGGTGTTATTCCTGACAACTTCTGCAACATACAGTTCTAGCAGGCAGAGCTGTTTTTTTTGTTTTTATCTTCAGCACCTCTGATTGAAAACATAATAATTGCATACCTTAGTCACCACGGTGGCATGTTAATCTTTGAATAAAACCCATGCCTTGTTGTGGTATGGTGGCTGCTATGGGCAGACAAGTATACAATCCAGTAATTTGATGTACAGTGTCAGCTTTGTAAGTAGGGCCAGCTATGACAGTGCAATGTACATTAGCCTACTGGCCTGGATGTCTCCACAACTGCCATGTGGGACAATGACCAGGAAGCTATTTCTCCAATCCTACTGTGGGAAGGGTAGCACCTTCCAGGGCACAGGAACCCTCCTTGGGTGATTTCCTGAGAGGCAGTGCTTCAAAAACAGCACTAGCTTATGTAAGGGCATAGAAGTAGAAACGGGACACAACAGTGGCATGCTTGTGGGCATAAACCTTTATTCAACAGAAAGTAAGGAAAACCCCTGTCTATCCCAATAACTAAGAAGGGTTTCCCTACCTCAAACAAATATAAAGATGGTGTCAGAATGTCCATCAAAAGAAAAATAATCAATTGTCATGTGTCCCAAACCTATTTCCATCCCTTACGCTTCAAAAGAAAACTCTATAACTAGTTCCGCCCTGACTCTAGAAAGTGGTTTCCTTCCTTCTGGTTTTGCCAGAGGATATCTCTCTCCCCCTGGTCTTCTGTTGACTTTTGCCAAAGGATATCTTCTCTCCCTTTGATCTTGTTTTCCAGTTATGTGGGTCACAGACTCCTTTCTTAGGCTTATAATTGTCATGACCCGGCGAAATTGCCCCTTCTGGACCTCATGGTCATTGTCACGAAGGGCTTGTACTCCTTGTTCCTCCCAACATGGCCGTACCAAGCTCCGTGCTACGCACTAGCTTTCACGTCGTGGCACGTACTACAAATTGGTCACGCCCCTGCGGGTCCGCGCGTCTCAACACTATCTTCGGTAGTGACCCGACGTGTGTTTGCTCTCTACATTGGTTTCCTTGATCCTCTTACTTCCTTCCTTGCCTTTTATCCTGTTCCTGGATTTCCCCCCCTACTTACTCGTTCATCGCTAATCCTGGATACCCTGGAACCACGAACTTCCCGGAACTCTGAACGCGTCCTGCAACCTGACGAGGCTCGGGCGAGCCTATTCAAGACCCGAACCATCCACAGGAAGAGTCCTGCGGCCGAACAAGGGAGATCCCGATCACAGGTGAGACGGGGGAGATTTACAACAGTTTGAGACGCCAAACGATCAATACGGATTCTACCATGGAGAATGCTATTCAGGACCTGATGTGCGGAATGCAAGAGCTTTCCACAGAGATGCAGAATTTAAAAGCCGAGAATGCAACGCTAAAACAGCTTGTCTTGTCACGTGACTCCGCGAACAAGGACAGCGTATTATTGGGAGGAGTGTGTCATAAATCACCAATGTATCAATTGAAAAGGATACGGTAACCAAAAAAGGATATAATTGGTAGGGCTCTTCCGGATCCTATTTTCACACGACTTGATTGTAGGTAGGTCAAATTAGACCTTCCAAATGATACAACTCTCTGACTGAATGAAACAGGCAGAGAGATGGATCACTGGAAAGGGCGTGGGAATTGTATAGGAAGTATGCCTAGGATAGATAAAGTATCATAAGAAACTGTCCCAAACTCAAATTACTAAGATTACACAGTATTAGCATTAATTCAGACACTGACCTTATGGCAAAACTGAAGTAATCCACGAAAGTCTCTTGAAGAAAACCAGGAGTTGAACATACGACAAAGGAAGGGAAGATTAGTAAGGGAGACTTATCCCGAACGGCACGAGGCTCTCGCTAGATACCGGGTTGGTGCACCACAGGATAGCGTCCAAAGTACTGTGCACAATCACCTTCCAATAGTTCATGAAATACTCCCTTTCCCACGAAGAACAAAAATTAGAATTTCACCTGTTAACTGTCACAGGTACCAAAGGTTCAAAGTAGTTCAGAAAACCACGTGCAGGATTGCACACAACAGCATACACGCAGCCAGGCCAGCCGTGCTTGGAGACAGTGTTTCCGCGTGGAGATTTAGCACGTAAACTGGATACACGCAGTCCAGGACAGCCACGCTTGAAAACAGCGTCTGCGTGTGGAGATTTGACACGCGAACAGGATACACGCAGCCTAGGACAGCCACGCTTGAAAACAGCGTCCGCGTGTAGAGATTTAGCACGCGAACAGGATACACGCAGCTCAGAACAGCCGCGCTTGTAAACAGCGTCCGCGTGGAGATTTGGCACGCGAACAGGATACACGCAGCTCAGGATAGCAGCGCTTGCAGACAGCGTCCGCGTGGAGATTTGGCACGCGAACAGGATACACGCAGCTCAGGATAGCAGCGCTTACTGACAGCGTCCGCGTGGAGATTTGGCACGCGAACAGGATACACGCAGCTCAGGACAGCCGCGCTTGCAGACAGCGTCCGCGTGGAGATTTGGCACGCGAACAGGATACACGCAGCTCAGGAATTAGCGTGTGGAGGAAAACACGCTCCAAAAGGCCAAAGAAGTTGCTGAAGGGAATGCGAGGATGCAGGTCCGGAGTTCAGCAACAAAACGCCAACAAAGAATTAATCAGAAGCAGCGATCGGCGTTTCCAGGCTGCTTATGTACGTAATGCCGTGATACACGTGATGGAACTAAATCACGTGAATTTAACGACGTGAAGAATGCAGACGTCGTTTACCGGGCAATGCATCGAACAACCTCCATTTCGAATAGAATGGTCTGGCGGTTCCTTGGGTGTAACTCATTTTGTATGGAGAGGTCGTTCCTGGTCCAGAGATATGACCAGCAGGCATGACAGAGTGGTTGATAAATACGACAGTTCAACAAAGACCTTACGTGGATTCCTGGACTCTTGTTTGGTACATTTTACCTTCAAGCCCTACTATTTCTCAACTCCTAGGGCTAAGGTGGGCTTCATAATATCGCATCTTTCCGGTAATGCCCTTACATGGGCCACTCCTTTACTCAATTCAGGGGATGCTCTCCTGGATGATTATGAAGGGTTCATCGCGGAACTCAAGACCATGTTCGAACGACCAGAGCTGGTCCACGGTGCTCAAGAGAAGTTACTTGACTTCCAACAAGGATCCCAAGACATGTTGACCTATGTTACCAGATTCAAACAGCTAGCCAAAGAGGTGGACTGGCCCCTGGAAGCCAGTTTTACCTTGTTTCGCAGAGGTCTAAATGAAGAGTTTAAGGACGAGTTTGCCAGGGTGGCACGTCCTAGTTCATTCCAGGCCCTCCTGGACTTGTCTATGCAAATAGACTTCAGAATCCAAGAAAGAAAGGCAGAAAAGAAAAAGAATAAAGTATCAATTCAAAGAAACTCCCCAGAGAATACTACAAGGACAGAATCTGCCAAGAATCAGAGCACTGATTCTGAACCCATGCAACTTGGAGCCTTTTGTGGACCAATTTCCCCGCAGGAAAGGTTAAGAAGGATACACACAGGCTTATGCATGTATTGTGCCTCAGATAAACATCTAGTTAAAGAGTGTCCTCTGGCTCCTCCCCGACGCTCGGGAAACGCCAGCTCCTGATCCTAAATGAAGCAAGGTTTCGGGAAAGCGATGTTCGCTCCACATCAATTCCATCCTTGAACTCTCCTGGACAAAACAAATTGGTGATATTACAGGCCTTTTTATCGCCATCCAAGGACAAGGTCTACCCCATACTGGCCTTGGTGGATTGCGGAGCAATGGGAGTCTTCATTGATCAAGATTGGGTCAGAAGTCATAACATTCCATATGTAGCAAGAAGTTTTTCACAGCCAGTGGAAGCAATTGACAGAAGACCTCTTTCCTCAGGACCCATAAGTCTGCAAACAAGGGAGATCCATCTTTCCATAAATCATCATCAAGAAAGAATTGTGTTTGACATTATAAAATCAGCCCATTACCGCTTGGTTCTGGGCATGCCCTGGTTACAAAGGCACAATCCATATATTAACTGGACGGCCGGATCCTTATTCCTGGGTTCGGAGTTCTGTATGAACCATTGTTTAAACCTGGATACCTCAGTCACAGCTCTTATAAGCCTACCAAGGTGTCCACAGACACCACTCATGGATTCCAATATTGTACAAGTTCCAGAGATCTATGAAGGGTATGCTGATGTATTCCCTACTGCCATCGTTCAAGCCTTACCTCCACATAGATCCGAAGACTGTGCCATAGATACTGAACCCTCAGCAGTGATTCCCTTTGGCAGGATGTTTATCCTTTCAGAACCCGAAAAGAGAGCCCTCCTGGAATACCTAGACACTAATCTTGAGAACGGCACCATAAGACCTTCAAAATCACCAGCTGGTGCTTCATTGTTCTTCGTTCCAAAAAAGGATACAAAAGAGCTTAGACCTTGCCTGGACTATCGGGGCCTAAATCAATACACCCTGAAGGACAGATACCCACTACCCCTGATCTCGGATATCCTTGAAGCTGTGAGAGGTGCAGTGATATTCACGAAACTGGATCTCCGAGGTGCTTACCATTTGATCCGTATCCGGGAAGGAGACGAATGGAAAACGGCCTCTAGAACACCCTTTGGTCACTTTGAATACCTAGTCATGCCCTTTGGTCTGACTAATGCTCCCGCAGTCTTTCAGCGTTTTATGGATAGGGTTTTCTCTGACATGTTATTTCTCAATTTTATCGTCTACTTGGATGACATATTGATCTTCTCCAAGGATTCCTTGAAACATGTAGAACATGTAAAAGCAGTACTTCAACGTCTCCGTGCAAATCAACTCTTAGCCAAACCAGAAAAATGTTTGTTTCATGTTACATCAGTTCACTATCTGGGATTTGTCCTTAGTTCAGAAGGAATTAGTATGGACCCTTCAAAGGTGAAGGCCATACTGGCTTGGCCCGCCCCAACATCTGTCAAGCAAATACAATCCTTCCTGGGGCTTGCCAACTTCTACCGGAAATTCATTCCCACCTTTTCCGAGATTGTTCATCCCATTGTTAATCTCCTGAACAAAGACGTTCCATTTAACTGGTCTATACCACAAGACAAGGCATTCCAACGCTAGAAAGAAGAATTCACTCAGGCCCCCATCCTGGCCCAACCTGACATAAATCGTCCTTTTCTAGTGGAAACTGATTCCTCCAATTACGCGATAGGAGCAGTTTTAAAACAAGAATCCGATGATAAGTTGGAACATCCCATTGCTTATCTTTCACGGACCCTGACCACCAGCAAGACTCACTACTCAGTTCTGGAGAAGGAGTTATTGGCCATTCGTCATGCCTTCACTGAATGGAGACATCTACTCCTGGGTGCTAAATATCCAGTTCAAGTCCGTACTGATCATTGAAATCTTCAGGTCCTACAATCTATGGAGTGCAGGAACAGTAGACAAGCTCGATGGGCCTACTTCTTTGCTCAATATCAATTTCAAATTTCACATGTTCCTGGATCGCAAAACTTGATTGCTGATGCCCTTTCTCGGCGTCCCGACTACGTTCCCTTGGAGGATAAGATCTATCCTGAAATGTTTCCACCCACAATCTTTGTAGCTCAAGCGATCAATCTCCTGGAAGAAATCAGAGTTCAGACTCAGTTATCTGAACTATGGAAGGACCTATCCGAGAAAAATCCCTGGCGTCTGACAATCAAGGAAGGATATTTATTCAAGAACAATTCAGTGGTCATTCCGACAAAATAACTTCAACAGAAGGTAATGAATCTATGCCATGATACTCTTCACTCCGGCCATCGAGGAGTAACCAACACCTTCTGTCTTATACGAAGACAGTTCTGGTGGCCAGGGATGAAGTCCAGTGTAGTTCAATACATCAAGACCTGTGCTATTTGTAGTCAGAACAAATACGATAATCAGAGGCCGGCGGGTCTGCTTCTACAACCTACGTTGCCAACCAGACCCTGGGAAGTTATTCCCACTTACATCATTGTTGAATTACCACCTTCCCGAGGATATACAACCATCATGGTAACCATTGACTTGTTCACTCATCTAGCTCATTTTACACCATTGTATAAAGCACCATCTTCCTCAGAACTTGCTGGAATTTTCCTGGAACATATTTTTCGTCTTCATGGCATTCCTTCCAAGATTATTTCGGATCATGGACCTCAGTATATTTCACAATTCTGTAAACATCTGTCGTGTTCTAGGAATCCAACGTGCCCTTTCTTCAGGCTATCATCCACAAACCAATGGGGCAACGGAACGAGTAAATCAAACCATGGAACAATATCTTCGTTGTTTTGCCACCAAGGTACAAGACGATTGGTCTCTCCTTATACCTTTAGCCGAATTCTCCTACAATAACTCAGATCATTCAGCTCTCAAGATCAGCCCTTTCTATTGCAGTCAAGGTTATCATCTGTCTGTTTTACCATCAGTTCTTCCAGAATCTACTCCGGTACCTACCCTTGACTCTTGGATTCAGACGCTGATCGACTTACAAAGAGAGGCCACGGATCAGTTAGAACAGGCCCAGACTCGAACCAAAAGATATGCGGACTCTAAGAGAAGCCCATCACCTTCCTATTCAGTTGGCGATCAAGTCTGGTTAGCCTTGAAAATGTTACTTCGACATCTACGACCAAACAAATTGGCTCCTCGCTATTATGGTCCTTTTTCTATAAAGGAGATAATCAATCCTGTCTCCTTCCTACTTAAGCTCCCGGATTCCTGGAAGAAGATACATCCAGTCTTCCATACTTCCCTGTTGAAACCCTACGTTAGTTCTACTCGAAAACCCTTCAAACCCACATCTGTTGTTGTGGACGACCAGTTGGAATATGAAGTGTCCAGGATATGTGATTCCAGGTATAGGAGGGGTCGACTACAATATCTGGTCGAGTGGAAAGGCTACCCCCCTAGCGAGAGAACATGGGAACCAGTTTCTAATTTAAAGACCCCTCGTTTGCTCAGAAGATTCCATCTTATTCATCCAGGCAAGCCTGGAGGAACCAGTCTTTGGAGGGGGCATGCTATCATGACCCAGCAAAATTGCCCCTTCTGGACCTCATGGTCATTGTCACGAAGGGCTTGTACTCCTTGTTCCTCCCAACATGGCCGTACCAAGCTCCGTGCTACGCACTAGCTTTCACGTCGTGGTACGTACTACAAATTGGTCACGCCCCTGCGGGTCTGCGCGTCTCAACGCTATCTTCGGTAGTGTCCCGACGTGTGTTTGCTCTCTACATTGGTTTCCTTGATCTTCTTACTTCCTTCCTTGCCTTTTATCCTGTTCCTAGATTCCCCCCTACTTACTCGTTCATCGCTAATCCTGGATACCCTGGAACCACGAACTTCCCTGAACTCTGAACGCGTACTGCAACCTGACGAGGCTCGGCGAGCCTATTCAAGACCCGAAACATCCACAGGAAGAGTCCTGCGGCCGAACAAGGGAGATCCCGATCTCAGGTGAGACGGGGGAGATTTACGACAATAATGTCTCTCACTCAGGCTCGGTTCACTATGCTGCCAAGCATTGTTTCGCATATACACCTCTCCAATCCTGTTAGCATTTGATTCCCAGACCCCTTTCTCAAGTTTATAATGTCTCTTATTCAGGCCTGGTTCACTAACCTGCCAGGTACTGTTTGGCACATAAAGTCCTCTGGCATTCTTTCAATTACTGGTACGAGGAAGATGACGATTCTTACCCTCTGATGTTCTCAACAACTGAACAAACTGAAACAACTGAGGGATTTCTCTTTTGCCCTGACCTGGTTCAACTCCACCCCTCAGGGTCTCAACAGTGTCTTTGCTCTGCTCCCTGCTTTGTAGAGAAATTCCCAATTCGTTAAAACAGTTATTTTTATGGATTCTCACAAACCCCAGGAGCTTCCTCCTTACCCCTACGTCATGGGTTGCTTCTCTCTCTGGCTCCCAGCTTCTCTGGGCTTCTCTGGCCCCTCGCCTTCCCGCAGACTGGAAGTCATGTGGCAGTTCCATAGCCCTGAGCCCCCTCACAGGCACAGCTGTTCCTCCTTCCGGTCTCCAGCTCACCGCCGGATACCTGTTTCTCCTGCTATGATCCTCGTGTCTCAGAGGCGTGGTCCACTGGGATGTGTCTGCCCAGTGTCCCGGTCTCCTTCGGTCCCTTTTCTCCACACGGCAGCTCCCGGTTCTTCCAGGGAGGATCAGACAACGAAGGAAGTCCTTCCTCTCTTTTTTTGGCCGGCTCATGTGTGGTTGAGAGCTAGTATCTTCGCTTTGGTTCCGCGAAGGGCTCTTCAATCCTCTTTTCTTCTTCTTCACGCCAATATATACAGACCCATAGCTTTCCAAGTTGTCCTTATTCTTCCCCATCACAGTATGCTTTTTCTCATTCTCATAGACAGGTCTACTCTGCATAAAGTAATTTTTAGTAGCAAGAGGAGGTGAAGAGGATCGGGGTGGAAGTATTTGGGCCATAACTGCATTCTCCCTTGATAGTCTTCTCTGTGACCACAGAGGGTGTCCTCTCCCATTGGATCCTCCCGCTGAGTAAAACCCCCGGGGGGGCTATCGGGTAGCGGCCTCACCTCCCAGGCCCCATGGGACGGATCTCCCTCCGGGGGAGAATGATATGATATAATATGTCATTGAATAATGCGCCTGTACACAAGTGTTTCAAGGCGTGACAAGACAAGGGAGGGGGGGGCAGAGGGAGGGCAAGAAAAACAATCTTACTAAGCCTTGTGTCATTCAGATCGTGCAAGTGCGCAACGCAATGTGCAGGGGGAAGAGAAGTGCAAGGGAGAGGGGAGAGGGAAGGGGGAAGAGAAATCGGGGCAGCAATGCTCTGAGTAAGTGTTATAGGGCAGTGCGGCTCTGGGTAGTGCAAGAAAGCAGGGGACTGTAGGGTTACAGTTACAACCTCTAAGTGCGCTGTAGGTCTGGAAGCAGTGCAAAGGGGACTGATCATGGAGGAACATGGTACCTAGTGAGACTCTGAGGGTATCCAAGTAACCAGTCGGTGCAGCAGAAAGGTAGGTTAGCAGGGGAGGAAGAGAGAGAAAGCAGAGGAGAAAAGTAAGGTCTTGAGCTGCTTCCGGAACTTGAGGTTCTCCAGCTCAAGTTTGAGAAGGGCAGGGAGGCAATTTGAGAGTTGACGACATCAAGTGATTTGTCACACATAACAAAACCACCCTCATACCTGTGTGCTGACCACCAGAGTCCCTATGAAGTCATCAGACATGGCAAGGGGTAGAGTTAGAAAAACCACAGGGGAGATGTAGGCTGAGGGAGGGGAACCACCATCTTGGTTTCTGCTAGGGCTCTCTACAACTTCATATCAATCCATTTCCTGCAGGACAAGGTGCTCTGGGTATTATGTCAGAAGGCAAAGGGCACTTTTACAACATCCTGGATTGCATCTTCTACATCAGAGTTGCTTTGGGACGACCCCCTGTGACATTTTACCATTATAAGACAGGGGACCCGCCTACTTCTTTGATTCCAATTTGGACTCTCAAGAGAAGAAGGATTCCCTGGACCTCTGTTTGGAATACAGCCTATTGAAAAGTCCTCTGCCAGAGAGGTGAAGACAGAAGGCCCCCCATGGAAGAGGCAAGATCTGCACCATAACCATCTCCAGGGACAGTGGGGATAACTGATGTGGACCAAGGCCTCTCTGGGTGCTGTTGCACTGGAACGAGGATCCTGCACTGGAGATCAAGGACCTTCGCAGGTGCCAGCCAAATTCATAGAGTGGATGTGCAGAAATGAAGCATTCGCCTGATCCCAGAGTCCCTGGATTATGGGCTGCCAGCAACCCAGAAGTGCAGAAGCAGCTTGGACCTTGTTTCATCGCTTCAAGACATTTACGAGCTTGCTCGACTGTGCTCAGCACATTTTGAGCCGCAATAGGACTCAAAGTGCTGCTTTTGGCACTCTAAAAACCTTTGAACTACTTGCTATGGTTAGAGCCATTCAGAAGCCGTATCGATCCATTGACACGGACTGCACCGACCAATCCAATCGCTGACTCGACTCTGTGGAGGCAACTCATTCACATGCGAACTGGACGTGTTGAACCAGTCAGTCTGCTTGTCTCAAATGCTGACTCGACCCAACAGAATCATCGCCTTCCCGCAGACTCGACTGCTGTAGTGAACCATTGAAAGTCTTCAACTTGATCGTTGCAAATGCCAGCACAACCCAATGGTAACCCACACATTGAACCGACTAACCACAACTCAAAAGGTCTTGCCATCGGCTCGAATGCAGCAAAAGCACCTAGAAACCCAGCTCAACGCTGTTGCCCATCTAAAGACAAGAACAAGGGTATTCTGACAAGGCCACATCCCCATGTCCATTTTAAACAGTGGTAGTGACTTTTAAGTCCCCCTTGCATACCTTCCAAGGATATATCCTTGAACAGTTTTTGCTAACTCTCCTGTCTGACCACCCTTGCTTATCAACCCAGAGTGCCCTTTCACATAAAATATCTGCATTCTCTGTGTTGGGGTGGAGTTTTAGTGTTTTAATTAGTTTGCTTTATTAATTTTATTAAAGTTCTTATTTTTCTAGAACCTTGTTTGGACATTCTTTGATTTTGGAAACATAGTAATAAACCTGGGGGGACGCTGTTGCGTGCAACAAAGATGGCTGCCTAAGAGCTGAGTTCCTCTCCGGCAGAAATCCTTTTTGAAAAAAGGTCCAGTACCGGCGCCTTCTGCACCACTGAAACTCGCGGAGCTGCCTTCATACAATCCCCCGAACCCCTGAGTGAAACAACAGAGAAAATCGGACATGTATAGCACAATCCCCAGCCAGGGGTGCAGAGTCGAGGCGGTAACCTGACACAGTGAACCAGGGATCCTTGGACAGAGACCACGGCTCCAAGAAAACACGCAGGCCCAGAAGTGGGAGGAGCCTACTCTACCACCGACAGACTGCTGCGACGAAATTCAATCAACATAACTGCACCCTCGATTGGCGTCCTCCAATTGACAGAGAGGAAACCTCTGGACCGGGCGGATGAACGAATGAGGAAGCGGGGAAGCACCAGAGAGCGATCCACGCAACCGGACCTCTCGGTAAGAACGCCGCATCCCTCCCTCCCTTCCTCGAGCCCATAAGAGCCCATAACGCCCCGGGACGCCCGCTCCAGATGACAGGGGCCGGAACGCAGACCTGCCGGGAGCATCGGAGCCCCCCGCTGAGTAGTGAGGGAGAAGGGGGGTGGTTTTTGAGACCCTGCCGGCACCCACCAGAGCGCGGGAAGATCTTGCCCCTTGCCACCAATCGGATCACATTGAGGGCCCGGGCAGGGATCGAGGGACCTACCTAATCCTTGTCACGGCATCCCAGGGAGGGAACCTGACAAACAGCAAATGAACTCTGTAACAGGGCTCCAGAAATTTGCATCACATGGGTGCTAAACGCAACGGGCACATCGCATGGCGACGGTGCTCGACTCCACAGGGCGCACCAGAGAGATACGGAGCACACGCAGACCATCAGGCTCCGGAGCATACATCTGGCACAATCAATACAAAATTGCCCGTGGACCTGCTACCAGCTAATCTGTCGACTACCCACGCCGTAGATAGAGCTGGGCACATCTCGGCTTTAGCACAAGCCAGTGAGCGGCCAACATGTTACAAGATGACCCCCCCACGTGAAGGTTGCCTATCCTTATTGAAATACAGATTGAGAAGGGAAAATACATGGGAGGGCACAGTCCATCCTTAGAAACGACCAGACAGCACACGAAACAAAGGCCCGAATAACTGGAATAACAACATAGACTGCCCTAAAGGAATGAAATCTCCGAAAAACCCACACAGATAACTGCAAATATTCACGGTGCAGAGCCAAATATTAGAGATACCAAGCTGAGAACGGCGGTAACTGGGTAACTCAGCTAACGAAGATAAGGAGGCAAACAATACTCCGGAACAGTTTCTTTGAACATCACCGCATATCCGGCGCACACTTGAGCAGATCCTTAGTCTGGCAAATCTACTTTGAGCACTGATCAGACAGGCCCCACTCACCAGCCAGACAGTGTTATATGATATCAACACTTGTGAAATGCCAGGGAAAAACGTTGTGAAGAACAGGAAGACGGGCCCAATGGATTCATATACAAGCTCCCAGACCCCAACTGACATTCCGGATCCACCAGCGACCACCTCCTCAGCTTCCGCAGAAGACACTAAATTCGACCGCCTCCTTGCCACAGTGCAAAATGGATTCCTAGCAGTCAATGTTAAACTAGACAATATCGTCTCAACAATAGGCTCACATAAAGCCTGTGTCGATAAAGAGAGTGCCAGAATTACGGAAGCAGAAAACAGAACTGGCTCTAATGAAGACTCAATTAATCAGAATACCCACGACATAACTCTACTGAAAGGAGAGATGACTAAGCTGCAGGGCAAATGCGATGACTGGGAATCCAGGTCGTGCCACAATAACGTACGGATAGTCGGGCTCTCTGAATCCTTCTGCAAGGGCCCAATGGAATCGCACATTGAATCATTGTTAAAATCCCTGTTCAGTGAAGACTTCTTTTCCCCACATTTCTTGGTTGAAAGGGCACACCTTTCAACCAGTTGTCAGGTATATACCTATACCTGACAACTGCATTAAGGATAAACCTTGGTGCTCGAATATCCAACAAGCATTGAGAGGCAAAGTTGCGACCCTTCAAATAAAAATTAATAATAAAAAAGCCTCACTATCACCCAACTTGTCCAATAATACTACCTCAACCAGTCCCACTATCTCTGACACATTACCTCGATTCAAATTCTCAAAAGTTACTATTCTCGAAACAGAAAAGACAATACTCTCACTCAAACCCTGTAATTGTCATGGTGATCAATGCCCTGCCCAACTCATAAAGGACGCAGCCAGAGAACTGTCACCTTTTATCACCAAATTGATTAACGCATCATTCAGGACTAACTCCATCCCCACTAACCTTAAGGAATCCTGGGTGCTCCCCCTACTAAAGAAACAAACTTTAGACCCTCTAATTCCCACCAATTACCGACCTATTACCATGGTACCATTCCTTCTGAAAATTATAGATAAAATGGCTTATCTACAAATTCAAAAATATTTGGAATCTAATCATTTGCTAGGACCTAGACAATCAGGCTTCCGGCCTCAACATGGGACTGAAACTGCGCTAATTGACTTGAAGGCCCAGATCGATGACCTCAGGGACAAGGGTGACCTAGCTCTCCTCTTGCTCCTGGACTTATCGGCCGCCTTCGACCTGGTCGATCACCAGGTCCTGTGCAGCCACCTGGACTCGGCAGCACACTTCTCCCCAGAAGCCATTGCTTGGATACAATCCTTTCTCAGTGACCGTACCATGAGAGTATTCTCTCCCATTGCATCAGCTGACCCTATCCCGTGCAGTGTTCCCCAGGGTTCTTGTGTCTCGCCCACCTTATATAACATCTTCACCAAGCCTCTTTTCGATGATTTGGATCATCTGGGTATCACCTACACTAACTATGCAGATGATACGCAGATCCTCCTACCAATTACTGGTGATTATGAAAAGGATTTGGCCTTGGTGAATAAGGTTTACCTCATCATCCAGGCATGGATGGCCTCCCATGAACTATGCCTGAATGATGACAAGACAGAGATCATCATCCTGGGTACACAATCTTCTCTCAAAAAACAAAGTCCAAAATATTCTGCCTTCAGCGTCGACAATAACATTATCAAAACTGCTAAGGAAGTAAAAACATTATGGTTTTACTTGGATTCTGCCTTAACGTTTAACAAACAGGTAAATACGCTGGCCTCGGCCACAGCCTACACATGCAAATTAATCAGAGCCGGCAGAGCCTTCCTCTCCAACAACAGCTGTATCACCCTTGTTAGAGCTCTCATATTATCAAGACTTGATTACTGTAATGCTATGTACATTGGGGCGAGCAAGCAAACCACCAAGAGAATCCAACTCCTGCAAAATAACGCCCTTAGAGCTGCGCTTGGAATTGCCAGGAGAGATCATATTTCGGACACTAGAAGAGCTAATAACTGGCTGTCCACAATGGACAAAATAAAACTTAAAGTTGCCTCCCTTACTCATAAATGTGTAAACAAAGTAGCCCCTCGCTATCTTGTGGATAGAATCATTACTAAACCTGAGACAAGATTAACCAGACATTCCAATACTAACTGCCTCTTGACCCCTAGATTAAAACTTGCCAGAGTGGGAGGAAACAGCTTCCAGGTTAAGGCTACCCAACTATTGAATTCACTCCCCACTCCACTCAGACTAGAACAATCATACACAAAAATGCTCAAAGATTCTGACGGCTAAGTGAGAATCTGGCCTTAGTCCATTCTACCAGCATTTACCTTCCTTTACTTCAGACTTCTCTCGGTATGCCCATTGTAAAATCTTGTATAAAGCTCATATTGTATATATATTCTTTGTGCAATCACCTTGTAAATATGTGCTCACTGTAATAATGTTTTTTGACTTTATATAATAACACTACAACTGTAATGTCTTCTTATGTACAACCAAGCTGTGAGTAAACTTTTGCGATGCGCCCGACTACCTTCGGGTTTGGTGCACAATACAAGTAATAAACTAAACTAAACTAAACACCGCACCCTGGCCCCAGTGCCTAAGCCGGGAGCCCCTCCTCGCACGTTTATTGCCAAACTACTCAATTACAGAGACCGAGATGCGGCACTACGACTAGCCAGGGAAATGGGCCCTCTGAACCACGGTGGCGACAACATCCATATCTACCACGACTTCGCAGCGGGAGTCCAGACCCAAAGGCGATCATACGAGCTGATTAAAAGACAACTCAGACTGAGGAAAGTCCCCTATGCCCTGCTGTTCCCTGCAAAGCTGCGAATACAACACGGGGGCTGGGCACACTTCTTTGAAACTCCAGCTGCGGCAATGGCCTATGTGGAGGCCTCCATTCCCCTCCCGCTGGGAAGAGGCGAGCATGATCAAAACGGCCTCAGCAACCGGTGGGGGTGATGAGGAATCCCAACGACTAAAGGCGGCGCCACAATATCCTTTACTAACTTAACTATGTAACAATGATAACCAGAGCACGCAATTTTCTAAAATTAGTTTTGAGCCGGATGAGATGCGCTCGGCTACATGGGCTGTGTCCGCAACACACGCTCCCCCGGGAAGTTCCATAAGTTAGCAATGGGGAGTCATCATCAGGTTGGGATTGATGGTGTGGGTGGGGGTGGGCAAAGGGTGCAGATTATTGTTTTGTTGGATGTTGGGAAAAGAATGGTTGGCTTGGGACAGACAGAGACATGCCCGCCAGTTGGAAGAATAAGTCGACTACCTGAGAGATCCCCAGTTGGGCACCACGAGTTGAGGTTGATATGTTTGAAATGTTTCAAAATTGCAATCACACCATCACAAGCTGCACCATACAGGGAAATAGCTCCTGTTTTAACGTGCTACTTGATCACGACATAATTGGCACGATATACAAGTCCGGATACAAGGCTGAAGCTTAAATTGCTTACGTGGAACGTCTGTGGACTGAACAATGGATCAAAATCCAGCAAAGTCGTTGCTTATATCAACAGACACCACCCACACATAGTGATGCTGCAAGAAACACATGCACTACAGAATGTCAACAAGGGCATTCTGCGACAATAGGGAAATAATAGATATTACACCGAATATTCATCTCAGAACAGATGTCAAGATCCGAGTCCACCTCCCCTTTCTCCTCACCTGACTCCTCTGAGGTAAGTTTGCAAGGGTCCGTCTCAATCTTACCGGGCTTCTCCTTAGCCCTTGCCCCTTGCCTTTCGGTGTTCTGGTCTTCTTTTCGTGAAGGTAAGGTCTGGCCCCTCCAGAGGCCACCTTGACAGAGGAGTGGACCTGTCACCGGGTAACCCCAGGGGGCCAGCCTCAGCTCTAGGGAAAAAGCCCGAAGGCAGAAAAAAACCTATTCCGTAGATGGGTTCAGAAGACAGGTCCTTTAGATGGTACAGATCTTTAGGTTGCAGTTCCAAGATACCAGGTATGATGACGTACTCGGTGTAGCTGAAGCCAGGAATCCAAGAAGAAAATGCCAAGATACGGAGTGGAAGGGTATCAGACCCTGGGAGAAAGGTAGGTAAGGGAAGGTATAGTAAAGAAAAGATACACAGGAGTTAGATACAACAGGAAGGGACTACTGTGCCAAGTCAGGGAGAGGAAAGCAGGAATGCCCCAAGTAGTCAGAAGCAGCGCTGAACCACCACGGCGGAGCAGAAAGGAACACCCCGCCGGAAGGCAGCACGTCGAAAAGGCAGGAAGGTAGGATTAGCAACAGGGGCTCAAGGGAACGCAGAAGCGGCAAAGCACATCGCCTCCGCGCCCGTTAAAGAAAGAAAACACCAGACAGAAGGGCTGAGAGAACAGCCGATAGCGAGACCAGCTGGGAAGCTCCTGTTCACGGACGCGGAGCACAGTGCGAAGAAGCACCCTCGCGGCCGGAGTAAGAATGTAGACCAGGCAGCAGTGGCGTTAAGAAAAAAGGTAGATTGAAAGTTAGAGCGAGAGAAGAACAGGGAAGCGGAGAGGCACCGTACCAGAATTAGCGGCGGCAACCTCGAACAAAAAGTAGAAAGTTAGCGAGCACGAAGACAACAGTAAAGGTAGAGGAAAAGAGATACAGGGAAGGAACAAGGGGAATAACGACTAGAAGAGTAATACACGGGATGGCGATAATCCAAAAGTCGGAGCGTTGAGAGAGTGAAACAACAGAAACAACGCGCCGAGAAGTGGGCGGAGCCAGATTATATAAGCTCCGGCGCCATGTTGGGTGAGGACTCGACCGCTCACCGCCGGAACCGCCAGCGATTCCAATGTTTCCAATCTTGGATCCTGACAGTATACCCCCTTCCTCTCCGGGTACCCCCCGGCTTGCCCGGGTGAAGGCGATGAAATCTTCTTAAGAGCCTAGGAGCATGAACATGGCTAACCGGTTCCCAAGACCTCTCCTCCACGGGATAGCCTTTCCAGTGAACCAGGTATTGGAGCCGACCTCTGTGGTATCTGGAGTCCACCAGGTATGCCACTTCATATTCTTCTGGAACAGAATGTACCTGGGCTCGACTCTTGCGGATGGGTCTAAGGAACGGGTCTACCTTGTATTCCTTGAGCAAGGAGACGTGAAACACCGGGTGAACCCTTTTGAGATAGTCAGGAAGTTTGAGCCGAAAGGCGACCGGGTTGACCTGTTGGAGAACGGAAAACGGTCCAAGATAATGGGGGGAGAATTTTCCAGCATGAACCCATCTAGGAAGAAATCTGGTTGATAACCAGACTAGTTGTCCTGGTCACCATGTAGGATTCGAAGCCCTACTCTTATCTGCCCATCTCTTCTGTGATTGTTGGCTGAGTTGGTGTGCCTTCTTGGCGAGTTCATGAACCTCCTGAAGTTCCTGTAAAACGCCATCCAAAGCCGCAATCTTAGTGGCTAGGGAGCCAAACCCGGGTAGATGTTGGGGATGAAAACCATAAGTGCACAAAAAAGGACTCATTTGGATAGTGGTATGCAGGGTATTATTGTAAGCGAACTCAGCTTGGGAAAGGAAGCAGTGCCATCTCTCTTGTTGTGTACTGCAGAAACACCTCAAGTACTGCTCCAGGCTCGCGTTTAACCTCTCGGTTTGTCCGTTACTCTGGGGGTGGTATCCCAAAGAAAGGGCTCTGTTGATACCCAGGGTTTGGCAAAGCGAAGCCCAGAATTTGGACGTGAACTGAGGTCCTCGGTCAGATACAATGGTCTGGGGTAGACTGTGTAGATGAACTATGTCTCGGAGAAAGCTTTTAGCAGTCTCAGAAGCACAGGGTATTTGTTTAAAGGCTGAAAAATGGGCCAGTTTGCTGAATGAATCTATTGTGACCATAACCACCGTCATACCCTCAGAAGGGGGAAGATCGACGTTGAAATCCGTAGATATATGTTCCCATGGTCGTGACGGTAGGGAATGTTGTTGTAGGAGTCCGAGCGGTTTACCAGTTCGGTATTTGTTAGAGGCACAGATTGAGCAAGAGGTAACATACTGATATACATCAGTCTTCAATTTAGGCCACCAAAAGCCTCTTTGCAAGAGTTCATAGGTCTTTCTGATGCCGGGGTGACCCGACAAGGGAGTATCATGGCACCACGAAAGGACAAGCTTCTGGAGATCCTTGGTGGGAATAAAAAGGGCATTATCATGATAGTACAGTCCATCCTTGCCTTGGATGACCGTGGCGGGTGGTTCTGTACCGGACTGATAATGAGGTATCAGATCTCGGAAAAAGGAGACAGTGGAGGCTAAGACTTTGAGATTGGGAAAAAGGCAGTCCTGTCCATTGTAGGTTCCTGAACTGTCCCCGATACTTCGTGATAAGGCATCTGCCTTTTTGTTTTCTGTGCCTGGGATGTAGGTTATTATGAAGTCGAACTGTAGGAAGAAATATGCCCACCGAGCATGCCGGGCATTGGTGCACTCCATTTGTTGTAGAACTTGGAGATTGCGGTGGTCAGTTCTGATCACGAAGGGATGGGTTGCGCCCTGCAAGAGATGCCGCCATTCTTGGCAGGCTAACTTGATGGCTAAGAGTTCTCTCTCCAAGACGGAGTAGTTCCGTTCACTACTGGTGAGGGTCTTTGAGAAATACGCCACCGGGTGTTCGTAGCTATCAGCTGTCTTCTGTAATAGGATGGCACCTACTGCTCCTATCGAAGCATCAGTCTCCAGGATGTATGGTATGGTCTGGTCCGGCTGTACCAAAATGGGAGCGGAGGAGAAACATTCCTTATGGGTCTGAATAGCTCTCTTTTGTTCATCCCCCAAGGCAAACTTGACTCCCTTCTTGAGCAGGGATGTGAGAGGAAGCACTAGGTTGGAAAAGGTGGGTATACATCTTCTATAAAAGTTGGCTAATCCTAAGAAGCTTTGTAGCTCTTTGATAGTGATGGGTTCTCTCCACCCCATGATGGCCTTGACCTTAGTTGGGTCCATCTCTATGCCTTCGCCGGATAAAATGAATCCCAGGTAGGATACAGAAGTGGTCTCGAATTTACATTTTTCCGGTTTCACCAAAAGCTGGTGTTCAAGAAGACGTTGGAGTACCTTCCTCACCAGTGACCTGTGTTCGGTTAATGACCGAGAGTATACCAGGATATCGTCCAGATACACCACAACCGAGACAAACAACATGTCTGCAAACACCTTGTCCATATACCTCTGAAAGATGGCTGGGGCGTTGACCAGGCCGAACGGCATCTCCCGGTATTCGAATAACCCGAAAGGAGTGCGGAACGCGGTTTTCCACTCGTCGCCTTGTCTTATTCTTAGGAGATGGTAGGCGCCTCTTAAGTCCAGTTTGGTAAAATATACGGCTCCTTGCACCGCCTCCAAGATGTCTCGGATCAATGGCATAGGATACCGGTCTCTGATTGTCACCTTATTCAGCCCTCTGTAATCGATACATGGACGCAGTTCAGCACTGTCTTTCTTTGGTATGAAGAATAAGGAGGCTCCACAGGCTGATCTCGACTCTTGAATGAGCCCGTTTTGGAGATGGAGTCCAGATATTCTCGCAGGACCTTCCTTTCTGGGAGTGATAAAGGGTACATCCGCCCGAATGGTATCAGAGCTTCTGGTACTATGTCGATGCCGCAGTCTTCTGGTCTGTGGGGAGGAAGATCACGTGGTTGGATGTCTATGAATACCTCAGAGAACTCAAGATATTGAGGTGGAACCGAGGCTATGATTGTTGGACTCTGTGTAGGAAGTGGTTCCGCTTCGGGGTGAGTGGAGGAAACCATGCTGTCCATACAAGTTGACTTACAAAAGAGTGAGTTGAAGCTCACTCTATTGGCCTTCCAATAAATGTGGGGATTGTGTTTCCTTAGCCACGGAATACCTATGACCAGAGGGAAATGGGCCGCTCTGATCTGATCGAAGACCAGATATTCCGAGTGATGGCTCATCTCCATCCTTAGTGGTATTGATTCTGTGGTGATAGGTCCGGATGACAAAGGTCTACCGTCAACGCCCTCTACCGGAATGGGAGTCGTCTTAGGTTTGGTAGATACGTGGTGTTCTCTAGCCCAGTTTGCATCCATAAAGTTATCTGCAGCTCCACAGTCCAGCATGGCAAGTACCTCAATGGGACTCAAAGGTGATAACCATAACCTAACCTGGAACACCATCAGGCTGTTTTCCTCAGGGTTGTTCATGGTTCTTGAGTGGTTGTAAGGGTACTTGGCACTTCCCCCGAGACTTCCCTTGCTGTAGATCGGGGGTTGAAGTTTTCCTTCCTCCGGGGAGGTACTTCCGGACAGTTTCTCAATAAGTGTTTGGCGGAACCACAATACATGCATAACCCGGTCTCTCTTCTTCGTTTACGCTCTTCTGGTGTAAGGGGCCCCCGGGTAGTTTCGACTTGCATGGGTTCTTCAGATGAGACGTTGGTCCGGGTTGCAGGAGAGGGGGTCGGTAGACTGATAGACGGAGGATTGCTCCTGAATCGTCTTCTTTCTTGCCGCCTTTCTGTTAGCCGGAACTCGATCTGTAACGACAAGGTCATCAGTTCTTGGCAAGATACTGGTCGGGCTACACAAGCTAACTCGTCCTTGAGTTCGTCGCGGAGTCCTCTCCGGAATATTGTTTGTTGGGCTGAATCAGGCCAATCTGCCTTAGCCGCTAGTCTCTGGAAGCGGGAGATGTAGGTCTGGACGTCTGTGTTCTCTTGTTTGACATCCAGGATAGCTTCTAAAGAGGAGTAGAATACCTCAGGTCTGTCGAATCGTTCCTTGAAGCTCTCTACGAAACGATCATAATCAATCAAGGAAGGGTCGTTTCTGGCCACAAGAGGAGTGGCCCAGGCCAGAGCATTTCCTATGAGATTGGCAATGATGAATCCAAACCTAGATCTTGCCGATTCATAGGCATGGGTACGGAAGGCAAAATATACACCACAGGCATCAAGGAATTCCTTCATTCCTCCCGGATGACCGTCGTATTTACCGAAGGAAAGGGGCATCGCTGGTAGATCTCCACGGTCGTCTCTATGTAGGACTACCTGCTGTCGGAGTGCTACGTTCTCTGTCCTCAAAGCCTGGACTTCGACTGTGAGGTTCTGCATTGCCACCACCAGTTCTTGGTATTGTTCCAAGGAGGCCATGTTAGGGTTCGGGCATTGTATACTGTCAAGATCCGAGTCCACCTCCCCTTTCTCCTCACCTGACTCCTCCGAGGTAAGTTCGCAAGGGTCCGTCTCAATCTTGCCGGGCTTCTCCTTAGCCCTTGGTCCCTTGCCTTTCGGTGTTCTGGTCTTCTTTTCATGAAGGTAAGGTCTGGCCCCTCCGGAGGCCACCTTGACAGAGGAGTGGACCTGTCACCGGGGAACCCCAGGGGGCCAGCCTCAGCTCTAGAGAAAAAGCCCGAAGGCAGAAAAAACCCTAGACCGTAGATGGGTTCAGAAGACAGGTCCTTTAGATGGTACAGATCTTTAGGTTACAGTTCCAAGATACCAGGTATGATGACGTACTCAGTGTAGCTGAAGTCAGGAATCCAAGAAGCAAATGCCAAGATACGGAGTGGAAGGGTATCAGACCCTGGGAGAAAGGTAGGTAAGGGAAGGTATAGTAAAGAAAAGATACACAGGAGTTAGATACAACAGGAAGGGACTACTGTGCCAAGTCAGGGAGAGGAAAGCAGGAATGCCCCAAGTAGTCAGAAGCAGCGCTGAACCACCACGGCGGAGCAGAAAGGAACACCCCGCCGGAAGGCAGCACGTCGAAAAGGCAGGAAGGTAGGATTAGCAACAGGGGCTCAAGGGAACGCAGAAGCGGCAAAGCGCAGCGCCTCTGCGCCCGTTAAAGAAAGAAAACACCAGACAGAAGGGCTGAGAGAACAGCCGATAGCGAGACCAGCTTGGAAGCTCCTGTTCACGGACGCGGAGCACAGTGCGAAGAAGCACCCTCGCGGCCGGAGTAAGAATGTAAACCAGGCAGCAGTGGCGTTAAGAAAAAAGGTAGATTGAAAGTTAGAGCGAGGGAAGAACAGGGAAGCGGAGAGGCACCGTACCAGAATTAGCGGCGGCAACCTAGAACAAAAAGTAGAAAGTTAGCGAGCACGAAGACAACAGTAAAGGTAGAGGAAAAGAGATACAGGGAAGGAACAAGGGGAATAACGACTAGAAGAGTAATACACGGGATGGCGATAATCCAAAAGTCGGAGCGTTGAGAGAGTGAAACAACAGATACAACACGCCGAGAAGTGGGCGGAGCCAGATTATATAAGCTCCGGCGCCATGTTGGGTGAGGACTCGACTGCTCACCGCCGGAACTGCCAGCGATTCCAATGTTTCCAATCTTGGATCCTGACAACAGAGGAGTCCTCACATTGATACACCCCGCTTTGGGCTTTTCAACTGAGAAAAGTAAAATTGACCCCCAAGGCAGATATGTGATTATATGGGGCAGAATAGCGAGTGAGGAATTGATCCTAGTGAATACCTATGCGCCGAACACAGACGACCCTGACTTTTATGTAAATGTGATCGCTGAAATTGGCCTGATGGTGAATATGTGTGTGTTGTGCGGAGGGGATTCCAACGGCATACTTGATGTGACTCTGGATAGATCCTCTGATAAACAAAGAAGCCTCACTAGATGAGCCACTGTTTTACCCCAAACCCTGGTACAATTAGCCCTTGTAGATGCCTGGAGAGGTTTACATCCACTGGAAAGGCAATATATGTTCTATTCATCCATACATGATACAGAGTCGAGAATAGACTATTGGTTTATCCCCTCCCATTTGGCCAACTCAGTTAAGCACTGTGACATACACCCCCGTACACTGTCTGACCACTCCCCACTTACCATTGAGGTAATGATTCAGAACATTAAACCCCCAGTCAGACGATGGAGAATGCCCCCAAACATCCTCAAAGACCTGAATGCGGTAGAGTCACTACATGTTGAAATGGAAGAATTCTTTAATTTAAACAGAGGTTTGGTGGACAAATGGTTGATTATATGGGAAATCTTCAAAGTATGGATAAGGGGGAATATAATGTCTAAGACAGCGGGACTTACAAAAACGATCAGAGCTAAACTAACAGAAACTGAGAAACACCTAAAAACACTTGAGAATGACTACAGCACAACACACGACAAAAAAACACTAGCCGAAATCAATACATACCTCCAAAAATGTAACAAATTGGCAATAAGGGAACAGAAGTATCTGGCTACACCAGTCTGGGCACGCAGGTACGGGGAAGGTCATAAGGCGGGGCACCTGTTAGCGTGTTTACTAAAGAACAAAGAGAACCGTACCCCTATTACAAGTATCATGACGGGAGCAGGGGAAGTTGTAAATGGGGAAGAAGAGATTAATGCAGAGTTTACCAAATGTTACAATGATTTGTATTCAAACCATTATACATGTGTTGAAGAAGACCTGAGGGGTTATCTAGACAATATTACACTCCCCAAACTTTCATTACACAATACCCTGGCCCTTGAACAACCGATAACCAGTGAGGAAATCGCTGAAGCGATCAAATCCCTGACGTCTGGAAAAGCCCCGTGGTCGGACGGATTGGGTGCAAAATTATACAAGGAATACTCCTCAATTCTCTCCCTGGTATTAACTCTTGCATGGGAGGAAGAAATGATGTGCGGCTCACTCCCGGACACAATGACAGAGGCGATCATCACAGTATTATTGAAACCTAGACGCCCTTCCCATGAAATGTCCTACTATCGCCCTCTTTCTTTAATCAACACAGATGCTAAAATATATGCAAAAGTACTCGCAACTAGATTATTACCCAAGATGACGACCTTGATACACCCCGACCAATGTGGTTTCATCCCAACAAGATCCACGGCCCTAAATGTGTGCAGACTGTTCGGAGTCATGGCACAGATTAAACCTGAAGCTCAGGCAGTCGCTGTATCACTGGATGCCAAGAAGGCTTTCGACTCGGTCTCCTGGGCATACCTGTTCGCAGTTCTTGAGAAATTCGGATTAGGCCTATACTTCATACAATGTGTCAAAATATTATATGCTTCCCCGAAAGCCACGGTCCTCACAAACCACACTCTGTCCAGCCTGGGCAGAGGCACAAGGCAAGGTTGCCCCTTATCCCCCATCCTTTTCGCCCTTACTATAGAACCAGTGGCCACGGCGGTCAGAAAGGAGCAGAGACAGAGGTGTATAAGGATGGCCGGAAGTACCCACTCCATATCTCTCTATGCGGACAACACATTGTTATATATATGCAAACCGGAGAAAAATCTAGCTCCTATGCTGGAAGTCATGGAGAAATTTGCGATACACTCAGGACACAACATAAACATGTCAAAATCCGAGATTTTCCCACTAACACCCGCCACCATCTGCCCGACTCACACACATGGTCTTCGATGGTCTCCTGATAATATTACATATGTGGGAATCATTGTATCTAGAGACAGAATGTCCCTATACGTCGACAATTATGAATGCCTACTACAAGTGATCCACGCCAAGCTACAAATATTGGCTAGACTCCCGATATCGCTCATCGGCCGTATCGCAGTACTCAGGTGGTAGTTCTTCCCAAGCTCCTATATGTATTTAGCAATGTCCCAATATGGCCTGGAAGACCTTTCTTTGATAACCTGTGATCCATGGCAACAACATTCATATGGAACGGCGGGGCAAACAGAATTAAATGCGAGAAACTTGTGGAACCCTATTAGATGGGTGATATAGCTGCACCTGACTTCGAGCTGTATTACCTTGTAGCTCAAGAACAATACGCTAAATACTGGCAGGACCCGACAGATAGTGCACCACACATCCCCATTGAGCGACACTCAGTCCGCCCAGACCGACCTGCGCTCCATAATATTCACGAAAACACACAAAGATAAATGCAAATATGTTCCGCAACCTCCACGATCACAGCTTGGGCCATGATCTGCAAAAGATTACAAATAGACACGCCGTATGATTCACAGGCCCTGCTGTGGAACTTCCCAGGTATTAAACCCACATATGATGTAAGCATACACAAGACATGGGTCCCGGAATATGAGATCAAAATGAGAAACATGTTCCCGAATGGGAGATTCGTTACGCCAGAAGACTTTGCGGACACTGTAGGAGGAGACCAGTTAGCTACCCTACAATATTACCGCATGAAATCCGCATTTCAAAAAAGATGGCCAACATTCCCTGAAGAGCCACCCTTGCATGCATGTTTTCAGTCCCTATATCCACAAACTGGTACAGGTATATCGAAGTTATACAATATAATACAAACTCAGACACAACCACTGAATAAAATCAAAACCTCTTGCCCCACGCATAGAGCACTTCCTCAGAGAACTAACATACGTCAATGAATGTGAAGAAATTTATGTAAGGATGACACCTACTACAAATAGGCCGAAAGACATTTGGACTTTATTTAGAACATACTTGCTTGATTCACTCTCGGATGAAGAGAGCTCTGATGGTGTGTAATGTACCAGATCATTGTGTAGACATGTGACGTTGAATCGTAATACTCTTAATTACTGCATGCCTTGTCATTAACTGAAATGTGGAGCAGCTGTGTTGTGATATGCAAATCAAAAACATTTTTTGGGGAAAAAACATAGTAATACAGCTGTTTAGGTTGCTACTGTTTGGGTTGCTATTCTTATCAGCTCCCTCCCAGGTAGAGCCTGTCCTCGGCTCATGCTACCAAAAGAGTTGAAGGAGCTATACCTTTAGCACTGTGCCTCTTTCACCTTTATGATTGGGATCAATGTTGGTTTAGTAGTAAGTTGGGCCTGAGTGAGCGGTTTAGCCACTACTCATGCATGATACTCCTGCATAGTAGTAATTTCATCATAGTAGGAGAGCTTTGATCGAACATGTGGAGGTTGTTACGTTGGGGACCCACATTCTGAACACCAAAGAATCTTACAATCAGTTTCTTAAATGTACCCTATGGGAGGCATTTATCAGATGCAGGTGGATCATTGACTTTTCTTTTATAAGTATCGGCTTTATACAGGTTTTCTACAATACTTTGACAAGAATTGCACTACAAGTTTGAAGGCCATGGTTCTAACAATCTGAGATGGGAAGATTTTGGTGAGATGAATGGTAGTGCATGTATGTGATTTTCAGAGGGAGCGGATATCCAGATGTCTCTTGGCGCTGTGGCTGACGAAGAAAGGGCCCCGAGTCTAATCGAAACTTAGCTTGAAAAGAACATTCTTAAGAGATTTTCTGAAACGGTAATGCTCAGTAATGCCGCAAATAGACAAAGAAAGTGCATTCCAGAGGCGGGGTGTCTTAACCGCAGTTGCTCTGCCTCCTTCGCTCCTTTTGCATCAGTTGGGGTGGGTCACACGATATTGAAAAGAATATGTGAAATCAGAGAAGATAGGTTGGGCAACTCTGAGCTTAGTACACAAATGAAATTCCTATTAATCCTCATGCTTATTTGTTCTTGTAAAGGGTGTACAGCTGGTTCAAAACGCTCCTGCAGAACTGCACACTCAGGTTAACTTCTGAGATCGCAGATCTCATGTGATCTTCTGTGATCTGCTCGCTTTGCTGCTCTCTGTGTCTTTAAGGTTCAATGTGTGACGCTGTGCCTTGTACAGAAGGTATTTTACGTCACCTGCACAGTCTTTCTAATCAATAAATGATTAACCCTGCTCTGAACCTGTCTCTTCGAGACTCTCGATTACCACGCTAATTAAGATCCCATTTGTTATTCAAGTCTGTAATGCTGGAAGATTTTTCTTGTCTAGGTAATCAGGTTCTGGAATTCTTGTTAGAGCCCAGGAAATAGATGATCAAAGACTTTTGCAAAGCCGTTGACACCTGGATTTTCTGGCAATATTTGCTGCATCATTTCTCTCCAGTTGTCAGCCTCCCTTTCTTTTGTAGGATACTACTGTAGTTGTACTGATCACATTGTGTACTCAGCACACATCCAAAATATGGGACTTGTTTTATATAGCTGATTACAACAATCCCAGTGGTGCCCTCCAATCCCAGGGGATCAATGGTATCAAAAGCCACAGCTGTGTTCATCAGAAATGTGTTGAAACCTTTAATCATCTCATTGTATATGGCTGGGGGGTCTGCAGCTTGTAGATTTCAAGACATTTTTGATTATACACCCATGATCCTTCACCAATGACTGTGATGGCTAGGGCTGATGGCAGTTGTAGTCCAAAACTCCTACCCTACCCAATTCCCTTCCTCCAATGTTGCCAAAAGTGGGTGCACTGTCCATGCAGCACCCACCAAGGCCAGAATTAGAATAAAAAGATGTAATAGTTTTCCATATTGCAGCACTGCCCCTCCATGTACCAGTGTACTTTACAAAGAACCGTGTATACTTGATTATTCAACTTACACAAACGAATGATTGTTCATGAAAAACCAAGGGCAGTGAGAAAAGGAGACAATAAAGGTATAGGGGCGTAGGGAAAAGGAAATTCTATAACTCTGTAACGGAAGAAAAAGATCAAAAGACAGAATCATTGGTCTTTGAGGAAGACTTAAGAGTATCAATGGAGTTTGAGGCCTTGATTCTGCAAGGAGTGAGTTCCAGATTGAAACAAGCCCTCAAATCGAATTTTGCTTGATTCTCTTTGGTTCTGAAATTTGGTGTTTGAGCTGCAGTGCACTTAACTGTTTTGTAGTTTCAGCAAAACAAAAATATCTGACATGAACTGGATATTGTGAGATGCTTGTACCTCAGGAAGATATTTGTATGCACCCTAAACGGTTATGAAAGCTATTTAGGTGTCAAGTCACGCCGCCTAGGTTTAATGTATATTTGTCTGTATAGCTGAGTGAAGAAACCCAGCCAACACAATTACTAATGTTACAGGTGGGCTCAATAGCATCCTACTCCAAAAGATGGCTTAAGGTTTCTTTTAATTATTTATTTGTGTTTATGTATGGTTCATACAAACCTTTAAACAGTAGTTAAAGTACAAATACAGATCATTAGCTCATGGTATCATAATTATTATATACAAAAGGTTAATAATAGAATGTAATTTTTTTTATTTATTTTTTATTGTTATAGCTGAAAAATATCAACTTTACAGTACAGTTAAAAGACAAAAAGTTGGGTTTTTACTAACAAGATGTCAAAATAGTGTTTTCCTCTTTTCGTGATGGGTGATCAATGTTCCAATCTCAGGGGTTTCCCTGACTGGTCCCTTGGCTTCTCTCGGGCTCCCCCCACCCTAGCCCATGCTTCCCTATTCTCCAGTTTGGTAGCCGGACAATAGATCGGTAACTCCTACTTTCTAATCTCTCCTAAGCTTTCAGTAACTGCCTAGAGGCACAAGCCTTTCCTGTCTTACTCCCTCCAGGGCTTTCTAGGGGTGTCCTAACCATCCCCAAGAATCTTGTCTGTATATATATTATTTTTAAACGTTATTTGTCATTTTAGATTAGTAACATGGCGCACAAATACATGACGACATCGGAATACATACTGTGAAATCACATTAAAATTGCCGGATTGCAGCAAAGTAACCTCAGAATTGGTGTTCAGAAAGTTCAGCATGCTGGCCTCGAGGTCACCAGAGTCAGGAAGGTGAGCCCATCCCTTGCACAGGTAGTGCCTATACAGAGTCCAGATGTCAGTGGGTTTGGCCTCTGGGGGTAACGGCCGGACATAGTTCTCATCCGTGTCATGACTTGGAGACCTACCAGAGCCATATTACCAATGTATGCACCCTCTTGCTGTCCCAGAGTCTTCAATACATCTGCGGGCCACCACAAACAGCTGCTCGGCCAGCTTGTGAGCATTTGTCTCGGGAGGATAGCTCAGGGGCAACGTGCTCGCCTTGGTAGCAAGACGACACGAAGCACCACAGGTTCGATCCCCGGGTCCGCGCTTAGAAACCTCTGGGTATTAAGCGCGTTATAAATAACCCATCATATCATATCATTGGGGTGGGAGGGATATTCTTAGTAAGGTTCAACAAACCTATTGGTGATATGTCGACAAATCGACATTGATAATCTGGCTGATCACTTCGAACACTCCTGCCTACAATCTTTGAATTTCAATGCAAGTCCAGGCCAGGTGATAGAGCCCTGGCTCAAACAATGTCCTTATCCGTGTTTCAGTCCAACAATTACCAAGTGCCTCTCTTTCCAGTCTGGCCCTGTTTCAAGACCAAGCACTGAAGTCTGAAAAGCAGTTCTGGTCATATCATCTCTGGAAGGTGGATTCAGATTCACTTTGGCGCTCTCCAGAAAGCACTCTTACTGCGCCTACCCCGGCTGGCACACTCTGTTGCACACTCAGGTAAAGGAGCTATGTCTTCTATAGTGAATCATGACTGGTACGCCCCTACGTTGGTTCCATGTATTAAAATCGCTGCAAAAATGGCTGTTTACACAAAAATTCGAGGCAAAAAGGCTGTGGTTTTGCCGCCGCCATCCATATAAAGGATGCAGGGGACACCCCCGTGACCTCCAGACCCATTATACCATTTAAGCGGAGCGGGGGGACACCCCAGCAACCCCCACTCTCCATAAATGGTATAATGGGGTGCACCTTTACCAGGTCAAACCACTGTATTTTTGCCGCGATTTTTGTAAAGGCGACATTTTTGCTGTGATTTAATTACTGCATACCCCTACGTTCTCTACTGTAGCTCAGGTCTATTGTGAAAATTGCTCTGTGTGTTTGTCTCATAATGTGGGGCGAGCAGTGAAAACCAGCCAATCTGTACATCCGGTGCTGGAAGGGCCGTTCCTGAGTGTTCAGGTTGTCTTTATTCAACTCCCATGTTGCATACGTTTATAATTCTGTCTGGCGGTGGTTGACATTTTCTTGGGGTGGCTGGAAGCATACACTTGTCGAAAAGCTGATGTTTTTACTTGTGAGGGACAGAATGGCGAGATAAACCCTGACTGATCTACAGAAGGTAAGGATTTTGTTCGCAAGAGAGATCCCGGACTGTATTTGCAGTCTGCATAATACCTAATGCCCGCAGATCAGGCTGACTGATAGCCATGCCATTTCAGTGGGCGAGGCTAATAATAATTGTTAAGATTGGGAGACAAAATGACAACATTGTCATAATGTAAGTTACAAACAACAAACCTGACAAACGCAAAGCTGCAATCTTTCCCATTCCGCATAGCCAGCCGGAAATGTGGATATAAGAGTTGAATGTTCAACTAAAGGGGGAAAGTTTGAAGTGCACACTGGTTTGAACTGTACATTCGGATGCTCCCACGTGGAGCATCAACTGCATACGTTAAAAGGAAAAAAATACTATGCAATGGCTTTAATACTCACTCAGAGCATGTTTTCAAACAGGTAAAAAGCCAAGGAAGCACAGTGTAACAGCGAAATAGGCAAGAACCAGATTGAAGCCCCTGTATATGTACACAAGGGAACCTATTGGTAAGCGGAACAGAGTTATGATTTTGCAAACTATGAAACAATAATGTGGGTGTGTTGCAACACAACTGAAGAGATTAGAGACATGGGGGCTCATTATAAGATTGCCAGTCGGTAAAAACGGTACCGGTAATCTTGCCGGTACCATTGTTACCGGACCGGCAAACTACGAGTTCTGCTCGCGGGTGCCTTACCGCCTGCCAGGTCTTACCTGGCGGGCGGACCGGCACCCGCGAGCAGACACTGACAGTAGCACTGGCACCATTCATGAAGGGTGCTGGTGCATCCGGCCTCCCCATTCCCATTGAGTCCAGTGGGACTCAACTGGGAATGGGGAGTAATTATTACCGGCACTCGGCAATGGGGATTCACTGGGCCTGCAGAGGCTGGAATGCACCGTTAAATCCCCATTGCCAGTGCTGGTAAATTCATGACTCCAGCGGCAGCCATGCCAGTATTTACCAGCATGGCTACCGCCAAAGTTATAATGAGGCCCAAGGTCTCGTCCTCTACTTCTAGGTAGAAGACACGAGCTGGGTGATCACTGAGACCCAAACAGGAGAGGATAATCTCTGGTAAGAAAGCCAATATGCAATATGAAGACTGATACCCTTACTCTATGGATAGAGGTGAATTGAGTGATGGTTCCTTATTTTATATTCCCCTTCTAGTGTGCTCCAAGACTAAGACGTCCGAAAAGAGATAAAGAGAGACAAACTCCTCCAGCTACAAGAAGGAGAATTAGACATTTACACACATGGTGTCTTTAATAATTATGAGCCTTGACCAGTCATGTCAGGTGTAAGTCCTGAAGAAAGTGGTTACTAACATCATCCCGCTGAAACCAGTCGACCATAAAACATAGGTTCAGGGTGATGACCAGAACCTCCGAGACCCATACACAATTGGTAAAGCTCAGTGAAAACACATCATTACATTTAACAGATTAACTCTGTAAACCCTTTGTGGAAATATGAATACACAAGGAGACCTTTTGAAAGAATAAAAATAATAATAATATAAAAACTTTTTTCCCTATTTTTATCAGACACACGAGATGGAAGGAACAAAAATACAATTGACTTCCTATAGAGTGCAAGTGTTTTTAGTTGTGAGAAAAGGAGTAAGAGAGGGAAGGGTCAGTCTCTTTTCTATCCCCTAACCTAGACAGGCGGCACATCAGCGCTATCTAGTGAGACCATATTGATCTGAGGGATAGTTAGTATCTTTCAGGGATATTTAGTAAGTAATAGGCTACTATAGATTTAGGAATCATTAAAATGAAAGATTTTTCTGTCTGTGTTGTGTGAAAAGGTACTTGTGAGGTGTCAGAAATAAGAGACAGACACATAGCTGTAGGGGCCTCAACATTCACCATGTTTATTAAAATAAAAAGGGTGGGATGAAGACCTATATGTCCCTATCCTAATAAGAAAGTCCCTACTTATGAAAATAAAGCTAAAGCAAGCTGGCCTTGTGACCAAATTGTATCTGACCCTCACACTAACATTTACAAAAATATGTATAGGGTACATATCTCTGGTTCCCAACTTAACAGCAAGAGTGTGAAAGTTCAAGTGGGTAATTCCAATAAAGGCAACCCTTTATTCATGATTTGGCTCCTTTCCCCTGAATTCAGGAAGCCTGTGGGAAATAATTTGTTCCAATAATGTTGTGTCAAATGAATTAAACATTTCTTTTCCAAAAAAGAACCCTATTTAGCATAGCAAAATGTCCCATCCATAGAAAATTGTTGTCAGAAGAACCAAATATTTATTTTTTCCACAAAACACTTTTCGTAGGATGACAAAACCCAATATCTCTTTTATAGAATACTTTTCTTAGGATGGCAGTCAAATGTCTCTTTCATAGAAACCTTTTCTCTGGATGGCAAAGTCAAATTTCTCTTTCATATAATAATTTTCTCTTAATGGAATCACCTTAGATATCCTGGTATACTCTCCTGCCAGGAATATCTCTTGGAATGCAAACTCCCTACCACTTTAGTTATCATACAACCACACTTCTTCAATGACAGACCATGTTGACTTCAGTGGTTACTTGCACCAATTTCCCCTATGCAGACATCTCTTATATGAGGGGTTGTTCAAGCTCTCTCTGTCAACCTTTCTTTTAATTTCTCTTGGCAATGCTTGTTTCAGATTTCCCACCAACTGACATCTTAAGTCAGATGAACTGCACAACTGTTGTTTTTTCCTCACAATGTCTCTTGACGTATGACAATGCTAGCGCCAGGTTTCCCCCAACTGACATCTCATGTCAGGAGAATTGCACCATGTCTACCTTTCTCTCACAATATCTGTTGGCTTATGGCAATGTTGGTTCCAGGTTTCCTCCAACTGACATCTCATGTCAGGAGAATTGTACCATATTTGCCTTTTGATTCATTTCGGTTGGTATTCAAAACTGTCCTTTAGTTACTCTTCATCAATCTCGCACATCCCGGGGGGCCTTCTCTCTTACAGGCCCACTCACCGGTATGGTGTGCTGTGGCTGCCAGAGTTTGTTGCGTGGCCGGGTGGTTCCCGTGTCGGCGTTCGCTTTCCTCGCCGATGGAGCCTGCGTGGCTCCTCTGCCTCTGCTGCGCTTCGTTCACCATTTCTGTACCGGCAACTCTCCTCTCTGGTTCAGAATGCCACCACCCTGCTGCAGTTGAATGTTTTTTCTCGTGCCACAGTTCATCTCTTCTGGACTGCCTCTGCTCCCGCTCTTGTTCCCGCTCTGCATACTCTGGAGCTTCTCTCCTTGCCTCCTTCTCACCTCTTTAGCTGCAAGCAATATTCGGGTTTAAATGGCCCACGCAGCTGATTTAGTCTTGGACAACTAGACTGTACTTCAAGTTCAAAGTCACATTTCCTCCACATTAACTCTCTGTTCTTCTTCTTCGTTTCAGTATCCCAGTGGTTATGGGAATTGAAGTCCATATATTTTCTAGGATTCTCAGGGCAATGCGGTTTTAAATACTTGTTGGAATATCAGTCATCAGAGTCAGGAGAAGCTACGTGAACATTATGTGTAGTAATGGTTTGTCCAGAACTCCTATCCAGATATAACTCTTTATGATAAGGAGATGTTGAGTGTAAACTATGCATACCTGAGGGGTAAATGCTATCCAACTGGTGAGGGTTTTCATACTGAAGGGTTTTGGCTTTAACATGGGAAGGACTGGTAGAATGTCAATATGCCATCAGGTATTTAGGGATGATGAAGTTTTCCTCATCACCGAGAGTAGAATACTGTGTCTCTCCTACAGAGGTCACCACATCTCCCAGACTGCCATCTCCCCCCATGTAATCCTCCCTCATAATGCCATCCCCGGGGTTAGGATCAGGTAACAACTGCTTTGCCCTGGCTATATGGGAGGAGATTTTAGGCTTAGGGTCAGTGATGACTCTGCATGATTCCTCACATACAGTTGCAAAACAGTTTTTGGCCAAGTTTATTCGCTGATTTGGGCTTCCTCTTCTCATTGACTGTGACCAAGGTATCCATTTTACAGGGCAACTTATCAGGGGGGTGTGCAAAAAACATAGGAAAGTTGTGCCCTGTCTACCACTCCCAGTCTCACAGTACAGTAGAACGCAGAAGTGGTGATTTGAAGCTAAGAACCTGCAAACTCTGTCAAGAAACCGGGTTGAAATTACCCCTTGCCTTCTCCACATATGCAGTCACACCTCAATGGGTGTCCAATACGCATGGGTACTACTCGACCAACCCTTACGCCTGGAACACAAAACTGGTCCTGATTATTGTTGTGCACTAGTCAAGACTGTTCGTTCTCTTCACACTCAGATTCCGGCTACTCACCAGAACCAGCTTCTGAACCCTGCCATTGGCTGCAACCAGATGATTGGGTGTGTGTCTGAGTGCATCAACTGAAGTCAGCGCTGCAGCCCCGTTAGCGAGGACCACACCAATCCTGCTCACGACCCAGTGAAGTATGAAGACACCACCATCTGGACATATGCTGGCCTATGCTGGAAGCTACCTTCCCCAGCAGCCAGCCGTGAAACCAGATCTCCAGAACACTATCTATGAAGAACCTGTGCAGCTCCACCAGACAACTCCACATCCGGGGGTTCAACTACCATCACCCAGCCACTGCTAGCCATACTCTATCCTCCGAGCCATCCTCAAACAAGGACGGAAGCCGACTCCACAACTCCTGCTTTATCTGAATGCTCAATCTCTGAACCGAGATCTGCAGCTACTCAGACTGTTCGACGTAGTAGGGTCTCTGCAAGAGCTACTATTCAAGCTACTCCACCAGGTGACTGAGGCATCCGAGGGGACAACACTGATTCAAGTTCCTCTCCTCGCCTGCCACCTCCAGAACTGGACCCCCTTGACCTCACCACCCGATGCAGGGGAGATATTTCCTACACCCCTGAAGAGGTTCTCCCCCAGAGTCAGACTGACCTATAGGGCAATAGGCCCATGGCTGAACCAAAAACAAAAAATGCTGATGTGGGCCAGTTTTCTGGGTGAAAGTGGGCCACTGTGGGCCAGTGTGATGAGTTACTTCACTATGTGCCTAGTAGTTTTGACCAGTTTTGCTGAATAAATATTCTTTAAAATGCACAATTTGCATCACGTTTTATCAAGAAACTGCCCCTTGGGTACTATTCAAACAGTGTCACAAAAGGAAAGAATAGACAGTTGCAACTGTGGGCCACTTTTTCGTTGGTGCCCGAGCCAATTTTATGGCCCAGTCCGACACTGTTCTCCCCAAGACGTTTTTTGTGTGTACCACCACTCTCCACTAGACCTATCGACTGGCAGGAGATGCACCTCCCAGATGTGGTAGTACACTGGCAAGGTTTTGAAACCATGTCTGCGGACCTGCCCTGGTGGATTTGGCTCCTTTTGGTATCACCTGGCTGCCATTCTCTTTGTTGTGATGACCTCAGCCTTTTTGTGGTTATGGTTTTATGGTTATCTTTGACTCTGTGGCCCAATGGTGAGAGGACAGGACAAAGTCTTCTCTACTTCCGAATACAAACTTCCAGCTGCCCATGATGGCTCTTGCGAAAGTGACTCTTGCTAACTTGTGCCCTGACGGTTTGAACTGACCTTTGGATTTTACTCCTTTGAAAAAGGAACCTGCATTGGTGTGACTTTTATGCTTGATGCTTTCTTGTGAACGGAATTATTTACTCCTTCCTTGAATTCTGTGCTATGAACTGACGCTACAGCCTGAGAACGTTTGTGTGTCTGCAGCACGGCTGGCACACCATGTCGCACACCTCACCTTCACCATTCAGCTCATTGTGATTACTGCATTTAGAACCACGTGCCACGATTGCGATGGCCCTGTTGCCCATGCCTGGACTCACAGTGAGAACCCTTTCCTACACCTAACGTGGCAATATGCATGTATGTTAAATATTTCTGAACATCTTGCAGACAATTTAGCATCTGGCTTTTCTACAGCCCTTGTTCCTTTTAGCTGTGGAAATGCCTGGATTTCCTGATGGTCACCCGATCCCAATGTCCTGGACCCTTTGGTGGTCACCATTTCCAGATGGGGCTTACTAGCCTTCCAAATGTTCCCTTCCCAGACCAGGTATTAAGGAAACTTGCTGTACTTAACCTTTTCCGCTCGGGCTACTGGTCTTATCTGTCATACAAACCAGGGTACACTATTCATGGGAAATAGTCATTGTCACTTTTTCCGTTCAACCAATACCAGTGTTAAGTATCATGTTTGCTTTTACCCCAGGGTTCTCACTCTCTGAACCCGTATTTACCACTTATCAAGGGACTTCCTTTATCTGTGGGAACCATGCTCATACCTGATTGTCCCCGGTATTGGGGTGGACGCTGTTACATAGGTTATGTCCTGCCAGCTCTTAGTCATTCTCATACATTCCTGTCCCATTTCTGCCGTAAAACGGCCCCAGGGTGTGAAAGTGGTGTAGGTTACCTCACCCCCAAATAAGGTGTAACCTTTAACCAGGACCAACTATCTTGGCTCTCTAGACTCCGAGAGGACGTTGCCAACGTCACCTCCCTGTCCCTACTGTCCTTCGAGCAAGTTGCTATCCACTCCATGGTGTTACAGAACTGAATGGCTTTAGACACCCTTCTAGCATTTAAAAGAGGGTATGTGCACTGTCGTAAAAACAAAATGTTGCACATACATACCAAATTCCAACAGCAACATCACTGCCATCGTTACCCACCTCCGCCAGAACACATGTGCCATCCATGTCAATCCCAGCCCTCATTGGTCCGTGTGGTGCTGGGTTACCAATATCCCTGGTTCATTAGGTACCTCTGTCATACAAGTTGCTCTAATGGTAGTCCTACTCATGTATTGTGTCAAGATACTATGCAAATGGGTGTGGTACTTGTATTTCAATATGGAAAATCTTCCAGAATGACACACATTTTATATTTGAACATTACCGAGGAGGTACGCTGCCATGGCATAGCACGCTGTGCTATATGCTCCCCAGATCCTGTGAATGGATGAGACTAGAGTGAAGGTCTCATAGGATGGGGTTGTATTGGAAAAAAAGTTACATTGTAGCCTCCATTCATGTACTACTCCTTTCATCAAGTGTGAAAGCTCAGTCATCAACGGCTGCCATGTTAAATTGTGCCTTAATGCCTGTAACTGCTTCATCCTATGTCGTTATGTTCGTTTCCTAACCGAAATGTACACCAGGTATGCTGAGAAGCAGCCCCATTTCAAAGTCTGCCCACTTCTTACGTGTTTCCTGTTTGGCACAGGCAAGCGTGTTTTAGATCTCCTTGCCAGGCAGAGGCGTTGCTAGGGGGGTCTGTGGGGACTATAGCCCCTGGTCTTTTGGTTGTAGCCCCGGATAGAAGCTCAGGGACTACAACCAAAAGGCTATAGCTAGCCCTGAATCCCACCAGTCCTGACATTAGATTATCCCCTGATCTTTTCCAGACCTAGCAACACCCCTGTCGCCAGGCGAGATGGCATAAGTCTGTAGAATTATCAACATTAGGCGGGCCAGGCATTGCCTGGCCCTTGTGAGAACTGTAGTCGTAGAAAATGCTGACTGGCTAGAAATTAAGAAATGTATCTGAATATGTCTGCTGCATGTTGAAAAGTTTACTGGCCAAGGTATGAGAACGTCACTGATGCTTGCGGACCACATTATGAGAATCATGTACTACAGGTTGAAACCACCTTGAAATATTGTGTACTGTAATCACTGAAAGTTGCATGGCCCACCCCTTCTAAAGAAGACGTGTGTGAGTAAACCCCGGCAAGAGGGGATGCTCTGGCGTATGCAGTTTGTGCGTTGGGTTTGTTTTCTGCCTTGTGAATTGGTTGTATGCTGCTTTGCTGACTAGCATTAAAGACGCTTACCAACTGTGGTGAACCAGAAGAAGTATTTGGACACATGGTAGATATGATGAAGGTTTTATTTAAATAATAAGAGAAAATTCCTATCTTGCCCTACTGCTATCGAGAATAGTCCCTGCCTAACCGAACTAAATAAGGGTGCACGTCTGTCAGTATAAGTACAAAATGAAATGTCCACAGACCAAAACGTTTACTTCTAACTTGCCGTGACAAATCCCTTGGGGTTGTTACTTCTCCCCGGGAGGGGGACCGTTCCCATGGGGCCAGGGAGGTGAGGCTGCTACCCGATAGTCCCCCTGGAGATGGTACTCAGCGGGAGGATCCCATGGGAGGGGACCACATCTGTGGGAGAAGGGAAGACTGTCTAGGGAGACCCCAGTATGTTGACCACCATACCGCCATGTATTGCTCAGCTACAACATACATGGGGCCCAAGCACTGTGTTGTGATCTTACTAAGGTTTATTGGGGGTTAATTAGCTATTTGTTTTGTCTTTCATATGTTTTCTCTGGTGTATATATATATATTCTGTACATAGTTAGGTCATGATGGAAAGTTTCCCTTGTAAGGTTCTTTGTGGATTTGTTTGTGGTTGGTTTACATTCTGTCATTTGATAGACTATGCTGAGTCTCGCCGCAGCCTGTAATGCATGTTCCTGAATAAATGATAATTCCTGCATATCAGTGTCAGGATTCATTAGCACTGATCAACTTTACAAAACTGGCGACGAGGATGGGATATGAATCCATGCGTGCAAAGCACAATGGATTAGCTGGCGACTAAATGTCCGTCCAGGCTGTGGTGGAGAAAGGTAGACAAGGATTTGGCATTAAGGCAGTAACTGGAATACAAGGAAAGGCAGCGGTTGTTTTCTAATCCTGTGCTCTCATAAGAGAAAAAGAAGATTTAACATGAAGACAGTAAGCATAGTACAGGGAAGGGCAACGGTTATCTAATCCCGTGCTTTCATAGGAGCAAAACGCTGCTGTCCCCAGCCCAAAGTTCTTCATACACTAAGGTGAGAAGCTGAACAGAGCACCGTGTTCAGCAGCGTTAGGACTGTGGATTATGCCAACCAAGGGCCGACTCTTGAGGTAGAAAATACGCAGGAAGGGTAGGAAGGAACCCTATACCATCCATCCTGTCCTACATCCTGAGTGAATACACTGCAACTGTCATCTCGGTAATTCAGCAGAGCTACACTTTGAAGAGAGAGCAAAGAATCTGCCTAGCAACTCGTGACGGAACAGTTGCTGGAAGCACAGAACACAGCTGTTGGATCTGCCTAACAACAAGTGACAGAACAATAGCTAGAGGCACAGGCACTGAATGCAGCTAGTCTGTGTCCTTTAGTTGTCTGCCAAGAATAGAACCCATTAGATTATCGATTCGACTGGAGAGGAGGCTCAAAAGCTGCATAAGCAGACAGTTACTCATTTTTACAGATATGATTAAGGGAACAGAATACTGAATCCAAATCATTCATTCATGCTGATTGTCTAACAAAAGACTTTTCACCTACATTCCAACCAAATTCATCGCAGACGATGGCGAATATACCAGATCCAACATTTTTCTTATCCGAACCTGGGAAACCATTAGTGAAATGGAGAGATTGGAAGGAAGACTTCCTAAAATTTGTTTTGGCAGTGTACGGCACACATTTACACTACAGAAAGGAAGGATGCACTTCTGTATCACTGTCTTAGACATGCCTGACAAAATGTTTTTAAGAGACTCCCTGAACCACCTCAACCATCTGAAGCAAGCACGTGGAATGTCTTTGACATCAGTGTTGCCAAGCTGGACAAACATTATGAAATAGTGGAGAACAAGATTTTAGTGAGATACCATTTTGGCACACAAGAGCAAAAAGGAGGAGAAGCAATAGAAGACTTTGCTACTGCCCTAAGAGGGCTGGCAGCCAAATGTCGGTTCTGCCAACTTTGCTACAATGAGCACATTCGAGATCATCTTATAAATAAAATAAGGGAAGAGTTCTCGAAGAAGAAGGACCCTAATCTTGATCGAACGATTGAGATAGCTAAACAAGTTGAACACACTACAGTGTGCATTAAAGAACTCAATCAAGAAGGGAACAAAGATATCCAGGAGAAGGATACTTCCAAGGTCAAAGCAGTTACTGATAACGGGATATGAAGTCAGAGTGATGACAAGGGACAAGTTACTCCCAAATTCAAAAGCTACAAAGGCAGGCAAGGAGAGAATAGCAGAGAAGAAAATGAACAGAGAGGTTTGAGCCTCTTTGAGGACAACATAAAAGAAGATGTTTCAGATGCGGGAGCACACTGCACCTGGCGAATTCAAGAAATTGCACCACTGTTTATGTTGAATGCCGTCTGTGTAGAGTTTGAGGACACATTGCCAGATGTTGCAGAATGTCTGACAAGTCTGGAAGCATTCAGGAGTGTTGTGAGAGTGATTCTGAACAAGAAGGTTTTGGTGATGTGAGAGTGATACAAGTGTGGATGCTGTGTCAGGAAAGAGGTTAAATAATCCGAAGGAACTTGTCACAGTCAATGGGACTGATATATGTTGTGAATTGTGTTTGGTTGTCACTTGGGCTTGTTTGAGTCAGTGCTGATGTATGGAATGTTGGAGTTGTTGGGATGTTCCCCACTCTGGGTTCCAGTGGAGGCAGTTGTAGAGTGCCTGGCCCAGAGTGAGGGGGCTGGTGGATGTCTCTGCCATATATACTTACTTTCTGTATTATCCCTACATTGTACTGTAGTAGCTTGAACTGAAGTACATGACTAACTATCAGCCTGTCTCTGGTCTCATCAGTTCAGTAACGGAACGGAACAAAATAATAATGTTAAAAGACAGTGGAGCAAACTAAAATCTTATTGGGAAAGAAACTTGGATAACGAAGTTCAAGAGATTTGTACGGAAGAAAGCCAAGATAAAGGCAAATGATTATGGAGATAATACGGTCGACCTGCTTACACATCGCTGGTGGATTGTCCTGGAGTGGGAGAAAGAGAGAGTGGGGTGACAAGAAATGTTCTTGTATCCAGTTAAATTAAGGAACTGTTTCCAAGGTGAGTGTTGGTGTAGCGACATAGGTGCCTCAGATTTCTGTTGACAAAATGGAATGTTTATGCATAGGTTCCGGCTTAGAAAGGGAGCAAGATCAGTTGTGGCAAAGGTGAGGACGGTGTGGTCTCAGAAAAGAAGTAGAGTTGGAACTTGAAAGGATGATGTAATAACGAAGCTGACAGGGGGTAGAAAGAGCTTCTTTATTAGCAACCAGCCTCAGCCCAGCAGTGCATTCAGCTTCTCCGATGATACCAACTGTTTCTTTTGGAACATGGAACGCTATCCTTAGTAAACACAACTAAGCATAACATAACAGCATGGGTGGAATACTACGCAGTAGAACTCCACCCAAGCTATGATTATAACACTTCTCCCCCCCTTATTCAATTAAAAACATTGCACAGGACACACACACACACACACACACACACACACACACACACACACGCACACGCACACGCACACACACGCACACACAAACACTCTCTCTCTCTCTCTCTCTCTCTCTCTCTCTCTCTCTCTCTCTCTCTCTCTCTCTCTCTCTCTCTCTCTCTCTCTCTCTCTCTCCTGCACGCACCTACACACCAGAAGAACTGAAAGGAAGGAAGAAAAGGATTAGAGAGGAAAAGGAAGAGTATAAGAGAGTGTAAGAGGAAAACACACAAAGGGCGCCACTAACCACAGCACCCAACCAACCCTATGGGGAACGCCACTAACCACAGCACCCAAAGCAACTGCTAGCCAAACAGGATGAGCTAAACCACAGCACCCAAAACGAACTCCTTAAATTTTGAGGGAATCTTCCTCTCCCTGCCGGAGCGAGTATGAGTCGAAACCGAATCGGCCGCCCCGGATGCGGAGACCAGACTCTCGTCCTCTGGAAGACTATGGGTGGCAGAAACTGGCACAGAAACGGGAACAGAATGCACCTCTGCTCTCTAGCAATCAAGAACTGCCGCGGGGACCACAGGCTGTAATTCAAGTGGTCTGTCCTGAGCTGCTGAAGCTGAAACTCCTACGGGACCATCACAACTCACCACAACAGTTCCTGAACCATGTCCTGGCAGATCAACCGACATACTGGGCCCACTCCCCGTCGAAACCACGGTTTCCTTATCCAGTACAACCACACGCCTAAGACTCCATGTGGATCCATCATCTAGTTTCACATAGCCACGACCACGCTTAACTACTTTGCGTGGACTTAAGTACTTGCTGAGACCCTTGGCCACAAATCTGGGATTCTTAATTTGAACCAAATCACCAACCCTCACAGGGAGAGGCTTCCTACGAATCAGCTGTTGATTCAAGAAACGTTCTTGCTTTCTGCGAACTCGATCCAATACTGCTTGCATGTCCACCTGCGTCTGAACCCCGCCACCCAGGGCTGGCACTCTCAACTTGGAGCCTGGCTTCCTCCCCCGCATTAACTCAAAGGGAGAGTGACCAGTGACAACAGAAGGGGTCAGTCTGTATGCTTTAAGAGATTCTGACACCACCTTCCCCCACGGAAGACCATTGGCAAGAGCCAACTGGATGGCTCCTTTGATAAAACGGTTCATACGCTCCACCAACCCATTGGCTTGTGGGTTGTACAGCGCAACTCTGTGATGGCGAACACCCAGATCACTCAAATAGTTCTGCATGTACTCCGACACAAACTGTGAGCCATTGTCCGTCACCAAACCTGCCGGAACACCTTCCCTGTCAAACACAGCTGACATGAAATCAACCACTTTCTCAGCGGTAACCGTAGACAAAGCTGTGGCCTCCACCCACCTCGACGTGTAATCTACCATAACCACAATAAATCTCAGACCTCCACCCAATGAATCAATGGCGCCCATTATATCAAGTGCTATCTTGGACCACACCTTGCTGGGCAACTCCACCGGGTAGATAGGTTGGGCAGTAGGGGCTTTGCTCTTGTCACTGTTGGAGCAGGCTGCACAATCTTTCACCACATCCTCCACATCCGCATCCATTCCAGGCCACCAATAATCTTCCCTGAGCCTTCTTTTGGTCATGGATCTGCCTATGTGCCCCTCATGGGCCAAATCGACCAGTTTCCTCTGAGTGAACGAGGAGGAACAACCGTAAACCTCTGGCCACACCCCATGGGCCCACCGACAATTCTTCCCACACATGGCCATAGGATTTAGACAACTCAGACCCAACAACCCCATTGCTTAGCGCCTCCTTCACTTCCAACAACTCTGGATCAGACCCACACTGTGCAGGCCGATCCTACTCTGACACTGCGGGCACAATACTGGCCACCAAGGTACAATCATCTCCTTCTGCCACTTGTAGCTCAACATCATCAAGAGATCTCGGAAAGCGAGACAAACAATCTGCCACTGCATTTCTAGTTCCTGGAACATATTCAACTCTGAAATTATACTCAGCCATATCCGCCATCCACCTCATGATGCACGTAGACGCATGAGACAACCCCTTGGTCATCAACACATGCACCAAGGGCTTGTGGTCCGTACGTAGGGTATATTCAATTCCCCACAGAAAGGTTCTGAAATGCTTGGATGCCCACACAGCAGCAAGAGCCTCCCTCTCAATGACGGCATACCTACCCTCAGCCTGTCTGAGCACTCTGGATGCAAAGGCAATGGGTCGTAGTTGGCCCTCCACTCTTTGCTCCACAACAGCTCCTATACCATACTCACTGGCATCCACCGTGAGGAACGTTTTCCTAGCCGGGGAGAAGGACCCTAAAGACGGGGCTTGTTCAATTTCCTCCTTCAATTTGATAAATTCTGCCTGACACTGATCCGACCAGGCAAAATGGACACCCTTTTTAAGCAACAATCTCATATTAACAGTCTTGTCAGCATACGATGGCACGAACCTGCTGTAATACTCTGCTAAACCCATAAAGGACCTCAATTGGTCCTTGTTTACAGGAGCTGCGGCTTCACTCAATGTCTGCACCAATTCTGCCTTGGGATGAATGCCCTCCGCATCTAATGAATGTCCCAGGTACGTCACGCAGGGAACGCCTACCTTGCATTTGCTGAGCTTGACAGTGAGACCACTATCCTGCAAGACACCCATCACCTCTAGCACCCTGCAATCGTGCTCTGCCTGCGATCTCCCCCACACAAGGATGTCATCTTGAAAACACTCAACACCCTCAATGGCACCGAAGAGTTTTTGCATAATCCTCCGAAAAACCGCAGCCGCGGAAGCCAATCCGAACGGCATTCTGCGAAAACGGAATGCGCCAAATGGGGTTACAAAAGAAGTAAGTGGGCGAGAATCTCTGTGTAGGTCAATCTGATGATATGCAGATGAGAGGTCAAAGGTAGAAAAACATGAATCCCCAGATACGAAACGATAGCATCTCATTGATATTGGGTAGAGGGTGTCTGTCAACCCAAATGCATGAATTGAGATCCCTGAGATCCACACACATTCTCAATCCTCCATCACCCTTCCGTGCCAACACCACCGGAGCCAGCCATTCTGAAGACTCCACTTCTTCTATGACCCCTGAGTCCTTGAGTCTGCACAGTTCTTCTTTCAAAGCATCCCAAGCCATGATAGGAACCTTCCTGACCTTGTGAACAATGGGTACTGAACCCCTCTTAAGCACTATTCTGTGTGCAAAACCCTTCAGTTTGCCCAGATCAGAAGAGAAAACAGACGGAAATCTACTCTCCAGGACCTCTGCCGTTATCGCCCCAGGCCACACATTGCAATTGTTCCCTTCTGTGACACTCATTACCGGAACAGGTTTTCCTGGCCTAATATGTAGCTCAAGGGCAGTTTGCTCCTCCCACCCCAAAACAGGGTCACCCTTGTGTGCTACATATAACTTACCCCTAGCCCTCCTACCTTGAAACTCTATGTCAGCCCAATCAAATCCCAGAACTTTATTGGTAGGCGTCCATAGGCGTATGGGTTTATGTCTGGAGAAGACAAATCAGAAACCCTTTTGCGGAATTTGGACTCATACAGCTCAGGGGATATCATGGTATATGGAGACCCTGTGTCCACCATCATCTCCAATGGAACACCATTGACCATAAGGGTCGCCCACGCCCTCTTCTTACAACTTCCCACACTCAGCATAGAACCTTCCAATACGCTTCTTTCACTCGCATCAGTACACCCCATGTAACCTACTATGGTCACATCATCATCTTCATCCTGGGTGTCCACCATATTCACTGACTCCTTAGTGGAGACAACACTCCTACACATACGGGCAAAATGTCCCTTACATTTGCACTTCCTACAAGCCACGTTGGAGGCAGGACATCCCTTTACTCCTGTCACGTGGCCACGCCAGCCACAATTCTTGCACAGGTCCTTCGAGGAAGACCCTGCTCTGGTGTCTTTGTTTCTCCCCTTGGTTTCCATGGACTTGCGGGGAATGATGGCATGCACGGATTCTGCCTTGTCAACCATGACTCTTACACTCCTCCTGGATTCTTCGATGGCACGGGCTATCTCAATGACTTTATCTAGAGGTGGATCCTTCTCTATCCACAATCTCTCCCTGACGCGTACATCACTCGTCCGCATCATCACCTGATCACGGATGTATTCGTCAATGGTGCCTGTGAATTTGCAGGTTGCAATCAAAGTACGTAGAGCAGTCACATAGGCATCAATGCCCTCGCTGGAACCTTGAGCTCTTGAAAAAAACTGATACCTCTCAAGTACTACATTGGCTTTCTTGCCAAACCTGGCTTCCAACTTGCCTAAGGCGATCTCATAGGCTAGTACTACCCCTGGTAGGGCATCACCCCCTTCAGCTCCTTCCGCGGGGGCAGCGGGGGCGGCGTGTACATTGGGACCTGGAAGATGTCTGAACAGCCTGAGCCCCTCAGTTCCCAAACAATTGAGTAATGCGGCTTCTTTTTCATCATCTGTAAACTTGGCCCCACCAGCTGCTCTTAGGTAGACTTTAAACGTGTCGACCCATAAGTCCCACACAGTTGCTGGTTCACCTGGACTATCCAGGAAAGCTGGAGGAGGACGCGCATTGTTGTGCTGCATGCTGGCAAGGTTACTTAGGTGGTGGAAGGTTACTGGGAAGCACCAAGCAAGCAAAACCAAAGTCAACTCCTTCCCTCCTTATCAATGTAGTAGGGCTTCTGCAATAGACAGAGGGAAAATGCCAAAACGTTAAAATATCCCCCACGGTATGCACAGAGTGAGGTTTTCGAGTCGTCTAGGTTCTGTGGCAGTAACGGAGGAATGTTCAATAGTTACACCAGGTGCACACAGGGTTAATTCCTGGCATCAGACAGAGAACAGCCAGAAGGTTTCCCACGGTGCGCATAGGGTTAACTCTGCTGCAAACGTAAAGGGGAACGCCCCTAGATGTGCTGTCCCAGTTCCTGATGGCACCTCGTTGGTGGGGGAAAGTGTTGCAGCGAGAGCTCAGTCACCCGCTCTCCCGCTAACTCCTACAGGTGTCGGCTCACTGAGAATCTCAGCGGAACGGTGTACACCACTCCCGCAGAGGCTGAGGCCTTTAGAGCGTGTGTTTTCCCAGGCGAGGAATCTGCCTGTACTGCTGTCCAGGAACTGCGCGGCGACGGGCTGCACCACGGCTGGAAGCTGAGGCCGTTGCAGCGCGTCAGCGGTTCTCCCTCTCCCTAGTGCCTGGAAACTCTGCGGCGCCCAACTGCAGGTTGGGCTTGAAACGGTCGCTGTAAGCGCTGCCGGCGACGCAGTGGCGCGGGGAAAAACCGCTCACCTTATTCTTCTTCTTGACACCCGAGAAGTCGCTGCAGTGGCAGGGATACCGCGCTCGACCCAGGATGGGGAGCGCAGATCAGGCACGCCTGCCTGTCTTGCCAGCGTCCGTTGGCCGTGAGCCTGCCCAAACCTGACGCTCACCGAGGCAGGGGCAATTCGCTCGACCCCGGCTGGAGAGCACCGGGCAGGCACGTCGGCAATTCCTCCCACCTTCTTCACAGGGTTGCTTGACGCGGACGGCGTCAGCTGGCAGCTCTCCGGTTCTGAGGAGGAAACACAGGCAACTGCTGGGCGGTTTCGGCTGCGTGGGTTAGGAGGCTGGTTGCCCTCGTCGCCACTGTAATAACGAAGCTGACAGGGGTAGAAAGAGCTTCTTTATTAGCAACCAGCCTCAGCCCAGCAGTGCATACAGCTTCTCCGATGATACCAACCATTTCTTTTGGAACATGGAACGCTATCCTTAGTAAACACAACTAAGCATGACATAACAGCATGGGTGGAATACTATGCAGTAGAACTCCACCCAAGCTATGATTATAACAGATGACAAAGGATGGTGTGATAGACCCTGTGGAGTCATCAGAATGGGTCAGCCCCATTGTGGTGGTGAGAAAAGCAAACGGATCAGTGAGGTGGTGTATTGGCTTGCGTAATCTTTATAGTAACGTGATATCAGAGAAATTTCCATTACCAGTTATTGATGAGCTAATTTCTGATCTTTTGGGGGCAAAGTTGTTTTCGCTTCTGGATCTTAAATCAGCATACCATCGGATACCTTTGCTAGCACAATACACTGAGGTGTGGAGCAAGGAGAGAGTTTCAAACTATGGCTGAGTTGCTAAAGGTGTTGCGTCTATGTTGAAACATTAGTTAGGAGGGGAGGTGTGTTGTGATATTACTAAAGTTTATTGAGGCTTCATTAACTATTCGTTATATCTTTCATATGTTTTCGCTTGTATTTATATTCTGTGCATAGCTAGGTCATGATGCAACGTTTCCCTTGTAGGGTTCTTTGTGGAATTGTTTGTGGTTGGTTTACATTCTGTCAGTTGATAGACTCTGCTGAGTCTTGCCACAGCCTGTAATGTATGTTTCCGAATAAATGATGATTCCTACATATCAGTGTCAGGATTCATTAGCACTGATCAACTTTACAGCACACCCCCACCCTCTGTGTCTCCTCGTTCGTCTACCTCATGCATTGCAATCCTGTTTATCAGATAACCAATACTGTGACGAGGAATAGTGAGGGAAGAATGAGTATTGTGAGACAGACATGGTATCAACACAGTTAGACACAGTAAGACACAGGAGATCCAGCTGGAAAACCTTTATTTAAAACTTCAGGATGTAAGTAATGCCTAACTTGCCCTAACACTAAATGGGGACCCCTCAACTGACGTATCCAAGCCAGTCTGTGTCTAACGGCCCAAGGTAAAATGCTATCTGTGTCGCAACCTATACTTGCCCTCACTTCTAATACTAACAATATTATGGAATGTTCAAACTAAATAAGTGTTCCCAAAATCATATGACCGTGTCTTTCAGGAGCTTCTCACACAGGTCCCCTCCCCAAATTCTAGCCACTCAGGGAGTACAGTTCCCGAAGGTTTCAGGTTTTAGTTCCAAGTAAATGTCAGAGTATTTTAATGTCTCACAGTTCTTGTCAGGTTAGGTTTCCAATCTGCCTGTGGGCCTTCTCTAATAGTTATTTTCAGGAGCTTCCTACCCAGCTCCCTTCCCCTAAGTTTGCAGAACTCTGCGACTTAAAGCTCCACAGGTCTCTCAGGTTATACTTCCAAACAAAACTATCAAAGTAAAGTATTAATTCATAGTTCTTGTTATACTTTATTTTAAGCCACAATACCTTATTGGCTCCTAGTTCTTGATTACACCTGGAACCGGTCTTGTTTTGCTCTGCTTCACAATCTTCCTGTTTGGTTTCCTCAGATGTACAAACAACATATGTCCAGCTAGTTCATAGGCTTCTTTTGCCTGAACTCAGAAAGCAGCAAAATTTCTTGAGCGCACCAAACAGACTTAACTGCATTCGGGCGCAGATGTTAAGTATATGTCATCAGTAGAATGTGTAGGAGTTGCATATGATCTGTGACACCCCTCGATTATCTAAATAAGAACGTTTTTAGCCTTCCTCTAAACAACTCCATAGTCTGAGATGTCTGAATCTCCATCGAAAGCTGATTCCACAGTTTGGGGCCAAACACCCCAAATCTCCTGACACCCCTGGAGACTCGTTTGGCCCAGGGTACACACATCAGCAGTTCCCCTCCTGACCGTAGATCTCTTTTGGGGTGGTGACGACGCACTCTAGAGGTCAGATACTCCAGTGCCTATCCATTCACACATCTGTACATCAGGCAGGCAACCTTAAACTTGATTCAATCTTCCACTTTCAACCAGTGTAAAGACCTAGGTAGGGCAGACACATGGACCCTCTTCCCTAAGTGACCAACCAACCTGACCACTGCATTCTGGGCCTTCTGTAATCTGTTCATCTGGCCTGATGGGATGCCTGCAAGCAGGCTGTTGCAGTAGTGCAAGTGCGAGTTGGTCATTGCCCCTTTCACTACTGCCTGGTCTTCCTTAGGAATGTATGGGAGCACGTCTCTCAAAGTTCGTAGAGAGTAATGTACTGCCTTCACTTTGGCACCCACCTGGGCTTCACTGCACAGGTTTTCCTGCCAGAGGCACCTGAGATTTTTAACTTTCCTTGAATATTGCAGTTCCACATCAAGGATCCAGGGTGCCGGCTTTTGTCTTTCTCCAGTCATCTTTCCCTCTGGCCCGAATAATATCAGCTCAGTTTTCGTTGCATTCAACTGCAACTGATTTCCTGCCATCCATTGTTTGATTTTTTCCATGCATTGGTTAACTTTCTCAAATGCCTCTTCTAGATTGTCCACATCGACGTAGACCTGGGTGGCGTCCGCATATGAATGAAACCGCACCCCATACTTCCTCAATATGTCGAGCACTGGACGAATGTAGAGATTAAATAACAATGGGGAAAGTGAAAGTGCCGATCCCTGCGGGACTCCACACTTTAGCCATAATATCTCTGAGAGAAAGCCCCCCAAGGTAACCTGTTGGGTCCTATCTTTCAGGAAGGACCCAAACCACTCCACCACTGGTTTCGAAGCCCTCCCACTGTTCTATATTCGCTGCAGCATGATCTGATGGTCCACCATATCAAAGCCTGTGGATCAGGTGTCAAGTCCTAAATATTCAAGTGGGGGGACTCATCAATAAACAAATGAAATGTGACATCACCAGAGATTATCATATCAAGGTGAAATATGCACATTTAATTAAATTGGCTTTGCATAACCACTCAAATTGCACAGGACGAATGGCATTTGCCTTTCATAAAATCAACACACACACACATAAAACCATGAGAGGATATGTTCTTCTAATAGTGTTTTTGAAAATGTTAAAAGGTGTGCATGTTTTAAACTCCCAGAACCAATACATATGTGTTCCCTGAAACTTGCTGTACCGAAATGAGACATTTCACCTTTAGTTGTTTGTTATTCTTCACCCGGTTACATAGTGCAGTGGTGAAGTGTCCGGCCGAGGTCTCCTTTAATTCATAAATTCAAAGAGGACATTCAATGTTTCTCATTTTAGCTGGGGTGGGACTGAGTCCACCCTCTGAATAAAGTGGGTGGACTCCGTCCCCCCGCATGTACCCTCGACTTGAGCCCTGCCGTGGATAGGTCCAGCATAAGAAATAATGTAGATTTACCTCTATCAGCAGCCTCCAGCTGATCATCCTGGAAGGCAAACAGTGCCGTCTCTGTCTCATGCTTGGGTCTAAATCCGGATTGCAATACATCCAGCAGTCCTTTGCTATCTACAAAGTCCTGAAACTTACTACAAACTACTTTTTCTAATATTTTGGTGGGCCAGCACAAGTTTGCTACAGGGCGATAATTTTTCAAGACTATGGGTTCCAAATTAGCTTTTTTCAATGGTGGTTTAACAAATGCTTTCTTCAGGACCTTCGGGACCTGACCCTCCAGTAGTGATTTATTCACAAAAGTTGTTATAAAGGGAGTAATGTCCCCTACCAGGCGTTTCGCCGTGCATGCCAGCATCGGAAATGCTTGGTCATTAGTTGGCTTTAATTGTAGAATCCGGGAATGTACCAATTCCTTGTTTACAAACTGGAAACGAAAGAGTTATTCCTCTCCCTCTTCCTTGATTTCCCCTACATCCTTATCTTCTATGGCTTCCTCCCTATTTTCTGAGGCCCTAATTTTCGCTATGTTTTCCTGGATGTCCAAGATCTTTTGTTCAAAGAAATTATTAAACTTTTTGGCTTGTTCCTGGGTGGGCGTAATGGGCATAGCCAAGCATGCCGGATTTCTAAATCAAGATCGAACAGCACCCTTGATTGGTTTCCTGCGTGTCCGATTTCTTTGTGGAGGAGTTCTTCTGCCTTAAATAAGGCTATTTTGTACCCTTTGAGCATTTTCTTCTCTTTTGTTGCATCGCTCTCTAGTTTGGACAACTCCATCCCTTGGTTGCTTGCCGCATCTGTTTGTGCATCAAGGTCAACTACACACTGAACCACGATTTACATTTATTCATGGTCTTAGATTTCAGTGGGGCATATTTATCACATATCTCTTCTAGGATGTCTGAAACTTTTCTAAAAAAAAGTCTTCACATGTGAGCATATTGTTTAACTCTGCTAGCCTTCTCTTGAGTTCATCACCAGGGATTTTATCCAGATCAGCTAGCTTACGCATCTTTACTGGAACGCTCTCTCCCTCCCTCCTAATGCTTGTTTGGCTTTCCCCCGAAAGCCAAACAGTTGAAGGCAGTGGTCAGACCAGAGGAGTGGTCTCAACTCCTGAAATTGCACCACTCTTCCTCTTGCTGCTATCAGGTCTAAACAGTGACCTTTGTCGTGTGAAATTGCTCTCGTTAATGTCTCCAGGCTGTGATTCTCCAAGAGCTCAGCCAACGCCGCTGAGTTTGGGTGTAAATTATTCTCCAGCCAGCTATTCCAGTCTCCTACCAGCAGGAGTTCTTCAAATGTGCTCCCAAACAGTGTGAGGTTTGTATCTAACTTCGCCAGAAAGTTTACCAAGGGGCCAGGTGGTCTATATCCTAGGACAACTTTAACCATTCTTGTATGAGATAATGAAATCAGACATTCCCCGATCTGTGCTCCGTCGTCCAGCATATCCAGATGTGATATATTAAGGGCTGATTTATAAATTATGGCAATGCCCCCCCTTCTACCCACTCTGTTAATAGTTTGAATTGTGTATTTTTCTGGCACCAATTTGTGGAAAATGGATTGAGAGCCCTCGGTGAACCAGGTTTTGGATAGGAAGGGGAGCTCAAGGTCATTATCCTGGATGAGTTCCCCCACCTCCACCCCATGTGTCACTGCTGAGAGTGCATTAATCGATGCCGCCTTTATCACAATGGACTCCTCAAGTTTTCTTCCCTCTTCATGTGGTATTTCTTTATATAGTCGATGTAGTCGGATTTTATCCATACTTCTAAGGGTTAAATCCCCCCATGGCATTGTTTAGTGTTCTCATCTGTACAGCTGCGTAACTCCTTGATTTATTAGCCCCTTTCAAATGCCTCTTACCCGATGTGTTCCTGCTAAGTCCTGAAATCCCCCACCGCCAGCGTTCCCCGCCGGCTGCCGCTCCCAGGCCACAAACAGGCCTAAACAGGTTTCGTGTCAGCAGAGAAGTAACTGGCTTCACGCTGACGCGATCCAGTTAAGCCCTGCAGTCGTCCCAGAATGACGTACTTCCAATGCACCGGTAGCTGGTGATTTTGGGCAATGTGGTCCCGTTCTTCACCTCATACCAAGTAAACTCGTGGGCTGGTAAGTATTAATTGTGCGTTTTTAAAGCACATTAGGGTTTAAAGGCACATTAAAATAATCACACAGTTAAGAGATAGCCCCCTTCAATAATTCCCACCGTTTCAATTTCATAAAAATCAAAGTTTCTAACTACTGCAGAATTGTTATTCCACACACTCCTATGCAGCCTAACACATCCTGCAAATTACAACAATACAATAAGAGCAGAAAAGTAACTGGCTTTTCGTCTGACAATTGGTTGGGCGCAGTTGTCAGAGCGCACAGTCCACCCATCGCAGGTTGCGCAACCCGGGGTCTGGATCTTCTACCTCTGCCCCGTCCTTGTTAGTTCACTTAGTTTCCTAGGCTCGGTTGGGCTTTATTTGCATTGGCCCTTTAAAAGCATTCCTTTCTTGTGTACAGCCTTCTGCCGAATCTCATTGTATTTCTCCATTGCCAGTGCCTCTTTGCTCGCACTTTGTACCTCACATCGCTCCCCTTGGGATGTCAATTTACTTCTTTCAGTCCAATGAGTCTTTGGACAACATAATCTTCCTTACGCGACCACTTGCTAACTTTGTAGCACACAAGGTTCTATTTGTTTGTCTTGCCGCATACAGTTCTTTCATTCTGAAGGCCTTGACAATATGTTTTCCCTTCCCGTACCTTCATTCAGCTACTCTGTATTTCTTCTTTCCCAGTCCGCATTATCTGATTGTCTATCAATCATGGAGGACTGCAATAATGGATTTCCTCTCATTCCGCTTACACTCGCTACATAGTATTTGGCCACGTGTATCACATTGCGAGTCTCCCTGTACTTAAGACTCACCAGCAGTGGTTTTGCTTGTGCTTCCAGGCTATCTGCTTCGAGAACACTGCAGCTGAGGTCAGGGTCTCACCAACTGCCCCTCAGACACACCTGTCCATGGCAGGAGAACGAGTACGCCCTGTCTATGGCCTTTCCTTTTTAACCACACTGTCTTCATGGAGACATGCCTCCCTCGCCTCTTCATCCCAGAGCTTCTGCTCTACCATGAGGTAGCTTGCCGGCTCGTCAGTCTCCTCCAGCTGGTTTTCTCTCCACCTCCTTGCTGCTTGCCTCCAGAACACCAGCTCCTTGCAAGTCAGGGACCCCCTGCTAGACTCAGCTATGCAGCCTTTATGTTGCTGTGTCTCCAACTGCTGCTCTCTGCACTGCTGAATGCCCCACCTTTTATATGCCTGTAGCAGATTGACAGGCTGCAGGTGTGTGGTCAGTGTAGATAGAGCCTGCCTGACATTCCTTTACCCAATTATATGGACATGCCTGTCTTTCAGCTCTGAGTGAGTTGGAGCTTAAAGGGGCACTGTGTCTTTTCTTATTCCTTTTAATGGCCTGCAAGGGAAGTGTAGGTTTTTGTATGGGGGTTAGGGTCACAATAGCCCACAAACGCAGAACGGGAGTAAGGGAGGTCGATGACGAAAAAAGGGGATACCATGATGTGCTTTTAGATCTTTGGCTTTCGTAATTTTGAGAAAAAGGATAAGGTTGTGGTTTAGCAAAGACCATAGGTGTTTTCCCCAATTATTCCTTTCCTTTCCCTTATTCCTAGATTGGTGATTATAATGGGAAAGGAGGTTTATCTTATCTCTACTGTCTCAGTGGCCCATACCTGGTTTGACTAAGGAGGGGCTGTTGGGACAGGGTTGACAGTATCCCATAAAGGAAAAGGGACAAGAAGAAATATGACTTTCCCAACAGGGAAAATACTGCATCTCGCCTGACGGCATCCTCTTTCCACTTCCCAAGGATCCCCTTCTCAGGTGATCCTCGCTCCCTTGTCCACCCTCAGGGTTGGGATCCAAGCTCAAAGGCCTTTCTCTGGCCACCTGAGCAAAGGATCTTGGGGGAGTAAACTTTGAAAATACTGAGACAAAGAAGAACAGGGCAATGTAGAGCCCTGTACAAAACCAAGACCGACATACTAGCTACTACAAACCTGAAAGTCAACCAAGATAAAAACTGATAATGTCAGTCCTGCCCGAGGGGAACATTGAGCTGGGAAGTGAAGCAGCGCTTCGAGGATGCGCTTCAGACCTGGATGCCTGGGGAGTCCCTGCCTCAACTAAACGAACGAATGTCACCATCAGGGTGTCGAAAGCAAAATGTCTCAGGGCCTCATCACGAGTTGGGCAGGTATCCTGGCGGGATTACCACCGGGATACCGCCCGGGCCAATAGCGTTACCTCCACCTGGTCCGGTGCTATTAGCGCCAGATCAAGGGTTGGGCGGTAATGGGTATTCCCCATACTCCATCCCAATGGGGCATTTTTGGCTCAATTAGCACACGCTAATAGTGCAGCGCTAATTGCGCCCGAAAATTGGCATTTTTCTGGCCCATTTATCCCCAACTTGGAGCTGGGGGTAAATGCTGCCAGACTCATGTTTGGGCTGACCCTTAAATGCAGCGGCAATAGCGTTACCGCAGCATTTAAGGGCTACCGCCCAACTCGTGATGAGGCCCCCAATGTCAGAATCCTAACTCTGTCCCTCACACTCTAAGCTGAAACTAAATGAAAAGGGCGTGTTCCTGGCCCAGAGGAATGACTCTCTTCCCCAGGACAAAAAGACAGTTCAGGGTTTATTAGTTCCTTTAAGTCAGTGGTCTTCAAACCTTTTTGGCCTGGGCCCCCCTGAGCAAAATGTGGGCAGGCCAGACCCCACCAAAATGCCAAATGGACAGTAAGTCCAAATGGCTATGAACTATCACGCGCCATCACCGCACCCTACTCCCAGTATCGTCCCTGGGCTCCCCCACCTGCTCCGATCACATTCACTGGGCTCCCTCATCCCACTCCTAGTCCAGTCCCTGGGCTTTCCCCACCCTGCTCCCACCAAAGTCCCTGGGCTCCCCCCGACCCCGCTCCAAGCACAGTCCCAGGGCCAGTGGCAGCTGGGGAATTTTTTGAGTGGAGGGGCATAAATATTTCCCCAGATATGCCTTAGCGATTGAGCGTAGTGAGGGAGCACAAACCACTCAAGGGTGGGTTTGGCGGGGATTCTTCCTTGTGAATTATTTTTAAATAATGGGCTAAAATGTTGCATTTTAGAGGATACTTTTTTTTCTTAAATTTCGTTAAAAGTCCAACTGTTTTCGAATGGCGTTGAAGGGCCCAGGTGGCAGGCATGGTATTTTTTACTGGACATCTAGATGTCCAGTAAAAGAATACCATCCATGTCCCCTGAGCTCCGCAGCGCCTCAGAAGGAGAGCTGATTTTGGCAGGTGGGTAGGGGAATTGTGCAACAAAGCCATTTTTAAAAGGCCTTTGTTGTACAACCCTCCACCTCCACTAAACGAAATGAACATAAATGTACCTTAAGTCCCGGCCCTGAAGTTTCCCCCCTACGCTCCAGCTACTGCATCATGCACAGGAATCGGGAAGTAAGAGCTTCCTGCACATCCATTCAGGCTGAAACGCCCTACTCCAGCATGCTGTGTATATATGTGCGAAGAGGTGCAGTAGATCCCCCTCGCACATACAGACATGCAGTTCCCCAGCCAGCATTTCCAATGAACTATGTATGGCTGGCGAAGCAAAACACCCCCAGCCTTGCATGGCTCATTGAGTATGTGCGGCTGGGGAAGTGAAATGTCATAGGGAAACAGTCTGTCCCTTTGACAGTTCAGCCAGCCCAGGAGCACTCCTGTCAGCTGGAAAAAGCAGCTGAGGGGGAGCTCAGTATTTCACTGGGCTGGCTCCTTGGCTTCTCCATAATGGGTGAGGGGGCCGCTGAGTTGACGTCCCCTTGCCCATTATGGATGAGCCACCCCTGCCCAGGGCTCCACCCCTGCTCCGCTCCTCTCTACTCCACTCCCCGCATAGTCCCTGGGCTACCCACCCGCTCCAAAAATAACCCCAGGGCTCTCCCTGCTCCAAATACAACCCCAAGTCTCCCCGCCTGCTTAAAAAACAACCCCAGTGCTCCCCCAACTGCTCCAAAAAGAATCCAAAAGACCAAAAAGATCTCCCACACTTTCCACAAACAACCCCAGGGCCCACATCCTGCCCTCATATAATCCCAGTCCCGTTTAGTTTCTTCAGCTGAATTCAAACACCCCGGAAGCACGCTTTCTGGAAAGGGACAGAGAGCGTGCTTCCAGGGTGTGTATTTCCTGGGTCAGCCGCTCCCACTGACCCTAAGCTTGGCCACATCACACTGAGAACATGTGGCAGAGGCCATGGTAGGATGCGATGTGCACAAATTTGCATGTCCCATCCCACGCTGCCTTTTTCTTTCCTCAGTTTTTCCCCATTTCCTGCTGGGGTCCTGTGCCGCCCCGGGAATTAGGCTATGCCCCCCCTGGGGGGTTGCTTCCCACAGTTTGAATACCACTGCTTTATGTGGTAGGGGAGGGTTGTCTCCCTTTCCCATCCTTCCTTAGGCTTCTGGTCCAGTTCATCAACTGCTGGGGAATGTCTCCCTTCACAGGCCTTCTTCAGGCTTGCAACACAGTTCAACTTCTTTTCTGTCTCTGGGGTCCCCTACACTGGATTAGCAAGCCTGGTTCTTTTCTCACCAAGCACTATGACGAAAGAAGAGTAGTTTGGATAAGTCTCGAAACTGCAGTGGGTCCCTGACCCTTGTTGGCAGACCCGTTTTCCTTTGGCCAAGTATCGCAGCGAAGAAGAGTGGCTTGGATGCTCCACCAAGCTGTGGTGGGTCCCTGACCCTGATTGCCAGACCTGGTTTCCTCCTTCTTCAGACCTCCTGGTTCAGGCTTCCCTGTGTTCTTTTCTGCTTTGCTGGACCTCTAGTGTTCCTGTCGTCTTGCCGCAGAGGCTCTGCGGCTCCAGACCCATTTTGCCATCTCCCTCTTCGTCGGACTGTGTGTTCCTGTTGGGCTGTGCTTCTCACACAGCCAGCCTCTCGGTTTGTTTAGTGGTACTGGTGGAGATCACCCCTTCAGTGTCTCCATGCCTGGATCTGTTTTGGCTGCCCTTCTAAGTGAGCCTCAGTACCTCTCACAGTTCCTCCCCAGAGAGCCTGACCATCGGGTAAGTCAGTTGTCAGTCTTTATGCTCCCAACTAGTAAGCTTTGTGACTGAAGACTAGACCATTCAGATCGATTCCTCTGAGTGACACGTGTAGCACCGTGCCTCTTCCTCTTCACAGATTCTTGTTTCAGATCTTCATTGTATTCCTCCCTATTCTTCCTCATCTCAGTCCTTCCTACTTCCATACTACCAAAGTGTATAAGATAGGTTGGTAGGGGTGAGGAGAGTGGTGGTGAAGGAAAGGTGGGGGTACAAGGTAGATACTGCGTTCTCCCACCATAGTCGTCACTGGTCCCACAGGTTTTTTTCCCTCCAATGAGATGCACCGGCTGAGTACTACCCCAAGGCGGACTATCGGGTTGCGGTTTCACCTCCCTGGCTTAATGGGAAGGGACTCCCCCTACAGAAGCAGTGACAACATCCTGGGATTTGCACACCTGGCACCTTCCTTCCGTGGTTTAGATTCCTGGGATCTGGCATCGAGACTGAGCAGCTTTGCTTTGTTCTGCTGTTGTCTTTTTTACTTCACCGTGGAGTCACTCCGAGCATCTGGCCAACTTGGACTGTTCAATGTCACTCATCCGTTGGGAGATTTAGTTTCTTATGTCCCTGTTGGCTTTGGTGTTGTTCGCCAGGCCCTAGGCCACCCACAGATCTCCTGTGGTCATGCCACCACAATGGACGGTCTCCTGGATGCTGTCCTTCCAGCGGATTCACCCCTGCTTGCAACACCAGTCTTCCGTGGTTGAAGCTGGTGTTCTCTCCTTTGCTGACAACCATGGACTTTGCAGTTCCTCACTGCTCTGCCCCTCCAAAACGTAGCAACATCAGAGGGCTTCCCCTGCGTATCGCTCTCTCTTCTCCCTTGATTCAGCTCAGTTACATATACGTCAGAATGAAAATGGGCGTGCCACTTGGCTTGAGATTTGCTAGTTGATCCAGCATTACCTGAAGCAAATTGAAAAGAATATGTTGGACTTGTGTGACAAATCCCCAGATGTCGTCATTTTTCCCCTATGGGGAGCCCCTTCCCATGAGGTCAGGGAGGTGAGGCCGCTAGCCGAGAGTCCCCCTGAGGGTGGTACTGTACTCATGGGGAGGAAAGCCCACTAGGGGATTAGTGACAACCTCAGGAGAACATGGTATCTCCATAGAACACTTTCCCTGGTGTTCCTATATGTTTTTGTCATGCCACCAATATAGGAAGTACTGGGACGAAGAAGAGTGTAGACTTCGGAAGGAGTGTGTATCCTTTAAGTACTGAGATGAGGGAAAGAGCAATTGGCTCACTGGAAGACCTAAAGATCAGTACTGGGATGAAGAATTAGTGCAGAAGCATACAGAGCATCATGATAATCTGAATGAACAGTCTACTTGTTCCTGAAAGCTAATTGGACAAGACCCATTCAAAGCTGAAGTGGGAAACCAGGAAGAAGAGAGAGGTACTCCCCAGAGGAACAGCAAGCATTGGGAAAGCCCGACTCGTCTGAGAACCGAAGTAGCTACAGGCAGGCTTACCAGGCAGGCGAAGAGACTCTTACCTGATCCGACGTGGTAGAACCATCCAGTGAAGCAGAACAGCGAACGCCCAAGCAAGCGAAGCAAAAGGACCATGCAGTCGCAGGAAGATGTGCTCGCTGAGTATCAGCGAGTGCCGCAGAGACACTGCTGCATGCCAGAAGAGCGGAGACGCCTAGAGAAGCCTGAAACAGAGGGCGGAGAACTCCAAGACCGAACAGGCCATTACAGTAGAGACCCTAAATGTACCAGGGCTACTGGGGCTACTGGGGCACTGGGAAACACAGGAGTCTTGATACTGGGGACTAAGGGAAGCCCTGAGGGAAGAGATAAGACCGCTAGTGAAAAGGAACTATGATACCAAGAGGAGAGAATCCAACAGGTCTGGGACCCTGCACCCTTTTATGAAGTGTAACCTAAATCATCTTCTTAGTCCCAGTACATGGCAGGATAGTGAACCAGGACTACTGCACCAAGTCAAGAGGAACTCACAGGTCTGGGACCCACACCCATAAGATTGAGAGCTCATGTGAATTGTGAACTTTTGAAGTGCAAAGCAAGCCAGAGTGAGGGAGGCATTCCCACTGGTAATGTTGAACTGTGAGTTGTGAAAGTCTGAGAAGGGCTTGGGGGAAGGGAGTCATTCCACCCAGCCTTTGTGAACTGTTGTGAACTGCATAATAAAGTCTACGAAGGGCCTGGGGGAAGGGAGTCATTCCACCTAGCCCTTGTGAACTGTAAAGCCAAGCGACCACAGGAGAGGGAAACACTACCTACTGGTGTCTTACCCGAAGATTGTGTATCGTGAAAGCATTCAGAAGAAGGCCCAGGGAAACGAGTCATTCCCCTGGCACCGTTAGAGCATTGACCACCAAATACCTGGAGAAGGGAGCCATTCTCCAGGAACTCAATAGTGAAGCCAAACTATGGTCAATAAGGAGTAATGTTTGAGTTGGAACTGTTTCTTTTGCATTGGAATTGAAACCTTAGAACACCAAAAGCTGGAACTTTGTTTTCTCAGAAAGGAACTGAGACCTGAAGAAGGTCGTCATTCGCACAGGTGAAATTCCCCCTATGATTGGAAGTGTAGTTCATTGCCCGGAAGAAGCGAGTCATTCTTCTGGACCAAGACGATCCACTACCCTTTTCTTATTAGTTGCAAGTGTGAGGGATAGAAGTAGACATTTTGACACAACAGTGTACTCTTTTTATTTACTTAGATATTCTGACCGATCCCTTAGTCCCTTATTAGAGGCAGCAAAACTCCTCTTAGAGTCAGGGAGAGATAGGGTTCCTCTTATTTATTTTGCCTGTATAAATGTCTTTGTCACTCACCATGCTACCATTGTGTCAGACTCTTACTTCTGCACCCTTACACTTGGTATAGAAGATAATCCCATATAAGCATATATTGTTGTCATGGCATGATATGATAGTTCATTTATATAGCGCCTATACACAATGTGTTTCAAAGCGCTATAAGGCAAGTGAGGGAACAAGGGAAAATACAATTACATTTTTACAGGCCATGAACAGTAAGGATGTGAAATTAACTATTGTACTCGGCCTGACGACATTTCAGATAGTGCAAGAGCTAAAACATAGAAAAGCAAGGGAGGGGGAGAGTGGGAAGGAAATGGAAACAGACAGGCGTCTACCGTACTAGGCCTGACGACATTTCAGATAGTGCTGGGGGGGGGGGGGAGACAAGTAAGGGGAGGGGAGAAAAGACAGACAAAGTTATTATCATACTAGGTCCATGGGCAATTCTGATAGAGTAAGTGCATAGAAGAAAGTAAGGGGAGGAGGGGAGGAGATAGGAAAAGGAAGAAAGGGAGAGGTGGAGAGATCAGAGAGTAAGCAGTCAAAAAGAGTGGAGAAGCAACAGGGGAGAGCGAATACAATTGCAGACGTCAGTAGTAACACATAATGTTGCAAGCCTGGATACAAGATGAAGATGGGAACTGCATGATTCAGGGCCACCATGAGAAAGGGTGACGCACCGTGAATCAATGAAGTCCATACAAGTCAAATTGTGATGATTCCTGCCCCTCATGTCCCCAGCCCTCCAAGATGTCAGGCTGGAGCCAGGCCACGATCACCTACATGGCCTACAAGGGCCTCTCCATCCCTCCAAAGACCCACTTGGAGTCAGACTTGTGGCACCAGACTCACTCACTCCCATAGGATAACATTGGGGATTGAACTTGTAGTGCATTGATGGGGACAAGATGGATGCCCCCACATATTTTGGTTCCCAGAAATGCATGTGCAGTTTAGTCTTTTGGGTGTGGTTCAGCCCAGAGACACCTGGGATACCCAGAGACTATTTTAGCCACGCCCAGGCTGAGAAACATGCTTTGTGTTTTGTGCACCTCCAGCGTGACACTCACCGTGTTCGGATTGGTCTTTCTTCTGCGCTCAGCTCCTGCAAGAACAATAACACCGTTAGGAACAGCCTTACCTTGCAGCGCTTCTGCCCATCATTCATCGCTCCTTCTGTTCTGCGGGCATCTTCGGCGGTGTCATTCCCATCTCGGCACGCCGCTTCCTAAGGAAAAGGGAAAAGAACAGAAAAAAGGCATTAGTAAGCATTCAGCAAATCTTCGCTTATTTTTAAAGACTGTACGAGCTTCAAACTCTTACCTGAATCCTAGCCGCTCTGGGGGAACTCTGTCTCTAGAACTTCTCATCCATCTGCAAGAGGGAAAAAGACACTCCAGGTTAGCGTGGAAACATCTAGCGGCGCCGCATACCACGCTTACTCACCGCATTTCTTCTTCATAACCGGCATCCACGCTGAAAACGTCGCAGCACCTAAAAGACACAGAAAAAGAACTTAGTTCAATACAAATACGAAAGGGTTGCATCACGCATTGCGCTCTCACTCACCTTCAGCGCTACTCATCTCAGCAGCACGTCGCCATCCCCGGACGCCGGCCATCAAGAAAGGAAAGGAATGAAGTTAGAGAACTGTTCATAAGACTCAATATACTTACCTGTCGGACTCTTGCCAGTGAAGTAACTAGGCAGCAACGAGCCCGCATCAATCAACGCGCCCCTGCGCTGAAAGCAGGACGGAGAGCACACTTTCCAAGAAAACAAGGTGAGCTGTGGATCAAAGGGAAGGGTTGGACCCCGGGAAGAAGGGGTTCAAGCACACAGAGACAATAGGGAGTTAAACTCTACCAATCCTGTGTTTCAGGCCCAGTCTCCAGTCGAGTAGACGCCAGGGAAGGGTTCAAGGTCATAAGAGGTCAGAACAGGCTGAGTGACGTCCCCGTGGATACCAGGTGAGCGTTACACAAATCCAGCATTGGCCACGAGACGGTGATAGTGAAACCAGAATGTATCAGGACAGACTCCTGAAGAAGTAGGCTTGAGGGAAGGAGGGAGAGCAGGATAGAAGAATCAAGCAAAACAGGCAACACCTATGTGTGAGAAGGGGGTGGGGTGGACAAGGGAACATCACCCGGGTGCCAAAAGGGTGGGGATGGCCTGTGGGGACAGCGGGAGTAAACACATGTTGATGCATGCTTACCTGCTGTCTGAGCAGGGGTTTGAGCCCTGGATCCTCCTGGTCCGAACAGGTCCAAAAAGAAATTGCCCTTCATGTCTGATGCCCGGGCGAGAGACGCCCTTGATCTCAGAGTTAAGAGCAGGAAGGAAGAGGCAGGGCTATGAAGGTGCTTAGGCCAGGTGACCAAGATCCACTTGCACCTGCTCCCTGTCTGCAAGGGAAAAGAGGCTGGAGGGCTCCTTAAGTAGGGAAAAAGAGCAGCAACCAGGAAGGCACCAGGTGGGCGGAGCTTAGGTCAGGTGACCAAGATCCACTTGCACCTGCTCCCCATCTGCAAAGGAAAAGAGGCTGGAGGGCTCCTTAAGTAGGGAAAAAGAGCGGCAACCAGGAAGACAACGGGGGGGGCGGAGCTTAGGCCAGGTGACCAAGATCCACTTGCACCTGCTCCCCTTCTGCAAAGGAAAAGAGGCTGGAGGGCTCCTTAAGTAGGGAAAAAGAGCGGCAACCAGGAAGGTACCAGGTGGGCACGGCTTGCTAAGTGGGGCAAAAGAGCGGCAACCGGGAAGGCACCGGGTGAGCAGGGCTTAGGGCAGGTGGCCAAGATCCACTTGGACCTGATCCCCATCTGCAAAGATAAAGAGGCTGGAGGTCTCCTTAAGTAGGGAAAAAGAGCGGGAACCAGGAAGGCACCAGGTGGGCGGGGCTTGCTAAATGGGGAAAAAGAGCAGCAACCAGGAAGGCACAAGGTGGGCGGGCCTTAGGGCAGGTGACCAAGATCCACTTGCACCTGCTCCCCATCTGCAAAGGAAAAGAGGGTGGAGGGCTCCTTAAGTAGGGAAAAAGAGTGGCAACCAGGAAGGCACCAGGCGGGCGGGGCTTGCTAATTGGAGAAAAGAGCGGCAACCAGGAAGGCACCAGGTGAGCAGGGCTTAGGCCAGGTGGCCAAGATCCACTTGCACCTGCTCCCCATCTGCAAAGGAAAAGAGGCTGGAGGGCTCCTTAAGTAGGGAAAAAGAGCGGCAACCAGGAAAGCAGCAGGTGGGTGGGGCTTGCTGAGTGGGGAAAAAGAGCAGCAACCAGGAAGGCACAAGGTGGGCGGGGCTTAGGCCAGGTGACCAAGATCCACTTGCACCTGCTCCCCATCTGCAAAGAGGCTGCAGGGCTCCTTAAGTAGGGAAAAAGAGAGGCAACCAGGAAGGCACCAGGTGGGGGCGGGGCTTGCTAATTGGGGAAAAGAGCGTCAACCAGGACGGGAATGAGAGTCCTTGTCCCCTAGAGGGGAGTCACTCCCAGTGAGGCCCCACTTGCCCCGATCCCTAGGGAGGGTCTTGTGGAGCAGACTCACCTGCCTAGCCTCCCAGGGGGTGCTCCCCCCCTCTGCGAGAGGGGACAAATACTCTCGATTCATCACACAACCTACCTGGAGATTGGATTATTTGCAGAGTGGTGCATTTTACCACAACACCTTCAAATGTCCCTGGGGTCTCATGTTCTCTACCCCCTAGTGGGGTCTCTGCTTCCTCAGCCCTGCTTGGGCTATTTTCACTCTTAGCCTCTCTCAGGCCCTTCGGGCTACCAGCCCTCTCTATTGTCTTAACTTCCCCAACCGTACATGGTGTAATTCAGTTTTTATCTTGTATAAGGCTGTATGTCGATTCAGCCCCTCTTAGGCCTTTCCTTCTCTCATCCCCATCTTGGGATATGCAGCCTCTTGCCCTGTCTCGACAGTATGGTAGCTGGGCTCCTCCTGTGCCTTCCACGCCCTTTCGGTCTATTACCCTGGCTTGGGGTTTTCCCTGGCTTGGGGTCTTCCTCCCGGTACCCCTGGCATACCATGTGCCTGTCTCGCGGCCTGACGGTAAGGAGCAGCGATCCACAGGCTTCCTTGCTGTTCAAAGCTCCACGCCGTCTGCGTGGGATGTCTTCCCGACTCCACGTTAAAGTGGCCTTCCTCTGTGTCTAAGCTCCACAGGCTGGTGAGCTGCACTCCAGTTTGCTCGCTCACACTCATTCCCTCTCATTCCCCCTCGTGCCAGCGATACTCTACTTTTATATCTGTCTGTGAAAGGAGATGAAACAATCCATTGGTTTTCTGAGGATAACAGCATCCTCTCAGAAACCAAGCCATGTACAACATTCTCATAGTTATTTGAGGCAATCCCCAAATACCCAACATAGACATTAAATGGGCCTCATTATGAGGCTGGAGGTAGCCTTGCCGGTCAAACCGGCAAGGCTACCTCCAAACTCGCATCTGGATCCGGCACCCGCAAATGGGCAATTACCGGGCTGTTCCGGCCCAGCCGGACCCGGAAATTGCCCTTTCGCGGGTGCCCGGCCTGGTACATCCCCATTCCCATTTGAGCCCCATAGGGCTCAATGGGGAGGGTGGTAGCACTGGTACCGGTGCAACCATCATGTTCTGCTCGCGGGTGCCGGTACGGCCACCAGGTCCGACCTGGTGGCTGCAAGGGCACCCGCGAGCAGACCTCGTGGTATGGCGCTACGGTAGCAACGGTGCCGGTAGCAATACCGGCGCCATTGTTGCCTTACCACCATACTTGTAATGAAGCCCATTGGCTTTCAGAGATAAGGAAGGTTGGTACATATCCCTACTAGGGTCTGCCTGTCCTCTAAGGGGGGTGGGGTCACTCACAGTGGGATCCCGCTTTCCCTTTCTCCTCGATGGTGTTAGCAGGTCCACCTCCCTAGTCCCAAAGGAGGTGCCCCCCTCCTGGGGGACGGGACAAATTCCCTGGATTCATCACAACGCACACATCCTGAAGTGATACAACACCTGCCTCTAGCCCCAGTGATTTCATGGCAGACTATTCAACGCACACATTTTTTCAGTGCAGAATATTCATTGTCAAGAATTCACCAAAAATAACGAATTCAAAAATAGGTTCAGATAGGAGGTTTGAGAAAGGGGATCGTTTTTTTTTAGTTAATGGCAGGCTGCAGTCCCCCCCCCCATGTTCATGCTGCTCTAAAAGTAAACATTTGGAGAAGAAAATATCAGGGGTATAAACACATGGGGCCATCTAAAATCTGCACTGCATGGGTAGAATGTGGTTGCCGGACAAGACCAGGCATGGCAGCGACTCTTTTATTTAATATTATTAAGACGTGCAGAACAAATAGCAGCTTAGATATCAAACGGTCTGCGAGTTTCACGCCCACCATTGAAAATGCCAGAACTGGGTGCGCATGCTGAGCTGGAGGAAGGAAATGAGACAATTCATACTAAACAAAATGTGGCCGGAAGCACAAGCGCGCCAAGGGGGCTTCAAAGTGCAAGTCAAGTGATGCTGCAATTATGTGTTCCAGAACTCTAATTAAAAAACACACTTTATTCAAGTTAAGTTGAACCTGTATAAAGCTTCGCAAGAAACACTATTTTCTGTTCCAATTTAACTGTAAGTTCCTAGTTCACTGGCAACTGTTGTTCTATTCCTATTTCCGACAATACGTCTAACAAAAAAGTTTTGAAAAGAAAATATATAAATACATTTATAAAAACTCAAGTTTATCAGAAGTAATTGAATGTTGGGGTGGAGAGAAGTGAAAGGCCACTCACCACAAACCATTTTTAGGAGCAAAACTGTGCGTTTCTTTATGAACACAATACAGGTTATGCTCAATGTTATTATATACAATGGTTTTCTATGAAGGAACTGGTTCAGTTAGACAACCTACAGTCATATACCTTTCATGCTGACGTTTTTAAACCATGTACATTACAATAACCCCAGTAAACTAGTCACACTGCATACTTTTTTTTGCACAATGAACAGCAGACCATCCACCTTGGCGGTTTGCTGTCTCTTGCCGCCTCGCCTTTCTTTCTTAATGTGTTTTTGTGTCAAAAAAGGAGAGTGCGCCAAGAGTCTCTCAGTGTTTTTGTGATGTGCATGGTTTAAAAACTTCAGCAAGAAGGCTTAAAACTGGGTATCAAACTGAACCGGTTACTTCACTGAAAATCATTGGGTTTTATTTGGTTTCATCCCAAAACTATGAAAGTGGCAAGTTTCCTTCATCGCAGCATTTTAGCAATGTCATCTTTTTTCTTTTAATATCCCCTACCCCTCTCCCTTCTCCTTACCCACTGTTATGAAACCAATGGAGTCATCACACATTCCCTGGTGGTGACCTCCTCCCATGTGGCCAGTGTGAGAAACCTGAAGGTGTCTCACCCACCAGTCCCTGAGGTCTGTCGTCCAGGTAACTAGGACACGGCCATCGCTATTGGATCCAGGGGGGTGGACCAGTGGGGGAGGATCACCTGGATTGGGGGTCTTCGGGGAGTGGAAGTGGGACACCGAAAGGTGAGACACATTACCTTCTTCCTTACTGCACCTTTTCCCCATCCTACCCCTAGGATATTTAGAAGCCCCCCCCCCTTTCCGACACAAACACTTTCTTACACCGTGAAATACAACGGACTAACACCAGAGCTGTTTACCTGACATGTCCCAACAAAAGGGTCAGGCAGAGTCAGGCAATTGATAATAACTACACACACCTGATGGCCCTTTCCCTTCCCCACAGGGATAAAAGGTGGAGCACAAGAGCACACTTTGAGCAAGGCTGAACGCACGACGGGACAGCGATTCCGGACCGGCAGTTCAATTGGAGGATAAAGGCAGCGAGACCTGAAAGGACGACGAGGAGGGAATTGCCCTTGCCCTTTACAATTCAAACCCGCAAAGCCTCTCAAAGGAGAATCATAAGACTGGGAATTCCAGCTGGCGTGCAGTGTGACAGGTGTCAAGGATGCATGAGGCACTCCCGCACAAATAACCAAGACAGGGAGACGTGCTTGCTACCGTGGTCCCGTCCTTGACTCCAGAGACAAGAAACGCTGAAAGGTTCCGCACAGCCAGTGAATTGGAGAAATCTGATGGTGAACCGGACTGTGTTATGATATGATATGATAAGGCATTTATAACGCACCTATACACAAGTGTTTCAAGCCCTTGATCCCAAGTTTGCAAACAACAACATTTGTTTGAACAAAGAACTTGTGTATATGAACTTTAAACAAACCCCAGTGAAGGTCCAGATGCAGAGTGGTCTGGCGTGCCGTGGGCGCTCATTCGAAGGACTCTGACTGAAGCCTTTTTGTTATGTTCAAACTACAAGAACCAAGAGGCATTAGGGGAGGCCGGCATGAAGTGTCAAGGTGGTCATACGAGGGTCAAGCAAAACCCTTTTACAGTTGAAAGTCTTTGATATGTTGTGATAAAGCAAAGTGTACTGTGTATTTGGCAAATGTGAACCCGGCTGAGGGATGCCTGCGAATTGGGGCGAACAGTGATAAACCATGAACATTGGGCCACATTAGGACCCAGGCGGTAAGGGGTTTACGGCGGCGTAAACAGCGCCGACCCTTACCGCCTGATTCCGAGGTCCCTTAGCGCCATGGAGGATTTAACACCTGCTTTTAGCAGGTGTTAAAATCCATGGCGCTAAGGGACCTTGTTGTTAATTACGCCACCGTAATTTACGGTGGCGTAATTAACGCCTTCCCCACTCCCATTATGCCCTATGGGGCACAAATGGGAATGGGGAAGGGTAAATGGGGATTGGGGACTTACCGCCCCGCCAACCTCGGAATGGGGCGGTAAGTCCGCCAACCACCATGGCGTAAACGTAGTTTACGCCATGGTGGTAAAGGTACGACCCAGGCGGTAACTTACCGCCTGGGTCATAATGAGGCCCATTGTGTCGACAAGAGTGAGCCCGACCGAGGGATGTCCGCAGTGAATGATTATTTAAAAAGACAAGGGAAGCCAGCATTGCAAGAAGGGTTAGAGCCTAGTTGAGGGGGTCCCATGGCGAAGAGCAATCACCCAACATGAAGATTATTGACAGGAACCTTTTGTTTGTTGTTTATGGCTCATCAGGTTCTTTGAGGCAAGAGACTTTGTGTGAAAGAGACTTGGCCACAGAAGGCCCTGATATTTTGGAAACAAACTGTATCCTCGTGCCAGAGATGCCTAGGAGTGTGCTGTGCTTAAGAGTGCCGCCTTATCCCGTGCTAGAAACGTGGGGAAGAGAGACCCCAGCTATACCATCCTGACTTATCACAAGGATTCGCAATAGTTTTTCTTTTAGTTTAGACCCTTTTTATTTGACTAAGACAACAATAAGACTGTATTATTATTATTTTATTATCGTAGCTTGCTTCCATCTTAAATTTAGGTTTAGATTAGGCGTTTTTCTCACCCATTATACAGTATAATAAACACCCTTCAACTGTGATCACTTGTGTCTGTCTATTCGTGATACCATGCCATCTTTTCACCAGGGGACAGCAGTCCTTACTGTAAGGAACTCATGGTGCAGGGGCGTTGCTAGGGGGGGCTAAGGGGGCTATAGCCCCTGATCTTTTGGTTGTAGCCCCGGATAGAATCTCAGGAGCTACAGCCAAAAGACTAGCTAGCCCCCAGTCCCAACAGTTCCGACATCAGCGTAGCCCCGGGTCTTTTCCAGACCTAGCAACTCCCCTGTCATGGTGGCAACAGTAAAGACAGAAACAAGTGATGACAGTTCAAGAGTGTTTATTAAACCGTAAATGCAGGGTGGAAAAACACCTTACCTAAACCTAAATCTAAGATGGGAGCATGCTTCGACCAGCAAATGAAAATATGGCTGTCCCTGTGACATTGTGTTAAAATAAAATGGCCTATACTAAGAAAAACCTATTGCCAATCCTTACTCTAAATACAAAAAGAAGTGTGGGGTAATGTTCTCAATAAAGAAAGAAGTGTTCACAAATAATAAGTCAGGATGTGATTGCCAGGGGTCTTCCTTCCCCACGTTTTTCAGCACGGGACAAGGTGGGACCTTGGAACACAGCACACGCTCAAGCTTTCCCAGCAAGAGTCAATAGTTCCATTCCAGCTATCAGGTTTTTCGATGGTTGCGTCTCTTTTCAATAAAAAGTATCTTGCCTTCAAAGGCCTGATGTGTTCAATAACAAACAAACAAACATAAAAAAGTTCCTTTCTACGTATTCGTTGTGTGATGGCTTTACACCGGGTCCCCCTCTTCCGGGCGCAGACCCCTCACCAGTCGTAGTTAACAAAACAACCAAACAGTACCTTTTCTCAATAAACTTTGGGTGATGACTTTTCACCCCTCGATCTCCCTCAGCTGGGCTCGGGCCCAATTGACAAGGGGGACAATTCTCTTCCCCTGATCTTCCAATACTTCTTGCATTCATGAATCGTAGTGTCTTTTTAAGCAGTTCTTCAGGCTTCACCCTTGATTGTCGAGTTTCCCCCTGCCGGGTTCACTCCTGCCAACTTTTACCAGACAGTTCACTATGGGACTTTAGACTTTGTCCCTTCTCGTTCGCATCCCTCCGCCGGGTTCACTCTTGCCAACTTTTACCAAACAGTTCACTATCGGACTTTAACTTCGCCCCTTCTCTTTGGCATCCCTCCGTTGGGTTCACTCTTGCCAACCTTTTAAGACACACAGTTCATATACTGATTTCACCATGCAGGATTAATTTCCCTTATGTTCATAATCATCTGTCGGTCAAAGACTTTCAACGGTACAGAGGATTTTACAAGACCCCTTTTTGACCACTTTGATCTCGCTTTGCCTCTTCCCAAGGCCTTCTGATTATGGTAGTTTCTCCCATTGGGTGAGTTTCCTGCGTGAGCACCCACATGGTGCCGACGCTTCTGTTGCTGGTTCCCCTCTCTTTTCTCAATAGTTCCTTTAAGCCTTTCAAAGTTCAAATTAGCGGCTTGATACTTTTTGTTCAACACAGTTCAGTTTCTTATTGACTCTCCCCTCAACTCACCGGCTGTGATGAACCGCTTGGTTTTCTTCTCCTTTGAGTTAAGGTTGGTACCTCCGAGACCAGCTTCTATCTCCTGCTTGGTAATCAGCAGAGAAGGGTCTTTTGTACCGTTGACATCTGTTGCAATACACGCTGGCTATTGTTCTCAGACTTAGGTTTTCATCTGCAGAGGTTTCACGGGCCTTGGTCGGAAAGGGCAAGGTTGTTCCTCTCCTTGTTACCCCCTTAGTATGCGCTGTCTTTCGCCTCTTTTTGAACTGCCATGCTGAGTTGGCTCTCATATCGTGCGGTCTGCCTTGCTCGCCCTGTGCTCTCGTGCTCCACCTTTTATCCTGTGGGGAAGGGAAAGGGCTGTCAGGTGTGTGTGATTCTGGTCAATTGCCTGACTTTGCCTGACCCTTGTATTGGGTCATGTCAGTTATACGGCTCTGGTATTAGTCCATTGTCTTTCGTGTTTTGTGCGAAAAGTGTTAATGTTGGAAAAGGGCGGGAGCAGTGTTTTGCAGTATCCTACGTGGTATGGTGGGGAAAAGGTGTCAGAAAAAGGGGGATACCGCATTTCACCCATCAGTGTCCCACTCCCCAAGGAACCCCCATCCAGGTGATCCTCCCTCACTGGTCCACCCCCAGAAACTGGATGCAATAGCGGTGGCCGTGTCCTGGCCACCTGGTTGACAGATCCCTGTGGACTAGCTAGGGAGGCACCTTTAGGTTTCTCATACTAGCTGAACCTGAGGGCAGCTATATGAGGGAGGATCACATGGGAGGAGACAACTACTGTTGGGAGGTCATGACTTCATTGGATGAGATATGGTATCCCCCATTTTCCCATGAGGAAGACACCCTGTTACTGAGTACCCTCATGGCCTATTGCCATGTATCTGTTCCGCCCTTTAGGGAAAGTAAAATAACCTTTTCCCAACACCCTACAACTCAACGTCTCATTCTTGGTCTAAAAACAAACCGTCCTAAGAATACCTTGTCTAAAAGCTCCAAGAAATCTAAGAAACCGTTTTCAGTTCTAATTTCTCTTCATATAGATTTTCCAAGAGACTGGCATCAAAAACCAGCAGTGGACTTCACATCCCACAACCACCTAAATCCTCAGTTAATATCAATGGACTTGAAATCCCACAACCACCTAAGTACTGAGACGAGGAGGATGAAGGAATTGACACAGAGCAGAAAGCGTACTGAGCATTCTAGTTGTTGGATGAAGGCCCCTTTGCATGGGAACTTTAAAAATGTGAACTGAACAGTAAGCAGCAGCTCAGGAGAACACATGACTGCTTCATTGAAAGCAGACAGTGGCTGGAGGCACGTGCCAGTGCGCAGAAGCTGGATGCATGAGTCAGCATGCATGAGCCGGTTTGTGGCAGAGCGAAGGAGCCCCCTGGCAGAGGAAGAAAGAAATGTGGTGCAAGTGAGGCAGGCTATGGGGACGCCAAGAACCGCAACAGGGTCCCCGGGCATTCGCCAGCCAAGGATAGCAGTGTTGTCCTTACTGGAGTAGCCAGCGTGCAGGAGTGGAGCCACAAGGAAGACTGGAGAGAGGTCAGACCCGCCCAGAGTGGAAAGCAGGTGGCGAAGGTATGCTGCATAAGCACGAGCAAGCCTGAAAACATTACAGAGAACCGGTGAGTCTGCCAGAGCAGAGTGGGTACCCCAGAGCATTTTGGCGACCACGCCCAAGAGAAATAGTATGTTGTAAACTTACAGAAAGTGAAATGACAAGAAGATTGCTTTTGAATCGTGAGAGCAGAGATATTGAACATTGTGAAATTACAGAAAGTAAAGTGATTATTTGTCAAGTAGATATACCACGCCAACAAGAAAGGTATATGCTACTTGAAGATAAGGAGAAACTATAATACCAGAAAAGTCCTGGCAAGCATACACCAGGCAGTTATGAATATAAGAGGAGTCCTGTCAAACAGACACCAGGCAGTTGAGAACACAATAGAAGTCCTTGCAGGGAAGTACACCAAGCAATTGTGTGTGCGACAGAAGTCCTGGCAGAAGAGTACACCAGGCAATTGAAAGTGCATCAAGAGTCCTGGCAGGGGAGTATACCAGGCAAATTGCAGTTCTACAAGGAGCGTCAAGCAGAAACAGTGTTTCTTAAACAGCGACGGAACTCAGGAATGTTTTGTTAAAGAAGAACTTACAAGTCTGAACAATGTCTAACAGGATTGTTGTGGGCCAAGAAAGACACAAGGGAACTGTTACACCCAGAGACATTTTTGATACCAGTGATGAATCCAGGGGAGCGGAATCACCCACTGGAATTAAGGTCATTTCCATTTTTGGAGAAAATGTATGTTGGAGCTATTCTACTTTTCTTTAAGAACACTTTTTGCAACTACCAGGTTATAAACATTTCCCTTGTCACTTTTATTGTTTTGTTTTATTTTATTTTAGTGTGAGGGTCAGGATAGATTGTTTGGACACAATGAGGGCTTTTGATTGTTGACATCCTGACAAAGACAGATCCTTAGCTTTTGATATTTAGGTAGGGAAACTCCTCTTTAGAAGAGGTTCAGAATAAGCCAGAGATGCATTTTCCCAACCCATTTAAGTTGAATAACATCTATAACCAGAACATGACAACTTAGTGTCCGGCTTTCATTTCTTACTCCTCACACCACCCTTTGCTTGACTTTAGCCACCCTTTAGCCACCCGAGCAGGCCACCGCCCCATATATATCTAATTTCCCACCACAATGAAACTTACCACTTTCACAATTTTGGGTGATGAAACCATTGACTAAGGGACACGGACAAATCCAATATCAATTATTAAACGTACAGCTCATTGCAAGAGCCCAGACCTGATCACATTATGTCATCTTCTTACATCTTCTCTTTCGTAGTTTGATTGTAAAGTCTAAAATCCAGTCATTTATTTTATGGTGACTTTTTAAAATTATTCCTTAACATTTGCAAATAGAATTCAAGAAGATTTCATGGAGGTTAATGAGCAGCTTACAGCCAATATGGCTTTGATTGTACTGCTGTAGTGTTTTGGCTGCAGTGTTATGAAGCTCCAGAAGACATGGCCAACACGAATTTTAGGCCTAAATCTACATTTACACTAAATGACAGCGATATACCCCCAGAGATGCTCACATTCGAGAAAATGGTATTGAGGGACCTTGGGTCTCAATTTCAGAGGCAAGGAGACTACAGCCAATTTAATAACATGCCGAATTACTATTTTTGTGGCATTAAGGGAGCTAACATCAAAGAAAAACATTGTTATTAAGCCCGCCGATTAAGGCAGAGGCATAGTTGTTCTTGCGACCACGCAATATGTTAACATGGTCACTGCATTGGTGGACAACATGGAACATTATAAGAAAATCTCTATAATCCCACAGATAGGTTGATGGCCCATCGTCAGGACCTGCGCACTGATGCATTTGAGCATGGTTTCATAACCATCAATGAAGCCATGTTCTTTACACCTAAGTAAACACTGAAAACAGTGTTAGGGTACCAGTTATCTACACTCTGCTTAAAGTGCATAAAAACTGTATCGATCTACTTGGCCACCCAATTGCAGGAATTTGTCGTTTGGCTGAACCAACGTGACGATAATTTAACATTCACTTGTCAATTTGACAGGAAGTTGTTTACATTTTGGGATATAACAATTGCTCTTCACAATGGAAAACTCTACAGAGATTTCCTTAGGAAGGGTATTGACCGTACCACTTTGTTCCTCTTCTCCAGTCAACATCCAAAGGCACTCAGAGATCATTTTCTTATGGGCAATTTTTTCGCCTACAGCGTAACTGTTCGTTTACGGAAGACTTCGACTGCCAAGCACAAATACTATCATATAGACTCTTGGAGAGAGGTTATTCACATAGGATAATAAAACGCGGTCAAGCGAGCTATGTTCACCAACAGAGAGGTATTATTGACCCCTAGATCTAAAAGGGAGAACTTAGATCGTATTGTTTGTGTTACTTCCTTTGGCAACTAATCCGATATTGGTTGAGGTCACAGGTTGCATCGGTGGACAACCCTTGTTCGCATTGAGGAAGGGAAGAAACTTGATGGACGGACTAGTACACTCTAGGTTTAATATTGAGCCGACGTCTGTGGTACACAACATGATCGAGTCCGCTTGGTATATGGGGAGAGAGCCATTCAGGGGTCATCTTCCGTACGGGCACTGTAATGCCTGTGCCTTAACTCTAAAAAAACTTGAATTGAGCCATGGTGGCAGATAAGGAACTTCATGTCACGGCTCGCTCCCTTCGCTCCCGTTCCCGCCACTTGGGGGCATGTTTTGGGGTTTCTTCCCTACTGGACATTTCCTCCGAACCTTATGCTACAGTGTCCTGATGAATTGGGAGCGCTAAAACCTTATTTCCCAAATTACTTCCCTTCCGGATCCATTCCAGGTTTTTGGCAGCCAGCATGCTACTGCTGCTTTAATCTAATGACTATGCTTCCCAGAATGCCTGGCTCACTGCCTCACCTCCTCCCTTGCAGGACAAGGCTGGGTGGAGGATAGGCAACACCTGTGGCTGCAGGTGCAGCAGGCGACACGCCTGAGGGGTGTGCTCGTTAAGCAGCTTTAAAAGCCTCAGTCTGCTTCAGTCCAGCGCTGGTCATTGTTGCAGCGTTCCTGTCTTGACTGGTCCCTTGTTCCTGGTTCCTAGTTTTTGTGCCCGGTTTCTAGTTAGTGTTTCTTGTTCCTTGTCCTGGAATCCGTATTTGTATGCCTAATTGATTTCTGCCTTTTGGAAATCCCTTTCTCCCTTTCTCTGTCTGCAGGCAGCCTTTCTCTGAGCTTTCCTTTTGCTGTAGCCCAATTGCCTGTGTTCACTGTTTCCTAGAAATTGTCCTTTGCTACTGAAAGACTTGTTGCATTAATCTTTCCTTTACAGGTTTAGTTTCCTGCCTTTTCACCTTGGATGGGTGGGAAGGTTTCCCTTTTGATATCGTTTTCACTGCTCCTGATCCTTGCCTTCTATTGGGATCCATGCCATGTTTTCCTTTACACTTTTACATTTATTTCCTATTTTATTATTAGGTGTGGGAAGCTGTTGTAACTAGCTCCTGTGTGATTATCTTTTGTTTTCCACACTGTACTATTCCTTCTTGCCTCTTGACTTGGGTTTAGGTATTTAGTTATCCTCACTCTTTGCCTTTACTGCCTTCTGGGTTCTTGTTTGATTTACAGGGTTGTGGGTTAGTACTGACTTTTGAGTGGTCTTTCCGGTCCTCGTGAATACGGACATCCAAGTGGTCTTTCCGGTCTTCGTGAGTACTGGCATTCATGTGGTCATTCCGGTCCTTGTGAGTACTGTTTCCAAATTCTTTATTCAGTACCGTCTAGAGTGTCAGTTTACAGATTCTGTCCCTGCTTGCCCTTTACGTGGGCTTAGCGCTGTCAGTATCTGTAATAGCATAGTGGGTAAGGAGTTTGCCGACTTTCCTTTCAGTCATAAGGAGGTTCTAAGTGCTTACCCTACATTCCTTTTCATATAGTGGTATACACGAGTCTTGGGTATTGAATGCACGTTGTTATATTCAAGGTTGTTTACTGTGTATTTTGTGCACATTTCCCCTGCCATATCCATCGCTTGCTTCCTTTCCTGACAGAATGACCAGCCGTTGTTCCCGTTTGAACATGGCCAGATTACGAAGGAAAGGCAGCAAGGCCTCTACCAAGTTTATACAGAAAGCTTCCCTTACACTTACCCGTGAAAATCGAATCTCTGCTCCTGACTTAAATGAACTCCTTGACACGAATGGGTATTTACGTGCAAAGTATTTTTCCCACTGGGTGACCCATCGTACATTGCCTGATCCTAGCTCTGTCTTTAATTCTGATCCAGAGTCTATGTCCGCACAAGCCCTAGCAGTGGAAAACAACACACTGCTAGAATTTATACACACAAGTACCTCTGTTATTGAACCCCATGACTCCGGTTGTGCTTTACCTCAGATTGAACAGTTTCATGATTCAAACATGAAGAATGGAGGGGTTTCTTGCATATCTTCTGTTTTCTGCCCTCAGTCTACAGCTTACTCCTCTGCACAGATTCTTACTGTGGTCACTAATGCCAAGGGGTCTGATGCCAATAGTCTGCTTAAAAGAAACACAGACCACGTCGGTAAGAGAGAGTATAGATCACAAGACCTGCAAGCTGTAGATGACAATATACAATCAATGCACTTCCAGATGGCTAGGGCAGGATCCAGCCCTGATGCCACCATGCCTTCCCCTGTGCCTACTGATAGGGATGTACAGTTAATGCGGGACATGCTAAAAGCAGAATTTGAGGAGTTAAAACAAGAATACATTTCCTTAAAAGAGGAGAATAAGATGTTACAGTCTTTTCTGAATACACCTCCAACTTTATCCGTTGATGAAGTGAATACTGTTCAGTCCCTGAGTGCGGAGACTTTTGTAAATCATGATACTTGTCAATCTGTAAGATCTATTGGGAGTGAAAGTCTTTTTTCAAGCACAGCGCTTATTCAGGACACATGTTCTGACAACTGTCCTACCGTTTGTCAGGAATTGCTGTTAGCTGAAGATTCACAAGCCACTCCTTTACCTGAAGCTTCCTGTGTAGCAGTTTGTCATAACTCTGAGCTTGAACACATACATGCTTCTGATTTCCAAACACTATCCACAATGGTGGCATACACAGAATCAGTCACAACTATAGGCTTAGGTTCTGCCCTTGATCTAGCTGCTGAGACTGAAGTAGACATTCAAGCTGATGTGGAGAACGATGCTACCTCTGTGTTCGCTCTTCCTTCTGCCAATTTCGATCACTACGAGCAGTCAAAGACAGTGCAGAATACATGTTTTGATGGACTCATTCCACAGATTACTGAAGCAAAGACCCGTCAGGCGATCCCTGAACTGTTGATTGTTAATCAGCCACTTTCAGAAGCTAAGACAGAGGAATGGTCAATTGACGAAATCCTGATTAACAGAGACTTTACTATGGTGATTCCTCTGGTTGATTTTGACTTCTACAAAGGAAGAGACTCTGTGTCATCCACTAAGGAGAGGGACGGCAGGGGTACAGCTCAGACTTTGGTTACTGGTGCCAAGGGGTCAACTGCTTCAAAGGGGCTTTCCATTCCTGAACCACAAGTGTGTCTGTCGACTTCTGGGACTTCAGACTGTCCTCCTACTACCATTGACTCTTCAATAATCCTGTCCACAGCTCTGCAGTCATCGTTGGCACACGTATCTTCGATCAATAAAAGAGTGCTATGTCTGCCAGTCACCCAAGAGCCTTCACCATGTACGCAGTCAGAGCCAAAGACCTTGACAAGTTTGTCTTCAGCTAACAAGACGGCTCCAGCTTGCATGCCCTCAGCCTCAGAATTTCCTCTGGCATGTTTGTCTTCGGCTACAGTGACTCATCCAGCAGATTATCCTTCAGCCATGGAGCCTCCGGTAGTACATTCTAAATGCATGTCTTCGGTCCCAGAGCCTACTGGTAGTTTGGCTTCAGTTCATGAGAGACCTGTATCCTGCTCAGCCTCGCTGCCAATATCGGAGGTGTACCTGTCTACACTGTCAGATCCTGCTGCATATTCCTCTGCTCCAGAGATTCCTCCTGAATCCCAACCATTTACTGATGAACGTCCATCTTGCCCTTCTTATGCTTCAGGGGGATCACCAGAATGTCTGCCTTGTACACAAAACAATTCTCCTAACTACTTGACTGTAGCATCAGCGCCTCCCGAATATGCAACATCTGAGCCTGAGACTTCTGCCAGCTCTCTCTTCAGAAACATCAAGCCGGCTCACGACTCGGGAGGGCCTTACATGCGAGGCCGCTGGACTTGCCTGGAGTATTACGAGAGAGAAACGGGTGCCATCCACCACGGCCCAGTCACCGAACGAGTAGCCGACCAGGATAGCGGGCTGGACGGTCCGCGTTTGGAGTCCGGTTTGGATCAACCGCTTGACAACCCTTTTGTTGCCGGATCCCACATGAACCTGAGGAAAGGGACGGGCACGGCCCTCCAGCTGCAGCGCCAGTTGGGTGTTAGTAGCCAAAGGAGGGGAATGTCTGCTGCAGTTCAAGATGTGCCTGTTTTTGCTCCCGCTGCTAGTATGCCTGATGTTCCGAGTACTGTGTCTAACACTCCTATCAGTATGCCAAACGTTCCTGCGGTTGTATCCCACGTGCAACAAGGTGGCTACTTGACTGGCTACATGACTGTCAATGGGAGTACCAGCCTCGTACAACCCATTGGATCTCCAGACTTCCAAGGCAAGGAACTTATGCAGGCAAATCTTTGTCACTTTCAACCACAAACCTTTACCCAGATGGATGACAGAGTATCCGAACCTCTACCTCAGCCGCCACCTTCCTCTACCGAACATAAACATTTCCTGAAACCTGCTGTTTCCTCACCTCCTGTGTGTCCACTCTCGGCAGTGAGGCTAACAGAACTTCTACCATTGTCTAAGGCATGTAGCACCAGCCTGCCTCTCTCCTCAAGGATGTATGCATATCCTCTTCCAGTGACCAAGCTTCCTGGACCTTCCAACTCTGCTTCGGGTCCTGCCAGTCCTTCATGCCTTTCTTCGACCCATGAGTCTCTTCCTCACAGAAAACCCACCTATGGCTCTTATAGACTGCGGCCTGATTCTATTCATTCCAGTCCTTCTGCTTCTGCCCGTGGGTCATCGTTTCCGTCAGTGCCACTTCTGAAGACAAAGCGCTCCTGTCATGGAAAGAAGATGTTTTGTGCGAGTAACGGCCGCCTGGAGTCGGCCGTGGAAGGGGGTATAGTGTCACGGCTCGCTCCCTTCGCTCCCGTTCCCGCCACTTGGGGGCATGTTTTGGGGTTTCTTCCCTACTGGACATTTCCTCCGAACCTTATGCTACAGTGTCCTGATGAATTGGGAGCGCTAAAACCTTATTTCCCAAATTACTTCCCTTCCGGATCCATTCCAGGTTTTTGGCAGCCAGCATGCTACTGCTGCTTTAATCTAATGACTATGCTTCCCAGAATGCCTGGCTCACTGCCTCACCTCCTCCCTTGCAGGACAAGGCTGGGTGGAGGATAGGCAACACCTGTGGCTGCAGGTGCAGCAGGCGACACGCCTGAGGGGTGTGCTCGTTAAGCAGCTTTAAAAGCCTCAGTCTGCTTCAGTCCAGCGCTGGTCATTGTTGCAGCGTTCCTGTCTTGACTGGTCCCTTGTTCCTGGTTCCTAGTTTTTGTGCCCGGTTTCTAGTTAGTGTTTCTTGTTCCTTGTCCTGGAATCCGTATTTGTATGCCTAATTGATTTCTGCCTTTTGGAAATCCCTTTCTCCCTTTCTCTGTCTGCAGGCAGCCTTTCTCTGAGCTTTCCTTTTGCTGTAGCCCAATTGCCTGTGTTCACTGTTTCCTAGAAATTGTCCTTTGCTACTGAAAGACTTGTTGCATTAATCTTTCCTTTACAGGTTTAGTTTCCTGCCTTTTCACCTTGGATGGGTGGGAAGGTTTCCCTTTTGATATCGTTTTCACTGCTCCTGATCCTTGCCTTCTATTGGGATCCATGCCATGTTTTCCTTTACACTTTTACATTTATTTCCTATTTTATTATTAGGTGTGGGAAGCTGTTGTAACTAGCTCCTGTGTGATTATCTTTTGTTTTCCACACTGTACTATTCCTTCTTGCCTCTTGACCTGGGTTTAGGTATTTAGTTATCCTCACTCTTTGCCTTTACTGCCTTCTGGGTTCTTGTTTGATTTACAGGGTTGTGGGTTAGTACTGACTTTTGAGTGGTCTTTCCGGTCCTCGTGAATACGGACATCCAAGTGGTCTTTCCGGTCTTCGTGAGTACTGGCATTCATGTGGTCATTCCGGTCCTTGTGAGTACTGTTTCCAAATTCTTTATTCAGTACCGTCTAGAGTGTCAGTTTACAGATTCTGTCCCTGCTTGCCCTTTACGTGGGCTTAGCGCTGTCAGTATCTGTAATAGCATAGTGGGTAAGGAGTTTGCCGACTTTCCTTTCAGTCATAAGGAGGTTCTAAGTGCTTACCCTACATTCCTTTTCATATAGTGGTATACACGAGTCTTGGGTATTGAATGCACGTTGTTATATTCAAGGTTGTTTACTGTGTATTTTGTGCACATTTCCCCTGCCATATCCATCGCTTGCTTCCTTTCCTGACACTTCACCAATTACAATCCATCCAATGTAATTTATGTGATTAAGTACAGGTGTGCAATATTATATATTGTATGACCACAAGGAAAGCGTTCATCAGAATCAATGAGCACAGGAGGAGGATCCGCACTGGTACTCTTTCCGCACCGCTGATACAGAATTTTCAATCAATGAACCATGGAGTCTATGACTTCTCTTGGTTCATTTTAGAGCAGGTTAAACTGAACAGATTCAATTCAATTTATTGTTGGCAGCCCACTTATTCAAGCTAGAGCACACTTGAATATACAGGCTGTGCATTCATGAATCAGGGTTGAATGAAGAATTGCATTGGGTCACTTTGATTTGAAGATCTTGTCCATTTATTTCTCTGATGTGCAATTGTTCAACCTGTAACTTCTTCCCTATTGTTTCCAAAGATCACATGTTATTATTTCATGACTGTGTGCTGCAGCATTGCTGTTGTTTCTGGTTTATTTTGTATATTGTTTTGTTTAATTACGCTGCATTTACCACATATTAGAATTCATTTTGGTTTTTGCATGTAACAAAGATGGTTTCCTTTCCTTGTCGAGGTTAGTTTGTGAATTGTTAAATAAGCATACATTTTGAGAAACCTGAGGGCATTCTCCCAGTAAGAATCCCTTATTCAGGTGGCCAGGATAGGGCCATCACTGATGCATCCAGTTTCTGGGGGTGGACCAGTGGGGGAGCATCACCTGGATAGGGGAACCCGGGGCTATGCTCAGGGGAACACCCCAGGTGAGACGTGGTACTACGCCAAGAGAAAAAGAGAGGCAAATAATATCTATGATGCCTTCCATACATATACAATCCTATAAAGTCCGAAACCCGGTGGCACCCAAACAGTATCTCAGAATCCTTGTTTCACCGGTCTCCATTCGAATACTCCCCATCCTTCTTCCTCACATTCCCTTTTAATTATTGTTCTCCAAAAATCAAATATACTGTATTTTCAGAACACTACGATTCCCACAATCGAAACTCCGGGTACCAGAAGGCTGTAGGAAAGTCGCAGAAAGAGGTCAAAGTGGTCATACAGGAGGACTAGTAAAATCCTTGTACAATCAAAAGACTTTGATCTACAAACTGTGAAAAAGCAAGGGAAGTGAATCCTGCAAACATTGAACTGTGTAAAAAGAGAACATTGACAGTACATAGGGGTTAGCGCCCAGAAAAGGGGGACCCAGGGGTGAGCCGCTATCACCCTGATCGAGAGCCATGGTAAACCTGGTGAAGGGAGGCTAAGAATCAAGAGGAGTTGGAGCCCAGCAGAGGGGGATCCAAGGGTGAATAGCTGTCCCTGGAAGTTTAAAAAAAAGTGAAAGCAAAAGTTAAGAGACACCAAGAGTGAACCTGAAGGAGGGATACCAGAGAAGAAGAGTCCAAGCCCAGCAGAAGGAGATCCAGAGATTAAGCTATCATCCAAGTACTACCAGTCAGGAGAGGTCCGAGCCTGGCAGAGGGAAATGCAGGAGTCAAGGCATCACCCGAGTACTGACAGTCAAGAGGGGTCCGAGCCCAGCAGAGGGAGAGGGAGGGAGAGGGAGATCTGGAGATCAGGGGGTGAAGCTATCATCCAAAGTTCGTAAAATTGTGAACTTAAATATATATTTGTGAAATACAATTGAGAAGGGTCAGCGACCAGAAGAAGGGGACACAGGGTGAGACCATTAACCTATGTGAACTGTGGAATAGAATGAATTTTCATTTGGTTAAAGGAACGTTTGTTTTAGTTATTTGAACACGTCAGGCCCCGAAGGCAAGAGACTTTCAAAGGAAACATCGACTGTCCTGAGAACTGCCATTGGAACTGTCATCTCGTGTTGGAGAAGCCCGACACTGTACTGTGCTCCAAGCTCCCATCTTACCCCGTACTCAAAACATGGGGAAGAGAGACCCAGGCTACTGCATCCTGACATTATTTGAGAAGACTTCTTTCTTTTCTTGAGAACTATCCTACACCCATTTTAGTATTAGTTGTAAGTTTTATTAGTATAGGCCCTTTTTATTTGACACAATGCCACTAGGACTGCCTTATTTTCATTTGATGGTCGACGCTTGCTCCTATCTTAGATTTAGGTTTAGATTAGGTGTTTTTCCAACCTCCATACAGAATTCATTGTTCATTAAACACCCTTGGACTGTGATAACTTGTGTCTGTCTTACTTGTGCCAACATGAGTTGTTTACAGTTCACATTGATCGATTAGGGCTAAACCCCTCTCCAAAGATGGTGCCCATATTAGTATTGTGTCATACACACGTGTGCTCAGAAACATACATCCTTTGAATTCCCTTCGGTGACCAATCCATATCACGTTTATTTAAAACGCGTCATTGGGTCTCATTTGGTCTTGATGAGTGACGTGTGAGGACAGTGTTGGCACTTTCTGAAGCATTAGCTGTTCACTAGATAAGCCGACATCAGAAGGGCTCTTTGAGCCCTTTGAGCTCCATTATAGACCAGTGGTTGTGCAGTCTGTTCTTGAGATTAGTTTAGCTTTGACATTAATGTTAATGGGCCATTTCGCCCTGTTTTTCTGCTTGGTTGTCGCTATCACAACATATGAGATAACATGATTGTAACTGCACAATATTACGTTGGAGTTTCCCTGATTGGCATGGGCATCTTTTAGATCTCCATATAAGGAGTAACGGAATTCTAATGTGACTTAGTACATTCGCCATTTGTGGCATTGGCGTTTTGAGAGCTTTTGCCATACACATTCAGATCACGTGTCCCTTGCTGGTCGGTGTCAGCCAGACCTTCCAAGATTCCGTGATTTTATTTAGAGGTGAGTGAGGGCCAGCGCTCATATTGTATATTGCTAGATTAGGTCTGCTTACGCTTACACTTACACTTACACCTGTGTCTATGTTTCGGTACAGGGTTGCGTCCTTGTTGCACCTAGAACAGCCTGTCCAGTGGACCTAGCTAGGATGCTGCATCTGACTATACACCTCCTTTACAAAGCTTTTTGAGAGGCCAGTACACATTTGTATGAGCTTCAGCCTAGGAACTTTAGCCTAAAAATGTTAAGGTAGTGTTCACCAATGATATTTGCTGGGTTATTTTGTTTGTTTTAGGTCCTGTGACCACTTATGTTTGTTATGATGTGTTTCACCCTGATGAAGGCTGGGTTGAAGTTTCTCAATCAACCCCACAGCCGAAACTCGATTTGGCAGACAGATTGAGTGTTCCTTTATGAATATGCTTCGAATAGTGTTCGCCATAGCCACGCAAATTGATGCTCATGTGGTTTGATATTTAACAGGGCACACTGTATGAAACCAGCTAGGTTGATTCCTATACTATGAATTCTTCTTGTAGTGTTATGGCCTAGCATCTTTCATCAATATCATTAAGCTGAGTGGGTTACAGTCAGACCCTTTTGCGGGTTGAACAAGATAGATGGTGTATTTACTTGCTCACATCAAAATAGGTGCAGTCCTAGATGATAATTCACTTAGTCATTTTTTTTCCAGGCTTTTGGTGACTTACTTTGTCCTCCAGGTTTTCAGTGTTTAAAAAAGTGCCTGCCAATGCACAGTATTCCCTTATAAATTAGTCAGGAGGAAAGTCACAAGCATCTGAAAGGTAGTGCAGGATGGCTGGCACAGGGAATATAGAGATCCTAGATCTCAGTTATCATAAACGTTATTCCTCATTCAGTCCTCGAATTCAAAGAAGGGTCTATCCACTCAACATCAGCAAACTTGAAAATGCCTGCTAGCAAGCTTTTAAGAGATTTTCATTTTTTGAATTTTAATTGCAGGGTTACTTACACAAAAGAGAAGTCTCTACATGTGATGTAATGCGGGAAAAGGTCGGAAAAAAAGACAGAATGCACAATTCGTGTGGATTCAGCCTGGTATAAAAGATTGAATCCCAAAATACTGAATACGGGGAACAGGGGTTGCAGGGGTGTCTCTGTCCCCTAGTTCTGTATTATGGGCTGCGAGGGTTGCAGGGGTGTCAACCGCATCTATTATGATGCCCAGCGGGGGACAAACAACCGAAATAGTGTGATTTTCAATTTTGTAATTCGAGCTTTATGTATTCAGTTTTTTAACATAGATCCCCGCCCGTCACCACTTAGTGGTTCTAAAGTGATGAGGCCTGTCCAGATGGGGAGGAGTTCAATTCTTTAAGCGGTCTCTCCATATTCTTTGTGAGTGTTGAATTGTTGGGGGCATAAACCTAGAACTAAGTGTCTTGTTCAGATCATCCGGTTTACTGTTATTGTCTGGGATGTGTGGCAGACCAGAAGGAGGACACACTGAGCACATTTTAAGGATTTTATGTAAACAATAAAAGAAAATGCCTAGCTTTCTCTATTGCTACGGGATGTTCCCTGCCCAATAAAACCGACTACAGGTGCTCGTCTGGTGTCAAAAGTCCAAAGAAAATGTCCTCCGTGCAAAACCTACTTCTAACTATCCCTATCACTAGAACTAACAACTAAATAAGACCAGAATGTTCCGCTTCTGGTAACCTTCCTCTAGACTGACTCACTGGGCTTTTTCTCAAGGTGAAAGTTTGGCACTCCAGGAAAAAAAACAAAGTTCTTGTAATCCAAAATGAAAGCGGTTTAAAGTCAATAAAAAAAAGGTCTCTTAAGCTTCGTAGGGTACTTTTCATTCGATTTTACAATTCTTGCTTTAGGTTAACCGGTTTAGCCGCTTTGGGAATCTGGATCCTTCTAGTATCCTTCTTACACCCCTTTTATCTTTTAATCTTCAATTTCTCACATGAAATCCCTCAGATTTATTAAGTACCACACTGTCACTGATAGGGTGTACTTGACACTCTTGATGTACCATGTAGAATAACTTCTGTGGCCTCTCCAAAGGCGTACATTTCTGGTTTCTCAGGTTTCCGTAACTGACCTAAATGTTTACTTTGGTTCACTTTCTTACTGTTTCTGCTAGAGTACTTCCATCCTTCTTGGACCACTATAGTTAATACTCTTGTACTTTCTCACACAAGGTTTGTTTGTAATTCAGCATTTATCAGGCTCTCATAAGCAGCTTTCACATTCAAGTCCATTAGTCCCTCATTGTCTCTCGTAGGGCGCTGTTGGCCCCCTTCAATACTTGTATCATAATACTCTCGCGGCCTCTCCCAAGGTCGATACTTCGGGTTGCTCAGGTCCCCATCACTGGTAGTGTAACACTTTTCATGCAGTTTGTTCAGTCCCAGTTGCCTCCCGCTTTCCTGAAGCACCCGGGTACCTTCTCTTGAGTAGGGCGGGTGCACATGTTGGCAGATGGGAGGTTTTGTTCCTCCAAGTTCGACTGGCCTCTGCATTGTTTAGCGGTCCCCGAGCCCACCGCAGCTTCCTCATGGTCACGCCACCAAGCGTGACGGTCTCTGTGATTCTGTCCCAGTAGCGATTGCTCCAATGCTCATTAAACCGGGTGTCCGGCGTTCTCATCAGGTGTTCTCTCACTCTCAGGCTGCAGCTGGCTCCACTCCATCCCATGAGGACGTACCTACATCAGAGGTTCTCCCCTGCGTAAGGTTCTCTCTTCTTCATTCACAGTTTTTTTTGGTTTTAAGTAGCTCATTCGAAATAAAAGGGGTGTGTCATTCCTCTTTGACTTTGGAGTTCTGGCGAGATCCAACATTACCTGAAACCAAAGAGATTGAGGGAATGTCACCACTTGGTGGATCCAAAACCAAAGTATTCAAAACAGAAGAAACAACAGTTTTTCCAATTCCTACATAGGAAGATAACTTTCTCTGTGCCGAGAGTTCCTTACTGGAATGGGAGTCCTTGTCCCCAAGAAAGGAGTCACTCCCAGTGAGGTCACACTTGCCCAGACCTCTCGCAAGTGTCTTGCTTAGCGTGCTCACCTGCCTAGCCTCAAAGGGAGTGCCCCCCCTGGGGAGAAGGGACTAATACCCTAGATTCTTCACAGAGGGTATCTGTGAGAAACCTGAAGGTGCCTCCCTTAATAGTCCCCGGGGATCTGTCATCCAGGTGGCCAGGACACGGCCATCGCTATTGGATCCAGTTCCTGGGGGTGGACCAGTGTGGGAGGATCACCTGGATGAGGGGTCTTCAGGGAGTGGAAGTGGGAGACCGAAGGGCGAGACGCAGTAGCCCCTTCCTTATGACATCTTTTCCTCATCCTATTTCGTAGGACATTTAGAATCCCCCCCTTTTCCGACACAAACACTTTCTCACATTGTGAAAGACAACAGACTAACACCAGAGCCGTTTACCTGACATGTCCCAACACCAGGCTCAGGCAGAGGCAGGCAGTTGCCCATAACTGCACACACCTACCTGCCCTTTCCTTTCCCCACAGGGATTAAAGGCAAAGCATGAGAGCACACTTTGAGTAAGGCTGAACGCACGAGGAAGCAGCTATTCTGGGATGGAAGTTGAAACGGAGGAGAAAGGCAGCGAGACTTGAAAGGACGACAAGGAGGGAATTGCCCTTGCCCTTTTCAACCCAAACCTGCAAAGCCTTTGAGAAAGAAAAATGTAAGACTGGGAATCGCAGCTGGCGAATGGTGTGGCGGATGTCAGCCGTACATGGGACCCTCCCATACTGATAGCCAGGGTGGCGAGAAGTGGTTGCCATCGTGGTACCATCCTTGACTCCAGCGGCAAAGGAAATACTGAGTTTAAAACAGCCGGTGAGTTGGAAGAGATTGATAGTGGACTGAACTGTTTTAGGCTCACGGTTGCAGTGTCAACATTGTATATGAAGACAGAAGATAATAGAGAGAGGTCTTTTGTGAGTAAAATTGGTACCATAAACAGAGTGGTCCGGCACCACGTGGGTGCTCATTCAAAGGACTCTGGCTGGTACTCTTCTCCTGAACTGTGAGCATGTATTGAGCAAACTACAAATACAAGGAGGCCTTAAGGAAGGCCGATGTGAATTGTGAAAGTGGTCATACGAGGGTGAAGCTAAATCCCTCGTAGTGTCGAAAGTCTTTGGCACGTTGTGGAAGTAAAGTAAAGCCTGACTGGGGGCTCAAGGGAAAGCCTGACTGGGGGCTCAAGGGAAAGCCTGACTGGGGGATGAGACCCGGACTTAGGAAAAGGGAAGAACCTAAGGGGTCTAGAATTTATTTTTTTAACTATGAACTGTGGCAAGTGTGAACCCGGCAGAGGGATGCCTGGAGAAAGCTAGAGGAAGGGAACCCCGCTTTCTGATGAACTAATGAAATTGTGGACTGTGACAAGTGTGAACCTGATGGAGGGATGCCAGGAGAAAGCTAAGGGAAGTGAATCCCGCATTTCTAAGAAAACAAAGTAAACTGTGTATTAAGGGCAAACGTGAACCCGACTGAGGGATGCCTGTGAATTAGGGTGAATAGTGATACACCCATTAACATTGTGATGACAAGCGTGAACCCGACTGAGGGATGTCCACAGTGAAGTTGTTGGTCTGAGCCAGTCTGAGGGAGGCTATCAGTGAGAAAAGGATCGGAGCCCGGCTGAGGGGGGTCCAAGGGTGAAGAGTAATCGCTCAATGTGAAGATAAGCAAAAGGAACTTTTGTTTTGTTGTTTATGGCACATCAGGCCCTCTGAGGCCAGAGACATTGCATGAAAGAGACTTGGGCACAGAAGGGCCTGATATTGAGAAAAGGGAACTGTATGCTCGTGCCGGAGAAGCCTAGGAGTGTGCTGTGCTCAAGAGTCCCGCCTTGTTGCGTGCTAAAAACGCGCGAGAGACCCTGGCCTTAACATTCTGATTTATCATTTTATGAACACACTTTCTTTTCTTGTGAACCTTATCACACACTGTTTTGTAGCATAGCGGTAAGGATTGGCAATATATTCATTTTAGTATAGGCCCTTTTAATTGACCAGACTCTACTGGGACTGTATTGTTATTATTTGAAGGTCGGATTGGTAATATAGTTTTTTTAGTATAGGCCCTTTTAATTGACCAGACTCTACTGGGACTGTATTGTTATTATTTGAAGGTCGTAGCTTGCTCCCATTTTAGATTTAAGTTTAGATTAGGCATTTATCACACCCGTTTTACAGTTTAATAAACACCCTTGAACTATGATCACTTGTGTCTGTCTTACTTTAATACCATGCCTTCCTTACATAGCTCAAGAGTTAAATGCTCACCTAAGACATTGGGCCTCCCTACACTTCCTATGTTTGAATCCTGTTAGGGCCTACTCAACCCGTTATCTTTCTGAGGTGGTTGAATTGAAAACAATTAAAGTGAGTGATAGCAACCACTATTATTCTAACTGTTGAAAAGTGTGTGTGTGTTCCTGACAGGTTCTCCCTGCCTCAAGTTCAAGTGCTGCAATAATTATCATTATTACACAGCTACTCATTTTACTGGTTTTCAAGTCAGTGGGCCTCATTACGACCTTGGCGGAGGACCATGGCGCTATTAGCATGGTGGATGGCGGAATTACCGCCCCATTCCAAGGTGAGTGGGGCGGTAATTCCCCATTCACCAATGGCCCCTTCCCCATTCCCATTTTTGCCCCATAGGGCATAATGGGAGTGGGGAAGGCGCTAATTACGCCACTGTAAATTACGGTGGCGTAATTAGCACCATGGTCCCTTAGCGCCATGGATTTTAACGCCTGCAAAAAGCAGGCGTTAAACTCACCATGGCGCAAAGGGACCTCGGAATCAGGCGTTAAGGGTCGGCGCCGTTTACGGGGCCGTTAACCCCTTAACGCCTGATTCGTAATGAGGCCCAACGCCTTAAAAAAACAGGCGTTAAAAACACCATCCCGCAAAGGGACCTCGGAATCAGGCGTTAAGGGTCGGCGCCGTTTACGGCGCTGTTAACCCCTTAACGCCTGACTCATAATGACTCATAACAAGGGAAGTAGGAAGATGGGGAAATGCAAACATGTTTTCTTCTACAGCTTGTGTTCTCATTGATCACATTGAGTGGCGCCATTTCTTATTTATCTATGTCACGCTTGTAGCTGAAAGGGGATAGTGTTGGTCTTGATTTTTTCCAAAGTTTCAATAGCAAGGATGAACAATAAAGAGGGAAGAGGACAGCCTTCGTGTGTACCCCTTAATAGTGAGGCATGCCAGGATCTATTGTTAAGGAACAGACTAGCCAACGGAGAAGCACATACAATGTAAACCAATATATCACTGGCCCAATATCACGCCAAGCTAGTGCCTCCTTAAAACACTTTTAGCTCACTATATCAGGCATTCTTGACATCCAAGGCCACGCCGTGACTCTGACTCCACAAACGAATGCAACGATAAGCGGTTGTTTTTTTTCCAGCTAAAACTGTAAATAAAAATACCCCACTACTCTCCATGAGACATGATTGCTGGGGCTGCGAAAAACTCGCTTTGCGATTATGCCAACGCTGTCTACGTTGGCATTCTTGCCAGCTCACTCTCTATGCTCAAATGTATCCAACATGCAGCTGCGGGGCTGGTGTGTGGGCTCAGAAGGCAGTCTGTGCCCAGGCAAAGAGAGTCCTCCATTGGTTCGAGGTTAAGTAAGGATTTCAGGTTAAGCTAGCATGGTTGGACTTTAAATGCCTGGACACCGTCCCTCCCTTTCCTGTCTTCAATGGACAAATTATCCTCTTATGTGCCCTTACCCAGTTCTGGCAAAAGGATCCTACATACCCTGGCCTTCCCAGAATGTGGCAGAAGCTGAGGAATGCAGGTCTCAACTTAATCCATGATATTAACTCTTCCTGCAGGTTCAGGTCAGAGTTAAAAACCCTACTTTGCATTATGCATTCTTACAAATGCAGATAGAGCAGACAAATCAACATTGCAAAGACGTCTTGTGTTAAATGATCCCATTCTTCACTTGGGGAAAACAGTTTGATTTTCATTAACAAGAGATGGAACAAGAAAAGGCAGTCTATGTACCAAACTATTTCCTTGTGTGGGAACAATGATTTGGAATGCATCGGAAGGTATATCCGAAGCGCCATCAAAGTCAATGGGGGTCATTCCGAGCATGGAGGTAAGCTAAAAACCATGCCGGTAATGATTTAGCGACATTGTTTACCGCTACATGCTATTCTGACCCCTCAGACCGCTAATTACGGCACCGTAAACTACAATGCCGTAATTATCGGTCTTGGGTCTTGCACGCGCCCCACCGTGCGGAAATTAGCAGGATGGCGTAAACCGGAGCTGATCGCAAGTAAGGAGCACGCGTAAATAACGGCCTCCTCAAGCCCGTAAAGTACCTTACCGGCATGGAGTACACACAGGCATCTCAGAGAAGGAGTAAAGAACCCTGAGCAGTGGTTCCCAGAGCCACAGGTGCACACAATCAGGACAGGTGGAGGCAATGGAGTCTGCCACAGCAGAAAAGGAACACACCCACACACCACACACCCTCCCACACCAAGATGACACCAATAGAACCAGCAAGGGCACAACCACAAAAACTTCAGCACCAACACCAGGCCCCCCCTTTGAGGAGACACAGGGTGAGAAGGAGGGGGAGACAGGCCCTGTATGCAGCACCAGTGCAGCCTCCGTCACCACCCCAGCAGCCCCCATGCACACGCAGCAAGTCCGGCCACTCAAGGAAAACCCTTAGCAGATAGACACCCCTGACCACCTTGACTGTGACACCGTCACCACCATATTTGGCCTGAGACATAACGAGATAAGCGAGCAGCATACAAATATACACTGCTAACCTGGCACAAGTGACGGTGTTGCCTGTGCCCCACACCCATGCCACAGGCACCTACCAGCACACAGTCGTGCCCATGCATGGCATGTCACAACCATCCATTACACGGACACATAAACAAGGGCTGTTTCACCTCCCCAAGCACACAAGGGCCTACCAATTCTCAACATGGACCACCCAGGAGATACTCAACAGTAAAGCTGGACCTCAGGCATATGGAGGCATGTCGGGGGCGTGGCTACGAGGGCCATGTAGGAGGACGCGATCTGGAGGAGCTCCCGAGATCCTGAAATGATCCTGGTGAAATAGTGCATAACAACGTGCCTATGACTGCTGAAAACACACATGCCGATGTGTGAACGGTCTGACTGCGCTTGGTGAACTTTTGCGAGGCGTGGTAGGAACGGTGGTGGAGCTTTGTGCGAAAAAGATAAGGAGCGCCGGAGACGAAAGACGAAACAAAATGGCCTATCAACGACCGGAACAAAGGAAGGAGCAGGCTGCACGGTGGTCGGGTAACAGGAGCGAACTGGGTGCGCATTTGTAACTTGTGCAGAACGCAGGTCCTTTGGGTCATGTCTAATGGAACAGTGAGACTGAAGGCGAAGCAGCCCACGTTGGACGACTGCGCCAAGACGTCCCCTGGTCCGGAAAGTTCCAAGAGTAAGGATAAGTCGCCTACAAGCGGCATGCCTGTGACGGGTACTAACCTAGAGGTCCTGGCTGCGATTGTGGATTTGAAGGCGACCTGGGAAGCTAAGCTTGAACTGGCCGTAACTGAGCTGAAAACGGCATTGGACCTTAAGGTCGGTGAGGTGCAGGAGGAAGTGAATTTACTCCGGTAGGACGTCAGCTCCTTGGCGGAACGCACTGAGACCCTCGAGAAAGAGGTGAGCCCGAACACGGCGGATTGTGCCTCCCATAAGGCCGAATTACACGCCCTGGTGCAGAGAGTGGGCAACTTGGAGAGCAGGGCGGAGGAGGCAGAAGGACGCGCCCGACGGAACAACATTCACATCGTGGGCCTGCCAGAAGGATCGGAGGGCCACGATCCCACTGAGTTCATCGAATCCATGCTGTTGCAGGAGATACCCGGAGGAGCCTTATCTCAAGGATTTGCGGTGGAACGTGCAGATAGGGCTCTAACAAGGAGGCCACCGCCGGGAAACCCGCCTAGGCCAGTAATTGCCAAAATCCTTAATTACCGGGACCGGGAGAGGATACTAGAACACTTCCGCAAGGGAGGAACGATTACACGAGGAGAGGCAAACATAACGGCCTACCCAGACTATCCCTAACTGTGCAACGTAGTCGCATGAACTTTGGGACGGTAAAGCGGAGATTGAGAGAGGTGGGCCATAAATACATGTTGCTGTATCCGGCGAAATTGAAAGTTTTTCATAAACACAAAACTTTGTTTTTTGAGATTCCGGAGGACGCCATGGGATGGCTCGACGCGCAGGGATGTCCCCAGGAGCCTGACGTTCGGACGGGAAGAGGAGATGGAGGAGATAAGTAGTGCACGAGGAGGGTGCTACAAGATGGCACGGAATAGATCTCTGGGACTTGATTATAGCCATTTGCACGGCCTTAGGCAGAAAAGGTCACACTGTTGCACAATATATTCCGAGCACTGTGACTATTGCTGTATTTTGAGGAGCCTTGCAGAGCGGATCTCTTTACCCCACTTAGTAACTTTAGTTAAGTGGCCACTAGGGCGACTTCACCCTACTGAGCTCTGGGCATTGTTTGGTGCTTGCAGGGCTAGATGTGGGGGTGCCTGAGTTCCATGGATGGAGCTGGGCAGCAGTTGGGGAGTGTGGTGTTGGGGAAGGGATGGATTGAGGGTGGGGAGGGAAGTGGGGAGTTTGGGGTGTGTATAGTTAAGGGGAGTTCAAGTTTGTACAAGAGGCTACAAGGAAAAGCCAGAGGGCTGTATCTGTGTCGCGTGGGCAGGTGGAATTTACTGCACGGAAGGGGGGAGGATACTTATGAGCTAATGGGGATCTTAAGATCGTAACGTGGAATGTCAGGGGACTCAATAGTTACTTAAAGAGGAACAAGGTCATGATGTATTTGAAAAGACAGAAGATTGATATTGCACTGTTGCAAGAAACGCATCTGACTCGGCAAAAGTTGGAGCTGGTGGGGAAGAAGTGGAAAGGTACTGTAGTGGGCTCTCCGTATTCTGCCTACGCTAGGGGAGTGTTGGTCTCGGTGGCACCGCACGTTCCGCTCCAACTTACACAAGAGGTGGTGGATACGGAGGGGAGGATGGTCAGATTGAAGGCACTGGTGGATAATAGGGAGGTGTGCATTGTAAATACGTATGCCCCCAATCAAAATACGCGGCATATTTCAGGACTCTGTGTACCAACCTGGGTGCGTGTGTGGGTGGGGCGGTCATTTGGGGAGGGTATTTTAGTTGCGTGCTGAACCCCAGGGTAGACAGATCTGATGATAAGATTGATAGGCCCACCCCAGCGGCCAGGGCATTGCAGACACTGCTCGACGACTTCGGGCTGGCAGATGTTTGGAGGCTGAAACATCCTAACGAGGAACAGTACTCGCATTACTCAGCCCTGCAACAACTGCATACAAGACTTGATTATTTTTTTGCCACGCCAGATGTGGTGATAGAGACCACCCAAATAGACTACAAAGCGAGGGTCCTGTCGGACCACTCGCCTCTGGTCCTGGGTTGGCAGTACTGCCGCCCAAGAGCGTGGATACCGACGTGGCGCCTCCGGGCTTAGGCGCTCAAGGATCCGGTCTTTAGAGAGGATATCAGGGATGAGATCACACATTATTTTGAGGAGAACGCTGGTAGTCTGGATTCGGCGGGTATGCTCTGGGAAGCCTTTAAGGTGGTATTGCGGGGTGCTGCCATTGCTAAATCAAAGGGCCTGCAAGGTGGGGTACTAACGGAGTTAGGGGAAGCTGAGGATGAACTTGAACGGGAACTCAATAGGGGAGGGGGGATGCGGAGCTAGTACTTAAACAACAGCAGCGGTGTGTGGAACTTTGGGAAAGGCTCTGCAACCTCAACTATAAGAGGTATGTCGAGAGACAGCATGCAAGTGGGGATAAAACGGGCCGTCTCTTGGCGTGGTTATACAAGAGTGAAACCCTTAGGCCCCCGATTAGGACGATAACCAGAGAGGATGGAGAGGTAGCAAACACCCAAGAAGAAGTCAATGAGGCATTCTTAGATTATTACAGGGCACTATATGAAGACAAAGGGGGGGGGGGGCAACCGAGAGGAGATAAGAGAAACTTTAAGAGATATGGGATTACCTAAGATTAGTGCCGAAGAAAGAGAGGAGCTGGATGCACCGATTACTTTGGAGGAATTGGAAGAGGTGGTGAGGCAGCTGCCCACCAGTAAGACTCCGGGTGCGGACGGACTCCCTAGCGAATTTTATAAAGCATATAGAGAGGAGGTACTCCCCCCCCATGCTAGAAATGTTTAATGAATCGTTTGAGGTGGGCCGGCTGCCGGAATCGCTTAGAGAAGCGATAATAATACCGCTCCCTAAACCCAACAAACCTGGGCAATGCTGCGGCTCCTATAGGCCCTTGTCAATGCTGAACCAGGACGGCAAGATATTGACGGCGGTCCTGGCCAATAGGTTGCGGAGAGTAATTAGTAAATTGATACATCCGGACCAGACAGGTTATGTCCCCAACAGAAATATAACCCACAACCATAGGCGACTCCACCAGGTGATTGAATGGGGGAGCAGGAGCGAGGGTGAAATGGCGGTTGTGTCCCTAGATGCAGTCAAAGCTTTCGACTCAGTCAGGTGGTCATGGTTGCTGGAGGCCCTGAGGGAATATGGGTTGGGGCCGGTCTATGTTAGGTGGGCGAAGTTGCTGTACAGTGAGCCGCTGGCTAGAGTACGTACAGGAGCGGTGATATCCGAGAGGTGGCAATTTAGCAGAGGCACCAGACAAGGGTGCCCCTGGTCCTCGATGTTACATATTCTGGCCTTGGAACCCCTGGCAGTGTACCTTCGACAACAATATGACATGATAGGCATTGAGGTAGGGGGAGAGAAACACCTAATATCCTTGTATGCTGACGATTTGCTATTATATCTGAAATATCCGGAGGAAAATCTTCAATATATTCTGGAGGTAATGGAAAGGTATGCAGAACTGTCTGGCATAGCGGTGAACCCCCAAAAATCGAGCATGTTCCCTTTGGGTAGCTACATAGGAACCCCTCCGGAGCGGTTGCCAGTGTTGTCGATACCATGGGCGGTTGGCTCCTTCTGGTACCTCGGAATAGATGTGGACCACACGGTAGAGGAGGAACATTTGCACAACACCGAGGTGGCTGTGGGAAAAATCCGTACAAGTATGAAGTTTTGGGAGAAGTTGCCGTTGGCGATGATGGGACGGGGGGCGATGCTTAAAATGGTGGTCCTACCTAGGCTGTTACATTTTTTCAGCAATATTCCGTACATGATAACTAAGAAGTTTTTTGCCAAGCTGAATAGTATGTGCAGAGACTTCCTATGGCATGGCACTCGGAATAGAGTGGCGCTATGGAAGTTGCAGAATTTCTATGAAAAAGGGGGTATTAAGCTGCCTAATTGTGAGGCCTATTATGTAGTTTGCCAGTTGCAATATGTGGTCAAATGGCTCTCTGATGAGGTAACTCCCGAATTTAAGCTGTTTGGACAGGACTGCACTCCGTTTTACCTGAAGGAAATGATTTGGTTGCCTAGGTCAGAAATGAAGGGGCGCCCGGGTATGATGTTGCTTGGGTGGAAGATGTGGCGTAGAGTATGTCGAATGATGGAGGACCCGTACCCGTGTTCCTCGCAGGTGCCGTTGGTTGCCTTGGCAGGGGAAGACACACAACTAAGGATGATAATCAGGACCTACTGGGAGTCGGTCGGGCTGGTTACATTGGGGGATGTCTGGCAAGAGGGGGCCATTCAGGATTTTGAAGGACTAGGGGAAGAAGCGGGCTTGCATAGGGGCCAGTATGTCACGTATCTAAGGCTGGTGCAGAATATTAGTAAAATCTGGCCTGAGACTGTATTGGCGGAGGAACCAGACGCCATTATGGGGACAATATATGATATATCAGAAGGAGGGCAAGAGATCTCTAGATTGTATGAGATGGTGATGACCCGGGTTGGGAAGGAATTGACGCATTTGAGGCTGGATTGGGAAACAGAGGTGGGAGCATAGACGGAGGATAGGATGTGGGAGCGTGCTATGGGATACCACAAGAAGGTGTCAAGAAATGCCAGATTACAACAAATACAGTTGTACATAACGCACAGAGCTTACATGACCCCGATGAGAATATCGAAGTTTGTAAATGCAGGACGACAAGCGTGCCCAAAATGCGATAAGGAAGATGCTGATATGACACACATGTTTTGGTCTTGCCCAGTGATTGAGAGTTTCTGGGGAGAAGTGGCGCAAAAACTAGCGGACAAAGGGGTCACGCTCACTATAGACACGGCCTGGGCCTGCCTGTTAGGAAGGTTTCCCAGACCACGGAAACTTAAACATGTTGGGAAATTGAAGGACTTGGCATATGTGCTCGCAAAAAGAAGGATTGCCATGGGATGGAAGCAGTGCCATAAGCCATTGGTGGAGGTATGGTGGCGGGATTTGCAAAAATGGGCGGAGGCTGAAACGGTGGTATGGCAGGAGGCATGTAGCAAGTGTGGGGAAGAAGAAGTGAGTACCCTGCTAGCATGGAGAGTATTAATAGCAGAACTGTTTGGAACAATAACGGATTCTGCAGTCTCAGAAGAAGGTGATACCCTGCCACACGCAGCAGATACAGAATGAGAGGGACAAACAAGCTTGAGGGGGGAGGGATTGGGGGAGCAGTGGTCTTGACTAATTGATGTTCATGTGTTTGTTGCAAAAAGCGCTGCCAGTTTGGTTTGTATTGTTTGTTTGTTTTAAAAATAATAAAAACCATTTAAAAAAAAAATGGAGGCATGTCAAATGACATTGGTGCCCCTGACAGCACCCACGTGTCGTATGTGGACCAGCATGGCATGCAGGTGGCGGACAGCAACTGCAAACAATACCACTCCTCCTACGTGAAGATGGAATGCAACGCAACCAAGAACCGCACACATGGGTGGGCCCGACATCAAAGAACTACACATGACTCAAAGGGGCAGCAGGTCACCACGCTACCGTGCCACATGGTGCAACATGCAGGATGACGTGCCTGGCTGCCTGTTGAGTCGTCTGACTATGTCATGCAAGTGCATTGGTGCCATGAGGTGGGTGCCTGCATGAACCAACTGGGTTGAAATGATGAAGCCATCGTACGATGTTCACCCCAACAACCAACCTGCCACAGAACCAGTGCAACGGCACATGAGAACAGATGACCACATCGATGGAATAAGGCACTCACAATACACTACATCTCCACCATCTGACAAGGGCAAATCCCACTACACTTGCACCACTCATTGGCGGCCACCACAACCGTAAGCGCATATAGGAAGACACACTGCATATGCACAATGTGGCTGCCCCCAGCATGGCACCACATCGGAGACCCATCCCTGGGAGTGGATTGAACTGAGGGCAGCAGGGATACCACACCACATCACCAGCATGGCACTCCCATAGGAGTGTTGGGATTCACCATAGTATGTATCAGAGCAGGATGATGACCATGAGCCACTGACTACAGCCATCACACCCAAATACGATTCTACACAGTACACAGCACCACATGGATCTAACATCAGGACAGCAGCATGCATCAACGGAACATGTACCACGAGATTTCCATGCCATCGTTCACAGACCATCTTGAAGACGCAACCCCCCACAGCATTACATTGTATTGGACACATATTGTGTCCATGAATGTGCGGAATGCATCCATGGACATGTGCATATGGCCATCAGTGAAACCCTGCCATGTCAGTCAAGTTCAGTTCTCCACCATGACAGTTCAAACACTTACCTTAATTGGCTAGACATGCAGCTGTTGGTGGCTGTCCCTTTACACCATGGTACATGACCCCTGTCAGTAACCCACAGAACAGGCCCAGGGAGCACTAAAACACTGGCCATACCTTTGCATGCGTGTAGATGAAGCAGTCACCTGGCTTGCGTAAGGCACATATGAGTTGGCGAAGCAGGACTGGTGGGTGACCCATCCACTGCTATCTGGTGTCCAAAAACCCCATGTCATATGTGTAGCTGAACAAAATGTGCATCCCTACTATTGCGTCTCTCTCCCCTGACATGGTACTGCTACTGCCACATGACGATGTGGTGAAGGTGGAGGAGGAAGTGGCCTGAAAGCATCATGGAGGCAGTGCACTTGAGGGAAATGTAATGCGCCACAAAAAGAGTGGACAAGATGTCCAGAACACAAGTCAGCAGAGGGTGGCATAACATGGGCACACAGGGCACAGGATGTGTGCATACTTGTACACCATGCACTGTCAGATGTCATTATACACATGCTCAATGATGAATGTCCACAACGGTTGAACTTTGCAACACCAATAGTGTATTGTGAAAAAAGTATTGGTGAGAACATTATCTGCAGCCCCCTCTCCCCCCCAACTGCACAACAAACCATCACCCCCCCTAAACCCCAACACCACAACAAACCCCCACCCCCAAACCCACTCCCCCCAACTCCACAACAAACCCCCAACCCGCACCCTCCCACCCCCCAACTCCACAGCAGTGGTCCCATGTAGGACGTAAAGGCCACATGTGGCAGCAATGACTATTGTTTCTTGCTCCCCTGGCCCGGGGGAGGCATATCCCTGCGCCGCAACGAACGCTCAGTGCGTCTTGCTGGGCTGCCTTGTGTGGCCTCACTGGATGTGGGCATGTCCGCCTGCTCTGGCTGGGCATCAGAATGGCCTGCCTCAAGGGCATTGGCTATGTGGCCAAGGATTTGACACAGCCGGGTGTGCTGTCAGTAACAGCGTCACACAACCGGTCGGTGCAGTTGGTGAGTGCCTGCCGCATTTCCCTTACTCCATCATGCCATTGAACCCTGGCCTGGCGGTTGTCCTCCATGAACTCTGTTATGAGGTCTGCCAGCCGATTCACTCGACGTGTGCCGAATGATGGAAAACCATTGCTGAAACCACTTGCCCCTGCATGCTCAGGCGAGGGCTGTACGGGTGGACTTGGGACATCATCATCATACCCCTGCGGGTCTATTTGAGGACTACGGACAGGTGTTGGTGCATCTCCACAGTCACTACATGAGGCCAGGGGTACAATGCAGGGATCCGGGGTGTGGACTGTGTGTTGGCCCTCCTCCTCGGACACCCCACAGATGGGTGACGGGCTGTCCACACACTCGTCAGGGCCGGTAGCAGCAGCCTCCCCAGAGATGCTCGACTGTGCCGATGTTGTGGTTGGCATTGTGGCTGGCGCCAATGCTGGGATGGATTGTAGTGGGGCAGCATCCAGTGGCCTTTCCGGAGCCGGGGGGCTGTTCTTTTTGGTGCAGGGATTCGCCTGACCCTGCCACTACCCATGGAGGTGCTTGGCCCGCTTGATTGTGGCTCGGCGCTGTCATGGTCAGTGCCTGTGGGGGTAGAACAGAGGGACAACATGAGTGAATGTAAGATGTCCTATTTGCATACATGGCTGCATTCACATTTCAGTCAATTGCGGTTTGTGGCCTTTTGGGTGTAGCTACGGCAGTGGTACATGTGCATGAGTATGTCATGTATGCATGTTTGGGAGTGACTCATCGTGGCCTGGTTATGTGCAGTTTGGCTGGCACAATGCCGAGCCGGCTGCACAGTGTGCATGATGGGATGTGTAAATTACGGTCACCGTTATGTACTGACGCTACTGCTTCCAAGGCGGTGTTGTTATTTACGTGTCGCAGCATGCTGGTAGGGGGTTTGCGGGTCGTTTAGCGGCAGGCCGCTCGGTTCTTTTCTGGCATGGCGAAAAGTGCGTGTCTGCGAGGTCGGAATGGGCCGCAATTAGCGGACTGACGCCAGGGCGGTGTTGTACTTTACGCCATGCCGGAAAATACCGGTACTTACCTCCGATCTCGGTATGAGGGCCAATAACTCTATAGAAAAGTTTAAGATGATCCTATGAGAGTAGTTGAGAGAACATACTGAAAAAGCTGACAGACAAACCTGCATGGCAGGGCAGAATCCAAAAATAGGGCAAAAGCAGGCCAGAGATCAGGGTACCAGGAGGTGGACTAAGGGTGTTACCTTTACTCAAATCACAAATAGATGTAAGAACTTCATATATGGTTATAGGAAACTCAAGTGACTATGGATGTTTGATTCTCCAAAAAAAGAGCCTTGAATACTTTTCAGATTTAGGGCCTCATTACACGGATGGCGGTAAGGATTTACCGGTACCGGTAAAATACTGGTACCGGTAAATCCTTACCGCCTTACTACGAGGTCCCTTTGCGGGTTGGGGGATTTAACGCCTGCTTTTTGCAGGCGTTAAAAACCAACCCGCAAAGGGACCCAGGGTGCTAATTACGGTACCGCAATTTGCGGTACCGTAATTAACGCCTTCCCCATTCCCATTGAGCCCTATGGGGCAAAAATGGGAATGGGGAAGGGCAATGGTGGAAGGGGGAATTACCGCCCCGCCAACCTTGGAATGTGGCGGTAATTCCCCTTTCCGCCAAAGCGGTGCCAGTATTTTACCGGCATGAACCATGGCGCTAATAGCGCCATGGTTCTCCGCCATCCGTGTAATGAGGCCCTTAGTCTTTTCAGATTTAGTCTTGTCAAAGTCAATAAACCTGCATCATTAGACATTTTTTATTTATTCGAGTTTATTACATATTTAATTTTCAGCCTTTATTTCGTTACCTGAAATTTTGAAGCTAGGGATCTACCCACCTTCTCCTCCCCATTAGTCTAGAAGTCATATTTAGATTTTTCTCTCAGTAACCTCCAACACTGTCTTTGTCAAAATCCAAACAGAACGACTGGAGCACAGAAGCAGATAGCACTACACACGGAGAGAAATAGTACAGGAACTATGTAGACCAAGCAGGGTCGACGGCTTGAGAATGGTTTAAGTCCTATACACGGATAACTAGAGCGTTGAGAACAGTTAAACTGCTGAGAAGCAATGATATAAAAGGCTGTGAGGTCTCCTTTTATTTGGTGTTTGTAACCTGCACTCCCATCCAGGTGGAAACGGGAAGTGTTCCTAGCAGAGCACATGTGTCTTACCATTTCGGAAGAGAAGGTGTCGGAGCATGAACACAAGTGGAAGGGCCTTAAGGCTGACCGAATGTCTTGCGACCATCTATAAATCCCTTATGCCAGAGAACTACCTGTTCAAATCCAAGAAGCCAGGAGCACAAGGTGGGCATTCCACGCTGGTGCCCCTCCCCCGCCCGCCTGGAGATGCCCGGTCACCCCCTTCTACGCAGGGGACTGGGGCGAGACTATCCTCCAACATGCGCTGACCATACAGTGCCACGCTTATCAACGGAACTGCAAACCTGGCATCACCACCAACACTGATCTGGGGCAAACGCGACCATGACCCCAGTTCCTAAAAGTCTTTTGGTGAGGCACTCACATCCACCTTCCCTCAATATTGGAATCCTTGGCAAGAATAGGTTATAGGAGGTTTTTGTTAATAAGGATAGACACTTCATTCTTCATTGCCACAGTGTTGCATAGACATCACTACCTTCCTCTTAAGTGTTTACTTTCTTGATCATGAACATGCATGTCTTGAATACAAGCTATGGGCCTCATTACGACCCTGGCGCTAAGCGTAAAACGATGGCGGTAAACGATTACCGCCATCGTTTTCCGCTAGGGCCGATTACGACCCCTGACCGTTAACTACGATGCCACTAGCGGCATCGTAGACAACGCTGCCGCTAACTGCGCCAAGGGCGCGTGCACGCGACCTCCCACACCGTAACTAGCGCCATGGCGGTAAGGTACGCGAATGCCGATCCAAGCGGACATGCACCTTACGCCATCACCCAGCCCGTAAAGTACCTTACCGCCATGGCGCTAACAACGCCATCGCGAATCAACCGCAAAGGGACAAGTCAAGTGAATGCAGCTGCCACAGGTGCACAGAAACAGCACAGGTGAAGGCAATACAGACACAGGAAGCACAAAAAGAGCACACCCCACCCCTGCCCACACCCAGTCACACACCACAATGCTACCGATAGGACTAGCAATGTTGGGGCTGGAGGACCTGATAGCAATGCGAGTGCTACAACAGCAACTACAACAACAACAACAACAACAACTACAACAACAACAACAACAACTACAACAACAACAACAGGCTGCACAGAGGAGACGCAGGAGGAGAAGGAGGGCAAGGCAGGCCCAGCATGCCCCACCAGCACAGCCAGTGCTACCACGCAGGCAGCCCCCAATCCCACGCGTCAGACCCAACCCATTCAACCTCACCGGTGAGCAGATCCACACCCTGTATCGACTGGACCGGGACACCATCACCACCATCGTGGACATGATACACAACGACATCGCCAGCATGATTGAAACACCCACCGCCACCCCCCCCCTACTGAAGGTAGTGTCCGTGCTCCACTTCCTGGCCACAGGCACCTACCAGCACACAGTAGGGCACTTGCATGGCATATCACAACCATCGTTTTCGCGTACACTGACGCAAGTGCTGGATGCACTCCTCAAGCACACAGATGACCACATCTCACTACCACGGACTGCCCAGGAGATTGCCAACACCAAAGTGGGTTTCCATGCACTAGCTGGCATACCTGGTTGCATTGGTGCCATCGACTGCACCCATGTGGAATTGACGGTCCCACGTGCCCAGGAGGTACCGTACCGGAACCGCAAACAATTTCACTCAATCAACGTGCAAATGGTCTGTGACTCCAACAGTATCTTCACACATTGTTGTGCCCGATTCCCCGGATCAACCCATGATTCATTGGTCCTGAGGAACTCAACATTACCACGCTACATGGAGCAACAGGCAGGGCCCAGAACCTGGCTACTCGGTGAGTCCAATGTCATGGGCATTGAAATGTGAAGTGGGTGTGTAATTGACATACCAATGCAGGGGGGGGAATGATGCATACTCCAACTGGCGGGAAGGGGGGGGGGAATGATGCATGCTCCATCTGGCTGCGACTAGCATTAGCCACAACACACCCTGAGGCAGCACTCACGTCACCTGACACCTGCATACATGAGGCCTGACCTAAGAAGACCTGACATGTCAATGAAGGTGTCACCCAACCCTGACACAACCACCTACAAGTGCATTGACCATACCGTGACCACATACACTCCAAAGAAATGTACGTCCATGCACATCACCAACAGCTCCTACTGAAAGGCCTGTTCCCCATGACTGTGCCCAAAGGAGGCACATGATGGACTGGAAGAACAATGCACCAAAACACAGACAGCAAGGCCCACAGACTGTCCCCATGGGCAACAGTCTTGTTCACTGGGGTAATGATGAGCCAGACTGCATTCCCGCTATCATGTGAATGCAACCCTCACGGGACACGTGCCAGGTCACCTACAGAAACAGCCTGAACGGACACAGTGGATCGGCACTCACAAGGCACATGTCACCCCTGCATACCTCGTGCCTTGGAATTCAGAAGCGGCACATGTGAGACATGTGGCACACTCTGTGAAAGTCGATTATAGAGGTATATCCAATAGACGCTCCATAAAGTTGCACCTAGAAATGTACCCAATAGCCTCTAGATAACTGAATTTAGAAGTGTGCCCAATAGCCTCTCTATGGAAAATAGTATTTAGAAAACCGCCCATTAGCCTCTCGTGGGAAAATGATTTTTGTAGTTTGCCCGGTACCCTCTCTGGGAAAAGTTGCATTAATAAATGTGCACATTGAAAGAGCATATAACCCATCAAATCACACCACCACGCTTACTCTCTCCTTTACATCACCACTCAACTAGAACACAGAGATACTATGACACCATTCGGTATAACTGTTCCCATACTAACACCGCTTACTCCACATCAATCTATGTAAACACTGCTGGTTTCACACCCCCAGCCAGGCGTTTTCCTCAGGCCTAACGCAGCCACATCCGTCCTGGATAAATCCTGCCTGAACGAACACATTGGGCCTCATTACGACCCAGGCGGTAAGTTACCGCCTGGGCCGTGACTTTACCACCATGGCGTAAACTACGTTTACGCCATGGTGGTTGGCGGACTTACCGCCCCATTCCGAGGTCGGCGGGGCGGTAAGTCCCCAATCCCCATTTACCCTTCCCCATTCCCATTTCTGCCCCATAGGGCATAATGGGAGTGGGGAAGGCGTTAATTACGCCACCGTAAATTACGGTGGCGTAATTAACTCCATGGTCCCTTAGCGCCATGGATTTTAACACCTGCTAAAAGCAGGTGTTAAAAGCGCCATGGCGCTAAGGGACCTCGTAATTGGCGGTAAGGGGTCGGCGCAGCTAACGCTGGCGTTAACCCCTTACCGCCAGGGTCGTAATGAGGCCCATTATCCTGATCTCTCAACCACCACATCTGCCGCTAAGAAGCAGCTATTACACAAGTACCGCACGAGCTGCACACATACCCGGTGCTCACACGCACCTTTTGACTCTCCCTACTCTCTCTACTGATCAGAACTTCGGTTCCCAAGGACGTTCAACCTACCAGCGCCTTCAGACCATACCAATGGTATATAAGGCGCTATATAAGTGCAAAATAACAATAACAATAACAATATAGCGGTTGCACGGTGTGAAACCAGTAGCACAGAAGAAACTGCTGCAAAATCAATGTTCAATGCAATTCATGGTGGCATTTCATGTACATCACTCAAGCTCATCCCTGACGCATACATTCTTGCCCACATACAGGTGATGCAGGCTATCCCCTGAAGAGGTGGCTCCTTACACCAGTCCGAAACCCACAGAACCAGCATGAGGAGGACTTCAACCGTGCCCATTCCCGTACACGTGTAGTGATCGAGCAAGCTTTTGGCCTACTGAAGACACGTTTCCGCTGCATCAGCAGGTCTGGCGGGGCACTCCTGTACCGGCATGAGAAGGTTGCAATGGTCGTCATGGCATGTGTCATGCTACACAATATGTGCGTCAGAAGAAATGTGCCCCTGCCCCCTGACGTAGAATTGCTACCACCTGACGATGAGGATGATGAGGGTGGGGATGGGGCACCACCTCAAGGAGGCAGCGATGCACAGGAGGGGCGTGTCATGCGTCAGACTCTCATTGACCAATGCTTCTAGCACACACAGCGTATGCGTGTCACATGGAGACGGCACTCGGCGCACTGTGTGTGTGTGGGACATGCACACTGTGGACTCTACAACAATGTAGCACATGGACGCAATAAAGATGTCAACACATTTGGTTTGTGGTAATGATAAATGTGTATTGCAACAGTGAAATCTTGTGACACACCCCCTCCCCCCTCCCACCTCCCCCCTGAACACCCCAACACACCCCCTCCCCCCTCCCACCTCCCCCCTGAACACCCCAACACACCCCCTCCCCCCTCCGACCTCCCCCCTGAACACCCCAACACACCACCTCCCCCCTGAACACCCCAACACACCCCCTCCCCCCTCCCACCTCCCCCCTCCCCCCTGAACACCCCAACAATGGTGCAGTAGTGTCCGTGCTACAAGGTGCGGAGTAGTCCTGCTGAACAGGCAAGTCAAGGATGTGTATCCCCTCCCATGGCCCCTGGGGCACCCCTGGCCGTGCTGCGGAGAGTGCGCCCAGATCTACGGACGGGGCTGCTCTGTGCTGAGCTGGTGGTTGATGAGGCTCCACGCCCCACATCCGGTCGCATGTCCCTGATGGTGTGCACAAGTTCACTGAGTTCATTGCGCACAGCCGCTAGCTCAGTGCATATACTCCTTGTGGAGTTCTCTATGGCAGCTGTGACACGGTCAGCTGACCGCTCCATGGCATCCCTTGGCCCACCACACTGTGCCACATGTGCATTGAGGAGGTCAGTCAGTTGTTGCTGCCGTGTTGCAATGTCCTGTAGTGCCTGCTGGTTCTGCTGGCCTATGGCCAGTGCCATTTGCATCTCCGGTGCGATGCCCACCTCAGGCTGGGGGGATGGGGTGGCTGGCCATTCGTCGGAGTCGGACTGCCCCTGTGTGGCATCCGCCTGCAGGGGGCTTAGGGAAATTGTGGGGGAATGTGGATGGGCAGTGGGCCCTTCAACATCAATGTCCTCAATGCTGGCTGGCCCGCTGTCAGAGTCTGCCGCTATGGCTGCACTCTCCCCAAGGGTGCTGCTTGCGGCAGAGGCTGTCCCCTCAGTGGCCAAAACTAGTGGCATGTCTGCTGCTGCTGCTGTGTCTGTGTCAGCAGTAGTGGGGGCTGGCACTTGCCTGTCCTCTACCCCAGGCAGGGTTGGTGGCTGCCGGTGGGTTCCCTTCCGGACGGCTGGGGTGGATGCCTGCGGGCTGGCCATTCTGGAGGAACAGGATGCGGTGTTGCCCTCTTCCTGGGGCTCTGTGTCGGAATCTGTGGTGGAGCAAAGGAGGGATGTGTTATTGATGGGTCCGCGGACATTGGACGTGCATTAGGGGATGACATCTATACAGTCGGTGCATGCAGCGCATTTCATACAGGTTTGGTGGCTTTTGTGTGGAGGTAGCATGGTGCTATATGTGTTCCAGCAGTTAGGGTGTGCATGCTGCTTGTTTGCAGGGTGGTGTTGGGATGTGTCTGTGCACGTTCACTTGTCGATGTGTTGCATGTGCACTATGGGGCAACTGGGTACTTCGCACAGTGGGGCTTTGTTGAGTGTGGCATGCATAGCTCTGGCCACCTACCTGCGTCTCCTGGGGTCGGCACTCCTCTCTCCATGGCTCCGACACCTTCAATGCTCTCCATCCCTATGGTGGATGCGCATATTTCCTCCCACGCCTGGAGCTTGATAGGTGATTCTGAGCCTCCGCCAGTTGACATGGCTAGGTTGCAGTTAGCCGAAATGATGCTACGGACACGGAGCCTCAGATCATCCCAGCGCTTGCGGCACTGCTGGGCTGTGCGGGGTGCGGCCCCCACTGCACTCACTCGCTGTGCCACTAGGGCCCATATCGCCTTCTTCTTCATGATAGCCGCCCTTGTCATCTGTGTCGAGAATACGACTTCCGCATTCTCTTGCAGGGTCTCTGCCAGCATGTTAAGTTCCTCCTTGGTGAAGCGGTCTTGGCGCTGCCTGTCACATGCCTTTTTAACAACTTTGGGCATGTTGGATGTGGTTTTGGGGTGGGTGATGGGTGTGGATGGTTATGGGGGCCGGATGAGGTATGGTAGTGGAGGATGGCGATGGATTGTGTTTTTAAAGATGGCCGCCATGCCATTTCCCGTTCCTGCGCGATGGCGCTATTTCCGCTTCCGCCTATTTACGGTGACCGCTAACTGCGGTGACCGCTAAGTACGGTGACCGCTATGGTGTGCTTGGCGGTAGTGCTCCATGGACGGTGTGCGATGGCGGTAAGGGCCGTTTTTGGCCCATTAGCGCCATGGCGTACTTTACATTACCGCCATGGCGTAAAGCACGTGCCCGATGGGTCGGAATTAGGTGCTATTTACGTCTTCGCTACTCGGCGTTAACGTAATTTACGCCATGGCGGTAATTTACGGAACTTACCGCCAGGGTCGTAATGAGGCCCTATATCAGGCTTCTGATTTTCTTGATGGGTTCCCCCTAACATTCCCATGATCACAGTCTCTTCATCTTCGTCTAAGGGCAAAGGACAGTCACATGAGGTCATTAGAGGTCACCATCCTTTCAAGGGAGGTAGCCTCTAGCTACTTCTGAGAAGCAGAAGCAATATAGAATGAGTGACACTATGGGCCTCATTACAACTCAGGCGTTAAGGGTTAACGCCACCGTTAACCCTTAACGCCTGATTCTGATTTTAACACCTGCTTTTAGCAGGCGTTAAAATCCATGGCGCTAACCTGCCATGGTGCTAATTACGCCGCCGTAATTTACGGCGGCGTAATTAGCGCCTTCCCCACTCCCATTATGCCCTATGGGGCAAAAATGGGAATGGGGAAGGGAAAATGGGAAATGGGGATTTACCGCCCCACTCACCTTGGAATGGGGCGGTAAATCCGCCATCCACCATGGTGTAAACGGAGTTTACACCATGGTGGTAAAGTTGGTGCACTTAGCACCAAGGTTGTAATGAGGCCCAATAACTTTCCCATACCCAAACTAAAGGAATGTATGGACTTCTGAAACAGCAACAATTGTAGCGATTGTCCCTTTGAGGGAATTTAAGAATGCCCAAGTTCACACATATTGTGCAATATGGAACGTCTTTAATGAATTGTATGTATGAAATCCCTCCTTTGTATTTTTAATCTTTTTCTCTTTCATTTTCTTTTTCTATCTCTTTCTTCCTTCCTTTTCTTCTCTTTCTCCCTCTCTCTGTCTACTCTTTCTTTTTCTTGTCTTTCTGCTTTTTATCCTCCTTGTAAAAAACTGTAAATATGTGGACAAGTTGCCTACATGCTGTTTCTATTGGTTGATCTATGACACTGTTTTTGTTTTTCATATGTTATAAAATGTTAATAAAGAAAATATACAACAAAAAAAAAGAATGCCCACTCACCCATCAGAGGCAGATTCCATTCTTGTTATGGCACTCACTTCATGGGCCTACTCTAGCACCAAAGATACTGGGCCTCATTACGACCCAGGTGGAGGACCATGGTGCTATTAGCACCATGGTCCATGCCGGTATCCACCATGGCGGAATGGGGAATTACCACCCCATTCCGAGGTTGGTGGGGCGGTAATTCCCCATGTCGCCATGGCCCTTTCCCAGTCCCATTTTGCCCCATAGGGCTCAATTGGAATGGGGAAGGCGCTAATAACGGTACCGCAAATTGCGGTACCATAATTAACACCAAGGTCCCTTTGCGGGTCCCAGCTTTAATGGCTGGAAAAACCTTTTACGGCGCCGTTAAACCCTTAACGCCAGGGTTGTAATGAGGCCCACTGAATCTTTTCCTCTGGCACCCAAGGGCAATCTCACCTGAACACCAGAGGCATGCCATGCTTTGCTATGGTGTCAGCTGATAGATTAGGGAGGATTGCTAGAAGGCTGATAGGAAAACAGACAGGCATTAAAGTCTGCAATGTGACAATGGTCACACGATAAATCCAAACACAAGGAGGATGTATCTTGCTAATGCAAGATAGTGGGGCTTTCTGGCAAACCTAGATGGATTGAAGCAGCCCCAATGATGCCAAGTCACAAACCTTAGAACAGGAGAATGAAAGTCTCTGAAGGAAATCCAAAACTCAACTGAAACGTTGGATTGCAATTTAAATGTAATCCTAAACAGGAAGGTACGCCAAAAGAATAGCTAAAAACCCATCAATGGTATCAGACAAGGAATGTGACGAAAGGAAACTATTATAGCAGATCAATAAGATGAAAAAGGGTCCGATTACCAGAAATTCACAACATGGCCGGGCAGAATCCAAAAATAGGGCAGAAAGCGGGCCAGAGGTCAGGGTACCAGGAGGTGCCCAACAGGGAGAGCAAAGGAATATCTTTGCAAAGAAATCAATTTGCCGTGGACAAATAAGGAAAGCTGTCACCTGGTTTATATAGTAACTACCTGCAATTAGCCACCAAAGAAATGTTGACTACTGAATTGAGGGTAAGCATGCTGGGAAATGTGGTCTTACTATTGAATCTCTGTTGTGTAAAGCAGAGATTCCCCAGCCTCTGTTCATGTATTGGGCCAATGCATGGTGTGTAATTGCCTGGAGCTTTTACAGAGCGAAGCACACCGTGGTGATGTACCAACCAGCATGAGTAAAGCGACCATACCCACAAACCAGTACAGTGCGCCCTCACCTCGCTGCTTGTAGTGATCCCAACTTGGGGTACAACATGGCTCAGAGAAAATTGACAGAAACTGGTATGCCTGCAGGCACGTAACTGCCTCTGATGCCTCCCACTTCTCCGCTAGTCCTTTCCACTGGCCAGTAGTACAAACACACAATAGAACAAACACACAGGTCGACTTAGTTAGCTTACACCTCACTGATCTTCCCAGCACCCATGTCTTCCAGTTTCCTGCCCTCCACAGCTCCTTTCCATTGAGCCGCCTCCCGCACTTCCTTCCTGTTCTTTAACCCAAAAGTCGAACTATTTTTCCTCAATGCTCCTGGGTGACTTGTGTAGCCATGACCAATGTGTAATTCTTTCCATATTATACAGTTCTTTTATTTTCCTTTCCCATTCAACCCTCGAGGGGGAGGAGGCGGTTTACCTTTTCCACACTACAGCCAGACAGGCCCTTGTGGCCACTGAAATATAGTGCAACATACGAGGAAGTTGATAGAAATGTCCTCCTTGGGTGGAAGACCAAATAGTATCATCAGTGAGTTCACAGGTCTATATAGTCCTTCATAGTCTTTGATCCATGACAAGACTTCCTACCGGTACCTTTTAACTCTTACACAATCCAACCACATGTGCCAATATGTTCTGCGTTGTCTGCAGTTTCTCCAACATGGTGGACAAACACCATTACATATTCTGCCCAATCTGACTGGATGAAACTGCCAATGCTGTAGGGGCTTAAAACTATCCAGTATATACTGATGATTTCAGAGGGAGAGCTTTGCCACCGTCCCATACACGGCTGACCTGCGCCCCTTCGAGAAAGAGAGTCCAAAGCCTTCCCTCATCTGCTTTTGGCTGGATTGTGTTGCAGACTCCTTGCTTCTAAAAGAATGTTATATATTTTTTAAATCAGTCCCCTAGAACCTACTTGGTGGTTCGGCATAGTCATGAAATCTGTCAGCTTCTAGACCACCAGATGCTTCCATTTCCTATTTGAGAGGACCTTGTTTAATGTAAATATGAAAACACCAATGGCAGAGCTGGCCGAAACTCTCTAGGCCAGCTTCAAAACCATTTGGAAGCCTAGCCGGACCACTTCATTATCTAATAAGTGAAGGAGCCCAGATGGCACTAAAAGGGGATGACCATGTAGTAATTGCTCCACTCATATATCTATCCCTCCAAATTCTCCAAAAGGGACTCCAAGGCAAAGACGGATGTTCTTTGATGACTTTGACAACTCTGGGTGTGTCCCTTTGAGGGACCAATAACCATTCCACAGTCGTTAAAGCCAGTAATACATGATTTTCTAACATAACTCATTGTTTTCCCAGACACTACGAGTAGTTGAGCTGCTCTAACATATCCCTCAACATCAGAAGGGCATTCATCTCTATCGTAGTCAACCTACCCTTCCATGAGAGAGCATAAACCTTCCATCTTCTCATATCTGCTTCCATCTGTTTCTATTGTGGCAGGTGGTTCAAGGTGAACAATTGCTGAAGGTCCACAGAGAGCCATATTCCTAGGTACTTAATCTTATCCCAACGTATCTAGAAAGGGAACGCCACAACATCCTCTTCTAAAGGATGCATTCAGAGACCCAAGGGTAAAATGATTGACTTTTCTTCCTTTAGCTTGACACCCAACAGAGCACCATAGCCCTGCAAATCCGACAAAAATGCACGGACAGAGCTCTGCTTTTTGGATATGCACAACAGGATATCATCAGGATAGAGCTCAGCGCGTTGGATATGTACAACATGATATCATTAGGATAGAGCTGTGCGTTTTGTATATGTACAACAGGATATCACCAGGATAGAGCTCTGCGCTTTGGATATGTACAACAGGATATCACCAGGATAGAGCTCTGCGCTTTAGAAATGTATAACAGGATATCACCAGGATAGAGCTCTGCGCTTTGTATATGTACAACAGGATATCACCAGGATAGAGCTCTGCGCTTTGGATATGTACAACAGGATATCACCAGGATAGAGCTCTGCGCTTTAGATATGTATAACAGGATATCACCAGGATAGAGCTCTGCGCTTTGGATATGTACAACAGGATATCACCAGGATAGAGCTCTGCGCTTTGGATATGTACAACAGGATATCACCAGGAGAGAGCTATGCACTTTGGATATGTACAACAGGATATCACCAGGATAGAGCTCTGTGCTTTGGATATGTACAACAGGATATCACCAGGATAGAGCTATGCACTTTGGATATGCACAACAGGATATCATCAGCAAAAAAGCCCCATCCCCGTTGCCCACCTTAAAACCCCATATGAGCGAATACTCCCTAATTTTGACTGCCAAAGATTCAATAAGAAGGCAAATAATAAGAGTGATAAGGGGTACCGCTGATGCATGTGTGACAAGGCCAGTACTCTGTCTTTCTCCTAAATCCGGTGTTACCAACAGATGATCCCAGTGCACGCTGCCTGGGGAAATCCCCTCTGGGGCATTCTTATCACTTGCACACACCCAATAAATGTAATACCTTAATTAACAACAAAATGAAATGAAAAAGTTATCTCTTTTCAAAATATATACATTTTTATATATATATATTTTTTTTTTATTTATTTCTCCACACTTCATGTGTGGATGTAAGTTTTAAATTTCAACTTACAATCCCAAACATTTGGCATTTAGTGAAAGTAAACATATAGATATAAATATATCCAGCCAAGTACAAAACTCTGAACTCAACACTTCCTCCTTTTAAAACATATCTCTTTTTATATACATGTCTCATTATCCACATCAAGAATTTGTTCACGACAACAATGATAAACAAAGTGTTCTTATTTCCAATTGTTTTATTGCGGACATGTTCCGGATAGCAGTACTATCCTTCTTCATGGGCTAATTTAATGTGTTTTCCTGACTTCTCTTCTTATTCATTTGTGTTCTATAAGAAAGCACAATATACCAGAATCAGTACTCATTCTGGCTAATAGTAGTTTGAAGTAAGCTAATATGTATAATTATATGCCACTGACCCCTGCGTGTGCAGTCGTGTCTTCCTTTTCAGTGTCTAAATAAATAGATACATTAAGGGCCTCATTACACGGTAGGCGGTAAGGGTTTACCGGTACCGGTATTTTACCGGTACCGGTAAATCCTTGCCGCCTTACTACGAGGTCCCTTTGCGGGTTGGGGAATTTAACGCCTGCTTTTTGCAGGCGTTAAAAACCAACCCGCAAAGGGACCAGTGGAGTTAATTACGGTACCGCAATTTGCGGTACCGTAATTAGCGCCTTCCCCATTCCCATAGAGCCCTATGGGGCAAAAATGGGAATGGGGAAGGGCAATGGTGGAAGGGGGAATTACCGCCCCGCCAACCTTGGAATAGGGCGGTAAGTCCCCATTCCACCAAGGCGGTGCCGGTATTTTACCGGCATGAACCATGGCGCTAATAGCGCCATGGTTTACCGCCTACCGTGTAATGAGGCCCTAAGAGTTAAAAAGGCTCAATCTACAGACCAACTACTAAGATGAACCAGTATTTGCCCCTAAATTATGTCACTAGCATCTACTTATTGCTACATGGCTTACCCGACTGCAAGTTGGCTGTTGTATGGCTTCAGACAATGGGCCTCATTACACGTTATGCGGTAAACCATGGTGCTATTAGCACCATGGTTGCTGCCGGTACCATACCGGTACCACCATGGAGAAAAGGGGAATTACCACCCCATTCCAAGGTTGGCGGGGCGGTAATTCCCCCTTTCTCCATGGCCCTTCCCCATTCCCATTTTTGCCCCATAGGGCTCAATGGGAATGGGGAAGGAGCTAATTGCGGTACCGCAAATTGCAGTACCGTAATTAGCACCAAGGTCCCTTTGCGGGTCCCAACTTTAACGGCTGGTCTACACCAGCCGTTAAGGTCGGGTCCCGCAAAGGGACCTCGTAATAAGGCGATAAGGGTTTACCGGTACCGGTAAACCCTTACCGTCTATCGTGTAATGAGGCCCAATGTATTTTTCGATCTGGAATCCTGCTGCGTTCCTATGGGAACAAGGATTCCATTGGTAAAACAAACGTGGGGTTCGCTCCGTAGGTATCACCTGCAAATAGTACTCTGGCCTTGTCAAGAGGGGATGGCAAACCCTCTCAGCTGGGACTTGGAGGCAAACCAGGGAAAATGGCAGTCGAGAGGGTCCCAGTTCTTACCCCCTTATCCCCATTGCCAGCATGTTATTATGCAGTACCCCTTTGTCTACGATCGGTACGATGTCATAGATTCTAAGATAATTTTACCAAAATCTATTATTGTGTTCCCTAAATCTCACCCTAGCTGGAAGAACAACCTCTCTCTCTGGGTTGTTCTCACCCTAGGTTACGGTGGTGGCCTCTGCACCCTGGGCAGGGCTGGGCTGGCCTATAGGGAACTCTGGGAGGTCTGTGCACCCGGGGCCTCCTTTGTGTTGTAATCTATTTTATTTTCACATGTTCTCATAGGAAAAGGGTTGGGCTTGCTGAAAATGTGCAACATGGGGCCACTTTGAACATTATTTCCAGAGCCTCTTTTGGTTCCCAGTCCACCCCTGGTAAGGCTTGATTAAAGCAAGCTGAAAGAGTTGCCATGAGGAGGTGTTTTGGGTGGGGAGGGGCAAGAACTGGGTGGGTATGGCCATAGGGATTAGCATGGCCAAGGTCAAACGCCTTTTAGCTTTGTATCCCTCCTAATATGCCATTTCTCCCTATTTCTCCCCATCTGTAATATAATGCAATAGTTTTGTCTTATAGGTGGCGCTATAGTGCCACCTAATAGCCCAAATAAAAAAACAGTAATCATGATTGACATGTAGGTGCTTGTGTTGTCTGATGGCTCTGCTCCTCCTTGTAGTGAGCCAATTATTTGTCACTGTTCTCTCTGTCTTCACTGACTACTGGGTGAGGTTATGAGTGTGAAAGCGAGTGAGCACAATCTTGCAAGGCTCAGAGCCAAGCAGCACGAGGGCCCATGCTTTGAGAGGCAGCAGGTCTTGGCTTCTATTCTGATTCCTGCCTGCCTGGGATCGGATGCTTCCCCCCCTCCTGTGCGGGTGGCAGACTGCTGCAGCATGCCTGAGGCGGCTGCACTGCCTCTGCTCTCCCTTGGTGTGTGGTGTAGCAGATCGCCGCCTCTGTTACTGTTTGTCTGCCCCCACGATCAACACTTTCAGTTTGCTGCTTACAACCTGCCTGTCACAGTTGCTCTATCATGTGATGCCCCTAAGGAGGTAAAATAGTTCATGAGATACCATTTCTTGTCAGCCGTTCTCATATAGTGCCTTAAAGCAAGTAAGGTGTTATACGCTTAAATGACAGCGTACAATAACATAGTTAGAATATAGCACCTAGACAGAAGGCCAGTTTATACTGCATACCAATATAGCGCTGTATTCAGCAAGAAGCAGTCAATGTGTTATAGGCCTGTAGTGGCCTATATAAGCCTCATTTTGTAGATGCAGCCTTGTAGTTGTGTTTACATCCATTTCTACATATAATCCATTCATTTTGGAATGATGCTTGGTAGTTAAAATATACATAGATGCAAGCAGCAATGTGTACATATTCAATTATGCATATTCTATATATGATTACACACTGAGCCACCAAGCCATGCAAGTGAATTCATCTTTAATCCCCCCCAAAAATGAATAGGGCATCAAACTTCAAGAGAATGCACTGTGTAAAGGGCCTTGCTTGCCCTTTATACATACACGCTTTTAGATGCGCTATGATAGCTGGACTGGGATATCAGCCTCAAAAGCGAAAAAGCAGGAGATTGATATAGAAAACACATATTTGCTTTAGGGCAGCCTGTCCCAGGAATATTATTCTGGGCACATATAAAACGTGGCCTTAGACACATAAGACATGATTTGCTGTTGAAAGATAACCAGACACAGGCAGACAATGCAACCTTTTTGCGAGCAACAGATAAGTCACTGAGCATTGAAATTGTTTATCCAAGCTTAAAGCTGAAGGGGATGTACTCATTAGATTGCTGATACGCATCACACATTAGGGGGGCACCCTAACAACCCTGCTACATAGATTTGCATTAGAGACTGTCCATCCAAGTGACAAGTAGGTTTTATAATTAGGGACTTTCCACATGTACCCTATGAAAATGACATGAAGCCCACATATGAGCGCTGGCTGGTTTGGGGTCTTGCTGTGTCCAGAGATCCTGACGCGCTGTGGCCTAATTATAGGGGAGTTTTGCCTTTGGGCTACACCTTATTCGCAATAATTTTGCTGACTTGAATGTTGTGCTTTAAAGTATGGTCTTTTATTTGAATGCAGTAGAAATGTGCTGAAAGTATATAGACTTATCTTGGTTACTGTATTGATGTAAACTTTAGGTTTAGTGGGGTAACCGCAGAGCAGGTTTTGAAATGTTTTTCATAGTGTTACTGTGAATTGTGATTTAAATTGAGCAGCGTTTTTGGATTAGACAAAAGGGATATTGTGTCATTGAGCACATGATGGTCTAAACTGGACTAAAGGCCACATCACAAGTTGAGCTGTATTCCCGGCTGTAATACCGCTGACTTTAATAGCCCTAGCACCGACCGGTCTGGTGGTATTACCATCAGATCACGGGTTGGGCCTTAACGGTAAATCCCCATTCCTGATTGGTTCCATTGGATCCAATGGGGAATTTTCGGTGCTAATACTGCGGGCTAATACAGCTGGCTGTAATACCGCCGAAAACAGGGATTTTTACCTCCAGAAAAAAGCTGGAGGTAAAACAGCCGATTTAGTGCCCAACTCGTGATAGGGCCAGCCCTTAAATGCGGCAGTAATACCGTTCACACCTCATTTAAGGGCTACAGCCCAACTCGTGATGAGGCCCAAAATGCTCATATGGTTTGAAGCCCAAGTTTGGGAAATTATAGATTGATTCAAGCACAGTGATGTGAATTGTCATCCTTAACCAAATGTGACTAATGTTATGTGCAAATAGAGAGACCTTTGCATGGCCATCTGATGATAAAAAGGTGTGTTATAACAATATGTTTATTATTTATACAAGTGAGAAGTCATTGAGGATTTGATATGTAAATAAAACTTTCTTTTTATAATGTTAATGTTAAAGACAATTTGTACCACATACTATCACCACCAAGGTGGTCTCCTGGCACTGTGGCAGATCTGAAAGGTAAGAGTTTGGTGGGTGGGGTGGTTGGTAGGGTATAGCTGTAATAAGTAGAGCTAGAGTTGTGATTTCCTGTTGACCGCTTCAGTTCGTTTTGCACCGTTCGCTGAACTTGGGTGCGATTTACAACTCGGTATATTCCCATGTGCTGTTGTGCAGGGCTATGAGTGGTTTTTTGTATTTGCAGTGCAGTGAAGTGGGCGTGGATTTCTGTGCTGAGAGGTGGTTGTGTTTGTTTTGCGTTTGAGAAGTGTATGCAGAGCTTGAGGTTTTTAGGGTTGGGTTAGCATGGCTTATTCGTACCCTGTTGCTTTCAACTTATGTGCTCATCGTCTCTGTTTGTGCTGTGTGTTTTTGATGATTTGTAGCAATTTGTTTGCCGGGTATTGCGCGAGGTTGAGGCTTTCCTCTCTAATTGTCTAGTGCTTTGTGGGCATGAGGTAATGGCGGCCTCCCCCCTGTCTCCGTGTTGGAGATGGCTAGGGATTGGAGGTTTGGTTGTCTCCCGGGGTTTCCTATGGGCGGTTCCCTTTCCACCGAAGACCGGGGTGCACTAAGGCCTCCTGAGGGGCCCGTTATTGGTTGATGCTCCCTGTGATTGTCTAGTTGTTTGTGGGCATGAGGTTGTGCAGGCCACGTGCTCGAGATGGCTAGGGATTGAGGGTTTTAGTTGTCTCGCTGGGTTTCTTGTGCACAATTCCCACCCACCTGGCCTACTGGGGGGTACTCGTTATTGGTTAGTGCTCCCCACCTGCAGCTGGGGTTACTGATTCTGGGACAATAACTAGACTGGGTTATTGAGGGGTTGGTCCTTTGGGCTCTGACTTATAACTTGGTCATTTGTGACTCGAGTATATTGATAAAATGACAAACAAACCATTAAGTCTCATGTGATGCTGATTATGCTTCTCTATTTTTCTTTATCTCAATCTATCCATCTGTTGTATGCATTGAGTACAGCCTCATAAATGGATGTGCAGAACTCTAGAGCTCATAAGTAAGCTATTAGGTTGGTTGTATGTTGTAAAATTGACAGAACACTGCTACAAGCGAGAAGGTTTGTTATTTAAACAGTACTTTGGTACACAGAGAGATCCCAGGGACATTTCAACATGCAGCGCACAGGTCACCCCAGGCCATACAAACTTCAACCAATACCAAAAAACTGTGCGGACTGCTTTAGAGGAATGAGGTAGTCATATCATATAGCACATTCGTTTAATTAATACATAATTTCTAAAGTTTAATACAACCATTAGTTCATACATTCATAAAAATTCATCCTTAACATATAAGTATGTACAGGTGTGACAAAACAGCAAACAACAGTTAACATCATAATAACATTTCATACATTCCTAAAACCACATATACTAAATGTTCAATGTGCTATACTCCACATCTCTCAATTCTACGATTGTATACCTTAATACAACTCTAAGTGCTGTCTTGGCTTACACCGGTATGACACCCTACTATTCACAATGTATTGTGTGGCTATATCTACCTAAACGTTTGCCCGACATGTTTCGTTCTCTTACACCTCGACATGTATCATAGAATGTCCTGAGGGGCTACTGATTGTTCTCCACCCTCAGTATGGAGTCAACTATGCCGCTAGGAGCTTTATAATCTAGTACAGGTTATCCATTGTGGCAACACATATGTATGACTAGCATTATCAATCCTCTAAAACAGGGAGTATTTATTAACCCTATAAATTCAGAAAAGACTGTCACACATGGATTTTTCAAGTCTTCTTTGAAAAGGGGCTCTCGATTTAAGCGCAACAACTTGATGCGATGCTGCATCAACTCTCAGCTCTGCAGAGATAACAAGTGAAACATTCCATTACTACCAAAAACTCTAACCTTTTACCTTTCTTTCTTTCCTTTCTTTCCAATTATCGAATGCGTGGGCGGACCCACGCAGGCGCTTCCCCATCTAAAAGGATGATGTGCACCTACCCCACCAATCTTACACACGGCCCTCACATTCTCATAACACTTTGAGCAATATTAGATACCAACACACAAACCCAAAACGTTGTGTGAATTGTAAATTCTCGAATGTTAATTCCATTTTCATGTAGTCAACCTTTCCTCAGTCCGTTTTTCTTATCCATTTTTCCAACCATAACTATAAAAATGACACAAACGAAGGAAGGCTCTATATTACATTCATGGTTGCTCGTACGGACCCAAAAGCTTCTCATTAATTCTGGCGCGATGTATGTGACATCGATAGACTTACTTGGCAAATAGGTTATATTTTCATGTCTTCACCCTCTCCTGTGTCCGTATTTCCTATTGGTTCTAGGCTTTGTGTTACATTCATGATCGTTCTTGCGAGCCCAAATGCTTCTATTAATTCTGGCTTGATGTGCGTGACCTCCATTGACTTACTAAATTTCTAATATGCGGATATTGTTCAGCTGGCCTATCAGATTGTGCCTATCCCTCGTTGTACACAAATCATGCATAATTACAACTATGATCCGGAGGTACAACGCCATAAAAGTGAGATCTTTTGGAAACTTAGAAATGCACAGTCAGAGGACATAGCGAATCATAGGTCTGTGAAAAATCAAAAGAATAATTGGAGGTACCAATATAAATGTATGCTACTTATTAAAGATTCACAGAACATGCTTCATGCTTTGGCATCAAAAAATACCAGGGACTTCTGGAACTTGATACATTCAGATTCACAGTATCAGACATATGCTCAATCAAACCCAATTGCAGAGGACAAGTGTACTGTGCACTTTCAGGAAATGTACGCTTGCCCGAACACAGAGAGTCCTATACAGTCAATGATCACAGAGTCTGAGGCATGGAGCATCCATGATGCTGTTGCCAACCAAGCGGTTGCATTACCCGTAGTACTAATTCAAGAGCTCCAGGTCCAGATGGCCTATCCAACTTGGTCCTCAAGGGAAACGCTACTTTTTGGGCTAATGTACTTTTATACATTTTTCATAAGGTATTGGTTACCAAGAGCATAGCTGACTCAAGGCTTTCCTCTATAATTGTGCTCACATATAAAAAGTGGTGTCGTTCAACCCCAAAAACTACAAGCTTATTGCCCTGTTGGACGTCCCCTCAAAGATGGTTGCAGCCTTGCCACAGTACGATCTGTTTGCATGGGCTAAGTCAGCTAACAGAGTTGATATTTTCCAAACCCAGAGGAGGCCGTGGAGAAGACAAGACCAATATATATTGTGTTTGTTGACTTCTCCCTGCCCTTCGATACTATTGAAAGAAACCGGCTTTGGCACAAACTCTGGTCGTGGGGATGCCCACTGGGGCTACTAAGCATTATAATGGCCTTACATGCTAACACATGTAGTTCATGTGAGACTGAATAGTCAAGGTCATTTATCTGCCTCTATCCTAAGTAGCCGTGGCCTAAAACAGGGCTGCGTGCTAGTTCCCCTTCTTTTCAGTCTATTTCTGTCATTGCGTGTGATTTAATTTCTTGTTGCTGCCTTCCTCCCTCTTTGGCCTCATGAAAGATGAATTAAGCGGATGATGTGGTGTTGATGGACTTCCCCCCGATTGGTCTTGAGCGTCAACTTTTGATGCTGGAGCATTATACTAAGCTAAATAAGTAGAAAATCAACACCAGTAAAACAGAAGTCTTTTCTTTTCTATAGGAAAAAGAGCTATTCTAATTCTAAATGGTATTTAGAAAATATTGAACTGGGAAAGGTCTCAAATTTCATATATTTGGGTTTTTATCTTTTTGATGGCACCAATTTGAACAATTTTTTTAATTATAAGAAATTTAAGATTACCTTGCTCACAGCTCAAGCGGTTAAAATCAACATCAAATTGGAAAATGTTTTTCATTTCTCCCAGAGTTAGAGTTTTATGTAAAAAAAGGTGGTTCCTGTCATTACGTATGGTGCAGAGACGTTATTACTAACAGACAGATTGGACTAGACCTGCCTACAAGGTGCATTTTGGAAAGAAATACATAACTTTCCAAAGGGAGCCCCGACATCAGCAATAAGATATGAATTGTGGTTGCATTCTATTGATATTAGTGTTGTTAGGAAAAGTTTGGTATTTTTAGGAAACCTTGTGACAGCTGAGGAATTCTAGATTTGGTGGCGGCTGAAGTAGATTAAGAATAATACGGCTAACATTCCTTTTAACAAATGGGTAGCTAGATGTGAAGCATATATGGTGCAGTTTGAAGCTTTAAAAAAAAAGCTGTGGGCATCTGACTGGATCATAACAATCCAGGAGGTTTGTAAATACACAGTGCATTCAAGTATCTTGCTGAATGTAAGGCCAGTGGGAATCCTTCCATACTACTTGTATAAGTTCCCAAGTGCTTTCTGGCATTCCCAATTTTTACAGCTTTGGTTCAATCTGTTCCCGACTAAGGAAATTATTGGGACAACAGAAGAAATTCAAAGAGAATTGAGAATTTGCTGATATTGTAATGATCAGTCAAACATTGAAACGATTTTCCATTTGCTGGTAGAGTGTCATATTCTGCACCCACGTCGCCTAATATACTTTGGACATCTTTTGCAGGATGTTAAGTGGTTAACATGTGATAGCATATGGAATAACATTTTGCTTGCCAGGTACTGCATGGCGTTTTGCTGCTTTATAATTTCATGTTGAATTATTCCTGAGACAAGTGTGATTTCGTATTTGGGGCTATTGAAAGGTTTTGTGCAACTCATTTAATTTTTCATAAGGTATTAATGATTGTATTGCTTAATTGTATTCTTAGTCTTTTAACTTTGTGAAAACTGGCATTTTGTAATACGTGTTTTTAAGGAATATTGGTGTTTTAATGAATATTTTATTTTATTTATTTTATTGGATATTTGTAAGATGCCTGTACAACAAATGATGTTTCAAGGTGCCACAAGGCAAAAAAGAGGGAAGGAGGGCGACAATGAAGAAAGATAACAATAACAGTCCTACTAGGCCTTGTGACATTTGGATCATGCAAGTGCAGTAACAAGAGGTGCGAGGGGGGGTGCCGGTCTGCACGAATGCAAAGTGCTGGGGTGGTGCTAGGTGAGTGTTATGGGGAGGCAATCAAGTCCCAAGTGACTTACTGACATTTGAAAAATGCCTCTTGAAACACTTGGATAGACTAAGAATGAGAAAAATGTAACTTAATCACAATATACCAAAAGAAGAAAAGGAAGCATTAAGTACCCCTTCAGGTGATCATAACTTAGTGATAAAACCAGCAGACAAAGTGGGTGGAAAGGTCCTTATGTTCGTCCCACAATATAAACACATGGTGATGTCCCTATTGGAAGACCGAGAGAGTTACAGTCCTCTCTGAAAAAATCCCACAAAAGAACTTCGACAAGAGATTTCAGAAACAGTAGCATATGGCTTACAACGTGACTGAATTACAGACAAAGAAGCTGACTTCTTGAACAGCACACAGGGACGCACTCCCTGTTTCTATGCGCTACCCAAAGTTCATAAGGATCCTGTAAACCCTCCAGGAAGGCCAATACTATCGGGCTGTGTCTCCATATTGGAACCCATCTGTACATTCGTGGACACCTTTTTGAAACCCTTGAGTGTAGTCACAGACATACCTACAGGATACCACACACACAATACAAATATTTGAACAAGAAAGATTTGACCCAGAAACCCAAGTACTGGTAACAATGGATATAAAATATTTGTACACAATTAGCCCAAAGGACTCCGCCGTAGAAGGCATCTGGGAATAGCTGACCAAAATCAACTTACAAACTAGAGTGGCGAGTAATTTTACAATTGAATTGATGACCATAGCATTGTGCAAAAACATTTTTGTGTTCTATAAATAATTGTATCTCCAAATCAAGGGAACCGCTTTGGGAGCAGCTTTTGCCCCGAGCTTGGCAATTCTGTTCATGGCAAAATACGAAAAAGACCACGTCCTCTCCAATCATAATCCATGTAGAGAACATTTGAAAAGTTGGCGCGGAAATATAGATGATGTCATTTGCATCTGGTATGGGTCTGAAGAGGACCTGAAGCATTTCCCCACCTGGATCAACAATATACAATTCACTGTGAAATGCAGCAATCAGGAAATCTTTTTTTTTTCCTAGATTTAATCATCAGGCACCAACAAGGCAAGTTGGAATGTAGTCTATATCGAAAACCCACTGACCAGAGCACATTACTACACTTCACTAGTAATCATCCCACACACACTAAGGAGAATTTACCCTAAGGCCAATTCCTCAGGATACGTAGGAACTGTACATCACTTGATGAGTTCTACAGACATGCAGAACATCTGGATAAAAGACTCAGAGCATCTGGATCCCCGAAAAACCTCTCAGCAACTCTAAGAAATGGGACAGATTCACAAACAGGGATGCATTATTAACAAGTAAGATCCCAACAGAAAAAGACAAGAAAGAAAGCCTTGTATGTGTTATCACACATGGCCCTCACACCTTTCAGGTCAAGAAAATAATACATAAATACTGGAATTTGGCCCATTTGAATTTACCAGAAGACCCCCCACCACGTTTTCCATTCAAATGGGCTAAAAACATTCGGGAACACTTGGATCATTCTCAGTTCATGAAAGAGACACCCAGAACCAGTCTATGGAATTTACACAAAGTCAATGGCCACTACCCATGTGGCAACTGTGTGGCTTGCAAATTTACCACTGAAATGCAAACGTTCCAAATTGGAACTAGACAATGGACAATGAAGGCATGAAAAACTGTAAAACCAACCAAGTAGTGTACTGCATACAGTGCCCCTGTGGACTGAGATATGTGGGACAAATTATGAGATCAGTTAACACCAGTATCTCAGAACACAAATCAAACATTTGGTGCAAGAACCAAACTGCACCACTTGTGAAACACTATATTGAGGTCCGGCCATTCTCCAGAAAATGTGTTCTGGTGGATATTGTAAAGAGTGAAAGGGGGACCTAATATACAAAGAGGCCTCCTGGAAAAAGAGTCCAGCTGGATCCATAGATTGGACACATATAACCATGGGCTCAACAAGCAATTTCTACACCCCACTCAATGATATCCAAAGACTTCCCACATATACAATCCAGGAAAAAATCAGGAGGCACCTTCTACTGCCAATAATGCATGACAAATCCACAGCAAGATCGGAGCCCCACAGTCAGATCTACATTCAACCCACCCCAGGAAGGGTTTACATCTGTACGTTCACAGTATGTATGCACGCATAACCGAGGAAAGAAATGGGCCATATTTACATTTGCCATTGGGGTGTGAATAACCAGCAGCAGGATGGGAGCCTTGCACGCAGGTCCACTTGCACTCCTTCTTAGGAAGGACGTATATCTTGTGACGTACCCTTACCCGGGTCACTGCCTCCCATTCCGATTTGGGCCCTCGGCAGATCGGGGAGGATCAAACCGATCAATGCTCAATACAAGCAAAACGGCATGTCTACATTCCCTTGACAACGATGCGGACACGTTGACACGTCAAAACGTCATGATTTTAGAGGCCCCTCAATTATAATCTCAAAATCACCTGCCAAAACACTCCTCCTAACATTAATGGATGTTTTTACACAGTGGGCCAAATTGGCTGCCTCCAAAATCGTTCCAACTCCGCCATGGTGAATGGAGTAATTACCGGTCCATTCCAAGGTTGGAGGGACCGGTAATTCCCCATTCACCAGGGCCCTTCCCCATTCCCTTTTGAGCCCCCATAGGGCTCAATGGGAATGGGGAAGGTGCTAATAACAGTACCGTAAATTACGGTACCGTTATTAGCACTAAAGTCCCTTTGCAGGTCCCATCCTTAACGCCTGCTAAAAGCAGGCGTTAAGGAAGGACCCGCAAAGGGAACTCGTAGTAGGGCAGTAAGGGCTTAACGGCACCGGTCTCGTTACCGGTGACCGTTAACCCTTACCGCCCTACTTGGAATGAGGCCCAGTCACTTAACTTACGCTCTGAGGAAGGCGGTCCGCATTACCAGAACCGCCGAAACGTGATCTATTCTGGGACCACTTCGCTCACAGGCGACTCCCCCAGTCTACAATACAATACCAAGCCACTCTTTCACATTGGCAGACCTTATTAGAAGATTTACAACCCCAGTTCAACAGAGAATCAGTCAGATGAGTTACCACAATTAATGGTTATTGGTGCATCCAAAGGGATGCAAATTAAAGAGGGAAGTATTTAAAAAGGAGGGAGAGTTTAGAGAATTATCTCCCAAATGTAATTGTGCCTTGAATTTTCAAATACGATTTCCTATTTTGTCTTTTATTTTTTTAGTTTCCTTCAATATGAGTGATTGTCGATAGAGAACGGATTCATTGAATTGTAGAAACAATGTGATTTTTCACCATCAACCTCTCACTTTTTCAAACACTTCTTTCTAAACCCTCCTCATACTGCGACAAAACATGTTTTTGTCTAAATAAATTCATGTACCGTGAAGGGTTTTGTTCTTTGATTAGCTGTTACGCTCACCTGGTGTCCACGGGGATGCCCTTATGCCCTGGTTGTGGGATTCACCCTGGACGTTCCCAATTCTGGACGATGCCTTCTGTGGCGGTCGGGCCTGAAAACACAGGAGGACTGGATTTAGGAACAGACTTTGTTTCCTCCCACCAGCCCCGTGGACTCGACCTGATGGCCCACTCCTCACCTAGTTATGATGTCTGGCGTGCTCTCCGTCCTGCCTTCTGTGCAGGGGCGCGTTATCTTCTGCAGGTTGAAGCGACCGAGTTAACTTCACTGGTGCTAACCCATTCAAGTGTCTTTGAGGAGGTAAGTCTGGTTATAGCAGTCTTTAAATGTCCTTGCTTCCTTTCCTGCTAATAATGTCTTTTCTTGTTTGTTTCCCCTTAGGTGCACGGAGGTCCAGTAGGTGCGCTACTTGAATCAGGTCTTGCCAGGATGATGGACGCAGGAGCGTATGATGGATGGTAGATTAAGCGCGAAGTGCGGCGCGTTAATGTCTTTTCTTGCTAACCTGTATTCTTTATTCCTTTTCAGGTCGCGATGGTCTTTCTGGGCGTGTGAAGATTTCCGGAGCGGAACCAGTCAAGAAATGCCCAGCCAGGTGAGGATCTTGTGATTACTGCCGTGAATGCTGTGAGTAACCTGTTTAACGTTATCCTTCTTTCTCTCTCCCTCCAGGTGCTTTGTTCCGGTGCGAGCGTGGTGTCCTGATTATGCTGCCAACTGGATGGAAGACCGCGAGCAGCAGGAAACAACGGATGGAAAGTTGCAGGTAAGAAGAGACTGCTAATGATGTTCTTTTGTCTCCTCTGCTGGTCCGCTATTCAAGGATCGCCGGGTGCTGGTCTCTGAACACGATGAGCGTCACGCTGCTGGCTGCAGAATAACGCGAAGCAGGTTCTGTAGCTTGGGTGCGGTTTATATAGCCCTCTGTAAAGTAGTCCAGGTAAAGTAGTCCAGGCTACCAAACCCTAAAACACTGCACCGCAGTCTGGTTCCTAGGAACTAGACTGTATGGGTGCCTCCATGTTGGCTGCAGGCCTTCACAGGAAAAGTAGTCCATTCAAGGTTAAGTCCCTTCAAGGTAAAGTCCCAATCTGAACATGAGCCTGGCGCCAAAGACTGACTCCAGGAGAGTCTATGAAGATAATGCAAGGCCCTTGGGGCCCCAAATGAACCCTGAGTCCTGACCCTACCTGGCATGTGACCATGCCAGCGGGGTTCTGGGTCACGGGTCGTGACATTAGCCTTTATGCTTTGGAATATTCGCTTATGTTGTATCAATTCCTTGTCAATTATTTATTGGATATTGTTTTCCTTTATTATATAAAACCTTTTTGTACTTAGATTATATCTAATTCATGACGTGTGAATAATAAACACTTGTTTCTTTTACACCCTTGGAGCGTGTCTTGACAAGGTGATGGTAAGTGGGACTACTAGTTCATAAATTCCCACTGTGAGAAACCTGAAGGTGTCTCACTCGCTAGTCCCCAGGTATCTGTCATCCAGGTGGCCAGGACATGGCCATCGCTATTGGATCCAGTTCTTTGGGGTGGACCAGTGAAGGAGGATCACCTGGATGCGGGTCCTTGGGAACTTGGAGTGGGACACCGATGGGAGAGACGCGGTATGCCCCTTCTTTCAACACCTTTTCCCCAACACTGCCCCCCCCTTTCCTACATAAACACTTTTGGACAACACGGCAAAGTCAGGCAATTGACAAGAATCACACACACCTGACGGCCTTTTTCCTTCCCCACAGGGATAAAAGGTGGAGCATGAGAGCACAGGATGAGCAAGGCAGACCGCACAACGTGAGAGCTAACTCAGCACAGCAGTTCAAGTTGAGGAGAAAGACAGCGCAGACCGAGAGGGTGACAAGGAGAGAGCGAACTTGCCCTTTCCGACCAAGGCCCTAGAATCCTCCACAGAAGGAATCATAAGACCGCAAACAATAGCCAGCATGTGTTGCAGCAGATGTCTACGGTATGCAAGACCCTCCTCGGCTGATAATCAAGCTGAGGAAGGATGCTGGTCTCGGTGGTACCAACCTTGACTCCAAGGATAAAGAAAGGCAAGCGGTTCATTATAGCCAGTGAGTCAAGGGGAGAATCGATAAGAATATGAACTATGTTGAACGAAAAGTAGCCAACGGCTAATTTGAACATTGAAAGACTTAAAAATACAATTTACGAGAGAGGGGAAAACCTGCAACAGAGGAGTCCGACACCACCTGGGTGCTCAGGCAGGAAACTCTGGGCGATTAACCGATGGTAGAAACTACCATAAACAGAAGCCCTTGGGAAGAGGCCAGAAAAGGTCAGTCATACAGGGGTTTTCCAAAATCCTCTGTACCGGCGAAAGTCTTTGACTGACAGATAATTGAGAAGCTAAGGGAAATGAATCCCGTTTGCTGAAGTCCCTATGAACAGTGTGTTGTAAAGTTGCCAAGAATGAACCCGGAAGAGGGAAGTGAACGCCAAAAAGGAGTCTGAGCTAAAAAGAGGGAGAATCAGGGTGGAAAGTTGTAACCCAAAGTGCATTGAAAAAAGCCAGTTTAATCGATTTGTTGAATACAATTTTGTGAAGGGCCTACGCCCGGAAGAGGGAGACCCAGTGGTGAAGCCATCACCCAAGATATACATGAAGCAGAACTTTGTGTTTGTTTGTTGGATACATCAGGAATCGAAGGCAAGAGACTTTTGTGAAAGAGAGACTTGACCTTCGAAGAACCTGATAGCTGATATGCAACTGTTGGCTTATGCTGGGAAAGCTCGAGCATGTATTGTGCTCAGGAGATCCACTTTGTCCTGTGCTCAAAACGTGGGGAAGGAAGACCCCTGGCTAAAGCCATCCTGACTTATTATTTGAGAACACTTCTTCTTTCTTTTTTGAAACCCTATCCCACACTCTTTCTTAGTATAGGCCCTTTTATTTTGACACAACGCCACTACGACTGCCTTATGTTTCATTTGATGGTCGATGATTGCTCCCCTCTTAGATTTAGGCTAAGGTTAGGCATTTTTCCACCCTACATTTATTGTTCAATAAACACCCTTGAATTGTGATCACTTGTGTCGGACTTTACTGTTGCCACCATGAGTTACTTACATATGGCCCCAGCAGTGGGATATGACTCAATTGAAACTAATTGGGGAACCCTACAATTTCAAAAACTTATCAGAGAGCCTCTAGCCCTTCCATGACCACAAAGCAATCAATAGTGTTTGATATCTGTAGCAGTAGGGAAGCTACCATTCCCCCTGCAAAAAAAGAGGAATGATTCCTACAGACTTGGTTTTGATAACCCCTCCGGGGTGTTACATTCGATTGGCCCCAAAATCTGGCCTAGTGTGGATGTTCAAGATAGACGTCTTAGCAGGCAACATTGATCCTGACTTTAGATGAGATGTGAAGGTTCTCTTACAAGACCATGGCAGGATCCCTTTTGAGGTACGTCAGGGAGATCAAATTGCCCAGGGGATACTGGAAAGAGCTCTATATCCTCAGTTTAAAGAAAGTGAACTAGATAAAACAGAAAGAGATAACATCGACTTCGGGGAAGCTGACAAATCAATTAACATTGAGGAAAGGAAGGGAGAGGAACCCACCATCTACACTGACCTAGCATTCGCCCAACAAAATCATCCAGTTCTCGCTGAAGCGTTTTTACAAGCCATTCCAGAAGAAGGCCTAGAGAAGGGAAGTCCCTTTTTATTTCTAAAACAGGGATTGCTTTACCGTAGAGAAACCACCCCAGAATGTATGGTAAAAACCCAATTGATCATACCCAAAAGCCATTGAAAGGTTGTACTTGGAATCGCACATTCTCATCTTACCGGGGGGCATTTAAGCCAATCTAAAACCCAAGCACATATTGGTGGAAGGGTTTACCGGCCAGGTATCCACGCCAATGTAAAAACCTTCGTACAAACGTGTGAAATATGTCAAAAGACGAGTATGCTGTCATGATCCCAGAAAAGGAGCACAGTTCCCATTCAGGCATACCAGGGAAGCAAGGAACTTCATCTGAGTCAGTGGGTAAACAGTGGCTACAAGCCTGGCACAAATGGCATTGGTCTCATTCATAGCATTGCACCCATAGGCTCACATAGTTCTTACATTGGTTTTCATACACTCAACATGGCCGCCGCCATGTCCATTGTTAACTTCTAGCACATACTATACCTATTGCAGAGGGAGCTACTTAAGCCCCGCCTCTGCTGGAGCGCTCGCTTCGCGTCTTCTCCCCTGACAGCGGGTAACGCTACCGGCGATCTCCTGACAGAACCTGTCAAAGAAAAGAAAGTTCAAAGACATTGGGCCTCATTACAACTCAGGCGTTAAGGGTTAACGCCGTCGTTAACCCTTAACGCCTGATTCCGATTTTAACGGCTGCTTTTAGCAGCCGTTAAAATCCATGGCGCTAAACCGCCTTGGTGCTAATTACGCCACCGTAATTTACGGTGGCGTAATTAGCGCCTTCCCCACTCCCATTATGCCCTATGGGGCAAAAATGGGAATTGGGAAGGGTAAAATGGGAAATGGGGATTTACCGCCCCACTCACCTTGGAATGGGGCGGTAAATCCGCCATCCACCATGGTGTAAACATAGTTTACACCATGGTGGTAAAGTTGGCGCACTTACCGCCTGGGTCGTAATGACCCCCATTAATTTCCACAGAAAAACAACAGAATTATATTTGTTTTTTAAAAGACTTACTGAACTGAACTATTTCCAAAGCGTTTCTTCAGTCAGCTGCTTATTTCGTAGTCTCCACATCTTCTGGGAGAGGTTCCTTCAGAGCCGCAGCATCTTATTCGCTGCAGTCTTCATTTGCGGTCACAGTGCCTTCATTCAGAAGTTTCCTCAGCAGACTTTGCATTGTCCGAAGGTATTTCATCTACAGCTTTCCGAAAGTTCCAGCAAAGTTTTCCTCACTTAGTTATTATCGCGCTGGTCTCTGAAGGTGTCATGACCCATAGAACTTGCCCCTTCTGGACTTCCTGGTCCTTATCGCGCCGGGGCTTGTATTCCTTGTTACTTCCAACATGGCCGCAACAAGCGACTTGCCTCGCACCAGCTTCCACGTCGCACATGGCACGTTCTATAAATTGGCCACGCCCCGCGGCCCTGCGCGTCTCAACGCTATCATTAGGTAGTGACTTGACGTGTGTGCACTGTTCAGCGAATCCACTAATCCTAGATCCTGGTTCCTTCTTCCTTCCTTCCTTCACCCCTTCCCTCTAATCTGCTCATGGAATCCCCATTCTTAGCGACCACTACCTATTTTCCTGGACATCCTGGAACAGCGGCCTTCCCAAAACTCCGAACGTGCTCTGCAGCCAGACGAGACTCGAGCGAGTCTATACAAGACCCGATCCATCCACAAGAGGAATCCTCCCGCGGAGCTGAGCAAGAAGCGATCCCAGGTGAGACCGGGGGGAGATTTAGGACAGTTTCAGACGCCAAACGACCGACACTGATACTGCTATGGAGAAAGCAGTCCAGGACCTTATGCGTGGCATGCAAGAGCTCACAACTGAAGTACAGAACTTAAAGGCTGAGAATGCTGCGTTAAGGCAGCTTGTTTTGTCTCGCGACCCCGCTAACAAGGACAGTGTGTTACTGGGTGGAGCGGTAGACAAATATGATGGATCGGCAAAATCCTTACGTGGATTCCTGGATTCCTGCATAGTGCATTTTACTTTTAAGCCCTATTATTTTACAACTTCTAGGGCGAAGGTGGGCTTCATAATCTCGCACCTCACAGGGAACGCGTTGACCTGGGCCACTCCCTTAGTCATCTCAGGGGAGGCCCTCCTGGATGATTATGATGGATTCATTCAGGCACTCAAGACTATGTTCGACCGCCCAGAACAGGTTTTTAGTGCTCAGGAACGCTTACTTGATTTCCGACAGGGTACTCAGGATATGCTAACGTACGTTACGAGATTCAAACAACTGGCCAAGGAAGCGGATTGGTCCTCAGAAAAAAGTTTCACTCTATTTCGCAGGGGTCTAAACGAGGACATTAAGGATGAATTAGCCCGGGTGGCTCGTCCTAGTTCATTCCAGGCTCTTATGGATCTAGCCATGCAGATAGACTTCCGAATCCAGGAAAGAAAGGCTGAAAGAAGAAAGACCAATACACCTTTTCAAAAGAATTCCCTTGAGACCTCTGTTAAAACCGATTCTGCCCCAACCCCTGACATAGATCCGGAACCCATGCAAATCAGAGCCTTCCGTGGGCCTATTTCCCCTCAAGAAAGGATGAGAAGGATCCACACAGGCCTGTGCATGTATTGTGCCTCGGATAAACACCTTTTTAGAGAATGCCCTCTAGCCCCTCCACGGCGTTCGGGAAACGCCAGCTCCCGATCCTAGATGGAGCGAGGTGTCGGGAGAGAGATGTTTGCTCCACATCAATTCCATCCTTGAACTCTCCTGGACAAAACAGTTTGGTGATACTACAGGCCTTCCTCTCGCCCTCCAAAGACAAGACCTATCCCATTCTGGCCTTGGTGGACTGCAGAGCTATGGGATTTTCATTGATCAAGACTGGGTTGTTAGTCATCATATTCCATACGAGACACGAAACACCATGCAGCCGGTGGAAGCAATTGACGGAAGACCCCTCTCTTCAGGACCCATAAGCTTGCAGACTAAAGAGATCCAACTTTCCATAAACCATCATCAAGAGCGGATTACATTCGACATCATTAAGTCAGCCAATTACCCCATGGTTTTGGGGATGCCCTGGTTACAAAAGCACAATCCGTATATCAATTGGACAGCAGGATCATTATTCCTGGGCTCAGAGTTCTGTATGTCCCACTGTCTATCCCTGGACCCCTCCTCGATAACTCCTAAAGAACCACCAAGAAACCAAGAAACACCACTCATGGTTTCCAATATCATACAAGTTCCAGAGGCCTATTAGGAATATGCTGGTGTATTTTCTACTGCCATAGTCCAAGCCTTACCCCCTCACAGGCCCGAAGACTGTGCCATAGATACAGATCCCTCAGCTGTAATTCCCTTCGGCCGAATGTTCATTCTTTCCGAACCTGAGAAAAAGGCCCTTCGGGAATACCTAGACACCAATCTTGAAAACGGCACCATAAGACCCTCGAAATCTCCAGCGGGTGCTTCGTTGTTCTTCGTTCCCATGAAGGATACCAAGGAACTCAGACCTTGCCTCGACTATCGAGGCTTAAACCAATGCACCCTCAAAGATCGGTACCCACTGCCCCTGATTTCGGATATCCTGGAAGCTGTGAGAGGAGCCGTAATATTCACAAAGTTAGATCTCCGGGGTGCCTACCATTTAATCCGTGTCCAGGAAGGGGACGAATGGAAGACAGCCTTTAGAACACCCTTTGGTCACTATGAATACCTGGTCATGCCTTTTGGACTAGCCAATGCTCCCGCAGTCTTTCAGCGTTTTATGGACAGGGTGTTCTCTGATATGTTGTTCCTCTTCGTCATTGTCTATCTGGATGACATATTGATTTTTTCCAAGGATCCTCTAAAACATGAGGAACATGTAAAGGCAGTACTACAACGACTTTGTGAACACAAACTGTTAGCCAAACCCGAAAAATGCTTGTTCCACGTTACTTCTGTTCACTACCTAGGCTTCATCCTTAGCCCAAAAGGAATTGGTATGGACCCTTCAAAGGTAAAGGCCATACTGGCTTGGCCCGCTCCCACTTCTGTGAAACAGGTGCAATCCTTCCTGGGGCTCGCCAACTTCTACCGGAAGTTTATTTCTACCTTTTCCGAGATCGTTCAGCCGATCGTTGCTCTATTGAAGAAAGACACCCCCTTTATCTGGTCTACACCGCAAGATAAAGCATTCCAACAATTGAAGACAGAGTTCACGCAAGCCCCCTTCCTGACCCAGCCCGACATAAATCGCCCATTTCTAGTGGAAACGGATGCCTCTAACTACGCCATTGGGGTGGTCTTGAAACAGGAACTTGAGGATGGACTGGAACACCCCATTGCTTACCTTTCACGAACCCTGACCCCCAGCGAGACACACTATTCCGTCCTGGAGAAGGAACTCTTGGCCATCCGCCAAGCCTTCACTGAATGGCGACACCTACTTCTGGGTGCTAGATATCCAGTTCAGGTCCGCACAGATAATCAGAATCTCCAAATCCTACAGTCGTTGGAGTGCAGGAACAGACGTCAGGCCCGTTGGGCCTACTTCTTTGTCCAGTACCAGTTTCAAATCACTCATGTTCCCGGATCACAAAACATGATTGCTGACGCCTAGTCTCGATGTCCAGACTACGCAGCCACTGAGGACAAGGCCTATCCTAAGATGTTTCCCCAAACTATCTTTGTAGCTCAAGCAATCAACCTCCTGGAAGAAATCCGAGTGCAAACCCAGTCCTCTGACCTCTGGAAGGATATTTCAAGGAAGAATCCATGGAATCTAAGAGTCAAGGAAGAATATCTATTCAAGGACAATGCACTGGTCATTCCTACGCAGAAATTACAACACAGGGTAATAAACCTCTGCCATGATACCCTTCACTCCGGTCATCGTGGAATAACTAACACCCTCCGTCTTATACAAAGACAGTTTTGGTGGCCTCGATTGAAGACCGACGTACAACAGTATGTCAAGGCTTGTACTGTCTGCAGTCAAAACAAACATGATAACAAGAGACCGGCGGGTCTTCTACTGCAACCGTTGCTGCCAACAAGACCATGGGAGTTTATTGCTACAGACTTCATTGTGGAATTACCACCTTCCCGAGGGTACACGACCATCATGGTAACCATAGACTTGTTCACCCATATGGCTCATTTTACACCTTTGAATAAACTACCATCCTCCTCAGAACTTGCTAGAATCTTTCTGGAACATATTTTCCGTCTTCATGGACTCCCTTCCAAGATCATATCAGACCGAGGACCTCAATACGTCTCACAATTCTGGAAACATCTGTTTCGTATTCTAGGGATCCAACGCGCTCTCTCATCAGGTTATCACCCACAAACCAACAGAGCCACGGAACGTATTAACCAAACTCTGTAGCAATATCTTCGTTGTTTTGCCACCAAGGTTCAGGATGACTGGTTTCTCCTCATACCCCTGGTCGAGTTTGCCTACAACAATTCTGATCACTCAGCACTCAAGGTCAGCCCTTTCTATTGCAGTCAAGTTTTTCACCCGTCCGTTTTACCTTCTGTTCTTCCACATCCCACTCCAGTACCTACTCTCGACTCATGGATACAGACTCTCATCAACATACACAAGGAAGCCAAGGAACAATTGAAAGAGGCTCAAACACGCACTAAGCTCTATGCGGATTCCAAGAGAAGATCAGCGCCCTCTTTTTCTGTTGGTGATGAAGTCTGGTTGTCCTCGAAACTATTACCGCGACATCTACGGCCAAACAAATTGGCCCCTCGGTACTATGGACCATTTTCCATAAAGGAAGTCATCCATCCTGTCTCATTCCGACTCAAGCTACCCGATTCCTGGAAGAAAATAAACCCAGTCTTTCACACTTCCCTATTGAAACCTTACATCCAATCCTCCCGAAAATCCTGCAGACCCAGTCCTGTTGTTGTGGACGATCAGCTGGAATATGAAGTATCTAGAATATGCGATTCCAGGTATAAATGGGGTCGACTTCAATACCTGGTTGAATGGAAAGGATACCCTCCTAGCGAGAGAACCTGGGAACCAGTTTCTAACTTAAATACCCCTTGACTGCTTAGAAAATTCCATCTCATACACCCGGGCAAACCTGGTGGAACAGGTCTTCGGGAGGAGGCATGCTGTCATGACCCATAGAACTTGCCCCTTCTGGACTTCCTGGTCCTTATCGTGCCGGGGCTTGTATTCCTTGTCACTCCCAACATGGCCGCAACAAGCGACTTGCCTCGCACGAGCTTCCACGTCGCACACGGCACGTTCTATAAATTGGCCACGCCCCCGCGGCCCTGGGCGTCTCAGCGCTATCATTAGGTAGTGACTTGACGTGTGTGTGCTGTTCGGTGAATCCACTTATCCTAGATCCTGGTTCCTTCTTCCTTCCTTCACCCCTTCCCTCTAATCTGCTCCTGGAATCCCCATTCTTAGCGACCGCTACCTACTTTCCTGGAAATCCTGGAACAGCGGCCTTCCCGGAACTCTGAATGCGCTCGGCAGCCAGACGAGACTCGAGCGAGTCTATACAAGACCTGATCCGTCCACAAGAGGAATCCTCTCGCGGAACAGAGCAAGAAGCGATCCCAGGTGAGACGGGGGAGATTTACGACAGAAGGCTGCAATTACTCAGTTAACACAAACTTACGTTTGTTAAACGGTTCTTCAAACCGAGTATAGTCGCAGCCATTACGCAGCCATTAACCTTTTCTGAGAACCAAGAACCTGCAAGTTAAAAGGGAAATATATTAGAAAGAGAGATCTCTCCAACTTAGGCACTGCTCAGTATCTAATTAACTATAATATTTTCTACCAAATACTTACCCAAGATAACTCCAGAAAGACAAGAATCATTTGAACACTGCAGCCTCTCAAATTAAAAGCTTTCATAACAACGCACCCCTGTAGAATACAGGATGGAGAGCTCCACCAAACATAAAAACAGGTGAGAAGGGAGGGATTATCAAAGGAACACTGCTATACAGTTTATTCCCAGCAAAGTAGAAATTACAGTAGTTCTATTGTTATTATTGTTGTTTTCACAGAAAAAGAATCCAAAAAGTGCCCAAATAACTGATCCCTTGGCTGAGAAGGCATTACGCTCCCGCGGAGTCCCAGTGAAGCGTTACAGAATGCAAAGCCAGTACTTACAATACTACACCTGAGCGCAAAGGAGGAAACAGGAATTGATCATTTATCCCAGCTTTTGGGAGAGTAAAGGTCAGAAGTCCATGCAGCGAGGTCTGAAACCAACTCTCTTAGCAGAGAGTTGGTGGTTAACAGAAAGCGCACTGAGGAATTGGGTCGCCAATTGCTAGAGTCCCAAAGCAGGACAAGCACCACTTCCTAGTGGGGATTCACAGGGTCAAATTTCCGCTCCCAGTCCTCCTCTACAAGTAGTTGTACCCGGGAATATTCCCCTAGGAACCCCAGAGAGATTTACAGGTGACCCACACCATTTTGTAGTCTTTATGAACCAATGTAAAGTACACTTTCTATGTAGACCTTATTTGTGTTGTCATATCTGGGGGGACATACTGTGGACTGGTCCATACCATTAGTGAATCGAGATGATCCATTACTGAGGAATTTTCCTGGTTTTCGGCAGGAGTTAGAGAAACTTTTTTTGCTCATCCTGCTCAGGGTCAGTCCTTAGATAACAAGCTGCTCTCTTTACACCAAGGTAACCAAGAATTGTTGGCTTATATAGCCTCTTTTAATCGATTAGTAGCAGAAACCAACTGGCCTGGGGAGAAGAGAAACACACTCTTTCATTGAGGTTTAAGAGGAGAACTCAAGGATATTTTAGCGCAAGTAGTGAAACCTCCTACAGGTTGTGCCAAATTCATAGAGCTGACCATACAGCTGGATCACTGATGACTCCAGAACTCATCCAATGACTGAAAGTCATGCTGAGCCCATGCAGTTAGGAGGTGTTCGAGGTCCCATATCTAAGGAAGAACGGGACAAGAGAAGACAGCAGAACTTATGTCTCTATTGTGGTCCAGCGGGTCACCAATTACGAAACTGTCCAGTGAAACCACCATCGAAACCAGTTGGAGTAGGAGACAAGATGGACAGAAAAATCGCAGAAAATGAACAGCCAGAAAACTCCAACGCCCGACAAGTGTAGAGATCGACTTGTCGAGCTCGAAGGACATTCAGATCTCTCGTTTCATTGTTCCAGTAATCCTAAGTAGTGACCGTCAACCTTCCAAGATGTATGCTCTGGAAGCATATATGGACAGTGGGGCGATTGGAAACTACATGGATTACGAACTAGCAGTCAAGATGGGTATTCGTATACATCCAAAGGCTGTGGTAGAAAATGTCACTGCAGTAGATGGAACTCAACTAATATCCGGAGCAGTGACGAAGTGTACTGAAGTTTGCACCTTGCTTTGCCAGGAAGGACATCAGGAAAAGATATCGTTTGACCTAGTTAGTTCTCCACAGTTTAAAGTGATTTTAGGAATTCCATGGCTTGAGAAACATACTCCACAGATTGATTGGCGTGCCAAAACCATCATTTTTACTGAATAATGCAGGACTTCCTGCTATGTTCAAGGTGGAACCTTGAAGAAAGGGTTTCCAGAGATTTCATGTGAAATACCCACCTTAGGGTTGATAGGAACCCTTCCATTGGAGTATCAAGACTTTTAAGAAGTATTCGAAGAAGAACAGGCTAACGTGCTGCCACCTCATCGGCCATATGATTGCCAAATCCATTTGATCCCTGGCTCAAAAACCCCATGCAGCAGAATTTATGCCCTAACTGAACAAGAAAATATACATTTGAAGACCTATTTAGATAATTACCTGGCCAATGGGTTCATTCAGCCCTCTAAGTCCCCCATTGCATCTCCTCTGTTTTTCGTGCCCAAGAAAGAAGGGGACCTTCGTAATTGCATAGACTACCGTGCCCTCAACCAGATCACAGTCAAGAACCAGTACCCCCTTTCGCTCATTCCTGTGTTAATGGATCAAGTTAAGGATGCCAAGATTTTTACTAAACTAGGCCTTACGGGAGCTTACCACTTGGTGAGAATCAAAGAAGGAGATAAATGGAAGACTGCTTTCTGCACAAAATACGGATTGGACGAATACCAGGTCATGCCCTTTGGCTTATGCAACGCCCCAGCAGCCATCCAGAATTTTATGAACAATGTTTTATGTGAATTGCTAAATGTCTGCACCGTAGTGTACCTTGACGACATTCTCATTTACTCAAACTCGGCCCAAGAACACATAACCCATGTAAGAGCAGTACTCCAGAAACTGCAACAACACAAGCTCTTTGTTAAAATAGAAAAATGCTCCTTTCATGCGACCTCAGTGGAGTTTCTGGAATTTGTCTTCTGACCTATGGGAATCCAAATGGATAACTGAAAAGGTGACACAGTTTTAAATTGGCCTTCCCCTACATCAGTGAAAGGAGTCCAATGTTTTTTAGGATTTGCAAATTTCTACAGACGCTTTGTAGCAGGATTTTCACAACTTGTCCACCCAATAACTTCATTGCTGCGAAAGCACAAGACATTCTCTTGGACCAAGGAAGCAGAAGAGGCTTTCCAGACATTAAAGAAAAAATGTACCACCGCTCCCATTTTGAGACACCCACAAACCGAGCTACCATTTGTAGTGGAAAACGATGCGTCCAGTGCAGCAATGGGAGCAGTACTATCCCAGAAAGATACCGAAACTGGACAACTGCATCCAGTGGCCTTCTGGACCAAGAAGTTCTCAACAGCCAAATTAAACTACAGCATCACCAACAAGGAATTACTAGCAATCAAACACATGTTCAAAAAATGGAGACACCACTTGTTAGGGGCCCGGCATACTCTTACAGTTTTCAAAGATCACCGAAACCTGCAATTTTTGTGCAATGCAAAAGATCAGTCATCCCTACAACTCTGTTGGGCATTCTTTTTTGTGGAATACGATTTTGTCATCACTTATCGCCCATGGATACGTAATGGCAAAGCAGATGCCTTCTCAAGGATTGGAGAAAGAGAAGAGGTTCAAAGCAGAGCAGAACCTGTAAACATAATTCCAGAAGAGAAGGTGCTGGGTGTCAGGCGAGTACAAAGGCAGTGAATATGGCAATGGAAATGTGCACAAGATCACACAGTGAATAGCTTTGAGTCAAACAACATGCACACAGGAACCAAGACACATGTATACTAAAACCCAGGAGTGCAAATAGAGTGTGACAACAATACAAATATATGAAAAGGGATGTGGGGTAAGCGCTAAAAAGCTCCTTATGACTGCAAGGAAAGTCGGCAAGCTCCTTACCCACAATTGCTGTTACAGGTACTGACAGCGCAAAGCCCATGTAGAGGGCAAGCAACAACAGGATCTGTGAGCTGACACTCTTGATGGTATTGAATAAGGAAACTTAAAAACAGTACTCACGAGGACGAGAAATACCACTTGAATGTCAGCAAGCCCACGAACCCTGTTGATCAAACAGGGACCCGGAAAGGCTATAACAGCAATGGGAGGATAACTAAATACATAAGACTCAAGACAAGGGGAAAGTAGGAATAGTCATTACAGAATAGTGAGGAAAACATAGGTATTCACACAGGAGCTACAACAGCACACCACACCTAATAATCAATGGGAAATAAATGCAGAAGTGCAAGGGAAAACATGGAATGGATTCCAAGAGAAAGTAAAGGAACATGAGCAGGGAAAACGAAATTACAAAGGCACACTTCCCCCACCCATCCAAGGAAAAAGGCATGTAGCTAAATCTATAAAGAAGAAGACCAAAGCATCAAGGTTTACAGCAGGAAAGGACAAAGTCAAAGAAATATAGAACACAGGCAAACTGGGCTGCACCAAAATGGAAAACACTGACAAATGCTGCCTGCAAACAGAGGAAGACACAAAGGGAATCTAGGAAGCAGAAATCAATTAAGCACATTAAATTCGAAATCCAGGGAAGAAGGAACAAGAAATAGAAACTAGGAACTAGGCACAAAGCTAAGAACCAGGAACAAGGGACCAGTCATAAACAGGAACACTGCATCAATGACCAGCGCTGGACTGAAGCAAAATGAGGCTTTTAAAGCTGCTAAACGAGCACACGCCTCAGGAGTGCTGATTGCTGCACCTGCAGCCACAGGTGTTGCCTATCCTCCACCCAACCTTATCATGCCAGGGTGGAGATGAAGCAGTGGGCCAGGCATTCTGGGAAGCATAGTCATTTGATTAAAGAAGCATGCTGTTTGCCAAAAACCTGGAATGGATCCGGAAGGGAAGTAGCTTGGAAAATAAGGATTTAGCGCTCCCAATTCATCACAGCACTGTAGCATAAGGTTCGGAAGGAAACTCCAATACGGAATAAACTCCAAAAACTCCAAATCATGCCCCCAAGTGGTGGGAACGGGAGCGAAGGGAGCGAATTGTGACACTGGGAGTCACTGGATCCTCAGAAGAAGACTTAAAGGTACAAATTCTACTTAACATGACCACTTCAGAATTAGAGGCTTGGAAGTCAAGAGGACCTAAGTTTTGTCTTCAAGAAGGTCTACCTTATTTCCAGAGTCAGCTTTATCTACCCCATCAGCAGTTACAAAAAAAGGTATGGCAGATTACCATGGAGCCATGGAAGACCACCCTGGAATCGCTAAAACCACGGCCAAAATCAAGAGGCATTTCTGGTGGCCAACATGGTGCAAGGACATCATAGATTACATTCAAACTTGTGGTATTTGTGCTCAGAATAAAAGCTTAAAGCAGAAACCAGCAGGACTGCTTCAACCGTTGCCAGTCCCACCAGCACCATGGCATACCATTTCTATGGACTTTATTACGGAGCTGCCTGTTTGGGGTATAACACAATCCTTGTCGTGGTGGACTTATTTTCCAAGATGGCGCATCTCATTGCCCTTAAAGGGCTTCCTACTTCCTCAGTCTTAGCAAAGGTATTCCTGCAACAAGTTGTATGTCTTCATGGATTTCCATCTACAGTGAGCTCTTATAGAGGGAGCCAATTTGTATCCCAATTCTCGAGAAAGTGTTGTGAGTTGGCTAAAATTGAAGTGCGTCTATCTACCAGTCACCACCCACAGACTGATGGTCAAACAGAAAGAACCAATCAGACCCTTGAACAATACCTTTGATGTCTTCTCCACCAGATAGATTGTTCTTGGGTGTATCTTCTTTGGATCGCACAGTATGCTTATAATAACTCCGAATACACTTCTACGGGCTATACTCCCTTCTACATACAGAATGGTTAACATCCTCAGACCTCCACCTTCGATCCCACAGAATCTTTAGAGATGCCAATAGTACAGAGTCTTCATGATAACAGTACCAGAGTACAAGAAGAGGTTCTACGACATTTGGATACAGCAAAGGAGAACCAAAAGAAATTTGCAGATAGACTTCGAAGAACATCTCCAGAGTATAAGGTGGGAGACAGGTATGCTTTTCTTCTAAATACATTGCACTCAAAGGCACACGTAAATTCCAACCTCGGTTTCTGGGCCCTTTTCCGGTGGACACCATTGTCAATCCCACAGCAGTAAGATTAAAATTGCCATCCCACATGCAAATCCATCCGGTATTCCATGTTTCTTTGATAAAACCCTTGAGTCCAGGGACCAGGTTACAGCTAACACCAAAACCCCTAATCATAGAAGGTGAACCAGAATTCATAGTAAAGGAAATTTTAGATTCCAAGATTGTCAAAAGGAAACTATTCTACCTGGTGGATTGGAAAGAGTTTGGTCCACAGGATAGGACTTGAGAACCAAGCTCAAACATTCATGCCCCCAAATTACTTCAGAATTTTCATCAAAATCACCCTACTAAGCCAGGATCGGAGGGTTCATCCTTGGGAGGGTTCTTGTGGGGCGGGGGGGGAACTGTCATGATCCCAGTAAAGGAGCACAGTTCCCATTCAGGCATACCAGGGAAGCAAGGAACTTCATCTCAGTCAGTGGGTCAACAGTGGCTACAAGCCTGGCACAAATGGCATTGGTCTCATTCATAGCATTGCACCCATAGGCTTACATAGCTCTTACATTGGTTTTCATACACACAACATGGCCGCCGTCAAGTCCATTTTTAACTTACAGCACATACTATACCTATTGCAGAGGGAGCTACTTAAACCCCGCCTCCGCTGGAGCGCTCGCTTCGCTTCTTCTCCGCTGACAGTGGGTAACGCTACCGGTGGTCTCCTGATGGAACCTGTCAAAGAAAAGAAAGTTCATAGACATTAGTTTCCACAAAAAATCAACAGAATTCCATTGTTTTTGAAAAGACTTACCGAACCGAAGTATTTCCGAAGCGTTTCTTCAGTCAGCTGCTTATTTCGTAGTCTCTGCATCTTCTGTCAGAAGTTCCTTCACAGCCGCAGCATCTTCTTTGCAGCAGTCTTTGTTTGCAGTCGCAGTTCCTTCATTCAGAAATTTGCTCAGCAGACTCTGCATCGTCCGAAGGTATTTCGTCTACAGCTTTCCGAAAACCTGCAAACAAAAGGTATTTTCATTAATGAATGAACTTATAGAAATAAGAAAGAAGAATTTGTACATACGTTGCTAACCTGAAGTTCCAGCAATGTTTTCCTCGCTTAATTATTACTGTGCTCATCTCTGAAGGCTGCAATTACTCAGTTAAGACGAACTTACGTTTGTTAAATGCTTCTTCAAACCAAGTATAGTCGCAGCCATTAACCTTTTCTGAGAACCAAGAACCTGCAAGTTAAAACGGAAAATATTAGAAAGAGAGATCTCTCTAAAGTAGGCACTGCTCAGTATCTAATTAACTATAATATTTTCTACCAAATACTTACCCAAGATAACTCCAGAAAGACAAGAATAATTTGAACACTGCAGCCTCTCAAATTAAAAGCTTTCATAACAACGCACCCCTGTAGAATACAGGATGGAGAGCTCCACCAAACATATAAACAGGTGAGAAGGGAGGGATTATCAAAGGCACACTGCTATACAGTTTATTCCCAGCAAAGTAGAAATTACAGTAGTTCTATTGTTATTATTGTTGTTTTCACACAAAAAGAATCCAAAAAGTGCCCAAATAACAGATCCTCTGGCTGTGAAGGTATTACGCTCCCGTGGAGTCCCAGGTAAGCGTTACATACGCACATTCCATCACCTGCCCATCTGAACCTGTTGCCGATTATAGAAATCCCCTTTTCAAGAATTGGTATGGACATAATTGGACCACTTGAAACCTCCAGATTAGGCAAAAAATATGACCTTGTGATCGTGGATTATGCAACCCGATATCCAGAGTCATTCCCAATGCGAAATGCTACCACCCAGTAGATCCTTAAACAACTTCTACTGTATTTCTCCAGGGTTGGTTTTCCCAAGGAAATACTAATGGACCAGGGCTCAAATTATATGAGCAAGTTAATGGGCAAAGTCAAAGAGCTACTCCACATTACCATCCCCAGACCAATGGCCCGGTAGAATATTTCAATAAAACCCTAAAACTAATTCTCAGAAAGCTGGCAGAGAAGGACAGGAAAGATTGGGACTGAATGATCCCATGGGCACTATTTGCAGTGAGGAAAACTCCTCAAGCTATGACATGGTTCTCTCCCTTTGAGTTACTCTATGCAAGAGAGCTGAGAGATGTCCTGGACATGCTCCAAGAAACCTGAGAGGAACGAGAGGAGGCCCCTATTCCCATCTTGCAAACCGCCACCCGAATGCGAGAACATATGAAGTTGGTCCAAGACTTAGTTTGTACTTATATGGAAAAAGCTCAGATTCAACAAAAGGCCACTTATGACAAGAAAGTGAATTTAAGATAATTCTCCATAAGATAGAAAGCGCAGTGGCATGGACCTTATGAAGTAGTAGAAAGAATGGGAACCTGTACTTATAGAGTAACCCAACCGGATAGAAAACAGAAAATCCAATTATATCATGTAAATCTCTTGAAAGAGTTGAAGGAGAACCTGTCAGCCACCCATGCCCAAGTCCTAGCCTGTCTGGTCCCCGAAGAAATAGATAACTTTGATTTATTTCCTTCTGAGTTATCTACGCACCAACAAAAATTTCATTTCCCAATGTATTCTCGGAAAAACCCAAAAGAGTAAAAGGTACATACCACTATATTATAATACCTAAAGGTAAAATGGTACATTTAAAGCCATATCGACTCCCAGAAGCTCGTAAGCAGATAGTGATCGAGAAAGTCAACAAAATGTTGAAAGCCAACATTATTGAACCATCCTCAAGTCCTTGGTCCTCTTACCGTTCCTGGAGATTCTGTATCGACTTTCGTTAATGCCATATCGGATTTCGATGCCTATCCCATGCCACGCATCGACGACCTAATTGGTAAACTCGGAGCAGCCACTTTTCTATCTACCCTAGATTTAACCAAGGGGTACTGGCAAGTTCCTGTATATGTGCCAGATAAGGAAAAGACTGTGTTTTCAATGCCGCTAGGATTAATACAATTTAAAGTCCTACCTTTTGGTCTACACAGTGCGACAGCCACTTTCCAATGCCTCATGGATCGAATCCTACAAACCTAGTCTGATTTCTGTGGAGCTTATATTGACGATATTCTCATTTATAGTAAGACTTGGGAGAATCATCTCTTCCATCTTGATAACATCAGGAAAGTCCTCAGAAACGCTGGCCTAACTGCTAATCTAGCTAATTGCAGATTGGCCCAATCATCCATAAAATAACTTGGCTTCTTCGTAGGTAACAGGAATGTACACCCACAACATGTGTAGATAAAAGCCGTCTTAGATACACCAACTCCCAAGACCAAAAGAGCTTAGAGCCCTTCTCGGGTTATTAGGATATTAGTGAAGGTTCATCCCTAACTTTTGGGACAAAACAGCCCGGCTAACAGATAAAGTTAAGAATGCCGAACCCAGAAACGTTATTAGAATGACGAGGATGAGATAGGTTATAACACCTTGAAGCAGACGCTGTGTCAGAACCCAATCCTAAAGGTAGTCGTCTTCTCTAAGGAGTTTGTCTTGATAATGATTCTGTGTTGGAATTAGAGGCCCTGTCCATCAAGTTGTCCATTATCCATCTTAGGTACTACCTATTGGGATGAATGTTTACACTAATTACAGACCACTCACCCCTAGTTTGGATTAGCCAATGCTAAGGGTCATGCAATGGTTTCTAGATCTACAACCCTATTGCTTCACTGTGGAACACCAAAAAGGAAAATACCAGGGAAAGGTGGATTCTCTTTCCCGGTTCCCCTGTGAAACAAATGTGCGAAACCCGAAGTTGTCTCCCTAGCTTGTCACTGGGGTTCTTTCATCCAGGTGGCCAGGACACAGCCATCAATATTGGATCGAGTTCCTGGGGGTGGACCAGGGAGGGAGGATCACCTGGATGGGGGGTGAGATGCTGTATTCCCCTTCTTTCAACACATTTTCCCATTCCTACAACGTTGGATATTCCAAAACACTGCACCCATGGATGTCATTTAGGGGTCAGCAGGGGTTGTGACTGCAACCCCTGATGTCTCCCTTGCTACCCCTGTGGTCTTCCTTGCTTGATGGTCTGCGCTGTGGCCAGTAGCATGTGGCTCTTTGTTTCTGGAGTGTCTGGTTTTCTGATGGCTATAGCTGGTAAGATAGGTGAGTGGATTAAGCGCTAGCTCCTGCAATGTGTGGGTGATCTGCAGGTTGTAGGTTCGACTCCCAGCAAGTTGAACTCAGCCTTTCGTACTGCTGAGGTTGATTACTGAATGTAGAAACACGGGTTGGGTGATATTGTATGTATATTTGTTCTCTATAAAGTGCCTAAGCATAAGTGCTATATAATAACACATCATTATCATTTGCCTTGGATGTCTGCTTGCATTCACAGTGCTTTGGTAATATGGGCCTATACGCACTGATATTAACGATACATATGGTGATACATTCTTGTATGAAATGTATATCACTTTACAGTGATATCGTAACCATATTTTGCGTAGTGTACTCAGAAAGAATGCTATGTGATGCCACTTCCTGTTTTGTCATGGGGTGAAAGGTCGTGTTCTATCGCTTCCTGTGATGTCACTTCAGGATGAAGTCAAATGACATCACTTCCTGTGATGTCATCAGAGGTTAAGGGTCGTGTGATATCACTTCCGCAACCCCTGGCATTTTGGTGAAATGACATCCCTGACTGCCCCCCCTTTTCCTACACTAACACTTTCGCACAACACAAAAGACAATGGACTAACACCAGAGCCATTTACCTGATTCGTCCCAATACAAGGGTCAGGCAAAGTCAGGCAATTGACCAGAATTGCACATAACTGCCGGCCCGTTCCCTTCACCACAGGGATAAAAGGTGTAGCACGAGAGCACAGGACGAGCAAGACAGACTGCATGACGTGAGAGCTACATCAGTACGGCAGTTCAAAAGGAGGTGAAAGACGGCACAGACCAAGAGGATGACAAGGAGAGAAGCGACCTTGCCCTTTCCGACCAAGGCTCGTGAATCCTCCACAGAAGGAATCATAAGGCCGCAAACAATAGCCAGCGTGTATTGCAGCAGATGTCCCCAGTACATGAGACCGTCCTTTGCTGATAACCAAGCGGAAGGACGCTGGTTCTCGGTGGCACCAACCTTGACCTCAACGATAAAGAAAGGTAAGCAGTTCATCACTGCCGGTGAATCAAGGGGAGAATCTGTCATGCCTGCGCCATGGGCGCATTCATTGGCGATCAATATGGACTCATTGTAATTCATTTATCTGCGGAGAACTCTTGGATCAACCGTTGTTCACTTTTTGGACCTTGTTTCCCATTTGCAAGACTTTGGTACTTTTCTATTTTTCCCAACAAACTACACTTACCACAATGCACTTGGCTATAACCATCTATTCCTGGCCATTCCTATTCGTCATCTTCGGAACTACAATCCCCAGAAGCCCTAGGGATTTGCTCTGCTTCCACCAGCTCAGGAACAGAGAGGAAGGAGGCTGATTGTCTGCAGGTGTGCTGACCCAGGTGCGACCAATTAGCCTGCCTCTGTGCTGGGCTGGGCGGAAGAAAAGCTGCTGCATGCAGGGGCTCAGTCTCTTGCATTAGGAGTATTTTTGGCACCTCTTTTGCTTCGAGCTACGGATCTTTGTAAGCGGTTCCTCTTTACTCTGGCTTTGGATCCAGTGCCCTGCCGGGCTCTCTACATTGCAGCCGATCACGCTCTGCTGCTTTCCAGCCTCCTCCAGTGCCCTGCCGGGCTCTCTACATTGCAGCCGGTCACGCTCTGCTGCTTTCCAGCCTCTTCCAGTGCCCTGCCGGGCTCTCTACACTGCAGCCGATCTCGCTCTGCTACTTTCCAGCCTCCGCCTTTGCCCTTCCGGGCTTCTGCCTTGCAGCCGATCACGTTCAGCTGCCACCTTCCGCCATTGTCTTCCAGGCTCCTGCCTTGCAGCCGATCACGCTCCGCTGCCTTCAACCTACAGCCTTCATCCGCTGGACTTCCAATCTAGCAGCCCTCTACAGTCCTCTGCAGCCTGCTACAGTCATCGACCCTGCTCCTCTGAGCTTACTTCTTGCTGCCCGGTCCTTCTGGCACCTTGCCACGCAGCCTGCTTCTCTCTGCCGCCAACAGCCCTTGTACTCGGGGCTTCCTACCTTGCAGCCGATCACGCTCCACTGCTTGCTATCTACAGCCTTTGTCTGCTGGGTTCTCAGCCTAGCAGCCCTCTACAGTCCTCTGCAGCCTTCTACGGTCAGCAGGCCTGCCCCCCAGGGCTCACTCCTTGCTGCCCAGCCCTTCTGGGCTCCTTGCCGTGCAGCCTGCTTTACTCCACTGCCCTAAGCCCTTTCCCTCCGGGCTCCCTACCTTACAGCCCTGCTCCTGTGGGCTTGCTCATTGCTTTCCTGCTCCTCTGAGCTCTCAACCTTGTTCCCTACAGTCCTCTGCTATCCAATCCTGTTATACGACTTCCCTTTATTTCCTTCTGCCAGTTTGATATTGACTTCCTTTTTCCTGGATTTGTCTGTTAGTATCATCTCTTGTACTGTTTGTAGACCCTTTTGTACAGAGCTTGTCTGTTGGTTTCCGTCAGGCAACCTCTGCCCCTTCCCTTGTCTCATTTCTACGTTGCAGACACCCATAGCTGTTGTTCCAAGCCATGAGCAAACAGCGTGGGCCTCTGTTATAGCAAACTGTGCAGAAGGCTAGAGTTTTTCCTAAGGTACGTGGAATACTCTTTTCCTATATCTGCATACACCCCTAGAGGGAACCCATTCTGTTGTACCTTATTTCCTTGCTACACTTGCCTACTCCTCGTTCTCATTACTTTCAGCTGTGTGTGTACTTATCTGTCCACCTTACTTCGGCACAACCACCCCAAACCCTTCTTGGGTGTCCTGTGTCACTCTTTACAGGGTGTCGTTCGTGATAGAATGCAAGAGCAAAAGATTTCTTGTTCCATTGGCAGGAAAGGCACACACAGACCAAAGATGCTTTCCTTTCGAGTTAAGAAACCTTTACAAAAATCTATAGTTTCCCTAAAGACAGCAAACAAGAACATTAGTCTAAAGAACAGTCTCGCCTTAGTAAACAAAGATTTACAAGCACGGTACTACACTCACTGGCTAGCTGACCCTTCTTCCATGTATAATTATTATGACAATTGCGACTATGATCCGCAGTCCTTATCTGTTGAAGAGCTACAGCAAGATAATTAATTCTTACAGATCTTGTTAGCCCAAACAGTGAAAAACACTCCTATGTCTTCGGACAATTCATCTAACACTGCTACAGCCAAGGATATAGCACTCATTACGGGAAACTCTAAACCAGAGTACGCTGTTGCTAGTGTGATATGCTCAAGATCAGCTTGGCAAGCTCCCCAGACTGCTGGAAACACTCATTTGACAGTACAAGGCATTAAGTATCCTGAGGTTAGTCCACCTGGTCCTGGGTACAAAAGACCAATACTGACCATCGGTTGTCTTAATACTTCCCCAGTATCTACCAACCATAATAACCTTAAGGTCAGACTTCCTATTGATATAACCAAATTTTTCTGCTACACCAGATTCTGAAGCTTTAGATCAGGCTAATGGTACATACCTGCTTCAAGAACAACTCCTACGCCTTAGAAGACAGACCGAAGATCTCTATGATGACTTTGTTTATTTACATAGTAAATATTTAATGAAGGGACACAATATTCCAGACGTTCTGACACTATGTCCTACACCCGATATATTCTGTCTTTAAAGATTGACATGATAAGGCCTGGAATTGCCATGCAGAAAAGGATGCAGACTTATACCAAGCAGATGGAAGACCTAAATTTAGGATATGCATCCTTTCTAAAGTCTGACACAGCTCTTACACTTTCCAGCCACAGTAACTCAGGTTGTTGTACAGACAGTAAAGAATTAACTCCTTCGGTGGGCCAAATCACTCACACTGTCATTACACCACAAGTCAAGTGTAATATTCTGATTAGAGATCCTTCTGAGTCAAAGGGCCTCATTACGACCCAGGCGGTAAGTTACCGCCTGGGCCGTGACTTTACCACCATGGTGTAAACTACGTTTACACCATGGTGGTTGGCGGACTTACCGCCCCATTCCGACCTTGGCGGGGCGGTAAGTCCCCAATCCCCATTTACCCTTCCCCATTCCCATTTTTGCCCCATAGGGCATAATGGGAGTGGGGAAGGCGTTAATTACGCCACCGTAAATTACGGTGGCGTAATTAACTCCATGGTCCCTTAGCGCCATGGATTTTAACACCCGCTAAAATCGGGTGTTAAAACCTCCATGGCGCTAGGGGAACTCGGAATTGGCGGTAAGGGGTCGGCGCAGCTAACGCTGGCGTTAACCCCTTACCGCCAGGGTCGTAATGAGGCCCAAAGTATTGTTCCACTCTTACCCCTGACTACTGTCCTTTACTCACTCTTACAGCCTCTTCTGAAGTGATCAAATCAGAAATGTACTCTGCTTCTAAGGGTTTTTATACCCCAGACCCACCTAACAATCTGAGCACACCAGACTTTGAAGATATGCCTTCAGAACGCCTACCCTATCCTGACCCCACATCTGACATACTGCCTGTTACTGTATCTGCTAGCCCAATCTCTGCTGCTCCTCCTGCTAATTCTTCTAAATCTGCTACTGTTGCAGCATCTCACATCACTCTTTCTGCAGTAGAAGCACCCCCTTCCTCTCTGCCTGCAAGGACAGAACCTGTTGCTAATCAGATAACAGCTTTTCTTTTAGGACTACAGCTCCGGTTGTTCCTGCTGGTGCCTCTGCAACACTAAAACTACCAGACTCTACTCTATCAGTCTCAGGGGCGTCACTGTCCGCTGGTTCTTCTATGGCACCCACACTCCCAGTTGCTACAGCATCGGAACTATCTACAGCCATTCATGATCTCCCTGCTGCGGTGGCTTCTAAACTTCCTACTAATCATGGAGAACCCGCTATTGTGACTCCTGAAATTTCTGCGGCTAATCTTGACTTTGCCATTGCTGCTTCTGATGCCTTGGAAAACCTTCCTAGAGCAACCAACTCTGCTGTACCGCTGGCTCCACCTTTCAACACCTTACTGTTGCCTTTCAAAGCAGGATTTGCCATGGAGCCTGCAGCAGACATTCACAGTTCCTCTATTCATGAACACACTGTTGGGTTTTGTGCTCCAAAGACTTTGGGCCTCATTACACGTATGGCGGTAAGGGTTTACCGGTACCGGTATTTTACCGGTACCGGTAAATCCTTACCACCTTACTACGAGGTCCCTTTGCGGGTTGGGGAATTTAACGCCTGCTTTTTGCAGGCGTTAAAAACCAACCCACAAAGGGACCAGGGAGCTAATTACGGTACCGCAATTTGCGGTACCGTAATTAGCGCCTTCCCCATTCCCATAGTGCCCTATGGGGCAAAAATGGGAATGGGGAAGGGCAATGGTGGAAGGGGGAATTACCGCCCCGCCAACCTTGGAATAGGGCGGTAATTCCCCTTTCCACCAAGGTGGTGCCGGTATTTTACCGGCATGAACCATGGCGCCAATAGCGCCATGGTTCACCGCCATCCGTGTAATGAGGCCCTTTGTCTTTTCTGAATTCTACCTCAATGGTTCAGAACATTGGTACTGTCTCCGTCCTTCAAGACTCTCACCTTGCAACTTCAAACAGTTTTTGGTGCTTCATGATGTGCCTTTTTGGTATGAGACTCTTTCACAGTGTGACAGACATTCTTCTTGTTGGTCGGTCTTCAGGGAGCCTGCAGAGGAGCCTGGAGAGGGGCCCGCAGAGGGGTATACTGTCATGCCTGCGCCATGGGCGCATTCATTGGCGATCAATATGGACTAATTGTAATTCATTTATCTGCGGAGAACTCTTGGATCAACCGTTGTTCACTTTTTGGACCTTGTTTCCCATTTGCGAGACTTTGGTGCTTTTCTATTTTTCCCAAAAAACTACACTTACCACAATGCACTTGGCTATAACCATCTATTCCTGGCCATTCCTATTCGTCATCTTCGGAACTACAATCCCCAGAAGCCCTAGGGATTTGCTCTGCTTCCACCAGCTCAGGAACAGAGAGGGAGGAGGCCGATTGTCTGCAGGTGTGCTGATCCAGGTGCGACCAATTAGCCAGCCTCTGTGCTGGGCTTGGCGGTATAAAGGCTGCTGCCTGCAGGGGCTCAGTCTCTTGCATTAGGAGTCTTTACGGCACCTCTTTTGCTTTGAGCTACGGATCTTTGTATGCGGTTCCTCTTTACTCCGGCTTTAGATCCAGTGCCCTGCCGGGCTCTCTACATTGCAGCCGATCACGCTCTGCTGCTTTCCAGCCTCCTCCAGTGCCCTGTCGGGCTCTCTACATTGCAGCCGATCACGCTCTGCTGCTTTCCAGCCTCCTCCAGTGCCCTGCCGGGCTCTCTACATTGCAGCCGATCACGCTCTGCTGCTTTCCAGCCTCCTCCAGTGCCCTGCCGGGCTCTCTACATTGCAGCCGATCTCGCTCTGCTGCTTTCCAGCCTCCGCCTTTGCCCTTCCGGGCTTCTGCCTTGCAGCCGATCACGTTCAGCTGCCACCTTCCGCCATTGTCTTCCAGGCTCATGCCTTGCAGCTGATCATGCTCCGCTGCCTTCAACATACAGCCTTCGTCCGCTGGACTTCCAATCTAGCAGCCCTCTACAATCCTCTGCAGCCTGCTACAGTGATCGACCCTGCTCCTCTGAGCTTACTCCTTGCTGCCCGGTCCTTCTGGCTCCTTGCCGCGCAGCCTGCTTCTCTCCGCCGCCAACAGCCCTTGTACTCGGGGCTTCCTACCTTGCAGCCGATCACGCTCCGCTGCTTGCTATCTACAGCCTTTGTCTGCTGGGTTCTCAGCCTAGCAGCCGTCTACAGTCCTCTGCAGCCTTCTACGATCAGCGGCCCTGCCCCCCAGGGCTCACTCCTTGCTGCCCGGCCCTTCTGGCCTCCTTGCTGTGCAGCCTGCTTTACTCCACTGCCCTAAGCCCTTTCCCTCTGGGCTCCCTACCTTACAACCCTGCTCCTGTGGGCTTGCTCATTGCTTTCCTGCTCCTCTGAGCTCTCAACCTTGTTCCCTACACTCCTCTCCTATCCAATCCTGTTATACGACTTCCCTTAATTTCCTTCTACTAGTTTGCTATCGACTTCCTTTTTCCTGGATTTGTCTGTTAGTATCATCTCTTGTACTGTTTGTAGACCCTTTTGTACAGAGCTTGTCTGTTGTTTTCCGTCAGGCAACCTCTGCCCCTTCCCTTGTCTCGTTTCTACGTTACAGACACCCATCGCTGTTGTTCCAAGCCATGAGCAAACAGCGTGGGCCTCTGTTATAGCAAACTGTGCAGAAGGCTAGAGTTTTTCCTAAGGTCCGTGGAATACTCTTTTCCTATATCTGCATACACCCCTAGAGGGAATCCATTCTGTTGTACCTTATTTCCTTGCTACACTTGCGTACTCCTCGTTCTCATTACTTTCAGCTGTGTGTGTACTTATCTGATTTTGATTTTTGATTTGATTTGATTTTTTACATTTGTAAAGCGCACCAAACGAAATAAACCGTATGTCGGCGCAGATGACACAGCTGAAAGTAGCAACGAAGTTGAAAAGGATCCCAGATGAAATAGGGACAACTACCTAAAAAGGAAAGTCTTCAGTGCCTGGCGAAATTGAAGAAGTGAGCTCATGGTTCTTAGGGATTGCGGCAACGAATTCCACAGCCTGGGACCAAAGACAGAGAATCTTCTGTCACCTCTGGTTCTAAAAGCCGAGTAAGGAATGGTTAAAAGATGTCTATCACAAGATCGCAGTTGTCTCATGGGTTGGTATGGCTGTATTAGCTCTTGTAAATACAGGGGAGCCAGGCCATTGACACATTTATAGACAATACAGGCTGTCTTAAATTTAATGCGATCTTCGACTGGTAGCCAATGCAACTTTTGGCGAAAAGGTGAGACATGATCAGTTTTCTTCAGTCTAAATATCAGTCTGATGGCCGCATTTTGCGCCCTCTGAAGACACTGAAGCTGTTTAGTAGGAATGCCCAACAATTGACTGTTACAATAGTCCAAGTGGGCACTGGTAAGAGCTCCTACCACAGAAGCATGATCTTTGGTTGGTATGTAGGGGAGTGCTTGACGTAGCATTCGAAGAATGAAATGTACTGCTTTTGTCTTAGCTCCCACCTGGGCTTCACAGCCCAGGTCTTCTTGCCACATACAACCCACATTTTTTACTTTTGATACAAATTTTAAACTCTTGCCCAGAAGTGATGGAATAGGCAACTTCTTAGCTGCCAACAACTGATTTTTTGGTCCAAATAGAATCAATTCAGTTTTAGCAGCATTAAGTTGCAAGTAATTCTTAGACATCCAGCTGCCTATTTCCTCCAGGCAAAGCCCCAGTTTGTTAAAAGCTTCCTGAAAGTTGCCAATTCGTATGAAGATCTGGGTGTCATCAGCATATGAGTGAAAATTCAACCCATAGCGTCTCAGAATCTCAAGTAGTGGCCGAATATACAGATTAAACAACAGTGGCGACAGGGAGGATCCCTGCGGGACCCCACAGCTCAAGCAAATAAGGTCTGACAGGAACTCCCCCATCTGTCCACCTTACTTCGGCACAACCACCCCAAACCCTTCCTGGGTGTCCTGTGCCACTCTTTACAGGGTGCCGTCCGTGACAGAATCAATAAGAAACCGAACTGTGCTGAACGAAAAGTAGCCAACGGCTAGTTTGAACATTGAAAGATTCAAAGATACAATTGACGAGACAGGGGAAAACCAGCAACAGAGGAGTCCAGAACCACGTAGGTGCTCAGACAGGAAACTCTGGGCAATTACCCGATGACAGAAACTATCGTACCCAGAAGCCCTTGTGAAGAGGCGAGAAAAGGTCAAAGTGGTCATACAGGGGTCTTGTAAAATCCTATGTACCATTGAAAGTCTTTCACCGACAAATGATTGACAAGCTAAGGAAAATGTGTCCCATTTGCTGAAGTCCCTATGAACAGTGTGTAGTAAAGTTGGCAAGAGTGAACCCGGCAAAGGGAAGCAAACATCAAATAGGGGTCTGAGTCCGAAAGAGGGAGATCCGGGGTGGAAATTTGTCACCCAAAGTACAGTGAAAAAGGAACTGTCTAATCAATTTCTTGCATACGATTTTGTGAAGGTTCTACGCCCGGAAGAGGAAAAACCAGCGAGAAGCCATCACCCAAGGTATACGTGAAGCAGAACTTTGTGTTTGTTTGTTGGATACATCAGGCATCGAAGGCAAGAGACTTTTGTGAAAGAGAGACTTGACCATTGAAGAACCTGATAGCTGATACAGAACTGTCGGCTCGTGCTGGGAAAGATCGAGCGTGTGTTGTGCTCAGTAGATCCACTTTGTCCCATGCTCAAAATGTGGGAAAGGGAGACCCCTGGCTGAAGCCATCCTGACTTATTATTAGAGAACACTTCTTTCTTTATTGAAACCCTATCCCACACTCTTTCTGTAATTAGTTGTAAGGACTTGGCAATAGGTTTTTCTTACTATATGCCCTTTTATTTTGAAATAACGCCACTAGGACTGCCTTATTTTTCATTTGATGGTTGATGCTTGCTCCCATCTTAGATCTAGGTTTGGGTTAGGCGTTTTTTCCACCCTGCATTCATTGTTCAATAAACACCCTGGAATTGTGTTGACTTGTTTATGTCTTTACTGTTGCCACCATGAGTTCCTTACACCACTCAAAACAAATCAGATCGTAACCACGGTCTTAGAGAAAAATGTACATTTACCAGTCGTATTTTCCTTTGTGTTCCACCACATGATGTTTAGGGCTCCCTACATATGTTTACCAATTTCAGCAACCATGGTTGCTTTGGGATACAGACTAGAGTGCAGACAAATATAAATTCTGCCCTTACGCCTCTACAAACTTTTTTCAGCCTACTCCATATATACTTTCTCCACCCCCTATACTGCGGTGCACTGCATTTAAGCGAATGGTCAGGCATCGAGCATGGCAGAAAAAGCCACTGTAGGTTATAGGGAACGACACATACTAGAAACCATCCAGGGCTTGGCCCTACAGGCTCTAATCAACCAGTAGCATCTTCAAAAACAAGCGATGGCCTACTCAAACTTAAAAAGAAGTGTTTCAGGAGCGTACTCCATGGACACTTTTTACGAGAATATTTGAAGGCTAATATAATACCAGCAGGATTTACAGTTAGGAACGAACCTTGCCTCTTTTTGAACGACAAGGACACAACTAGCTTTAGTCATATAGCCACAAAATGTAGTCAGGACTTGGTGGTCCTAACAATAACTACAGCACAGAGAGTTAGTGCAGAAATCCAGAAGGATCTTGACGCAGAGGAAGAGAAATGTACCACCAACACTCTAATAACAAACACCCACGATCAACTGAGGGAAATCGCCTAACAATTAGAGGATTTCAAAACTACCACTCTGAACAGGAAAACGAAAAAACTACAGAAGGACATATGGGACTTCAAGATAGAAGTAATTTAACCTTACCCAGCTGATGACTATTTACAAACATTGAACATAGCAAGTTTTCAGACAATACAATGTGTGGGGGGGAGAAGAAGGTGGGTCACCTTTTCAGTTTTGAGTAGCAACTCAGCATCAGACGACAGCATAAGTTATAATCAAAGACCTTTTCCACAAAACTACCCCCATCCACCACCTCCTAATTTTTTAGGCATAGGTAGGCAAGGAGGAGACATTTGGGGACCACCACCATGGGTAATGCAGTAAGGAACAGGCAGGAGACGCATGTGATATCACAGCAGGAGGTCCTTCCAATGATAAATGACTCACAGACCCTACCGATATTTAACCTGGCAAAAAAACGGAGCTGTCACGGCTCAAATTTTGGTACTCTCCAAGGGCCTCTCCTTTTTGCCTTCAACACACATGGACTGGTTCAAAACGGAGATGGAGATTCAACATTTTTACGTTCAGTCAGACTATGAACCTTCTTTAGAGACCACATGGAACAAGAAAAAGAACTAGACTCAGGACTTCATAAACAATCGACCTTCATTCCCCTAGACAATCAAGTCCCAAGTGACGCACTGACATTTGAAAAATGCATATTGAAAGACTTGGATAAACTAAGAACGAGAAAAATATAACTTAATTACAATATATCAAAAGAAGAAAGGTAAGCATTAAGTACCTTTCCAGGTGATCATAATTCAGTGATAAAACCAGCAGACAAAGTGGGTGGAATAGTCCTTATGTCCATCCCAAAATATAAACACATGGTGATGTTCCTGAGAGTTATAGCCCACGAAAGAACTTTGGCAAGACATTTCGGAAACAGTAGCATATGGCTTACAATGTGACTGTATTACAGACAAAGAAGTTGACTTCTTGAATAGTACAGAGACACACTCTTTGTTTCGATGCGCTACCCAAAGTTAATAAGGATCCTGTAAACCCTACAGGAATGCCGATAGTATGGGGCTGTGGCTCCATATTGGAACACATCTGTAAATTCGTGGACACCTTTTTGAAACCATTGAGTGTAGTCACAGACACATACCTATGGAATACCACACACACAATACAAATATCTGAACAAAAAAGATTTGACCCAGAAACCCAATTACTGGTAACAATGGACATACAATCTTTGTATACAAGTATCTCACAGGACTCAGCCATAGAATGCATCTGGGAATATCTGACCAACAACAATTTACAAACTAGAGTGCCGAGAAATTTCATAAATGAATTGATGACCATAGCATTGTGCAAAAATGTGTTTGTGTTGGATAAACAATGGTATCTCGAAATCAAGGGAACTGCTATGGGAGCAGCTTTTGCCTTGAGCTTGGCAATTCTGTTCATGGCAAAATACGAGAAAGGTCACGTCATCTCCAATCATAATCCATGGAGAGAACATTTGAAAAGCTGGCGCAAATATACAGATGATGTCATTTGCATCTGGGATGGGCCTGAAGAGGACCTGAAGCATTTCCTTACCTGGATCAACATATGTGACAACAATATACAATTCACTATGGAATGCAGCAATCAGGAAATCCACTTTCTAGATTTAATCATCAGGCACCAACAAGGCAAGTTGGAATGTAGTCTATATTGAAAACCCACTGACCGGAATACATTATTACACTTCAATAGTAATCCTCCCACACACACTAAGGAGAATTTACCCAAAGGCCAATTCCTCAGCAACTCTAAGAAACTGGCCAGATTCACAAACAGGGAGGCATTATTAACAAATAAGATCCCAACACAAAAAGACAAAAACAAACACCTTGCATGTGTTATCACACATGGCCCTCATACCTTTCAGGTCAAGAAAATAATACAAAAACACTGGCCTTTAGCCCATTTGAATTTACCAGAAGATCCCCCACCACGTTTTTCATTCAAATGGGCTAAAAACATTCAGGAACACTTGGTTCACTCTCAGTTCATGAAAGAGACGTCCAGAAACGGTCTACGGAATTGACGCACAGTCAAAGGCCAATACCCATGTGGCAACTGTGTGGCTTGCAAATTTAGCACTAAAACGCAAACATTCCAAATAGGAACTAGACAATGGACACTGAAGGACATGACAAACTGTAAAACCAACCAGGTAGTGTACTGCATACAGTGCCCCTGTGGACAGAGATATGTGGGACAGATTATGAGATCAGTTAACACCACGATCTCAGAACACAGATCAAACATTTGTTGCAAGAACCAAACTGCACCATTTGTGGAACACTATTTTGAGGCCGGCCATTCTCCAGACAATTTGCTATGGTGGATATTGGAAAGAGTGAAAGGGGGACCCAATATACAAAGAAGCTTCCTGGAAAAACAGTCCCTCTGGATCCATAGATTGGACACATATAACGATGGGGTCAACAAGCAATTTCTACCCCCCACTCAATGATATCCACAGACTTCCCACATATACAATCCAGGAACAAATCAGGTGGCACCTTCCATTGCCAATAAGGCGTGACAAATCCAGAGCAAGATTGGAGCCCCACAGTAAGATCTAGCTGCACTCCACTCCAGGAAGGGTGTGCATCTGTAATTCACAGTATGTATGCATGCATAACCGAGGAACGAAATGGGGCGTATTTTCATTTGACATTGGGGCGTGAATAACCAGCAGAAGGATCGGAGCCTCACACCCATATCCACTTGCACTCCTTCTTAGGAAGGGCGTACATCTGGTGACGTACCCTTACCAGGGTGACCGCTTCCCATTTCAATTTGGGCCCTCAGCAGATCGGTGATGATCGAACTGATCAATGCTCACTACAAGCACAACGGTATGTCCACGTTCCCATGACAATGACTTTGACACGTCATGTTTCACAGGACCAGTCCTAGCTGACCCTAGTAGGTTTCCAAGACCACCAAGTACCGGCATGGACTGATCTCCATACAGCGACTGTTTTTCCTTTAGCATACCCACCATGTGATGCACCCAAAGTTAGGTAAGCCCTGACAGGAACGGGTGTAAGGGACAGTTACAGCTAGCCACGCATATGCAGATCATAACTTGTTTACACAGTTGTTTAAATTTACCTTCTGATCCGACAGAGGGATTTCAACATGAAGTGATCCACAGGCCCGGCTCCTCCCTCCTACACACGTGCTGGACGATCCCACTCATTCAGGTAAGATTCTAACCTGTGGGGAAGTTATTGACATACCACCTTTGACTCTATACTTCTTCCAACTTCCCCCTTGTTTCTAGACTACGGGCGTTCATAAGAGGTTCCAAGCCCATTATCACCACTATTTCTTTCATTCATGGACACCCTCTGTATATTGTCTCAGGAGGACAAACTGAGCCTTTGCTCAGTACCTCCACACCACTCCCCTATGATCAACATGTGCCAGTATGGAGGGGATCTACTGCCACTGCAAGTCACAGCAGGGCTTTACTATCATGGCACTAAAACTCCCCTTTTCAATGCCACAAGACAACCAGGGGGAGATAGATGTGGGGATGAGGAAGGGGAAGAGGAACAAAAGAGAAAGGAGTAGTGGAGGATTACAGATTCCCACTGTTTCCAAGAACTCATTTCGAGTTTGTTACCTTTTCCACCGCAGGATTTTCCAGTCATTCCCGTCAAATGACCCCTTGTTTGATACATAAAGCGGGGATACACATGTCCACCCGGACCAACAGATGCCTGTGTCGCTTGCTATTTGCAGTTGTTCCCCAGTAGCGGTCGAGACATGGAGTTCTAACCCGAGGGTAAGTTGCCCCGGGTTCCTTTTGGAGACGCCTCAATTATAATCCCACCATTACCTGTCCAAACACTCCTAACATTCATGTATGTTTTTACAGGGTCACTTAACTTACGCCTTAAGGAAGGCGGTCCGCATTACTAGCACCCCCAAACGTGTTCTGGGAACACTTCGGTCACAGGCGACTCCTCCAGTCTACAATACAATACCAAGCCACTCTTCCACGTTGGCAGACCGAATTCGGTTATTTACAACCTCAGTTCAATGGAGAATCAGTCAGATGAGTTCCCACAATTAATGGTTATCGATGCATCCGAGGGGATGCAAATTAAAGAGTGAAGTAACTAAAAGACAGGAGAGTTTATAGAATTATCTCCCAAATGTAATCGTGCCTTCAATTTTCAAATGCGATTTCCTATTTTGTCTTTTTTTTTCAGTTTGCTTCAATATGATTGTCGATAGAGAACGGATTTATTGAATTGTTGAAACAATATGACTTTTCACCACCCCTCTTTTGAAAACATTTCTTTCTAAACCCGCCCAGGGTCTCATACTGAGACAAAAATCTTTTTTCATTTTTTTTCACAATTAATTCATGTACCGTGAAGGTTTTTGTTCTTCGATTAGCCTTTATGCTTTGGAATATTCGTTTATGTTGTATCAATTCCTTGTCAATCTTTATTGGATATTGTTTTATTTTATTATTTAAAATCTTTTTGTACTTAGATTATAGCTAATTCATGACGTGTGGATAATAAACACTTGTTTCTTTTACACCTTTAGAGAATGTCTTGACAAGGTGGTGGTTAGTCGAACTACTAATTTATACATTCCCACTCAAAACAAATCAGAAAGAACCATGGTGTTAGAGAAAAATGTATATTTACCAGTGGTAGTTTCCTTTGTGTTTGCCGAGTGTTAAGGTGAGGCCAAGTGCGCAAGTGTCAGGGAATGCATGGAATGAGGGTTCACATGCTAAGTGCCAGGAAGGGGAGGCCTGGATGGGAGACTTGGTGCCCTCTAGAACTCAGAGGTAGCCAGGCAGCCAATCACTGTGGCAGATAGGGGGTTAGCAGGGAAGGGGGAGAGTGAAAGAAGAAGAGAAAAGGAGGGTCTTGAGGAGCTTCTGGAGATCCGGCTCAAGTCTGAGAGGAGCAGGGAGACCATTCCAGAAGGAGGCACCTACGGAAGAGAGAGATCTATCCCCCAATCTCTGCTTAGAGAAGCGTCTGACCTGCAGAGTGTTGGAGCTAGAACACTGAAGGGCTGTAGCACAGAGGTGTTTAGGGATAGAGAGTTGGATGTAGCAGGGTCAGAAACATATTGAGCGTGTATTTTATTAATGTGTATGTACATTTATTGTTGTTTCTTCTCTTTTGAGTGTTTCATGGTGAAAAGTTCTTATGAGCCAATCACAATAAATAAAAAGATAAATAAAAATGATTTGCATAGCACTTCTGGCATCTACGTCCAAGTCACAGCAAAGACCAATTGTGATGTGTGGCCTTGTGTTCACATTACTGAGCAGCAACACAGACACCTTCATTTAATTCTAAGCTTCAGTTCCAGATCAGCACAGTGTTATTCTGGACCAATCTCTGCATCTTCCCTTGTCTAAAAGTGCAGATATGTGGCATGTGATGTGAAACTGTAGCCAACAGGTGCTGTGCTGCCATGTGCTAATATTGTCCCATCACTTTAGGACTCTCTAATTTGGCCTTCACAACCCCAAGGGCAGATTGTTATTCTTGTGGCAGATACACAAAGTTAAAGGAAAAGGAAATGGGGTGCTAAATTCTGTAACCTGCAGGACACCACATCTGAACCACACCAGTGCTGACTCAGCCTTTTATCCTTTCATAGGTGGATAACATGAGTACCATTTAGCTGAGCAAAGAAACCCCTGATTACTTAAGGGCTAGGTTAGTTTAAATTGCCCAAAATAACCTGACTCATAGATTCTAAAAAAAATGCCTGTCTGTGGAAGAAAATGCGGTCATCAGATAGGAGGAGGAAGTCTGAAGGGGGCATTGGCAGGTTCTCACTTTAGTGGAAAGTATTCCTGGTGTGGTTTCAGAAAGCAGGGCTGCACAGCCTGAGAGGGCAACAATTCTAAATTCAACTCAGTATAGTTTTCACACAGCATGATATAAGAGCTGAATCATGTCTTTGGGCCTCATTCTGAGTTGGGCGGTAAGGGTTAACGGTCACCGGTAAGGAACCCGGTGCTGGTAAACCCTTACTGCCCAATTCCGAGTTCCCTTAGCGGGACCCGCAAAGGACGTGTGGTCTGACCACACGTCCTTTGCGGGTCCCGCTAAGGGACCAGGGCGCTAATAACGGGCCCGCTATTTGCGAGCCCGTAATTAGCACCTTCCCCATTCCCATTGAGCCCTATGGGTACTCAATGGGAATGGGGAATGATTGGTTGAATGGGGTCACCATTCAACCAGACCAGACCCGGACCCGGGTTTGGAGGCAGCCATGGCGCTATTGGCGCCATGGCTGCCTCCAAACTCGTAATGACCCCCTTTGTCTTCTTTTTTTTTTTTTACTTTTTTTATTTGACTTTACAGCACAACAGAGAACAGAGGGAGCCACATGGCACCAGCATTAAGAGCAAGCAATACGGTTAATAAACACTACATATTGAGTAGAATGAAGCGTATTGATAAAAGGCAATATGCAAAGTATTGATACATGCACCAAACGGGTCAACATCTATGGGGAGCCTCCCGGGGAAGTAGGGGGAGAAGTTGGTGGTGAGGCCATGGCAGACATATACTCTCTGAATCTCGGCCAGATGTCCCTTGGCCTAGAGTGTGAATGCTGCATCGCTTCCAAGACTGCTCAGTGCCGTGAGCCCATGTGACCTGCGAGTAGCATGCAGAGACCTGCCAGTTTCTTAGAATCGCGGGGCAGCTGAGGAAGGTCATGGAACAAGTAGTGCAGTGGGGTGGCGGTGATCGAGTATTCCAGAATGTCAGACAGTGTGGAGCAAATATCTAGCCAAAATTAGGTCAGGCGGGGACAGTACCATAACATGTGTATACAGGAGGCTTGATCCGCGCCACACCTGGGGCAGGAGGGAGGGGTGGCGCAGAACATACCATGGAGTCTCTTAGGTGTATGATGATATCTGTGTAGGATTTTGAACTGGATGAGTTTAAATTTGGTGTTGTAGGACACATCATGCGTACGAGCACACATCCGAGACCACCTCTCATCGGTGATCTCGGAACCAAGGTCCTCCTCCCATCTGCGCCTCAGCTCGGTGAAGTGGGGGGCCGCTCTAGTCTGTAATAATGAGTAAAGTCCCGACACCTTGCCTCTGAAGGAGAGAAAGGAGCAGAGCTCTGCCACTATAGGTTCATCAGGGGGCAAGGCGGGGAAGTCTGGATATCTGGACTTGAGATGTTCGCGGAGTGAAGAGTATTTGTTACGCTCACCTGGCTCCCACAGGGGCGTCGGTCGGACCCGGACTGCTGCGGCCTCCACCCACGTGATGCGTAGTGCAGCGATGACTGACTGGATCTGCCCTTCTTATCTTGTCTGCTTTGCCCGTAGAAATATTTTCAATACAAGTGGAGAGATAGATTTAGCCACTTGTGGATTCAAGTGATAGCACCCCCACTGTCCTCCCCACTAATCACCTCTGAAGCGCCCTCTCAGCAATCTCACCTTATATTCTTGAAGGGTGAGCTCTCCATCCTGCGAAGCACGCAGGGGCGCGTTGATGACCAGTTACTTCACTGGCCTGAAGATATTGGAAGAGTTGTAGACGAATCCTGACTCCAAAAGGTCCTGGCGACGAGCCGTAAGTATATAGTTCGTAAGAGTTCAAAATGTCTGGAATTCACTCCTGTCCAATTCCTCTTTTATCTTGCAGCTTGACCCAATAAGAAGATTGACAGCTGAAAGCGCTCCGGTAAAAGTCTGTGTTACCCAAAACTGTCCGGTAAATAATGCTAAGGGTTAAACTTGCAGCTTTCTCCTTATTTTACAGGTGCGGCATTAGAAGATGTGGCGTGCTGAAGAATTATACCTCCGGCGGTAAAATCAGGTAAGCATATGGCGGCTAAAGAGATTGTCTCTGTCTGTTCTCTCTGCTCACCTTGTTGTTTCTTGTCCCCCTTAGGTGCCGGGATTCGGCGATGTAAAGATGGAGACAGTGCCGGATCGAAGAGATGCTGCATGGAACAGTGAGTATGGTGTGGCGCTGCTGCTGGCGATGCAACGCTTTTAAAACCAAGTCTTTCCTCTGGTTTGAAGATGCGATGAATCCGGAATCAGGTAAGAAACCTTTGCTTTTTTCCTTCTTTCTAGGTGCTCCAGATTCGAGGCGGGCGTGGCAGAAGGCTGGATGCTGCTGCTGGCACGGTGAGCGTTACGCTGCTGGATGCAGAATAACTCGAAGCGTGTGCTGCTCTTCGGGCGTGGTTTAAATAGCCTTCAAAGTAGTCCCAGGTAGGTATTCCTCCCCGACCACACATGAGTAACATGGGCTTCGATGGTCTGCATCAGGTAAGTGTGGGGGTATGCATCATGACAGTATTGTAGCCACACCGAGGGTCGGCGCCTGAGTGTAAGAGGGAGATCAGACCATTCGATAAAGTTTCCTTGTTCAAAGGCATCGCAGAGTCTCAGAAAGCCAGCATCGGCCCAGCGAGTGACCACTGAATGTGGAATTTGTGCGACATCAGGGAAGAAGTTCCATAGTGGCAGATCCCCGTGAAATGGGTGGGGTGTGCCGACCATGGTTCAGAGTTTGGTGAAAGCCAAGGATGTACTAGCTACAGGGTTCGCAGAGTTTGAGTCAGGGGGGATTGGTTTGAGGACCAGGGATCCGATCACTCAGTCACAGACTGTTAGTTTCTCAAGGCGAACATGTGGGGGGGGGGATCAGTGGTGTTGAACCAGTATGCAGCAAATTGTGATTGGGCCACCACCCAGTATCTGATGAAATTGGGTGCACTGAAACCGCCCAATTCCTTAGGGGCGGTCAGTGTGGATAGTTTGAGGCGGACAGCCCCAGAGTGCCAGAGAAAGGTGTTACATATACCGCGCAGTGTCTGGAAAAAGGTGTCCCCGGGCCACAGAGGCAGATTGGTGAATCAGTACAGTAATTGAGGTAATACAATCATTTTTAGTATTCTGATCCTGCCTGTTAGTGAGAGGGGAAGTTTAGTCCAGCTGGAGGTTTTGGCCCCCAGGTTAGTTAGGTAACTCTGGTAGTTGTCGTCACGTAGCTGTGACGTGTGCCGGGAGACCACCACACCCAGGTAGGTGAAGCTAGACGGAGACCAGTTGAACCCATGTAGATCGTGGGGGGGGGGTTGTGTCGAGTCTGTGAGTGGAAACAATGTAGACTTGGAACAGTTTACCTTCAAGCCGGACATGTCCCCAAAATTGGCCACATCTGCCAGTATAGGGGCAAGGTTGATTTCAGGGGAGTGAACATACAGCAGGGCATCGTCAGCGTAGAGAGAGACTATATCGGTACGGCCAAATGTGCGCAAACCCCTGTGCGAGTGTGATTGCCGAATCATATCAGTGAAGGGCTCCATGACTATGGCAAAAATGAGTGGGGAGAAGGGGCATCCTTGGCGTGTGCCTCTAGATATCTGGAAGGGGGAGGAGCACCTGTCTTCCGTACGGACTTTGGCCGACGGAGCGGTATAAAGGAGCTTTATCCAGGTACGGAAGTTAGGGCCAAATTTGCATTTCTCGAGAACTCGCCATTGGTATTTCCACGAAACCGAGTCAAATGCCTTCTGCATGTCCAATGTAGCTGCAACTGCCTGCGTAGCTGGGTCGATTCTGCTAATTACGTTGAAGAGCCTCCTTAAATTTAGGGAAGTGGATCTACTGGGGACGAACCCGGCCTGGTCTGGGTGGATAATGTGGGGCATGTACAGGGCTAAGCGGTTGGCTAGCAGTTTGGCAAATATTTTAATATCGCTATTAATCAGCGAGAGTGGTCGGTATGAGCTGCACTGTGTAGGGGGTTTACCAGGTTTAAGGAGCACTGTAATCAGTGCCTCCCGGAGGGACGGTGGAAGTATGCCCTTGTCGCACGATTCTTCCCATAGGGTCAGTAGGTGCGGAGCTAGTTGGGACTTGTATAGTTTATAGAAGTCCATCGGGAGCCCATCCGGGCCAGGGGCCTTCCCGGTCGCCAGTGACTTGATGGCCTCTACAAGTTCCTCTAGGGTGAAGGGCCTCTCAAGGAAGCCACTAGCGTCGGCTGACAGGACAGATAGAGGAAGATTCTCTAAGTAGGAGTCGATTTCGGGAGTCTGGGATCCGTCAACCTCCGAGTACAGGGAGGTGTAAAACGACAGGAACTCAGAGTTGATGTCTTGGGGGGAGCTGGCAAGTGTGCCATCCGGTCTAGTGATGGCCGGTATATTGGGGGCACCGAATTCACGGCGCAGCCGTCTAGCCAGCATCCGGCCGGGCCGCTCTCCCTCGCCGTATACCCTCGCCGATCGAGGGGAGTCCAGGAACTTAACCTCGTGCTCGGCAAGGCCACGGAACCTGTCCAGCTCAGATACCAGCACCGCTAGGGTGGCCGAGGGACCCCCTTTGTCTTCTAATTGTTTGCATATCACCCTGTACCGTACAAAGTGTGGGAAAAAGCTATCTCAGTCAGATACTGGGCCACTTTTTTTAAAAATATTTTTATAAGCTTTATTTAACTTTTCAGTCACAATACAACTCAGGGCAGTATAATAAATGCCAACGATAGACAAGCTTGGAACACATTTCTTTGCATCCCCCCGCAATCCCCTTGAAAAGGAAAGAAAAGGAAAAAAAATACATCAAGGGGATCCATTGGTGATTGCCATAAGACAGATTTGCGATTCGGCCTCTCAGGTTTCCAGTCATTATTTCAAGATAGGGCGCGAACAAGCCCTGCACCCACATAGCTCAGCAATGTCCAGGGCAAGATCCTCAGTCTGTATACTGCTTCCATGTCCCTTTTGCCTTGAAGCCCCTCACCCCACCCCAGGGCCCCAGGCATCCCCCAATTAGTTGTTCACAGAAGGCACAGATTTAGCATGAGACGGGGCAAAAACAAATGGGGTTACCTATGGCTGACTTTGTCAAGGAACAGGGACCAAGTCTGTATGTACTTGGGGATACAGTTAGACGGAAGTGCTGTGATTCTCTCCATGGCCAAGATCTCCCATACCTTGGTCCACCAGTAGGCTGGGGACTTCCAGATGCAGGGTTCTAGTGATTTTTGCAGCTAGGAGTAACTGGGATATCGGAGAGCCTGCGAGTGGGTAAGAGCCATCCTCCGGAGTGTCCCTGAGCAAAACCACTAAGGGATCTTGGAGAAGCTGGATGTCAGTTATGTCTTTGATCTGTGCTAGGACCTCCTTCAGTATACAGCTATAACGGGACAAGACCACCACATGTGTAGCATGTTTCCCACCTACCCACACCCAAGCCAGCACCAATCGGGCACCTCTTGGGATATACAATGAAGCCTTGCTGGTGTGAGGTACCACCTGTAGTAGAGTTTAATGGCCCCCTCCATAACCTGTGTGCACCTCGAGCTTGTGTGTGTGCACCACCAAATCTTAGTCCAGGACTCCTCTGGGGTTTCCCACTCAATGTATTGCTCCCACTTTACCATATAGGGATGCCACTTGATCATACAGGAATGCTTGCTGTCATTCTCCAGGTTCCCCAGGAGCCTATATAAGTATGAAACCCTCCCCGATCTCTTCCCTTCTAGCACTGTGAATTAGAGCTCTTTAGGGGTGCGGACAGCTGCCCTCTTGGATGCCGGGTTGGTAATTCATTGTCTAAGCTGGATGTAGCGGAATCTCTCAGTTTCACGCAAGCCACATGTGGCCATGCATTTGCTGAATGTCATTGGTTCCCCCTCTAAGAAAATATCTCAGAGTTTTAACGGGTAGTCCCTGCCCATGCCCGGGAAATAAACAGATAACATATAACAGGTGTGAGAGGGCCCAGTCCCCTCGGGATCCCCAGGAGCCAGCACGCTTTATCCCAGTGTGCCAGGGTGATGGGCTAGACCTCCCCTCCCTGACCTATGGCCTCTGTCAAGAGGAATGGAAGCCATGCAGCGTGGGTTACCAATTCTCCTTTTTTTTATATCCCTCCACCTTGAGGCCCACATATCTGGTGGCCAATCCTGTACCGAGGCAGTTTGCACCGCCGGGAACTCATGTTGCATGGACGGGACACCCAACCACCCCATAATCGGGTTTTTAATAGGGCATTCTTCAGAACCTTTGTCCCAAACTAACCTAGGGATAGGCCCCTGGAGCCCATCAAGAATTCTTGACCTCACATTTAGGAGTAGCGCCTGGTAAACATACGGGAGTTTTGTGAGCATGGTAATCTTTACAGCCTGAATCCAGCCCAGCCATGAGATTTCTTTGTGGTCCAACCGTGCCAGTGGGTCCCTAGAATCTTTAATCAGGCTCAGGATTGTATCTCCTGCTAGCGAGTCGAAGGTGGCAGTGATCAAGACTCCAAGAAACGTCAGTCTGTCCGTCCCCCAGCGGTAGCCAGAGCTCTCCCTGAGCGTGTGCAAAGTGCACAATCACAGAGAAGTAAGCATGTCAGTGTTTTTTGTTTTTCAAAATAATTGCCGAAATTCAGTGGCAGGGACTAAGACCAGATTGCAACCTATGTCTGCTTATTCTGATTTGTACAGCTCCTCCTACAACAGTTCGGCACGCACATAATTGCCAGAGAAAATATTCTCAACGAAAGCCTTCACACACCGAAACATATTTATCTTTCCTTTTACATCTGGGGAGTTGGCCTATCCGTCACCTGCTTTTGCTTTCTCTTGGAGACACAGGCTCCAGGGAGGTTACCCCAGCCAATAAGGACTGTGAATCAAATGTGCCATAGCTTAGAAGTGGCCCAGTGAGGATTTGATGGGTCTCCGTGATTTAGGCCCAAGGATTTATCTTTGTTGACCCTAATATCGGACATCTCCCAAAATGAATCTAGGGCCCCTGATAGCTCTGGCAGGGACCTGAGGGGGTCAGGCAGGAAACACAATACGTTGTTGGCATAAAGTGCAATTTTGTTCGTGGATCCTCATACAATTACCCGAGGAATCAGTGGATTGTCCCAGACGTGCTGAGCCAGTGGCTCCTTTGCAAAAACGAAATGAGGGGTGAGAGCGGGCAACCCTGCCTCGTGCCCCTCTCTGCTTGAATGAACTGGGATAGCTGACCATTGACATTAACCCTCGTCCTAGGTGCTTTGTAGTGGGCCATAACAAACTGGATAACGTTTGGCCCAAAGTTGCAGCTTCGCAGAACCCCCTCCATGTAGGCCCAATCTATGCTGTGAAAGACCTTGTGGGCATCTAGGGAAAGCAGTACAAACACTCCAGGATTTCCTTTTTAGCCGCTATTACATCTACAACTCGACTGAGGTTGTCTTGCGTGCCACGCCCCACTATAATGCCCTTTTGGTCCCGATCAGACAACCTGGGGAGAACCTCGGTCAGCCTATAGCCAGGACTTCACTGTAGATTTTTGCATCAATGTTTATGAGCATTATTGGCCTGTATGCCGGGCGATCCGCTCCATCCTTACCGGGCTTCAGAATGAGCATGGTAGTGGATTCTGCCAAGGTATCTAAGACTGCCCCAGACCTTAAAAAGCTATCGAACAGTTTAGTTAAATGAGGGACCACCACTGGCACAAAGGTTTTATAGAATTGGGCTGAGAAACTGTCAGGCCCCGGCGCCAAATACCTCCCAGGACGTTCTGATCAGGGATTTCTAATTCAAGTGCTTCTCTATCATCGGCTGACAGCGGTGGGAGCCCCACCTGAGTTATGCAGTGTATCTTCTGGCCCCACTCTCCGGGAATCCTAGCCCACATGTCCCTAAAGTAGTTTTCCATGAGCGCCAATGTAGCTGCCGCATGGGTGACTCGCTTGCCATCGCTGTCCTTCAGAACTGGAATAAAGTTGCGCTGAGCGTGTTTGCACAGTTTCGCCGCCAGAAGCCTATTGGCTTTGTTGCCTCTTACATAGTAATACTGACAGGCAGAAAGTAAAGCCTGTGCCGCCTTATCTGTAAGGTGAACTTCCAACAATTTCTGCGCAGCACGTAGTTCTTTCAGCGATCTGCGTGAGTTTACCCGTTTTTTCGATTGGCCTCCAGTTGGCGGACATTGCTCTCTAGCTCTTCCTCCCTAGCTTTCCGGGCTTTAGTGAATGCCAACGAGTGGCTGATTATAGCGACATGGAGGATCGCCTTAACCGCATCCCGGACTACACAGGGGTACATGGTTCCCATGTTGTTTTCAACAAAGAAGTTAACCAGAGTGTCAGAGATGTGTATTTTCATAGCTATTACCTTTAAAAGGAAAACATTAAAGCACCATATCTTCCAATGCTGGCTTGCCTGAAACCAAAGGTGCGGACAGGGGCGTGATCAGAAAGGACCCTCAGGAGGATATCACATTTGGTGACCGTCGGGATAAGAGACCTGGAGACAAGCACCATATCCAATCTAGAGTGCCCCTGGTGCACCGGAGAGTAGAATGTATGATCCCGTTCCTCTGAATGGAAGAATCTCTGGGTTTCTATCACCAAGAGGTCCCACAATATCTTCGTCAGGACCAGACAATTACAATTATGTGGACTTATCGGGGGTAGGCTATTATCTTTGGTGGGATCAACCAAGGAATTAATATCCCCGGCTATGACTAGTTCTCCCTCCGAGAAACCCAATAGGGCTTTAGTTAGTGCATCGAAGAAGGCCTCCTAGCCTGGGTTCGCGGCATATAGTGACTCCATGGACAACCTGCAAGCTCCCAATTTAGTATTCAAAGCAAGGAACCTCCCTCCTGGGTTCTGAAAGACTCCTCGAACTCTGAGTGGAAGCCCCCTCTTAACTAGAATGGCCACTCCTCTCGATTTAGTACCACTTGTAGCGAAAATAGGCTTAGAGTTAACTTTGTGAGTCAGGTATGGCTCGTCCTCCAGGAGCAAGTGAGTTTCCTGAAGAAACACAATGTCGGAGGTAAGCGTCACTAGCCTCTGGAGGATGGCATTTCGCTTAATTGGAGAGTTAAGCCTCTGGACATTCAGGGTGAAGCAAGTAAGATCGGGGATGTCTTCAGTTGTGCCAGTGTCATTCATGAGGGACACAGGCAGGTGTGACGGGGCGTGAGGCATTGAAATATTGAATACTCTCAGCCCTCGACCAGGGGAAACCTTGTTGCTGTTCAATAGTGGTGTGCCTGAATGAATGTGACTTGGCCGAGTGCCAGGCTAAGTTAGTAGCTTTGCCATTCCCCTTAATAAGACAAAATCCCCCATTCCCAAAAATCTTAGTAGCCAACAAAAGGAAAATAAAAATAAAACATCAATCGCAAAACCCACAAACACCTGTTCACCATCGGGCATTATGCTGGAATTGCCTCCCCACTGGCCCGCCCCACAATAATGAACTGCCCAACACTCAGTTTCAAATTAACATGCAACATTGTGACCCAACCAAAAACCTTAACTTGTCAAGAACCTCATGACCTTTGAACAGCAGATTTTCCTTCAGGTGGCCCCGCCTTGCCCGCTCGTTAGTAATTAAAAAGCGAGAGGAACAGGTTTAGTGCACCGCCTGCCAGCACCAAGAGTCAATGATCTCCTACCTGGTGCAGGACCCTATTCTTTGAGGACCGCCTCAGACCTTTTAGGGCTCTCTGCTGCTCTGTCGGGTGAGAGCGTTCCTCCTCATCAGGCACATCTTGGATGGAACAAGTCTCTTCCGTCTCAGGGCTCTGCCTTCCCTCCTCTGCCAGTTTGAGGAACTCCTCTGCCTCCTTCTCTGACCCGATCACGAGCCGCTGCCGGTGTTAAAAAAGCAGCTTACATGGGATCCCCCATTTATATCTTATCTCTCACTTGCGCAGCAATGCTGTAAGGGGGCTGAATCAGCACCGCCTAGCAAGGGTCCCCGGATCTATATCTTGAAACAGCTGGAGGTCTGCTTCATAAGGTCAGAGGGCCTCCAGCTCTTGGTGCTGCCAGGATATACTCTTTCTGCTTAAAAAAGTAAAATTAACCCGTATCAACACATCAGGCAGTAGGCTCCTCTGGGCATGTACAGAGGAGTACACTTCTGTCCAAGACTAGTTCTTCATTGTTTCCCAGGTCTAGCAGGTGGCAGAACAGTGCTCACACATACTCCTCCAGCTCGTGGTCCTTCACCCGTAGGGTGGTCCCCCAAATGCAGACATTGTTACGTCAGGAGCGGTTCTCTATATCCTCCTGGTGGAGCCAAATTTGTTCAACTTGGTCCTCTACCGTGGGAAGCTGCTGCTGGAGTTCCATTTGCCCTTGCTCATGCTCACAATGCGCTGTCTCCAGGTCATCCAACCTTTTTTCCGCTGACCACACATGATCTCTATTTTCCGCTATGGACTCCGAAAGTCTGTCCCCCAAGCTCTGTATTTCTTGCTTGAGCTACGCCAACAGGAGCTTCAGGTCGATTTAGTAGCCAGTCCAACAGTACTGTCCCCTGCCGGCTCAGACGCATGGACCTGCACAATAGCTGACAGCACGTGTTTCTCCTTCGTGTCCTGCGTAATTAACATGGCCTTCATATCTCCCTGCTTCATTTTTGCAGGGGTCTTGGACATTCCTGCACTGAGTGGGGGTCCAGCTGTTCAGTTCTGACCACTTTAGGCAGGCCTGAGTGGGCTCGGCAGGCTATGGGGTACTTCAACTGACCTGTTTCTTCTCCAGACCAACTCTCGAATCAGCCTCAGAGCTCCAGGTGGCGGGGAGATCCCCTTGTCGATTATCTAGTGCAGACACACCAGTGGCAGGTTCACAGGTAAGGGGTCTCCATATTGGGGGTGCTTTCACCGCCACTGCTCCAGGAAAGATTCCAGTCAAAGCTGACTCCTGCAGTGTAGGTTCAGGTGTTGGGCCTCAGTTCCAGATTTCCAGCCCCACCTCTGGGACTTCAAAGCAAGCTTATGTGTGCTGAGGCACCTGTCTCTCTAGGCTCCACTGCTTCACTCAGCAGCCAAACGTGTCTCGTTGGATGAAAGGGGGGGGGTCTGCTCTCACCTTTCTGCAACTCACACTGCTGGATTCATTAGTCCTGCAGAGGGGTAAGCCAGGGCCTCCCAGCACTACCCAGGGCCGCCTCACGTGGGATAATGTACCCTGATGGTTATGGGGTAGAGTGGTGGCCTTGTGGCGGTCCGCCCACCCTTCTATGCTCCGCCCGCCTCGTCTCTCCAGCGTCCTCAGCGCATGTACCCTCTCACTTAGCAATGCTCCGGCACTTGCTTAGCTGTTCCCCGCCTCCGCCAGTGCCTGATCAAGGCTTACGGCTGACACCTAGCACAGCCCCATAACCACCCTCAGACCCTGGCAGATGACCAGACGGGGTATGGGTGCCGAAGCCGACACAGGGACTGGTCTCCACTTCACTGGTTCAGTGGAGCCCCCATGTTGGCGAGCCTCACAGCGTCTCTGTCGAAACTCTTGGAGGCTAGCAGGGGATTTGGTTGTTGCTGCTCGTCGGTCACCAGCTTCACAGAGTATTCATGTGTTAATACCCCAGATGTTGGCCCACGTTGCGGCACTACGCATTGTTAACGGACCCACAGGGACACTCTCCCGGAAGCTCACAGTAGGCACATCTTGTCGGTACGCCGCCTGGCCACGCCCTCACTGGGCCACTTCTAAGCTATGGCACATTTGATCCACAGTCCTTATTGGATGGGGTAACCTCCCTGGAGCCTGTGTCTCCAAGAGAAAGCAAAAGCAGGTGACGGATAGGCCAACTCCCCAGATGTAAAAGGAAAGATAAATATGTTTCGGTGTGTGAAGGCTTTCGTTGAGAATATTTTCTCTGGCAATTATGTGCGTGCCGAACTGTTGTAGGAGGAGCTGTACAAATCAGAATAAGCAGACATAGGTTGCAATCTCGTCTTAGTCCCTGCCACTGAATTTCGGCAATTATTTTGAAAAACAAAAAACACTGACATGCTTACTTCTCTGTGATTGTGCACTTTGCAGCACACCTTCTGGCATACACACCCTAGCCATTCGCACCTCGTAACTCTCAATCAGCGCCTAGCTAAAGTGATGGCTGACAACAAAAGGAGAGTAATAACAGGCAGGACAAGTGTGATCTATTTGTCTGAATACACTAAGATTTTGCACTGAGGGGTGGGCGCCCAACTGGCTATCTGCCAAAGAACTTGCTACCCTTGTATTAAAGAATTAAACACATCATGATAATGCAAAGTGTGTTGATGAGGTTTTGTCACCAAGTTTAGATCAGATCAACTGAACATTTAAGTCTAGTTTGTGCATTCACTACAGCACAAACTTTTTGACAGTTCCATCTTTCTATGGGGAAAATATTTATAAAAATGCAATGAATATTGATCAGTTTGTGTTCCAACATGGTGAAAACGATAGCACAGTGAGTTAAGCACTTTTTGCAGAGATCTATGATTGTGTGCTGGGGTTCATATTTGTGTATATGCATGCTTGTTGATAGGAGCACTTATGGTGCCACTAAATAACATACTAAATATATTCAAAATATAAAATAACATATTATGTAAACTAAATTAGCGTCATTATGGTGCTGGTCTAATTAGTGGTGGTGCGTGTCTTTCCTCACACCCTTATTTTTATAGCAAGAACAATATTGCAAGATACATGATAGCTCATTGTCACCCATCTACTGGTTTATGCAAAATGTGCAATGGGAAGTGATGTGAGTGTTTCTCAAAGGCCCCTTATAATTGCCCCCTTCAACTTTTATTTCCTTTCCTTTACTTTAATTTGTGCTTTCTTTGAGATGTATTTTTCATATTATGGGTACCCTTTGATCAATGTCCTGCTTTTTAAATCAATTCCTGAGCATGTTGTATGTCACATTTTATAATATACACAGTGTGAAGAATTGCCACCTGGCAAGGATGCAAGGCCTTGCTTTTCTGATTTTTTTTAATACATAGAATGATGTGGGTAATTCCATCTCCAAAAGGGTAATCTTCCAACTGGATTCCCCTTTTTGTCAACTCCATGCCAAAATCATAGTGCACTTGTGCTCTGCTGCATCAGTAGCCTGACCCGCAGCGCCTGCTCTGTTTGTGACATAGAGGAGATTCAAAGGTCACAAAATGCCCATTCGACAGCTACAGTGACAGCCAAAATTCTGCCGCACAGGGATGGCATTTAAGATATGCTAGATATAAACTATGATATTCATGAGTAACCCATGTTGGTGGCAGGGTAAACTCTAATAAAGCTATGCCTGGGTTTAGGCATGGTGCATTGTACTATTTATAATCATGGCCGCCACATCCCAATTGATATTGCACTTTTGTCAGCTCCTGTGAATCAGCTCTACTGTGGAAGGTGGTGTGTATTCTGGCCACTCGGACGGAGGCTACCACATGGCAGGACAGGAACTTGGAGGACAGGGTCTCTTCTTTGATCTCTTTGTGAGGGCAGGTAACACCCTCCGCCAGAGGCAGCTGTCCTCGACCCGGCATCAAAAGAGCATACCCATTCAAAGGGAGTAGCCTTACACCAGGGTGCTGCATCTCTAAGGGCCTTTGCTCTTAGTGGGAAGGGCTGGGGGCAGGATTAGAGTAGGCAGGAGGCCCTGGTCAATGGAAGGAGACGTCCACCATCTTGTTACTCCCTTTCTCTTTCCTGTACCCTTCAAATCCTCTGGAGCAAAGCACGTTAGGTGTGACATCAGAAGGGCAGAGACCCCTCCGTTCAAGAACAGGGATTGGACCACTAAGTCAAGCTTGCTTTAGTTCATTCACCTAGGGACTTTTGCCTTTAAAAGAAGGGGTCTCACACCCCTTTTTTTGATTCTTGCAGATCCTCTCAGAGCCTCTCAAGACACAAAGATTCACCTGAGAAAAACTCAGTGGACTTTCTTTTGGAAAGTTGTGCTTTCTAAAGCCCTCAGCCTGAAGTGAATGAGCCGTCCAAGGCAGAAGGAAGTTCTGGCCCCTACCACTCTCTGCCAGAATCTCCTTAAACTGGGAGAGCAGACCCCGAATGCAACCATCATGTCCTCGAGTCGCCCTGAGTGGGCTTCACAGCAGCCAGACGACCAGACCAGCTGAAGCTCTCTGTTCTACTGAACCGGTCGCTCCGTGTTTATCGCACCACGAACGAGAGGGAAGGAGCCGGCACTTGCTTTTGCGCTGCTCCACCAAGTCATACTATTGCTTGCATTTCAAACCAGCTTGACGGTGCCTCGTGCCCTAGCTAAGCCCATCACCTGCTAGACCCGAATAGACTGCTTGACGGCAGGACCCGATCCGAAATCACAGGTGAGTCACACGCCCACTCTGACCAGTGATTACAACCATGGTTTAGCCCATCAAGCCCTCGAATGACTGGCTTATCGATTTGCACTTCGACGCCCACAAAGTCACTAATTCGACGACTGTTGCCCGATGACTCGACCCACTGGAGCTTCACTCATTGACCCCTCCCAGCAGCTAAAGCCTGACTCTGCCTGGCTCAACTGCAAAGCAATCCTGGGACTGCCCTGGCCTGCGATATTGACAGCATCCCTTCTGCCACACAGAGCGACCACATTTGCCCCTACTTGGTGCCCACAAAGAACAGAATCCTGATACTGTTGACCCTGAACTGCCCGCTCAAACCTGGGCCCTAGAGACTGGTTAGGTCACGATCACACCTGTTTTCAACATTGACATTTCCTTTTTGGTTAGTAATTCACCTACCACCCTGGAACCACACTCAGAGTGCTAGTTTCTTCTTACTTCTTCTTTGTTCTTCCTTTGTGGTGGGTTGTGCATGTAATTAAATTGTATATATTTTTATAGAACCTTGATTGAACATTCCTTTTATTTTGGACTGTGATCCTGTGTTGTTTGGGTCACTAGTGGCTCACTTTCATACCCCTCTTAGAGCTTAGCCATCCTTCGGCCCATGTTACCACAAAAGGCAGAGGTGATATATCTCTTCATTGTCCCTGCATTACCTTTATGATTGAAGACAGATTGAATTCTTTGGCTCTGTTATGCATTGAGTCTGGAATGGTTCAAGAGATAATTTTCTGATATAATGATTTTGCAATATGCAAATCTAAAAGGAAATATATAGTTTATTCTTGGCAGTGTTTCAGGCACATCAGCCTTGGGCAGTAGAAAGCATATACTCACTGGGTGCTTCTCATTTAATTCTTTCTATGATTACTTAAATGTGTTTGTCTGTTGTGTGGGCATGAATGCTACATGAATTTAGATTTTTGATTTTTGCTACATGCCTTTTCGTTTTCGCTGCTGCCTAGTCATGTCATGTTTTTTCAAGAGCCTTTACTTTGGGCACATTCATACCAAATAAATTGTCAGGTTGAACTGTTAGGTTATCATTTTATTAAATAAATACTTGCTTAAAAATAATGTTCCTTTATTTTCTTTCAAAATGATTATATTATTCTAAAAGCAAAGTGAAAATGTCTTCAATATAGCGTCCTTTTGGGGTACCAGATCGCTGAGATTTGTAATGTTTATATTTTATTAACAACTAGATAATCTGGGTAAAGCCTAGATGAGTTTCTGCGGAATTTGATTTGAGGTATGTAATCCCTTAATTGTGTGGATTGGGAGGGGGTATGGGTTTCTTGGGGGGAGTGACATGGGTTTCTGGGGGAGTTGGAGTAGGAGACAAGGTTCAGGGGGTTGCCCGAGGCTGTCTGTGCCCTGGGCCCAAGAGACTGTTAAGATGGCCCTGCCAGGGAAGTCCCATGGCTATCTAGCAGATGAAAGGTGAGGAGCCGAGAGAGAAGGGAGAGAAGCCAGCGATTTACGAATTGGCTTGCACGCCTGGTTGTGAGAAAGCAGGAACCTGAGGGAGACGGGAGGCCTCTCGCAAGAACAAGCAGGAGAGAAGTACTGTTGGACGCACAGCATCCTAGAAGCAGTGAAAGGAGAGAATGTAAGAATGGTGGTGTGACCACAAGAAACCTGTGGTGGACCTGCAGTCCAGTTAACAACGCTAATACTCCTGCAGTAAAACTGAATAATCCGGTACCTGGGAAACCAGAGAGTCTACAGTTACCACAGCGCAAAAGAGGAGATGTGAAGGAAATATCAAAGGCCAACCTGACGAAATTGACAGAAGGAAAGGAAGAAATGTAGAACCCAGTGATGTTATCCCTTCCAGTCACAGGTAGCAGGGAAGACAGGAGACCCGGGCGGGGGGCAGAGAACCATTATTGGAATGCTCATACTCGTTGCAATGTGGATAAAAAGACTCTAATATTAAAAGTCAACGAAGCTGATAAGAATCATTATTGGAAAGCTCATGCTCATATCAGTAAAGAAGAACAGTGTATCACTTTGATGTGTAGAGAAGTTTAGTGAAAATGGTTACTGGCACACTCATACCTGTCCAGGTGAAAGAGAGAGAAATGTACAATTAATATTCAGAAGAGATAAGGAGAAACAGTGCTGGAATGTTCACACTCCGGTCTATCAGGAGAGATTAAGAAAAGAAGAGAAATCCTGAAACAGAGAAAGTCTCAAGTGAGAAATTGATCATTGTTGGACAACCGTACCAAGGGTGAAAGGGAAAAGTATCATTGATAGAAAAAGACAAATGGAAACATGATGAATCCTGCAGAGTCATCACTGAACGCCAGCCTAGGATCTCCTGCCATGTGGCCAAGGGAAGACAGTCGCTACCTGATCCTAACTCTGGGGGTGATACTATGAGTGAGGATCACATTGGAGGAGGTGGCTGTCAGGGGGAAGTGGTGACTCCTTTGGGAGGCATGTGGAATTCCTCTTCTTATGGCGATGAGAATCCTGTAATCCTCAAATATCTAATGGCACGCTGTCATTGTAAAAGTCCCTCTCAAGAAGATACCCAAAGAACTTTCTGAAAAGAGTCATGTACTCACGATCAGTTATATGCTTTGGAAATTCCTGAATTAGATGTGACATCCTTTACAGGCCTTGATTCTGTCTTGGGTAGAAATGTTAGCCCTAATGATAAGCCACACTTTGCTCATATAACATATCCTAACTTTAATAGCATTCAATTCAACAAATACACAGAAATTAATAGACCTAAAAGATTCAAATTCATTATGGATGCCAAGATCCATAATGCCTGTGGTACTGGGATGAGGAAGAAGGGCCAGGAGTTAATAGGATCAAAAGTGCCACTGAAGAGAATGTGCCGTCTAGTTGTTTTAAGGCAAGGCACTTGAGCGGGGCATTTGAATCAGAAAATGGACCACAGCTGGGTGTGGGTGGTGGTGGAAGCAGAAGGAGCAGGAAGGACTTCCCTCTCTTAGGCTGTGGCTGGGAGACAGAATGCAAGTAGAACAGCATGTGTACAGAGAGGTGAGGAAACCGTTGTGGAGGCATATGCGAGCAGCTCGGTAGAGCTGTGGGGGCTGAAGGTGGAGCAGCAGAGGCTCCTTAGAGAGGGACCCTGACGGTGAGAGAATACAAAAGGCCCCGAGACGCTGAAAAGAGGAACTGCTGGGCCATGCAGCACATGAGGAGGATGCTCAAGCTGCCAACAGTAATCAGTGAGCCTCACAAGAGACACAGGGCACTGGGTAGTTTCAGAGCAGTTATGGCTCCCTCAATTGTGTTGCAGAAGTCTGAAAGCAAAGTGACCTAAAGAGGGTGAGGCAAAGAAAATGGGGTGAATGCCTTATCAAACCGTTTAATTGGCAAGATATGAGAGGGCAAGAAGGGCCCAATTCTCCATTTATGAGAAATCTACTTGTGGAAACCTGGAACCCGCATTGCCAACAGCCAAGAGGCTATCTAAAGGAAGTGAAAGTGCAAGAAGGGCACAATTCTGATTTTTTTCGGAAGTCAACTTGGGGAAACCTGTAACCCACATTGCCACCAGCCAGGGGGCTACCTAAAGAAGTGAAAGTTCAAGAAGGGCGCAATTCTCCATTTATGAGAAGTCAACTTGGGTAAACCTGTAACCCACATTGCCAACAGCCAAGAAATCTTAAAGAAAAAGTAAGAAGGCAAAAAGGGTGCATTCTCCATTTTTGAGACATCAACTTGGGGAACCCTGTAACTCACCTTGCCAACAGTACAGACACTATAACCAAGAGATTAAAAAAAGGGCCACAAAGGTGCAATTCTACTTTCCTGAGAGACCAGTTTTGGGAAATCTGAAACTCATATTGCTGCTGAGAGAGATCAACTGTAGAAGTAGGAGTTTTCCTCCGGCAGGAGATTGAACCAGGAAAGGGACCATTTATAGTTAGTCCTGGCAGACGAGTAGACCAGGAAAGAAACAGTTGATTGAAAGAAATGTGGTTGTAGTAAAAAGGTATTGTGAAGAGACATTGAGAACAATATCATTTTTACAAAGTGCTGAATCATTAAACGTAATGGTCGTGGTATCCTGAGAAATGAATTCCATTGTAAGAATACTTGTGATGAGTTCAAATTTACTTTGAAACCTGGGAAAGACATATTGTGAAGGAAAACAATTACCTTGGTTTATGAACTAGTGTTTATGGAATAGATAGTTGCCTTATCAAGAAAGATCTTGTGGAGGAGAACTACTGCATTCGTTTTTGAACAAGAGTTTATGGAAAAGACATTTGCTTTACCAAGTGGAAGATGCAGTGAATGGAAAAGAATGGGCCTCATTACGAGTCCAGCGTTAACCAGCCGGTTCGACTGGCAGGTTGCCACCAGACTCGTAAAACGTTTCCAGCACCTGAAATCCTGGTGCCGCTGGGACAAGTCCCGGCGGCCCAGGATGTCAGGCGCCGTAAAATGTTGTTCCCCATTTCCATGGAGTCCCTTAGGACTACATGGGAGTGGTGAGACAGAAGCGCCAGCACCATTGCTAATGGTGCCGGTGCCTCTGTGAAAACTCTGCAGGCGGACACTGTTGCTGGAGTTGATGGTAGTTGTAGTCCAAATCATCTGGCAAGCTAAAGGTGGCAGACCTGTGATCTGGCTTTTTTCCTTCTTTGGTTTACCCCCCTCCTTGAGGATTGGTAGCCTTCTGCCCACTCTTCTCAGCTTTCACTTAGGCCTCTTTGATTGCCTTTTTTCATCTCCCTTCCTTGGTATCTAAATCTCCCATAGGCCCGCTCTAATATCCATTGCCTTACGTTGCTCCCTTCTTCTGTCATTCACCGTTTACTTTCTCTCCATGCCTCCTGCTTTGACAAGTGAGACAGTGCGCTTGGTGGGGCGCACAAAGGGACTGGGAGGTTTCAGTAAAAAAAAGAAGAAATGGATTCTGATAATTGCAACAGAAACAAACATAATGGCAAGTAGTGACTTTGTCAAAAGTCATGAAGAAAGTCTCTTAGAACAATTGCAATCATGTGGTCTGTCCATCCCAGCATGGGTGCCTGATTGATAACCCTGGTCTTTGTCTTAAGGGTGTGGGTTTGTGGGGTTCCCGAACCCTCACTGATTAAGTATGATGGAGCCTCCCATGACCAGTGACCCCAGGCTTGGATCAATTGGCAGGACTTCTCCCGTAGGTCAAGACAACAGATCAGCTTTGCCAAGACTCACCCTCTTTTCCAGCCTCTGGGGTTGGACCCCAGCAAAGCTCCCTCTCTTCATGCCTGTTGGTTAGCTGTGTTGGAGTGGGGGTATACAACGATTTAAACAAATCCAAAATAACAAATGAATTCATAACTAATCCAAAACAATGAAAAAAGAATGCATTTCTTGGTAAAAAATATATATGGGGTGGTGGTTAGGGGGTTAAAACTGGTGGGAGTTTGGGTGGGCTTTCAAACATAGGGAAATGGGGTGCTTGGGTTTGGACCTCCCGCTCCAAATAAAAAAAATAAACATTTGATATTTTTTGTTGTTATAGATTCATTATTAATTCATTCTCTGTTATTTGATTTGTTGAAATCACATGTAACCGAGTGGGCACCTTATGAATAGGTCTCCAACCACTGCCCCCCATCCACCTCTGATATCACCTCTTTCTCTTTTGAATTTACCACTAATCAACTCCTCTTTCCCACTCCTCTCACAGTTCTGGCTCTTTTTCGACCGCTAGTCCTGTCAATTCTTTGTTCCCTGACCTCAACCTTCTCTTTTAGCCACTTCCTACTGACATCCCCATTGTCATGCTGGGGGGAATGTATCCTTCCCAAGCCCTCGGCAGCCATGCACCTTGAACTTAGGTCCCTCCTATCCGACCACTTCCTCTGCTCTCTCTATGGCCAGCCTATCCACTCGGGTGGGAACTCTTTTGTCTTTATCTTCCTCTCTACTTCACTCTCCTCCTCTGGCCTCTTCACTGACCCATTTCCATCTGATCACTCACTTTAACATCTTGGTCCCTTCACTCGTGCTTCCCCTCTCCCCTCTTCAATGACAAGAGGAAATTCAAGCAGGAACCTACCTTTTGCCCTTTACCTTAATGATGTGAGGACCTCTCCTGTATTTATCCCCTGCTATGCCTTTTCCATTGACTGTGGCTTTTCTGACTTTCATTATGCACGTATGACTCCCTTAGACCAACACTACCCTGTTTACACATTCAGACCTTTTCATCCACACCATCAACATGAAATCACCTTTGAGATACAGACACTCAAAACAAGCATGTGTCATGATCTATGACGCTGGTGCAAATCACGGACTCCCACTCTACTCCTAACCTACAACAATTCCGTTGCTGCCCTCACCTCTGCACTGGACTCTCCTACTTCACAAACCTGATCCTCCCCATTCGCAATCAGAGATGAAAACATTCATCTAGCCTCCAAGATTTGCTTATAACTCCAATATCCATTGCCTCTTCCCTTTCATCTAACGATTTTCTCACTACTTTTCCTCTACATTTATGAGTAAACGAGGTTGGCAAACAAGGACGGCGAGGCTCAGCGCAAGGACCTGAATTATAAAGAGTGGTGTGAGGAGCGCTGCAGGTGAGTGTGGATATGGGGACTTGCTAAGTCCTCCACCAATAAGACAGAACCAAGTTGATTTTACAGACATACTGTGCGCACACACAAGATAAATTACAGTTGGTATGTGTTTATCTCCCAAAAAGGTAGCCTGACACGTGTTTCGAGCACTTGCTCTTCTACTGAGGCTACAGGTTAATGTACATGCAGGATAGGCCAGTACATAGAATTACAAAGTAATGTATTATACATGAAAACGACCCAAACAACAAAGCAAAAAGAGAGTGGCAAGTCACCATACAATTGCACATCAGGCATATGAGATCAGAAGCAATCATATTAAACACAAAGAAGCAATCAAAGACATAAAAAGATAATTCGATTGCCAAATAAATTGTGCCAGTGCATATGGAGCCAAAAAGAACAAAAAACAATTCAAGAGATGGCAAATAAATTAGCACACGGAAAAAGGAATGGGGATAGGGAAAAACAAGAATGGCCATCCAGTTAGTTAAATTATATAGTTAATATATTTCCGAAAGGTTGAAGCAATTTACCTGAATAGTGGGAAGTCTTTATTAATAACACTAAACAAGACAAGAAAATGGAAGGGAAAGGAGCGTGTGAAAAATAATAGCACAGTTGAGGACATGGTAATTGGAGAAAACAAGAAGAGTTTAACTTACCAATATATGTGGTAAGCAACAAAAGATAGAAGGATCGTGGGCTCCACTGTAAAAATAGCATAACATACACCATGTTAATGGTGAATTGTATAATTACGCAGATTTGATAGAAGTGAAAAGGCACAAGCCTGCATACCTTAAGATGCAGTTGCAAGGTCAATTGAAAGCGTAATCGCGTGAAACTGCAAATGCGGCGGTGAGTGGAGGTACACACGAAACAGCGAGCCAGGTCGCAGACAGGAAGGGAGAGAAGCAGACAGAACAACATAATTAGTGATTGAGTGGCGGTGCGCATCTGGGCACAGATTGGATGTGCGCGTAGCCCCTCTGTCAGGTTAGGGGTCTACACGAAGTGGCTGTAATGCTTGGTGATGCAAGGGTCAGAGGCCCAAGTGTAGGGATCAGCTGAAACACACTGAATGTGGCGAACTCTAATAAATCAGTATGCTGGATTAGTGATAGTTACAATCAATGAGAATAGATTACGAAAAGAGAAGGAAATTGAGGGAGGAGACCAACTTGAAATGAAAAGAGAGGGAGGGAGTGAAAAGAAAGGACCGACCCGGAGTGGAGAAACCGGGTTTCTACACATGTCATCAGAGAATGGGGAAGATTGTGGGAATAGAAGATAGTATTAAGGATAGCCAATGTTAGGGGTTAGAGTCAAAAATCAACTATGGCGGTGGGTGGGGGCGAGTTAAGCCCCATACGTCTGCTTCAGGGGTTCCCGCCTCGGTTAGGCTGGTGATGAAAATGTATAAGTATATATGGAATAAATACTAAATGGATGGCCACCGATGAGTTAAGGTTGTCCATCTAACGACAATGTTACAATATGAGAGCAATTGCTCATAAAAATACAGATAATTCATGGTCTGTATTGAGACCTTGTGGGACAGTGCGGTATTGACAAATGAGGCGAGCCTCTAATTGTCTCAAATTGAGGACAAGGTTACCCCCATGTTGTGGCAGGGTCACTTTCACCATCCCAGTGAATTTAATTTGTGCCTTATTGTCCATTTGATGGGCTTGTTGCCAGTGTACCGACAATGGGTACTTTGTGTCAACCTGGGAGATGGATGCGAGATGTTCCCTTATCCTAATTTTTAGTGGTCAAATGGTACTGCCAATATAGCACTGTCCACAAACACAAATAATACAATATACACAAAATGTAGTGTTACAATTAATGAAAGATTGGATTCTATGAGTGCCCAGTTGGCCAAATTCAATTATGCTGGTTTCGTATGCATAAGCACACATAGGGCATCCCCCACACTTGCGAAAACCCTTGTTATCTGGTTGGTGTAACCAAGTAGTTGTATGTTGTGGGTTCGACATAAAGGAGGGTGAGAAGATGCCCTAGTGTAGATGAAGTTGGGCGAGTCATCTACCCAGGAGCCGATGTCTCTGTCAAGCTGAAGGATATGCCAATGTTTATTGATGATTTTATACAGACTGGAACTATCTGCATTATATCTTGTAATGAATTTCAGTTTGTTGCTATGCATACTTTGAGAGCGTAATTTAGGAGTAAGCAAATCCTCTCTCTTCATGGATTTAACCTCACGTTGTGCTCTGTCTAAGAGGCTGCTGCTGTAGCCTTTAGCCAGGAACCAGTTGCGAATTAACGCACATTCTGTGTTAAAATCCTTGTTTAGAGAGCAGTTGCGTCTGGCATGTACGAATTCCCCTTTAGGGATATTTCGTGAAACTGATTTCTTATGGCAGCTGCTCGCATGTAGTACTGCATTAACTGATGTGGATTTGCGATAGGTCTTTGTAACACATTTATTGTCAGAAATGCTGATCGAAAGGTCCAAAAAATCAATACTGGTGAAGCTAGAAGTATGGGTAAATTTAATACCCCATGTGTTGGAATTTAAGTATGACACAAAATCATTAAGAGAATCACAAGAGCCTGTCCAAATCAGAAACACGTCATCTATGTATCTTTTCCATGTATGAATACATAGTAAGAACAAATCATTAGTAAAGACAAACATTTGCTCATAGTGATGCATAAATATATTAACGAGGGCTGGAGCATAGCTGGCTCCCATTGCTATGCCTATCAGTTGTTTGTAGTAAGTATTATTGAACAGAAACACATTGTTAGAGAGTGTGCATAATAAAAGTTCTTTAACCAATTCTATATGCTCAAAAAAGGAGGCCGAATGTTCTCGAAAAATAAAATCAACACTGGCGATTGCCCTTTGATGGTTGATAGAAGTGTATAGTGCCTTCACATCAAGTGTCACTAATAGCATGTTTGGTAATACAGAAAGTGAATCTAAGATGTGTAAAATATGCATAGCGTCTCGAATAAAACTTGGAATGGAGGTTACCAGAGGTGCAAGACATTCATTGATGTAGATGGATTTTCTTATTGTAAAACCACCATAGTGGGTTGCGCTTCTGGTAAAAATAATGTAGGTAATTCTTTGATTGCTGTTTCAAAATATTTGATTTTATTTTTTAAATTTGCATTAATTTTCATGCAACTTTAAATTTCCTTCATGTATTTGTAAATGTCCATATACACATACCTTTTTCCTTTTTTCCATTCACATTTTTTTGCTCTCAACACGTGTTTCCCCACGGTGATTATCCGTGGTTCTTCAGGAGAGATACTAAAAGGAGAGTATAGAAGAAAAGAAAAATAGAATAAAATAATAGTCAGAATTTGAATCAGAAAATATTTAATCAAAATGGTAGGGAGAAAGAATAATCTATTTAAATTATATGATTTATTTGATACACTCACCTAATTTTCTTATTCTTTATATCTCAACCAACATTCTTTCTAAATTTTCATATCTGTATTGTCATCAGCAGTATTTATTCTTATTTTCAAAACAATTCCTTCCAAAATATTTTTTGGCCTAAAATTAATGGAAAGTCAATTATTTAGACCATATATTTAATTATGTATTACATTTAGGAATTATAAACATCCCATATATATTTTGTAATCAGCAGTATTTATTCTTATTTTCAAAGCAATTCTTCAAACTTATTTTTTTGCCTAATAATAATAGAAAATCTATTTTTTAGACCATATATTAATCATGTATTTATCATACAGTCTTTTTCTATTTCTATTTCTATTTGGGAGGCTACTGCTACTTCCTCTATAAGTTAATTACCTTTTTGTTTCTGCTGTTCCTCAGGATCGATTGCCACCAGTCGCCAGGATCCGTGCTGGTGGATTGTTTGGCTTTCTTTTCTCTTTTAAAGCCCGAGATTGCGTGACGTATGATGTCACCGCGTTACGTTACGCGATGACGTCACGCATCACGCTAAAAACGTCAGGCGGCCATTTTCCACTACTGAGGATCGCGTAACTAGTCCTTTCTTATGGAAGGACTATTTTTTCTAGCATTTTGTACTGTCATGATGCCCGCTCCCGGGGAGCTGGTTCAAGCCCTCCGTCCCCGAAAGCGGACATCCAGTCCCCAAGGAAGGACCCAGCAACCCCATATAGGGGCCCTTTGGACAGTGTCCTGGCGCCTATGGCGCCAGGCTCATAAAAGACATCAGTCCTGGTGCCATAGGCGCCAGGCTCATTATGGAAGTGCTTGGGTGCACTTACCTGATGCAGACCATGCTGCAGGATCCCGGCCTCCTTGAGGCCTGAAAGGAACTACTTTACCTGTGGGACTAATTTACCATCCAGGCGTGGTCGGGGAAGGATACATACCTGATTGGAGGAAGGATACATACCTGGAACTTCTTCCAAGGCTATTTAAACCCCACCCGAACAGCCACACGTGCTTCGCGTTGTTCTGCATCTAGCAGCTGGACGCTCACCGTGTCTGCTCCTGCATCCTGACTTCTGCCACGCCTGCCAGCATCCTGGATCACCTGCAAAGGAAGAGAAGAAGAGAACAGAAGAAGGAAAAGTCCTTACCTGCTAAATCCGCATCCGGAGACATCTCGCCGACAATCCTGAAAAGGAAGACTTTTATTTAAAAGCTCATCGCGTCGATCGTTGCAGCGCCGCATTCCACTCACCTTTACAGGGCGCCTCCATGTTCAGCAGCGATCATCCGGATTCGCAGTCACGCCCCAGCGCCTAGGGAGAAAAAGACCAGAAAAAAGGTGAGAGAGAGAAGGGAATGAGGAAAGCTAAATCTCCATGTTAAGACTTACCTGTTGATTCATTCCCTCTTCATTTCGGGTCCGCGCCGCATCCTGGCATTTCCGGACCCCGGCCCCTAAGGGGAAAAAAAGACATCAGCGTTAATGAGCGAATGAAAAGACATTACCAAAAAAACGCTCATTAAAGACTTACCTGATTTCTACAAGGATTTCACCTCTCATCTCGGGTCGGTGCCTGTTCCCCGGCATTCCGTACCCCGGCCCCTATGGGGAAAAAGACACTAGCATTAGTGCATTAATGCATGGACACAAGGGGAACCTCTTATCAAAAAACTTACCTGGAAGCCAAGCAAGTTTGGTTCTCACCAATCCGAAAATCCAGTGAAGTAACTGGATACCAACGTGCCCCTGCATCAGAAGCAGGATGGAGAGCTCGTCCTTCCAGACCTTAAGGTGAGACGCTACGAGGAATCACAGAAGGGTTTCGAGGAGGGTGAGAGGGGAAAGTGGGAGGCTGATTGCATTACCCCGCAGACAGTTAATCCCCTATTTTCGCCTACAGAAGGATACTTCTGCGAGCCAGACAAGCCAGATTTGGGGGCCCGGTCCAGTCCGTCTTCCGAACCCTGCGCATCACCTTAAAAGAGGTCACAGCAGCGCGAACCAGTCCAGCGCCTCCGTGGGAGTCAGGTGAGCATTACAGAACGCGAAGCCTTCCTACAAATTCCCACCCATGCGCTATGGAAAGTTCTGAGACTGATCAGTTGGCCCAATTACTGGGGGAATTACGGGCCTAAGTACATGCCGCTCGTCAAGAGACTAATGCCCTCAGGAGGGAATTAATAATATCAAAGGAAAGAACTGATGACCTGGCCAGACAGCTTTTGCAAGGTCCAGCTGGGCAAACTCCTCTACCCGGTTCCGGAGGGAACCCCGCTCCTGTGGTTTCCAGTAACCCTGTGCAGATTAATCTACCTGGAAACATGCCGCTGGCCCCACCCGAACGCTTTGCTGGGGACCCCAAACGATTCGCTGTATTCATGAATCAGTGTCGTTTGCACTTCCTATGCAGGCCTGGGGCCTTCCCTAATGATCAGACCAAGGTAGCCTTTGTATTGTCATATCTCAGCGGCTGCGCTGCCGATTGTTCAGTTCCACTGGTTACTCAAGATGACCCGATTCTCCGTGATTTTCAAAGGTTTCAAGCAAGCATGGAAAGGTTATTTGCTCAACACTCTCAAGGGCAGGCTCTGGATGACGAACTTCTATCCCTGCGACAGGGCAATCAGGACCTCCTATCCTATATTGCAACCTTTAATAGACTAATTGTGGAAACGGGATGGCCAGAGGATAAAAGAGTGACGTTGTTTTATCGAGGCCTATGCAGAGAACTTAAAGATGTCTTGGCCCAAGTTGTAAATCCGCCCCAAGAATGCACAGAGTATATAGACTTAGTGGTCCAATTGGATCACAGACTTCAAAACAGAAAAGCAGATCGGTCCAGGTTTGAGACCCGGGTGTTGGTCAAGACCCATGCTAATCCCAAGGGAGTTGATGTCTCTGAGCCTATGCAAATTGGAGGGGTTAAAGGACTCTTAACTCAAAAGGAACGTGAAAGGAGGCGGCAGTTAAAATTATGTCTTTATTGTGGGAATTCTGGACACTTTCTATGAGATTGCCTGGCAAAACCGCCCCGAAAGGCGGTAGGAGCCGCTGATAAAAACCATGATGACTCTGTTTCGGGAAACGACTCCGCCCGACAAGTGTAGGGGTCCGCTTGCCGAGCTTGAAAACTAACTCTCAGACCTCGCATTTCATTGTGCCAATGGTTCTCGTAGATCCAGAGCAGCCTAAGCGGTTGTATGCAATAAAGGCATACATTGATAGTGGGGCTATTGGAAACTATGTGGATCGTGAATTGGTCTCTAGGATTAACCTCCCTCTCCGTCCTAAAACCAGCAAAGATGTCATCACCACAGTCGATGGAACTGAAATTGCCTCTGGACCGGTAACACATTCCACTACTGAGGTGACTCTTATTGGTCCCAACGGCCATCGGGAGGGTGTTGTGTTTGATGTAATCAGGGCTCCACAGTTTCACGTTATTCTTGGAATCCCTTGGTTAGAGACACATAATCCTCGAATTGATTGGCGAGCTAAGAGAATAACCTTCCCGGATTGTACACAAACCTGCTACCCAGAAAACCTGAAGATTAATCTAGCCTCTGTAACCTCTGCCTCCATGCAACTACCTCTGGAATACCAAGACTTTCAGGACGTCTTCCAAAAGGAACAGGCCAACACGTTACCTCCTCACAGATCGTACGATTGCCAAATCGATCTGGTGCCCGGTGCACAACCCCCTTGTAGCAGGATTTATGCCCTTACCGAACCTGAGAATCTGCATTTGAGACAATATTTGGATCAATACCTAGCTAATGGTTTTATTCGCCCGTCAAAGTCCCCGGCATCCTCGGCTTTGTTCTTCGTGCCCAAAAAAGAAGGCGACCTTAGAACTTGTATCGATTACCGCGCATTGAACCAGATAACGGTTAAAAACCGTTATCCTCTGCCTCTGATCCCTGAACTCCTTGACCAGGTGAAGGACGCTTGCATATACACCAAGTTAGATCTCCGGGGGGCTTATCATCTGGTACGAGTTAAAGAAGGCGACGAATGGAAAACTGCCTTCCGTACTAAATACGGATTATTCGAGTACCAGGTGATGCCTTTCGGATTGTGTAACGCGCCGGCTGCCTTCCAATACTTCATGAATGATGTCCTTCGGGAACTCATCGATGTTTGTGTTGTCGTATATATCGATGACATTGTGGTGTATTCCTCTTCGGAATCTGATCACAGAAAACACGTCAGGGCAGTACTTGAAAAATTGCGCCAACACAAACTATTTGCTAAATTGGAGAAATGTGTTTTCCATATCATAGAAGTCGAGTTTCTAGGTTTCATCCTGACACCCAAAGGAGTCCGAATGGACTCAAGAAAAGTGGATGCCATCCTCAAATGGCCATCACCTAGCTCTGTAAAAGGGGTTCAAAGCATGCTCGGCTTTGCCAATTTCTATCGCAGGTTTATCCCGGAATTTTCACGCGTGGTACAACCCATTACTGCACTCTTGAGGAAAAATAAACATTATGAATGGTCTGAAGAAGCCGAGCAGGCCTTTCAGGATTTAAAAGCTAAGTTTACCTCCGCACCTATATTGAAACACCCGCGTCCAGATCTCCCTTATGTCGTTGAGACTGACGCATACAGCCTAGCCATGGGAGCTGTCCTGTCCCAAAGAGATCCCGAAACCAACCAACTGCATCCCGTAGCATTTTGGTCCAGAAAATTCTCGGCACCCAAGGTTAATTATGCAATCACGGACAAAGAACTGTTAGCCATTAAGTCCGCTTTTAAAGCCTGGCGGCATTATCTGCTTGGCGCTCGACATACCATCACAGTGATCACTGATCACCGGAATTTACAGTATTTGAAAACCGCCAAGGCTCAGTCATCACGGCAACTCTGATGGGCTCTGTTTTTCGCTGAATTTGATTTCGTGGTTACCTATCGACCTGGCTGCAAGAATGGCAAAGCAGACGCCTTATCCCGAATTGGAATGGGAGAATCTGATACAAACTCAGAACCAGTACCAATAATTCCCGAACAGAGGATTCTAGCATGACTTCGTTACAGACGCTTGAAGACATTCAAGCCAGAGTGAAACAACTCCTGGACCCTACAACCTTACAGGATTGGATACAAAAGGGATCAGACTTTACCATAGATAATGGTTTACCTTATTTCCAAGGACGCTTATTCCTGCCACATAAGGAATTACACAAACTAGTTATTTCCGGTTATCATGATGCATTAATAGAGGGACACCTCGGTTTTGCCAAGACAGAGGAAAAGGTGAAACGACAATTTTGGTGGCCCTCTTGGAGAAAAGATGTTAAATATTTTGTGATGTCCTGTGGTGTTTGCGCCCAAAATAAAAGTCAAAAGAAAAGACCAGCCGGTCTCCTTCAACCTCTAGACATACCGCCAGCACCCTGGCACACCCTATCAATGGATTTTATTACGGACCTGCCTCCTTGTTCGGGGTACAATACTATTCTGGTAATTGTGGATTTGTTTTCCAAAATGGCCCACTTTATTCCTTTGAAAGGATTACCTTCAGCTTCTGTCCTAGCCAAAGAATTCCTCGAAAATATTGTTCGGCTACATGGATTCCCATCTATACTAATCTCTGACCGGGGAAGCCAATTCATTTCCCACTTCTGGCGCAAATGTTGTCAAATGGCGCAGATCGACGTAAGATTATCGACCAGTCACCACCATCAGACCGATGGTCAGACCGAGAGGACAAATCAGACCCTTGAGCAATACTTACGGTGTATGTTACAGCAATCTGAAAGCAACTGGAAAGACATTCTTTGGATAGCCGAATATGCATACAATAATTCGGTACACTCTGGAACTGGCCACAGTCCTTTTTATACTTTGTTTGGGCATCACCGTCGAACCTCAAACCTTGACTCACCTAAGAACCGCGGAATGCCTGCAGTAGAACATCTGCATTCTACAATTACCCAAGCCTTCAAAGAGGCAACTACGCATTTACAACAAGCCAAGAAAAAATACAAGGAGAATGCTGATCTACATCAGAGTGAAGCACCTCCGTATCAGATTGGGGATCAAGTGTGGTTAGCTACCAGACATTTACCACTCAAAGGGCCTCGAACTTTTAACCCAAAATATCTGGGACCTTATTCTATTACGGCAATAATTAACCCAGTGGCTGTTAAACTTGATTTACCAGCTAGTATGCAAATTCACCCTGTTTTTCATGTATCACTTCTGAAACCAGTGGTACCCGGTACCCGACTACTCAAACCTCCAGAACCTATTCTAATAGATGGGGAGCCCGAATTCGAAGTGAAGAACATTTTAGACTCAAAAATGTTTGTGTCAAAACTGTTCTAAATAATTGATTGGAAGGGGTACGGACCTCAGGAGAGGTCGTGGGAACCCAGCGACCATGTGCATGCACCTCGATTAGTCAGGAAATTCCACCGACTCTTCCCAGACAAACCAAAACCCCCGGAGGGAACAACCTTGGGAGGGGCCTTGGGGGGAGTGCTGTCATGATGCCCGCTCCCGGGGAGCCGGTTCAAGCCCTGCGTCCCCGAAAGCGGACATCCAGTCCCCAAGGAAGGACCCAGCAACCCCATATAGGGGCCCTTTGGACAGTGTCCTGGCGCCTATGGCGCCAGGCTCATAAAAGATATCAGTCCTGGCGCCATAGGCGCCAGGCTCATTATGGAAGTGCTTGGGTGCACTTACTTGATGCAGACCATGCTGCAGGATCCCGGCCTCCTTGAGGCCTGAAAGGAAATACTTTACCTGTGGGACTAATTTACCATCCGGGCGTGGTCGGGGAAGGATACATAACTGATTGGAGGAAGGATACATACCTGGAACTTCTTCCAAGGCTATTTAAACCCCACCCGAACAGCTACACGTGCTTCGCGTTGTTCTGCATCTAGCAGCTGGACGCTCACCGTGTCTGCTCCTGCATCCTGACTTCTGCCACGCCTGCCAGCATCCTGGATCACCTGCAAAGGAAGAGAAGAAGAGAACAGAAGAAGGAAAAGTCCTTACCTGCTAAATCCGCATCCCGGAGACATCTCGCCGACAATCCTGAAAAGGAAGACTTTTATTTAAAAGCTCATCGCGTCGATCGCTGCAGCGCCGCCTTCCACTCACCTTTACAGGGCGCCTCCATGTTCAGCAGCGATCATCCGGATTCGCAGTCACACCCCAGCGCCTAGGGAGAAAAAGACCAGAACAAAAGGTGAGAGAGAGAAGGGAATGAGGAAAGCTAAATCTCCATGTTAAGACCTACCTGTTGATTCATTCCCTCTTCATTTCGGGTCGGCGCCGCATCCTGGCATTTCCGGACCCCGGCCCCTAAGGGGAAAAAAAGACATCAGCGTTAATGAGCGAATGAAAAGACATTACCAAAAAAACACTCATTAAAGACTTACCTGATTTCTACAAGGATTTCACCTCTCATCTCGGGTCGGTGCCTGTTCCCCGGCATTCCGTACCCCGGCCCCTATGGGGAAAAAGACACTAGCATTAGTACATTAATGCATGGACACAAGGGGAACCTCTTATCAAAAAACTTACCTGGAAGCCAAGCAAGTTTGGTTCTCACCAATCCAGTGAAGTAACTGGATACCAACGTGCCCCTGCATCAGAAGCAGGATGGAGAGCTCGTCCTTCCAGACCCTAAGGTGAGACGCTACGAGGAATCACTGAAGGGTTTCGAGGAGGGTGAGAGGGGAAAGTGGGAGGCTGATTGCATTACCCCGCAGACAGTTAATCCCCTATTTTCGCCTACAGAAGGATACTTCTGCGAGCCAGACATGCCAGATTTGGGGGCCCGGTCCAGTCCGTCTTCCGAACCCTGCGCATCACCTTAAAAGAGGTCACAGCAGCGCGAACCGGTCCAGCGCCTCCGTGGGAGTCAGGTGAGCGTTACATGTACCTAAAAGTAGAAGGTAAGTTAAGCATGAACACATTTTTGTTGAAAAGATTTTTTTAGAAAGAGGATTTTTTGGGGAAAAAAATAAAATGATGTAAATCAAAGATATTTAAAATATTTAGAGAAAGAAAAAAAAGTAATAATTTAAATCCAAAGAAAGAAAAGAGAAGAAAAAGGAAAAGGAAAATTCAAGTTGCCTAGCATGACCATATTGAAATTAATTCAGTCCGCATACATGATGATGATTCACAGAGTATGACATACAAAAAAAAACAAATTGATGTGTTGCACATTATAAACAATAAATATAAACACCAAATATATGCAGAAAATGAACATTATATAGTGATGAATGCAGAAAGTTTAGTGTTCATAGCCAGTAGGCCATTTCATTTTCGGAATTCAGGCCTGATTGGCACGTATCCAGAGTGCATATCCATTTTGCCTCTCTCTTTCTTAACAAAAATTCTCTGTTTCCTTCTCTCTCTGGTGTGTCAACTCTTTCGAGGCCAAGGAATGTAATGTTGTTGATTTCATTCAGTTGGTGTTCTTGGTTGAAATGTATTGCCATTGGATATCTGGTATCATTATTTTTGATGGCTCTTAAATGTTCCTGAAGTCTAATTTCTAATGGTTGGATGGTACTTCCAACGTATCTTTTCCCACAGATACAAGTAATAGCATAGATTACATATTTTGTATTACAGTTAATGTAATGCTTGATCTTTTGTAATTTTCCATTAGGCAACTTGATTTCCTTTGTTCCATTTTCTATTTGATTGCAAATAATACAATTTCCACAACTGTGAGTTCCTATTGGTGCCGGCACTTTTAGGAATTGGCTGAGGATTTCCGTTTTGTCTGCTTTCAAATGACTAGGACTCATTTTTTGTTTCAATGTGGGAGCTCTACGATAAATAATCCTTGGTTTGACTTCTATATTTTGTATTATTATATCATAACTTTGTAAAATGTTCCAATGTTTTTTCAAAACCTTCTTAAGAACATATGCTTCACTATTGTAAGTTGTGATAAAATCTACTTTTGTTTGTGTATTTCTTGTTTTTGGTCGGTCTTTTAACAATTCTGTTCTTGGTATTTTTTCAGCTTTTTTTATAGCTTGTTCTACTTCATCTGCTTTGTAGCCTCTCTTTGTAAACCTTTCTTTGAGAGTTGATACGTGTTCATCAAATTTGTCTTTTGAACTACAGTTCCGTTTTGTTCTGAGTATTTCACCATAGGGTATATTCTTAATTATATGTTTCACATGGTTGCTTTATGCATGTAGAACTTTGTTTACTGCAGTGGGTTTGATGTACAAATCAGTCAGTATTTTTTCTCCAGCCGTATACATTTGCAAGTCCAGAAACTCAATACTCTCTGTGCTGATTTTAACTGTGAATTTTATGTTGTAATTATTTGAATTTAGATATCCGATGTAGTCTTCTAGTGTCTTTTTGTCTCCATTCCATATCATTAGTACATCGTCGATGTAACGTCCCCAATATACAATATTTCTGTCTTTAAATGCTGAGTGTTGCCATGCATGATTTATTTCGTAATGTCCCATGAACAGATTGGCGTAAGAGGGCGCAAACTTTGCCCCCATCGCCGTACCCCACTCTTGTCTGTAGATAATTTTATTAAACATGAAAACATTATTAGTCAATGCAAAATGTAACATTTCCAAAATCATTTTGTTATGTTGCAGAAATGAGATCGACCTTGATTTAAAAAAGAACTCGGTTGCCTCCAAACCTTTGAGATGCTCTATGCTGGTGTAAAGAGACACCACATCGAGAGTTACAAAAAGATAGTTTTTATCCCATGGTATTTCTTCCATTTGTTGAATAACATGTTTACTGTCTCTTAGATATGATGCCAAACTTACTGTGAACGGCTGTAAATGAAGGTCTATGTATTGTGAAGCCCTTTCCGTTAATGAACCTATCCTATTAATTATGGGTCTGCAAGATGGAAATGTTTCAAACTTTTTATGAATTTCTGGTAGAAAATAAATTCTTGACATGATTGGGTGAGTATTATCTAGGTAATTGTATTCTTCTTCTGAAAGCAGGCCCATTTCTTCCCAATTTTTAATCATTAGGTGCCATTGTGTTTGAAGTTCTTTAATGGGATTTTGTATTGAGTAGCAGTTTTTATCATTCAAATGTCTGGTTCCTTCGGTTATGTAATCTTTTCTTTGCATGAGAACAATATTCCCTCCTTTGTCCGCTGATTTCGTTACCCGTTGTTGATTTTTTACAAGAGAGTCAATAGCTTTAGATTCCTTAAGTGAAAGATTATGCTTGAATTTGGAGGATTTGTTGTTCAGATAGTTCAGTCTTAGATCTTCACTCACCATTTTTGAAAGATGTCTATCACATTATTTTCTGCCATTCTTGGTATGAATTTTGATTTCAATTTAAGATTGGATTCTTCCGTTTGAAAGGGATTAATATTCTGTTCTTCCAAGAACATTTCTTTCGTATAATTTTCTTCTGTAAGATTCATTATGTTAAGTGTCCCTTCTAGTATTTCAACTGTGAGTGGTGATATTTCTTGTTCTGTCTTTTTTCTTTTTTTCTGCATCGATTCAGCAAAATATTTTTTTTATTTTAATTTCCTGCAGAATTTGAACAAATCCACTTGTGTGTGAAAATAATCTGCTTTATTTGAAGGGCTATAGTTGATGTAGATGGAGATTGGCTCAGAAATGCCACCACCCCCACTCAAGATAGGTCTCCCTTCTGGTATATTAACAAAGTCTTTATGCATCTTGGGTAGGAAGTAGGCTGTGGGCTGTGGGCATGACTGGGCCATCTACAATGAGAAAATGTTTCTCAACATCTGTTAGCAAACCTTTGTTGTGCCATCTGGACACAAGAGAGTTGACTGTTACTCGTAATTGATTTGTAGGGTTGGATGCCAAAACCTCATAGCACCCTGGGGAGTTCAAATGTTCTAACCCCATGGTACTTTAGTCATCCTTATTCATAAGGACCACATTGCCACCTTTGTCTGCCTCTTTAATAATGAAATTCTCATTCGCTGCTAACTTGCGAAGGGCTGTTTGTTCACGAGATGATAAATTACGTTTACCCTCATGCTTGTTTTTGGCTTGGTCTTGTAGTTTGTGAATGTCATTAGTGACTGCTTGGTGAAAAGTGTCTATTAGATTATCCTTAGGAAATGTAGGCACAAATTTGGATTTGGTTGACAACTCTTTTATTTTCAAGTTTTGCTGCTGTATGTTAAGATCATGTAACAAATCCATTACATTAACCAAAGGGTCATGGTCACATTCATCAAGAGACATGAGCACATGTGTGTTCAACATTGTTTGCAATGTAACATCTGAAAGAGAAGGCGGTTGTGATTTGGATTCACTTGGGTGGCGAAGTATTTTTTTAATTTGATTTTTCGAATGAATATGAACAAATCAATCTGTATCTGTACATATTCGTTGGAATCAGTTGGTGCGAATGAAAGTCCCTTATTCAGGAGCGAGCGTTCATCTTGCGAGAGAGGATAGGTACTCAAGTTGTGTATCAGATCTATCTTATCTGATTCCTCAGAGTTTGTTGATAGGACGCCCGGGTCACTCTGCGTTGTGGTAGGGGGGTGCGTTTGCGTTGGTGGGATTGGCCACCCCTTGTGCCCCGAGGCTTGGGTCTTGGGTTGTAATATTTGTGACTGGTGGTAACTGGAATCGTACTTTTTTCATGGCCGCTAGGGCGGCCTTGCGGTTGCTTTTCTCGTATCTTCGAATCTGCTCTATAAAAGGGGTCGGTTGGCTATCAGGGGCATGGTTGCCTTGCGGAATCTCAGAGTCATCAGAGTAATGCAACTCATTGTTGATAGAAGCAATAGTAGGGTCTCCGTCTGAGTCGGGTTTGTCTACGTCGCTATCTACTTCTGAGCTTGCAGGTGTAGATACTACACTGCTGGACCGTGATCGAGAAACTTCATCGTATTTAGGCTGATACGTATATACCCTGTTGTCACGATAATCTTTATCGTCCCGTGAGAATTTTCTTGATTTACGAACATCTTGCATCCATCTCCCAGGTTGACTCAAAGTACCCATTGTCGGTACACTGGCAACAAGCCCATCAAATGGACAATAAGGCACAAATTAAATTCACTGGGATGGCGAAAGTGACCCTGCCACAACATGGGGGTAAACTTGTCCTCAAATTGAGACAATTAGAGGCTCGCCTCATTTGTCAATACCGCACTGTCACACAAGGTCTCAATACAGACCATGAATTATCTGTATTTTTATGAGCAATTGCTCTCATATTGTAACATTGTAACCTTGTCATTAGACGGACAACCTTAACTCATCGGTGGCCATCCATTTAGTACTTATTCCATATATACTTATCCATTTTCGTCACCAGCCTAACCGAGGCGGGAACCCCTGAGGCAGACGTATGGGGCTTAACTCGCCCCCACCCACCGCCATAGTTGATTTTTGACTCTAACCCCTAACATTGGCTATCCTTAATACTATCTTGTATTCCCACAATCTTCCCCATTCTCTGATGACATGTGTAGAAACCCAGTTTCTCCACTCCGGGTCAGTCCTTTCTTTTCACTCCCTCCCTCTCTTTTCGTTTCAAGTTGGTCTCCTCCCTCAATTTCCTTCTCTTTTCGTAATCCATTCTCATTAATTGTAACTATCACTAATCCAGCATACTGATTTATTAGAGTTCGCCACATTCAGTGTGTTTCAGCTGATCCCTACACTTGGGCCTCTGACCCTTGCATCACCAAGCATTACCGCTCAGTAATCAGTCCTCACTCAAGATGGCGTCTTTTTTTGCCACCCGCGCCGTTAATGGCAGTCGGGCTACATGTTTAATTACTCGCAGGAGCCGCGCACGCCTGGCTCCTGTTCACTGTTACAGCCGAGACGCTGGTAAGACCAGCCACTTCGCGTAGACCCCTAACCTGACAGAGGGGCTACGCGCACATCCAATCTGTGCCCAGACGCGCTCTACCGCTCAATCACTAATTATGTTGTTCTGTCTGCTGCTCTCCCTTCCTGTCTGCGACCTGGCTCGCTGTTTCGTGTGTACCTCCACTCACCACCGCATTTGCAGTTTCACACGATTACGCTTTCAATTGACCTTGCAACTGCATCTTAAGGTATGCAGGCTTGTGCCTTTTCACTTCTATCAAATCTGTGTAATTATATGCTATTTTTACAGTGGAGCCCACGATCCTTCTATCCTTTGTTGCTTACCACAAATATTGGTAAGTTAAACTTTTCTTGTTTTCTCCAATTACCATGTCCTTAACTGTGCTATTATTTTTCACGCGCTCCTTTTCCCTTCCATTTTCTTGTCTTGTTTAGTGTTATTAATAAAGACTTCCCACTACTCAGGTAAATTGCTTCAACCTTTCGGAAATATATTAACTAACTGGATGGCCAACCCAGATGAAATATGCTAACGTATATTTTTTGTCATTCCTGTTTTTCCCTACCCCCATTCCTTTTTCCGTGTGCTAATTTATTTGCCATCTCTTGAATTGTTTTTTGTTCTTTTTGGCTCCATATGCACTGGCACAATTTATTTTGCAATCGAATTCCCTTTTTATGTCTTTCATTGCTTCTTTGCGTTTAATATGATTGCTTCTGATCTCATATGCCTGATGTGCAATTGTATGGTGACTTGCCACTCTCTTTTTGCTTTGTTGTTTGGGACGTTTTCATGTATAATACATTACTCTGTAATTCTATGTACTGGCCTATCCTGCATGTACATTAACCTGTAGCCTCAGTAGAAGAACAAGTGCTCGAAACACGTGTCAGGCTACCTTGTTGGGAAATAAACACATACCAACTGTATTTTATCTTGGGTGTGCGCGCAGGGTGTCTGTAAAATCAACTTGGTTCTAAAATTTATGACACTTTCAGCCCCCTTGCTCTCCCTCCAACACCCGCATTCTGTGCACTACCTCTTTTCCTACCCCTCCAACTGTCAACTACTTCTCTCCTTCTTCTCCTACAGAAATAGCACCCATACTTTGCAGCGCTAATCCCATTGTGTGCTCCAATAAACCTGCTTGCTCCTTAAACAGTCAACGACTTAGGGGCGCATTATGAGTTCTTCGGTCTGGAAAAACAAATGTTTGCCTTGGGGGCAGTGATCTACCGGCAGGCCTAACCAGCGGGTAGTTCAGGCCCCTACCGGCAAATACATTCTGTAATCAAAGGCACTGGTACTACCGGTGCCAGTAATTCTGGCAATCCCTTCCATGGAGTCCCATGGGACTTACCAGTGTCTCCACCGCCCGTAATATCCTGGTAATAGCAGCATATCGGTTGGCGGAAACAGTAAGGACGTTTTGCCGGTATCCCGCCAGAATTACTGGTGAGATACCGGCAAAACTGCAATGAGGACCTTAGTCTCAATCACCTTTAACCTCCATCTCTCTCTCTGCTGGACTCTTCCCCACCTCCTTCAGATCTAAAACTGCCCTACCTCTTTTGAGAAACCCTCTGTTGACCCAAACATCCCAGTAGACTATTGCCAGATTTCCTAATTCCCCATTATTCAAAGGTCCTTGAGTGTATGATCTTCAACCGGATCACTATGTACCTTGAGTATAATGGCCTTGGAGATCCACTTCAATCCAGCTCCCATGGTAGGCACGCCTTCAAGAATGTACTCATGCATGTCTCCAACTTTCTCTTCGATGCTCACTACTCCAGACTCTCGTCGATGCTCATCTTTTTGGACGTCTCTGCCACTTTCAATACTTTTGACCATTCCTTTCACTGCCTCACTCTCCGGGACCTTGTGATTCACAAATCTCCTCCCGCCGGGACTGCTGCCTACCTGCTCTTTTAAAATCTCCTGAAAGCAGCAAACCTCTGACCCCACACTTCTCCCTGTCAGTGTTGTAAGAAACCTGAGGGTATTCTCCCAAGTAGACCTCGAGAATCCCTTATTCAACAGTATGCACACTCCCCCTTCAATCCTCCCCTCCTCTCTCCCCCTGGGGCATTATCGTCTGTCTGTAGGGGATCCATTTATCCAAAATATCCGTTATTTTGATATTATGGGGACACCACTGTTCCATAAAGTCTGACTGCAAGTAGTCTTGGACCGTTCCCCATTCCTTTGCAAATGCATCACCTGTGCCTTGGATTGTGTGGGTCACTTTTTCCATTGCCATTTGAGCCCATACCTTCTGGAGCCATGTGTATGTCAGTGGGGTGTCTCTCTTTTTCCAGTATTGGGCAATTGTTGTCCATGCCGCTATGAGCAGGTCTATGAAGCTTCTCCATTGTGGCTTTCTGTACTTCTTGGCTGTTTTGTCTTTCATTCCGCATAGCCATACCCTTTCCTCCAGTTGCTCCCCCTCCGGAAACATTTTCCCCATCTCCACCTTTACCTCCTCCCGGAATGGTTTGATCCCCTCGCAATCCCACCAGGTATGTCTCCATGTTCCCACCTCATCGCACCCTCTCCAGCATTGATTTGATGTTTGGGGGAACATTGTGTGCAGCCTTTCTGGGGTATAGTGCCATTGGGTTACTATTTTGATCCACATTTCCCTTATTTGTGCTGAGCGGGTCATTTTGGGAATCGGTGTCCACAAGTCCAACCACTGTTGTTTTGTCGGCTCCTCCCCCAGGGTGTTCCCCTTTTGATCCTATATGTCCATTTTATTTCTTCATCATGGGAGTTTATGAAGGAGTATAGTGTCGAGACCCATTTCTTTGCCCCTGAGTAAGTGGTGACATACGTCTCAAATGGTGTGAGGTTTCTCGTACCTGCCCAAGCTATTTCCAGCGACTTCAACCAATGTCTGAGTTGATCATATCTGTATTTGTCTCCCGTAGTGAGGCATAGAAGGGACTTGCAAGCCTTAAATAGTCTGATTTCTTTGTCCATGAACATTTCCCCTATTTTCGTGTATCCCACCTCCTCCCATTTCTCAAACGCCCCTTGCTCCATTCCTAGTGGGAATTGGGGGTTCCAGCAGATGGGTGTAAAGGGGCCTACCTCCGTGGTCATTATACCCTTACGTGTTTGGTTGTCCCAGGCCTCCAATATGGTCTTCATAATTTCGCTTATGCTAAGGTTGGGGTGTCTGTGTTGTTTCGGTTTCCAAAGCAGTTCCACTAGGGGAGTTCTAGCAACTGCCCTGTCTTGTTTCACCCATATTGGTTGTGGATCTTCCCCCATCCAGTCCCTAAGTACCCTTAGTTGCGCCACATGATAGTATTTTTGAAAGTGGGGAAGGGCCATCCCCCCTTCCTGGGTCGGTGCTGTGAGGATCGGCTTGGCTACCTTCGGGGTTTTCTTTTCCATATGAAGGATGAGACCGCCTTGGATAATGCTTTGAAGAAGGATCTGGGTACCCCAACAGGGAGCGCCTGAAAGTAGTACAGCAACTTCGGGAGGATGGTCATCTTGACTGATTGTATTCTGCCCCATCAAGATATCAGCAGTAGATTCCATCTTTCTAAGTCTCTACTTATGAGTGTTAGTAGCTGGGGGTAATTCTTTTCATACAGCTGCCCTACCTTGTGTGTCAACGTTATTCCGAGCTACCTAATCCCATTTTCTGCTATCTTAAGGTCGAGTGTTGTTGCTTCCCTTTCTATTGCTTCGTGATCTCCCGCCAGTATCAGAATTTCTGATTTTCTCCTATTAATTTTAAGTCCAGAGATAGCCCCGTACATTTCTAGTTCCCCGACCATTGTCACCAGTGTCCTCCCCAGGTCTTCAAGGGCTATTAAGATGTCGTCCGCGTAGGCAATTACCTTGTGCTGCATTCCCGTCATTTCCATCCCCTTAACATGGTTGGACTCCCTTATTTTCATTAGGAGAGGTTCTAGGAAAATAGCATATAATAGCAGAGAGAGCGGGCATCCCTGCTTAGTTCCCCTTCAGATAGCTACCCTTCCTGTGACTTCTCAGTTGATGGGTATTCTGCTTGTCGGAGAGTTATAGTTGGCTCTAATCATTGCTATATATTGTTCCCCAAATCCCATGCGTTTTAAGATCTTAAATAGCATTGACCCGGTCAACCGCTTTCTCAGCATCCATCTATAGGAGTATCGCCGCAGTGTGCGTGATACTCATTTTTTCCACTAGGTGTGTGAGTCGCCTAATATTGTTGTGTGTTTGTCTACCCGGAATAAAGCCCTATCAGGTTGGGGAGAGCGGAGATAATCTTGCTGCTAGGACTTTTGTGTAAATTTTTGCATCTAAGTTTATCAGGGATATTGGCCAGTAAGACGCAGGGGACGTCGGGTCTTTCCCTACCTTGTGGAAAACTAAGTGGGATACCTTATAGAGACTTTCGATTGAGCACATTCACAGTGCCGGACCACTCTGTCAACGGTATTGTATCTTTCCTTCTCAAGTTCAAACATTTAACAGCAGTTTAGCTGTCTTTCATCGTATGTGTTTAACAGTGTTCATTCCAGTGCTCACTATACAATGTTGCCGCTTGCAACCTTGACTTCAACACAGACCGGTCTTGCATCGGTCTGCCCAACTCACCGGTTATGTTGATTTCTCTGTCGCATCTTTTTTCGTGGAGCCAAGGGCAATACCACGCGTCTGCTGCTCCTCCCCACCTTAGTCAGTTACACGGGAGGGCCCTCTGTATCTCCGACACACAATGCAGGATTCTTCAGTCTGGTTTCCAGGACTTACGCTTTCTGCATTCAAGGATTCTTGAAAGTAAAAGCACCTTGCCGAAAAGGTCATTGGTGCTTCACTTCTTACGAACCCTCCTTGTATTTTGTATTTTATTTATTTGTAGAGCGCTGCCTTGCCCTGGGGTATCTGGGCGCGTAGTTACAAGATGGTGGTTACAAGAAGGTGGTTACAGGCATGTATAACATGTTACGACAGTAACATAAACCAAGATAAAACAATAAGGCTTAGAACATAACTTGAAAAACAACACACGGTACATTAAACACATAATAACTCTAAGAGCTAATACAGGGAGTAGCAGCTGGAGTGGGGATGAAATGAGATGGGAAGGTGAACAGTGCTAAAGTAGTTCAGGTTTGGAGCCTATGAAGAAGGTGAGGTGGGCTCGTCAAGCTTGTGAAGCCAGAGTTTGGTGTTGGTTTGGAAGGAAAGGAACGTGGGTTCTGCTCTAAGTGCGAACAGGGTGGTGTTCCAGAGTTTAGCTGCAAGAACAGGGAAGCTTGAACCCCCAGCAGACTGAAGCTTATATCTAGGAATGGTGAGAGTGTTGACATAGGCTGATCTCAGCGGTCTGTTTGTGACATGCTGTGAAAAACGACTAGTCAAATAAGCTGGAGCCAGGTTGTTCTGAGCTTTGTACGTTAAGGCTAAAGGTTTAAGCGATATTCGCTGCTTGACGGGGAGCCGGTGAAGGCTGCGTCTGATGTCTGAGATGTGAGATCTTCTGGGGATGTTGAGAGCCGCCCTAATGGCGTTGTTTTGTGAGACTTGTAACTTGTCAATGTTTTTTTGACTAGTCCCTAGGTAGAGGGCGTGGCAGTAGTCTATTTTTGCCATGATCAGTGTTCTTGCTAAGATGATGCAGTTCTCACTGTTCAGGAAGGGTCTACAGGCTGTGATGAGTTTGCAGGTGTAGGCCGATGCAGTCGCTACAGCGTTGGTTTGTCTAGTTAGGGATAGGGTTGCCTCGAGATAGATGCCTAGAGTTTTTGCTGTGTGCAACACTTTAATGATGTTACCGTCTATGGTGAATGATTTGTACGCTGGATCAAGTTTGGCTAATTTAGAGTGCTAACCGAGGATGAGTAGCTCCGTTTTCTCATCATTAAGGCAGAGCCCATGATGAGCCATCCAAGCCTGGATGATTGAGTACACATCATTAAGTGCCTTGGCAACAAGAGCAAAGTCACCAGAGATAGGGATGAGTATCTGGGTATCGTCAGCGTAGTTGGTGTATGACACACACAGATAGTCTAGTATGTCAAAGAGTGGCTTGGTAAACACATTGTATAATGTGGGAGAAAAGCAAAATCCTTGAAGGACTCTGCAAGGGACGGGGGCAGGATCTGCAGAGGCTAGAGGAGAGAAGACCCTCATAGTTCTGTTTGCTAGGAAGGAGCTAATCCAAGATGACGCCGAGTCCGGAAAATGCGCAGAAATTTTGAGATGGTGGCAAAGGATTTTATGGTCCACCAGGTCGAAAGCCGCTGAAAGATCGAGCAGAAGGAGGAGAGCCAGCTTGCCCTTATCTTTTAGGACATCAATCTGGGTTTTTAAGTCTATCAAGGCAGTTTCGGTGCCGTGTCTGGGACGGAAACCAGATTGACGTAGACCCAGTAAGTGGTTTGATTCAAGATATGCCTGAATTTGTAAGTAAGCAGCGCGGTCCAACATTTTTAGGAGGTATGGTACTGTGGTAATAGGCCTATAGTTGGCGGGGTTGCTCGGGTCAAGGGAAGGTTTTTTGATTAGTGGGATGACCCAGGCATCCTTTAGGTTATCTGGGACAATGCCCGATCTGAAGGAGGCATTTATGAAAGTAGTGATAAAAGGCGCAAGGTCATGCGCAGCTTTCTTGATGATAGGTGAAGGGTTGGTTTGCCATCTCTCTGCTCTCGTTCAGCTGCAGCCTCGAAACTGTTGTACCTGTGTGTGCTTTGCCTCGCCCAGAGTGTGTTCTCATGCTCCGCCTTTTATCCGCGTGGGGAAGTTTAATGGCAGTCAGGTGTGAGTGATTGTTAGTAATTGCCCGACCTTGTCTGACTATAGTAGTTGGACAAGTCAGGCACACGGCTCGGGCGTGAGTCTGTTTTCTCCCAGAGCAGGCTGTCCATGTGAAAGTGTTTGTGCAGGAAAAGGAGAGCGGGCGTAGATTTTCCATATAGCCTACCTGGTAGGATGGGTAAAGATGTTACTAGGAAGAGAGGGATACTGTGTCTCACCATCAGGCATCCCACTCCCACTCCCCGAAGACCCCTCACCCAGGTGATCCTCCCAAACTGGTCCACCCCCAGGATCTGGATCCAAAAGCGATGACCGTGTCCTGGCCACCTGGAGGATAGATCCTCAGGGACTAGGGGGTGAGACATCTTCTTGTTTCTCACAATGGCCAGAGGGTAAGAGGGGCTGGGGTCCCAATGAAGAGGATCTCAGTCTAACTGGCATTAAGGCAGAGATCATTGGCAGCACACTATGCCTGAATAGCAGTCAGGGATGAGAGAGCAGGAAGTGGAGGGAAGCTTGAAGGAGAGCTGCGTGTCATCTGCATAACACTGGAATTAAGGAAAGAAGGAGATCAGGTGGGCAAGGTAGATGTTGAAGACCCACAGCGAGAGGATAGAGCGTTGAGGGACGCTGCAGATGGAGTGTGATAGGGGAGCAAAAACATTTGATTTTTGTTAGGCAGAGAGGTAAGGGAAAGCTTTCATGAAACTATCAGCTTTAAAGTTTTGCTGCGTTTGTGCAAATACATTTTTCTGCACGAACGCTACCAGTTGCAGGAAAGACTTCCCTCCCCTCTCTGCTTAACAAAAAGCAAGTGCACACACCAGCAGTCCCCTCCCCACGGATCAACATATAATGTTATGTGCTGTTTCACATCCGTGGGAAGGCGGCTGATGTGCGTACTTGCTTTTTGTTAAGCAGAGCGGTGGGGGAAGCCTTCAAAGAGCCAAGTTTCAGGAAAGGCTTTACTACCCTCTCTGCATAAAAAAAGAAAGTGTGGAAGCCCTGCCCCTAAATTCACATTGGGAGGGGGCCTGGAGCCCGATTCGCTCAATGAGGTTGTGCCACTGGTTGAAACACAGCAGCTTGAGATCCTGTTAAACACTGCTGCACATGTTTCCTTTTATAAAAACAGCATTTCTTAGACAGCATTTCTTAGACTGCAGCATAATTTTTCTAGTTTAATGAAAGCTTAAGAAAACTTTCTTGAAATAGAAAAGTGGCATTGTTTTAGGAAATGCTTTCAGTGCTTGTGGCGCTGCCCGATGACGGGCGCGCATGCGACAGCGTGATGTTGCACGCCGTCGCGTGCAGTACAAATAAACGGGGCGTTTCCCGGCCGTGTCAGAGCGACCGGGACGCCCGAACCAAGACGGACGTGTGTGTCTCAGTCCTTGGTGCCGGGGCTTGCAGCGATGCGCGCGGGGGGCGCCAGTCACCTCCAACAGTGGCGACGAGTGGGGGAAACGATGGCCGGGCCCGGCGGTGATGATCGGAACAATTTTTCACCGAAACGAGGTCGGAGTACAGACTTCGTTTCACGCCGCGGGTAGTGCGTTGCCCACGCGGCTGGCGGCCATTTTGTGCAACAGGCTGTGGGACTTCGGGAGGCTCCGGTTTGAGCCCTGAAGCGACCCCAGGCCTAATTTTTGGAAATCCTGGTAGCTGATGGCTACATCTACACGAGGTTATGCCCGAATAGTGCATAGACTCAATTTTGGGTTTTCTACGTCGAGTGGAAGCAAGGAGAAGGCCCATCTTGGCTGGGCCTGCATAGCCTATTTGTCCTTGGCACAATTTTTGGAACAGCTAAAGGCAGGTTGCCTTTTTCATCCCCTTCATCATCATCCTGGTGGCCTCACCAGCCTTCATCCTCTTCATCATCACAGAGGTGTGCTGCAAGTGACTGTATCCAGGGATGGTCCATGCTGAGGGTCATTTTGGACTGGGTGTTTGAGTTGCGGCTCCTGGTCAACATTCTGGGGGTGCCTGTGCGCTCAAACTCATGAGTGACACCGAGGACCAGGACGGAGCACACGGTGCGGCGGCGCAGCTACTTCCTCGTGCCCCAGTGGCCCCGCAGGGCCGACAGCCTCCAATGCAGCAACCAGCAGCGCCAGCAGGTGGTCAGGCAGCGGTTCCGGCTCTTCAACCCCCAATACAACCAGCTGCACCACCTGGTATTCAACAAGCCGCACCTGTCATGGCCCAGGTACGTGCACATGCTGCTCTGCAGCCCATCCCCGAATTTGAGGTGTCGGGCCCGCCCTCCAGCTTGGGGCCCAGATGGAGAAGGTGGGTGGACCGTCTGGACATGTACTTCAGGGCTGCCCAGGTGGTTGATGACGACACCAGGCTGGCTCCGATGTTATACTCGGCAGGGCCCTCTGTCCAGGAGACTTTTGAATCTCTGCCACAAGGGAATGGAACTTATGATCAAGCAAAGGCCGCCCTACAAGCGTATTTTCTGCCCCTTGCCAACGCGGACTATGAGCGGTTTGTGATGCTCTCTGCCAAACAAAAAGATGACGAGACCTTGGACACTTTCTATGGGCGCCTGAGGCGTCTGTCACTCGCCTGTGCCTGGGGTGACGCAGAGGATATGATTAGGACCATGCTTATCCAGGCGTGCTCATCAGGCAAGCTCAGGCGCCAGGTGCTGAGGGAGCCCGGGATAACGCTCCAGCGCATCCTTGAGCTAGGAAGGTGCCACGAGGTGTCGGAGGCAAGAGCCACAAGAATGGAGGCCGGGTCGCGCCCTATCAAGACTGAAGAGGTCTGCGTGATGTGGCGAGGGGGAAGAGGTGCCAGGAGGTTTGGTGGCAGCACCCGAGACAGAGCCGGGAGGGCAGGTGAAATTTGCCAAAAATGCGGGTATGACCTGCCCCACTAATCAGAATGCCCTGCAGCTGGAAAGACCTGTGGACGGTGCAGGTTGCCGGACCACTTCTCGAGGGTGTGTAGGGCGACTATGCCCGTATTGGTGCCAAGGGGCCAAGGCCGAGCTAGTTCCACTCGCCAAGGTCGGCCGTCCAACGTCGCTCAAGTGGACCAGAGCGAGGAGGAGGCCTAGGTGGAAGAGGCGGAGGAAGAAGACGAAGAGAACATATTCTTTGTCTCAAGTGTGGGGGTTCTAAGAAGCAGGAACCGACGACAACCAAGGTGCGTGGTTGAAGTGAACCAGTCTCCAATCCCGGTCCTCGTGGACACAGGGGCGTCGGTAAATGTCATGGCCCGTGAACATTACAATGCCATGGATCAGCCGCCCAGGCTGGTCACACCCAAGGCACGCATCTTTGCGTTCGGTGGTGTGGAGCCCATCCCTCTGGACGGGGCATTCGTAGCAAAAGTAGAACACGATGGCTCTCACATCACAGCTCGCTTCTACGTGACCCCAGTGAGTACGAATACTTTGCTAAGTTGTGCAGCGGCAGAAGCTCTCGGCATCGTCAGCTTCGCGTACTCCGTCTACCTGGAAGACATTAATGACTTAATGGAGAAGCATGATGCTCTGTTCAAGGGGATCGGGCGGATGGCCGGGGAACCGGTGCGGCTGCACATCGATGAGTCAGTACAGCCGATCGCCCTGAAACATCGGAGGGTACCATTCCACCTCCGTGAGCAGGTCGACAAAGAACTGGACAGCCTCGTCGATCTAGACATCATAGAAAAGGTGGAGGGCCCGACTCCCTGGGTGTCCCCTATAGTGGTGGCAAGGAAACTCAAACAGCCGGGCGCAGTCAGGATCTGTGTGGACATGAGGATCCCCAACAAGGCCATCAAGAGGGAGAGGCACCTCACCCCGACGCTGGATGACATCATTGCGGAGGTGCAGGGCGCTCGGTTCTTCTCGAAACTCGACCTCCGGGCCGGCTATCACCAGGTTGTCCTCCACCCCGAGTCAAGGTATATTACCACGTTCACCACACACCGGGGACTATATCGCTATAAGAGGCTGAGCTTTGGGGTGTCCTCAGCAGCTGAAGTATTTCAGAACATCATTTGGGGTGCCCTAGCTGACCTCGAGGGCGTCTTGAACATAAGCGATGACATTCTGGTGTTTGCAAGGACGGAGGTGGACCATCTGAGGCGTTTGGCGAGGACATTCGAGAGGCTGCGGTCGTTGGGACTCACCCTCCATAAGGAGAAGTGCGAGTTTCTGCGCCCCTCCCTGGAGTTCTTTGGGTTTGTGTTCAAGGAGGGGGGGGGTGTCTCCTGACCCCAAGAAGGTACTGGACATACAGAAGGCACAATCACCGGAGTCAGTATCGGAGGTGCGAAGCTTCTTGGGCATGGTCACTTACTGTGGGCGGTTCATCAAGAACCTGGCATCCAGATCTGAGCCTCTCAGGGCCCTGACAAGAAAAGACCCCATCTGGAATTGGGGCCCACTGGAGCAGGCGGCTTTTGATGACATTAGAAGTGCCCTCACGACCGAGGACACTATGTCGTTCTTTATTCCTGCATTACCGTCGGAGATCATCGTCGACGCCAGCCCATTTGGCCTGGGTGCTGTATTGACACAGATTGACCGTGATGGCGGTGTCCGGCCAGTTGCGTATGCCAGCAAAGCACTGTCGGACGCCGAACAACGGTACTCGCAGATTGAGCGCGAGGCGCTGGCAGTGCTGTGGGGATGCCGCCACTTCCGGCTCTATGTACTCGGACGCCCGGTGACGGTGGTAACTGACCACAAGCCACTGCTGCCCATCCTAGCGGGGTCGTCATCCAAGCCGCCAGCACGCATTGAAAGGTGGATGCTGGCTCTTTTGGAGTATGGGGTGACTCTGGCATACCGACCGGGGGCAAATAACGCAGCTGACTACCTCTCCAGACACCCCGGGGCGCCTGGAGGAGGGGACCGAGACGCCTGTGAAGAGGAAGCTGAGGAGCATGTCCGAGTCGTGGTGGAAGCAGCCACGCCGAATGCCATGCCTCTTCAGGAGCTGGAGGCTGCGGCGGCCCAGGATGAGTGTTTCAAGGTGCTGAGGCAGTCCATGCAGCAAGGATCTGGAAGTCAGCGCTCGAGGCCCTGGCTGGGCGCACTCATGAGGCCCGGGCTGGGTTGGAGCAACTATGGAAGATCCGCGAAGAACTGTCCTTCTCAACATCGGGCCTGTTACTTCGGGGTGATCGGATTGTGGTTCCCCAGTCAAAGGTGGGCGAGGTGATTGCACTGGCGCACCGGGGTCATCAAGGGGCCGCCAAGACCAAGGCCCGCCTCCGGATGAAGGTGTGGTTCCCTGAGCTGGAACGCAAGGTGGATGACTTTGTGGCGGCTTGTGTCTGGTGCCAGGCAGCATCGCCTGTACAGCGGGAGCCAGTCATCGAGGTGATGCCGAGGGGGACACATCCATGGGAGGTGTTTCATGCCGACTTCGGGTCCACCACCATGGGCACCCACTTCCTGGTCTTGGTTGATGAGTACTCCAGGTACCCCGAGGTGGAGTTTGTGGAGTCCGTGGCGTTTGAGCACGTGGTTGTGGCTGTGGAGAAGTTGTTTGCGGCTCATGGGTTTGCACACACGCTGTGCTCGGACAATGGTGCGCCATTCCAGGGTGAACGGTTTGCAGAACTGATGGTGAGCTGTGGGGTGGTGCACCGGAAGATCACGCCTCTCTGGCCTCGAGCAAATGGGGAAGCAGAGCGTTTGATGAGGACTCTCAATAAGACCTTTAGGATCGCCCAAGGACAGGGGCAGTCCCTGCAGAGAGCCCTTTACCAATTCTTGAGGGTATACCGCACCACGCCCCATGCGTCCACGGGGGTGGCCCCGGCGGAGGCGATGTTCAGGAGGTGTCCTCAAGGGTTGTTGCCGGAGGTCGGAGAACGAGAGCCTGCGGTGATCGATGACCAACGAGTCGAAATGGACCGGCGAGTGAGAATTGAGCAAGAGAACGTGCGGAGGGGGCTTCGCCCACAACAGCTGGAGCCGGGCGATGACGTCCTCATTCGCAATCGACATCCGCATGGGAAGCTCTCCCTGCTGTACGAGCATGAGCCACTGGACGTCGTGGCGGTCAGGGGCTCCATGGTAACTGCGTCAGATGGCCGGTCGGAAGTAACTCGCAATGTAAGCTTCTTCAAAAAGCTTAGGGATCCCAGAACTGACCCTCCTCCTGATCCGGACCTTGGAGGAGTCCCGGAGGACGAGGGAGACCCACCCTGCATGCCGGAGTCCCCAGCCCGGGGCCCGTCGGTGGACAGTTCACCCGTGCCGGAGGCGAGCCGGAGGTACCCCCAGAGGGCTGGGCGAGGGAAACCTGCTCGCCTCACCGATTACGTGCTGGGACATTTGGCTGATGATCAGAAGGGTGACAACTGTTAACTAAGGGGACCCGGGTGGATGCTAATAAAGGGGTGTTCATGGCATCGGGGTTTGTGAATTATTCTATTTGCAGTGTTGTTTGGTTTGCAGTGTATAGTTGAATTGTGATTGTTGGTTCTCCCCGAAAAAGGAGGAGTGTGGTGCTGCCCGATGACGGGCGCGCACGCGACGGCGTGACGTTGCACGCCATCGCGTGCAGTACAAATAAACGGGGCGTTTCCCGGCCGCGTCAGAGCGACCGGGAAGCCCGAACCAAGACGGACGTGTGTGTCTCAGTCCTTGGTGCCGGGGCTTGCGGCGATGCGCGCGGGGGGCGCCAGTCACCTCCAACAGTGCTGGTACACATGTGTCTATCTAAAAGACAGATTTAAGCAGCTTTTGCTGCTAGGAAGCAGATCTCACCTCTAATACTTCCACCCACCTCAGAATGAAGGTGCTGGAAAAACTGGAGTGGAGAATATCAGCTTTCCACACTACATTTAGCATAAGCTCTCAATCAGGCCCAAAGTCTACTCCGCTCCTACACAGTTTTTGATGGAAGCCCCTCCCCCGCCATATGAAGCTTGCCCCTCCGCCCCACGTAGTTTCGTCTTCTTTTTGTCGTTGATTCGGTGGCCAGCTAAAATCGAGCAAAGACGCCTTGTCTTGTTTACGGTGTTTTCTATAGGGTCACCCTCAGTTCAGCAGCAAGTGTAACATAGTAACCGTCTGCCTGTCCTTAACATGGCTGCTACCGCAACCCATGGCGGCCCATGGATGTCGGGAAAGCGCACAGCAAAGAGGGAGGCAGGCAGGCACGGCACATGGTAGGCGTGGTTTTGCCCAAAGGGAGCGTGTCCTCCATGGACAGGGGTGTGGCCCTCCACGAACAGGGGCGTGGCTCTCCACGAACAGGGGCGTGGCTCTCCACGGACAGGGGCGTGGTTTCGCGCGCCGTTCCCCCTCTCAGGTGTAGCCATGGTTTGAGCCTCACCGGGCTCCGTATTGGAATGTTGCCGCATGACGTCACGAGCCTCCCTGCAGCGGAGCGGAGGCACTGGATCTTGAGTCTGGACATGGTTCCAGTTGGAGAAAAGTTGCGCTGATCATCAAGAATGGAGGAGGCGAGCCCAGGGGCTGCGCCCGTGGCCGGTGAGGAGTGAGGAAGTGCCAGAGGGGAGGGAAGCTGCTAGTGTTGGATGGATGTCTGGGAAAGGGATGGCCAGGGAAGCGCGCGCGGCAGTAAACCAAGCCCTGGGCATCTCATGGGGAGGTGTTGGGGAAGTTTCATCGTTTCAACAGTGCTGCTTTAGTCACGGTGCACTTCTCCAGGTTTATTTCCTTCTCCTGGTCCATGTTTGTATCCTTCGCCCCCTTTCCTGGAAGAGTTCTCCTGCCTCTGGACGAGTCCAGCCACTGCCTCTGCCCTTTCTACCAATTCAATGCCAGTGTGATATGTCCCCTTTGCTAAATCAAGCACCCCCTTCTTGCCTTACATCTCACCATCCCCTCTTCTTTAGATTAACAGTGCAACTCGCCTCCCCGTTTGCTGTGTCTTACTCCTTCTAGGTAGGCTACCTCCCGCGCCCATCACCTGTGGAGTACACGCACCCTACCCCGTCCCCGGCCCTATGCAGTGGCGTCGCCAGGGTGTACCCGGGCCCCTCCTCTGAAATCCTGTGCCCCCCTGGAGCACCTGCTACAGTGGCGGGGGACGGGAGGAAGGGAGGGCAAGACCGGGATATTTGTCAGTGGGTCACCTCCCCCTTTGGGCACTGCAATGAAGGTGCCCAACGGAAAAGGTGTCCTGCTGGCAGGACAGTGTGTGCTGAGCCATTCCTGCTCAGCATGCTCATTGCCAGCCATTCCTGCTCAGCATGCTCATTGCCCTGGCAGCAGGACACCTTCCCCTTTCCAAACGGGCCAGCACAATACCCGAAGAAGCTCCAGGCAGTAGAGGGGCTCTCACGTAGCTCTCTGTCAACAGAGCATTTCAATCTGAGCCATTAGCCACTGGTGGGAGGGGAGTAGAGAGGGGGACTACTAGCAGGGACTTTAGTCCCTTTAGAAATGGGAGGGAGTGATCAGAAGTGAGGTGGGTGCATAAAGTTGCATGCATGATTTATGAAATGGTAATGGCTTGAAAAACCGGAGGGGGATTTGTTAGGCTCGCGCCAATCTACATGATGCTATTGTGACTTTGCATGCAGGATGGTGAGAATAAAACAAAAGCCATATTCTTATTGCTGAACATATTTCTATGACAAGGTATATAGTGTATAATTAGTTTACTATGAAAGTATAGTTTGATATATGGCATTTATAATGCCCCTATACACAAGTGTTTCAAGGTGCGACGAGGCAAGGGCGGGGAAAACAGAGGGAGGACAGACAAAGCAATCCTACTAGGCCAGGTGACATTGAGATTGCGCAAGTGCGGCGGGAAAGGGGAGGGGACTATGCAGTACATAGGATAACAGTGAAATAAATAAGGACAATAAATAAGTGTGGCCAGCTGGTGGCAAGTGCAAGGAAACGTGCAGACATCAGGTGTCAAGTGCTAGTAGGGTCTGTAGGGATACAGAACCGTCCCTCAGTGCAACAGTTGTCAGGGGGGCAGTGCAGGTGTGCAACTGGTGGGGAGGGGACCTGGGCCCGAGATCAGAGGGTAGCCGGGTAACCAGTGCAGTTAGCAAAACCTTAATAAATATCTATATCAACTAAACCTGGGACGATGGGCTCAGTTGCTTAAATTGTCCACATCCCGGTTTCACCATTTAACCGAAGTGTGTGATCCTGGGCAAATCATTTATCACACGTGTCCTATCTGCAGCTCTGTAAGTGATTCACTTCATAGCTTATGTTAATATATCATGCTGTCATTTAAAAAAAGCCTAATGACTATAGAGTTGCTCTATATATAATAATAGTGCAATTCAGGTATTTTGCACCACACAGTTATTTGCCACTTGGCTTACTTATGGCAACTTAAGTCGCTTCCATGTGCCTCCAAATATCAAAGACTGATGATGCTCCTTGCGATGTATTACTTCTGTAGGTGCAGTCCATATGCAAATGAGATTTGCATGTATTTTGCCCCAAAGCGCCTGCACACATCTCTAATGAATGAGTGTCCTGCATCTTTAATGATTCTAGAGTTTTATTTTTTGTGTTGTGTCCTAACTTTCACATTTGCAGGTCTTTTGCCTAGCCTGTTTTTTCTTTCTTCTGGTCTGAAAGGGACACGCTGCCCTGGAGACATCAGAGTGGCTCCATCTCTGTAGAAGACACTGCTTTAAAGGATCATATCTTGTCGCTGGTTGACCGCTGTCATAGCGCACACACTGTGCTCTTCTAGTTCACATGCCCGCCTGGATATTCTCAGTGCTTTTGCCACATTTGCACTATAAAATGTCCACACAAAGGCACTGCTGAGAAAGGAACCCACAGCCCCAATTGAGATCTGCACAGACCTTCCAGAAAAGCACCTGCAGCCAGATAAGGCATTGCGAACCGTGGGTATTGATGGCACACTTGTGAAAGGCCCCCTCCAGCAGATGCGATCGGGACCCGATAAGGACACTATCATTTCAAAGTGCATTACCAGCCAATGGCTACTGGCAACATCTGAGCAAATTTCCCACGGGGGGTGTGGGTGTGTGTGTGTGTGTGTGTGTCTGTCTGTGTGTTATACCGATTATATATTTTCAATATAGGAGACAATATCGTTAACATCAAGATATATAGAAGAGAATTGCTTGCTGTATAAATGCGTGGTTTGTATCTACCCCGACACTTTGGACTACTTTGTCCACGTCAATTTAGGAAAAGCATACACATTGCCCTTTTATAGGGGGGGCCCCCTACTTTTGTCTGTGGCCCCCTCAATGGGATTCCTGGAGACGCCACTGCCCCTGTGCCATCCACCCCACCCTCTTTAGCTCCCATCTGCTGCATTTTCCCTTCCTTCTCAGCCCTGGGTCTGAATCCCAAAGTTCGTCAAACGAATGCTTTATTGGTCTGGCAAGTTGAAAACGAGTGTTGCCAAAGTAAACAGCGTGGACTATTTAGTTACTTCTTTCTGTCCATTGTGTCTACGTGCATTTCCACAGGTATGTTGAATGCCTTGAAGTCGTTTCCCTTTCCCATCTAAATCTTCCCTTTTGGTGTTCACGTGACCCCCCACTTCTTCTCTCACTGTGCTCTGGAGGATCCTATCTGGTAATACAAGCGGGCGTTATAAAACACTGCATACATTTTAAACATGTGCGTGAATGCTAGTGACAGCCTGGGACCTTAGTTTCGGGCTTCGGCTGGTACTTCCCGACATTTAGCAGAGGGCTGATCTCTCCTGTTTCCTCATGAAGTCTTCCTTTTCATCGCAGAATATGAGCATGTGTGAAACAGTGTCGTGAATAGCTCTGCGGTCCGTGCACCGCAGTAGCACGTGTTACCAATTCCACCTCTTCCATGTCGCTGCTGGCAGATGCTGGCATTTCTGGGCGCATGGTTGGCACCTCGTCTGCAGCTTTGTTTATGGCCGCTCAGTTTTTATTTAGGAATCCTTTGTCTGTGGTTGGCATTTTCGTCAACATTGAGTCAAGCTGCCAATCTGAAGCATCCTGCAAGTGTCGGTGGCAGCCCTGCTTATTCCGTCTCCCTGTTACGTCTCTTGGCATGATATATGATTGGTTATTTATATGTAAGTGTTCTTTAGGGCTTTTTGACACTTGTGAGCGATGCCCTTTTCGGAGTACACTTTCTCATGGTATTTCTCTTGACAGATGGTCATGATGGGCGGTGTCATTGATCAACGATCTGATATATACTGCTAAGGAATGGTGCACGCATTGCCCTGCACCTTTAAGCCCCACACAAGCCAATGTATTCTGTGCATTTGCACGGAGTGCTGGTGCATACATATTCCGATCTTTTGAGGGTTCGGTCAGGGCCGGCCCGGCATTGGGGCAGGGCTGGCTGGGCGACCGCCAGGGCCTCCCCGAGGGAGCCATTAGCCCCCCCCCCGCCAACTTGGGGGAGTCTTTCAAGTGCTCCCACGAGCTGGCGTAGTGGGAAAAGGCGCGGCAGGCGCCCTTTTGTTATTAAATGCGCCCTCTGCGGCGGGACGCATTTAATAACAATAGGGTGCTGATTTGCATCAGCACCCTATTCACAAGGCGGTTTTCGTTGGAATGGGCCCTCATGCATTAGCAGGGGGCATCCTATTCCAGTGAGTAACTCCCTGTGAGGCGCCGGAGCAAGGAGGTAGAATACAAAATGCAGCGCATCCTGCCACCCTACACCCCCCGCCCCGCCTCCTGTTGACCAGGGGCTCCAATTCGCCCAGAGCGCTGCTGCAGCGAAGGCCGGCCCGGGGTCCGGTAGTGCCTGGTAGCAAATGCCGTTCTAGTCACGCTACTTGATGTGTAAGTGGAATTTAATTCTGCCTTCTTGGATTTCCGGCAGTGTGAATGAATCTCCTCAGTTACGCTCTGCCCCTAATGTTTGAACTCTTCTGCGTGTATATGAGTTGTCTGCAGTGCTGGAAATGGGAAACTTTTATTAGGCTACTCTCTTCTTGGAGGAGCGGGACCAAGGGGCGTGGTCCCAGGCCAGGTCCCACAATACAATATCTCTTCATAGAACCCAATCCTGGTGATTTGCATAAAAGCAAAGAGCAGTATGGGAACATCAGTATGTCCAGAATTTTAGATTTGAAACATTGTTTTATTGTGATTCAGTAAGAAACCCTTTTGAGCGAATAATGAAAGTTGGGGTCTGCAGTTTTAATTGGTCGCACTACTCACCCTAAGGAAAACATGCCTCTACATTGCAGGACATATATACCAGTCTGGACACCTACACGTATCTGAGGCTTTGGCTGTTTGTTTTCAGTTGCCCCAGCTGAGTCTACTGAAAGTGTTGTGTTTGTTGAAACGTTGGTTGCTCGTGCATGTGATAACTCAGCTTCAGGACAGATGTTGCAGGGAGTAGTATCCTGTTCTCAAGCAGAGTTGTCGGGCAACTTGCGTTTTTCATCGGCAGACCGGGTCAGACCACAGGGTGGCAAGACATATTTTGCTGGAGCACCGCTCGGTCTGTTCTGTCGGCTCTTGCCCATTCCCTGCGCTGGTTGTCTGTTTACAAAGTCGGAGTTGCAGGATTTATGTGGGTTTTTTATCTCGCTTTGCTTAGTTTTGGGACATTGGCAAGTTTCAGCATTCGTTTTAAAATTGGATTGGAGCATAGTTCTGCAACCTTTGTCTCTCCACATGCTTTGGACTACAACTCTCACCTCTAGTTGGCAGATGAGGGCTTGTGGGAGTTGTAGTCCAAAACAAATGGAAAGCAGACTGCTGAATTAGATTCTGTTCAATCAGGAAGGAATATGAATATAGGGGTATCCACTTGAGCACAGATCTTGTCCACTCTGTTCAAATCCTTCATGTATTAAATCTTTTAACACACTGCGGCCACGGCTGCCATAAGGTCAGATTTCTTTGGCAGATTTGCTCACGAGCCCTCCTTTTTAAGCGCTGGCTCTTTTTGGCATCTACTTATGAGTGGTTCTCAAATGTCCTCAATCATTGCGCTGATTCATTGTTTGATTTCAGTCCATGAATCGATTTTATAATATATTTGGATTGATTTTGAAGCATTTATGTTTATATGTTTATGAATTTTTGTATTGTGAAAAGTTTGAACAGATTATACCACAATAAAAAAAGACTAAACATTTATTTTGTAGTTCTTTTTTTTCCTTTTTATGAAATGCAGTCATTTTGTTTTTTTTTCGGTTCGCCTTGAAAAATTCCAGTTTCAAGAACCAGTCAATTCTAAGCCAATCCTTCTGTGACCATGTGCCAAGTATATGGAACGTATTTCCCTCTGTACTGTGTTGCACTAACCTGCAAAGAAGTGAACATGCTGTTGTTCAAGAGCTTGCTTATAAATGCCACCAAAACTGCCTCCTATGTTTACCTCTCCTTCATACAGATCTGCCACTTGAGCATGTACCTGCATCCTCTACTCAACCCCCCTTCTCCCCATCCACGTTCATTTTCTTTTCTCTTATCATTGCAACCTGACATACAGAAATGTCACCCAGCCTATTTACCCTGTATCGCTCTGCCATCCGCTTCGGTATTCTTTGCTAGAATTCCACCTCGCACTCCATTGGCCACACATGACCTTATGATGCATTAACCCTCTCCCATTTCCTACCCAGTTTATCTCTAATCTACCTCATTCAATGCCTCGTTCTGTTCCAGCTATAGCCTTTCCTCATGGCCTATTTCCAAGACCAACCCATATCCCTGTCTCCACCACATACTTATGGCTTCACTGCTACAATGCTCTCCACTTCCTCCCATCCTCCTTACATCCGTCTCATTCCACACACACCGCTTCCCATCCAGTGATGGGCATGCAGCGAGCACACCCAGATTTTCATCTATCCTTTTCTCTGCTACATGTTACTCGAACATTGATAGCATGTCCATCCTCAGTAGCTTCCTTTCCCCTTCATTATCTCCACCTTTTCACCTCTCTTGTTAAACAGTAATTATATAGTGCCTCCTTAGTATTTATATTGGCCTAAGCCTATTCACACTACACGGAAAACCGCGTTGCAAAGTTCCGATTTTTGAGTTAACTTCGCCGCCATTTTAAGATTCATCTGCCATTTTGATTTTCACTTGTGTGTTCTATGTTCTAAAATGGTGGCGTATGTTTTCGACTTGCAGCCAAGCCATCCGACCTCTGAGTTCTGTTAATGTTCGCCTGATAGCCTCACTGTGCAAAGTTGAATTTAGAAATGTCCCTGATAGCCTCACTGTGCAAAGTTGAATTTAGAAATGTCCCTGTGCAAAGTTGAATTTAGAATTGTGCCAAGAATCCTCCCTGTCCAAAGTTGAATTTAGAATGTAGAAGTGTGCCTGATATCCCCTCTGTGTAAAGTTGAATTTAGAAGTGTGCCCAATAGCGTGCCCTACTTGAATTTAGACGTATGCTGAATAAGCCTCTATGTGCAAAGTTGAATTTAGAAGTGTCCCTGATGGCCTCACTGTACAAAGTTGAATGTAGAGGTCTCCCTGATAGCCTCACTGTGCAAATGTGCAAAGTTGAATTTAGAAGTGTCCCTGATGGCGTGCCCTAGTTGAACTGACTAGTGTCCCAAATAAAATAAACAAACAAACAATAGTCTCTCTGTTCATAGTTTAATTTGGAGGTGCGCCTAATGGCGTGCCCAGGCTGAATTTAGAAGCGTGCCTAATAAGCATCTCTGTGCTAAGTTGAATCTAGAAGTGTGCCAAGTATCCTCTCTGTACAAAGTTGAATTTAGAACATTGAAGAACATGTAACCCATCACCACGCTTACTCTCTTCTTTACACCACCATTCAACTAGAACACATAGATACTATGACACCATTCGGTATAACTGTTCTCATACCAACATCTGCCGCATACTCCCCATCACTCTGTCTAAACACTGCTGGTTACACACCCCCAGCCAGGCGTTCTCCTCAGGCCTAACGCAGCCACAGTCGGCCTGGATAAATCCTGCCAGAACAAACACATACTCTTGATATCTCAACCACCACACCTACCGCTAAGAAGCAGCTATTATACGAATACCACATCAGCTGCACACATATCCAGTGCTCACACGCACCTTTGACTCTCTCTACTGACCTGAACTTCGGTTCCAAAGGGCGTTCAACCTACCAGCGCCTTCAGGCCATACCAATGGTATATAAGGCGCTATATAAATGAAAGTAACATAACATAACATATCATTGAGGGCCCATGTGTTTTTTGTGGAAGAGAACACTGTTTGAACAAGAAGCTCATAGATGGGGAGAAGCGGTAGGTTGGGCAGTCTTGCGAGTGCCTTGCAATGGAAGACACAGAATGAGCAAATGCACTAGGTGATTTTAGGGGTGGGGTAGAACATGAACTGGAGACCACATACATACCCATTGGGTTAGAACTGCTGCTACTCTGAAGCAAGCAGGGAAAGTCCAAGTAGAGCGTGAGGTTGAACTAGTAGGAGAAATATGAATATACAGGTGCAATGACTGATGGTTTGAGGAGCAAAGGGGTCAACCAACGATTTCGATGTTTGGCTATAGGAGGTGAGAAGTAGGGAGGGTGAGGAGGGCAGCGATGATGACATGGAGCATTGAGTTCTCAGGGGGGGGTATATGGCAGAGAGGGTGTGGGAGATGGATCAGGGCGAAGAGGCAGCATAAGTGAAGTTTGCTGGTGTGAGTCTAGGAAAGAAATGAGGTTGAAGTAGTTGGCAGCATCCAAAGTCTTGGTGAGTGCCGAGAGTGACTCCTGGCAAGAGGTTAAGAGGGGAGGGAAGTGAGATGTATGTCACAGTTGTATGCACATGTTGGTCTTGAGCTGGTGTTTGATCAGTGATCTAGGGCTGGCAGGTGCGAAGGTGGGAGTTTGGTACTAGTTTTTGAATGGGACGCCGAGATCCAGATTAAATTAAAGGCCTGCTGAATGGAAGAAGCTTGAGGTTTATATGGAGCAGACTGTGGATCTGACTTGGTTCAAGTGGGGAGTGAAAGGAAGCGCCCCCAATTCAGCACGATCCTCCCCGCAATGAGAGACAATAAGGGACTCTCCCGTAGTGGGAATAAGACCAAGACAGAGTGCGGGTGAGCGTAAGTGGGAGTTTATCCAAGGATAAGGCATGCAAAGAACTCTGCAACCTACGAGAGCGCTCTGCCTGACAATAGCAAAGACAGGCGTATTTCTAATACAAAAAACGTCATCAACACCTAAACACTATAGGGGGCACAAGTCAATTGGGATTGGGTGGTGTCGACTAACTATAGGTGTTGCTGGCGCGGGGTTGGTCTTGGCGGGACGACGTCACTGGTCAGCCTCATGGGTTGGGTTGGGCCTGGCAGGCCGGCTTGAGGTCATCCATGCGGTGTTGATGTGCTGGGGCAGCCTGTGACAATAACGAATACCTTTCCTGTCTCATTTGCCCTAGGCCATGCACACTACAGTTATTCAGAAAATGACATTTACGTTCATTAATAAATCGCTTCACCAGCTTATCTTATAAAATAAACACAACACATGAGGAATGCACCTCGTGAGAGGTCTGGTGGTTGTCGGTTGGGGTGAGATTTACCTGTGTCTTATTGACCGGTATTTTAGGTCACGGGACGGGGCTCTGGGACCTGGGCCGAGTGATACATGTCTGTCTGCTGCGTTAGAAGTTATTATATAGATGGGTCTCTGTGTCTTGTCCCAATGATGGGGGTCGTCCTTACACGGGGTCAGGATTCTTGGGGGGGTTCGTGGGGATTTATGAGAGGGTGCTGGTAGATCAGTGGGTTCATCCGTGGGTTTATTACCGTGCTGTAAATAACACAGGTGGCGGGCTGTGGCCTTGGTTGCGGCGCCGGGGCCTCTGACTCTCTGAAGTAACGCCAGCTTGGTTGGGGGAGGTGAGGGAGCGCAGCACAAGTCTTAGCTTTTTTATCTGGCAGGCTTGGTGGGGTGGGAGAGGGAATGACCTTGCATATACTCACAAAGGTATTTTCCTCGTGCGTTGCTGATCAGTGAATGCAGAAGTTTTATACTGTTCTGCCTTATTTTAACGTTATTCAGACACACATATATATATATATATATTTCATTTTCGTTACACATTTCTTTAATACAGTCGGTTCCAGTACCTTTTCATTACCTAACATTATGTTCACTACATTGTGTGCGTATTGTATGTACATTAGACGTTATACGAGGGATATCTAGGTTATGGCCTACAGAGATTGATGCTCGCCGCTTTGGGTGATTCAAAACATATATGAGTTCAAGTTTCTACATACTATTGAAAAACACTTTTACAAATAGAGGTTACACGTTTGGTCAACATCTTTCTCCGTGGTTATAGCAGCATTAGTCCAGACCTGGAGGGATATCATATAACGTTACATTTTTATGGTTCGTTCACATTTTAAACAGAGGTAGTTCATTAATACCAATACTTGAACTATTTTCTACCGTCTTCAGATAGTGATGCTTCAGCTTTTTTCCCCGTTGCCCCGGCCTTGCGGTCCGGGTCATACGGGGTGCAATATCACATTGTTACTAATATAATGTTGCCGTGTTGGCATCTCGGGTTTAGCTCATCTCCGACTTTCTCATGGGAACGCGCTCGCAGCGGATCTGCCAGGGCTGCTGAGGCGGCAGAGATGCATGAAAGGCCCTCCAAAGGTGGGGGCCTCGTTACAGTGTGCTGAACTCACACCATGTTTGCTGTGCACGATGGCGTCTAGGCCTAACTTAAGTTTCGGTAAATGCAAAGACAGGGTGCGTGTGGGCAATGTCGTCGGCGGGTGAACCCCCCTCCACCTGGGCCCGGGTGGCATGAGGGTGCTCCCACCGAGCCATGGTCCTCACCTGGGGAGGGAGCTGTAGGTGAGGAGGGCCTCGTGGCCATTCCTCCCCTACATTTCCCCCCTTTCGTTACTTAAAGTAACGAATTTCTTTAGCTCTTCTAATCTTCTACATTCTTGTTCTTCTAACACTGCACCATCCCATGCAGGGGTTCCTTTTATAGGCATCCATGCTCTGCACACCCCCCTTAAGCTCTCACCTCTCCTAGCATACTCGTCTGGTGTACATGTCAAATATATACAGTCGCCGGTCTCTTCCAGATCTACCCAGACCTCCTCATACCATTCCAGTTCTACGTCTCGTGGTTCTTTAATCGTGGTGTGCCATAGCTTATCTACTATGTACTTGTCACGGCACATAGGCACTAACTGGTACCTGGGGGTGTTGTCTGTTCCTGTCTGCACATGTACTTCTTGTGTTGCTTTAATTGTACCACCGGAGTTGCCCATTGTCACCATCATCATTGCACCGTTAGGGACTGCATTAGCACAACATCGGAGGCCCACCTGGCACAGGCAGAACATCACAAGGATGATCACCACTATTGGTATCAGGAACTTCATTGTCACTCCAAGCCATGAGGGAACCCAAGAGAAGATATTGTCGAACCACGAGCTATCCTCAGCTCCACCTTCCATTTTCATCTTCTCGCCCAGGTTATGTACTGCTTCAATAACGTGGGACAGGGACCCATTTTCTGCGTCTTCGGAAGGTACGAACGTGCAGCATGCACTTCCTATTTTTCGGCAAACACCTCCATCGATTGCTGTTAACAGGTCTAGAACATACCTGTTTTGCATGGTCATTAATCGCAGAGCTCGTAGTTCCACCTTTATTATGTTAAACCCTTCTTCAGTGTCATTGGCCAACTGGATCAGTTCCCACCGTGTGATCTGGAGCCATTTTGCATTTGCTCTTGCTTGGACACTTGATACTAGTGAAGCAAAGAATGTTTCCACGGAGCTGAACAGGCGATACTTGTCTGGGATCTGTGCCAATAAATCAGATGATGCTTGTGATATGTAGTTCGAGGCTCGCTTGTTCCTTGAGAGCTCTTCTCCTTTCCCTCCGGAGGACAGGACATAAAGGTGCGCTTGTGTAGTTGGAGACGCTGCATTCTGGTTCAAGCCTTCGTTCATCGTGTTACTTCTGTCAATATGGCTTTCGGGAATCACCATTAGTGTTGAATGCAAAGTGGCCATTGAGCAGCTACCACTCCATGATTGGGGAAGGTGCAGGTACGCCTTGTTCCCGCATACCCAGTAGGTGTCCATTAGTGCTGCTGTTCCTTTTTTCATATCTGGGATGGTGAGAGTTTTGTTACAGTTCTTGTTCGTTCCTATTGCCATTTTTCCTTCTCCCTTGAAACATAGTTCGTTTTGTATTTCACTTTGTAGCTTAAAGGGTTTTTCCATCGCTGTTACCCATGTTAATTTAGGGATGTGTTCTTTCCATATTGGCAAGCACGTTCTTTCCATCCACCGCAACTTTTCCGGTTGAACACCCTTCAGTGCTTCTGCCTTGCACAGCACTTCTTCGTCTTTCCATTTGCTTTCGGAAAACAGTGTCCCTTGTATTGCAAAGAAAGGTTCTTTAAGGCAGATCACTCCAGACGCTTGCGAATAGCACGTTTTGTTGTTCTGTACCATTCTGAAAGAGACATCGTGTGCTTGGAAAGTGTTCTTTATTCTACACAGCGTGAGATGAAGGAGACATTGGGCATCCACAATAGGCAATTCTCGTGGCAACAATACTTTAGGTGTGCCTGATGCATGGGGGATAAGTGAGCAGACATAACAGCTCTCATTGGTTGTTTGTTTAGCTGTTGTGCTCATATCTGCATACCATTTATTTGCTTGGTGAGGGTGTCGTGGGTCTTCCATTTTGTCTAACCCTAGCCCATAATACTCATCATACCCTTTTCCACCAGTCTCTCTTCTCCGCCTACTTTTCTCCCTTCTTCTGTACCTTCTCGTTATAGGAGGTGAAGAACCAGGCCCCCCTTCCTCCCTCCCACCCCCCTTTTCTAATTCTTCATATAGGGACTTGTGTTCTGTCATCATAATCACTTTTCCATCCTCATTAATAAACAAGAGATCGTTGTTTGAAATTGGGGCGGGAGGGATCGTGTGGTTGTTGTATGTTCCAGGTTGGGACATTGTGTCATTATCTACATTTTTGGTTCTCCATTGTGAGAGGACAGCAGTGGGTGGTGTAGTATAGTATCCCCACACAAAGTGTGATCCATCCCAGATCAAGAAATCACCTTCTTTGATACCTACAGTCGGAATTGTTTTCGTTCCAGGAGCAAGGGTGGTGTTGTTCCCCCCTCCCCCCTCGTTCATCTCGGTAGAGATGAACGCTATAATCCAGTGTAACACCAGACAAAACATTGAGATGAAGAACACGATAGCACACATTGATAAACCACATTCAAATGAATATGTTAATCTAGCCACTAACATTTCTCTAACCCTAACATATCTATTAGTTGCAGGCTGCCCATTCGATGCCATGATAAATCCTGTTTGAGACACAAAAGTTCATTAAATACAAACATGTAAGCATTTCCACATTGTAACGTTTCGGTGATAAAATATAGGGTTGGGTGAGGAAGGGGGTTTGTTGACAGACAAGGTAGCTTTCAGTCAATATTATTCGTACCTTACTATATATATATATAAATAATAAAAAACATGACATTTTTAAAAACAACAATAATAAAAAACATCTTAAAGAGTACAGGAAGGGAAAAAAGAACCCCACGCAAAACTTTCAAAAATTGTAAAAAGAAAATTTACATATACATGTGTACATGTTTTAGTCCAGGACATTTGTTGCGCGCTAATTGTGTTCACTGTTCATCTCATGAAGCACACAAAATCCCAATCATTCATTCCGCACAACTTCATCGTCCGCTGTTGCCTGTGCCTCATCCTGCACCTCACTCTCCGCAGCGCTGTAAGCTTTACGTACATCTGTCAAATGCACCCAATATCGCAGGCCCTTAACCTTTACTGCTGTAGGCGTGCAAAACACTACCTCATAGGGGCCATGGAAGCGTGGTGCGTTCCACCTCCGCACAAAACTTCTAACATATATAAGGTCACCAGGCATTAGCTGTAGTGGTTTTTCAGGCAAACCGTTTGGTTCAGTCGCGTTCCCCTCCTCTCTTGTCGAGGGGGGGGCTAGTTGCTTTGAAATTACGCGCGCTGCCCGTGTCAATTTTCGCAGGTATTCTGTGAACTCCTCCCCCAATATAGCTGCGCTTCTGTGTGCATCAGAACGCTCACGGAGAGGCGAATGCGCTGTGTGCATTCTTCTTCCCGTGACGATCTCGTGCGGGGACAAATGGTGATCCTTACTTGGCTGGTTTCGTAGTTCAAACAAGGCCAAAGGCAGGCAGTACATCCAAGTCTTTTTAAGGGAAAAACAAAGTTTTGATAATCTGCTTTTTAACAGGCCGTTTATCTTTTCTACGACGCCATTACTTTGAGGATGATAAATCGAACATAATTTGTGCTTTATTCCCAATAATGTAGTCACTTCTTTAAAGAGTTCATTAACAAAATGCGTCCCGTTATCTGAGCGAATAACGTCGCAAATTCCCCAGCGCGGAAACACTTCCCGCACTAGGAACTTCGCTGCGCCCTTCGCGTCAGGGCGGGCACAAGGGCCTGCCTCCACCCACCTCGAAAATGGACATACAACCACAATCATGTATCGAGCCCCGTTACACCTTTCTCCCATGTCTACATAATCAATGTGGAGCTCTCTGAATGGGCCACTTGGTTTTGGTATCGTACCCCTTAGTGTACGCAATGTCATACCTGAGTTGTAAATTTGACATGTCGTGCATTCTAGAGCTAACCTTGTGACGTGTTCCTGGAGGCAAGGTGTAAACCAATCTTCTTGTATCTCTGCCATTATGTGTTTCTTTGTGTTGTGTGCAGGAAAGTGTAATTGTTGAAATGCTATTTCTAACAGCGTGATTGGCATTACCACTTTTCCTGAACTCTCTTGTCGCCACAATAAATCAGTCGGTGATTTGCTGCATCCTCTCTTAGTCCACAGCAATTTTTCCTCTGCACTAGCTCCCTCTTGCAGCTCTATTATCTCCTGTGTGGACATCATGTTGTATCCTGTGGGGACTTCTTGGCTTGCTGTGTGGTGCAACATGTACTCTCCTATTTCACCTTTTTGTAGATATGAAGCTGCTTTGGCAGCGGCGTCTGCTGCCGCGTTCCCCAAAGATATAAAATCTGTATTTGCGGTATGAGCTTGACATTTTACGATGGCCACTGCCGTGGGGTCTTGCAGGGCCTCAATCAGTTCTTTCAATAATTCTGCATGCTGGACTGGCGTTCCGTCTGCTCGCCGAAACCCTCTCCGCCCCCACCGGGCCAACCCACCGTGAACTGTTGTTGTCATGTATGCTGAGTCTGTATATATGGTCACTGCGCACCCCTTGGCGGCATGTAATGCTTCTATTAGCGCTATTAGTTCTGCTGCTTGCGCTGAATAGTGTGATGGGAGGCGGTGTTGTACTAGTATCTCATATTCATCTTCCTCTAATCGTACCACTGCCATACCCACATGCTTTTCTCCTGTCTCCATGTCGATTGATGCTGACCCGTCCACAAAATACACCTCACCCTCGGTCAGGGCATTTTCAAAAATCACTTGATCCTTACTTTCGTCACCTGTGTACGTGGCGCAGTTGTGGTTTTGCATGTCCTCTATGGTGCATGCCTCTGTGATGAATGTGGCTGGGTTCACTGTTTTACATCTTACTATATGGATGTTAGCGCTGGACAGTATTATCTCATATGCTGTGGCGCGTTGTGTTGTCAATGTGCTCTTTGTTCGCTCTAATATTGCAAAAAGTGAGTGTTCCACAAACAGTGTCACCGGGCAGCCCATTACTATCGTGGCACTTTTTTCAATTGCGAACGCGGCTGCAGCTAGGGATTGCTCGCAGGCGAAATGACCTTGCATTACTGCGTCTAGGGTGCCGCTGTAGTAAGCTAGTGGTTTGTGCCCTAAGGATGTTTTCTGTGTCAGTACTGCTGTCATCAATGTTCCTTTGCAGTGTGAAAATAAGAAGAATTCGCGCCCATAATCTGGGTTTGCTAGTACTGGAGCGCTTGATATCAGCTCTTTTAGTGAGTTAAATGCTGTGTTCATCACCTCTGTCCATTCTATGTGTTTGTGTTCTTGTTGTGCTTCTTTCAGTGCCTGTAGCAGGGGCCTTGTGTACGCCGCATAGTCCAATATCCATGCTCGGCAATAGTTACACATACCCAGAAATTTCTGCATCTCTTTTACTGTTTTGGGCTCCCCAATTGTTCTAATCGCCTGTGCCCTGTCTGGTATAATTCGCTTGCCATCCTTTGATATCAACTGACCCAAGTATAGGACCTCCGTCAGACAGTATTGTAACTTCCCCTTGTCCACCTTGTACCCCTTATTTGCCAATAATGTCAAGAGTGTTATCGAGTCCTGTCTGCATTCTTCCTCAGCCTGTGCACAAACCAATAAATCATCAACGTACTGAATCACTGTGCTTTCTACAGACAAATTCCCCAGATCTTCATGTAGTACCCTGTTAAATATGCTTGGGCTCTCGCAATATCCTTGTGGTAGTCTGCAGTGTTCGAACCTCCTTCCTCCCAATGTAAATGCTGTCAAGTACCTGCTCTCTTCTGCCAAGGGAATCGAAAAGAATGCATTTTTTAAGTCAATTACTGTGAAGTGTGATGCTATTTTTGGAATGTTGCACAGTATTGTCGCCGGGTTCGGGACTAAAGGGAACTCCTTCATTACCACATCGTTCAATGGGCGTAAATCTTGTATCATCCTCCATGAACCCCCCTTCGCTTTTTTGATTGGGTAAATGCATGTGTTGCATGGGGAGTTTGAGGGCACTATTATACCCTGTGCTAGTAGTGCTTCTATTGTCTCTCTGATCCCTTCTTCTGCTTCTCGCGACAGTGGATATTGTTTCACCCGGGGTAGTATTGCTCCTTGTTTTACTTTTATCACCACAGGCTGAACTTCATGTAGCAACCCTACATCGTGGGGGCCATTAGTCCATAAGTTAGCGGGTACTGAACTCATGTCTTTATCAAAAAATGTATGCGGTGCTCCTACTACCGCCATTAGTTCAACTTTAGTTTGTCTGGCTGTAACTACGATGTCGCAGGGCATTGCCAGTTCCATCACTACTTCACCATCTCCCTCAGTGTCAGAAAATAGCTCCTCGTCCGAGAGCTCTCTCAGGGGGATATTTGCATTTGTACACAATACTGTCCGCCACTCACACCCTTCCATGTCAATACCAATCACGCATATTCTGTTTGCTGATACATGTATTGCATGCAAATCCAATGATAGTACTTCCCCAAGAGCAGTGTCAGGGCTTGCTATGGGACGAAAAAGGAATTCTGCTGGTATTCTCCACTCCACCCTTTTTAGTTCTGGTACTATGAGAGCCAATGTTCTCATGCCTTCAACAAACATCTCCTCATTTCTTGGTACCCCTCTGATCTCTTTTATTATTGTGTGGCCGTGTATTACTGCTAATATACGGAGGGGGCATATGCCTGGCGTTGAACATACGATGCCGCTCCCTGTGAATGATATGGTCATGTTTAGTTTGCTCAAGAGATCTCTCCCCAGTAAGTTGATGGGAGAGTTTTCATAGTACAGTAAGGGTGCTTTCACTGTTTTACCCCCCACTGTCACATCCAATACCTCTGTGTAAGGAACTTCAATTACAGCCCCAGAGAACCCCTGCGTCTCTAACGTTCTATTAGATAACGGGAACCGGCCCTCTCTAATGCATGATTTCTCCGCTCCCGAATCCACCATGAATATGAATTGCTTGTCTCCTATCTGCGCTCCTATCAATGGTTCCTCTGATGCATTGTGGGTCGTAGACAGTACTGGACACGCAAGTGCTCTCTGTGGGCTGTCCTATGCGGGGTGTCTCATTGCCCCCCCTTGATCGAAAATATTCCCCGAAACTACTGACACTCCACTGTAAGGTGCGGGGGCTGGTGCCCCATTAGCTCCTGTGGCGAAAGTATTACCAGGCGTGTAGTGCACATTGTCATTATTCTGTGGGCTGGTTTGTGTTCGGTATTGATGTCCGTGTAGTTGTGCGTTACTCCTTTGTACTACATTGTCTGGTTGCTGGTATTGTCCCATGGGGAGGCCGTAGGGGCTTCCTGGATGGGGGTGTCCGTACTGTTCTATCTCTTGGAAACCGTTGTTTTGTCTGCTCCTACATTCCCTTGAGTAATGCCCCCATCTCCCACAATTCCAACAGCTCCCCTGTGGACCTCTGGGACCCTGCCACCCATTTCCTCCCATTCCTCCATACCCTTGTCCTCCTCTTCGCCCCCTGTACCCACCTCTTCCTCCTCTTGGGGCCCACTCTTGCCACGTTGGACCTCCGTTCTGCTCCTGCTCTGTCCACTGTCGTTGCCCTTGTCCTGCCCAATTCGCTGCTATTCTTCCTTGTATTGCTATTTGCCCCTCCTCTCCTTCCTCTCCCTCCCGTATGAGTGGGAGTCCCGCTACCGCTGCTGCGACCTTCACCAATTTTGATTGCACCAACTTCGCCTCGTCCGCCAACCTTTTCTGTGCTACTTCCCTCTCTCTTTCTTTGATCCGTTTACAATGGTGTACTATTATGCTTTGGATCTCCGGCCAGCCTTTTGCCTCAACACCTGCTATTTTATCTAGTGCCTTTTGCACTTCCTTTGGGAGCCCTCTTTTAATGATGAAGTAAAATAGAGACGTGGATTGGTGCCAGGGCGTACCCGTTTCCGCTCTCCACATCTCCTGCACCCGGAGAATGTAATCCATAGCGTCCTCCCCATCATTCATGGTACATTGCATTACTGACTGCAGATCAGGGGTATCCGGGAAGGTTTCCCGCAGTGCGTCCCACACCCTTGCTCGCACGGTGTTAAAAGAAGCCCCATCATGGCGATCACACTCCAAAGTTACAGCTGGAAAACCCGCTTTAGCCCACACTCTGTCTGCCTGATCCCCTACTGCGGACACTAGTAGGCTTTTCACATCGCCTACTGCCAGCGGTATACCCGCGGTATGTTTCTCAAATGCATATATCCACTTGCTTGCCCCTCCTGACAGCTGTGGTAGTAATTTCATTAAGTTAGCCTTGTCCATCTGAGCCCACGGTATATAGTTCGGCCTCCCACCTCCCCTGTGGAGTAATGGTAGTTGTAATTTCCCTTTTGCCGTTGCAGCTTCCTTTTCCTTAGTCACTGCTGACTCTAATGACGCCATCTTCCCCACCCTATTTCTTAGTCGTCCTATCCATTCATCCTCTATAGTCCCCAGTGAACATGCCCCATCTAGCTCCTCGCCTTCTCCTCCTACTGCCATGCTCAATCTATCACTCTCATCCCCCCCTCCTCTGACATCACATAACAAATCCTCTCTGATCCCTCTCTCTCGCGAGACATCACCAATGCTTCCTTCTGCTGTCCCTACTTCTATTATCCTGGTCGGTTCTTCCTCAATTCTGAACAGTATTTCCCCCTTTTTCCATCCTTCCTCAATTTGTCTACTTTCGCTCGACGCTCTAGACGTGCGTCCAGATTGTGTGGGGGCGCACGCTGTGCGTTCACATATGTCTTTTATTCTTGAGAGCTCATCTCGTGCCACTGTAAGCCTCGACTCTAAGTCACTCGTTAACTTCTCTATGTCCACTCTCTGTGTGCCTCCCTGGGTGCGCTCTCTGGTGTTTTCGTATGGTGGGGGTGCAGTTGGTCTTTGTGGCGTGCTGGTTGAAGGGGGAGGCACATAAATCGGGTCGCTATATCCTGCTGCAGGGGCTGGTTTAGGTAATATTGGGTACAACATAACCACTTCCGCAGGCTGTTCTGTACTTAACTGTTCCTTTTCCTCTCGCGGGATCATTAGTGGATTGTCTGTGGTGGAGGGTAAATCAATATTTGGAGCTGGAGCTTTGGGTGGGGGTACTTCCTCAAACAATCTCCAAAGATCTAATATCTCCTTCCTGTTCTGCCATTGTTTTCCCTTATACTTAAGGCGAATACATGTACATACCATATCAAGAACGCTTTTGTCAAAAGACCCTCCTTCTGGCCAAATCTGGGGCAACCCCTCCCCTTTCAATTCTGTTAACCATTGATCATGATATTTATTTATGCGTTCAGCATATCCCGGCAAGCTCTTGCAAATGTGTGACAAGGGAGTTTCAGCCCCCATCCTTTAAATCGCTAGCGCTACCACGTTCGCTTTCGTTACCTTTTATTAGCTGTAAATATGCGTATGTATTCCTTTATGGCACAGACAAGAGCGGACCTCTTAAAATTATCACCCACCGTTATTCACTGCACAAATCTCTTCTCACTCACCATATCTCATCTCCTTCCCATTCCCAGGCACTCTTATGTGATCTCACTTGTAATTGATCAAGTACTGGTTATGGCCACACTCTCTGACACCACCTCGCGGCCACCCGTTCGTCTCTCACACTCGTACGGTGCGCGCACCCTTCACAATGCTTTCCACTCACACTCTTTGTCTTTCTCCTCCCTTTCCTCCCTAACCAGCTGTCCCTGTTTTCCTGCTAAGGTTACTGTGTTCACGTCTGTACGTGCCACTACTGAGTCCCCGCTTTTTAAGATGTTCTAACTTCTTTATACCCTTCTCATTTTCGCCCCCTACCCCGTGGAAATGGAAAAAGAAGAAATAGAGAGAGAGAGCACAATCACTAAAAAATATTCCCGGTGTCTCCTTTTGCTAGACACCAATAACTTATTTCTCACTTCTTCATATATTCCCAGTACTAGTCTAGATAGCACTATGCGGCGCCGCCTTCCACCCCCTCTCGGAGCTAGGTTTCCGTCACTTCTACCACGTCACTTATTTCTTACTCCTAATGGCCATATGCAAAAGAAAGAATAAAGAAAATTTCAAGACCCGTCTGTAGTAGACCCCCGATATTCTTCTCCTCTACCTGTCCCCGTTCTGTTATTCCCAATTCCCTTTCTTTTCCCCTTGACGATCACTCGCACTCGGTACTCACGTGCCCGTCTTGAACCGATACTCTCCGAAACTGGGTCCGTCCAGGCGGCGTCACCGGTAACTCAACGGTCAGCCCCTGGCTCCGGCGAGCGGCACTCAAAGGGGATTTTTTTCCAATCGGGATCCCGTACCCTTTCTCATTGAGTGCGCACTTCTTATTGTGCCGGTCGCCGTTGGCGGGCGGCCTCCCGGAGACGGCTCACCGTGCGTATCCCTTCTCGACCGGAGATTCTCGTGCCACAAGGGGGTCGTTTAAGAAGGAGTTAGGAAAAATAGTTTGGAGATATCACGCTATCGGGGTCACCACTGAAAGGAAGCGCCCCCAATTCAGCACGATCCTCCCCGCAATGAGAGACAATAAGGGACTCTCCCGTAGTGGGAATAAGACCAAGACAGAGTGCGGGTGAGCGTAAGTGGGAGTTTATCCAAGGATAAGGCATGCAAAGAACTCTGCAACCTACGAGAGCGCTCTGCCTGACAATAGCAAAGACAGGCGTATTTCTAATACAAAAAACGTCATCAACACCTAAACACTATAGGGGGCACAAGTCAATTGGGATTGGGTGGTGTCGACTAACTATAGGTGTTGCTGGCGCGGGGTTGGTCTTGGCGGGACGACGTCACTGGTCAGCCTCATGGGTTGGGTTGGGCCTGGCAGGCCGGCTTGAGGTCATCCATGCGGTGTTGATGTGCTGGGGCAGCCTGTGACAATAACGAATACCTTTCCTGTCTCATTTGCCCTAGGCCATGCACACTACAGTTATTCAGAAAATGACATTTACGTTCATTAATAAATCGCTTCACCAGCTTATCTTATAAAATAAACACAACACATGAGGAATGCACCTCGTGAGAGGTCTGGTGGTTGTCGGTTGGGGTGAGATTTACCTGTGTCTTATTGACCGGTATTTTAGGTCACGGGACGGGGCTCTGGGACCTGGGCCGAGTGATGCATGTCTGTCTGCTGCGTTAGAAGTTATTATATAGATGGGTCTCTGTGTCTTGTCCCAATGATGGGGGTCGTCCTTACACGGGGTCAGGATTCTTGGGGGGGTTCGTGGGGATTTATGAGAGGGTGCTGGTAGATCAGTGGGTTCATCCGTGGGTTTATTACCGTGCTGTAAATAACACAGGTGGCGGGCTGTGGCCTTGGTTGCGGCGCCGGGGCCTCTGACTCTCTGAAGTAACGCCAGCTTGGTTGGGGGAGGTGAGGGAGCGCAGCACAAGTCTTAGCTTTTTTATCTGGCAGGCTTGGTGGGGTGGGAGAGGGAATGACCTTGCATATACTCACAAAGGTATTTTCCTCGTGCGTTGCTGATCAGTGAATGCAGAAGTTTTATACTGTTCTGCCTTATTTTAACGTTATTCAGACACACATATATATATATATATATATTTCATTTTCGTTACACATTTCTTTAATACAGTCGGTTCCAGTACCTTTTCATTACCTAACATTATGTTCACTACATTGTGTGCGTATTGTATGTACATTAGACGTTATACGAGGGATATCTAGGTTATGGCCTACAGAGATTGATGCTCGCCGCTTTGGGTGATTCAAAACATATATGAGTTCAAGTTTCTACATACTATTGAAAAACACTTTTACAAATAGAGGTTACACGTTTGGTCAACATCTTTCTCCGTGGTTATAGCAGCATTAGTCCAGACCTGGAGGGATATCATATAACGTTACATTTTTATGGTTCGTTCACATTTTAAACAGAGGTAGTTCATTAATACCAATACTTGAACTATTTTCTACCGTCTTCAGATAGTGATGCTTCAGCTTTTTTCCCCGTTGCCCCGGCCTTGCGGTCCGGGTCATACGGGGTGCAATATCACATTGTTACTAATATAATGTTGCCGTGTTGGCATCTCGGGTTTAGCTCATCTCCGACTTTCTCATGGGAACGCGCTCGCAGCGGATCTGCCAGGGCTGCTGAGGCGGCAGAGATGCATGAAAGGCCCTCCAAAGGTGGGGGCCTCGTTACAGTGTGCTGAACTCACACCATGTTTGCTGTGCACGATGGCGTCTAGGCCTAACTTAAGTTTCGGTAAATGCAAAGACAGGGTGCGTGTGGGCAATGTCGTCGGCGGGTGAACCCCCCTCCACCTGGGCCCGGGTGGCATGAGGGTGCTCCCACCGAGCCATGGTCCTCACCTGGGGAGGGAGCTGTAGGTGAGGAGGGCCTCGTGGCCATTCCTCCCCTACAGGAGCCAGGGAGTCATGTTAAACCTTTTTGTTTGAGAATAGAAGTAGTTGGGAGAAGAGGAGTAGCAGAGATGTTGAAGTAAAGGAGGGAGTGGTCCGATAGGGAAAAGGTCAATAGTCGCAGCCATTCAGATAAGCGCAGTACAAGCAGTTTTTTTTCTATGCGATCTCAATGTTACTTGGCCTAGTAAGATCGTTGTCTCTGTCTTCCCTCTGTTCCCCCTCCCTTGCCTCGTCGTGCCCTTGAAACACTTGGTATAGGCACGTTACAAATGCCAGATCATATCATACCTATAAACGAGCAATTCCGCCCAAAAATATAGGTTGTAAAAATACTCCAAACAAAGACTAGGAAACATAGGCGCGTTCTCCCCCTGCTTCCACCCTCGCAAATGTTTGGATCAACGTTACCTGCAAAGCAGTGCTGCAGGAAGGAGTTTTACCATTATTACTGCTTGGTTTGAGGTAGTACATGCATCTTTTAATTTGCATGAATCGCTAGGAGAGTTATGTTTTGGTGTTGAAGTATATTTTTACTCTCCTGAAAAACATGCAGTTGGAAATGGGGATTACTTTCAAGCCAAACTTCAAGAAAGTGGGAGCAGTGATCTGACTAGAACTCCTACGCAGGGCGCAGCACCAAGTGAAACCCCCCCCCCCCTTCAGACCACTGGGAAATTAAATACTCCCACTTCAAATGCTTATCTGGAGTGCTGATTAATCGGGCTTAATGTTCTATGGGAGGAAGATAGTAAAACGGAGTCAAGAGGAATGCCTTGAGTGTGAATATGTAGATTGTGGAGAGTGTAGCAAGGGATGGTGCAAGCACAATATTTCCAGAAGGTTGAAGTCGGTGATGGGAACAAGCGGGGCATTAGTACAACGGGGTCAAGAAGGGGGATAAGGTCAGGAGTATTAGGGTTTGTGGGGGCCAGTGTGCCTACAGAAGAGACTAGCTGATGGGGGAGAGGAATGTATTCCGAGTGCAGTAATGCAAGGCAAAGTGTGGAGGCCCGGAGGCAAGTGCATGGCTGGCGGGGGAGCCTGGGACCTGTGAGGCTCTGGAGGTGCACCAGGTGACCAGTCAGCTGACCGATGGAGACATTGAGCAGGGTTTGGCTGAGATTGCACTCCAGTTAAAAAGCCATGCAACTTTTTAATTACCTCCCATTTTAAGATGCCATTTATATTTACTATACAGCTGATGGAGGTGTACCTGGACTTCATTATATTGCGTTTTCTCCAGCCTGCAGTAGTTTTATTTTCCATTTAACAAAGTATTTTGCTTCAACCATATACAGCTATAAACATTGTTCCTAAGGCACATACACACATTGGACCTGAAGAAAGGGGGGATGGGTTGTAGAAGAGCCCCTCAACGCTTGCACCAGATAAAATACAACCCACTAGGGGGAAAAAAGCCCAGCACACCTTTTGCAAGAAAAACAAAGTTTTATTTCCACAAAAATAGAAATGCGCCAGCAAAGAACTCTGCTGTCATGGAACATTGTGGCAAGATCAGTGCGTACAACACCTTATGAGGGCAAACAGCATCATCAGTGATGTAACTTACATCCATTGCAGGCCCGTGTGGCTGGTTGGTTGAGACTCTATACATAGTCTACCTGCTCCATAAGGGATGCCGGTCCATTGCTCCCAGCCCCTTCTGTCCATCTTCTTCCACATGGGTTCCTCCTTTCACGTCATTGGGCATGAAGCTACCACTGATTGGAAATTATGTGAAGAAAAACAATACAAGCTCTTATCTCTAACACGATGTGCACCTGGTACCGCAGACATTGTCTAAGAGGATACTTCAAGGCCATCGCTTATAACAAATTATAGCTCGATTCAGACACGTTATGATATGATATGGTATTTGTAACGCGCCTATACACAGGTGTTTCAAGGCGCGACGAGGCAGGGAGGGGAGGAACAAGGGGAGACAGACAACGATCCTACTAGGCCAGGTGTCATTCAGATCGCGCAAGTGCAGGGGTGGGGGAGGGGGAAAAGTGCAAGGGGAAGGGGAGGGGGGGGAAGTGCAGTACAAGGTAAGTGGCGTAAAGTAATAAATAAATAGGGCCAGCTGGTGGCAAGTGCAAGGTAAGTGCAGAACAAGTGCTGGGGAAGGGGGGGGCTGTAGGGATACAGAGACAGTCCCGCAGTGCAGAGGGGTTCCAGGGCATCAGTGCAAGTGGAGAGTGGCTGGGCCCAGGGCCGAGGCCATTTAGAGAGGTCCAGTTGCAGGATCAGTGCAGTTTCAGTGAAGAATATAAGCTGTTCAGCAGGGGAGAGGGAGAGAGAAAGCAGAAGCAAAGAGGAAGGTTTTGAGGTGCTTCCGGAACCGGAGATGGTTCTCCTCGAGTTTCAGGGAGGCAGGACGGCTGTTCCAGAGGGAGGCCCCTGCCGCGGAGAGCGATCTACCCTCAGCTCGTTGCTTCGAGAAGCGGCTGACCCTGAGGGAGTTGGAGGCGGATGAGCGAAGGGCTCGGGAAGGAAGATATTTGGGAAGAGAGAGTTGAAGGTATTTAGGACCCAGGCCCCAGAAGGCCTTGTGGACAATGCAGAGGGTTTTGAACTTTATCCTCGCAGCCACTGGGAGCCAGTGTAGAGATTTCAGTCCTGGAGAGATACGATCCCTGGGCTTGAGGCCAAGGACAAGTCTCGCAGTTCTGTTCTGGATGAGTTGCAGAGGGCGGAGAGTGGAGGCAGGCAGATTAAGATAGAGGCTGTTACAGTAATCCAGCTTCGAGAGAACCAGGGCTCGGGAGACAGTGAGCTTCTGGGGGAAGGAGAGGAAGGGAAGAATACCTCTGAGGAGGTGCAGTTAAGCTGGGAGATGGCCAGTTTCTCCAGGAGCTTGCCCAGGAAGGGAGTGATGGAGATAGGGCGATAGTTAGCCGGGCAGGAGGGGTCGGAAGAGGGTTTCTTGAGAAGAGGGTGCACAAGGGAGTGCTTGAGGGGGGAAGGGAAGACTCCAGAGGCGAAGGAGTGGTTGCAAAAGTCAGCCAGGGCAGGAGCCAGGGAGTCGATGTGGTCCTTGATAGTTTTGGAGGAACAGGGGTGAACCTGTTTAGACGAGACTTTCATTGATCGGACTTGTCTGGAAACCTCGTCTGCAGAGAAAGGTGGAAAGGCAGAGAAAGAGGGAGGAGGGGTGACTGCAGAAGGGCCAGAGGAAGAGCCGGGAAGGGAGGGAGGGAGGTGAAAGGAGGAGAGCGAGGACAGGATGTCCTGAGTTTTTGAGATGAAGTGAGAGGCCAGTGCAGTGCAGAGGGCCTGGGAGGGGACAGGAGAGGTAGAGACTGCAACAGGGTTGGCCAGCTCCTTGCAGATTTTAAAGAGTTTGGCGGAGTTGTTTGATGCCGCAGAGATGCGGGCTTGGATAAGGGCTCTCTTCTTGGTGAGAACGGAGAGCCGGTACTGCCTTTGGAGCAGGCGGCAGGCCAGTTTGTCAGAGGATGAACATGATGCACGCCATTTCCTCTCGGCAACCCTGCACTTGCGTTTTAGGGTGACGAGATCCGAGTCATACCAGGAGTTACATTTGGCTTTGGGCTTCAGGCGGATTCTCATGACGGGGGCAAGGATATCAAGAGTAACAGATATAGCAGAGTGGAGCATGGAGAGGGCTGTGTCAGGGTGGGAGTCAGCCGAAGGGGCAGGGGGGGGCGAGAAGGTAGCAGCGAAAGCCTCAACTGACACACGCTTCATGGGTCGGATGACCGAGAAGGTGGGTGGCAGTGAAGAGGGTGGCTTTGCCTGTGGGGTAGGGAGGGTGAGGTGGGAGGATAGGAGAAAGTGGGCACCCAACCAAAGTTTCCCACCCTCGTTTTAGCTAATGTTCAAGTGCAGATTCTGATCCCTGACCTAAAGCGGTGGGTAGACGTAGTTTCTGATAAATGGTTCCAGAATGATGCTTAAACCAGATTTGGGTTGCTGCGCCTGGCCTGCCTTCGTTGATGAATCTTGGTACGAGGTGCCTCGGGGTGATGCCACCCTTGACGAGAAATTCCGGCAAGCTGCCCTTTTGGGTTCTGTAAAATATTATTAGTGGGATATTACGCTCGCTGAGATCTCAGAAAAGGAGGCGACGGGTGCTTTGGTGGTTGAGTTTGCGATTTGCTGTGGGACACTGGTCTCCAAATCGAAGGCCTGGAATTCCGAAATCCGATGGGCTGTGTGAATTATGTGGTGCGCGTCTGGAAACCGTTGCCCTTGTTTTCTTTTCTTGCTGCCATTTAAAGGCATCACTTTCTCGACTGCGTCATGCCTTTTTCAAGGCTCGCCACCCGTGCAGACGGAAACGCTCTTCTATGAAAAGGGGACCACCTGCACGTGCTCTAATGTGGTAAAACGTAGTGACCGTTTTATGCGGATGTTGGACTCCCTGCCTATTGTAAATGAAAGGCTAATGGGTCGCCCTATGCTTCCCATTATGTTTATTTTTTCTGATTCCATTACTGCAAAAGATTGTATTTTTTTCTTTTGCCACTTTTGGTTTTATTTGTATTTTTTATTAGGTTTATATAGCGCTTTAATCCAAAGAATTATAAGACGTGTGCTATTCTTTTTGGTTACATGCATTTAATTAAGAACTGTTATGCTGGTTTTGGTTTGTATTCATCTTTAACATTACATTAAGGATGTTGATGGGTGGGGTGGAGATGCAGTGGTCTCGTTGTGGCCCTTGGAAGGTTCTGCTATGACAGCGTAGCTGGGTCCTATGTTGCCCAATGGCTTTGGCGGTATTTGCTCATCCTACACCCTGTAACGAGAACCTTTTGTGAAGGCTTGGCTTGTTCCTCGAGGAGGCCTGGCGGTTTTTATTTGGATCATTGTTTTGGGTATCTAGCGATTGAACTTTGGTGGGAGTTCTGGCTTTTGTGATGTAAAGGGTGATTTCAGGTGATGGGCACATTCTTGTCATAATGAGAAGTGTGAGCCTCTGTTGTTAAAATATGGGTGTGTGATATGTATTCTAGATAAGTGTGACTCTTTGTTCAAGCAAGGGCCCTCTGCTGTCGTGTTATGCAGGAGTGAGTACCCCAATGGCTGCTGAGGGTTTGTGGAATGTTGTGTTGCTCATTTTAATTTTTCGAGCACTGTGAGCCCAAGAGCATTAAATGCTATCTGATTAAGCGACTGACAAACACTGGGGTAGATGCTGTAATGGGGAGCCATTTAAAAGTGTTTTCGAAACAGAAGTTTTGAATTGCCTCTGGAACAAGTCGGCTTGATTGAAGCCTTAGGGCACACAACGGCTCGTCCGGGGGCATTGGGCCTGACTGATCAGGTGCTCCTTGTAGATTGATCCTTTGTGTCTCCTAGTTCCGGCGAGTGCTGCCTGCTCCTGGGCAAGTTGAACACATCGGGGGTGGGCTTTCCATATGCCCTCACTGCTGTCGTTCTGTTTCTTCCTTGTGGTGATGATTCGAATGTGTGGGGGAGTAGTGGTACCTTGCCTGGAGGGTATGCTTGTTCTGCGATTGCATTTGAAAGTTTGCGCGGGCAGGTGGGTACGGATGGGTGTAGCAGAAGGTGTGAACAGCCCGGTGTTGGTCGTTTTCGTTTTTTTATTAAACCCAAAATTACATCAAAATATACCAACACACCAAACATTTCGACGTTTACATGAAAGTGGTGTCTCTCTACGTAGCTGGCTAATGACTGAACGGAAACGAGAAATTTCCTTTTGTAAAAACCTTTTAGGTTATAAACAAAAGAAATAATGGAAAAAAAAAGAAAAAAAATGTAATTTGTTTATTCCTTTAAACAATAAAAACCAAGACGGCATTCACAATCTTCTCGGTTAGAAACCATACAACAATGCAATATTACATATTTCACTCATTACCAGAACCAATTTCTGATTGCGAGGGTGAGGATTCACATATTCACATATTGTAATAAGATGTCTTTATACGGTCCCCAAATGTGTCTGGGCCTCGCATTGGCATGCTTGTTGGTAGGTTGCATGTCCTAAGTGAGGTCACCCTGGCCAGCTGTTTTAAAAAATGGATGCCAAGTCCCTCCCTCTGTGATGGGACTTTTGTCACGTTTTCAAGTGTCTCCAAGTAGGTAAACCAGGTTACTGCTCGGAGCTTGGACGGCTCCTAATCTTGGTTATGGGAGCAGCGTTCCATTCAGTTTCATGAGGTAGCAGGTTGTTGGGGGAGAGAGATGCAATATTTTAAGCAGTACCCAGTGGGCTAGCCTTAAATGTCACAATTGGAGATTTATTTAACTGCCCTCAAGGGCCAGAGCACCAGTCGGATGCAGTTATCGGAGGTCTTAACCAGCAGCAAATATCCCAATTTGCATGCAAGGTGCAAATGCCACAGGGTGTAATCGAGAGTACAGATGACCGGGATGCGGATGATGTAATCTGGTGTTAAGTTTATCAGGGGTGCGGTTTGTTGCAAATATGTTTGCTCCTTGCTCCATCCATTCAATAAGGTGGACCTATGTAGCAAACGCAGCAGTGCAACTATCCAGGTAGTGAAATCGGTGGAAATATCGAAAGCTGTGACCAGGTGCAATCGGGAGTGTGACACAGCCGAGGGTACAAGTAGCAGAACTGCTGTGAAATTAAAACCTTGCAGTATAAATATTGGCTGAACATATGGCAGTGCACATGGTGGCAGGTGTAACCATGAGCGAACACATGTATAGCCAGTGGGTGAACAGTGGTTCAAATATCACCACGCACATATCGGAGGAGCAGCTATCTGTGCTTGCTCCCAGGGACACCCTCGTGCCAGAAATCTCAGAAGGATTTGATCAGTAGTGCAGTCGAGGTAAACTCATTGCGATGTATCAAAAGGCTACGATTGTGAGTAAAACGCTGACAAAAAGTGTTTTAGCTGCTCTAAAACAAAATGGTTCTTTATTGGCTTGTTGCCCCTAATGCACTGAGCTGTACAATTTTATATTGGGCGAATTGTCAAATGAAAAAAGTATTGGCAAATCCAATTGTTGTATTATGTATTGACATACCCATCCGTCATACATTCAGGCTGTTGCCATTTTATGGTGAAGCGTGCTTTGGTGGTTGGCTGTTGATGGATTCTTTGGATGGGTGGTGGGGCGGTGCTGGGATGGGACAGGTTAATATGGGAATCCAGGCTGTGTGTTGTGGGTGGGTTTTGCTGTGATCAAATATGGGGGTGGGCAGAGGCTCTCCTGGGGGTAGATGTGTGTAGATTGCTGAGGTGAAGCAGGGTGGGTGTAGCTTGTTGGGGCGCACAAGGTGAGCTCTGCTGGGGTAGCGTGTGTGGGTGGATTTGGTAAGCTTCCTACAGTGGAAATCAGTCTAGTGAAAATACGGCGCTTGTATACTTCTGCGTTAACTTGACCATTTAGTACTGAGTAGTTAATTGATTACTAATCTTAAACATGGGGATCTTCTAGATCAGTGGGGCGCAAGGACGACTGATTGCATAAATAAGTGAATTAATAAATCACTGCAAACTTTGATTTACTGGACCAGGAAGATAGCTCGGGGTCAACGCGTCTTGTCTTCGAAGCAAGACAATGCAGAGCAACCACAGGTTTGAATCCCCGGTCCCGCGCTTAGAGCCTAGGCTGTCTAATTATTGAACTCAGTCCAGTCTATGGAGTTAAAGTAGGACTTTAAAATTAAGGATGTACCTTAACTGTAAATATGTTTGTACTAAAGTGCACTGTCCGGATTGAAGGAGTCATGTCCGTTATTTATGTTATGTCTAGCACTGTAATTAATCTGTAGCTATGTAAACTGGATTTTGAACATGGGCAAAATGAGTTGTAGACTGGCTAACCTAGTGGTAAACTGTTTAGTTAAACAGTAACTACAGCATGACCGAGTTAATGAAGTGGGTCGCTCTGTTCCTCGCTGAGTTATAGCTGCCCAGGATGATGCAGCCAGCTACACGGCTCCTGCTTCTGAGATGTTCATGCTTTTCGTGGCGCCATATGCACAAGTCGGAAGAAAAAGAGGGGGTTACTCCATTAGCTATGTAAATGTAAGTGTTCCCTCTCTTCCTCCACCCATATAAAGAATCTTAGAAACGGAAACACGTGTGCTGTGTAGCTACATCTACAAGCACAGATGCGCATATTTGATTTCTTTTTATTTATTATTTGTAAAGTGCCAAATAATCAAGCCCATGGGCATCAGGGCGCTCACAAACAAAACGCACATCGGCTAGAAAGAAGAACAGACCAACATTAGCCTAATCCAATATAAGAATGCAGATGAAGCGGAATTAGTAGCCAGCGCTAATTCAAGCAAACAGTTGGGTCTTCAGGGCTCGCTTGAAAGGGGCCAAGGCACAGCAACCCCTCAAATCGGGTGTTAGGGTGTTTCAAAGTTTAGGGTCTGCACAAGGAAACCCAGTGAGACCAGTTTTGCTCTTGGCACAGACAGCAGGTTTGTAAAGTTGGACCTCAATGTTCTTCATTTAGGTAGCCAATAGATCTGTTCCGATACGTAACTCAGACAGGAGTAAGAAGTCTGAAAGAAATCCTAGCTTCCACTGGTAACCAGTGAAGTTCTTGCCTAGCATGAGAGATAGGATTTCTCCTATCTAGACCTTCAGTCACACATACAGCACTGTTCTGGACTACTACACTTTAGCTATTGCACCCTTGCTTATTCCTTCTAGCAAGCTGCAGCAGTAGTCCAGGTTAGCTCCAATGATTGCTCTTGCCAAAGTATAGCAGCTATTCTTGGATAAGAAGGGTCTAATTTGACTCAGTAATTTAGATACAATATTATTAATATGAGCCTTCATGGTCCATTCTGAGTCGAGATGTACACCAAACGTTTTTACCTTCTCTAACGTAGCAATAGTACAGCTATAACACACACTTTTTGGACTCCGGACCCAGCCTCTTAATTCTACCGGCTGTGCCAGCTAACATTAACCCTGTCTTGGCGTCATTCAGAGCCGGGCCATTGTACATCATGCCGAATATGAGAATAAACCTCATTGATAACTTCTTGTAATACTCTAGATAAGACACTGGGTATCATCGGTGCAGTTGGTGTAAGTAATACCCTTATAGTCCAATAGCTCAAACCGAGGTTTAGTGAAGATGTTACAAAGCGTTGTCGATAAGCATGACTCCTGTGGTACCCCATAAAGACTATTTAACATCGTCTGCAGCTTCAGCGCCACTAAAATCTCTGCCTGAGCAATCGGACAGGAAGGATTTCACCCATGTGGCCACTGAAAGTGAGAAGTTTGCTTTGTGTAGTAAGCTATCAACCAAGATGGTATGGTACACTAAATGAAAAGTGGCTGACAAGTCAATAACATCAATAATATGACACCGCCGTTGTAAATGGATTGCAGGATGTTGGCTCTCGGTTCCATGCGCCTGTCTGAAACCTGACCGGCGTTTACCCAAGATATTCTGTTTGGTAAGATGTTCCAGAACCTGAAGATAAACATCTGGATTTAAGATCTTCTATAAGAATCGGACTGTGGTAATGGGCCTAAAGTTAGTGGCGATATTGGGATCTAAGGTAGGCTTATTTAATAGAGGAGTAAAACATGCTTTCTTTATGGGTCTGGCATACATCCCTCTAATATGGAGCTGTTCATAAACTCTGTAATGAACGAAACCAGGGAAGGAGCCCAAGTTTTGACCAGAGTGGCTGGACAGTCATCACCTTTACAGGTGGTTGGTTTAAGTTGTGCGATATCAGAGACCTTTACTTCCGTCACTGATCTGAACACAAGTGCTCTACCGTACTACCTGTCGTAGCAATAGGGGATACATTAGACTATTGCACTCCTTCTGGAGACCTAGCAACGTTTGGCTGATCTACGCCCCCCCTTAAACTTGTCCCTCATTTTCTCCCTCATATTCTGCACCTTGATGATCAATGCTTCTTGATTGGACATGCACCATAATGTATCTTTAGTCAATTTTGCTTCAGAATGCACCAGATTTTCTAGTTCTATTAAGGTTTGCTCGTATCAGTCCGAGCATTCATAATCCACAAATCATAAACTGTTTTTTTTGCTTTGATGATAAGCTTCCCTGTTCTCCACGGTTCTATCTCTATGCTAAGTATTATATACCACACCCTTGATTACCTTGAGATCATGTAACTCTGGTGATTACCAAGATTTAGATTTTTTTGTAATCTGGTAGATTATGGGTGTTAAAGTAGGGCAATTTGATCTACAGCCTTGGACAGGTAGGGCTGGTATGCCAGTGCCAGATCGCACAACGTCACATAGGCAACCAGATTATTCAGCAGTGGATCAATGAGCGGAGTTGCAGCTTCAGCCGTAAGGGTTTCAACATTTCAGGAAACAACTTTTATGATTTCTTCTTCTTTGATCGTGTCGGTATACTAATCTCAAATTGAATATAACTATGGTCCGACCATTGGCAGGGCGAAATGGCTACTCCCTCTAAACCGGTGTCACAGCCAACTAGCCAGTCAAGAATATTCACTTTTTACATGCCTTGGTTCCTGGACATGTTGAGAAAATCCCAAGGGATGATTGGATAGATAATGCTATCGGGTCTGTTAGTGACAGCCAGTAACTAGTCATTAAAGAGCTGGGCTTGAGTAGTGGGAGCAGCATGGCTAGAAGCTGGTCATGAAAATCAGTTGTGGGTAAAGGAGGTCTGTAAAGTAACAATACATTGATAGTTGTGTTGGGGGTCTGATGTTTAAGGACCTGCAACCGTAAAGGCTAAGCAGGGACCCAATGTTAGATCAGTCCTCAAAATGTGAACTCCACTAGTAACTGGCAAGTGGTAATTGACTCTTGGTGGATACAAAATTGGCGTGCTGGGTGCATGTGGAGGACTGAGGGGCAAGAAACTTTTTTCATGCCCAGTTAATAGCTTGCAACTTGTAATTTCTAGACCTTTCACAAGTGTGTGCAGGCACATTGGTCCCACCTACGCTTTGGCTGTTAGGGCCAATACAAGGATTCTCTTTATTCTGTGGGTTCCTAACTAAGGCTGCTTAGTGTGGGTATAGGTGCCCATAACCAGTGATCTGTTTGCAACGTCCAACATTGGTTTTAACCAGAGCAACTCAGACCAAGTACCCTACTCGCCATTCCTCCAATGCCTAGAAATCTGCCCCACCTCCCACGTGATGGGGGTGGGGGGGCGACCTCCAGCACCATGCAATTTGAAGTTCTCCAAATGTAAACTTGTGCATACATTACTTGTTCTCCCTGTTGCAAAGTCAGCGGGCTAGCGATCTCATTGGCCTATAGTGAATCATTGTAGGTTTAGATGCATTTGCTACTGACACACAGTCCCTCTAGACTATCATCATCTACCTGAAAGTTCCCTACGCTGTCCCCCTAGCGCGCTTCACCTTAAAGACCAGAGACTGAACTGCACGGTTTCCTCAAGCTGAAAACCAATGACCAACATCGTCTTCGCTTTACACATTGGTTTGCTCTTTGGCATGTGCAAAGTGGAATGGGTTGTCATTTATTTATATTTTTAACATCATAAAGCAGCTAGCTTCATGCATGAATACATCTTTTGTGTGTCTAGGTTGCTTTATTCTCAGTCTGAATACGATCATTTAGAAAGCATGAGCCACCCAAGCAATTCATGTAGGTTTTCCTTGGTGGGTGGCTCCTGCCTGTGCACTTAGACTAAATGAAACTAGCATTGTACGATTAGCTGATAATGGTAACTGGGTTATATTTGATTTTATCGCTGGGGAAAAACATTGAGGGGTACTCAACATTTTTTTTAATCCACTAAACTCCCGTCCCAACATATTTTAGGACTGGTGCAATTATGTAAACAAACACCAGTCCTAGAATATTTGGGGAAAGTGTTGGATAGGGGGTTAAAAAAAATATTGAGGGCCCCTATTAATTTTTTTTTTTTTTTTCCAGCGATGAAATCCCTGGGCACCAGTAACTGCATTGGGCCATAGCATTCTGTTTCATGCTAGTATCGCAATTCCCATTTCGTCTGAAAGCTCTAGATCACCTAAATATGGAAGCCCTTCTCTCCCACCTCAAAGAATCCTTCACCTGGGAACGCCACCGGCTTCGCTCTTAGGTATGCCTCTTTTGCAGTGTAACTAGACAAGTTGGGATCTGCCACAGGATAACTCCCTTCCTTGCAGGGCTGCACATAATGGGGAGTGCCTGATGGTGTTCCCCACTCTTAGCCTGTGGGCGCTGCCTCCTCCTGCCCGCCCTCGCACACTATCATGCCAGCTCTCACACGTGCATGTTAGGAGGGAGCATCTATGCTGCCCATCTCGGATTTTCAAGAAACACACAGAACTCTTTGTTTTCCAGCCTGTGCAGGGGACGTTCTGTTTGTTTACTTTTTTTTTTTAAAAAACGTTATTTAGGTTATTTAGTCCGAGAGGCATCACCATAACATCAATCCCAAGTACACTGATTGCAATTTCTAACCATAAGGTTCGGGTACAGCACTTCTACATCGTCATTTTGATCATTAGCCAGGAATGACTGAAATTCACTCCATATGTCCTTCGGTCGTGATGCAATCGGTTGCAGGGTTAAGTACATATCTTAAGTCACAAATCCCTGTCAAGTCCCTGAGCTTTTCACAGTAGGAGGGTGCAAGTCTTTCCACTTATGCAAAATACAGCGCTTAGCCGCTATGCATCTGATGCCCAAAAAGGAGCGCAAGGGCTGCTCAGGGAGTTTGCCCCACCCCCCAAATAGTATACCCATCTGTGACAGCTCCAGCCGTCTAGCAACTATGGCGGACAATACCCCGTAGACATTTTCCCAGAACCTTCCCAGCTCCGGGCAGGACCGGACCACAACATGTGTACATAGCCAGCGTGCCCAGAACCACATCTCGGGCAGCAGCCCCCATGCTCGGCATACAGTTTCCCAAGTTTACGCAGGGTATAATGCAACACACATGCAGTATTTATACTGGATCAGTTTCATTCTCATTCTCATATTCATGGACACGCTCTTAGTACACATACACATGGCCCTCCAACGCCCATCAGTCCCATCCATCTCCAGTTTCGCTGCCCACTTCCCCTGGGCCTTGTCTCCCATCGTGGGGCCCTGTCCATTATCCCTTTGTATAGGGCAGCGAGCATCCTGCAGACACCATACGACCTGGCTATAAGGGTGACCAGTGCATTCTCGGGGGTGGGGGTGGGGGTTCAATCAATAGCATTCCCACCTTTTCTTGGCCGTCTATAATACTGAAGCAGCTCGATAGGCGTACCTTTATGTTTATCCTGCCAGGTGTGAGGTGTAAAGAACCGGCCCTCTGGAAACAAGTCCCCTACTGTGTGATAGCCCATTTTGGTCCAATGTAGCCTCAGTGAGGCATCCCTCGTAGGGGAAAGTCCTGGGAAGTTCCACGATGGTGGCCACTGATAATACAGGCTGCCTGCTGTAGTTCTCTCACAAATAGCTCTCCAGGCGACTAGCGGTATCTCTGTTTATTTACTTTCACATACTCATTTTGAGGGAAATTGAAAAAGAAAAAGCAGAATACCCAAAACAGAGGCCTATGGTGCAGAGGCCAACTGTGAAATCTCCACACTTCTCTGGCGGCCAACCCACTGCTGGTGGAAGTGTGCAGTTATTTCAGGGATTGTACTCCCTGTTTGAGAGCCCTTGTCTGAGGAGTAAGAGAAACAAAGAAGTCAGTCCTGCTCACTTCCTCTGTTTAAAAAGGAGGGATGGGGAGGGTGCAGGTAGCAACTCCTTTAACGGGAGGGATGGGTTCTCTTGAGTTGACAAGAGTTTTTTCTTGATTTAGTGTTGGGCAGCACTTGTGCATCACATTCACTTTAACACTTTCACACTTTAACAGAGCCACCTCTTCTCAGAACTGCAGTGCCCCACTCTCCCTTATTTGCTGCAAGCAGCTTTGCCATTGTCTCTCCTCTTATCTACTTATACAACATTTTGTGTTCAGACAGATCTATACTATAAAACCTTTTACTGTACAATGTGACCAGGTGCGCTATAAATCCTACGTCAACCACCAAACCATTTTCTCATAAAAGTAGTTACTAAACGATTTGGTTTTACCATTCTAGAGGTGGCCACTGCACATTTTCTGCGATAAGAGATTGTTGGAGCACTCCAAGGTTTATGTGTAAATGTTTTCAGTCTTAGCTTCTATCTTTGATTATCAGTTTAAGGTGCAGGGGAGGAAATTGGACCTGGCACAAGCTCACTACTACATATAAGCAAACAAGAAAAGAGAATCCAAAATGGGAACCCTCCCGTCCCCTGCACACTATTGTTATACCATCATCAGACGGTTATTAATGGTTTTATAATTCAAAGAATGGTATCTATTTCAAATTTCAACGATTATCAATGTCAAACACAACACTGATTATTAATTTCATAAAAGGTGATCATTTAATGTAAACAAAAGTTGTTCTCCTTTGTAGTGCAGATACAAAGTCCCAAATAAACGGCTTGTGTGAGCAATTCCAACATTGCATGTGTAAAGTTCAAATTAAACGGCTGGCACGTTTCGAGTTTATCAACTCTTCTTCTTGAGCCAAAGTTGAACTGTAAGATGACAATATAGAGAAAGTCTATAAGCATTGTGCCGACCATCAGTAGTTAAACAACTCTTCTCGCTATCATACTCCCTCTTCACCTTACTAACCCAACCCGCCTTCTCGTTTACAGATCCGCCTGGGGACCAGCCCTTTGGTGATTGTGCGCGGTACACATAACATAAAAAAAAAAAAAGAAACCGTCTTCTTTCCAAAGACCTTAGATCTTCACTGCTTCTTAACTGTTTATTCAGACCAGTAAATTCAGCGTAAATATAATCACCATACCTTACAGCAAAATAAGACTTTTTTATAAAGCCAGATAAAGCTAGACCTTCATGTACATTCTGGATATTAAGGAAGCGTTTCCAAATTGTATCCTCCCAGCAGCCTACTCAATATTTTAGAAGAGGCCTCATAAATGAGGACCTACGAGCTGTTAATGCTTCACAATCAAACAAGGTGCTTTATTGTTTCCCACTTAGATTTACAAAATCTACAGGCACTCTCTGCCTCTGTGATTAGCCCCCTCCCTAAGCAAAATCTCCTTGGTCGGTAGCAAATTCTAGCGCAGCCCAAGTACACGCCCCTATAATAGCGGTTAGGAAATTGAGAGAGGATATTGGAGAGATATCCTCGACATTTATGCTCATGGGTCAAATGCTTCATAGATGCATAAGAGTGGAGTACATCAATAGTCGATGCCCAATCGGTATCAAATAGTGCCTTTTTTGTCTTCAAGGGGTTATTAATAAGAATCACCAAATCAGAACTAATTCTTACCAATATTGTTTCGCATTGCTTCCCAAGTAGGGCCGAGTAGTTAGAATTACTGTGGAGCTCACTTCTACTTTTTAAAGCAGCACCGAGAGTCCGATACAGCAAATCCACAATCGGAGCTACTAATGTTTAGCCAAGCATCGGTAACGGCCACTCTACCCGAACCCTTAGACGGCCCCAAGTTCAAACCTGATGGCCCGAGCGCGAAGTATTCAATCGACTCACTAAGTTCCTTGACACTCACAACCTCTGAGACCCTCTTCAGTCTTGATTCCTGACCTCTGCTTTCTACCGAGACAGCTCTTTAATGTCGGCAACTTCATCTCTTCTGCTCGTTATGCAAACCTTTCATTTATTCTTATTCTTCTCGACTTCTCTGCTGCCTTCAATACGGTCATCCATTCTGACCTTCTCTACATTATCTTTCCTTGGCGTTGGATGAGGCCCTCGCTTGATTTGCTTCACATATTGCCCCCAGACACTTTTAGATAACCCAGAAGAGCCTTGCCTCCCCCTTACTGTTGGAGTTCGCCAAGGGTCTGTCCTTGGTCCACTTCTCTTCACTCTCTATACCTCAGGTCTTGGCACCCTGATCTCCTCTTAGGCTTCTCCTATCAACTCTTTGCTGACGACACACAGATCTTCCTTTCACTCCTTATCAAACAAGCTGTTGTCAAAGATTTCAAACTGTCTCGCTGCCATCAAATATTGGATGGTGTCTCACTCGCTCATGCTCAACTCCACTAAGTCTGAAGTTCTCTATTTTCCAACCAAAAAGGCTGTCTTCCTCTCCCCCTCTTCTCTTCCCGCCAGACTACCTGTCTTTCTCTGCTCCCATTCATAACCTGGTTTGTTTGTTTTATTTATTTGTATAGGGCTCCAAACCCAGAGGTAGAAGGGCACTTAAAGAAGACAGTTTCATAATTGTGATATACAATTTTCAATATACAGCAATTTACAGAATATACAGACATAGTTAAGCAGTGGGAGGTGTACGCATATATCTAGGTGGTACTACAGTTTCAAATAAGGCAGTTTGCAGAGATCACATATGTTTCAGCAGAAGGAAGTGTAGCCAGATATTTGTGGGGCTACTCTTTGCTGAGGAGCCAACCGATAACGTTTCCTGAAGATCTGGAAGGACTCAATAGTTTTAATGTTGAGTGGCAAGGTGTTCCAGAGTTGGGAGGCAAGTACTGTGAAGCTAGCCCTTCAGCTCTTTTTAAGCGGAATCTGGGCACTGTCAAGCATAAAGTGTTGGAGGATCTAGTGGTTCTGGTGTGGGGTTTCATGGTGAATTTATTAGTTGGATATGGTGAGGCTAAGTGGTTTAAAGCCTTGTACGTGAGGCAGATGGGTTTTCAAATCAATTTTTTTGACGTATGGAGAGCCATTTGCATGATTTCCTAGCCGAGGAGATGTGCTCACGCCTGGGGACGTTGAGTGCTGCACGTAGTGCGTTATTTTGAAGTACTTGTAATTTGTTAGTTATAGATTGGTTAGCGCCTAGGTACAGGCTATTGCAATAGTCTAGTTTGGACTGTATGAGGGCTGTAGCAAGAGTGAGGCAGCTATTGGGTGATGGGAAGGGTCTACTGGCCCTGATAAGCTTGCCGGTGTAGGCAGAGGCTGAGGCGATCATGTTGGTTTGTTTGGAGAGGTTGGAGTTGGCATCAAGGTAAAAGCCGAGCGTTTTCACGCTTTTGGCAGTAGGGAATGACCATCGATAATGATGTTGTTGTAGTTAGGATTAAGTTTTGCCAGGTTACTGGGAGAGCCGACAAGGAGGAGCTCTGTTTTCTCATCATTCAGGCAGACGCCATGAGAGGCCATCCATGCTTGAATGATGGAGAATATTTTGTTGATCCGGGAGACGTTGGCGTGGTAATTGCCTGTGATGGTGAGGAGTATCTGGGTGTCATCTGCGTAATTCGTGTAGGTGACAACCAGACGGTCCAGTTGGTCAAATAGTGGCTTTGTAAATGTTATGCAAAGTGGGGGAGACACAGGAGCCTTGTGGGACCCCGCATGAGATGGGGATGGCGTCTGCTGTAGCTGTTGTTGAGAAAACCCGCATGGTTCTGTTTGCCAGAAAGGATTGTATCCATGTGACGGCAGAGGAGAAAAGGTGAGCTGCGGTGGCCAGGTGGCTACAGAGGATTTTTTGGTGAACCAGGTCGAAGGCCGCTGAGAGGTCTAAGAGGAGTAGGATCGCGGCATTGCCTTTGTCTTTTAATTACATCAATCTGACTTTTGAGATCAACAAGGGCAGTTTCTGTTCCATTTTGAGGCCTCTGAAGCCAGCTTGATGTATTCTGTCCAGGATTTTCTTTTTTTTTTATAACACATTTTATTGGTTTTTTAAACGTACATACAGAACATCAACAAATCCCCCCCCGCCACCCCTTCCCCAACTCCCGGGTTGGTTCATCACTCCATTCCTGTCTTGCCGCTTTGCATTCCTCACCATGTCCCATATAGTTGTTAGGTCTGTTTCTTTTCCTATTTTACCGGCTAGGTCTATACCACTTGGTTTTCCCACTTTCCCCAGATCTTGCTGGCTTTTGCCGGGCATCCCCGTGCTGTATAGATTCTATGCTCTGTCGCTGCACATATGTCCATTTCATTTGACCATTGGGACACTGATGGGCTTTCCGGGGCCCCCCATTTCTGTGCTATATCGTGTTTTATCAGGCCCATTGCATTGGAGAGAAAGATACCCTCCCATTTATCCGAGGATCATCTGGGGCTCCTAGTAACATTATAGCAGGTTGTGGGATTATTGTGTGCCCCCGGGTTCTCGTTAACAGTTGACAACATTGCGCCCAGAAGGATTTGATTTTAGGACATTCCCAGAGTAGGTGGATGAAAGTGCCCTCCTCCCTCTGACATTTCAGACAATTAGGGTCCTCTGCCCTCCCCCAGCCAAATAAGGCCCCTCGGGGGTAGTACACCCTGTGAAGTATCTTAAATTGTACCAGTCTTATTCTGGAGTGTATTGCGATTTTGCGTGGGTGCATCAATATTTGGATCCAGTCCTCTGGTTCAATGAGCCCCACGTCTCCCTCCCATTTATTTTTAAGACTGACCAGATCCGGAGTGGCAAACGCGTTAATCGCCTTGCATAGAATGGTGGTGACTTTTCGGGGATGTGTTGTGGTAGTAAGTTGCGTTCTAGAGGTGTGTAATCTGGTATGTCGTCGAGCTCTTGCCCATGTGCATTAATGGCGTGAGTCAATTGCAGGTAGTGGTGATGTTCTGTGGCAGATATTCCGAACCTCTGCTGCAGGGTTTCGAATGGAAGGATGGAACCATCCGCAGTAATGTCTCCTATTGTGGTTATCCCAGCCTCCACCAACAGGGTCCATGCAGTCAGCTTCCGTACCTCCTTCAATCCATGGTTATGCCATAGTGGTTGTGCCATAGTGATCCTGTTCCCCCAGCCTACGTGGGTGTGTGCCTGCCTCCAGATCATCACGATATGGGTGGACATCGTTTGTGCGGGGGGTCTGGTTAGGGTCTGGTATGGCGTTTGCAGTGGTGGGGTTCCTTGGATTATGGGCTCCTCCGCTCTAATGTGCGGTCGTTCGGGGTCTCCATGGAGGTCATTGATTACATTTAGTTGACAGGCCCAGTAGTAGGACCTGAGGTGTGTAAGTCCTATGCCCTCCTCCCAGATGGATTGTTACAACGTGGTCAATGCTATTCGAGGCTGCCCGCGCTTCCATATCAGTTTCCTGACTAGGCGTTCTACCCGATTAAATTCCGCGTTTGGTATGGCTAGTGAGGCATTCTGGAGTAGATAAAGGAAGCGTGGGAGCGCCATCATTTTGAAGAGAGCTGATCTGCCCATGAGAGTGAGAGGAAGGAGCATCCAGTGCTGTACATCCCCCGGCAAATCGGTCGATTAGTGAGTGCAGGTTATGCGCTACGTATTCCTAGAGAGTCCCTGAGACCCATGTGCCCAGATAGCGGAAGCCTCCTCTTTCCACCCAATATGGCATGCCCCGGGGGACTGCCAGGTCGTCACCCTTCGCTGGGAACAAGACTGATTTCACCCAGTTAATTCTTGAGTCCACTGAATTCCCCAAAAGTCGTCAACATTTGGGTTCTGATTGGGCATGCATGGTCTGGGTTGCTGAGAGAGTAGCAGGTCATCTGCATATAGGGATACCCTATCCTCCCGTCCGTCTGGCCAGCAAAAGCCCGACCATGTGGTGACCTGTCGGAGCCATTGGGCAAGTGGTTCAATTGCTATGGCGAATAGAAGGGGGGGGGAGAAGACAGCCCTGTCGGGTGCCTCTGCCCAGTGGGAAGGTCCTAGAGGTCCAGCCATTTACCCTTACCGCAGCCATTGACGCCACGTACAGCAGTTGAACCCAGCTGAGAAAGGTCTCGCCAATGCCCCTGCGCCTCATTGTTGCCCACAGGCTTTCCCACACCACCGAGTTGAACGCTTTCTCGAAATCAATTGCTAAGAGAGCAAGTGGTGCGTTGATGCTCGGGGCTTTTTCCAGGAGTAGATGCAACCTGCGTAGGTTCATTCTGGTCGATCTTTGCCGCATAAAGCTGCACTAGTCCGAATGCACGAGTGAGGGTATAACCTGTTGAAGTCTGTTGTCCAGTACCTTGGCCAAGATCTTTGCTTCGCTTTTAATAAGCGATATAGGCCTGTATGATGTGCACCGGTCAGGGCGCTTTCCTTGTTTGGGAATGACCACAATGTTGGCCTTCCGTAGGTCCAATGGAAGGGTGCCCTGTCCTCTGGCCGCCAGGAATAAGTTCCAGAGGGGGGCTGCCATCTGGTTGCTGCCCAGCTTCCTCCAGGTCTCAGCCGGGAAGCCGTTTGGGCCTGGTGTCTTCCCGGATTGTAGCTGTGACATGGCCTCCATGATTTCGACCTCGTCCAGGTCCCTGTCTAGATATGTTGTCTGCTGCTCCGAGAGGTGCGGGAGCACGATCTCGTCCAGAAGGGACGGATCTACCGGCGAAGTTGGGGCGGCGTAGAGTGCGGCATAGAAACTAGCGAAGGCCTCCGCTATTTCCGAGTCTGTTTGGGCTAGTCCACTGGGGTCTACTATGATCTGTCTGACATGTCTGTGTCCCTCCTCCCAACGTTCCAACCAGGCCAGTAGTTTGCCGGCTTTATCGCCGTGTTCATAGATTATGGTCCTTGACTCCCTGTGCGCTTGCTTTGCGTTATCTAGAGCTGTGTTGTGCAGGGTTGCTCTGGCCTTCGCGAGGGAGCGGTGGGCATCGGGAGTGGGGTTAGCGACATATCTGTTCTCCCATTCTATACGGCTTCCTCTGCTTCCACAACTTTCCTATGGTGTTCCCTCCTTTTATTACACGTCCAGGCCGTTATTTCACCTCTAAGAACCGCCTTATGGGCTTCCCATAATGTCACCGGATCCTCTACCAAACCTGTGTTCATTTCAAAGAATTAGTTGGATTTTTCGGTAATGTGCTTCACGAATTCTGGAAGGCCTAAGTAATAGTTATTTAGCCGCCAAGTCTTGGGAGGCAGGGGTCTGTCTGTCTGGAGCAGTATCTCCAGGGGAGAATGGTCAGATATGCAGCGGGGAAGGAGTTCTGCCGCTTTTACCCTATATGCTTCGGGAGTCGGAAGGAAAAAGTAATCGAGCCTGGACAGGGACGCGTGAGCTCCCGAGTGAAAGGAGAAGCCTTGTGCTGGAGGTCTCTCCATAGGTCACTTAGGCCTAGAGCTGATGCGAAGGTCGCTAGCCGTGTGGGTTTATTTGGGTTTTGGTTCCGTATGTGGGTCCGTTCCCGTGTATTACACATAACATCATTAAAGTCCCCCCCACCCCCACCCCCCCAAGGATCCATAGATCAGGCTGTTGTTGCGCTATCAATGCCGTGATATCCCTCAGGAGAGCCTCCCCCCAACCCCGGTGGGGAGTATATCGCCAGAATAGCCACCATCTCCCCCCACAGTGTGCCTCTGTGTAGCACGAAGCCGCCGCTGGGGTCTAGTTCCAAAGTGCAAAGGGGAGACATTTATGTAGACGGATCAGGACACCTCGGGAGTCCATTGTGTACCCCGCGTGATAAGCTAGTCGATAGTCCTGCGGAAGAATCGGCAGGTCGAGCCCGCTAGGTGTGTCTCCGTAAGGAGAGCAATGTCAGGGGAACGCCTGTTTAGGAATTGCATTATAAGCCGACGCTTGATACTTGAGCCCATGCCATTTACATTCCATGTGAGGATCTTTAGGGATCTGTGACATTCCGTATCTACCATTGGGACATACGGGTCTCCCCCTGTGAAGCCGTTATGTTGTTGTTTGGCCATTTCTGTCTAGGGATTCAAATTGTTGTGCCAGATGCGTGTGTGATATATGTGACTGTGAGAGTACCGTGGTCGTGCCCGGTGGGATCGTGGGTGTTGGGCATGATATGTTTCGCGGTCTTGTGATGAAAATTAGGGTTGTGTACCTTCCCGGAAAATTCCTGACATATAATAACTCCCCATCGCCCCACCCCATACCCCCCCCCCCCAACATGAAGTATCTGTCGCCCGAACTCTACTGGCGCTGAAGAACTATGTCGCCAGATCAACTTGCTATAAACTGTTATTACTTCCCCACCAACTTACTACGCCTCCTTGGGTCAAGTGTCTGGAGTCGGAGGGGGGGGGGGTGACGTTCGCCGTTGGCATGGTGCGTTCATTATGGATACATATACTGCGTTCGGTCCTTCGTGCGTAGGCGGCGGTGACCCCTTTCTGGAAACAGTCCAAACAAGGTGTTTGTCGCGAGTGCCTGCCTGGAAGGTAGTCTGTCAGTGGGCTCTTTTTGATCTTTCCATCCGTTGTTTCGTTTAGTCAATGTGTCTGTTGCTAGGGATTGGGGCCTCCATTAGGTTCATTCTGATTCTCCAGTATCGGTTGTCGGGCGGGTCGGTCTTCCCCTGCGATCTCGATCAGCCCCGGTCCAATCTCCTCCGATGTGGGTCTCCGCCCATCTCCACGCCTCCTGTGGATCAGTGAAGTGGACTGTTTTGCCCTCATGTTGGATCTTCAGCTGTGCCGGGAACAGCAGCCTATATTTCACATTCATAGAGTGAAGTTTCATTTTCAAGTGTTCGAAGGACTGTCTGGCCCTCTGAACTTCTCGTGTGTAGTCCGGGAAGAAGGCAATCCTGGATCCATTATACACCACCGTCCCTTGTGTTCTGGCCATCTGTAGGATGGCGTCTCTCTCGCGGTAATTAAGAATTTTCACGATAACTGTCCTTGGGGGGCGCCCCCGGGGTTGGACGACCGGTGGGCACACGATGTGCATGTTCCACCGAGAAAAAGTTCGAGAAGGTTTTCGGCGGGAAGAGATCTGCCAGCCATTCCTCCAGGAAGAGTTCCATGCTGGGGCCCTCTGTGCGCTCCGGCAGGCCTAAAATGCGAATGTTATTGCGTCGGGACCTACCCTCTCCCTCCTCCACAGGGTTTTCAGGCGGTTCAGTGTTTGTGTGAGCTGCTGGTGCACACCGCCTAGGTCGTCATCCACTCTAGATATTTGCTGCTCCTCTTCTCCTGTTCGGGATGAGAGTTTTTGGAGGTCGTGGCGAAGGAACGAAATCTCAGTGGAAATAGTGTCCATTGTTTGCTCCATTGAGGAGCGCGAACTGGCGATTGCGGTCATCACATCCTTTAGGGACAGGGGTTCTTCCATTGGAGGGGGGGGGCGTCCCCGGGTCCTCCGCATTTGGTGCTGTCTGTGTGCTCGTGGCATATTGATCCATGGTGCTTTGCGTCGTGTTTCTCTTGTTTCTTTCCTTGCCCATGAAATGGAGTCCCACAGGGATGTAAGTGAGGGGACCAAAGGTGGACTTGTGGCTGCATTGCCCCTGCTGTGTTACTTCTGTGTTGCTGTTGCAGTGTGCGTGACTGCGGCTCTAGCCTCCCCAGGGCTCGGAAGAAGTTGTGGTTGTTGCGCAGAGTACGGCGCGGGGTTCCAGTTGTTATAAAAGATTGTCTGTTGGCGAAAGAGAGCTGCCTGCTCAGTGTTGGAGGCTCGGATCTATCGGCCTCAGTCGTTTCCCGGCCGCGTATCTCAGGTCATCTCACCTCAGGTCACCCGCTTTGACTGTGCTGTTAGTCTAGGGGGTCCTGTCGCTGGAGGGTGTCCCGCTATGTTGTTCCTCCCTGGAGGTTTCAACCGCCGCGTTGGTATGCGGGGGGGCTTCCCTCGCAGCAGCCAACCAGTCACGGGCCGTCGCGCAGGGGTCCTCTCCGGGCTGCAGGCTGTCCTCCAGGGGTTTTCCCCCTTCTGGTCGCCGGCCCCCGGGGCGTATCCTACGCTCCGGTCGGCGTGGCGGGCGTCCACGTCCAGGCTTCTCGTCTGTGGGTGGCCCCGGTCGATATCACCAGCCGGGTTTTTTTTAGAGCGAGGGCTGGTTCAGCAGGTTGGGATCATGGGCGGATTCCTCCCGGCCTTCGCTGTGTTTTAGCGGGCTTCATGCGCAGCGGCCATTTTGTTTGCCGTCGGAGGTCCCACTCCGCTATTTTCCAGCGCCGATATCTTACTCCTTAAGCCGCGGTTTCGATCCACATCTCTGTCGTGTACAGCCACTGGGTTCCGCTGCACGAAACTATCTTTTTTGCTGGAATCAACTTCCCAAATCACAGGATACCAGCAGGATATTTCGGGCGGCCACGGGAGCAACTGGGAATCACGTCTCCATTGCTTGCACGCTAGCCACGCCCCCGCCCAGGATTTTTAATAGGAAGGGGACTGTGGTGATGGGTCTGTAGTTGGTGGGTATGGCTGGGTCTAGAGATTGTTTGTTTTTTCAAGAGTGGGAGAACCCATGATTATTTTAGGTTGCTGGGGACTGAGTTATTGATGAATGATAGGTTAATAAGTTTAGTGATGAAGGGGGATAGATCTCTAGCTGCGTCTTTTATGATCTGGGCGGGACAGCTGTCCCCTTTGCAGTTCGAGGGTTTTAAGGAGGTGATGATTTTTTGAAATTCTACCGTAGTTACTTTATTGAATGTGAAGCCCGATTTGGTATCGATGGGCGTTGGTGAGCCAGGGTTGGTAAATTTGTTGTTAGAGAGTTGTTGGCGTTTGTCCTCAATTTTAGTTTGGAGTCCTGTGATTTTGTTGTTAAGGGCGTTTTGGATGCTGGTGCACCAAGGTTTGTCTTTCAAGCAGGTGTCAGTAGGTGGATTGGGATTTTTCTAGTTGTTAGAATTTTAAATAATTCTTTAGTGGAGGACCCTGCCTGATCAATCCTGGTGTTGTAGGCATTTTTTTTGGTCCAAATTATCTCACTTTTGTATCGAGAGGATATATTCGTGAGATTTGATTTGTTTTCCGCGGAGGGGTTGGTTTTCCATGTGAGTTGTGCCTTAGCTTTCTTTTTTCTGAGTAGCTTGAGTTCGGGGGTGTACCACAAGTTCAGATGAGCTCTTGGTTTCACTTTGAGCAATTTCAGAGGGGCAATGGTATCCATCGCCTTGGCCATGGAGTCATTGAAGGTGTCAATCAGTAGGTTTAAATCAGCATTGGCTGGGAGTGCGTTGAGGGTGGGTAGGACCAGGGGTATAAGTGCTTCAGCAGTAATGTTGCGTTTGTTCCTGGTAGGACAGGCTGGTGCCAAGGGGCACTTGTTTGGTAATACATGATTAATGTTAACCTCAAGGAGGATGAGGTGGTGATCCGTCCATGCTAGAGGTTGGGGGTCCTTACAGATTGTGTTGTAGTTGTAGGTCGCTATCCAGTCGATAATTCTTCCCTTCTGGTGGGTGGGGTGAACATTGAGTTGTGCAAAGCCATGTTCTGTTAGGGCATTAGCTAAGGATGCAGAAGGTGCATCATTGGGATCGCGGTAACCAAGGTTAAGGTCCCCAAGGATAATAATTTGTGCTGATGGCTTGGAGTTTTCAGCAATGAGAGATGTGATGTCTTCTTCAAAGACCCCAGGGGGCACTGGGGGTCTGTATATGAGGTGATCGTGCTTGTGGGGGAGGTTTGAAACTTTACTGCGAGTAGCTCGCAGGATGTCAGTGACACTGACCAGGCTGATCTGAAGTCTAAGGAGGATTTGGAGATGATCGCTACGCCTCCTCCCCTAGCGTTGGGTCCATCAGCTCTGAGGATAGAGTATTTGTCTGGGATGGCTAGCGATAAGTGAAGTGGTGTCCTCTTCGACCCATTACACAACTTCTCGATCTTCATCTCCAAAACTGCTTCTGCAGCCAGACTCCACCTCCTCAATGTCGGAAAAATCGATCATCTTCCTTTCACTACTACCAATCTCCTTCTTGGTCCTTTCTCGATTGGACTACTTTGCCAGTCTTCTCTATGGCCTTCCCAACTATGCTTTTTCACCTCTGGACAAAGTCTTCAGCTTTGCGGTCCGCACACTGTTCAGCCTGTCTCACCATACCTCTACTTCCTCTGCCTGTTGCCAGATTGGCTGGCTATCTATGAAACAAAGATCCAAGTATAAACTTCTTCTCTTCTTCAAAACTATCCATGGATGCACCCCACCCAACCTATCTACTCATCTCATCTCATCTCTCCTCTCCTCCCTCATTATGATCATCCTCGGCTTCCCCTCTTGCCACCACCAAGCCCCCTGTGCGCTTTCCCTCTCACCCTGGAATGCTCCTCCCTCCCCCGCCTTTTCCTCCCTCCCCCCGCCTTTTCCTCCCTCCCAACCTTTTCCTCCCTCACCCGCCTCTTCCCACCCCTCTCCCTGGCCTCTCCTTACCCCCTCTTTCCCCAACCTTTCCCACCTCTTCCTCTTCCCCCCCCTCTCTCTCTCTGCTCCCCCCTCTTTTCCTTGCCCTCTTCCTACTCATCACAGACAACTCTACAGCACATTCAGTCACTCCATCCTTAATTTAACACTTCCTTCACCATCCAGTTTCTATGTTGTCCTGTCCTCGTCCCTGGTTTGTTTACACCTTCTCCTGCAACATCTGGTCTTCGTCACATTGTCGCCCCATTGTCAAGGACCCATGTCATCTCTGCTCTGTTTTCAGTGTGCACATTTTGTAAATGTGTTTGTGCCAAAAAATGTATTGCTTTCCCTGTGATATTTAAATAATTATGAATAAGTCTTCCATGCCAGCTTTCTGAGGAGTATGGCGTTCTTTCAGGGTTTCAGCAAATAGGTAAATAACTGTCCAGTACAGAGGCATATAGGCATTGGTTCAGAGAGAGGGGCACCAATGTGCATGCACAACGCCAGGGACAGTCACCCTTTCTCCACCACCCCCAACTCACCGCCTATTCCCTTGACCGGGTCGTACCCGTGACCGTGTCACAACAATGCCCAGAACAATTGATTATGTCAAGGCTTGTTATTAAATGTAGAGGTGAGAATTGCTGACTGAGGCAGATGGCTTGACCCACTCTTTGCTTGTGATATGGTTGTTCAGTCTGTTCTGCAGGCTGTTTATCCACTGGCATCTGGCCTGTGCTTATGTTGGCTTGGGTATGTTCGGTATCAAGTGTGAGTTCTTCTAGTCGTCCATCGGGTTCGTGCTTGCATGTCATGAGCTTTGAGGTTGTGATCAAGGGTATTTGGCATGCAGTGTTTCCGTTTTATAGTTTTTTTGTAAGGAGGTGGTCAGTTAGAGTTTGAAGGGGTAGTTGGTTTTAAGTATTTGGTTTGGGGTAAGTGATGCCATGGGGCTCTGTCAGTCACGGCCTTCCATTTGTCAGCTCCACCATTGCATAACACTATATGGCATTGAGTAGAAAAGTTGCAGAATTTTAATGTGTGGCATGTAACACTTTACAAATGGCATTGTTTATTTTGCATTGGTTTATTATTTGTATCGCGCACCGAACCAGGAGGTAACTGGGCGCTGGGGAACTTAAGAATTACATACATAGGGAAAAGAGTACAATTACATACATAGAGAAAAAGTGCAATTACATTGAGCAGGACCAATGGTTACAGATCGGTCTGGTTTCAAGAAGCTTTTATAAATAAAAGCAAACGAGTTAGAAAGACATGTGAACGGGGCGGAAATGCGTTTGGGCAGGTACATGGTGCTTCACCTCATCTTAGAAGGCAGTAGCGACATATAAATGCAGTGGGCAGGTGTATGGTGCTAGCCCCAACTTACAGGGCAGCAGCGACACGTAGATGCAAGGGTACAGCAAGGGCAGATACATGATGATTGACCCCATTTTACAGGGCAGTAGCGACACATAAATGCAGTGGGCAGATGCATGGTGCTAACCCCAATTTGCAGGGCAGCAGTGACACAAAATGCAAGAGTTCAGTAATGGACATACAAGTCGAAGGGTGGTTAACACTCTAGTGTAGTACACAGACTGGCTGCCTGTTGTACTTTGTTAAAAGAATGCATGAAAATATGATGGTGCATGTGCGATTGAACGGGAGAGGTGCCTTGACTAACCCGATAATTGTAACCAAAGGAGTGAAACAAGGTTCTGTCTTGGCTCCTCTCCTGTTCAGTATTTACCTGGCTGATTTGCCCAAAATCCTGGAGGAAGTTGAGGGTTTCTGCCGCTAGTTCATAAGCAACATTGCATATGTTTGGCATACGTGGATGATTTGGTAATCCTGGACCAAACCATTGCTGCTTAAAACTAAGGCGATATTATTTGATAAAAAGCAAATAAGTAGGCCGATGATAGAGAAATCATGTTTGCAATATGTTAAGGCCTACCGATATTTGAGCGTAGAGTTTTAGAACAAGGGGGACTATGAGGAATGCATACGTTTACGCATTTTAAAAGCTGCACAACTGACAGGATTGATCTGGCAGTCTGTTAAAAATACTTGTGGATTTACTTTAGAAGGGGGGTAGACAGTTGTATTGCCAGTGATTTTTGCCCGGCCATCTTGTATGGCTTAGAGAGCCTTGCCGTCGCCAATTGGGCTTCGCTCCAACACGTGGAAGGTAGATATTGGAGAAGGATGTTGGGTCTGCCGGTGTGTGTGTGTGTCGATGGCCATAATCCGGTTAGAGATAAGATTGATTTCTTTAACAGCAACCCTGAAGAAGAATCAATCCATAATGCATATTAACACTATTAATGATACAAGTAGGCAAGTATTACAATATGTAAGTTGTGAAATTTCAAATGGAAAAGAGGGTTCATTTGAGAAACCAGTGCAGGAATTCTTTGAGGAAATAGGTTGGGAACCAGATTGGCGGGCAACATTTTATGAAAACAAGAACATTGCTGATTTTAAAAAAGTGGAACAATGGGATTGGGGTGTGAATTATATACATTTAGAATCATTGAAAAGGTATACTTTTGCTGAGTACATGAAATATGATTTTAAACTAGCGCAATCCGCTTTACCTTTATGCCTCTACCCTAATTTACGCAGATTTATATTATTACTGCAAACAAATACACTTCCGGTACTGGCGGTACTAGGCCCTAGGTTAAGGCTTTCTTATGTAGAGCGGGGATGTCGAATATGTAGATTATCATCTGAGAGACCGCAAAACACGTTCTCACTGAATGTATAGTGCTGCGAGAAACCTACATATTCCATTTGGACAAATGGGTTTATGAATTGGACTCAATAAAAAGCCCTGATTTTTTGGCTATTTTGTCTGAATACTGCTAGCACAGCAATGCAGCTGGCATTATATAGGGTATGGCTGGTAGTACAAGCACACTTGGAGGGCCATGAATTGTAAGATTTGTAGCAGTAAGTAATCTGCAGCAGTAAATAATGTATGAATTGGAAGATATTTTAGATTATTTTAACAATTTGAATGTCCGAATGAAATATGTAAATTGTAAATTATGTGATTTGTGTAGAATGTTTTTTATAAAATGTGTAAAGTTTTATACTGTAACACATTTAAATACATTATTATATTTCATGACATATGTAGCAAATAGACTATCCCTTACTTGTACTTGCCAGCGTGGTAATTCTGTGATTGCGGTATGCATGATTACCTTCATTTTGATTAGTGGCGATATAGTTGGAATATCTGTGCAATTGTGCCTTGTCGGTGGGCATTTGGAAGGTGTGCTTGGCAAATGGTCCATCCATTCTAGGCCTCGAGTTTGAGCCCTTGCATAGCGTGACCCATCATATTGTGTTGTAGTTTAACATTACATAATCTACCCTAAAGCTTGAATCTTGAATGTACTTTGAAATCCAATCTGCTACTTTGTTTTCTGGACCTGGCAAATTCTCTGCCTGCAAGATCACAATTTTGTCCAAAGAAGTGCCAAAATTCCCTTGTCAACTGTGTGAGAATGCCCGAGTGTGTTCCCCCAGCTTATTTGCATATTTCAATGTAGAGAACTTGTCCATTCTAACTAAGATGGTAGATCTCCCTCCGATTCTATCACCAACTATAGGGGGATCCTGGAAGTTGCTCATTTATTCGTTCGAACAATCAAACAATTCCCTTCTTGCTTCCATTGAAAGCATTTCCTCCCATGAATACCTCAGTACCCCTTCTTAAATGCTCTCCTTTCAGTCTTTGTTGTCCCGTTAATCGACTGGTCCCAGGAAATTGGCTTGAATCGATGATTCAGCAAGCGTACTCTGTGCCATCATACATAAATCTGGCTCCTTCGTACCATTCCCTTTCATCAACTCTTCCGTCCTCTTCAGTTTCTAGCTGTCGTTTCGAAGCAGCCTCTCCTGTATCTGTCATGAATTCCAAGAATTTGCTGGCGACAGGTGACATTTAAGGCATAATAAGGTGATTTGCTGTAGAATCTTTCTGTTTTGGGTATGCTCAGTAAAATAAAGGTTTGATATTATCAGTTGTTATTAATGCATTGTGAAGAACAATACATTTCTATTTTTGGATTACATATGGCTACAAGTTAATGTCATTTCTTTTTGTCCCCCACTTGTGGCCTCGATCAATTGTGTTCTTTTATATGCAAGGCTAAAATAGACAAAAAAGGCCCTTAAACCCCTGTGGTGACAATGGCCTCACTGACACCTGCGGCGCAGTTCACCTCAGGCAGTGACTAAATGGCGGTTCAACATGCTGTCTGAGGCGGCCATTTTGATGAGCTCTTTCACACCAACTTTCTCAACTGCTGGTGCAGAGGGGCCTATATTTGGGGCGAAGCAGCATTTTCCACAGAATGTGGACAATAGGAATCCTTTCCGCCCTCCAATGGATTGTCGTGTTTGGTTTCTGCTGCCACACAGTCTCGCTCCCTTAGTCTATGTGGATCCACTTGGTGGAGGGCGAGCCTGCAAACCAGCCTCTTTACAATCCTGGGGGTATGCCCCTCCACAGCGGCCTCTACCCGCTCCTGTGTCTAGACCTTCCTCTTAGGACGCATTCTATGTCAAATTCCAGGCCCTTATGCACTCTGACCCGATGAAGGCATACTTTAAAGATCTATTCAAAGAAAAGTATCCTAAGCCTCTTGAGCCGCATCCTGCTCCTACAATCCCTCAGCAGGTTTTGGTAGTGCCACCCCTTCCTCTTCCATTGGGGCCCCCCACCTGTACTGACACCACTGCCTCCACTTTCACCTGTTCTTAAGATGCCCGTTGCGCAGTCAAGTATGCCCGCGGGGTCTGAGGTACCACGTGCTGCGGATCAGTGTTCTGTTTCCACCACAGCTGACGAAGACAAAGCAGACCAGGATAGCGAGGACCCGCCCCACTCTGTCCGAGCCTTTCATGACCAGGTTGTGGATATGATGGCGTTGCTGGATATTCCGATAATCGAGCCTCCGTCTCCACAAAAAGGTGTACTTTCAGGAGCCTTAATTTGCACGACACAGGAGTGCACAGGCCTTTTCCTTCAAAAGGATGTGCTAGCTGAAACCTGCAAGGTCTGGGAAAAACCTACTTCAGAGCAGCACATAAATAGGAATATTGACGCTCGCTACAAGCTACACTCGTCAGAAGACATACCGTTGACTGCATGGCCTCTCCCCTCGTCAACAGTGGTAGCAGCAGCTTCACTCCAGTCTAAGCCTTCCTTTAGCTGCGCCAGGCGAATACCGAAGTCATCCTGGCAGCTGCAAATCTCAAGCTGTGGAAGGAGCTTTCAGAATTTCAGGAATGTATCCCTTCGGACAGGTTGGAGGATTTTAATGAGGGCCTATCCGATGCCATAGGGCTGGCTCAGGACCTGCCAGAGGCCGCGGCCCTTCATGTAGACAATTCTGCTCTGGTCCTTATGGTTGGAGTAGACCTCTCCCGCGAAGTGTGGTTGCATGCTACAAAGTTCTTGAAGGAGGTTCAGGACAAAGTTCTTGATCTTCCTTCAAAGGTAAAGAGCTGTTCCACTGCTCCAATGATGGGTAACGCAATTAAACAAAGTCAAGCACGCAAACAGCTAAATCTTTGTTGGTCGTTGCCAAACCCCCAGCTAAAGCAACCTATACTCGGAGGTCAGGGACCTAGACAAGGCCCTTCTCGGGTTTCAGAGGGTTCCACGAGCGCCATGCACGCCGGGCAGAAGGTTGGTGGGCCTTGCCGCAAGCAACAAAGGCAAAGTGGGTGGTTTTTATCTCTGTCATCAGCCTGCTCTTCGGCAACAGTGGTCTCGGCGCTGACAAACCATCCAAATTATGTTATTCATTGGTCTCACGAGACTCCGGTGGTCGGAGGACGAATTTCATCTCATCTGGAGGCATGGAAGACCATCTCATCAGACTGATGGGTTTTGTCCGTCGCCCGAGCGGGCTTTCGCCTGCCCCTTCCTCAAACTCCACCTTCTTCAGCAGACGGGGTTGCCCTCCCTCAGAGCCGAGTTACAGAAACTTATGGTCCTCAGAGCGGTGGAACCTGTTCCTTTTGCGGGAGCAAGGGGAGGGATAACTCCCGTCTGTTTACAGTGCCCAAACCCAAACCAACCAGGCTGGCCTGCACACTATCCTCTACCTCTCCAACTTCAATCTTTTCATACCCCAAGAGAAATTCAAGATGATCACGTCCAGCCAGATAAGGTCCTTTCTCCGAAAGGGCGATTGGCTCAGTGCAGTAGATCTTCAGGATGCTTATATGCATATCCTGATCTGGGGCCGACATTGGAAATACCTTGGTTTTCCGTGGGAACAGAACACTTACAGTATCGTGTGCTGCCGTTTGGTCTCAGCTCGGCACAGTGTGTCTTTACGCAGCATTCCTCAGACTGCAAGGAGTTCATGTCTATCCATATTTGGACGATTGGCTTCTGCAGAGTCCTTGCCCACGGACTGCAACAGCCAATCTTCATTCACTCCTCCAGATCCTGTTCCAACTGGGGCTGTCGGTGAACTGGCGGAACCCGTCTGACGGTTGCTCAAGACCTGATTTTTCTAGGTTTCCGTTGGGATACTGTCAGTGCCAGAGTGTTCCTAATGGAGGACAGAATCGCAGATTTATCAGCCACGTTTTCCTGAAGTCCTCCCACATGGCAGTCTGGTGGTTCCAGAGACTCCTGGGCTTGATGGCTTCATGCATGATAGTCCTACCACTTGGAGGACTGAAGATGAGACGCACCCAGCTTGCTCTTCGGGACTGCTGGTCCCTGGCCGTGGACCCAGACTCCAAAATGATTCCGATCCCATCCTCCATGACGGAGGATCTTCAATTGTGGTCATCCATCAGCAACCTTTCAGTTTGAACCTCCTTCCAGGCGCCCTGCCCACAGGTTATGGTTATGGTTACAACAGGCTCCTCCCTTCATATGGTGGGGTGCAACGCTGCATCACTTCGAGGTGAACAATCTCTGGATGCCACAGGACAGAACTTCTCATATCAATTACTTAGAACTCCTGGCTGTTTTTCTGGCATTAAATGCTTTCCAGCCCTCTATCATCAACAGAGTGGTATGGATGAATGTGCATTGACAATTCTGTAGCAATGCTCTACATTAACAAGCAGTGGGGAACCAGGTCCCCTCCTCTGGTGGATCTAGCTATCCAGATTTGGAATTGGGCAGTCCGGCACAATGTCTGGCTACAGGCCGTGCAACATTCCGGGTCAGATCAATGTTGCGGCAGATTCCCTGAGCCGCCAGTCTGTGGCGAGTTACGAGTGGGAGATGAACAGCAATGTTCTTACCAAGGTTTTCCAGCAATGGGGTTCTCCAACGGTGGACCTCTTTGCGACGGCAGGAAACTGCCTCTTTATGCTTCCAGGGACGGTCTCGGAGCATCTTCCTTAGGGGATGCCCTCGAGATTTCTTGGGACAACATGAAGGCTTACGCCATCCCGCATTTTGCCATCAGTCGCTCTGGAAACTCAGGAGCACTTCCAACTGTACTCTCCTCTTCATGGCTCCTTGGTGGACATCCAGGTTGTGGTTTTTGGAGTTACAGCACCTCTCGATTTGCAACCCGATCATGTTGCCGCTGATTCCCGACCTCCTCCACCAGAGCAATCACCAGGTGTGGCACCCCTCCCCACAATCCTTTAGCTTGGCGGCCTGGTACCTGAGTTCAGGTCCTTAGCACAGTTTAATCTTTCAGAGGATAATATGTACATAATTCAGGCGGCACGTAAGCCTTGTACGAGGGCTCAGTACAAAAGTAAATGGCTACGGTTTTGTCATTGGTGTCTTAACTAAACAGCTTGATCCTCAAAAGGCTTCTATTGACTAGGTCTTGTCTTTTATTTTTCTTTTCTAATTTGTTTATTGGCATTTTCTATAATATCAAACAAGTTGTGTGCGATGGAGCCATTCTCAAATATCAGACCTTATGGCCTCTGGCATTCATGTCTTATCGTGCAGAACATATTTATCAGCCATTGCAGCTTATCTGTCTACGAACAGTTGCTCTTTTTATTTTTTTTATTTTTTAAACTTTGGTTTTATTAACATTTTCTTAATATAACAAACGGGCTCCATGCAAGTTCAAAAGAAGCACATATAACGGGCAAAATGAACCCGGTCCCCCTTCCCTCCCTCCCCCCACTCCAAAACATGCCCACCCCCTCTAACCCCTTAATCAAACATGAACCGTAATTTTGGGAGTCTTAAACTGTTCATTTGTGTCCGGAGCTTGGTAAAGAGTGCGAACGTCGACAATCATCCATGGCTGTGATTCGACCACCTACCCCCGGGCCGTGGGCGCCTGTTCCGTCTTTGGTTCCTCCCAGACCCGTCTGACCGGGCCCCGCCTCAGGCCCCTCCCGGGCATCAGTGGACATCCCATCCCCAGGTCTGCTGCACCCCATACCAGTTCTCTTGGAATGCACCAGAGTCATTGTTCATCATTGCCGTTAGCTTGTCCATTAAGAACATATTTTTCAATTTTATTTTTAGCCAGTCCTCCTTTGAGGGGGTCTCCAGGCTTTTCCATTTCTGAGCCAGGGCCACCCTTCCCGCCCTCAGCTTTGTTTCCCACATTCTGGGGTACCTGTAAATGTCTGTGGCCTCCGGGGGAGACCCAACAACACTGTCAGAGGGTTCTGGGGGAGCAATTCCTCGGTGACTTCAGCAATCCAGAGCCTGACCCTATCCCAATACGCCTGTACCTTTGGGCAGTGCCACCACATGTGGCCCCTCGATCCTGTCTGGCCGCACCCCCTTGGACACATGGGGGACACCCCGTGAACATTTTCGATAACTTTACGGGGTCCCTGTGCCACCCCTGCAAGATCTTGAAGTTGTGTTCCATGTCGGCTGTGAATAAATTCCCATGGAATGCTATTTTAAATGTCCGTGACCAGGCGTCCTCCGAGATCACCTCTCCTGCCTGGTCATTCCAAAAAGCGCGGAAACCCCGTCTCTCCACTAAATTTGCAGTGTTCAGGATCCTGTACGTCCCTGACACCGTTCCCTTCCTGGAGGTTGCTGTGTCAAGTAGTTTCTCAAAGGGGGGGTTAGCTGTCTCTTCAGGTTCTGACCCCATGATTGGTCACAAAGAATGCCCTTCAGGCGGAGATATTCGAATATGGGGAGGGACCCCTGCCCAATAGCGTCCCTCAGATCCTCGTATGGTAGGATTCCCCCTCCCGTAAAAGCTGCCCCGCCCATTCCAGTCCCGAGTCGGACCAGGCCTGTGCCTTGCGGAACCCCCTACTACCCATATTGAGGGGGTGTCCCCAGAGTGAGGACATCGGAGACGGCCACGATGTTAGGTGCTCTGTCTGGGGGCCCTCCCTCCAAATTGCCCAGAGAACTCCCAGGGTAGGATGGGTTTTAAGTCTGTTCGGGATGAACCTGCGCGGGGCCCAGAGGAGATCTCGAACCTTAAGAGGGTGGGCATCCACATCCTCCAAGTAGGACCAGTAGGTTCCCATTCCTTCCCTCATGTGCTCCAGGAGGAGACGCAGTTGGGTGGCACAGAAATAAAGTTGGACGTCTGGTAAGCCAAACCCTCCCTCTTCTCTCGGCAGGGTCAGGACCGCCTTTGCGGTCTTCGGGGTCCTCCCCTGCCAAATAAACTCATGGACCGCATTCTGCAGGGTCCTTAAGATTTGGTCAGGGACGCTGGCTGGGAGGGGGTTGAAGAGATACAGCAGACGCTGCAGTACATTCATCTTCATGGCCGTCATGCTGTTGTACCAGGACAGAATCATTGAGCCCCACCTCCTGAGGTCCGCGGTAATACCTGCTAAAACTGGATCATAGTTGGTCGGGGCGAGTTTTGATAAATCCCTGGTGAGGAGGACACCCAGGTATCGGATAGAGACCTTTCCTACTGCTATCCCGTTGAGTACGCCCACGGACTCTAAGCCCGGGTCCCGTGTTCTCATGGGGAGCAGAACTGATTTAGACGCATTAATCTTCAGCCCCGAGAAGCGCCCAAATGCGCCCACCAGATACAGGAGGGGGGAGCGAGGAGCTGGATTCCACCAGGTAAGCCAAGATGTCATCCGCGAACAGGGAAAGCTTAAATTCCACTTCGCCCCTCTTAACCCCTTTGATATCCGGGTGTGATCTAACTGCTATGGCCAGTGGCTCCATTGTAGGGCATGTATCAGGGGGGACAGCAGACACCCCTGTCTTGTGCCCCGTGAGAGGGGGAAGGGATCCGATAACCTGCCATTCACTTCGGAGCTCTATATAATGCAGCCACCCATCCCCTGAAATGTGCGTCAAATCCCATTTTCTGGAGGAGGAGTTCCATGTATCTCCACTCGAACCTATCGAATGCCTTTTCCGAGTCCAGGGAGAGGATGCTCGCATCGAGGTCCGACTCCTGGGCGTAGTGGAACAAGTCTATGGTTTGCGGATGTTGTCTGAGCCCTGTCTTCCCCTTATAAATCCTACCTGTCCGCATGGATCAGTTTCGGTAGTATCTCTTCCATCTGCCTCCCGATTACCTTGGCTAGGATCTTAACATCGATGTTCAACAGGGATATCGGGCGGTAGGAGGAGCACTCCGTGGGGTCCTTCCCTTCCTTGGGCAATACCACAATTATGGCCTCCATCATGGAGTCTGGGAGGATCCCCCCCTCTTGTACTGCGTTGAAGACCTTCACTAAGTGCGGGGCTAAGGTCGAGCAAAACCTTTTATAAAAGTAGACTGTGAAGCCATCTTCGCCCAGGGAAGTGCCCACCTTCATCCCGCTGATTGCATGTTCCATCTCGTCCTCGGTCACCAGGCCCTCCAACCCCTCTGCCACTTCCCTAGTTAGGGCCGGCATTTGTATTGAGTTCAGGAACTCTTCTATCTCCGCATCACCACCGTTATATTCTGATGAGTATAGTTTTTCGTAGTATCGGCGGAATGCCTCTCTCCTATGTGGGGAGTGTCGTGGCCTATTAACCCCTCTTCGTTCTTTACTGATTTCACCATTCTGCTTCTCTGCACCTCCCTCAGTTTCCAGGCCAGGATCCTATCCGCCCTGTCCCCCTTTTCGTAGTACTTTTGCTTAACCAGCTGGAGACTCTGTTCTGTTTTATGCAGGAGGAGATCTTTCAACTGGAGCCTATAGTCAGCCAGAGTGGTGTGCTGATCTCGATCCAATGGATCTGCAGGGGGACCCCCCCGGTTGGAGTTGAGCTAGTTTCTCTCTGTGATTATTTTCCTGGGCCTCCCTTACTCTTTTATTTTGATAAGGAGTCCCCTTAGGGTCACCTTGAAGGCGTCCCATAGGGTGTGTGGACCTACCTCTCCATTGTCGTTAAACTCAAAGAATTCTGTTATTGCGTCTAGCACCTCCTGCGCGCGGACCTCATCCTTCAACAGAGAGTCATTGCATTTCCATCGTCCCCTACGGTCGCTTAGCCAGCCCCTTGCAATGGTGGTTCGGACCATGTTGTGGTCCGACCAGGGAACGGGGTCGACTTTGTGGCCAGTGATGAATGGTTGCAGGGTCTCGTCCACTAAGATGTAATCTATTCTGGAAAAAGACGAGTGAATGGCCGAATAGTATGTGAAGGAGGGGGCTCCCGTTCTGGGAGTTGGGACCGTGTCCACCAGACCCAGCCCTGAGTTAACCCTTTGGAAGGTCCGAGCCATGGACTCATCAGTTGCCCTGGACGACTGGGGACCAACGCGTTTCCTGTCCTGGGTTGGATCCAGGACCACGTTGAAATCTCCCCCCACCACCAACACACGCCAGACAAAAAGCTTAAGTTTCTCCCCCACCTCCTCCCAGAATTGGGCTTGACCTTCATTTGGGCTGTATACCACCGCTAGGGTAAATGGGGCGCCCTCCAGGGACCCTCGTACCAACAAGTAACGGCCCTCAGGGTCTTTCAGTATGTCCTCTTTTTCGAAACCAATGTTCCTCGCCAGGAGGATGGCTACCCCTCTTTTTTTACTCTTGTGGGATGCGCAAAAAACCTCCCCTATTCCTCCAACCCTGCATCTTGGGCTCCTTCCCCCGTGCCCAGTGAGTTTCTTGTAAGAAGAGAAGGTCAAGGTTAGCCCTCCTAAATTCCCTACAGTCCATGAACCTCTTTGTGGGGGTGTTTAGGCCCCGCACGTTAAGGGAACCCACTCCCAGGGCAGGCGGACTTTCAGCCATTATCCAAGATCGCTCTTCTCCCTGTCGACATATTTTCACCACCCTTTCCTGCGTGCTCCCTTGAATTCAAATTGTGCTCCCTCATTCCTCCCTCCCCGCCTCCGAGGGTGGGCCTGAAACCTTTGCCCAACTGCCCCCCCCATCCCTGTCCCGAACTGAACAACCCCAACTGTCATGTATTCCCCCCTTCACCCCTCCCCAGCGTCCAGCCAATTAGTTCTGCCATTGCTGGCTTTGGCCGAACCACCAGCCTGCCCACCTCGGCCAGGCCATCTGTGTAAAGCTCATTGTCTTGAGCCCCCCCCTACTCCCTAATTGCAGCTACCCCTCCCAGGTCCCCTTATTCTTGCTGTTCGTGGGGACGCTGTGAATAATTGAACTTCCAAGACATCACTACACCCTTTTGGAGCCTGATGGGATGCCCCCGTCCTCAGTCTTCAGAGTCGTTCCGCTCTCCGTCCTTCGCTGGAGATAATGTATTCATTTTTCTGAATTTTCTTGCGCCCGTTTTCCTTCACCTGTCGCCGGATGGGCCAGAGCCGCTTGGTCTGCCCGTCTCCGGGCCCGATGGGCCCCTCCGGGGGCGGGGGGGGGTTCGAGTCCACTACGTAGTCCTGGGTGACTCCCCTTATGTCGTCTTCCGTGATCAGAGTTGACCTTTGACCCATATATTCGAAGGACAGGGAGAAGGGGTAGCCCCATCTGTATCGCACCCCTTTCTCCTTAAGCAATTGCGTTAGGGGGCGGCACATTCTGCGTTTGGCCAATGTATAGGCCGAAAGATCCTGGTATATTGAGATTTGAGCGTTCTAAGTGATCTCCCGGGCTTTTCTGGCCTCTTCCAACACTTTTGTTTTTTCTGAGTAGTAATGGAACTGAACCAGGATTGACCTAGGGCCCCCCCGCTCTGCCCCCCGCCCTGTGCACTCTATCAAATGTGAGTTCCGTCGTCATCTCCTCCGCGAACAGGAGGGTGATGATGTCTCTCACCGTGCGGGTGATGTCTCTCTCAGTTTCTCCTTCCGATTCCGGGACCCCAAAGATGCTGAGGTTGTTCCTCCGTTCCCTATTTTCAAAGTCGTCCATCTGCCTGGCCCGCTCTTCGTCTCTCTTCTAAGGTCCTCGACCTTATCCACCCTCTGGTCAATTTTTTCAAATTTCTGGGCGATATCCGAGCGCATGTCCCTGATTTCCTGCAGGATCGAGGCAAAACCCTTTTCCATTGCCGCTGTGGAGGGTGCTGGGGCCTCCGGCTGGGCCATTTCGCTCCTGAGGGGCGTCCCTTGGATTCTACTCGCAGCCTCCTGAAAGTGAAATTCCTGCAATGTTTTCTGCCGGTTCATCTAGTCACCCCCAGTCCCCCACCGCCGAGAGGCAGCCAGTGATTTTCCTCCTGGGGAGCCCTGGGGGGCCAGCGAGAGAGATGGGGGGGCCGGGTCTCTCCCCACCCGCCCCTAGTGTGGATCTGCTGCTGCGGGGGATACCGGTGTTGGGCGGGCACATGCCCCGCCGTCGCCGGGCGGGGGACTCACACCCTCTCAAGTTTCACCGTGGCAGTCGGGGGGGTTCTTGGCGGCGCAGGCAACTGGATCCGTCCGGCCAGGCCCAGAGGGGCTCTACGGGCGGGCACATGCCCCACCGATGGCGGGTGGGGGCCTCGCGCCCGGGCCTCCTCGGTGTCTCCCCCGGGGGAAGGAATGGTCAATGGGCCTGGTTACTCCACCTCGCCGTCCTCACTTGGTGCCTGCGGATCCCTCCACGACTGAAGTTGGCGTGTTCGTGCTCCCTCCGCTCGCTCTTCTGGTGGGAGCGGCACCTCCCGGCCTGCCTTAACTTTTCCAGGCTGTCCAGAGCTCAACAATGACCCGACCCAATGAGTGGGGGCTCCACCGCTCCTGTCCCCCAATCCCCCAACTCCAGACGGCCTCGGGGTAGTGGGGAGGGGCGAGAGCTCACCTCGCGCTCCGGGTCTGTGCTCACGGTCCGCGCCTCCTCGCGGCCTCGGTGAAACGCCTCCATTCCTCTGGAGCCGCGGCCGCCCAGACCTCGTTTCCCTTCTCCCCTTGTGTGCGTCGGCGCCCGTTCTCAGGCTCCATGGGGTTCTCGGGGGTCGCTCTCGAGCCAAAGTTGCCCAGGGGGGTCACAACGCCGAGTCGCCACGTTGAGTTCGCCTAGAGAGGTTCGGGGGGCTCAATCCTCCGAAACGGCCAGGCCTCAGCAGGAGCTGTATGCTCAGGCAGCCATTGCCTGTGCGCCCCCTGGTGGCCTCCCAGTTGCTCTTTTTCAATGGCAAACCCAGTAATCTTCACCTCCTACCACAGGTCAGACCTCCTCACCCGAAATGGGATCTAAACGTGGTCGTCACCGCTTTGTGTCACAAGCCATTTGAATCTATGGCCACTGCCAAGCTCAAGTTCCTTTCTTGGAAAGTGGCCTTCTTGATCGCTGTAACATCTGCGAGAAGAATAAATGAGCTTCAAGCTCTCTCTGTCGAACATCCGTTTCTAACTTTCCACAAGGATAAGATTGTGCTTCATACTCATCCTTCTTTCCTTCCAAAAATAATCTGAGTTCCACATAAATCGATCAATATCCTTGCCGGTTTTCTTTCCGAATCCGGTCTCTGATGCAAAGAGGGTTCTTCTTAACCTAGACAAACTCTGAAGTTTTACCTCGACAGAACAAGCAATCTTAGAAGTTCTTCACAACTCTGTTACTTTTGGTGACCCAAAAGGGAAACCTGCTCCGAAAGCGTCCATCTTACGCTGGATTTCTTCATGCATCTCCGAGGCTTACACAATTCATGGCCTTCACCCCCTCAAAGGGCGTTTATGCACATTCGGTCTGTGGCAAAGCGGCCGCTGTTGCCTTCTAGGAATATGTTCTATGGGTGTGCATAGCCAAGGCTGCTATGTGGGCTTCCCCTTCAGCTTTTTGCAGACACTATTGACATGACAAGTCTATTTATATAGGGCCTATACACAATGTGTTTCAAAGTTCTTCAAGGCAAGGGAGGGAACGAGGGAAAATACAATGACTTTCTTACAGGCCATGAACAGTAGGGATGTGAAATTAACTATCGTACTCGGCCTGACAGCATTTCAGATAGTGCAAGAACTAAAACGTAGATAAGGAAGGGAGGGGGAGCGTGGGAAGGACATGGAAAGAGACAGGCGACTACCGTACTATGAATTATGACATTTATGTTAGAGCCGGAGAAAACGAAAAGGTGAGGGAGAGGGGTACAGAAAGGGAGAGGAGGAACAAAACCAGCAACGTACTAGACCTGACAATATTTCAGATAGTGCTGGCGGGGGGGGACAACTAAGGGGAAGGGGGAAGAGACAGACAAGTTTGCTATCATACTACGTCCAGGGACAATTCTGATAGAGTAAGTGCATAGAAGAAAGTAAGGGGATGAGATGGGAGAGAACAGAGAGTAACCAGTCAAAAAGAGTGGAGAAGCAAGTGGGGAGAGTGAATACAATAGCAGAAGTCAGTAGTAACACACAATGTTGCAAGCCAGGATACAAGATGAAGATGGGAACAGCATGATTCAGGGCCACCATGAGTACAAGATGCAAAGGAAGTCCAGCATGAGAGTTGAGAAAGGGTGACACACCGTGAATCAATGGAGTCCATAAAAGTCAAATTCAGCATTGGCCACAAGACAGTGTGGTGAAACCAGAATGCTTCTGGGCAGTTTCCTGCAGAAGTAGGAAAGAGCGTGTGGCAGGAAGGACAATTTGAGGTTTGGCGCACTTGACCAAAGAGTAAGATGGTTGACGGGCAGCAGAAGGGAGCAGTGTGTGAACACCCTGCCTACAGTGTGCACATAAATAGACTATGATGAGGATTGGTTTGCTCCCAAGAATTGCGCACACAACTGAAAAGCAGAAGTAGGCTGGAGGGGGTTGGAGGGAAGCAGGGTAGAAGAATCAATATTGTCTTGACCTGAGCTCTCGGGCTGATGCCCAGTTTGGCCAGACAGTTCTTAAGAACCTGTTCGTATAAGGCAAATCTCCATCCTCCTGTTTATTTGGTCCGTGCTTGGGAATCTCCTGAAAGTATGGAGTAAAGGGGACGGGACGTAGGAGTATAAAAAAAGTTACCGCAGTGACTACCTTACTCCTAGTCCATAGTCCCCTTTCCTCCATACGCCCGCCCGCCGTCCCCACTTATAGGTATTGTCTATTTTGCTAATGGTCCTTCGGCTTTGGCGATAGAAAAGGACTGAAGGGTGATGCGCAGGGCGGTGCTCTGGAAGGAAGGCGGGGCGACGGGCACGTGCAGTGGACCCGCATAAAAATCATCAAAAATAAAAGGACAAAATATTTATTTTGTGCTCCGGTCCCGTCCCGATGGACGGAATGTCCCAAAAGTATGGAGGAAAGGGGACTATGGACTAGGAGTAAGGTCACTTTAATATGCATCCTTCAGGTTTAAGCGTGTCAAGCAGATGTCCTTAGCCCTATCAAAGACTCTCAGTAAATGTATACCCTTCATCTTGAATTGGCAATCTACTCCTCAGTTCAATTTTCACAAATTAAAAACCGCCTCATATTCTTTCTTAAATGTTTCTCTTTACCACTGTTTCTAATCGTATTCCTAAATGGCATCCTTTCTAATTTCTTCTGGACTTGTTGCTATTAACTTGTGACCTGTATCCTTCTTGAGTGCCTTGTCTGCACTCCCCTCGATGTGAACTGTGTGGTAGCTCTGCTGTTTTTCCAAAAATCGGAGGGGTCCTTCCCTGTTTTACAAGAACGGCCATGAGATATGCTTACCTTGTGCTTCGTGCCTCCTTCTCTCTCGCCTGCTCTTTCCTAACCTCTGGAGGTAGAACGCAGGTCTGGGATATCAGGGTTCTGTTTGCACACTGGAAAGATCTGCACGCGAGCGGATATACCAATTCTCAGCTGGATAATCGACCCTGCATTCTGCTTGCTTATCTGAAAACATTTCTAATATGCGTCTCTGCCTTAAAAATCACTGTGAATACTCCAGCAAACCGATTTATTATATTCTTTATTAAATCTTCTCCAATGATTATTCTTCTGTTAGGCTTTCATTGGTTGCCAGCTCCCCCGGCTTGGGGTTAATGTTGAGGAAAAACACTGCACCACCTTTTTGATTTGATGGGAGAATGTGTGTTTAAAAAAACTTTTGTTCGAGCCCATTGCCTTATTTATTCTACATCAATCTCCAACCTTGGTCCCGTAGGTTTGCTCCCTCCTTGTCCTGAACTTTACATTTGTGTTTTTATCACAGCTGATGTAGAAGATTTGGAACTGAAGAGAAAACATTCTGATTGTGTCAGCAAGGATTTGCCATTTGTGAGCTTCCCGGATGGCGTAGAGGGATGTTCGTCGCGCAAGGTTGTAATCAATTGATTATTGTCTCACAAGTTAGGGCAATTGTGTTTACATAACCCGCTACATATTTTGTATACATAACCTGGCCCTTGGCAAAACGCAGTACAACCCAACCCGGCTCATAAAAAAGTCATACTAGTTCCAAAGAATAACATACCATATCCTTGAATAAGCATGCTGAGGACACCTGTTAGTTTGGCAGTAAAGTCGTGGAGCATGTGCGGCTGGGAAATGTGGAACCTATTCAGAAGGAGTCCACTAAAAGGCTAATTAGGGTAACTGATAACATCTTGGTGCCCCTCCTGGAATGGGTTGTCCCAGCCAATTCTTCTCAACTTAACAACTAAGCAACCACTCTGGAAGGACAAGGAACAAATCTCAAATGCATGCTATTAAACACAAGATCCCTCAGAGGTAGCCGATTATATTAATACCCATAAAATAGACTGCACCATCTTTGAGTCTTGGCTGCAGGGCCAGCCCTTGCAATAGCCATCCATGCAGGTCGCAGCATATTAAGAGCAGATCACACGACTACCAAAGGGGTGGGCGTGGCACTGATTTATGACAATTCTCTAAATGTTTGTAAAATTGAGAACATCTCTATCCCTGAGTGCGAAGTGCGATAGGTAAAATTTGAGATTGATGCCAATTAAACAATCGGCATCTTTCTTTTCTATAGGCCACTGTGTAGAATGTCAGAATTCATCACATCTTAGTGATTTTCTGACCCCGGTTTTGAAACCAAAAGCCAGAAATCTGATCCTTGGAGATTTTAACTTGCCATTTGCAGATGTCTCGGATTTATTGTCTATGACGGTCGGGACACGCTGCTTGATTTAGGTTTCATTCAGCATATTGCCTCGCCTGCCATCATAAGGGAGAATATCAGACAGGGTTCTTGCCCTGAATATTACTATCAGTAACAAAGCTAATAGGCAATGTCCATGGCCCAATCATCATCTGTTGGGCATTCCATCAAAATCGGGCATGAAAAATGCTGCGTTTCTTATAGGAACCTTCGCAAGATTGCGCCATCTGCTTTGGAACCATCTATTTCTCCTGTCATCGAGAATGTGCCCAATCTGCACTCTGCCGATGAGCTGGCAATTGCATATTGAACTGCACTGGAAAAGGCTGTTAATAGCGTGGCTACTGTGAAATCACGCCTGCAAACAACACAGCCCGATAAGAAATGGTTCTCAACGGAGATTAATCATCTGAAAAAAATTAAGAATAATATATCAGTAGGAGGAATCTAAATCCTATGAGGATACAACCATTTACTCCTGAGCTGCTAAGACACATAAGATAGCCATACTTGAAGCTAAAAAAAACGTTCTATGACCAAAGATTTTTGGGAGCTGACTCTGGTACCAACTTTTTAAAATCCTTCGAGAGCTAGAGGACCCATGCCCTCCACCTTCACCGATTGTTAAAGATGCTAAGTGGTGCACGACCATTCAGGACGCACTAACAGATAAAATCAAAAACATCCAGGAAAGGTTGAGGGTTGGTGATAGTGTGAGAGTGAGTGGACAGATAAATGGTGTACCCTTGTCCACTAACATGACCTGGCCTTAATTCAACTATCATCCTCTTTCGGAACAGGATCTTAGTGATGTTCTAATGAATCTCAAACCTACCAATTGTACAGGGGACATTTGCCCCGCTATGGCTGTCAAGTCATGTGCTCCGTAGGTGGTCCCCCCCGATCACGAAATTTATAAATGCTTCTTTCAGGGAAAACTGCATTACCAATGACATTAAACAGGTGTGGATCTCCCCTCTGATCAGAAAATCCACCTGGGACCCCAGTTTACCAGGTAACTCTCGGCCCATTACAGATGTGCAATATACCTACTTAAAATACTTTTAAGGTAGCACAGGTACAGATTAAGGAGTTTCTTGCAGAACTTGACATCCTAGGGCAGAAACAATCTGGTTTCCGAAGGGCCCATAATACTGAATCCTCCTTACTTGATCTGTAAAATAACATCTTTAAGATCATGGACGAAGGGAATACATCCTTTATTGTACTGCTAGATCTATCTGCATCCTTGGATTTGGTGGATCATAACATACTGGCGGATAGACTAGGGAGCCCAGCTCACTTCTCTCCTTCAGCCACAGCTTGGCTGAAATCCTTTCTTTCGGATAAGGTTAGAGCAGAGTATTTTGTGGTCTCATGCGGCACCCCGCAGCGATCGTGTGTGTCACCTACACTCTTTAATATCTTAACTCTGCCTCCGTTGGATGAAGCTGGCATTACATATGCAAATTATGCAGACGACACGCAATGCCTTGTGCCCCTGAAGTGGGAACTATGCCAATGACTCCCTGACCGTGAATTCCATCTTTAACTGGTTTCATTGTTGGATGCAAAATAATTTGCGCTCAATGGTGCCAAAACGGAGCTAATGGTCCTAGGCACTGCTGCCCTTTTGCGTAAAAATAAGCTATCAATACTGTTGCTGGGTGCCTAACACCCAGTCCAAGGTTAAGACACTGGGAGTCAGTGTCTTCTTAGACCAAGAACTCGCCATGAAGCACCAAGTCAAAAGCCTTGTTTCTAGCACTGCGTATGACTTAAAACTACTTGCCTAACTCTGCCCCTTTTGGAATGCGTTCAGCCGTGCTACCATCGCACGTGCCATCATAGGAGCTAAATTGGACTATTGTTCAAGTTTGCTAGGTATCACGAAGGGGGAATCTGCCTTGCTTGCCTGCAGGTGATTCAATATAATGCTTTGCGCATTGTTGAAGGCCTTCAAAGATCCAATCACGTGTCTGCGGCCAGTAAACCAGGAAAGTTTTACATTGGCTTCCTATCCACAGGATAATTTTCCATGTTCACTGTATTACGCACAAATGCCTGTATGGCCATCTTGCCAGTTGTATTTCGTGGCTTCCAGCTCGCAGCATCTTACGGTCTAACAATGCCTGTTTCTTGGAGATTCCCCGTCCCAAACTTGCTTGCGTGGCTCAGGGCTCCTTCCCACATGCTGCGCCAAAAATGTGGAATGCATTACCACCAAACCTGGGAGCATGTACCTTGTTTGACAAGTTTAAGAGAGGGTTAAAAACGAAATTTTTCTCTTAAATCTGTGGCACATTACTTGCTCTTCTCTGATTCTTTTTTTGTATTTTTATTTTGTAGGGTTTGTGTTTGTCTTGTCCTAAACGCTATCATGCCTCTTGGCTCTGCTATGAGCTATACAAATAAATACATAATATTAACTCTTATGTGTAGCGCCACCTTTGATGTTTTCATTGGCCATATGATGTACCATATGATGTAATGCCATCTGGTGCTTAAAACACTATGTTGGTCCAGACTGCGACTTCAAATGCTACATTTCATACAGGAGATGTGGGCAGTGAATGACCTACCTGAGTCACGGCACATTGGGAGAGTGTTCCGCACTGTCCTTCACAGTACATTGCTACCCATGTGAAATCTAGTGTACTCCCTTCCCCAGGCCGGTCTGTCCTCTACAGTGGCTTTTGCTAGCAGGAATCATTGCTTCTAACTCCAGTGCACACTGCCTGTTTGCTCGTGACCATGGATTAATCACAATGCTGAGCATAGCCGATGTTCAGTTTTCTGCTTGGCCCTACATGTGGGGATTTGAACGGTTTCATGGCCTGAGATAAAGCTCCTCCTAACCCAGGGGGTTTAGTTGTTAACTGTAGCGAATAATACAGGGTGTGAAACGCCTCCTCCCTCACCCACCAAAGATGCCTTGCAATTCAAGGTGTGTCCAATGCGCTTGCTCTACCGAAAGGAACACCATGTGCCTCATGATAAAGATTTGATGTTCGAATGAAAAATTTGGTTGAATATGGAAATTGCCGGATGTTCTCGGAGCGTTTATTGGAAACATAAAAGCACATTATAAATTACAGAGTATTGGTGTTTCCTTTTAAAAATAGTGTTTTCTATTCCGATTTGGGACACGCTGTGCTGTGAGAAGATGTGTGTGTTGATATTCTGGGTTCTGCGTCCACTAACGTTAAAACATAGGTGATGACTGGGCGCCTTTGGGTACACTGCACACTAACATCATGAAAATAGGTGGAGAATATCGCTAGGAATCGTGATGTTGGCTTCAGGGCGGGGGATATGATTTAGTGCTGCAAGGGCAGTTCAACTTGGGGCGATGCAACAACTGATCAGATTAGCACAAGATGGCCATGCCCTGCTGCTTGATTTCGCATGTGTAAAAGTGTGGAAAACTAAGGTAAGATGCTTAGGAATTGTTTTTACGATCAGTCAGTTTGCTTAAAACCACATGCCGAACGCTCGGGACAATAATATTTTTGAGCACACTATTCCTTTAAGTATAACCATGCTGAGATGGAGCTTGGGTGTCGAACAGGTGGGTGAACTGTTTAGTTGGTTCAGCAGGGATACTGGGCGGGATGAATGAAGAGGGGTGTATCTTACATAGTGTTGAGTTACCCATTGTAGAGGATGGGCTTGCTTTCTTTTTTGAATTGCTTGAGGGAGGGGGCAAGTGTGATGCTGGTTGGTATGATGATCTACAGCCGTAGGACATAGACAGACCATACTTGTTTCCTGGTCCTTTGCATTTCTGCTGCTGTAACTTGGTTGGGCCCCGACATCTGGTGATACGCGGACTGCTAGAGATGGTGACTTTGCCTGCCAGATAGGCAGCAGTGTGCATGGTGATATTCTTGTGATATTTTTGTATGTGATGCAGCTGTCTGTGAAGAGGTGTGCTTGTAAGACCGAACTGTTGTTATTTAGTAGGATCTTTGAGGTGCTGTAACGTGTGCAGTAATACAATTGTGGCAAAAAAGTTGTCTGTAAAACAGAATTGTGGTTTTACCTGGTAAAGGTGTACCCATTATACCAGTTAAGGGGAGGGGGGTGTCCCCTGCTCCCCGTATATGGTATGACGGGTCTGGGGGTTGCAGGGGTGTCCCCTGCATCCATTACATGGATTGCGGCGGCAAAACCACAGCCCTTCTGCTTCGATTTTCTGTGTAAACAGCCAATTTTATCCCGATTTTTAAAAGATGGAACTGCTATAACAAGGTGGTCTCTCAGCCATTGTTGCATGGATCTGAAGGTGACCTCCTTAGGTCCACGAGACCCACTGTATTACCAGAGTAAGTCATCCTCGGTTTGGAAAGATCAATATTTCAAAACCATCACTTGCAGAATGCTCATCTGTCGAGGAGAAAACATTGGCTGGATCAGGGGAAGGTAATTCGGTTTCAGAAAAAGGACCATCGGGGGTGGGGGTTATCGCTGAGCAGACCCCCAAAGCCTGGAAAAACAGGCTGGAGCCTGTCTCTAACCCTGCTTACGTGGACTTGTCTACAAGACTTTGAAAACTGTAAGGAAAAATCGGGACTGGATCCAGATACCGCACTTACCGATTTGGGACCAAGATGACTATGGAAATGACTGGCCACGACCCCAGAGCGGATCCGTCACAGTTTTTTGATTTACATGCTCGCCTGCACCCGTTTCGTTACTTCACCGCTTTAAGCATATGCATGGCGTCCCACTTGAAAATGGCGTTGTAGGCTACATGCAGCCATCTTGCTTCAGTCAGCCTCACTGTTCATTGGTGCCTTTGGTGCATATCCGCCCTACCAGCTGACCGGTAGGCGGAAGCCGGCACCATTTGCTAAGGCACCTCGCATAAGGCTCCTGTCCTGAGCCTGTCCAGAGTCACCAGGCGCCGAAGCCAGAGACTCTGCTCGACTTTTGTCAGCCTCCAGTCCCTTATAGCTCGCTCAGATCTATTACCTACAGATCCTTAGATCCCACACTGGTCATCCACGACCCCTTGTCCACCTCAGTGCTCGCACGCTGCAGTTAGAGGTAAGCACTAGCTCCCTGACTGCTAGCTACATGTAACGCTGCATGGATTCTTGACCCTCTGACTTAATGTGCTGTGTGCCTGCCACTTGCAGCAAGCAACAAAACTTACCTGTCTGTGCTTGAATGTCACTGTATGCTGTCTCCTAACCCCCTACTGCACACCATATCCTCACCGTCGCTTTGCCTTCTATGCAAACTACTCGACCTATGCTCAAGATCAGCGGCCCCTTGGTTACTACGCACTGTACCAAACGTATTAAATTGTTTTGCCTGTACCCTCAAACGGCCAACATCTACTGTATTTAACTAATCGTGCATCAGCATTATTGTCCACCCCTGCACTATCCCCAGATATGTATGCTATTTCTATATGTGCTGCTTATATTGCCATATACATACTACCGGCTACTCACCTATTGTATATGTACCTATGCTAGCCACTCCTTGCTCAGCCAAGCCTATGCCACAAAAAAAACACTGGTAAAATGCACCTAGCCTATGTCTGTCTCCCATCTTAGAAATGTGTGTCCAGCCCATCCACAAAGAGTGCATCTTTGCCTGTGTTTGCATTTTGTAATTTGCATCTAGTCAATGTTGGGCCCCTATACAAATATTGCATCTAGCCTATGCCTGTATTTGCATTTCTAATTTTGTATCTAGCCATTGTTGCGCCCCTTTACAAATATTGCATCTAACCTATGCCTGCGCCTGCATTTGGTAAACTATACCTAGCCTTGCCTGTATTTAAAATCCGCAGCCCTGCCATTGACTGCGCCCCACGCCAGAAAAGTCTAGCTAACTGTGTCACAGTACTAAACAACTTTAGCTCAGTAATCTTGGCGACTGTCTAGGGGGGTCTAACTCAGTCTAAACAAACTTAGCGAGCCCTTGCTCATAATGCCCACTTGTATGACGAGCTTCACCAACCTCTGCCTACTCTTTCTCCTGCTAGTCACAATACAAATTTCAGTAACCATGTCCCAACCGATAAGTACTGAGCCCTCGCTAACCACAAATCCAGGGAACTTCGGAGCTAACGTATACTCTAGCACTCCCTGCATCCCAGTGACTAGAAATGCTAGACTCCGCTCACGCCTCAGCAGACTACATGACCCACTTGCTAGATCACTACCTCCAGTCAACATTAGAACTAGCCACCACACTACATACAAGACGCTTAATAGGATAAATACGAAGAACACTGATCCAGACCATATCGCCACCAAACTAGACATCTCCAATAACTCCAAAAGCTCTCACCAACTGCCATCACCCTCCACCACTACCAAACCTGCTCCTCCAATTAAAGCAGCACTAATAAACGCAAGATCATTAATAGCACATGCTACAGACATTGCCGGCCTAATAATAACTAACAATCTCGACTTCTTAGGCATTACAGAATCCTGGTTGCATGAGACAGCAGGACCCCTACTTGCCGTAGCTGTCCCGGATGTCTACACTATAATTAGACAAGATAGAGTAAATGCACGAAGCAGAGGAATTGCCACTATCGCTAAATCCAGTCTCGATATGAGACTCGCCCAAACCCATAACTTACTCTCTTGTGAAACCCTCACAGCCAAACTCCCTCTAACTGACTCCCAGACACTAACGATTCATCTAATCTATAGACCTACCGGGCCCATTGGAACCTTTGAGGAGGACATCCTTACCCTCCTTTCGGACAATCTTAAAACTACGTCCCAACGACTAGTCCTAGGCGACTTCAAACTTGGTTTTAATGACCCCCTTGATAAACGGGCCACAACTATAGCTAACTCACTATCTGAACTAGGACTATCCCAAAAAGTTAGTGAGCCTACTCACGCTAAAGGAAGAACCTTGGACTGGGTGGCTGAATACAATTGCTTCTCCAGCATGGGGTCTGGCATGGATTCACATGCTCATGAATATTCCCCGTCGTCAGGCTGGGAATCCTCGGTAAAGAAAAATCAGTATCCGTTTCGTTTCTGATCTGTCTTTCGTAGTAGTAACCAATCACTGATCTCTGCGTCATACTGACCACAGCCAATGACTGCCATCTCCCTAAGCCCCGCCTCTGGCAGCCATCTTCAGATTTTTACTGCACGTTCAAGTGTTGGGATCCTCGTGCTATTGCTCTCGAGCTTTAGTGCTTTTTTTGCGCTTTTTCTTAGGAAAATTTTCTCTTTTCGGTCAAAAGAGCCTCAAGCTCCACCGTTTCTTTATCCGATCAACGGGGACCCGTGTCGGATTCTTTTACGCCCCTCAAGGCTGAAGATTTCGTCGAGCCACGCTTTTGGAGGACTCCAGAAGTTTCTCAGGCCCATCTCGATCATGGCCCAGGAGAAGGGAAGCTCGACGCCCGGAAAGCTGTTCAGGGTCTGCCCTGGATGCCAGCTTCAGAATGTCTTTAAGGAGGACGAACACTCCCTTTGCCTCTACTGCCTGCATGAGATCAAGACGCACGTGGAGAAGGACTGTGCATTTTGCGGCAATATGTCGGAGCGGACCATGAAGGACCGCCATCTGCGTCTCGCCAACTGGCTGGAAGGGAACAGCCCGCCAGGCGAGAAGAAGTCGTCCGAGCGGTCTTCTAAGACCTTTGAGGGCGCCCCTGGCGACGGTGGTCCAACAGAAGGCCAAGCACCCCGAGTCAGCTGGCACCGGGTCCTTCTCACTCCTCACTACTAGACCATTTTTGCCCACAATACCTACCGCCCCCCCTGTCCAACCAGAAATAAAAATAAAAAAAACATAACTAGAGCTACTGTAATACCAGCTATCTTGCCCACCCTAAATCGGCTAGATGACAACCTTGACCCAAGCATATTTGTGAAGGAATATAACAAAATAATGCTAACCACACTGGACAGCATTGCACCCCTGAAACTCAGACCTAGCAAACCTAAAGCACATCTCAATAAATGGTTCACTCCCCAACTCAAGGACCTTACTTCTAAAAAGGAACTGTGAAACTACATGGAGACTCCTCCCAACCCCCGCCAACCAAATAAAACGTACAGAGATTTCATCTCAATACGAGAAAGAGATCTTCCTAGCAAAACGCAACTCCTACAACAATTGCATTTTAAGGGCCAACTCCAGCACCAAAGAACTATTTTCCATCCTCAAAGAACTTGAATCCCCCATCACCACACCTGAAATCTGCACCAAGGCTAAAACGTGGTGCTCTGATATACAACAGGCCCTAATGAATAAAATAACTAACCTTCAAAATAAAATATCTATTAAAAAAATCCATTAACCACCTACCCAACCACACCGCCTCCAATGAACCTGCTAAAGACACTCCAGTTAACCTAACCCCCATGCTTCTATTTCACCAAAATATCTACCCTTGAGGCTGAGAAAGTAATTCCATCAGTCAAGCTTTCCAACTGCCAGGGTGACCTCTGTCCGGCTCAGCTTATAAAGGGCACGGCAAGAGATCTTGTCCCTTTCATCACTAAACTGATTAATGCCTCATTCTCCTCAGGAACCGTCCCAGCTAATCTTAAACAATCATGGGTGCTCCCACTACTAAAAAAACAAACATTAGACCCGCTAATTCCAACCAATTATCGCCCCATCACCACCGTACCCTTTCTGCTCAAGATCCTCTACTTAGTTGCTTATCTCCAGATCCAAAAATTTCTGGAAGAGCATAAACTCCTGGGAGCTCGTCAATCAGGTTTCCGATCCCAACACAGAACAGAGACGGCCCTTATTGACCTGAAAGCACAGGTAGATGAGCTGAGAGACGAAGGGAAAACAGCCCTCCTCTTACTATTAGACCTCTCAGCTGCATTCGACCTGGTAGACCACAAGGTCCTCTGCAGACACGGCTGCCAACTTTTCTAAAGTGGCAATCATTTGGATTGAGTCCTTCTTGAGTGACAGAACCATGAGGGTCTTCTCGCCCTCAGCGGCAGCAGACCCTATCCCCATCACATGCGGTGTTCCCCAAGGATCATGCGTTTCCCCTACCCTGTACAGCATATTCACCAAGCCCCTCTTTGATTATCTGGATTACACGAACTATGCAGATGATACTCAGATTCTCCTCCCACTTTCCAGGGATTACGAAGAGGATTTGGCCTTGGTGAATAGGGTGTATCTCATCATCCAGGCATAGATGGCTATTCATGGTCTATGCCTGAATGATGAAAAAAACTGAACTCCTCATACAGGGCACACATGCTAACATAAAAAAACTAGGACCGAATTACTCATCATTCATCATCAATGGTAATCTTATTAGGGTAGACAAAGAGGTGAAAACACTCGGGTTCTACCTTGACTCCACCTTATCTTTTACTAAACAAGGTAACACCTTGGCCTCAGCCACAGCCTACACATGTAAGCTGATTAGAACAGGCAAACCCTTTCTATCAGATGATAACTGCATTACACTAGCCAGAGCCTTGATTTTATCTAGGCTCGGCTACTGCAATGCACTATATATTGGTGCCAACAAATCCATCACCCAAAAAATCCAGATCCTTCAAACAATGCCCTTAGAGAGGCAGTAGGTGTGTCTAAAAGGTCTCATATCTCTGCCATAAGACGCCAAAACAATTGGCTTTCCACTCTCAACAAAATCAACTTAAAAACAGCCTCCTTGACACATAAGGCATTGAACAGTGCTGCCCCCGGTTACCTTGTAAACCGAGTCCAAAGAAGAATCTCCACTAGACCCACAAGACTTGCCAGCTGCATTAACATTCCAAGATTTAGAATAACCAAGATCGGGGGGAACAGCTTCCAGGTCAAGGCGGCCCAACTTTGGAACTCCCTACCACACCATATCAGGGCGGATCAATCCTACCCCAAGTTCAGAATCAGTTTTATCAACTGGCTCAAAGCAAATGATAACTAACTAAGAACATACCCTTCTATATTATTTGTATATTTGCTATTTCTGCCTTTTTTTGTATAGCGCACCTATGCACCCAGTTATGCCTATCCTATGCACTACTATGTAATTATATTCTCTGTGTATAACTATGTAACCTGTTAACTAAGCTTCACATTGTCTGTACTACTTGCGCCCTGATACCCCCAGGTCCGATGCGCATCATATAAATTAATAAGCTAAACTAAACTGGAGCCCCCAGAGGGGTACTTCCCATAGGGGGGGGGATGAGGAGGAGAGTCGGAGGGGGAGAAGGTGGGGAGGGAGAGGGGGAGGAGAATAAAGAGGAGTTTGGTTGAGGATACTTGGGAAAGGCTGAGGAGTGTGTTCAGAAGGAAGTTGGTGGTGATATTAATGGTGGAGAGCAGGGGAGTTTGTTGAAGGACCTTTGCAGGAGGGGCCCAGGTGGCTAAAAGAATCCCAAAGTAGTTGAGCAGAGAGAGAGGTGAACCTCCAGTTCTAGAAAAGGATGATCCTGGGAAGGGTGGATGAAAATGTGGTTGAACGTCCAGGCGCAGGGGAAGCACTAGATTGGTAAGGTGATTGTGCTTAGGAGAAATCCTAGAAATAATGAGATGGGAGATGAAAGAAGACAGGCAGTGGTATAAGAAAAACTGACACGAGTTAGAGCGATGAGGCAGAGCGAGAGAATCTCACCCTGAACCCAAGGGAGTGTGACGGGAGGTTGGTTAATAGTACAAATACTCCCAACAAAAAAATAGCGAACAAATCCATAGGAGCATGTCCCTCTGCTTTCACCCACACAGCTAAAAGTATATGTTTGGACATACACATAGAACAATAATAACTAACTGCTATTATTACTGCCTGATCTAAAGAGGTAACAATATATCTTTTGGTGTGCATTAATAAGTAGCTTCTAAAAACATTTCTGTTACTGGTAAAACATATTGTTACTCACTTCAAAATACTACCATTCGGAATGAGACTTACATTTTTATTCCCTGAAAAATCAGGTGAAAAAATACTTCAAAAGCCTATCTGAAGCACTGGATGCAGGATACAGATTGGTAGCAGTTTGGAAAGGATAATCGGATGAGACCTCAGATTAGCAGCCTTACTGAATGTACACATAAGTTAAACTTAGAAGTGCATTTAGAAGCTGAATTTTACAAGTGTGCCCAATAGCCTCTCTGTGAAAAGTTGAATTTAGAAGTGTACCCAATAGCTTCTCTGTGAATTTAGAAGTATGCCCAATTGCCTCCCTGCGAATTTAGAAGTGTACTCAACAGCCTCTCTGTGATTCTAGAAATGTGCATTTAAAATTGAATTTAGACGTTGCCCAACAGCCTCGCTGAATCTAGAAGTGTGCCCAGTAGCCTCTCTGTGAATTTAGAAGTGCGCCCAATAACCGAATAATCTAATTCCGTCCGTGCCTTGTTGGACCGGCTAATCTCCCTAATAACCCTAATGTGCGAAGTGACTTTAGAATCATGCCCAATACCCTCCCTGTATAAAGGTATTAGAATCTACTATTCTACCTAATAGTACCTAATAGCCTAATATGATCTCTGTATGCAGTTGAAGCTAGAAGTGCTCCTAATAGCCTAATATCATCTCTGTACCAATTGAACTTTAACCATGCCCGCTCCCCTCACTATCATAGCGAGCACACCCTGCCTTACAAGCATCCCCCCCGCCTTGCCCACAAACCCCCACCGCCTCCGCTCCCCGAACAAACCATTTCCCCTCCCTAAAAGCTGCACGCCTAGCCTTAGCAAGAAACCAAAGCCGCATCCCGCTCCCCCTCTAACCCCTTACCCTCTCCCACACTCCAATCGAAATAAAGTAACTAAACAGGAACCGTACCTGGTCCCCCTCAATCTCTCAGCACTCCTTGCCTCCCCTGTCTCGCCCGCCCCGCAACCTCTGTACCCCAATCACCTCCTTCCCCCATAGCTTCACCCTGCCTGAAACCCCTCTCCCTCGACTTCTCTTCAACTACAACTGAAAGTCCTAACCACCCACACCCTACCTTCAAATCCCCCGAGCTAATCCCGAGCTTCCCAACTCACGCAGCCACCCATTCCCGCCCGAAACCCCCCCCAACTCCGCTGCTCGCCCACTATTCCCATCAATCATCTCCCACCCTGCCCCTCTCCCTCCCCAGCTTCCTATCCCTCTGCCACCACCACCTTCCGTTCCAGCTCCGAGACCAACCTCGCCTCCCGATGTGAACTGCATCCTATTTAATGCCCGTTCCGTAGCAAAAAACAGATACTGCATCTTTGGCCTCCTCACCTCGGACAAACTAGATCTGGTTTTCATCACCGAAACTTGGTTCTCGGACGACTTTGCCCCAATCGCCAGTGAAGCCTCCCCCCCCCCCCCCCCCGAATACTCCCTCATCCCACTGATCCGTTCTTCTAGAGGAGGAGGAATAGCATTCATCTTCAAGTCTCTCTTCCACGCCTCAATCATCGACAGCCAACCTTCCATTCAATCCTGCAAATCTCTCCTCATTAGACTATCCCTCTCCCCGTCGCCCTCACACAGCTTCCTAATAATCTACGGACCACCTGGCTACGATAGACATTTCGCAAATAACCTCTGTGACTCTATTGCCACCCTTCAACTAAACCACCCCAACCTCACCCTTCTTGGAGAATTCAACATATGGCTCGACATCCACACTCTGGTCGACGGTTTGGACGCAATTAACCTCCAACCCCACACAAACGGCCCGACTCACTATAAAGGACAAACTTTTGATGCCATCTTTAGCTCCAACACCCTGATTCATTTAAAGTCCCCCACCCCTATCCTCTGGTCCGATCACTTCATTCTCTCGTTCAACATTCACTCACCCGACCGCCTTCCCGTACTCGAATCTGAACCTCCGAATCTACGCAAATGCTGGAAAAAACTAATAATCGTCCCGGACCTAGCCGACGCACTCCTCCAGTCTCCACCACCTACCTGCCTACTCAACAAACAACTAACCCCTGACGCCTTTGACTCATGGCTCAATGTATCTCTGACGCGGCTCACACCCCCTTGCAAACCATCAACCCACCGCGGCCTCTTCCCCAGATGGTTCACTTCTGAGTTGAAGATCACTAACAACTATATAAATACCTAGAACGCAAATGGCAGAAAGACAAAACCCAGGTGAATAGGGCCACCTTGACCCGACACCTTTATCAGTACAAGGCTGAAATCCGGAAAGCAAAAAAAGCCCACTACAACTCCTGAATCCAAAACTGCAAAAACCCAAGCAAAGAACTCCACAAAATCATCTCTGGATTCACCCATCCGGCTTGCAACACGACCGTCAAGACTCCCTCACAATCACTGTGCGACTCACTCTCCCTCCACTTCTTCACCACGGCTCTCGAAAGAACAAATACTCTAGCCACCAACCTAGCTCTCTTGCATCCTCCAAGCAAATTCTCCCCCCATACCGGCCACCCCACCAGATGCAACCATTACGCAACTAACGTTTGAATCTTTTAGTCCGATATCACCAGTGCAATTTCACAAACTTCTATCTGCCCGCAAACCATCTGGCTTGCCACTGGACCCTTGCCCAGCCACAACCCTCAAAGAAATGTTCACTTCCACCTGCGCAGTTGAATGCGCGCAAGATCCATCATAAATGCTTCCCTTTCCTCTGGTATCTTTCCCGACACATTCAAAACGGCTTATGTCAAACCTCTAATTAAAAAACCTTCGCTCGACCCTCTCGAGCCCAAAAACTACCGCCCCATCTCAAACACCAGATTCCTTGCCAAACTCATTGACCGAACTGCCTACTCCCAACTAAATGCCTTTGTCGAAGCCAACAATCTCCTAGACCCCGCTCAATCAGGTTTCAGAGCCCGTCACGGAACTGAAACCACCCTAACCTCAATTTGGGATGACCTTAAAATGACTGCAGACTCTGCGAGATGCGCGGCACTAATCCTTCTTGACCTATCCGCCGCCTTCGACACAATCACTCAATCCTCCTAGACCGCCTCCACTCCCTAGGAATTCGTGGAACCGCTCTTAAATGGATAGCTTCATTCCTCAAGGATCGGTACCAAATAATGATAATCTCCAACTATACCTCCCAAGCCCGACCAGTCCACACGGGAGTCCCACAAGGAGCGTGCCTATCCGCCCTCCTGTTCAATCTCTACTTGATCACCCTCCCACCAATAATTTGTTTGCACAACATCCTGTGCTACAACTATGCCGACGACACTCAACCAATTCTAAAACTCCTGAACTCAAAACCCAACTGCAGACCTGACCTGGCCTCCTGCCTCCTTGACATAGAACTCTGGATGACCCAAAGCCACCTCCTGTTAAACCCCTCCAAAACAGAAATCATGGTATGTGGCAACCTGGAACTTCTTCCACAACCACTACCCTGGCCATCCGCCATGGGCAAGTCTCCGACCCCCTCCAACTCAGTGAAAAATCTTGGATGCACCCTTGACTCTGACCTAACACTCTCACGCCAAGTCAACGTCTCAAAGTCCTGCCACTACCACCTTAAAACCCTTAGGCGCATCTTTCCATATCTCTCCTTTCCCAACAGACTCTCCGCGGTCCAATCAATCGTTATATCAAGACTGGACTACGTAAACCCCCTATACCACAGAGTCCACGCGTACCAACTGAATAAACTCCAAAGGGCACAAAATGCGGCAGCCAAATTGCTTCTTGCGCTTGGCCCAAGAGACCACATCTCCCCAGCCCTTAAGACACTGCACTGGCTTCCAGTAGCCCGCAGGGTGACTTTCAAAACCTTGTGCATCTCCCATCGAGCACTGCATAAAACCGGACCTCAAAATCTTCAAGACAAGCTAAAGCCCTACAACCCCCGACACACCTTAAGATCAAGCTCAGCCAGCCTCCTAGTCACTCCGAAGACAAACTCAATTAGGTTAGGCGGATCATCATTCTGAGCCTTGGCCCCCACGCTATGGAACTCACTCCCACCACACATCCGCCAGACTGAGGATTTAATGGCTTTCCGCAAACTGCTGAAAACCTGGCTCTTCCCCTAAAACCAACCCGTACCAAACTAACCCAAACAGACCAACAGCAACTCAATGACACCAATCCATCAAACCACCTGATGCGAGAAACTGACAGCTAACGACCCCCAATGTAAACTAGAAGGGCAAACAGAATTAAATTAATAAAGTAGATCAAAGCAGTGAAATGGTTAATAAGAGTAAATCATACAGGAACAGGAAAGAGATTTAAACTCCCGAAATGGATAGAATGCATGCAGAGTGAACAAAGTGAATGGCGTAGATGAATTACTTAGAACAGATAACTATATAGTTTGAATGAATGTGGGAATCAAATGAATATGTAGACCGGATGAGTGTATGGAATGGATGAACATGTTGAGTGGATGAGTGTGTAGAGCAGCTGGGTGTGTAGAATGGACAAGCATGTAGAGCGGATGAGCGCGTAATACAGGGAAGCGAGTAGAACGCAGAAGTTCGTAAAACAGATGAATGTCCAGAACGGATGAGCGTATACGGGATAAGTGTGTAGAAAAGACGAGTATGTGAACCTGATGAGTATGTAGAGCACATCAATATGGATAACGCATGAATATGAAAGTGTGGAGAGTGTGTAGACCTAGCGAATGCACAAAGCGCAGGAGTGTACAGAGCGCAGGAGTGTACACAGCGCAGGAGTTTAGTTTAGTTTATTATTTGATAATGCGCACCAAAACCCAGGGGTAGCCGGGCGCAGCAGTTACAAGAATACTTAAGCTTAGTTACATACAATAATGCATACAGAGGATACAGTACAAATGGTATTAACAATTTAGCAAGCATGTATAAGGGGTACAAGAGGAAGGGGGTTCCTATACCACGAGGAAGTCAGTTCAGGCATCAGGAATGACATAGTGGATATTCACCGTGGATAGCCAATGGTGAATCCAGGCCGAGAGAGTTAGTTAGTTGGCGTTGGACTAGAGCCACTTTTTTACGTGGCGTCTAAAGCTCGAATATGGAAGATTAGCTCTCAGTGCAGAGGGGAGGGCATTCCACGCGCAAGCAGCTTTTACAGGGAAACTGGCTCCGCCCGTTTTTTTAAATTTAAATTTAGGAATTTCAAGCAAGAGGTGGTTGGCTGCTCTCGTGTGGTATGTGAACGATTTTCTATGTAGTTTATCCGAAATGTATGGTGGGGCGTTATTGTTCATTCCTTTGTGAGTGAGGGATAGTGTTTTGAGGAGGACTATGTCGCTAATTTTTAGCCAATGATGCTCTTTACTAGTATTAGAAATGTGTGCTCTGCGAGGTATGTCCAGAGCTGCTCTAAGGGCATTATTTTGTAGTGTTTGCATTTTGTTTATGAAAGACTTGCTCTCCCCCGAGTAGAGGGCATTGCAGTAGTCTAATTTCGACATTACTAGGGCATTGGCAAGTGTTATGCAGATGGATTTGGAGAGGTAGAGTCTGCAAGCCCTGATTAATTTGCATGTGTAGGCCGTCGAGGATGCGAGGGAATTAGTTTGTTTTTTGAGAGAAAGTGTAGCGTCGAGGTAGAAACCTAGAGTTTTTACCTCAGTTGCCACTTTGATTAAATTGCCATCAATATTGAAGGCACGGTAATTGGGACTGAGTTTTTTGAGGTTGGAGTCGGAGCCCAAGATCAGTATCTCTGTTTTGTCGTCATTCAGGCAGAGGCCGTGTGAGGCCATCCATGCCTGAATGAGGAGATAAATCTTATTTACTAGAGCTGTATCTTCGACAAAGTTGCCAGAAAGTGGTATGAGGATCTGAGTATCGTCCGCATAGTTGGTGTATGTTATCCCCAGTCTGTCAAGTTTGTCGAAGAGTGGCTTAGTGAAGATATTATACATTATGGGGGAGACACATGAACCTTGTGGGACACCACAGGTGATATGTATTGGGTCCGCAGAGGCTAAAGGGGAGAACACTCTCATCGTCTGGTTAGCCAGGAAGGATTGTACCCAAGCTATCGCTTCACTTGAGAAGTAGGCGGCAGGCGCTAGGTGGTTGCATAACACTGCATGGTCCACCAAGTCAAAGGCCGCCGATAAGTCAAGGAGGAGGAGCATAGCTGTGTTGCCTTTATCCTTCAACTCGTCGATTTGAGTCTTAAGGTCAATTAGGGCCGTTTCAGTGCCATGTAGCGGTCTGAAACCAGATTGGTGCGATCCTAGTTATTGGTGCGTCTCTAGATAGTTTTGTATCTGGAGGTAGGCTACTCTGTCGATACTTTTAAGGAGAAATGGTACCGTTGTGATGGGCCTGTAATTAGTAGGGATGGCTGGTTCAAGGGTCTGTTTTTTAAGGAGGGGCAGTACCCAAGATTCTTTGAGGTTAGTGGGTACAGTGCTAGTTCTAAAGGATGCGTTAATTAGCTTCGCTAAGAAGGGTGCTAAGTCTCTGGCTGCGTCCTTAATGACTTGTGCAGGGCAGCTGTCGCCTTGACAGCTGGAAGGTTTCAGGGAAGAAATCACCTTTTCAGTTTCCACTATGGATATGTTGGTGAATCTGAATGGTTCACAGTTGAGTTGGGTGACTGTTCTGGGTGTATCCGGCCATTGGGTAGTCTGGGTTGCAGTGGCACTCAGGGAGGCTTTTTTTTTTAGCAATTTTAGATTGAAGAGTTGTAATTTTGTTCGCTAGGGCATTTTGTATAATCGTGCACCATTGTTTGTCCTTGGGAACATTGTCAATGGGAGCAATTGGATTTTTTTTTTCCCGAAGGATGGAAAAGAGTTCTTTCGAGTTGGAGTTAGCTTTGCTAATTCTCTCGTTGAATGTATCTTTTTTAGTTTGAATGATTTCCTTCTTGTAATGTTTGGCAAGATTGACAAGTAAAGTTTTATTCTTTGTTGAGGGTGTGTGCCTCCAAATAGCTTGTAGTTTGCGTTTTTGGGTTCATCATTCTTTAAGATGGGGGGGTAAACCATGAATTAAGGTGGGCTTTTCATTTACTTTTACGTTCTTTGATGGGGGCAATGACGTCCAATGCTTTGGACATAGTATTGTTAAATGTCTCCACTAGCGTATTTGAATTAGTGTAGATATTACTAGCTCTAAGATCTGGTAGGAGAAGCGGAAGTAGTTTTTCGACCGTAATGTCTTTTTTGCTTCTTGTATGCATAGGTGGAGCTGTTTCCAAGTTGGCTGGTTTAGGAGGCTCTATGGTGGATGTGAAGCAGATAAGGTGGTGGTCAGTCCATGTCTGAGGTAGTATATTAGAAATGTTGGTAGTGCAGTTTCTGTTAGCTATCCAGTCTAATGTGCGACCTTTCATGTGTGTAGGGGCTAGGACATTTTGGGTAAGGCCATGATCGGTTAGGATAGATTGGATGGAATGGGTCTGTTTGTCCTCAACATCATTAAAGCCCAGATTAAAGTTGCCTAGCAGAAGGAGCTGGGTGGGGTCTTTGATGATGTTACTGAGGAGGCTGGATAGGCCTTCTTCAAAATTACCCAGAGGGCCTGGTGGTCTGTATATCAGGAGGACCGTTAGTGTGCTGTTGTATGAAATGGGAATTTTAGCCGAGAGAAGTTCGCAGGATGTGATATCGGGGTGAGGGCAGAGTCTAGCAGCTAATTTAGTTTTGGCAATTAAAGCCAGGCCACCTCCCCTAGAGTTGGGGCGATCGACTCTTAGTATATTGTAATTATCGGGTATGGCTATCATGAGTGCGGGACCTGCAGTTTCATGGAGCCATGTCTCAGTGATCGCAAAAAGATCTAAATCGTCTGAGGCAAGTATGTCAGCAATTTCAGTATTATGTGCTACGAGGGATCTAGCGTTGATGAGGGCCCCTGACAAGGTGGAGGAAGGAGTTTTCCCTTGTGTGATTCTAGGCGAGGGAAGGTTAGGCTTCTTCTGGGCCTGCGGTTGGTCTATTTGTATCTTGGGTCGTCTATCTGCAGATAGGGTAGGTAAGTTGCAGTTGGGAGCAGTCAGGATAGGACTGGGCCCTGGAAGAATAGTTCTTTTATTTTTAACGTCATAAAGACGTGGCAGTCTAGCTCTGAGCCGGATGTTTCTCTCTAGCAGGTTACATGGAGTGGTATTGAACTGGTCCATTGTTAAGATAATAGTTGGTATGGTCCAGAGGAGGGAGTAAAGTGCGTATAAGAGGTGGGTCTTAGAGGTGCACATAGTGGACAGTGGCATTAAACGAAGGGGCTTCTGGGTTTCACAGTCCCGTAATGCCTAGGGTGTGCGCTGCACGGGGCTTCAGAGTTTGGCAATCCTAACATTGATTGAGATGTACACAGTAGAAGCATCTGGATTTGGCCGTCCTGTCTGTGCCTAAGATATACACAATAGGAAGCATTTAACTTTGGCAGACCTAGCAGTGACTTAAAATGCACGCAGAAAAAGGACAACTGGATATGGCATTCTTAACAGTGGCTAAAATGCAAGCAGCGAAAAGACGGCATCTAGATTTGGCAATCCTAGTGGTGACTAACATACACACAGCGAAAATACTTCTAGATTTGGCAATCCTAACAGTGGCTAAAAAGCAAACGGCGAAGAGAGGGGCTTCTAGATTTGGCAATCCCAATGGTGACTAACATGCACATAGCACAGAGACAACTAGATTTGGCATTCTTAGCAGTGTCTAAAATGCAAACGGCCAAGAGAAAGGCCTCCAGATTTGGCAAACCTAGATGAGTCTAACAAGCACACAGCGATAGGGCATCTGGTTTTGGCAGGCTAGTAATCAGGGCATTTGGCGACATACAGTTGGATTATGCTGCTATTATAAATTGGAAGTGTGGGCAGAAGGCGAGCAAACAGTCACAGTCTAGGTACAATTGTAGGGGTACTCTGAGGACCATTACGTAGATAATCAGTCAGGAAGAGGAATGCATAACATTTCTAACATAGGTAAGGGCTGTAGGCGTAATTTGTTAACACAGTTAGGCAGTGTGCACTGTTAACAAACTTTGAGCAAACAGATGTTAGTAATGAGCCTTTGTGGGTTGCAGTTCAGTAGTTCTGCAGGCAATAGAGGCACAATGCAGTAGTAGTGGCAACTAGTTTTGGATATTGCATTAGGACTATAGGTCAGCAAATAAGAATGTGGACAAGCACGATGTGGGAAAGTGAGGTATGACTCACGCATGTGAGTTTTAGAATAGCTTTGGCGACAGCAATGTACGTGGTGTGCCACCCTAGGTGAGAGCGGGGTGGCATAAATATTCATAGGGTAAAAGGGAGGAGTGCAGACACAGGTTTGTAGTTTACTAGTGCCAGGGTAGGATGCAGCCGGGTAGACAGTTTGTGGAGGGTGCAGAGCAATCGTGGCCTCTGTGCAATAGTAAAGATGTGATCCCAGAAAGTTACCTCATGAACCTAGTGATGGAGATCCAGAGGGTCTGGCAGACGGCAGGACCGGCAGAAAACAGGCTGAGAACAGGCATCGGCCTTGTTCTCGTGGGCCTTCTTCGAGGAGGGCCGGTTGTGCCTGCCGGCACCCAATCCGGCTGAAGAAGGGCAGGACAGCCAATGGGTAGCTAGCAGCAGCTGATGTGGGCCTGGCTAGGCTCTGAGGACTACCAGAATAATGCAGGCGGCCATCTTAGAGTATGAAGGTACCTTGTGTACCTTGATGGCCTCTTCAGTGATCAGGGCTTTTACAAATGTAATATGCGGGTGTCAGCAAAGGATGTGTATAGAGCGCAGGAGTGGATAAGTGTACAGAGTGAATGAGTGTACAGAACGGATGAAGGTATAGAACAGATGACTGTAGAGATGAATATATAAGACAGAATATCGCTGTTGAGTGCGTGAAAAGCAGGCACGAGTGCTTAAAGCAGATGACTACGGGGAGCAAATGAGCGCGGGGATCGGATAAGTGCGTGGGGGGGGATGAGTGCGTGGGGGGGGATGAGTGCGTGGGGGGGGATGAGTGCGTGGGGGGGGATGAGTGCGTGGGGGGGATGAGTGCGTGGGGGGGATGAGTGCGTGGGGGGGGTGAGTGCGTGGGGGGGTGAGTGCATAGAGTGGACAGTGCAGATGAGGCGGATGAGAGAATGAGTGGATAGGGCAGATGAGAGAATGAGTGGATAGGGCAGATGAGAGAATAGAGTGGATAGGGCAGATGAGTGGATAGCGCAGCTGAGTGGATAAGTGTCCAGAGTGGTTGAATGGATAAAGTGGATGAGTAGATAGAGCGTATGAGTGGATAAGTGTACAGAGTGAATGATTGTACAGAACGGATGAAGGTATAGAACAGATGAGTGTAGAGATTAATATATAGGACAGGATATTGATGTTGAATGCGTGAAAGGCACTAGTGCTTAAAGCAGATGAGTGCAGGGATCAGATAAATGCGTAGTGGGGATGAGTGTGTAGTGGGGATGAGTGTGTAGTGGGGATGAGTGTGTAGTGGGGATGAGTGTGTAGTGGGGATGAGTGTGTAGTGGGGATGAGTGCGTAATGGGGGTTGAATTGCGTAGAGGGGGTGAGTGCGTAGAGGGGGTGTGCACGTAGAGGGGATGAGTGCATATAATGATAAGTGCGTAAAACAGGTGAATGCCTAGTACATGTGAAGGGATAAAGCGGATGAATGCCGGAGCGAACGAGTGCCCAGAGTGAATGGATATGTTACGTAGAGCGGATGAGTACGTAGAACGAACAAGCATGGACTGTATACTGATGAGTGCGTAGAATGAACGAACACGTAGAGCTGACAAATGCGTTGAGCATGGGGCAGACAGGAGTGCATGCGTAGGGCAGACAGGTATGCATCCATGGGACAGACAAGAGTACATGCTTGAGGCAGACAAGAGTGCACGCATGGGGCAGACAAGAGTGGATAGGAGGGCATGGAACGGACTGAAGGGCATAGGATTGCGTGACGTATAAAGTATGGTTTGGAACGCAGAGAACGCTTAAAGAGCATATAACCCACAATGACTGGAGCGCACGGAGCGAACCCGAACGCACGCGGCAAGCCGGAATGCATGAATGCGTGACTGAAATATATGGAGCAGACTGGGATGCATGGAGTGGATAGGAGTGCATGGAACGGACTGGAGCACAAAACGTATATAGTATGATTTGGAATGCAGAGAATATCTGAAAGGGCATATAATCCATTTTATCCCACCACCACGCTTACTCTCTCCTTACATCACCACTCAACTAGAACACAGTGATACTATGACACCATTCAGTATAACTGTTCTCATACCAACACTCGCCGCTCACTCCACATCTATCTTAAGTAATCACTGCTGGTAACACACCCCCTGGCCAGGCGTTCTCCTCAGGCCTAACGCAGCCACATCCGATCTGGATAAATTCTGCCAGAACGAACACATACTCCTGACCTCTCAACCAGAACACCTACCGCTAGAATGCAGCTATTACACGGATACCGCACGAGCTGCACACATACCGGTGCTCACACGCACCCTTTTCTGACTCTCTACTGATATGAACTTCGGTTCCCAAGGGCGTTCAACCTACCAGCGCCTTCAGACCATGCCAATGGTATATAAGGCGCTATATAAATGCAAAATAATAACAATAACATGCTTAAGCATCGATACAGAGGACAGATACATATTTTGCAGCATAAAGGATACAGACTAGAAATGATCCAAAGCTGCATACATCCGTACATAGACTGAGTTACGAAGGCCAAGATTTACAAGTAGTGCTGTCATAAATGAGCAAGGAATGTGGTGTGTAACATACCAATAGTCATTATGGTTGTATATGAACCAACACAGTCCATATCTCACATTTAGCCCAATTGTGTTAGTCAGCCACAACTCGCATTTAGGGGGGGTAGGAAATGTACTGACACTAACAAACTACTAAAATCTCACCTTTCTGCATACAACCCATAAACACAATCATACCTCTACACCACCACAAACCCCATGTACTTCACAACAGTGAAACACGCTACTGTCAGAAACCAAAGGGTGTCTCACCAGCTTGTCCTCAAGGACTTGTCATCCAGGTGGCCAGGACATGGCCCTCGCTTTTGAATCCAGTTCCTGGAGGTGGACCAGTGTGGGAGGATCACCTGGGTGAGGTGTCTTCGGGGATAGGAGTGAGATGGCCGATAGTGAGATGTGGTATCCCCTCCCTCTTTTGTTCATCTACCCCGTTTTATTTCGTAGGATTTTCCAAAGTCCCAAATCCCCTAAACCCCCTTTTTTACACAAACACTGGGCCGAGGAAGAGGGTGACTGAGAGTAACCAGACTAACTCGCACTGTACTGGACATGTCCTGTTAATCGCGTCAGGCAAAGGCAGGCACTTAACCCTAAGTGCATACACCTGATACCAGTTAGCTCGCCTCACACGAAAAAGGCAACACCTAAAGACACACTGTGAGCAAGGCGGAACACGAGAATGAGCAGAACTTCCGGGATGGACGGCACACCTCCTGGAGCAGAGCGACGGACCAAGGGTCGAGAACAGTGGGCCGAAAACCAAAAGGCTTCCCTGCTGGAAGGCGTTGCCTCCGACAGACAGTGAAAGACGTGTGGAGAAGGCCAGATCCCACAAGTGAAGATTGCATTGTGTTTCAAGGACGCCAACGACCCACCCAGTGAACGGCAGAGTTGGGGAGGTGAGGACAAACCTATGGTACTAACCTTGATTTGAAAATGTGAAACCGCAAAACAAGAAAGAATCCCACACATCCAGTGAGTTGGCAAGAGACCTGAGAAACCGATGTGTGTTCAAGTGAATGTAGCAACATCATATTACAAGTGAAGGCTGCACGCGTGTGGGGGAGACGCGAAGAAAAGGCAGACCTGTGAATGAACTTTAAAGTTACATGCAGCTTTGAAATCAGCGATACTAAAAAACGGAGTGGTCCGGTGAAAGGAAGTAGCCCATTCGAAAGTCTCTGTGAAAGGTACATTGTATGAAGCTAGGCGAATAAACGGCAAGAGTGAAACTAAAATGGTGAATGTTGAGTCGAAGTCGTCCTGCAATGGTCTGTAAGAAAGCCACGCACATTCGAAAGATTTTGACATCTGAAAGGGATCTGAGCCCGATTGAGGGAGACCTAAAGTATACTAAGCATGGGGAAGGGAGCCCCCATGCACTTTGTGTTGAACTTTGTGAAAGGTCTGAGTCCGGCAGAGGGGGGGACTTTTGTGAACGGTTTGGTTGAAACATGAATTTTGAAGTCTGAGAAAGAGACTTTAACGTGGAAGGCCAGGCGAGCTCCGATCCACGATTTTGAAATGTGTACTTTGTTGGAAACCGAGCCAGAGTGTAATCCTGCCTGCAAGGAAGGCCTTACTTCATGATGCCTAAAGTGGGGAGGGGATCTGGTTCAGCCACATTATCATTTGAACACTGATTTTTCCTTTTGCATACATTTCTCCTTTTTACACTTTTGTACAAGAGATAGGGCAGGGATTAGGTTTTGTTAGCATATGCCATTTTGATTTGACGGACTTCACTAGGACTGTTTTGTTTATTGTCTGATGGTCGAGACTACTTCCATCTTATTTATAGGGCAAAATAGGAGTTTCTCCAACCCCACCATTTTCAATAAAGGTTTTACAATTGTATTCCATTGTGTCAGTGTCAATACTTGTGATACCATGCCTTCCCTACACTACACATAATCTCACACAACACCACATGGCGGCGCCAACCTAAAATAACACACCTACGCTCAGTGACCTGTGTATCCAAACTGAATTTGCCAACAGCAGATCACAGCTCTCTTGCTCGTTTTCCTGCTCATTCCTACTAAAATACCCGCCACCCTCCTTGATCCACCAGAGCGCCAAGAGACCATGCTGGTGGGAACATTGCGCAGTATAAGAACCTTTAACATCATAATCAGATTGTGGGGCGTTCAGGGGTGGAAAGGAGAAAGAGGAGAATAAAAAGGTTATTGCGGAGATCCACTTGGGCATGCAAACATGTTGTTGCTAGTCAGCGGTATACTAGGACTGGGTGTTGGGACTATAGCCAGCACCTTGAGAAAGTGAGGTGGCAAAGGTAAGCCGACTAAGCTCATAGAGTAGTCCATTTTGCCAGCCTTATGGTGGAAGCTCTAGGGCACACTTTCACCTTGCTCAGCTCATACCTTGCCACCATCCAGTGCCTTTGGCGTAAAGTAATATGCCCGTCCTGTCCGGGTCACAGTGCCATGTATTCCCCACATCCATTGATAACTGACTTTCCCACTTAAATACGGCACCTGACCAGGGACTGCCCCATTGACTGTTAGTCAATCCTTTTGTAAGTGTTTCTTGTGGAAACACACTGTTCCCTCTATAGATAAATGCACCTACTCTCCCTAATGTGAAATTGCAGGCATGGCCACAATACCTACAACGATAGGTCTCCCAGAAGAAGCAGAAAACCTTAAGGAAGAGGGAGACTACATCCCAAAATGCCCTCGGTGGTGGATCTGAAGCTGATGTCTGGTAGGGAGGGCTTACGTTTCCACAGGGGAGGATATTTGATACCCTGCTGCTTGAGTTTATTTCACCATTTGTGTTTTGTGGAGGAGTGGTTCATGTCTGTTGAATCCCAGAGTTTTGGATGTGGGGGTGTTCACTTGTGTGGGTAAGGAGCAGGAATTCCATCCTGGTAGGATTCAGTTTGAGATGGATGCTGAAGATCCAAGTCTGTTCGCTCCGATGCCCATGAGATTTCACTGTAAATTGATGAGGGCTTTTGATGGTCTTTATCGAAAGCTGCGGAGAGATAACAGCGGCACGCGTGTCAGCAGTCGCGTATGTAGAGTGCATAGTCTACAGCTTGCATGGTGGCTGGCTCCATGCTGTATCACATTCTGAAGCTTGATTGATGGCTCTGTAGGAGGCCATTGGAATCAACGTGTGCATGAAGCGCTGTGCAGTTTATGCTACTTAAAAGATCCTGGCTGGGAATGAAAGGCTCCTTGAACAGTGAATGGGTTTCTCTGGTTTTGAGGGTGGTGGGGATGGTCTGCTTGGTTAAAGATGGGTTGACTTCTAGGATGGCTTGAGGGGCTTTAGGATGGAGGCTAGCAAGATGTCACCTGAGTGGTAAGGTGCTTTGAAGCATCCTCTTATTTGGTCTTCCTCAAAGATCCCAATATAGCCATCCACCAATACGTGAACGGTGCTCCGTTTTACATGAGTAAACGGCCCACAGGACATGAGTCAACTCTGTGATTACCGAGCCATCATCCAGTCCTGGATGTTGACTGCCTACCTCAAACGTAACCCATCCAAGACTGAATTCGTATTTTTTCGTGGGGGTATATGTTGTATTGCTTGGATGGTGGATGTGCTGTGCTGTACCGCTGGTGAATAAAGACACATTAATCACTACTTACCGTCTCCGTGTAGTGCATGGATCTATCATTTTGGCGATGAGCAACCAGCCCCATGCAAGGCAACTGGACTGAATTAGCGATCCAGCAGGAAGATTGCACTCCTTGTTAGCAAGGATCTGTGACCGCAGGAGGAGTGGCACAGTGCTTTTGAAAGGATGCCAGGTACGCCATGCATGACAGCTACTGGATAGTACGATTTAGGGGCCAGTGCGAGCGCAAAATACGAGCACGAGATGCCGCAGATTATTGCAAGAAGCCTGAGGCGCACACGCTCTGCTCTTGGACAATCATTAGAAGAAAGACCATATCAAAGTCATACGATGTGCAGCGGTTGTAGTTCTGGAAAACACTAATGCCTCAAGGAAACAAAGAATCATTATCCTTCTTGTCACAGTGTTAAGGAAGCCTGAAATGGTTTTGAATGTTCTAGGATAATCTTCTTCGTTCCCGTACTTAAGATAAAGAAATAGAAGTTTAAAGAGCTAAACAATTGACTGTAGAATAAGAAGCTATAACAAAAGTAGAACATGGCCATGCAATGAATTACTGTACCCACCCCAGAAAGTGTTCTCCCAAATGCGGGCCAACCTGTAGTTCCCTGGCCAGAATGGAGGGAATATTGGCGTAATTATATCCAGACAGTTGAGCAAGAAAATCTTACTGCTGAAAAGAAGTTACTTTTGTTACATGCCCTTGGCCCAGAAGGGCAGCGCAAATATAGGGAGCTACCAGTTCTGTCAGAGGTCAGGGTGACAAGTTGGTGCCACCAGAGAATTCGGGAATGGATTTGATGGAGAAGGCTCACCAAGGTCATCCTGGTTCCACAGTGACGAAACGTAATTTAAGAGCAAAGTAATGGTGGCCAGGCATGGATTTTATGGTAGAGAGGTTTGTGAGGAACTGTTGGCCTTGCCAGAACGCTGACAAAAGTTGCAAGAAGTAGTGAATTGAGTGTGGTGCCTAAACCTGAAGGAGCGTGGGAGCAGTTAGGTATTGACATTGTCGGGCCATACAATAGATTTGGGAGAGATGAGGTTTCTGATAGTGATGGTGGATCACTGTTCTGGATGGGTTCAAGTTAAATGGGTAAGAGGTGTCAGAGTGAGTGATGTAAAGAAGTTTTTGGAATGTGTTTTTAGAAGAGAAGGTTACTTCGAGGATGGTGAGTGACAATGGGTTATAGTTCAGGAGTGTGGAAATGAAGTATGTGCGCAATGTTGGTATTGAGTGGAGGTTTTCAGTGCTTTATCACTCGCAGACCAATGGGTTAGTGGAAAGGTGCAACAGGGTTATGGTGGAAGCGGTAGAGCAAGTAGTCAGAAACAATTGGGATGTGAGATCGACGATTGAGGAACAATTGTGCATAAGGACATAAGTGTGTAAAGATTTAGTTCTGTTTGTGATCATGAGGGGCAGGGAGCCCAATACTGTGCTTAATCTGGCATGGGTCAACTTAAAGGAATGTTTTGAGAGAGCGCAGAGATCACGAAAGGTTGAACATGATGCGTACTAAAAAGAGGAAGTTCAAGCCAAGTGATTTCGTGAGAATAAAGAAAGGTGCGTCTCCCGTTAAGGGAGGTTGTGCGTTTTCAGATCCAAAGTATTTAACAAGTCTGTCAGAATTGAAGATGGGACTGTACGGAACATGAATAGGTTGAGTAGGTGGAATTGTATTGGTGTTAATGGATCTCTGAGAGAGATTCTCTGACTGGTGCGGAGTATGATGTTTGCCCGGTTAGGGGGTCCTTGGTCCTGAGGCTCTTTTACCGGGTCCCTGGTCATTGTTTATAGCGGGTGGTTGGGTATTCCTGACACGTATATGAGCGGGAGTGCTTGAGAGCTGATTGTCTGGAGGCCGTAGTGCATATTCTCAGGAGATAAGAACAAGTCCAACCAAGCATAGTTACTATTGTGCCTTGGGTGAGGGAGTTCATGGCATTAATACTGGGTGGTTGAGGGTAGTCTGACTTGATCATATACCACCTTGTGTATCCGATAAGTGACATGATATGGCCCAATTGTAATGTTTGAAACATAAGTGCTATATGGCTCTGCATGTTAATTCCCAGATAGGATAAAGCTTGGCACAGGGTTAACAAGAAAAGGGCCCATCGTATTTGATTAACTTATGTGTGGAAGTTTGCGGAAAGGTTGTATGACAGCGGTTGATATCTCCTGGAGTGATAGCGCTGTGCCTGCTTAGGGGAAGATGATGATTAAGCTCAATTATGGCAGAGATCGTGGGTGCTGTTGGGCTCTAGTTTGGAGTCAGGGTATTTGTTTCCAGGTTGATAAATACAGACGGACATCTCCTGGTCTTAGAGCGTGGTGCATATCTGGTTGGGTGGCAGTGAGCGTGCCTGGTCATAGCATACGATTATAGTGATGTCAAGTCTCAGGTTTGGAGTCGTAGGCATTTGAGATTGGAGTGCTGGGGGGAGGGAGCATGGCCAGCTTGTTGGCACAAGGGGGGGGACTGCTAGGCCATTGTAGTCAAGCCAGCAGCTACCTAGCCCAGAGCATACTGACCTCTTGAGCCGGCTTCCGAGACCCGACTGTATCTACATTTCTGTGAGAATGCGGTTCTAGCCAAATTCTGGCCATTAGTGGACGGTTTAGCGGCCCAAGGTGGTCCCTTTTGGTTGTGTTGAATGTGGGAAGGCAGTGAGTTCCACAGTGTTGGTGTCAAGGTTGAGCGGGCGTACCCTCGAATCCTGGCTGAATTGGAGGCAGGAATTGCTAGCAAGGGTGGGGGCCGTGCTTTACCTTAGGGTGCGTGTTGGGAGATAAGGCATAATCTTTTTTTTGTAGCTATTCCTGGTCGGTCTTGTGCACTGCTCGGTGGGTGATGAAAAGGATTTTTGAAAGTGTACCTTCATCCAATAGGGAGCCAGTGAAGGGTGCAGAGAGCAGGTGAGATGTGATCCCTTCGTCCCAGTGCAAGGAGGAGTCTGGCAGTTGCGTTTTGGACTCTTTTGGAATTTGTTAAGTTGGTAGGCTGGCGCACCCAAGTAGATGGAGTTTGCATAGTCCAGTCTGGACATGACAATGGACATAATCGCAGCCAGTCTGTTGGGGTAGGTGAGGTAAGGGATGATGCGTGTCTGAAGCCTACAGTGGTAGTGACAGGATTTGGACACATTATTGATCTGGTGGGACAGGGTTAGGCCTGAGTCCATTGTGCAGCCAAGGTTTCCGACTGTGGTGGAGGTTGAGGTGAGAATGCTGAGGGGGAGGCATATGGGTGGCTGCAGGAATAGAGCTGTGTTGCCACACACCATGATCTTTCTTCCTAGAGTTTAGAAGGAGGTGGTTACTTGTCTCCACATGTCTACATTTCTGAGACATGCTGCTGCTCGGGTCGTGGATCGGAGCTCGTTTTGGGGATTCTCAGGATAATTTGGGTGTCGTCAGCGTAGTTCTAGCAGGTGAAGTTGTGTGAGCGGATGATCCCTGGCAAAGGGGTCATGTAGAGGTTGAAAAGGAGAGAGGCTGGCCTCTTGGGTTACTCCTGTGTTCACAGGGTGAGCAGTGGAGAGGAAAGGGGAGGAAAGTAATTTGTTTTCTGTTGTTGAGGAAAGAGGCAATCCAGTTGGGTGTTGAGTCTCGGATTCCTAGGGTGTGCAGTTGGTCATGGAGAATTGAGTGGTTAATTGTATCAAAAGCTACTGAGAGATCAAGGAGAACCAGTGCTGTGTGTCCTTCAGAGTCTGCCGAGACTTTTAGGTGCTCCCAGATCGAGATCAGTGTGGTTTCTGTTCCGTGGTGCGGTCAGAAGCCTGATTGAGAGGGGTCTAGGAGGTTGTCTGAATCAACAAATAGGTTGAGCTGAGAGTATGCAGAGCGGTCGATGAGTTTCGCCAAGAATCGGGTGTTGGAGATGGGTTTATAATTGATTGACTAGAGGGTGTCGAGGCATGTTTTCTTTAGAAAGGGTTTGACATGCGCTACTTTGAAGAGTTCTGAGACGATGCCAGAGGTGAGGTAGTCGTTGAGTATGGACCTTGCACGTTCTCCTGCACAGGTGGAGGTGAAGATTACTTTGAGGAGAGAGGCAGGACAAGGGTCAAGGGGGGACCTCGGAAGGTCTGCTGCTGGAATGTAGTTTGACGAACTCCTCGCTCGAGATAGGGTTGAAAGATGACGTTCAGGGGGCAGGGATGGTGGAATGTCGAGGACCAGAGGCTGGCCAGAGGGTGAGGTTAGAAAGTTTGGCATGAAGGGTGGCTGTCCTGTCCAGTGCTGTGTTGGAGAGGGATTTTCAGAGCATTTGCGTGGACATGGTTGGGGCGCAGGAGGGCTTCGCAAATTGTGATCTTGTGGAGCTCTTTGCTGCTGCAGCAGCTCAGGATTCTTTTATTGTAGTAGGTTTTTTTGGCCTTTTGGCTCTCAGATTTGTAGTTGTGGTGATGGTGGGCAAACAATGACGTGCTATTAGCGGGGTTTGGATGCTTGCCATTTGTGCTCGAGGGAGCGATTATGGGTTTTGAAAGCCTTGAGGTGGGCGGTGAATCATTTGAGGGTCGCTCCTATGCGGGTGGCAGTGGGGCAGGAGAGGGGCAGGTGGATGAGCAAGTCGTTAAGCCAGAAGTCAAAGGATTCGTTCTGTGGCCAGTAGTTTCGGGAGTGTGCATACCAGGGCTTCATCCAGGTTGGGTAGTACCTTGACCTTGTTCCATCATTTGTGATCATGTGGGGGGGCAGGGCAGGCTTTGACAGTAGGGGGCGGTGTGCGGACAGAGAAAGGTATTTGAGTGGTCTGTCCAGATGAGGGGTTTGGGGCAATCCACTGAAACGATGTCAGAGGAGCTGAAAAATCACATCAAGGGTGTGACCTCTAATGTGGGAGGGACCTGTGGCATGCCGGGAAAGGTTGAGTGCCTCAAGACTGTCGACCGGTGGTTTGGGTTCATGGAGTTTTTGGGCACGTCAAACCAGATGTTTAAGTCCCCCAGTAGGGTCAGTGCTGGGTGGCAAAATGTCTGTCGTATCTTGAACATTGATGGGGGGGAAATGCCTGCCTGACTGGGCTTCCAGCTGCTCAATTAGCTTCAATTAAAGCAGCCCACCACATTGCAGCACGTCTTATTAAAGGTGCACAGCAATTTGACAGAATCACCCATGTCCTATGAGAACCACATTGGCTTTCGCCCCAGGCCAGGATATTGTTTGACTACATGTATCCTCTACAAAGCAATCAAGAGTAGCACACCAACGTATCTGGCGGCTAAACTCCACATATCTGGTGGGACACGCTTCAGTCCAGGTTGTTATTTTGTAGTGGGATGGGTGGGGACCTTTTTATGTATTGGTTTTTGCTTCAAAGTTTTAGCATAACTTAGTTGATGAGATCGACAAGTTGTTTGCTTGATGGTGTTATGGGAGAGTTGGTTACTAATGCATCCTTTGACTGTCTTGGAAAAGAAGGCTTGCTCGAATTTCTCTGGCCGCCCTCCCTGGGCTCACTTCCTGCTCCTTCCTGTGAGGCTGATAACATTGGTGTCATCTTCGACTCCGCCCTGTCCTTCTCTCCTCACATCGCTGATGTCTCTAATAAGTCAAACTATCAGCTGATATTCTTCCTTTTCACACTTTCCCCCAGAAGCTCACTTTCTCCAGAGCACTGGTCCTCTCTAGGCTGGACTACTGCAACAGCCTCTTTCTAAATGTGCCTGCCCCTCTACTCTTGGACCTCTACAACTTATCGAGAACAGGACTTCAAGACCTGTCCTTGGCCTCAAGCCCAGGGATTGTATCTCTTCAGCTCTGAAATCTTTTTACTGGCTCCCTGTGGTTGCAAGGATCAAGTTCAAGACCCTTTGCATCGCCCCAAAAGGCTTTCTGGGGCCTGGGGCGGATCTACCTCCAACTTTCTCTGCCCTTTCAATGCCTAAACATCTTCCTTCTCGAGCTCTCCACTCATCCACCTCCAACTCTCTGAGGGTCAGCCGCTTCTCCAAGCAGATAGTGGGGGGTAGTTCTCTCTCCTCGGCTGAGGCCTCCCTCCGGAACAGCCTCCCTTCCTCTCTCAAACTTGAGCAGAACTACCTCTGGTTCCGGAAGCAACTCAAGACCTTCCTTTTCGCTTCTGCTTTCTCTTCCTCTCCTCTGCTGATGTCCTTTACTGCTCATCACACTGGTCTCCTGGCTACCCTTTGAAATCTGGCCCAGGCTCCTGCATGTCCAGTTGCCCTTGCACTGTCTCCGGGCTCCCCCAGCGCTTGCGCTTAGGGTTTGTACCTGCAACCCTTCAGTCCCTTCTCTCTGCGCTTATGAGCCACTTGCTGAACGCACTTATTAGGTACCTGCACTTCTTCCTTTCCCCCTGCACTTATCCCCTGCCTCCTTCCATGCACTTCTGCGATCTGAATGACACAAGGCCTCGTACGATCGTTGTTCTGTCCTCTTTGTTTCCCCTACTTGTCATGTCGCGCCTAGAAACACTTGTGTACAGGCGCGTTATAAATGCCAGTGTGCGTGTTGTACTTCTGGCTGTTTATGAGTGCTTCTAGTAGAGTATTGCAACCAGTGTTCTGGGGGCCGGAAAGTATTTTAATTATTGGGATGTCTGCTTATAGGTTTGGTGTAGCTTTTCAGGGTGACAATGGTAGGTGTTGAGGGAAAACGCTGTGAACAAACCAGTCAAGAGGTATATGTGTGCATTGGGGGATTTGTAAGATTAAGTTCAAAATGTTGCGTTGGTTGTGAGATGGGTCAGTTGTGTGTTGGGTGAGGTTATTTTTGTGCAGTAGGTTGATGAGTGCTTCCTCCATGTTCTTGGTAACAGAGCTCCTAATAGGTTGGTCACTGCAGAAGATGTTGGTGTGTGTGAGAGACATAACGGTGACCACGTTTGTGAAGTAGTCAACTGATGTACTAAGATTACAATGTCAGTAAATGAGGTTGTTGGTGAGCTATATTCCCTACTGCCTTTCCTCATACTTTGCTTCATTCAGTTTCTTGGCTCACCCTAGTTGTCACATGCTTGTTCCATTCATGTAGTATGCCTTTCCCCTCCATTAATCTGTTAACCTTCTGTTTTTTTGCAGATGCAGAGATCTGGCATTGCCGTGGATGTGAAGATGTTGCCGGCCGAGTTCCTACTATCAGAGTTGTTACCGACGCCTGGAACGGGCCATGCTTCTTGCAGTAGGTGTCTGTCCCTCTAACCCCATTCTCCTAATGAACTCCCAATCTGTTGAACTGATAAGTCACTGTCTGAATGCAGTTGCAGATGTTGTACTTTGAGATCTATTTTGCTGATGGCAAAAAGTAGACTTTTGTTCTAGCAGCTGTACCCATATGTGAAGAGCTTCACCTGTTCAACGCCTTCACACGGGAGTAAGAAAAATGTCTTGGTGGTCCTGTACAATTTGAGCTGGTCTACTTCTAGTCTGGTTTTGTGTTCATCAAGAGAGGGTCATTCCTTGCTAACATCTCGGTCACCCGCAATGGCAGATTCTCTGGTCTTACACTAGCCCCAATCTATAACGGCAGATAAGGTGCCATGGCTGTAATTCAAGACCTAGGGGGTCTATTTCTGTTGGCTTATTTGCTTAAGCTGCGTCTCTTTGGTGGTCCAAGTGAGATGAGTGAGTGGGTACGTTCATTAAGCTCTCTTGCAAATTCATCCTAATTCAGGCAGTTTTGTCATTAGTCATGTTAATGTTGGATTCTGACGATGTTTTACTTGTAAATCCGATTAATGTGAAGCTTGATCAATTGAGACCGGACTGGATAACAACCTCAATTTGGATAACATACAAGCTGTTTGCACATAATACGTTACTTGAAAAAACGTTGATTGCGTTTCCAATATATCTCTTGAAATTCCTGATGCTTACGCTCGTAGGCATTTCGTGCAAGTACGTCTTAATGTATTCCCTACCAATGAAATTCCTGGTGCACAGACGAAAATCCTAAGAGATGGATGTACTTGTCGTTTATGCGCGTGTCCTGGGGTAATGAAATCATTATTCCACATTGTAGTTGAATGTGTCATATTGGGGGGTGTAAGAATGCGACATTTTAATCATATACTTGTTCTTTTTAGAATAATGCACCCACACCTTTTATGGAATCACATTTTACAGGGTACCCAGTTGTCCTGGAAAATTGTTGTTCTGTGAATTCTGTGATTTTAATTTCTTTTTTTTTCTTTCTCAAATCAGGACTTCTCAATGAAAACTATACATTGACCTTCTTATCTCTTTTTAAATTGTACATATTTTCAAACCTTTTTGATGGGTTTTAATAACTGTTTTATTAATTAAGTGATGTGATATGTGACGAGTATTATATATTACTTTTTAGCTGTATTTTAAGATGTTTGCACTTGTGTAAGGTTCATCTGTGAACCAATTCTAATAAATAAATACATGTTGGATTCCTGCTAACCACCTTGCTTGTCATGTGGCGTTATTAGCATCCATAGGCACCTTTGAATGGCGCTATCTTCATCAAGAATGGGCATCATTGGAGTTTGTGGGAGCCTGTTGCTATTCCCCATGGCTAGATTGGGAAAGTGATGCGTAGTTTTGGTTGTCCCAAAGTAAGTGCATTGGTGGTAGTGAGGGGGCTTTAGGAGGTGGGAATGTTTTTAGATGGCAGAAGTGCACCTTCAATGTACAAGAGATAAATAATTGTCTAATTTGACAAGTGAATGTTGTTGTTTCTCATGTATCTGGGGATGGGGTCAATTGGGTGGGGGGCAAGGTGGGACATGTAAGGAAGGCATGGTATCAAAAGTAAGACTGACACAAGTGACCACAGTTCAAGGGTGTTTATTGAACTTTGAAAGGGTTTGAAAATGCCTATCTAATCCTAAATCTACAGATGGGAGCAAGCTACAACCATCAAATAATAATTACGCAGTCCTAGTGGTGTCTTGTAAAATAAAAAGGGTTTATACTAATAAACCTATTGCCAATCCTTACCTCTAAATGCAAATAGTGTGGGAAGCAATGCTATGAAAAAGAAAAGTTTTCACAAAATGATGTCCGGATGTTTAGGTCATTGGCCTCCCTTCCTCAAGTTTTCAGCATGGGATAAGGCTGGACACTCGAGCTTAGCACAGTCTCTGGCTTCTCTAGCACGAGGGCGCAGTTCAAACATTAGCATCAGGGCCTTCCGTGCCCAAGTCCCTTTGCCTTTCAAAGTCTCTTGATTTAGAGGACGTGATGCCACAAACAAGTTATTTTCCTCTTTCAGATTTTCACAAGTACTCAATTTCTTAGGTGATTCACTATTCACCATGGATCCCCATCATCCGGGCTCAGATCCTCAAACTCAGTGGGCCAGATTCACAGAGCGTTTTTCAATGGGATTGCACCATTGTAAAACGCTTCTGTGAATCGGGCCCAATGTTCGTAAATTATTTATGCATCCAACTTCTCGTAGGATATTCTTTCTCGGGTGACTCACGGTTCACCCGGGATACCCCCCAGAAGGGCTCAGATCCCGCAACCCCCTCATTCGGGATCAGATCAACTTTATATACTTTTTCCTCGATATCAAAGACTTTCGAATGTACATATGGTTTAGCTTGACCCGTTGCAGGACCACTTCAATTTCACAATTCTTTATCACTTTTCACATTTGCCACCTTTCAGCTGGATAACTTACAGAGACTTTCGACTGAGCACCCACGTGTTACCGGACCACTCTGTCTACGGTATCGTATCTTGGCTTCAAAGTTCAAACACTCATCTGCTGTTTTAATTAGGTGTGCGTCGCTTGCCACATACGCTTCATACACTTTTTCAGTTTTTCACTATACAATGTTGCCGCTTGCAACCTTGGCGCCAACACAGACCGGGCTGGTATCAGTCTCGCCAACATACCAGCTGTGCTGACTCCACTGGCGCTGCTTTGTTGCAGGAGCCAAGGGCAGTACCACGGCGGCAAACATTTCTCCTTGCCTTGATTATCGATGCTTGAGCCCCCCGGGTACCTCCGACACATAATGCGTTCTTCAGCCTTGATACCTGGTCTTTAGTTTCCTATTCTCGAAAGGTCATGAAAATAACGGTATTTTGGTGAAAAGGGCAAAGGCACTTCCCTCCTTGCAATCCTCTTCGGTCTTGCTCTCTTCCGCCTTGTATTAAACTGCCATTGTGGAACTGCGGCTTCCTTGTGTGCTTTGCCTTGCTCAGAGTGTGCCTTCGTGCTCCTCCTTTTATCCGTGTTGGGAAGTGTGATGTAAGTCAGGTGTGTGTAATGATCAGTAATTGCCTGACCATTGTATTGGGACATGATTCACATAATTTGCCCACGCGTGGGAAGGGAAAACATTGGGCGTCGGCTAGGACTACTAGACACAATCGAAGAACGGTACTGTGTAGAGCTTATCTCAAAACTGCATTGTCTGCCACTGTGCTGCAGGAAGATGCCACACAGTGGTATGCTGCCAAAAAGCCTGCTGTGTGGCGGTCATCTTGATCTGCTCCAAGAGGAGATCTTGGTGCTTGTTCAGAAAGGAGTAATCTAAACAGTCCCGGATCTAATACCTTTGTCCCAGAATCCAACAGGCCGTAATTTCTCTGGGGAGGTGGGTGCAGGGGTGGTGGCCTGGCCAGTGCTCATGTGTATGCTCCACTGTGAGGAACTGGGCAGACTTCACTACCTTCAGAAGTACGTCTTCAAGGAACACTTGGGTCTCAGCCCTCCTTACTGTCTGCAAAATCTAGAATCCGGATGTTATTGTGGTGGGAACATCTCTCTGCACCCTCTGCCTTATTCTCTGGTTTGCAGTTTCTGTATTTTTGGATAGTTGCGTGGAGACTATGCCCTCCAATGTACAAACACGATTGTTGGTTCCAGTGACCCTTTCCCTCACTTTCTGCTGTTCCTTTTGAAGCGAAATCTCAACTCTGACCTCTCCAAACTTCAGTGCCAGGGTCATTCTCGAGCCCATAATATGAGCCAAAATAGGAGACCTCTGTTGGTCAAAAAAGGCGGACAGCTGCGCCACATCACTATCAGTTTCACAGGACTGTGTAGAGCTCCATTCCTCATCTGTTTGTGACTCTCTGCATTTGCAAAGCAGACACTGAAGCTCCAGATGTTGGGAGGAATTTCACCTGATGTGATTGACACAGAATTCCGTTGTCAACAGTCCCAGAAAAGATGTATGATCACAATCACGAACGATATCCTAGAAGAGGTTTTCCACCCATTAGCTTTTAACCTCACCATTGGATCCTTGTAGGTCTTCATCACTGCCCACTCAAGTAATCCAAGCCTCCGGTTGAGCAAACAGTCCCAGCCCATGGGCAGTCACTGTTCTGTTGTTTGCATACCACAACTACCCAGAATAGTCCATAGGGTGGTGAATGCAAAATTCCACACGGTTATGTGCTTCCACTAGATGAGGAGGAAAACTTTTTTTTTTTTTTTTATTTATTTATTTTTTTTATCCAAACCCTTGAAGAAAATGCTACGAACATTTCTCATTATGGAACAAAAAAGAAAGCTAAAGTTGAATACAGCTACAGCAAGACCCCTAAAAGCACGTATTGGGGAGATTGCGCACAACTACTGCTGATCCAATTCCCATTCGAGCATGCCCAAAAGCAGACTCTTTGAGGATTGCTACTGCTAGGAATCATTATGGGACTCCTGCTTTTATGAATAACTGATGGCTGTTCACCTTTCTAACATGTATACGGTAGCAGAGTTTGGTATATCATTTAGTCTTTTATTTTGTTATCCATATCACACAATGAATAGAACAATGATACCATCATAAATATATTGTAAGGACATATAACATATGTAATTTCATCCAACAAGTACACTCTAGGATTAATGTCTCTTAACAATATTCTCAATTAAATACAAAACATTTATTCTGGAGGCTACTTGTTGGATGAAACGACATGTTCTGTGCCAGTACAATTTTTTTTATATGATGGTATCATTGCTCATTAATTGTGTGATAATCTGGATATCAAAACAAAAGACAACATTCTATATTAAACTCTGTTACCGTATAAATGTAGAGAGTTGAGCATCCATGGGCTCTAGGAAAGTTCTGCGAGCCAATATTGGATACTCCTGCATTTGTCAGAAGCCCCAGCAGACAAAGCAGCTGTATACAGGCTTGAGGAAGAAAGGTTACGACCACGGCATTTATACACTGTATGTATTGTCAATTCCACTGCGCTGTTACCTAGCTACGAAAGGGATACATGGGATGAATTGGAACACATTCTTAAACAGTTTGCTAATAGAGCCAGGTTTTCAGGAGCACACAGTCCTTGAGGAGGGAAATATTATTTCTGGCCCATTCATAAAATTGAGTCATTCTGTGGTGGAAACGGCAGCTAGAGGGGCAGAAACCACTCTAGCGAAAGGGTATTCTTGTCTCAGTGTTTGGGCCAGTGACAAGCACTAGGGTTTTCAACATGACCTATAAAGGAACAAATCTCTTTGGACCCAATGAAACTCTATAGCGGGCCAAAAAGGAAAATGAAATCACACTGTCATTGGGGCCATAGAGTAGTAGAGATGACCAAACACCTCGCAACTCCATCCCCAATGGCAGCAATAGCCACAGGAGATATTAGGACAACAAAAATATTGTTCATACATCAAAAGGTAGAGGTTGAGGAAAGGGTGGCTTCACAAGGGGTACATCTCCTATTAGCAGTGACTGGTGTCCTCCATTATCATTCTAGTAAGGCAGGGATCACCACCAGCCCCTGCAGGTGGAAGGGCAATACGAAAGACAGCTGGATACTGGAAATTGTAAGAGAGAAAGAAATATTGCATACAATTCCTGTAGAAACCCAAGCACATACCACCAAATAGGACAAAATAATCTGCTGATGCTACTAGCAGAGGTAAACGCAAAAGGAGTGATATAAACAGTTCAACAAAAGAAAAGGAACCATATACTATGCCCCCCGCACCTCCCAGAAAACAGACTGGACACTGACAGATTCTAGATCTTGGTAAACAAACAGATACATCATGAGAGAAATGTTTTGGATGACCGCTTTCCCGGGGGTAATCCTGCTACTGATGGAAGAAGACTGACCATGCTGAACATGAAGGTGCGTTTCACAGTAGTGGCAGCGCATCTGCTCCGACAAGCACGGCATGCCTATTTATACCTTGATAACTGCCTGGTAACATGGAACGTAGCCACGCAGTGAAACTAGCACACAATGGCAACACTTCAAATTCCATCACCATGTGAGGTTCACAATCATGTTGAGAAATCTAGTCTACTGCCCAGTTCAAATGAGAGATTTATGCGGGCAGCCTTGGATATTCAAAGGGCAGTTGCTATCCTTCAGCGGAAAGGAAGTAAGCCCTTGTAACAGTTCCACTTAACCAGACGTCACAATCCAACTGTGGGGAATGTAATGAATCTTCTATGAATGTCATTTATACTTTTGGTCCCAAATGCACAACTGCACATGTGACCCAAGCAACAATGGCTGAGCTTACAGTGGTCAAAAGGAGCGGGGGACTAAGAGCTACAATTGCAGAAATGGTGGTGTTGGGATTGATGGTTTCACATCTCTCATTGGGGGCTGTGGAAAAATCTCCTTAAGGGTGCTGTGAGAAACCAGAAGGTGTCTCACCCGCTAGTCCTCTGTGAGGAGGAGAGCTGGTTCAACTATCTTTATTCTTTTGAACACTGATTTTTCCTTTGCATAAATTTCTCCTTTTTACACTTCCTGTACAAATCATGTGGCAGGCATCGTATTTTTTTTTTTAGGATAGGCCATTTTGATTTGATGGACTCCACTAGGACTGTTTTGTATATCGTTTGATGGTCGAGACTACTCCCATCTTAGTTATAGGGCAAAATGGGAGTTTTTGCCAACCCCAACATTTTCAATAAAGGTTTTACTAATTATTGTGTCAGTGTCATACTTATGATACCGTGCCTTCCCTACAGTGCTCAGGGTTCCAACCTAAAGGTAGACCAAACTCTTTATTCATAGCTATGGCAGAAAAGTCTTGCTTTGCTCAAGGGAGGTAGGAATGCTGGCTGATGGGTACAATTAGTCCCAAATGGACACCCCAAAAGAATACACTACTCAATGTGACGAGACCTGGATGTCGTCACTTCTCCCCTAGGGTGCGCCTTTTCCCATGATGCCAGTGAGGTGAGGCCTTTACCTGATAGTCCCCCTGGGGGTGGTACTCGGTGGGTGGATCGCATGGAGAGGGAAGCCCCCTATGGGATTAGTGACAATCCGGGAAGAACATGGTATCCCCATAACCAAGACACGAGTGACATGGAAGAGGGAAACTCCACCAAAAACACATCCTCCCTGGAGGAACCGAGAGCTGCAGCGGCAGCAATCAGGAGCCGAGCGAAGCAAACCCAGACGGAACGCTTATCCATCAGCAGAGACGCTCCGGAGAGCTTCATCGTGGTTGGGCAGTGTCGGGGAAGCAGGACACCGAAGTGTCAGTTTATCAGGAGAGCATGGTCTGCCTGGGATGTTATGCTGGAAAGCAGAAAGCTGCAGCCGAACTGCCTCAGAACTCGAACGCAGCAGGTGGTCTCCGAACAGGGGCGAGATGCCCAGAAGCAGCTGAAGGGCCGATGAGCAACCAGAGAAGGGTTGGGAAACCAGATGCTTGATGGAGGCCCAAGAGAATATACTGCAGTGGGACATATGTCTGGGACCTGCATCCAGTAAAGATTGTCTACTAAAGCCATCTTTTTCGCATTCCCAGGGAGTGTAGAATACCAGGGCTGCCAATATCAAGAGAACAAGAAGCAAAAATGGCCTGGGACCCAAGAGCAAGAAACCAAAGGGGTCTGGGACCGAAGGGCAAGAAACCGACAGTGTTTGGGACCCAAATGGCAAGAAACCAAAGGGGCTTGGGCCCAAATGAGAGAAACCAATAGTTTGGGGGTCTGAGACTCCTACAATAAGAATACCTGGCAGGATGGTGAACCTGGTACAAAACCAAAGTGGTTTGGGACCCGAAAGCAAGCAACCCAAGGGATCTGGAACCCAAAAGAGTGAGAAGCCAATATCACAGGGGCCTGAGATCCAACAGCAAGAATACCTGACAGGATAGTGAACCAGGTACAAACTGTTAAGGATCAGGAAAAGACCCGGGGAAGGGAGATTGTACCCCTTGATATTTGTGGGCATTGTAAAAAGGAATCCGAAGGAGGGGGTCCTTCTCTGGACATTGTGAAAATACAAGACTCTTTGTTCTATGTGCCCTATTGAACCTTCAATCCAAGAAACCCTTTTTGTGACTTTTGATTTGTATCCCTTAAGAAGAACATTTCATTTTGAATTGGCCAAAAGTGACCTTTCGGCAATCATCCCGAAGGAAGAAACCTTTCTTCTTAATCAAGGAGACGTACCCCTTTTCTTTAGTTCAATATAGTGTATGGGAGTATAAATAGTAAATAGGTTTTTGTCCACAGGACGGTGGACTCTTTGCTTAGACTGACCTCCTGACGCATTCCTTAGTATTATTTGAGGCAGGGAAACTCCTCTTAGAACTAGGATGAGGCAGGGTTTTCTTTTATTTTACCAGCAATACATTTCTTTAGCCAGAAACATACTTCCTTTGTGCTGATCTCCTCATTCCACGCCCTTACAACACTTATATACACTTTATTATGAGGTTACACACAGGCTAACCATCACTTCAAATAATCACTTTGGGATAGCACACAGAAGCATTGCATGTATACAAATGGTGGAGAGCGAAAGGCAGACCCCTCGCACTCCCCACTCCTAGGCTCAAGGTATGATTACTATCTGCGGTAGACTCTATGCTTATGTGGCTAAGGTGTGGGGAGAAAAAGGGGGGAAACCTAGACAAGAGTAAGAATTATTTGATAGTCCTAATTGGTGCCCATAGTAGCTACCCATTAATAGTCTCTGTAATCCCCTCAACCTCTTAAACAATTTAAAAATGATTCATGCACATGTAGACCATATAATTGATATAGTGCATATAGATAGTAAAGGAGGGGGGCACACCCGATAGTGCCCAGAAGGAAAATCAGTGCATCAATATCAATTTAGGCTTACATTACAGGCCAGTATAGTCTCATTAAAATAAATCAGTAGCAAACCTTAAGTGAGTGCTAAAATTTGAGTCTTTTGTAGAAAACACCAGGAGGCCAAGGGAGACCCAGGTAAAATATCAAGTGAGCACTTTTTTAATGGAGTTGTAGAAAGTTCCCCAGAGGAATAAGTGGGACAAATCCAATCGGCAGAGCCGTGGTTATGGGGGAAAGGCTGAAAAGGTGCAACCAACTCCAGAGGAAACCCATTGAAGAGTTCCAAAGCCAGGTTGGAGACCAGGCCAGCCAAAGAGGGAAGGAGGCAGAGTAGGATTTGGCCAATGTAGTCCAATGGCAATCAGCAGTGAGGGCCCAGCCTTGCAACATCACCCCATTCTAGCAAATCTGATGAATAATCTTGGACCCCAGGGCCATGTAATCCCTGTGCCAGAATGGCTGAACGACTTGCTGAGTACAAAGCTTCTTCCACAGAGTAAGACTAAGGATCCGCACCCCACGATGGTTGCCAGTCATTTGGTCGAAATCAATTGGTCGACTGGACAACTGGTCGAATCAATTTGGTCGAAAACCAAATGGTCGAATTTTTTTTTTTTTTTTTTTTTACCCCTTTTTTTTTTTTTTTGGGGGGGGTCCCCCCCCCAACCCCCTTTTTTTTCTTTCTTTTTTTTTTTTTAACACGAAAACCCACAAAACACATATATAAATAAAAAAAAAAAAATTCGACCATTTGGTTTTCGACCAAATGACGTCGACCAAATTGCAGTCGACCAGTTTGTAGTCGACCAAATGACTGGACACCCCCACGATCAGTCAGAAGCAGAGCAATGATGAGGGAGGCGCCTGGACACAGAGGTACCTAACCATGCTGATCTTGATGGCTTGACGGGCAAAATGGGGCAACCATCCAGCAGAAACTTGTCTCACAATGGGGACAATGCTGGAGGTGTCCCAGATGGCCCAATAAGGAAGAGGCAGAGGCACTTCCTAAGTAGTCATGAGGCCCAGGAGTGCAACATTTGGACACCTGAGAATAACCCAGAAAGTGTCTCAGCACAGGGCATCCTGTCCATCTCGCAAGGAGGTACAGCAGCCCAGGAACGATGTCCAGAAGCCAAAAGATGAAACCGGAGCAAGAGAAAAAGACTCGGGACTCAGCCAGTATCGCCAAACCTGATCCTAAAATGTAGCAGCTCAGCTTATGGCAAATCCTTGAGCAATTCGGGTGAGAATCTGCCTACTTCAGAAATGAAGAGTGTATCTCTATATGTGCACTTTCACTCATTGGTTGGCCAATCCAGCCCTCCATTTTGGCTAGCCATAAAAGAATCAAACACTCTGGTCCATCCGCAGTTTGTGTATTGGGGTTTCTTGTGGCGGGAGTCTAGTCCAAACTGCTGTAAGAGGGTGCAGGGCTTGGCTCAGAGAGCCCATGTGTATTTCAGAGCCATTGTAGGGGTTCCTCATGGTTCACACAAACAAAGGGTTGGTCAGAACCCAGGTGACTGGGAGTAGGACATACATAAATGCATTCGTACTCCAGTGGCCGACATACTGGTACATTGGGTTGGTAATGCGGTAAAACTGGTTGCACCTCTGGTGAAGCTACAACTAGCACCTGCCTACTGCACAACAATAAAGGATGGGTTGATCTAATCACCCTGGCGCCAAAAAAGGTTGCTTTATGAAGAAACCGTATTGGGCGCTTTGAAACAGTATTTTCTTATTGTAGAAGTAACTAATAAGAAAACAATAAATAAATGAGAACCACTCTACTCAAAAAGATTTGCAGTGGCAGGTGGTCCGTAGTAGAAGTCCATAGCCTACGCCAGACCCAGACAGGAGTGTGAATGCTAGCCATGCTACACTTAAGTTAGAATTGTGAACATTAGCCTGCACCAGACTGACGGGATTGTGAACATTAGCCTGCACCAGACTGACGGGATTGTGAACATTAGCCAGAGTTGCTTCTAGATAGAAATGCAAATGTTGGCATGTCCCACACTTGGGTGGAGCTGTGAACATTAGCCTGAATCGCATCTGGATAGAAATGTAAATGTTAACATGCCCCACACGTGTATCACTGTGTACCCTACCCCATGCTGTTGCTATATATCTGAATTTCCCCACCGCCCCCCGTCGCTGTAAGCCCAGTCCCCTGTCTCTTTGTCCATGTGTCACTCTGTTCCCTTCCATGCCATCCTTTTCATGTGCCTGGTCTCGGCGCTCTAAAGATAACCATGATATCACATCACTACGTTTACTCTCTACTATACACCATCATTCAACTAGAACACAGCTATACCCCTGATTAATTTGGCCTAGCTGTTCACATACGAATACGACCCCATGAACACCTCATGACCCTAATAAAATGCAGCTAACCGAGCACATTCCGGCCTAGTTGCTCACATATGCGTCCTTCAGGCCTAACGCAGCCAGAGCCCAGTCTTGGTGTCTACCCATCAGACTGCACACATCCAACTGATATATTCAGCACCACACCTAACGCTAGGATGCAGCTACCATCTGGCAACTACATCAGCTGCACACATATCTGGTGCACCCACGCACCCTTCGACACCATCTCTCTCTCTCTCTACTGACCAGAACTTCAGTTCCCGGGGGCGTTCAACCTACCAGCGCTTTGAGGTCATACCAATGATATATAGAGTGCTATATAAATGCCAAGTAATATAATAACATAACATATAACACAAAATTAGGAGCTGGGATCCTGCCATAAAACAGTCCCAAATATTTTTAAATAGACAGACTGATAAGTTTTAGATATTTCTCCTGTGTGAATGATAGTGATCTAAAGACTCTGGGTAAGTCTCTGGTAACCGGGACTAATGTCCGGCAGAGCGACTCTCAGCCCCCCCCCCCTCCCTTGTTTTTTGCATATTTAAGTAACTTTGGGTCTCACCCTAAGTTAGTAGGGGAATCCAGACGTGGACCCCTTGTTCACTATTCTTAGAGAGGAACAGCTCCACCTCACTGAAGAGGTCCAACCAGACCGAAACACGTGTCTGGGGTTGCTGTTGGTACTCTTGTTCAGAGGAGAATTGCTCAGCTTTTTGGTGCTGGACTGCCCTAGGCCAGGACAAAGACTGATCTGTTTTAAATATTTCTCCTCTGTGAAAGATAGTGAGCTAAAGACTCAGGGTAAGTCTCTCGTAACCGGGACTAATTCTGGCAGAGGGACTCCCAGCAACCCCCCTTACCCACACCGCCTTGTTGTTTTGCAGGAGTCCCATTAAATGGGACGGAAGACTCTCCAACCCCCGAAATGGAATTCTGCCCCAATAGGTAGAATGCACAAAACCCGACTAACGGATGGATCTCTCTCTCTCACCCGTTGGTGAGCAAATGGAGAGTCCATGGGAGTACTGGGCAAAGGATCAAGCCAGCAACAAACCTTGCATTTTGTTGCCCTGGGGATCTTGTTCGTGTGCCATGGGACTGCTGTTTTCTATATCATTGGGCAGGGGGAGGAGGTGGGGTTGTCGGTGGACCATTTTTTTTTTCTAGCAATACATAAAGACAAGGTGGCGTTTCGAATACATCCAAGATTATCTCCAAATTTAAAATCGAAGTGCCATAGTAATCCCACACTTGAATTACCAGCATTGTTTAGAGACTGCCACAATCAAATGAAAACGCCTGTACTGTGCTGCGTACAAAGGGCAGCCGTGATCTAAGTTATCCTTGAGATAAGGCCATTCTTTGTCACTTTCAGCATTGCTCACAAGTATAACCTCGTCAGCAAGCAAGCATTGCTAAAATTGATTGATCGCTGCATACAAGAATGCTACAAAGTAGCGAACAAACATTTGCTAAAGGCGGACAAATCATGTTCCAAGAGCCAGCAGGAGCAACTCTTGCGTGTCTTGCAAATGTGCCGAATGGTTCCATCTGCAAAACTGCTTCATGGTGTGCACTGCAGACATTCTCCAAGCATAGAAACAAGTGGGACAAGAGATTTTAAGAAGTGGATATTCCCACGTGCCTACCTCACACCCTCTTCCAGGAGGAAGAAACACTGCTCACTAATCTATGCACAACATATGACTCTCAACCCGAGTCTAGTGTGCAGAAGGAAAAGTTTCTTGCCTGCGGTAGTATTTCTGCAGACTGATTTAGTGTGAAATGTTTACACCACTGAAGTGTTTTATATGCCCTAAAGTAGGCGGTTGACTCTAGTAGCCTTGTGGGTAGCAGAACCACGGCATGCACAGCTCGTAATACACAGGAATGCCTCTGTCGATTCTTTAGTCAAAACAAATTGCAATACACCGGACCAACCACTAGGTTGCGGCCTATGCACAGCATAACATTCTAAAACCGATTAGTTAGCAGAAATGCTAAAGGAAACAATATCATTGGAAAAAGCATGTGTGATCGCTTTGAAAGAAGCTCCTTGTTGATAGCGCAGTGTAGCAAATGGCGTGAGATGGATGGAAACTGTAGGGCGGGTGGCAAATTTATAGTAAATCTAGCATAAACTGACTGACAATGCACAGGTCTCCAGTGTGTCCTCCAGCAAGCCTTGTGCCCTTGGACGTCAGACTCGGTGGCGTAACACAAAATGTGGGGGCCCCCCTGCGAGCCATGCCGAGCCCCCCCCCCCCCCAAACTCTGCAACAAATCACGGGTCGTGCCACACTCTGGGCTGGCCTAGATGATCACGCTTGCACAATACGCATGAATGTGCTGCTGAAGGGGTATGCCGCACACTGTACTAGGAGAAAGATATAAATATGTGTTTTAATGCAATATTCGGCACACTTTCTGAGAGAAATTGGCTAAAAAGCCAGAGTGTTTGCAATTGTTATGTAGGCTAACGCCAATCCAATACATGCAAGTCCCTAACAGTGCACAGGAACATTAATGCGTTGCTATTAAAAATGCCATGCCACATTTAAAACATGTCCCACTGGCTGCACAATGTAGACCAGTGTAGACACGTTATAACATTACAGTAAAACATGCCAGTCGAAGCAATAACACTCATCAAGAAGAGAGCACACATTGAAGCCCGGGTCTCTGCTGCCTCTAACAACATGGCCAAACTCTTTAAAATGTGCACGGAACTGGTCAATCCTGTTGCGGTCTCCTCCCTCCTGTTCCCTCCCAGGCCCTCTCTATGGCTCTGGCCTCTCACTTCTCTGCTAAAACTCAGGACATCTTGTCCACTATCTCCTCTTCCTTTCCCTCTTCCTCTCTCGGCCCCCCTTTGGCCATCTCTACCTCTCCTCCTCCTTTCTCCTCTTTCTCTCTGACCATACCTGCCAAGGTTTCTAGACAAGTCTGATTCATGAAAGTGTCGTCCAAACAGGTGCTCCCCTGCTACTCCAGAATAATCAAGGACCATATTGACACCCTCGCTGCACCTTGGCCAATTTCTGTAATCACTTTCACCACTAGAACGTTTCCCTCTCCCCTCAAGCGCTCCCTTGTGCACCCACTCCTCATGAAGCCATCTGCCGATCCTATCTGTCCGGCAAACTATTGCCTAATCTCCATCACCCCATTCCTGGGCAAACTCTTGGAAAAGAGCTGGCCATCTCCCAGCTTACTCTCCACATTGAATCTGTTGGTTGTCTCCATGACCATCAGTCTGGCTTCAGAGCTGCCAGTGGCACCGAAACTTCTCTCCTGAACACCCGCAAAGATCTGCTCTCTAACCTTGATTCCAGCATTCCTTCTGTCCTAATCCTCCTTGATCTTTCCTCTACTTTCGACACAGTCAACCACACCATCCTGATCAATCGACTACATGAGAACCTGGGCATCACGGATTAGGCCCTGGAGTGGCTGACCTCCTTCCTCTTGGACTGCCCCTCCCAGGTCCAACTTGGTCCCTTTCTCTCGGCCACCTTTCTCTCTACCTGTGGCATTCCCCAGGGTTCTGCTCTCACCCTGGTATTTCAACCTCTATTTGGCCCCTTTGGCCCACCTGATCTCTACCTTCTCCTCTAACTTTCAGTATTATGGGGATGGCACTCGGCTTTCCTTCAGGCTCCTCTCATCTTTTGCTCATTCCTGACTGTCTATCTGTGATTCAGGATTGGTTCGCCTCCAACAATATCTACCTTGGTGCCATTAAGATGGAGATCCTTCTCATTGGGACCCCTGCCCCTGCGTTCCCTCCCTCTCTCACTCACTCTGGCCACCCACCTTGGGCCCTCTTCCTTCGCCTTCCTGCGAGGCAAAAAAACCTTTTGTGTCATCTTCGACTCCACTCTTTCTCTCCACGCATCTCGACCATTGCCACGAAGTCCCACTACCTACCAGCTGCTCCTCCTCAAATGGACTCTTCCCTTTTTCACTTTCCCCCAGAAGCTCACTGTCTCCAGAGCCCTGTTTCTCTCTAGGATGGACTACTGCAACAGCCTCTTTCTCAAGCTGCCTTCCTCTGCTCTACGCCCTCTGCAACTAATCCAGAACAGGACAGCGAGACTTATCCTTGGCCACAAGCCCAGGGATCATATATACTGGGTGCACCAAAATGCCTCTCTAGCCACTAATGCCACATATCATGCCTGGACATGGACAACCATTATGATTTATCGCACAATCCCACTGCCCACACATCCCCTCTCCCTCCCATGCTCTACCCCAACCTCCAAAATCAGCTCTTTGGCCCAGAATTACCTTCACGTCCCTCTTCCTTGTCCCAGAGCTTACGTTTGAGGCTCCTTGCTTCATAGGTAAGTACTGGGATGAGGAAGAGTGGGACTAGGAGTAATGAAGATTACAGGTAACTAAGTCGGGCATTACCTTCATGTACCTCTACCTCATCCTATTACTTGTGTATGAGGAATTTAGTGATCCCAAGATACAATCTTAAAACAGCAGGAGGAGACAGCTTCCCAGTCTAAGCTGCCAAGCGGTGGAACGCTACCCCTATTTCCCTCAGACTGGAACTTTCCTTTCTCACCTTCAAAGCCGGCATAAAAAATTGGCTGAGCAACAAACTGCCACTGTAAGAAGTAATCACCAAGTCTATCATACTCTGACAATCGCTGATAGCCTACTACTGTACTCCCCTGCCTACAGTTTTTGACCCACATGTAACCAGGGTCCTTTTCTGGCCTATTGATTCCCACTGTTTCTAATCTGTATGCCTTCCTGCATCCCAGTATTTGATCCATATGTAACCAGGTTCCCTCTGTTCTATTTATTCCTGTTGTCTTAAATCTGTATGCCCACCCATGTCTGTTTCACTGTCTTTCAAGCGCCCAGTTACCCTAGGGAAAGGCGCGCGATACAAATAATAAACAAATACAAAAAAAATCTATCGTTGACACATGGGATCCAAAATGTAGCCAAGGCCCAACCAGAAGGAGTGCCTCCTTTTTTAAATTAATTTGGAAGCATGGGAAGGAAAGTCGATTCTTATGGCGCTTTCCCTTTGCCACCCACCTAACGGACGTGAACTACCTCCCAACTGCAGCCTCGTCAGTAATGAGACCCCATCAATCGCCTCCCTGTCTCAACCTCCCCTTTTGGTATGGGGGGGTGAGGCATTCTCTTTAAGATGGCCTGCTAACAAGGGCAGGAGTTTTGAAGGCACATTCTTGAGTGTAAACCTGCTGTGTTCTTTTCATCTAGGCAAAAGTATCATCTGAACAGCAGCGTGGGCTATCTCCATCCTGCTCTTGTGATGGATTTGCGCAAAATCAAAAGGTGATGGCTGGAAGGTTTAGAATTAATCTTATCGACGGGCACAGCTCTGGGCAACCCCCTCCAGACCATTGTTTTTCATCCTGCCAAGGCACTACAGTAGGGGAAAGACCACATGCAAATTTGGCTTGGTGCCTCCCCATAAGGGACGGCCCAACACGAACAGCTAGGTCGCATCCCTTCTACACGAGACCGCAAGCATGCCCAGACATGTTTTGGCCACTCTGAGTGTCAGTGAGAGTAGCTTGGATCTCAAGGCACGGCAGGCTCAGGACCCACACCTGAGCATACCCGTCCCACTCGGTGTGACATAAGCATCATGATGGATTTGGCCAGCAACCCTGCCACACCACTTCTGGGCCAGCCATAATGGTAAAGTAGTGAAGTCCATATTGCTTGGAGGCCAACATGTGCAGGCACACCCTGCTGGCACTGGAGATAATGTCCATGGACATACTGCCTGCTCGAATAGCTAAATAAACTGGACTAGATGCACTTAGGCTGCCCTTGAGCTAACACCTTCAGGCGTTCTGCCTGCCCATTGCTAATGGCGACTGGAGCAAAGTTCTAGAGGCAAGCTGCCTATCCTAAACTACAGTCCTACAGGCAGGCTGCCTGTACTGCAGCCTTCCTCCTGCAGGCCCACTGCCTGCCTATAGTTGATGGCTACTGGAGCAAAAGTCTACAGGCATGCGGGCTGCACTTGATCTAGAGCCCCACTACCATGGTCCTTACCATTTAATCCACTACAGGCTCTCTTCTGTATGGAAGGTAACTGTCCCAGGAGCCAACCGCTACAGGCATGTCAGCCACCCTTCTGACGGACTACCAGCGTGGTAGTGATCAAGGCTTGACAGTAGTTTGTATTGCTTCCCACACAATTCTCAGAGCTTGCTCAAATGTATGTCTTCTCCATGCGCCTTCGCTTTCCCACCACACTCCTTTTATTACGTCTCCTCTGCAATCACATTGACATGTTCTTACATCAGTCCTATATTTGTGAATGATCTTATTTGGTGTATTTGTGTTGCATGGGCCTGCCCGGGCAGGACAGCAGACGACTTTACACTGCAAAATGAAGGTGGGTAGGGTGCATCCAGAGCTATGCAGGTTACTGGTGCAGTCTCTGGTGCTTAGAGAGAACAAGAGGTTACTATGGACGCAGGTGAATGCATACATGGTATAGGGGAAATGTAAGCCAAGGGGAGTTGAAGCTGTAGTCCTTTCTGATAGTTGGTTGGGGATGGCATATTGGCTCTCGATCTTAAGAGTTTGAATTCCTTCCTGAACATTATTAAGAAGTGAGGTAGTCTCTGCTGTGATGCCAAAGAGTGCCAGAGCTGAGAAGGCTTGTTCCTCACATAGCTCACCTTCCTACCCACACCACTCGTCAAAGAAAAACCCGTTCCTACTTCCCGTACACACCTGGCCCATTTCCACCATCTTCATATGCAATTTCCTTTCTGGGGGCGGGCTCCTTAACTAAATCCGTTTCCCTCGCACCCACCCTCTCAGCCACAAACGTCTAAAGTAAACCTAAGTGGAACATATACTGAAAGTGGATCAGATATTGGTCTTGCTGTATGATGCCTTCAGAGGTGGAGTGGAGGGAGGTGTTGGTGGCCTCTGTGCAGTCATGTTATCATAGTGGCTGGATCTTGGCTGTGGGGCTCGGGCCACACAGCCGGGCTAAACTCTTCCAATCCCAGATTAGCACCTGCTGGTTTAGGTGAGTGCTTATAGTGGATAGATGTATATTTCTTTGCTCTATGTGATCTATCACTGAAAGTAGATGACCAGTAGCCCTAGGATCTCACTTGTCAACTGCAGGACTGCCGGCGCTCTTAACGCATCCAGGGCAACTGACTTGCACAGAGTCTAGACTGGCATCGAGATCTGGGCATTCCACGGTCTTAATTTGGGCACTGCTTTATCTAGGTGTGGGTATGTAGGTACGCAGGTAAGGTGTTGCCATCACAAGTTGTAGCATAAACTTGATCCTGCTGCCTCGCCACACTGACCTGCAGTGCCTGGCGTGTCTAGTTCAGAACACAACCTAGATACCTGGTGATGCTCCTCTTCCCTGGCTATGCTGGCCTGCAGCAAATCTGTAATTTCAGTAATGGGCATAACAGAGCACTGCCATGCGTACACTTGTACTCATAGCCGGTGTATGGCACAGTGGCCAGAGTGCTGCTGGTGGAAAGGCTTATAGGGTTCCCAGGAGTGAGTACTTGCATCTTGGAGCCTGCTTGTTGCCATATCCATAGCCCTGCGCCGCGCCACAGACCAGCACCAATACATACCAACTGGCGCTACAAGGAGGCTTGGACTCTTTGCCCTACTTACTCCATGGAGCCTCTCCATGCAACTCTCCATTTACCTGGCTTACTGGAGGTGTCTGCGGATATTAGCCTTACCTGTGAGTCTCTGCAGCACATTGGTCAACACAACCCTTTTTGGCATACGTGGTTGCCGCTGTGGATGTCCCCAGTGCTGCCTCTACTTTTTCTCCCCGCTTTGCTCCTGGTATACGTGATCTCTTGTTGGGCACACTCCAACTTTTATAATGTGAGGCACAAATTAATGTGATTGGAAGCCAGGCTTTCATTATAGACCTATTCTGTGTGTACAATAGAGGTTCAACTCTCCATAACCTGCATGAGGGCACACAGGGTGCTGCCCAGTCTTTGGCTTTCTGAGCTATTCCTTCACATATACTATTCTTCCATGTATCGCTGTGAAGGGGAGGGTGTTTCTTGTTTTTCTTCTTTCCCAGCTTTTGTTTCTTTGACCCATGCCTGGACCATACCTTTCTGAGGACCCATCCCCTTGGTCGCAACGTGTTTCACAGCATCTGGTTTTGCTGGGTTTTTCGCACCAGTTGTTTTTAGGGTGGGGGCACCGGTTAAAGTACTGTGCAACACAAGAACACAGCAAGCAACTCAGAAAAGCAAAACTCAAGGTGTTCTTTAGTTCAACTCGTGGTCCAGGAGATTGATGCCTGCCATCAGCCAGGTGGTCTTTCAGGGCTCCTCTTAGTACCTGACAGCGGGGTTTCCACTGTCCTTGAGCTCTGTTTGACAAGTCCCATTTTGCGTCTGCAAGCTGGACGTTTGCCCCTCCATCTTTTACTATTCCTTCCATTTATAGGTGGTGCCCCTTATAGGTGGCATTACCCTCCTCTGCCCTGTGCTGCTACACCCGAGTGGGTCCCCGGCCGTTCTGGTTCCCTCCAAAAGTACCTTTATACACACCCTGTCTCAGCATTTTTGAAGCATTGACTGTAAAGTTCTGTATTCCTTTTGGTGACAGGTGCACCCTGTCCGAGTGACATATATTGGGGTTGTTTTGGGATAACCTGACCCTGTTGCCTAATAAAATGCTACCCCCAGTGTTCTTGCACAATGTCTTATTTAATTTTCTCTGTGAGGTTTCCACTTCCTTTCTGCATTCTGCCCAGTGCCATATCCTCATTGGCACCACTTCTGGCAAGAAGATTTCCATTTCTCTACAGTGGCTGGCTATGCTATTCAGTGAGTCGCATGTCCTTTTGCATCTGCCTTCTACCCAATTTTGCTAGGTCATTCCCGCCCTAGTCTGTTACCAGGTATTCGGGCTGGTCCCGAAACCCATCCAGATAGGATGCCCACCCATCGCATGCTCTGGGTCCCCCACCAAGGTACGTCCTCTATCCACCACCCTGGCTGGGTCACGAAAGAATGACCCACGATCCATGCTGATTTGTATGGGCCGCCACCTATAGGGGAGAATATGTTACACCAGTCTTTCTAATGTATTTCTTGAAACAATTATATCTCCAATCACCTATCTTTTACCCCCTTTGGCCTTAAGCCCCCCCACCCTGGCTGCCATTGCCACCCCTATCCGGAATGAATGGGTGCCATATTCCGCCGGGTCCATCCTACCTGCCTTATCACTTTATTTAATCCTGCTGAAACGTGCCGAGTCCTCTGCTGCCTGTGTATTAACAGCTGACCCTCCCAACTCTGGGTGAATTTTCAGGAAGCCCTTTTTGACACAGATAGGGTAGCGACCAATGTTCCCTCTAATTATTTTTCCCTAAGTGCGGAAATGCTTAGCTTCCGTATGCAACTTATTTTACATGTGCTCAACTAAATTACGAGGTAAGCTACTTTGTGAGCATGCATAGTTATCTCCAAAGAGTTTGGAACAGAATGTCTTTTCCAAACACTGCAAGTCTTTACGAGTCAGTGTAAAAGGTGCATCTTGAAATCCTTTTTCCAATTATATAGGCTTTAAAAAAAACAAATATTTTATGTGGTTATAAGGAGAGCTCATCAACCAGTCCAAGACTTCAAGATATGCCATAGTTCCTTACCAAAATTACTCATGTCCAGAGAAAGAAACGCGTATGCACAAAAAAGCTTTGTATGGTCGGGATAAACAATAGGTTTAGTTGTAGCTATTCATTTGTTGACACTGCTTAGAGACCATGCAGAACGTGTGTACAGCCGTTTGAAAAAAATACTCCTGTTTATTAGAAAAAAATCAAATATCACTTATCACTGATGCAGCTGTCCAAACATTCAAATAGGATAACATTTTTGCAAATGAAGTAATGGCAACTAAAAGGAATGTGTCAGAAAACATGCGAATAGAAATTCATGTGCCACTTTAATGAAGTAATTCAAGGGTCAGGAGAATCTGCCTCAAAATGTGTGTAAGGACGATAATTGCATTTGAATGATGATCAGAATTCCTGGGCCTCTCCTTGCGGTCCACATTAAATGGTTCTGTGAGTTGTGACATTTGCTCAAAACCAGCCTTACAGCTAAGAGGCATATACACAATCCATTGTTACTCCCTAAAACAAGAAAATGTGCCCAACAAAAAAACAGGAAACCATGAACATATAGGAACCTACTTACCCCCTGCTTCTACCCACAAAGTTCCACTGATATTTTTTGAATCAGTGACCCGCAGAGCAATGGCATTGGTAGAAACTCAAATTATGCTACTGCCTAATCTCGAGGAATTTAAGGGGAAAGAACATATTTTAATAAACAAGAAATATCCCTCCTGAAAAGCTAATTACTTTCTTTCTCCCTGAAAAATCATTTGATTCGGAGTAGGAAGTAACATCGGTGTCCAGTCAAAGGATCGAAAACAAAAGGATTGAATCCAATAGTTTCAAGTCAAAAGGACCGAAAAAAAAAAAGTGTAATGCCTTCCTTTTTAAAATGTGTGTGTGTATGTGTGTGTGTGTGTATATATATATATATATATATATATATATATATATATATATATATATATATATATATTTTTTGGTTTCCGTATAGGAAAAGTGGTTTAAACGCCAGAAAAAGGGGTTTGGGGGGTTTGACCCTCCCCCCAATAAATAAATAAATTCAACCTTTTCTTTTTCGTTCCTTTTGACTTGAAACTATTGTATTCAATCCTTTTGTTTTAGATCCTTTCACCTACAACCAGTAACATCATATCAGAGCCCTCCTTGTAACCCTGACATTAGTGATATGACAGGATACATAATACAGCTTAGTTTTTCCCCACCCTATCTCACCACAGTCTAGACACAATTCCACTAAAGTCTTACTGAGGTTTTGTCTGGAGCACCGTTGAAGAAAATCATAGATTTGCCTTTTAAGTCAATAGTAGCAATGTTCATAGGTACAACAGATTGGGTGCTTTCTTCTTTAACTTGGGGCCCCTCTTATGAAATCCGCAAGTTGGACAAGATACATGGGCATGGTAGAGGCAATAAACGCAAACATATCATATTTAAAAGCCCTCAGCAGCTGAGTAGAGAAAGAAACCGAAGGCACAGTTTCTTAGACTGTTCCTAGAGTATCCTATCCTTCAGACAACAAACACATTTCCTTCACTGTACTGCCCTGCCAAAACTTCTGATTTGGTTTTTGAACATTGCTGATTTGTTTTCCATCCCAAAGGAGTGTTCTCCTGTGCCCTTGTGAACAAATACTATGAAGTGTATACAAGATTGTTTCTCAACTTAACCCACCTCTAAATTGTTAGGTAGGATTGTAAAAATGCTCAGTGAAACTGTTTGTATAGCAGCAAGTTAGCATATCATTTGTTAAGGTCTATGGACTTTGAAAACTTGGAATGGTGGCAGATTGTGTGAAAGGCATTCTAGTAATCTGAATATCTATTACCCTAAACCTATATATGAATAATGGCAGGTATACTCCATACCCAGTATCCCTTGCAGGCCAGGTAAATTATATTGCAAGCTCTCCACTTATAAAGTAGACATGACATTTGCCTACACAAAATCCTTAGAGGGCAAATTCATATTTTAGTTTTAGAATGCATTAACTTACAAGGGGGGGGCAGCTTCAAAGTGCTTGTGCGACATATGTACAAAGAATAGGGATCATTTGATGAGGTTACACATACCAGTAGCCTGGTTACTTGCACTCAGAATCTGATATTTGAGCTGACAGTTGTTCTACATAGTCTGGGTGACGCTTTTGCTAAGGCACCATGAGTAACAGAAATTCTTGTGCTTGAACGTCATTCATATTAGAAACATAAAACAAGTGGATGTAAGTACAAGTCTGGTAACCTTTTGCAGAGACCCAAGGTTGGCAGAGAGAGTCAAGGTTGTCTGGTAATATATCTGAATGAGGCCTGGGGCGGATGTTCGAGTCATAAGGTATACATGTGGTAGAGTCAAGTATAGGAGTCATGGGCAGGGAGGGGGGATAATTTGGTTAATGTGTGCATACATCTCTTATGTCTTCTGTACATGCTGTAACTTTTTATATTAGTTTTTAACCTATTGTGGATGTGTTCTACTTTTAGGGTTGTGTTTTTTTAAAGTTAACCGTGCATAGTAGGGCAATGTAAATAAGCTAGCCCAGAATATCAATGCTAGTTCATATAATTTAGCTTCATTTTGAGAGAAAGCAAATATTAGGTACCTGCTGTGCCTTGTGCATTATTAAATCTTTTTGAATATGTGGGAATTGTATGTGTGCGCTGCTGAAATTCTTCTGAGCGGCACCCAGAAGGAAGTTGGCCAAGCGCACATGCACACAGCTTAGAGGGATCATTGGTAGCGACCCTCTTCCCTGATACTTTGTCTTGTTATAAACCTCCCCTTTCCTAACTGAGCCGTTTTTGATTTTTTTCAACAATATAGACATGCACCCTTCACCCATGCTGATGGACTCCACTGCTAGCCCATCGCCTGCTGTCGCGTTACTATCTCACCAATTCTAAATGCCCCAAAATAGGCAATGGTGAAGGCTTCCCTGAATGCTATCTCATATCTGCTGCTGCATGCTCACCCCAGTGGTCCCCAGTGGTTCCAACAGGCATACTACTTCCCAAATTTTAATGGTCTTCTGGCATCGGGACTTTTCCTTCAATTTTGGCCCACCCTTTCAGTGCATATTTCGCTTTTGCTGTGTATGCCACTGCTGCCAGATGCGCTGCTGCCTAGGCCTTTCTTTTGCCTTGCGTAAATGGCCATTCTAAAAATGTGAATTTTTTTTTTGGTAATTTCAAACTTTCTTTTTTTTCAATTACACCCTTTACATTTTGTAGGTACTTAACAGTACTGCTTGGCCATTTTCTGGGCCAATGCATTCTCAGCGAGGTCAGTGATTACCCTTCCGGACCTTTTCTCCAACCCTGCCCCTGCTTTGCTGGTGCTTTCTTTCTGCGAAGCGTTTTGCTTTGCTCTGTGTATCCCACTTTTTTTTTTTGTCGCTTCCAATCTACTCATCTGGTCTAACACCACTAACCATACCTTCTTTGGTATGGTTGTCCTCGCTGGATACGCATCTGGCCTTAATTGCCTGAATGTCCCCCCACTGTGAATGAGACAGGGCATCGGAAACATGGTTTTCCTCGCCTACGATATGCCTGGCTTTCAGCATCCTGTTACGACTCAATGCAGTTATTGTTATTGCCCTCAACATGTCTAACACCAGCGGACAAGATGCCACCCCTTTGAATACTTGCACCACTGCCATGTTATCTGACCATATTGCCACCTCTTTGTTATGCAGTTCTTCGATCCATGCACAGACTGCCACCCATATCGGAAAAGTTTCAAGCAGCGTAATGTGTTTAGTCAAGCCATAGCTGTGCCATTTCTCTGGCCAAACCCCTGCGCACCATTTTCTGCTCAGGATAGTGCCATATGCCTTTTTTTTGCTCAGGATAGCGCCAAATCCTCTAGCTTCTTCTGCGTCACTGAATAGTACCCTTTTGTTCCCTTGGTTGATAGGCGTGCACCAGATAAGCGTGCCGGTGAATTTTTGCTGAAACTCTTCCTATATTGCCAGATTTTTTTTCATACCCGCCCCTAGCCTTACCCTGTGGTGTTTCTGCAGGGCCCTCTCAGTGCTCCTTTGGAATACTCGCCCTTGCGGTATGACCCTTCCTGCAAAATGTTGCTTCCCCACCAGTGACTGGAGTTCCTCAACTGTCCCTTTTCTTTCTTTTTAAGCTCCTTATGGTGTTTTCTAGATCTGTAACTTTTTCTCTGGGGATACAGCAGACATCCCTCTCTTGTCTATTTCTTTGCCCAGGAACTGTATTGTCTGGGCGGGCCCCATTGTTTTTCCCTGCCAGCGGGAAGCCCCGTTTCTCTGTTAATTTTATGAAACTTTCCAAGGTTTCCCTGCTCAATATGGCCTTTGTGGCCTTAGAAACAAGAAATCCTCCAAGAAGTGGACTACCTGTTCCTCTGGGATGCTTCTGCTTAGTGGCCTGTGCAGGAAGGATACAAAAAAGGTAGCAGGTGCCCCTCTCTAGAAAGAACATGGCATGATAACCTGTTCTGTGGTTTTTACGCACTTTGAGAGTACGCAGCCATCGCTTTTTGATCACTGTACTTCTCACAAAGGAGGACTAGCCATTTGCATATCAGTCTTTGTCCCGCCCACAAGGGCAGTCCAGCACCGAAATGCCTGGTAAACCTCCTATTGAAGAGTGCCAACAGCACCACTGCCATGTTATCTGATCATATTGCCACCTCTTTGTTACACAGTTTTTCGATCCATGCACAGACTGCCCCCAAATCGGAAATGTTTCAAGCAGTTTTCTTTCTTTTTTTAACTCCTTATGGCGTTTTCTAGATCTGTAACTTTCTCTGGGGATACGACAGATATCCCTCTCTTGAGTCTATTTCTTTACCCAGGAACTGTATTGTCTGGGCGGGCCCCATTGTTTTTTCCCTGCCAGCGGGATGCCCCATTCCTCTGTTAATTTTATGGAACTTTCCAAGGTACCTGCTCAATTTAGACTCTGACTTTACAAACAAGAAATCATCCAAGTAGTGGACTACCTGTGCCTCTGGGATGCTTCTGCTCAGTGCCCTGTGCAGGAAAGTGCTCACCCTTTCAAAATATGAACAGGAGACTGCACACCCCATTGGAAGTCATTTGTCTAAATATTTCCCCCAAACTGAAAACCTAGCCATGGATGCGATGTCTCCTTCACCAGTAGCAGCCTGAAGGCCGTCTGAATATCTGCCTTAGCCAACCAGGCCCCTTTACCCGCAATTTCTAACCACTTCCACTGCTTCTTGAAACTCAGTGTAGGCTACCGTTGACTCCAGGCTAGAAATGCCGCTGTTTACTGACTTGCCCGCCGTGTATGGATAGGGGGTGTATTAATCTCAAGGCGGAGCAAATACGTTTCTGAAATGGGATCCTGTCAAACGGACCGCCTACCCTGCCCAAATTAATTTCCTTTTTTATCTTTTTCTGGACCAGCACGAGATTGTCTTTTGGGGAATTTCTTTTACCCCTTGACCTTTACATGGGATGGTGTGAAACGCTTCTTAATTATCCTGCCTGTTTCTCTGTCTGAGAAGGCTTGTAACCATTTGTCCATTGCTTCTATTTTTATCGGCTACCTAGCCAGTGTGAACGGCCCTTTATGGGTGCTTAGCCTCAAATTGCTTGGGATTGGTTGTCGTGGCCATCCTGGTGCGCTTTCTGCTGTTGTGCTCTGTGCTGCACTGGTGCCTAAATTTGTATTCCCTTACCGAGCTGCATGTTCCTTTATCGAACTTCCAGCCTATTGGGGGAGGCCTCTGGGGCGACCCCATCCCTTTCCCGCCCCATTGTGCTGCGGGAGGCATGCTGCGCTGCCAACTCCTCTGTCCTCCAAATTGCTTCTGCCGAATGGATTGCCCCTTGGCTGCCAGGAAGCTGTTGTCATACGCCCGGTACCCACTTTGCCAAGACCATTGCCCAGCTTGGCCCTCAGTGGTCTAGGGTGTGGCTGCCCTGCTTTCGTTCTCAGTACATTAAATATGTATATGTTGGTGTACTCTTCTTCCCACCCCACGTCTGGGTAGCTATCCATTTGCATCATTTTCTAGCCATGCATCACCGCCAAAAGTTGTATATACTTTGAATACTCTTTGTTCATTGGCTGCTAGCACTGTCCCCTCCTCCGGGTATCTCTCCATCATTATAGTGGCCAAAATGTCAAATGATGACATCCAGTTGTCAAAACTCTGCTCAATTGGGGCTCTCTTGATTGCCCCTTTCTCCTTCTCATTCCCCTTTCTGCACACATCAAAACCCCTTCTCTTGAACGCCAGCAAGGGCAACATTTCTATCAATTCTTTGCACCAAATCTTCCTTTTTATCTTTCTCTCAATGTGCCATGCCATGGTCTTATTCACTCTTCTGTGCATGTCTTTCCCCATTGTATTTCTCCCGAACTTTGTTTTAAATGTACTCCCACCATTACCTTACGTTTCTGCTGGTGTTCACGTCTTCCCGTTCATGAACGCCCTTATTTACCCACGCCCTTAAATGCCTCCTTTCATCATCCCTGCTAGACTCAGTATCATCTTGCCAACAATCATCTGTGTCAGATGAGCCAGAGCTCACATCTCTCATGCATTTACCAGATCCCCCTCTCTTTCTGCTCCTGTAGCACTTACTGGGCCTTTGGCCAAGCCAGTCTTGCATGAGCGCAACAATTTTAAGTTATGTTTTTCAATCCCTTTTTTATTTTTGTCAGTACCTGTGTGCTTCTCATTTCTGCTCTTCTTACATGACCCCTCTTTTGCAGCCTTCTCTGATGTCGCAGTGCCTTCTGTTCCCAGTTTTCTCTTCTGACCTCTGGGGAGGGCCTCTTGCTCCTCCTCAGTATTCCCTGCTGCCACTATCAACAAGGGTGACATTTCCCTGCTGTGCTTCGATCCTTGCAGGAGCGTCTCAGTCACCCAATCAGCCCAGAAGTCCTTTTCCGCCACTCTGACCCATGATGGGATCTGTTTCCTCCATTCTTCCCGGGCCGTCATGTTTTTATCCTGAATTTGCCTAATTCTTGTTCCGTTTGAGGCAGCAGGAAGAGGTGTGCCTGCACCAGGCTCTGTTGCTGGGTAACACTTGGAAAACCTCAGCTGTATGAAATGGGCCCCTCTGCGATGCAGGTAACACTGTCCGACTTCTGGACTGCTCTACCCAGTGATCTGCCGCCTCACTTCACTACGTACCGCTCCTGACTGTCTTTGGGCACCGGCCCGCTCCACCTGCTGGTGAGCATATGCAGCATCGTTGTGCCTGAGGCACATCGGCATGCGCGGCTCTGCTTTGCTATGCCTTGCCGGACACTTTGTAACTTCTCACTGGCCTTTCCCGGCCACCAGCCTGCTCTACCTGATGGAAGTGTGTATGCAGTCACTTGTTGCCCTGTGGCATGGTGGCCTGTGCCGCTCTCCTTTGCTGTGTGCGTCTCACCTTGCCGGGCCCGCTGTGACTGCTCATCACGGCTGTTCACTGGCTCTCGTCCTGCCGCTTCCCTCTGCTGCCTAGCTGAGCATGTCCTTCACCACGATGGATTACTTGAAATCTTTTAGCCGAGCGTGTTCTCCGCTAAAAGCAAAAATGAAGACTTCACACGATGAAACTAAGACTTCTGTCCCAGCAACCCTTGCAAGCTTGTTTGTTCTGGATGAGCTTGCGTAGTCAATTGCTGACTTGTTGTCGCTGTCCCTTTTTATTGGAACAATTCCCTCTCATTGGAACCAGTTTGGTCCAGGGGTCCGGGTATCCACCCGACGCCCCCTATCAGCATTTTGCACCTTGTGCCAATTCCACCCTTCAGCTGCACTTGGGGATCCGCTCCATTCAACCTGCCCTTTGTTCGTTTCCCCCGCTGTTTGCTAGGTTGCATCATCTGCCGGGGTGAGGACGCCAACCTGTCAACCCGCACCTGGGTGCGCGGCCTAGCCCCCCACGCATAATACCCTGTGCCCTCCATCTTCCTGACTATTTGGTCCGTCACGTGCCCATGGCCTTTCTGCTGAAACCACCCATCCTTGTAGGTCTGCTGTACCTGGGGTCCATCAGTCGTGGGGTTGGTGGGAGGGAATTATATACACCTTAGACCAGGGTTGTCCAACTCCAGGCCTCGAGGGTCGGAAACACGTAGGATTTCCTGGATACACCCGATAAATATTAATGAGATACACTTGCATATAATGATTCTAATGGTATGCAAAAAGAAATCTCAGGAATATTAATGGGGGTTACCCTGAAAACCTGTCTGAATTCTGGCCCTCAAGGCTTGGAGTTGGACAACCCTGCCTTAGACCAAATACTGAACAGTCCTTTCTTAGTTCCTCAGCCCCACTACTGTACAGCGGTCCTGCTAAATCCCATACCACCACGTTGGTAAGAATGTGAGATCCACACATAGAAGCTTCCTGACAGCTGTTTCAGCTAGTGGCTAGTCTAAGGAAGGCATGGTATCAAACAGTGAAGACACACAAGTGATCACAATTCAAGGGTCTTTATTGAACTCCAATGGGTTAGTTGAACGCCTATATAAACCTAAATCTAAAGATTGGAGCAAGCTACGACTATCAAATAATAACGCAGTCCTAGTGAAGTATTTGTCAAAATAAAAGGGCTTATGATAATAAACATATTGCCAATCCTTACTTCTTTATACAAATGGTGCAGAACAATAGTGTATGCAAAAAGAAAAGTGTTCAAGAAATAATATGTCAGGATAGTTGAGCAGTTGGCTTCCCTTCCCCACGTTTTCAGCACAGGGCAAGGCGGCACGTTCGAGCTTCGCACACACTCTGGCTACTCTGCCACAAGGATAAAGTTCAAAGCAAAGGTATTATGGCCTTTTGCCAAAAGCTTCTTTTCCAATAGCAGTCTCTTACTGCAGAGGGCCTTTTGCAAAAATTAAGCACCAGTGTTCTTTTTTATTGGGGCTTTCACGTGTACAAGTTCTTGTTTTCAATATTCATCATGGGTCACTGTCTTTCAGGCTTGGACCCCTTTTTACCACAATGTTCACAACTGGTCTCCCTTGTTCGGGCTCGGACCATGGATCTCCCTCGTTGGGGCTCGGATCCCTCTAGCATCGAAAGCTTTGAAAATTCTTGTAAATGCTGCGCCCTGATACCCTTGGGTACTCTTGCGCATTATAAATAATAAACATAACATAACACAATATTCCCATTTGGTCTCCCAGTTCGGGGTCGGACCATGCAATCTTGCTTTCTACCTTTCCCCTTGATATAAAAATAGAAGACTTTTGAATGTGCAATGGGTTTTGCTTAACCGTTGAAGGACCACTTTCATTCACTTCACACAATGTTTTTGCCACCTCTTGGCTTGCTACCTTTACAGAGACCTTCGATTGAGCACCCACGCAGCGCTCGACCATTCCGTCACTGGCATCATATCTTTCCTTCTCAAAGTTCAAATAATCATCAGCAATTTAGCTTTACTCGCATCTTTCATCATACGCGTTTTAACAATGTTCGTTCCTGCGCTCGTTATACAATGTTGCCGCTTGCAACCTGAACTTCAACACAGACCGGTCTGGCATCGGCCTCCCCAATCATCGGCTGTGTTGATCTCTCTGGCGCTACTTTGTTCTTTGATCCAAGGCGATACCACGGTGGCTGCTGCTCCTCCTCGACTTGGTCAGCTATGTAGGACGGCCTCTGGTATCTCCGATGCACAATGCAGGATTCTTTAGCCTGGTTTCCTGGCCTTACGTTTTCTAATGTACAAGGTTTTTGAAAGTAAAGGTTTCCTGTCAGAAAGGTCAAGGCTATTTCCCTCCTTGCAAACCCTTCTTGGTTTGACGTCTTTCTCCCCTCGTTGAGCTGCTTTCTCCAAACTGCTGCACCTTTGTGTGCTTTGCCTCGCTAAGAGTGTGCTCTCGTGCTCCACCTTTTATCAGTGTGTGAACGTTTAAGGGAAGTCGGGTGTGAGTGATTGTCAGTAATTGCCTGACCCTAGTAGCGGGACATATCTGGTACACTGCTCGTGTCTGTTTTCTCCCAGAGCGGGCTGTCTGCGTGGAAGTGTTTTTGAAGGGAAAGGGATGGTAAAGTTCCCACGTATCTTACCTGGTAGGATCGGGTAAAGGTGTTACAGGGGAGGGATATCGCATCTTGCCATCCAGTGTTGCACTCCTCAAAGACCCCTCACCAGGTGATCCTCCTATACTGGTCCACCCCCAAGGTCTGGATCCAAAGGCAATGGCCATGCCCAGGCCACCTGAGAAAGAGATCCCTGGGGACTAAGCGGGTAAAACACCTTCTGGTTTCTCACAGTAGACTCTCCAGTTTGGTGGTGTGATTCTGCTCAGGAGTTTGAACTGTACTATCATTGTTCCCTTTGTGACTTTTGGTGAGTCTACCCCTGGCCTGCAGCACCCCACTGATCACTGGCAATACACCTCCACCAGGGCATCCTGCATCATGGGGCACTGGTAATCCACCACCACCTTGCATGAGCATGGCACACTGGAGAAACATCTTCGCTCTTGCCTACAGCAGCTCATGTCCATATAGTACTGGCTACAATGAGCACTGATTAAGCATTTCGGCCCTGACCTGCATCTGTATGCACCTCTTCCCTGGCCTGTAGCACTTTACGGAGTACTGATGATGAGTGAAGATGCTTCACCAGTGTGCCATGCTCATGCAAGGTGGTGGTGGTTTGCCAGCACTGGTGATGCCCCTTGTACAAACAGCATTACATTTTTGGGAGATTGTAGGCCACTTTTTACTGCCTGCTGAACTTTTTCCTTTATTTTTCCGTTATATTTTTGGATCATTGACTTTTTTAATAGCCAAGGGGACTTCTCCTGAAGTCATTCTGCAATTTACTACTTTTTACTTTACTTAACATGTATGGTATTGGGTCGTCCATAAGGCACCCAATCCCAGGTGTGCCTCTCGGGTTCCCCATTGGTTGCCCTAGAGTGATTCGATCACCTTACATAGGTTTTGGAGAGTAGGTTGGTGACCGCTGTTCTTTAGCTTTGGCTTCACCAAAGGTGCAAGCAATTTTATTGCACTGGTATCCCAGTGTGCCTTTTTGGTAGCAATTGGGGCAACGGTGTTTTTTTTAAATCTTGCCATCTGCCATATTGTAGAATAGGGCTTACTTTGTTCAGGGCAACTGCATTAAGTGGCTGTTCTGACCGTATGAATTCTTTGCGAGTCCACATCGGCAGCCTCCGTACTAGTCTAAACTGGTTTTTACCAGCCTAAGCCAGCAGGCTCTTCCTCGCATTTACTGTGTGGATAGTTTTATCTGGTTAGCAGTCACACTTGCCAACAAGGCAAGCTTTACCACTGGCCCCCTCTATTGATTGGTGGGCTGGCCTTTGGCCAGACCCTTTTTTCAGTGTATTTAGGTGCTACCTGGCACCTGCTGCCCTCTTTTGCCGCTTTGTTCCTGGGACTTGGAGGTGGCCGCTTTTCTGACCTGCTCAGGGTGTTCCCACACTTCCAGCCTGTGTCTCGTGGGCCTCACAAATTCACCTGTAGTCTGCCTACATCTTCTGGGTCACGCCTACCACACTCGAACCGTTGTCACGGCCGATAACCGCCACCACTCTATGTTTACTGCTAGTATCTTCTGCTTGGCTGTGTGTCACTTTCCGCTGTCCAAAAGGGGGTTGCGGCCACAACACCCTGTCCAATCTTTAGCTTGGACACTTGGGGGTCCATCCAACCATTGTCCACATCATGGGATTGTTTGCTGTTGTGCTGCCTTCATTTTATGTCCACTGAGGCGTTAGCAGCAGTCTTCGCAGGTTCCCTATCCTTCCCTGTGTATTGCTCGCTGAAATCTCTGATGCCAGCTTGAAAGTCGACGTAGTGGGAAAGGTATGTTGTTTCTTTACTGGGTTGATGGCTCGGGGTGCATGTCCCTGGGCACTGGCTCCTGTAAACGCACCTGGAAAGGAAGCCCTGTACTTAGTAGTTTCTTGCTGCTGGAGCAGTTTTCATCTAAACCATTGACGTGAGTACTTAGCTCTGAGTACTGGGGTGGTCGATTATTTGAGGTACTCATCCTTTTCGGGGGTGGGGGGGTCCCACTGGACTGAGGACAATATTCTTTGGAGCAGAGTATCTACCGCATTTCCGATACTCTTCTCTCGGCAGTCCTCCTGCTCTGCTGCAATTTCCTCTGGTTATGGTCCGTCCCTCTACCTCTGAACTTCTTCATTAGGGAACCTGTTCATTGCAGTCTCATCTGATCTTCCCTGTGTTTTTGTTGAGGGATTGGCACCTGTGGGATAGAAAGGACTTGGCTGCAGAAAACTGGATGACCCATTGACTTTCATTGTTTCCTATGGAGCTTTCAACCTCTGCTGGAACAATCTTCAATTTACTCTGGGAGTACTTACCGGCCCCGTGAACTTTTTTGTGACCTCTCACAGGGTTCCGTGTGGCTTAAACCAAGCACTGCAATTTTTGTACTTGCCTGTATTTTCTTTTTTAAGGTCATGCTCTCCCGACCCCCTGTTTAGTTTGTTGGGTGGTTACCTCTGGTAGTAGGCCCAAATATACACAGTAGGAAAACCTGAATCCTATGTAGAGCCATGCTTTTTTTAAACAACATATTGGCTATCGTTTTAATACTGTTATACACAAGTGCTTATTTGACATGATAGATTTCTCTGACTTAATAAAGTATATTTTTTCAGTAGATCATTGTATTTTCTAGATGTGTGTGGACTAATTGTACCTTTTTTATGTCGTCCTGCTACCCCTACCTGCGAGTTGTGATTTGTCGCTCTGTTCACGTTGCCTGTTTTAAGCGAGGTTTGGCTTCCCTTCCTTGTCAGGTGTTCGCTCCCCTCAGCAGAGGGTGGGACAAACGAGGCCTCAACAACCCTCTTACATGGCCTACAGCAGCATGGAGCTTTAGTGATGTACCTTTTCCGTGTAGCAGCATGCAGCTCTCGTTATGCTTCCGCTGCTCCGCCCCCACCCATGCTCGCAGCAATATATGGGATACCTGTGATGCACCTGTGCCCGTTCAGCAGCATCTGACATAATGCTGGTGAAATAGCTCCACCCTGACCTACAGCATAATGGGCAGCTGTGCAACAGCGTCATGATGCTCTGGTGCTACACCTCTGCCCTGCAGTAGCATGCACCTCCATCCAGCTGCGTTTATCCTGCAGTAAGAGAGCACTGGCACTGCACTTCTACCTGCAGCAACATGGTACAAGTGTGATTGCCTCCATCCTGGCCTGCAGCACCCCGCAAAGCAGTAGTAATGCATCTTTACCCGGCCGGAATCTCCAACACTGGGGACTCGCCTCCACCATGCAGCATCTCATTCATTGTAGTACTGGCTGGCTGGCTACATTGAGCTGATGATCCACCTCTGCCCTGCAATAGCATGCAGCGCTGGTGATGCACCTCTGCACTGGTCTGCAGCACACATGTAGTACCGAACACAGAACATAGCACCTGTGAAGTACTTTGGCCCTGCTCCTCCACACCCCTGCTAATGAGTTATTGAAGACCATACAGCATCTGTAATTCAATAACAAAGCCCGATGCGGATTCCGATTGGTGGGGTGCACTAAAAGTGTGCTTGGGATGAATAAGGGCCAAATTGGAGGATGCAGCTGGCCATAAAGCAGAGGCATAGACCGGGTAGGGCCTGAGCAGGCAAGGCACACCCTAAATATGTAAAGGCCCAATCAGCAGCGCTGTGTGGGCATGTGTTGAGGTCAATGTCGCTGCGGTGGGCCCAACTACATTAGATTCAGGCCCCACTTGTTAGACAATCCGAACTACCCCTCTGTGCCTTAGCAGTGACGTCTTCCAATGAAATAGGGTGTGTGCTGCAGGCCAGGATAACACCCCCGCGCCCCGTGTGCTGAAAGTGCAACAATACTATAAAGCCACGTTGCATAGACTATCATCATATCCATGTTATACAATTGGAATCGGCAATCCCTTTTTTTCGACCTTAAAAGAATGAGCCACAAACGCTGGTCCATAGTAAGAATTCGGCTCTGAGACCTACAGATCTCTGTAGTGCTTATCCTGTGAGCCTTCTTACTAGTCTGCCATTTGCTGGAAAAGTGCACATTGTGTTGCATGTCGGAAATGACGCGTACATCACTACTAGTACACAGCATAGTTACCAGGCAGTGCTCATCGACCCTAACCTGCACTCGCTGTACTTCTGAGCTCGGCCCACAGAAGCTAGTTTTGTGGGACCATGCGGGACAGTTGGATGACTTGCTGCAATATGTGGCTATAACATTTGATCGGCACTGGCATGTGCTTGAAATGCACCATTTTTCACAAATCCTTTAAAACATGCACCGGAAGAGCGTCTAAAAGGTCAGATTTCAACATTAAAATGTGGATTTTTGGGCGTTGGGGGACCCTGCGCCCATTTCTTGGACCAGCTACACCTATTTATTCTATTGCATTGCTGGAAGACGCCACTGGTAATGCACCTCCGTGGGGAAGTCTACAAACCTAAACTGCCGCACCAGAGCTTCAGTATTGCACACCCCAATCGGGCCTCGGCACAGCCAAGAGAGTGTGCTTCAGTCCTGCCTTGTTGCGATTCCTCCTGGAGCTGCGGTTGCCATGTTGGCAGTTTTATGTTATTTAGTATTTTATACTGTGTTGATCACCAGCGTAGTGGTCTTATGGCACCTGGCCATGCCAATGAAGTGGCACCTTATGACCCTCCTCCCCAGGGTGTCCTTATAACTAAGCAAAATAATAATTTAATTCAGACTGTTACCTCCATCTGGCTTTGCAGTATTGAGCAGCATTCGTATCACCTTGACTTCTTGCTCCATTAGACTACATTAGCACCTTGCAGACCATGCTTAATAGCTTTTTAGTGAACAAGTGTTTCAGCTCCCCACTGGCTGGCTACCTGTCCCTAGACAATCTGTAGTCATTCGACCCCTAGCTGCATAAGTGATTTGAGTTTGGTTCGCAGCGGATACATGGTAATGGGGGAGAGCTTATGGTTCGGTTCGTGTTGATGTGCTAACGGCTACCTGTAAGGGGGGGGGGAGAGGGGCGGAAACCAAGTGAATGGGCTCCCACGAGTCCGAACACATCTTCAGCCAGTGCCGCTTCTCATCTCAGTCAGTGCACCTGAACCCTAGGCTAGCCTCGTAGACCCCCTGCACCGTCTGCGTAGCACTGGTCGAACCCCCGCAGCTCTGGCGCACGGCGCTCCCGCCCTCTCCCGCGGCCCGTGCCCTGGAGCGCATGGAGCATGCATTGTGCAGCCGCTGGCGACTGGGCCCGTGTTTGGCTTCTCCCAGGTATGCTGTTGCTCTCCCCCGTTTCCTTGTTGTCATTCTCTGGTTTCACTTCCCCGTGGAGGCCCGAGCTCCCCTCGGACCCGGGGGGGGAGGGGGATCCTTATTGTACACACGGGGCCCGGCTCTGCCACCTCGCCCGCCAGGCTTGCAGAGGAGAGTGTTTGGTTTCCGCAGGTATTTGCCTCGTCCCTCCCTGAAAGGCCCCGCCTCGTCCCCGGGGAGCGCCCCGCCTCTGCACACACAGGCACCTGGGGGAGGAGGGGACTAGGGAGCGGGCCTGGCTCCGGGACACTGCGTGCTTGTTCCTTGGAGATGAGGAGGGGAGTCTAGGCGAGGGGGGGCCTTGTCAACATGGACTCCAGGCCGGAGCAGAGGAGGCTTCACGAGCTCCGCGGCCTGGTGCAGGCTAGACGCTCGCCGTCCAGGGTCCTGGCATGGGGCTGCTGAGCTCGACACACCAGGGGCAGGCAACGCTGGACGGGGGAGACCACCCCCTGGCTCACTTCACGCCCGCGAGGTGGCCTGAAGCGGCTCTGACCCGCTGCGCGCGAGAGCCGTGAGGGGCGGCAGGTGAGCGCGGAGCGGGTCTGCGGAGGATGGGCGGGCTCTTCTCGGTTCCGGCTTACTTCATCTCCAAGGATCCTGTGCGGTAAGGATTGCTTCGACGCTCGGCGCGTGTGCAGGTAGCGCTCCCTGCAGCTGCAGTGCACCTGGGGATCCCCGCCTAGCGCATGGTGCAGGTAGCACTCCCTGCAGCTGCTGTGCACCCTGGATCCCCGCCTAGCGCATGGTGCAGGTAGCACTCCCTGCGCTGCTGCTGTGCACCTGGGGATCCCCGCCTAGCGCATGGTGCAGGGAGAACTCCCTGCAGCTGCTGCTGTGCACCTTGGGATCCCCGCCTAGCGCATGATGCAGGTAGCACTCCCTGCAGCTGCTTTGCACCTGGGGATCCCCGCCTAGCGCATGGTGCAGGTAGCCCTCCCTGCGCTGCTGCTTTGCACCTGGGGATCCCCGCCTAGCGCATGGTGCAGGTAGCCCTCCCTGCGCTGCTGCTGTGCACCTGGAGATCCCCGCCTAGCGCATGGTGCAGGTAGCCCTCCCTGCGCTGCTGCTGTGCACCTGGAGATCCCCACCTAGCGCATGGTGCAGGTAGCACTCCCTGCAGCTGCTGCTGTGCACCTGGAGATCCCCGCCTAGCGCATGGTGCAGGTAGCCCTCCCTGCGCTGCTGCTTTGCACCTGGGGATCCCCGCCTAGCGCATGGTGCAGGTAGCACTCCCTGCAGCTGCTGTGCACCCTGGATCCCCGCCTAGCGCATGGTGCAGGTAGCACTCCCTGCGCTGCTGCTGTGCACCTGGGGATCCCCGCCTAGCGCATGGTGCAGGGAGAACTCCCTGCAGCTGCTGCTGTGCACCTTGGGATCCCCGCCTAGCGCATGATGCAGGTAGCACTCCCTGCAGCTGCTTTGCACCTGGGGATCCCCGCCTAGCGCATGGTGCAGGTAGCCCTCCCTGCGCTGCTGCTTTGCACCTGGGGATCCCCGCCTAGCGCATGGTGCAGGTAGCCCTCCCTGCGCTGCTGCTGTGCACCTGGAGATCCCCGCCTAGCGCATGGTGCAGGTAGCCCTCCCTGCGCTGCTGCTGTGCACCTGGAGATCCCCACCTAGCGCATGGTGCAGGTAGCACTCCCTGCAGCTGCTGCTGTGCACCTGGAGATCCCCGCCTAGCGCATGGTGCAGGTAGCCCTCCCTGCGCTGCTGCTTTGCACCTGGGGATCCCCGCCTAGCGCATGGTGCAGGTAGCCCTCCCTGCGCTGCTGCTGTGCACCTGGAGATCCCCGCCTAGCGCATGGTGCAGGTAGCACTCCCTGCAGCTGCTGTGCACCTTGGGATCCCCGCCTAGCGCATGATGCAGGTAGCACTCCCTGCAGCTGCTTTGCACCTGGGGATCCCCGCCTAGCGCATGGTGCAGGTAGCCCTCCCTGCGCTGCTGCTTTGCACCTGGGGATCCCCGCCTAGCGCATGGTGCAGGTAGCCCTCCCTGCGCTGCTGCTGTGCACCTGGAGATCCCCGCCTAGCGCATGGTGCAGGTAGCACTCCCTGCCGCTGCTGTGCACCTGGGGATCCCCGCCTAGCGCATGGTGCAGGTAGCACTCCCTGCAGCTGCTGTGTACCCTGGGATCCCTGCCTAGCGCATTGTGCAGGTAGCACTCCCTGCAGCTGCTGTGCACCCTGGGATCCCTGCCTAGCTCATGGTGTCTGCCAGTCTGTTTAACAATCGCTGCCCTCGGAATTGCATTCCCCCCCTCCGATTGTTACGACTATCCCTATCCTGCCAAGCAGACATGTCAGGAAACGTCTGCGTGTCTTAGTAACAATTGAACACCTCTGCACATCTAATTGTAAAAGTACCAGAGGTTTGGCAAAACAATTTGTTTTTGCTCTGTTTTTTGTTGTTGAAGTATGCGCCTGTTTTCTGTTAAATATGTTAAGGCTTCTCATGCGCAATAGTGGAAACTTTACTCGTGACATGAAGTGAATTGATGGATTTGATGCTGCACTTGACATGTGTCCACCAAAACCCATTTGCCCCCCTAACCAGTAACAGATAATATGTCATATTTTGTCCACACATAATGAGATGAGACCGGAACCTTCAGATTCAAAACATAACATTTTATTAGAAATGCACATTGTCGCTTTCTTAGAGTCATCCCATCGGGCGGCCCCAGCCCTTCTCAGGCCACAAGTATGCCTGGCCCAAAAACATCCTTTCCCGGCTGGCACTGCCAATCCTGTATTACTTAGTCTAATTTCCAAACCGGTGAGCCTTTCTCACTTCCAGTTCCGCTCTTGCGAGAACGGCCCGCCCTGGTATCCGACTGCCAGTTCAGTCGCTCCCATTTAGTCAATGGAGCGAACAAGGCCACTGCCTCAGTTGTTGAGGAGTCCCAACCGTCCCTACTGGTATCAGTGCCCGTCTCCACCATCCTGGCGGATGCAGCTAGTGGTTATAGCTTGCAGAAAGATCACAGCGTGCCTCCTTCTCTGGGACTGCCCTTGTAACTCTGCCATGCTTTGTGGGAGCCCCCCCTGCGACCCACAATGCCCACACAAACCTCACTTACTTCTCTCCTACTCGCCATCGCACTATTTACATCCTGCCTTTGACATAACTCCCGCAGCACTAGGTTGAAGGTATCCGTACCAGCATCGGACTGATGAACCCCATCTTTAGCAAAGTTTACCAGGTCTCTCTCGCATAACATCAGGTGCCTGGCAAAAGCTATCCCTTCCCGTTTCATAAAGCGCTCCATATTCTAATTGACCCGTCTCCTAGATTTTTTCATTGCTGCGTTGGACCCTGCTCCATGCCACACACTCCTTGGCAGCATTTCAGACCTGCTCTCTGTTTAAGGAAGCATCCGCCTAAGATTCTGATGCCTGCCTGGATCTCTTTCGGTAACTGACCCCTTCCCAAATTAGCGAGTTCATTACCCCCTAAGTGTACCAAGATCATCCTGGGTGCCCCCATCCTGGCCAGTTGTCTTAGCACCATGGGGAGCAACGCACGTCATTGCATGCTCTGTGTGCCCAGCCAGACCAGCTCAGTGTCCTGAAATACCAAGTGAGCCCCTTGCCTATGCCTTGCTCAGGCCCTTTTTTCTGCCTGGGCGATGGAAGAATGGCCAATGACCCAGGCCGTGCGACCTGCTGGAACAGAAAGGAAACCACATGTTATAACATACACCCTTTACATCAGACCCCCCCCACCCATATATCACCCAGCCTTCTTCATTGCGCCCCCACTTCCCTGGCAGTACCCCAGTGTCCTGCCCTCCCAGCCGGATATATAGCTTATACCGATCTGACTCCCATCTACTCATCTTTTGAATGGTAGACCCCCTGCATACCAACCTGGAATGCTGTCGTTGCCCCTATCCTGAACCCATGAGATGACCACCCTTCCCCATGACACCCCACTTTCTTTAATGTCATAGCCCACACCCTGCAGAATTGAAACATGGTCAGAGGGGATTCGTCCGCGTGAACCAGGAGGTACCTACCACCCACTGGCCTAAACCGATATATAATGGGAGAGCAAACAAGTGGGGCAACTGTGCACCTGCTTTGTCATTGTTTGAAGTACCGGAAGAATGTACGTTCTACCATAGACTTTTCTTTTACAGCAGTGTTAAATGACCAGTGGCACTATATCACAACGCAGTCGAACTTGGTTTGTCGACTTGGGAAGGATGAAAGGCTGAGAGGTCACTGCTGGGATTTAAACGGTGACCTTCTGGCCCCAAAAAGGTGGCAATCACAGATCCAACTGTGTCACTCCATGGATAGATCACTTCGCTTTACAGAATATTTGATGACCAGTGCCCACATTTTTGATACTGTTAACGCAGACATTTGTCTGTTTTTTTTTTTGTTGTTGTTTTTTTTTAGAGTTTGACAAAAAATATTCGCACTAACAACTAATCAAGGAACAATATGGAAACCTCAGTATGTTAATGGAATTCCAGAGGTGTGGGTCACCTGTTGAAACACGAAAATAAAGATCTTTTAGCCCATCACATCATATATTTACAAGAAACATGGCTTACATTTCTCCAATCTGTGACGGCTACGTGGCTTGTTTAAATCCAGCTATAAAACAGGCCAAAGGACGCCTGTCGGCCGAACTACTTACCTTAATTAAAATAGATGGTGTGATGGAAGTTCTACTCGGCATTAACCCTAATCCTTGGATTCAAAACACTTATTATGACCCAAAAGTGTCCAATCTCTATTTCAGATAATAAAGGAAAAACCCAAAGTACGCCAAAAAAAATAGGAATTATTAATCTCTATTGGAATCCGGCTTCCATTAACGCTGATGTTTTCCTTGATATGCTATCGTCCATTGACACAATTTGTGCCAAAAACAAATAGATATTATTGTATGCAGAGATCTGAACTTGCATCTATTCGATCATAATGGACTGAAAATTTACCAAGGCGAGCTCAGAAATGGTGTAAAGAGATGGACCGAAGATATTTGACGCTAATAAACGGCTACCGGGCCGATGATATTCCATCAAAGCCGACTTGGTCGAGGGGCTTATCCCACGCAATTCTAGATTACATCTACACATCTGACGGAATCACAGATGCAATCACACGATTTACCAATAAAGAAACTGACACTAATGATCACAATAAAATAATAATGGAATGGACAGCTATCCTACCCACAAAGATCGTAGCCCCTTTACCAACACTGGAATTAAATTCAGACGCAAACCGACTTAGAATCTCAGAAGTGCAGGTAGCTGGCTTGGCAAACACGTTCCAGACCTCGTCCCGAAATGCCACTGAGAAATTAAATACGGATGGTTATTAAGACCCTTTATGATAACAAGATGAAAAATACTGAGAAAAAGTACCATCTCCTCACATATAACAACCAAATAGCAATGAAAAAAAGGAGCTACGAAGGAACATAAGGGAAACCATAAAGCTTCCCAGAGAAGAGCAGGCAAAAAGTACAAGACAATTTAAGCAACCCTACAGGAATTGGCTTAAATCAATAAAGGCCATAATAATCCAGAAAGATGGCGAAATTATGCTTACCGCCATAAAAAATCGAAATAGTGGAACTCGTTGGAATTTGATGAATGAGAATTAACATCAAAAGGAGAAATTAATTATGGATGTCGCTGAGGTACAATGGTTCTCCAGCATGGGGTCTGGCATGGATTGACATGCTCATAAATATTCCCCGTCGTCAGGCCGGGAATCCTCAGTATAGAAAAAAATCAGTATCAGTTTCGTTTCTGATCTGTCTTTCTTAGTAGTAACCAATCACTGGTCTCTGGGTCATACTGCCCCCAGCCAATGACTGCCCTCTCCCTAAGCCCCGCCTCTGGCAGCCATCCTCAGATTTTTACCGCACGTTCAAGTGTTGGGAGTCCTCGTGCTGTAGCTCTCGAGCTTTTGCTGCGTTTTCGCGCTTTTTTTCAGGAGATTATTCTCTTTTTTTCAGTTAAATAGAGCCTCAAGCTCCACCGTTTCTACATCCGATCAACGGGGATCCGTTTCAGAGTTTTCTACGCCCCTCAAGGGTGAAAATTCCGTCGAGTTGCGCCATTGGAGGATTCCAGAAGTTCCGAGGCCTACCCCGGACATGGCCCAGGAGAAAGGAAGATCGACGCCCGGGAAGCTGTTCAGGACCTGCCCTGGATGCCAGCTTCAGAATGTTTTCAAGGAGGACGAGCATTCGTTATGCCTCTGTCTCCATGAGGACAAGACGCACACGGAGAAGGACTGTGCGTTTTGTGGGAACATGTCGGAGTGGACCATGAAGGATCGCCACCTCCGTCTCGCCAACTGGCTGGAAGGGAAGAGCCCATCAGGCGAGAAGAAGAAGAAAAAGTCTGAGTGGTCTTCTAAGTCCTGTGAGGGCGCCCCGGCGGCGAGGGCCCAACAAAAGGCTAAGCACTGCGAGTCCGCGGGCACCAGGAGCGCCGAACGGTCGGGCTCCTTGGCTGCCAGGCAGGGCGCATCCTCCCCGGCGCCATCAACCACGAGCCAACGCTCTGGCTCGGGTAAGAGGAAGTCCGAGAACCCGGCGAAGCTTCTGGAGAGGCCCCGGTCGATCTCGAAGATTCTGGCAGAGGGGGAGCGAGGCTCGGACCCCCCAACCCCCCCACCAAGGTGAAGGCCCCAGGTGTACAGAAGGTGACGATGGCCTTAATTCACCCTGCTAAGACCTCGATTGAGGATGTCGCCGCGGTCCTGGCTACACCAGTGGAGGCGACCTCAGGACCCAGAGTCTCCCTGCCACCGCGGAGGGAGTCGTCTTTCAGGCCCATTGAGAAGACCCCCACGAAGTCCTCGTTGGAAAAGGTGGGGGAGGGGCTGGTGGCCGTCGTGGATACGGACACGACCTCTGAAGAAGAGCTCATCGAAGTCGTGGAAGAGGCCCAGCCCATCGGGAGGGATCCCGACGAGGGTGACGATGAGAGCGACGGTGTCGCCGACGAGGCTCCTCAAGAGCCCTCGCGCCCGTCCTTTCCGGCGCCGCAGGACTCTTCGGTGACCATTTTGTCAGCGATTCAGTCCTTATGCTCGGAGATAAGGACAAGGTTGCCCCTCCCCCCGACGGAGGTACCTGAGCCAGACCCGACAGGGGAACCGGAGCCAGGACCTTCGGAAAGTCCACCGCATAAGAGGACGACGACGCATCCTACACCACCTCTCCCACCTCTGCGGCCTGCTCTGCCATCCCCCTGGTCTACTACCCACGGGGATGATACAGGCACAGACACGGCTACGACAGGTACAGATGACGACGGAGGCGACGACGGGACGTGTCCCCCGTCGCCCCCTGCTCGGGCGTCCCTGCCCGATGAGATTGGATCCTTTCATGCCATGATTTCCAGGGCATCCGAGCTCTTCCAGCTCTGCCCAGAAGAGAAGAAGGAAGGGTTCCTTTACCTACGGCGCGAGGCTAAAAGGAAGACAGTCCTCGCCGTACCGCTTCTTGATGACATCTGGGATGAGGAGCTCGCCCTCCTCAAGAACCCTGCCACGGCGGCGGCAAAGAGGGACCGGTACGAGAAGTACAAGGTCCCCGACGCTGACCCCTTGTGCCTTCGGGCGCAACCTACCCCAGATTCGTCTCTGCGGCGGCAAAGAAGAAAGCTGGGGTGGCATCGGCCTCGACATCAACTTCCCCGCCGGACGGCGAGGGCAGGAAGCTGGACGATGGGACGACTATCAAGGCGGCCAACGCCCTGGCTATCGTAGCCCGCTACGACAGGGAGTTGTGGTTCAAAATCGCCCCTCTGTTGGACTTCCTTCCGGACGCCAAAAGGGCTGAGGCCCTTGAAATCCTATAGGAAGGTGAGATTGCTTCGGACCACGCCATCACGGTGGCAACGGACATTGCCGACACCGGTTTCCGTCAGTTGGGCAACAGCGTTTGCTTGAGACGACGAGGATGGCTCAAGGCCACGGATTTCTGCCAGGACGTACAAACCAAGGTTTTGGACATGCCCTTCGACGGGAACAACCTGTTTGGGAAGGCGGTTGATGAGTCCCTTCAGGCCATCAAGACGGACACGGAGACTGCCCGGGCACTGGGAGTGCTCCAACGACGACGGCCATCCTTTCGGAGCTCCGGAGGCAGACAAGGTGCCTCCAAGGGATCCGGCAGTGGCTCCTCCACATACCGCCAAGCGGCAAGATCTTCGTCCCAGGAAGCCTACAGGGGACGCGGCAAGTCAGGTGGTGCCCGTCGTCGTCGACCGGGAGGTCAAGAAGGCAAGGCGGCCTCCAAACAAGATTGAACCGACCGTGGGGTCGGGCCCCCGCCGAAGCACCCTGGTGGGAGGCCGTGAGGGGAGGTTCGTCAGCGTGTGGGAGTCCATCTCCACCGACCGTTGGTTGCTGGACGCCCTGGCCCAAGGGCACGCCCGAGTTTCAGAAGAAGTGCCCTCGCGTTCCACCCGTGGCCAGGAAGGAAAATCACGTCCCTCAACTACTGTTGGAAGTAAGGGCGATGCTCAAGAAGGGTGCCATCAAGCTCGTCCCAAAGAGGCTTTGGGTCTCCGGAGTTTACTCAAGGTACTTCCTCGTAAAAAAAAAGACGGGAGGATGGTGCCCCATCCTGGACCTGCGACGACTGAACAAGTACATCAAGGCACAGAAGTTCCGTATGGTCACCCTCCAGCACGTGCTGGGACAGCTGGAGGAGGGCGATTTCCTGTCGTCGTTGGACTTGGAGGATGCGTACTTCCACATCCCCATTCTAAAAAGACACCGAAAGTTCCTCAGGTTCGTGGTCCAAGGGCGGCACTACCAGTTCAAGGCCCTCCCGTTCGGATTGAAGTCGGCACCCAAGGTGTTCACCAAGTGCCTCGCACCGGTGGCGGCGCGGCTGCGCCTACAGGGGATCCACGTCTACCCCTACCTGGACGACTGGCTCATCCGGGCAAGGACAAGGGAGCTCGCCGTGGAGCACACTGCGAAGACCGTCCAGCTGCTCACAGACCTGGGATTCTCCATCAACTTTCCAAAATCCCACCTGGTTCCGTCGCAAGTCGCCCTGTTTCTGGGAGCCAAGCTCGACACAGTGGTGCGGCTGGCCTCGCCGTCGGAGGAAAGGACCAGACCCATTCTGGGCAAGGTGCAGCGTCTGCGGGCCACGGACATGGCCAGGGTAAGCTATCAAGTCCCTCCTCAGGATGATGTCCTCCTGCATTTATCTGGTGCGCCTTTGCAGGCTTCGGAGGCGCCCCTTACAAGAGTTCCTCGACGGCCGCTGGGTTCAGTCGATGGGCAGCTTCGAGGACAGGATCCTTCTCAACGAGACTTTCCGTCAGGCGATCCGGTGGTGGCGTACCCACTCTCATCTGTCGGCGGGCATGGACTTTCAGACCCCAGCTCAACAGGTGACGGTGACGACGGACGCCTCCCTGGAAGGTTGGGGAGCGAACTCCGGAGATCTTCACGCGAGAGGCCTTTGTCTCCCGGAGGAGAAGGTACTCCACATCAACATCTTGGAGCTCCACGCAGTGTTCTGGGCCCTCAGGTCTTTTCTTCCGTCCCTCAAGGGCAAGGTGGTGAGGATCTTCACCGACAACACCACCACAATGTTCTACATCCGGAAGCAGGGTGGAACCAGGTCCCCGGCCCTATCCAAGGAAGCCCAGGATCTGTGGCATTGGGCCGTCGCCCAAGGGATGTTTCTGGTGGCTCTTCATCTGACAGGAATAAAAAACGCGATCGCTGACTCACTCAGCAGGGAGATGCGCTCGTGCCACGAGTGGGAACTATGCCAGGATCAAGAGGATCGACTCTTCCGATGATGGGGCGAACCCCAAATCGATCTCTTCGCGACAGCGTCGAATTCCAAGTGCCGGAGGTTCGCCAGCACGTTCCCCCATCCGAGGAGCATGGGCGATGCTTTCTCGTTCCCCTGGGACGGCCTATTTCTTTATGCGTTCCCTCCGCTGCCGTTGCTGCTCCAGCTCAAGAGGTCCCGGTGCAGGATGGTCCTCGTCGCACCGGCGTGGCCGAGACAAATCTGGTTCCCGGACCTTCTGGACTGGTCAACGTCCACACCAGTCAAGCTGCCGACGGACGCAGACCTTCTCTCCAGAGAAGGAGGCGCCATTCTTCACCACAACCCGGAGTCGCTGAACTTGCAGGCCTGGCTCCTGCAGCACTAGAGTTTGGAGGGTACGACATCCCTGCCGACTGCAGAGAGGTTCTTGCAAAGGCCAGGGCGTCCTCAACTCTCAAGTGCTACGGACATAAATGGAAGAGGTTCTGTGTCTGGTGCCGTACACAGAAGATTAACCCTCTGCGGATTACGGCCCCTCAAGTACTGCCGTACCTACTGTCACTGGCCAAAGCTGGACTGGCTCACGCCTCCATCAAAATACATCTGGCTGCAATCTCCCGATATACCAGGACTACGGGACGGGCGTCCTTGTGGTCTTCATCGCCTGGTGAAAGAATTCATGAAGGGACTATTCCGATCATTCCCGCCGGTGAAGGCTCCTGCCCCGGCGTGGGAGCTTTACTGTGGTGCTGACCAGGCTCATGGGGCCCCTTTCGAGCCTATGCATTCGGCGCCTTTGAAGTTCCTGTCATGGAAGACCGCTTTCCTCATGGCCATCACCTCTGCACGACGAGTGGGAGAGATCCAGGCCCTATCTTGCAAGCCTCCATACTTGACTTTTCATGACACGAGGGTGGTGCTGAGGACGCACCCCTCCTTTATGCCCAAGGTGCCGTCGGACTTCCACCTCAACGAGCCCTTGGTGTTGCCAGTTTTCTCCTCCTATGCCAGGGGGTCCTGATTTGGATTGACCCGACCATCCCCTCAAGCTAATAGGCACCAAAACTGACGACGAGGGCAGGATGGTGCTAGCACATGGCACTATAGAGGGAAAAGAGGTATGTCTAATCAGCACCTATGTACCCAATCATGATGCAACAGTCTTCTTCCACTCTCTATACTCACGACTTAGCCCTTACAGAGATAGCACCATAATATGGGGAGGAGATCACAATTGCAATCTAGACCCCCCTAAAGGATAGATCAGATAACAAACACACCCGCCCATCCCCGCCTGCCAAAATATTAGCCACACTAACACAACAGCTCCCACTCCAAGACTTGTGGTGGAAACAACCTTGTCTCTTCCGGGCAGGTCTTGGCAGCAGCTCCGCTGTCTCTGGGCGCCCGCGTACCTCTGCAGGCTCCGCTCGCGGCAGGCAGGGTACCGCGTCGTTGTTGCTCCTCCTCCCGTCTGCGTGCTTGGATGTATGGATCCTACGCTGGCTTGGGACTCGGAGTGCACTGCCCCCGCTCTCAGATCGGGGTAGAGCACGCGTTCTGTCAGGCCTCCGTATGCGTGCGTTTGGTCTCCAGTCTGCTCAGCAGGCACTGGGCTGGAGCCACGGTGCAGTTTCAGCGCTCGAACTGCTACGTGGGCTAGTTCAAGGGAGCCGCCATTTTGGGCTCGATTCTGTGGTATCGTAACGTGAGATATCTGGGTCCATGCAGGGCGCTCACGGTCGTGATAAACAGCATGAAGCTACCAGATGGCATCCGCAACAGATGTAGTGGCTCAAGGCTTCAGGGGCTTCTATAGTGCATAAGAAAATAGCTTGTGATGATCACATCACACGGAGCACACCCAAGACACGTCCTCTTCACGTGGCGGTTAGCCACGCCCCCCAGTCATCCTAATCCCCATTTTTAAACTAGGTGATAGAAAAATGCCAGTGAACTACCGGCTCATTGCGCTTCTTGATCCTTTGGGTAAGGTATTTGCATCTCATCTATTAAAAATCTAACCGAATGGGCAAAGTCAGCTGGAAGAATGGACATAAGACAAACTGGATTCGTAAAGAATACAAGCACTAGCGTCAATCTCCTCTTGCTGAATCTGCTAAAACTTGAAGCGATGAAAAACAAAGCTGTGGTCCACGCTGCATTTATTGATTTCCAACTTGCGTTCAACGCTGTCACAGATTAAAGTTGTGGAAAAAATGAGAAGAATGGCAACGCCCGATGAACATCCTTGATCCAATCCCTATACACAAACACTACGATAAGAATCAGATTGTCACAAAATGGATTCTTATCAGAAATTCAAACAGGGCGCGGATTAAAGCAGGAATGCCCACTGGCGGCAACTTTATTCAACTTACACACATCGGCCTTCGCTAGACGGCCAATGGAATATTGCAGCGACTCCTCCAAAACTGAATAATACACCAATAGTGCATATGATGTACGCAGATGATTTAGTAATCTTTGATTAAAACTCAAGTCGGTCTCTAGAAAAGCATGAAAGAGATGGAAACGTATGTACTAATGAACGATCTCAAGAGCAATGTCAAGAAAACACAAATCATGACTCTAACCCGACATTCATCAATCAACAAAAAAATATATTTTTTTTATTTTTCAATATTCCTTTAAGGAAAAAAACTCGAAACAGTGAAGACAGTTAAATACCTGGGAGTGATATTGAACCAAATGGAAACCGAAAAAGCATGAATAGACAATTTAAAAGCAAAAGCCATTTTCTTAGCAAAACCAGGATTGATTCTCCATTACAAATATGGAGTGTTCTCAATAAAACCTGCGATCGCCTTTTACAGGGAGAAAATAGTGGTGATACCTATGGCTGTGAAGTAATGCTGAATGTACCAACCAATCTCTGGAAACAACTAGAAGGGACAGTTTGGCGGAAGATTCTTTCACTCCCACAATCATACCCAATGCCGCAGATATGTTTTGAGCTTGCTCTAGAATCCCTCGAATCCATAAGGTCTTAGAAATATCTAAGCCTGTATAGGAAGACGCTAGTGGAAGATGATGCTATTGCCATACTACGATCACAAAAGGTTTCTACTAACCAATCCATATTAAATCTGTGGAAAAAGGCGTGCGTCCAAATAATGGAGAATGAAGAAATAACCATGGACATGTTAATTAATAGGCCACAAGAAGCAAAAAAAGTCTCCAAAGAAATGAATGGTTTCGCACAACCCCCCAAAAAAACAGACTATCAACTCGCCCTGATTGCGCCCTGGATACACATGCATTGAATGAACTACCCATGTTCTTGGAAAAAATGTCCTGATAGATTGACGAGGGACACATTATTACGTCTCTGACTCAATTTATTGCCAACACGAGGACTTCTGGTTAGAACAAAGCAGTTACCGGAAACAATAATTTTCTGTAGATTCTGTCAGAAAAAAGATCAAATTGAGACAATCCACCATATTATCATGGCTTGCACAGGGGTGAATGAAAAAGACACCTTTTTAGAGATATGCTTCCTCAAACAAAAGTCCAAATTGACGTGGATCAGCGATGGGCATCTTGAGTGGTGATGACAAAGTTCTTACTTCAGAAATATTCAATTTTGTAAAACAATAATTGCCACAACTGAGAAAGAGATGGCAACAGACATATTGGATAGATGATCAATAGACAATGGAGATCCATATATCTAATAGAGAAACAAAGGTCTGATTTTATGTAAAATAAGAACGTAAACGTTTGTTAAACTATGAAAAACAATTAGTTTTCGATCCTTGTGGGGCCCTGAGTCTGCCCGTCCGCAGTTGCTTGATGAGAACGGTTTGCTGTCCTGATCTTGCTTGATCCGTCTTATTATTTTGACGCTATGAACCACTCCATTCTCCTTAGCTACCTGGATAACACCTTCAGCATCAGACTGTGCCCTAAAGTCGATCCCTTCCTTTCCTAGAAGCAGAGGGGTCCAGGTGGGTCTGGCCCTTTCCGTTATTTAAAGAAAAGATTGATAATCACCATGCACACCCAGTCCTCATTTGTATTTTTGCATATAGGAGAATAGCTCTGTGTAATTAGTTGGACAGTCGAGTACAATTTGAGGTGCAGGGAGAGGTGCTCAGCCTTGGTATCTAGCCTGGGAAAAATACATTGAACAAATGGTTTCCTGATTGAGGAAACCCGCGTCCCCTGCACACTATCAACAAGGGCCATGGCCCGTATAGAGTTTTTAAGGGTACAACTAGTAACCTTATTGATTTTTACAAGATTTGTTTCTTAATTTCAGTAAGTTTCTGTGCTTTGCTATGACTGCAAAATATTCTGGAATCTCTCAATTAGTACTTGACAATTCATCTGTTTATCAGAAAAACAGTAATTTATTCAGATTTTTAACAAAAAAACATTCAAAGTATAATCTGGCCCAACGCGTTTCGAGTATCAATTTTCACTCTTCATCAGGGGCAATGTGTTCTGTATTCTTTACGTTAAGTATAAACACTGAAGAGAAAATAAATTAATAATCTAATATTCATATTAATATTCATATGTACATTTAAGGCAGAAAACGGGGTTCTTCAATAACCAGTTAGAAGCACATATATATGTTTCTATATACATCATTACTTCATTCTTTAAATTCAGGAACAGTTTCATTGCTCAAAAGAAAAATATTATGAGATTAGCTAATGCTGGGAGCCTATTCTGATGAAGGACAAACCGATCTTATCCTAGATATGCCATTACTACCTACTAGTTGCAACAATTTGGATGGTGGCTTGAATACCTACTACTAACCTGAAAGGTTGTATAAAAATAGTTCTGATCTACTGGGCTAAGTGCTGATTCCGTTCTTTACTTAGCATTTGCTCCTGTGCGTTCACCCAAGGTCCCATCATCTCTCCACGGCTCTACAATACTTGTATGTTTTCTCTCTCAGACCTTGACCTATGTCTACTTCTGGATCCTGGGTACTTTTAGTCCTGCAGATGACGCACCCATTACCTTCAGGCTGGGTGGTGACCCTTCTGTGGCCCTTTTGCCTGATTGCTTCATGCCTCTCTGGCATCCAGACCTTTTTGTCTCAACAAGGCTAAGAGTGAAATTATTCAAATGAATTCCCCCTTCCTGCCTTCCTTCTTTTTTTCTTTGTTTTTTTTCTTTTTTTGCATTATGGTTGAACAATTTCAACCGTAACAATGTAATTCAGTTACAAACGTTTAAAGAGTAATAAGAAATAGTAAAACATAAAATCACAATGTCATAACACATTTTCTTCAAATTCTACATAAATGCAATGTGTACAATACAAGTTATAATGTATAACAATACTAGTCTGATGCATCAAAATACATGTCACATTCTCTGTTTCAACACAGTGCAGTTAATATCTTTTCAACCATCTAGGTTTGGAGTCCTAGAAAACGAATAGCTGCTAAGGAAGTAAGTTTCCCCACCAAGTATTCCTGTCACAGATGTTTGCTAACCACAAATAACTGAGAATGCACAAAAATTTTTTAAATATTGTTGTTCGTCTAGATAAATTTGGACGGTATATAACATTCTGATGCTTGTGAATCTGCTTAGAATCGCATGCTGTACTTATAGTCCGACAACTAGTGGTAATCGTGGAGTAGTGCATATTTTTTTGAAGATCGAAAAGGGATGTCGACATGGGCGTGACTGTAACACTAACCCTAACTTGATGTGTACTGTACCCAAGATCCTTCACTCTTCGATGTCCCCCCAGATGTTCTGCCTTTCTGGTCATTCGCTTTATGCAGAGCTTGTGTTTTGAGAAATTATTGCTGTTACCTGTGTCTTTGGCGCCTTCATGGACTGACTTCGACTGTTAGACAAACACCTTCGGCTGTTCGTGTTTTGCAAACCTATGTCGCCTCCGGCGACTCAATGGCTGTTGTCGGCCCTTGGCCTTCAAGCTTCGGCCTTACAGTAGGGAGTGTGGGGAGCAGTTTTCTCTAGACACTTCTCTTCTGAGAATGTCTTTTCTTTCCCTTTCCGCCTCTTCCTTTTTCAGCTGCTTTTCCACGCTATTGTGGAGATAACTCCTTTTTAAGTTTTGCCCTTCATGCAACAGCAAATTTCCGTGGAAAGACACTCACAAGGAGTGTAACCATTATCTACCTCATGACCACTACGAACTGTGTTGCAAGGCCTGTAAACTCTTTAGGCCCAAAAACGCTTAAAGATAGGCACACCAAGCAATGGGCGGCCTATACCATGCAGGCAGAGAGTTACTCTCTCCCGGACTCCTCAAGCAACCACGGCTCAATTTTGGAGTCCGAAGACTATATTGTGGAGTCTGCCGACTCCCCCGTCCCCAGCCACCCGGGGTAATTGCAAACCGCTTGAAAAACATTCGCAATCACAAATCCCCTCATTTGCTACACAAGCAAGGAGTCCCCAGGCATGAATGGAGACTGTGAGCTGCTACACAACGATGAGAGAACTTCAAGATGGTGGACCAAGATTGTACACCCCTGATCTCCATTCAGGCAAGTCTATGGCTAAAGAAGGGGCCCACAGGAGGAAACTCGAGCACACCTGCGGACACAATCTAGGGGAGTAGAAACACTATGTAAGATAGACGAGCCTCTGTCTGGTCACATAATGCTGCCGAAATGGGTAGATTGCCTGAACAGTCACCCACGTTATTACACCGCCTGCTAATTTAGGTGGTGAGGAGCATAAGAATGGGCAGAGGGAAAGGGCTGTGACTTTGTTGACATGGCAGTCCAGAGTGGAGGAGTAAGGGAGAAACCAGGGATCCATAGCTTGCGGAGAGCCCTGACACTAGTCCAAGAACCAGGGAAGCGCACTGCAAGGCGCTTAATGGGTGCTATTGAACCCACAAAGGTGAGAACATGTTTTGGCCTGTTTGGGGTTCTAATCAAGCTCCTGGCAGAAGCTTGACTTCACTCATTTATATAGAGCAAGTGTTGGAACCATCCTTTGCTGGCATTTTTAGGTCACACTTTGTACTATTTGTACAGACTTGTTCCATCCCAGTGATGCGTTTCTCAGCAACTGGGTGACCTGTTTCGGGCAAACCCCTTTATCAAATGTACTTATTTATTTTATTACATTTATTATACGCCCAGACCCTGAGGTATCACGGCGTAGTTAGACAATGGCAAATAAAATGTTTGCATGTAAGGAAAAACACAGGTAAAGCAGTAGAACATTTTCTAGCGGTTGTATACAGTGGCATAGAGGTTAGGTTCAGTTCTCATGTCAGTATTGATTGAAAAGCCAGTTTTTTAGTGACTTTTTAAATGCTGGGAAGGAAGTTTACATCTCGATGTTGGTCGATATGGTATTCCAGTGCCTGGGGGCGAGTACCTTGAAGCTACTACCACCTGCTTTTTCTCTTTTGTACCGCGGGACGTTGAGATTATCACTGTTATTAGATCTAAGGAGTCTAGTGTGATGTAAGTAATACGTATGTAAGTAAATAAACCTTAATTTGCTGCCCATAGCTGACTTTGTGAGATTGCAAAAAAATCATGAATATACTATTGGCCCAAATATTCGTCTTTCCATTAAAAAGAAAAAAAACAGTATTCTGGTTCAAACCACTGCTCTCCTGCCTGCTAACATACTTCCTTTACCGGAAGTACGCTTGCATCCATTTAAAAAAGAAGCAGTGCAATAAGTCACACTACATGCTCAGTCCCTTGGCCCGCCTCATTTGATTTGAAAACCAGGAAAGAAATACTTTTTTTTTTAAATATATTTTATTGGTTTCATAACCAACAGTACACCTTGACATGGTGCATAAACTACTCAAACCGCAACATCCCGCTTCATCTTCCCACGCCCTATTCAATGTTACTATAAAAGGCTAACACGGTCCACTAGTCCACAACTGTCTTTTTCTCCATAATCCAGGGAGCTGTCCGTGTCCAATTCTTCGGGTCCAAGGCCCGTCAGGGATGCAATTAGATGCTGCAATGCCATAAATAATTCTGTTTCCTCTTCACCTCCTCTACATGCTGCTTCCCTCAAGACCACCGTTTTGGCCTCGGCCCACTGCAGAAGGTCCCTCCACCAGATATCTACCTTGGGTCTCGTCTGCGTTTTCCAACCCATGGCTATCCTTCTTTTCGCTAAAATGTAGGCCAGGTCTTTGAGTTTAAACAAATGCTTGAGTTTGCGCGGTCTAGGGAAGCCCCCCACCATGCATGCCCACAAGGAGTCTACCACTAGTTCAATCCCCTTGGATGCCAGTCTATCTGCTATTTCCCTCCAATACCTCGCAATTTCAGGACAAGCCCAGAACATGTGTACCATCCAGGCATTTTCTGCCCCGCATTTCGGGCATCGCTGTATAGCCGAATTTGTGAATTTAGCAATTCTCATGGGGGTCATATACGCTCTATGGGTAATCTACAATTGGATCTGCTGTAATCGGGCATTTCTCGATACCTTTTTGTGGTACCCTTGTACCCTTTCCCATAGCCCGTCACTCATTGTTTCCCCGCTTTCATCTTCCCAGTCCTGTCTCGTCTGAATCACCTCCTTTCCCACTTTGGACATCAGTATTTCATAGATTCTAGAGACTTTGTGGCCCCCATCTGATACCATTTGGAACATTTCTATAGCCGCGTCTGGCTGCTGGGTCAGTTCTACTTCTGACCATGTCGTTTTTAGCATCACTATCAGCCTTACATACGTGATATATTGCCCGCTGTGTAGGCCTGTGTCCTCGCTTATGCTATCAAATTCTATTCTGCCATCTCCTTGCCAAATATCCCTTACTGTTGTCACCCCCAGCGGCTCCCAGTGCTCCCTTATGGCACGTCTCAATTGTTTGTCTATCCCATCTAGTGTCACCAAAGGGACCTGCAGGGAGTATGGTGTCCTGCTTCCCAACATTATACAGGTCCTATGCCAGATCTTCCTGCCCAGGGTCAGTAGTGCCGCTCTGTTGCTCTTCAGGGGTTCAGTTACCCACATCCATTCGTTTAAGAAGCATGGTGTACATTCCGCCCTCAATAGTCTGGACTCCGAGGTGGTGTCCTCGGAGAGCCATCTAGCTACATATTGTATTTGACCTGCTAAATAATACACCTCAAAATTGGGTAGTTTAATCCTGGCCTGATCATGTGTGTTTTGTAATTTCCATAGGGCTACCCGGTTTCTAGTATTATGCCAGATGAATTCTCTGCACATCTTGTGAATTTTATTAAAGAAGCGTTTGGGTATCAGGAACGGGACATTTGCAAAGTTGTGTAGCAATCTGGGCAGTACTATCATTTTAAGCAATGCTGACCTCCCCATCATGGTTAGGGGCAGCCTTGTCCAAAATGTCATACTGCGTTGAATCCCCTCTACTACTTGCTCTGTGTTATTCCTATGTTCATCCCCCGCTTTGTGATACACATTTATCCCCAGGTATCTGAAGGTGTCTACTGCCCATTTAACCTGTAACACCGGCAACCTGTCTTGGGGTATCCCTATGTATCTCCCCAGTGGGAATATCAAGGACTTCTTAGGGTTGACCGTTATACCCGATATTAGTGCATACCGATAAAGGACCTCTAGTATATATTGCAGATTTTCCTCTGGGTAGCTTAAATACAACAGAATGTCATCAGCATACAGTGACATCAAGTGCTGCCTGACTTTTGTGGTGATTCCCACCTCCCCATATTGGTATCTGAGATATGCCGCCAGGGGTTCTAGTGCCAATATAAACAGCATCGGGGACCAAGGGCAGCCTTGTCTAGTGCCCCTGCCCAGCGTCCATCTTTTTGATATCACCGACCCCGTCCGGACTTTGGCAATCGGCACACTATACAATAATTGCAGTGGTGTATGGTCTGATAGTACTGCTGCTTTATACTCCGCCTCTTTAATCTCCTCCACCACCGAGCCAGACACCAACATGTAATCTAACCTGGTGTATAAATCATGTGGGGGCAGCATAATGTGAACACCCCCAACTATTGGGGTGGAGCTTCCTCCAGATTTCGGTGAGCTGAAATTCTCGTAGGAGTGTGGTCATGGCCCTTGCTGCCGGGCTAGGCTTGGATATTTTGTTGTCCGACCTATCCATCTTGGGGTCTAGTGTACAATTAAGGTCCCCTCCCATTATGACTGCGCCTTCCATGTATAGGCGAAAAGTGGCATACAGGTTTCTTAAGTAAGGTGCAGTTTAATTGTTTGGGGCATAGATATTAATCAAGTTGACCACCTTATTTCCTACTATCCCTTTCACTAGCACCATCCTCTCGTCTTCTCTTGCCTCCTGTTGCAACAGTTTGAACGGGACGTGGGGCGCAACCCATATAAGGACCCCCCTAGCATATGCGGAGTATGTGGCCCCTACTATGGTCCCTTTCCACGTCCTCTTCATCAACTCTAGTTTCTCTTTAGTTAAGTGGGTTTCCTGTAGCATTGCTATGTCTATCTTTTGCTGGCACAGGTACATCATGACTTTATTACGTTTTATATATGTGTTTAACCCATGTACATTCCAGGTCACAATTCTAAGATCCCCCATTTCAGCTATATCCTACACCGCCTATCCTCCTCCCCCACCTTTTCCTGTACAGATTTAGTTGTGTTTGTGGACCTTCCGTGTTGAGCTCCTGAGTCATCTTAATTAAACCTCCCTTCCCCCCCTTTCCCTCCCCCAAACCAACACCCCCTTCTGACTACCCCAACTCCCTCCTCCTAACCCCTCCCTCCCATCCCCAACTTGTGCCCAGCTCCATCCCTGGATCTCAGGCTAACCCGCATCTAGTCCTGCCTATATAACCAAGCGGGGGGGTCCACCCTAGTGATGTCCCACCTACACTAACTTCTGGGGGTAAGTACTCACTGTCCCTGTTGCTCCTGCATTAATGGCAATGTGCCATTCATTTCTAGTTGGCACACACTTATTGATTACTATTTCAATTCTACTATTTGGGCTGTTCCATGGCGCACCATTGACTATAGCTTTTAACTTCTATCCCTTCTCAGGGGGTTCCGCCTGGCTTCCCCCTTCTATATGGCTGAGGCAACATTTTTATCCACTAGTTTGGCTACAGTATCAATTAGCATCCCCCATGCAGCTGATTAACTTATCTTGTCCGTTCTGATCCCGACCTCCTGTGTCTGTCGGACTGCCGCTTGCGTCCAGCCAGTTCCCTGCCTCTTTGGGTGTCTCAAAGAAGAGCGCTTTTCCTTTGTGCAGGATTTTGAGTTTCGACGGGTACAGCAGCATGCATTTAAATCCAGATTCCTGCAGCCGCGGCATTAACCGCCCCATAATGTAAGCGCTGTCTTTGTACCTGCATGGTATAGTCTGGGTATGCTGTGACGGTCTCCGATGCTCTGCTTATTGTTCCACCTTTACGGAAATATTCAAGGATCTTTTCTCTGTCTTTGTAGTTCAGAATCTTGGCTATAATTGCTCGGGGGGTGGGGCTCCTGGTTGGGGCCTCCTAAGCAGAGCCCTGTGGGCTCTTTCCACTGTGAACTCTTGTGTGAGCACCCCTGCTCTGATTTCCTGTATCAGCGTGTTCTCCACATAGTTTGTGGGGTCAGTGCCTTCTTATCCTTCAGGCAGGCCCACCACTCGTATGTTGTTACGGCTCGCACGCCCTTCTGCTTCCTCTGCGTGGCTTTCCAGGTTGCGCACCTGCTGTTGTAATATATGTACCTCCTTGGCATTGGCTGTACTCTACTGTGTTGGTTTGTACATTCTTCTCCAGGCCACTTGTGCGTTCCGCTAACTTCCTTACATCTTGTCTTAGGAGATTCACATCCACGTTCACAACGTCAATTTTAGTTTTGAGTGCAGCTTTCAGTTCCGCCCTGGCCGTGTCGATTTTGCTTCCCCATGCAGTCTTCAGTTCCGCTATGGCCTCAAGGATGTGGTGGTCGTCACGAGGTGGGGTGGTCTTATCAAGAGTAGCTCCTTTTGCTGATGCGGATGCCTCCGGTGACTGTGCCTGTTTAGTGAAGATGTCCGTTGTTGGTTGTTTTCCCTTGGCCTTGTTATTTTTAGTCGTCATGTTCCTGCTCCAGAACTGATCTTCTCGACGTTATATAGTGGTGTCGCTGCTTTGGTCCTCTTCCACCCTCTGGTCTGGGCCTTCTTAGACGAACAGCGTGTCTGTTTGGTTGTATGGCTAGCGTTACCACTTTCTCGCCGCCACTGAGCGTGTATCGGATGGGTGAAAAGCCTCTTCGGCATTGTTTGTATATTAAGGCTCTTCGTGATGTTCCGTGCCTCCTCGCAGCAGGATGGTCACTGCAGTGGTTCTTCGTTCCAGCAGAGCTGCAGTGATGTGTGCTGGATTCTCTTGTGGATGCGCAAAAGGATGGGCGCGTCATACCCTGGGGGGCCGTACCTTTGTCTGTCTCCGTTGGTACACATCTGTAGCACAATAGCCGTGTGTAGACGAAGAGGCTCTGTGTGCGCTGCTACTCTGTTGCAACAATGTAGCCGCACGTTTCTGACGGCAAGTTGTTTCCCAGTCCTGGCGGCTTTAGTATTCGTGTGACTCCTATCGCCGCGCTGCAGGGCTAGTTCTTATGATCCTGCCTAGGCTAAATTGGCCAGCTTCTGAAACACATGGGGTGCCTGCTTGCTGCCTTATTCACGTTCTGTGGCCAGGTCCATTTGGGCTGTATGGGCACACCTTCTTGGGATGCCATTACAGTGCCTCTCATTGAGGTGTGATTCCTAATATAAGGGCCAGAGTGGTATCAAGGTACACTGCCAGGGAGGTCCCTTTGTTGTCCCCGGTTCTTATTTTAATGCCCACCGTCCCTGCACCACATTGTGAATATGCGGTGTGCCTGCGTGCTTCGGACTTTGCATGTTCCAATGCCTCGTCAGTTTCAGCTCTTCAGACACTGGGCTGCGCCTGCTCGCCCTGGTTACAGTTGCATTGTGTACAGTTAATTGTAACCACCTTTGTGTGTTCAAAGATCCGTGTAGCCCGCCAATGTCTCTGCTACCCCCCCTCACATCATAATCCATCTCGCGACTCACCGCCTCAAACTGTTAAGGAGTTCAGCTCTTAACGGCGGTCCGTGACTGTTTCCCACTCTGCTCTATTCTGCTTGCTTCTCTTCCCTCTGAAATCAGGTATGCGGTTGGGATTTTTGTCTCAGTGTGCTTCCTACATTTCGTGCCGTCCGTCGCAAGAATGGGCTTCTCGCTGGTGTGCACTTATGATATGACTGCCGTCCCTCAGTGTACTCGGCCGCAAAGCAGGGGTGTGTTATTTTCGTTTTACATGCGCTACTTTCTCCAGAGGCTCAATCGGTCGCTATGTGTTTTGTTCTAGTGGTTTGCATGCCCCTCGGAGCACTAGTAAGAATCAACTTGCCTGCCACCTCTCACTGCGCTTCAGCGTCCATTGCCGGCTGTAGTCGCCTCAACGGTGTGGTCGCTTCTAATCTTTACGCTGGCACTTTCCTTTGTTTGGGGCAGGTCGCCATTTTGTTTCTTTCTCCTCGGGACCCTTCCTTCCGTCTTTCTTTCGCCCGCAACTCCAGTTTCGCGCCTCGGTTCACTGCAAACGTGCGTGCATAATGTTCCCCGCACCTTCACACCGCAGTAGCTTCGTTAGTATTCCAAGTGCATGATTTTTAGCATTTGTGCACGCAGGATCTGTCGGGATCAGCGGAAGCTCCATGAAAACTCATTCTATCCCATGGCGCTCTAGCCACGCCCCCCAGCATGAAAGAAATACTTAACCTGTATACGAATGGATATCAAGTATACACTATGTAATTCCACTACTGTAATTAACCCAATACATATCAAACATTTTTATTGAACTTAAATTAAATATCATTTATAGTGCTAGTGTGCTAATTATGAAAAAGGAAAAAAGAGAATACAAATATTTTCAAACGTGGCGATTCTATTCATGTAAATAAAAAAGAGCGGAGCAATGATCAAGTGATTTGTCTTTCATACATTCACATTGAAAACATGTTTTTTTTAAAAATTAAGTTAAATTGAAAGATTCATTCGTAGAGCGTTTTAATGCACTCAATTATATAGTTTTGGTTTGTTTTCAAACACTGTACTGAAAAAGCCATTCCTTAAATAAAAGGCATAACCTTCATGGAAGTCTAAACATTTGTATACAAAACATTGAATGATGAGGGAATAAATTTAGTTTGAATCCACAGTAGAAACCGTGCAAAAAAAAGTGATTTTGTGAAAATCATGTGAATTTGTTTTTTATATGGGCAACTTCACCACATGGAAATGTTTGTCCAGGTATGTGTTCACGCCAAGAGGTTGGCAATCTCTTAATGTGTACATCCTGTTCATTTCACGCTCTTATAGTTGTACCTCTGTCTCTAAGTCTGGAATGTAGGGATGAATGCTCAGTTCCTTTGGCTGTTAGGTGGCGTTTAGAGAAAGCATTCAATCCTTGATCCGATGTATTCTTACATGTTTACACTTCAGGGTCCTACTCTCATTTCTTTGTCATTTTTTTAATGCCCCTTTTTCTTTCTGGACATTCTATTCAGGAAATGTGGCACGTGGAGAGTAGTTCCTACTTGAAACTAGACACTTCGGGATCTGCGTTCTATATCCTAGTAGGGACCTTGGACTGGAGCCGTAGGGAATTTGGAACTGCGCACCCTGTATGATGTAAACCCATTTTCTACCATTATGTTCATTCTCCTTCCTGAAACTAACTTTGCCAGCTGTCACTTTTTGAGTCCACCCGAACCCCTCCTTGTGTCAAGATAGGTGTTAAACAGTCCAGAGTGTTTTGTTGATCCAACACCATCACATAAATGATTCCACAACATTTTGTTTTGTTTGCAATGAAAGCTCTTCGAGGCCATACCATAGGCGCTACAAAAATGTCACCTAACATAACATAAACGACCTAACATAAACGCAGGAATGCTCTCCTATTCATACGAGGTGGGTTAGATAAGAAGAATATGGCGATATCTTTTAATTCGTCAGAAATTGACCATCCTGGTATAGAGCATGAACTCACTTAACCCAAGGACCTGAAACTATCGTATTTTCACAAATAGGACAGATTTCTTGAATAAAACACAGGTTGCTCTGACCAACCAGTTGGTTTGGCTGTTTTGTTTAAGATTGCAGGCGTTCTTGAGCAACCTCCGACAATTACTGCTCACCATACAAATCTGACTTATTGCACATTGGAATGTAACGCCAAGCTTCAAGTGTTTACCTATGCAGACCTTTAAAACGTTTCGTTTGAAATCCTGCTGCTGTTTATATGAACTAGTTACCAAACAAAAGAATGCATGAGAAACATTAGCCCAAGCTTTCTGGTTACCCATTGGAGTAGGTAGGCAAGCTGATCTCATTACTTGGGGTCTGCTTTTGCTAAGCGTCACTCGTCACCCATTAGAATGTTTAGTCAATATTTTCTCGTTACCCCTTGGAATGTGCAGGCATGCTTCACACATTTACTCGTTGGAATGTTTAGCCAGGCTTCTCCGGTTACCCCTGGGCCCAGGTGTAGTTGGATGTACCCAATATAATTTTCCACTAATGAGTTCTCTGGTTTGTTTTGAACGCATGGTCATTCTTGAGTCCTCACAGGGACCTTCATGAGTGTACTTGGTTATAGGTTACAGGATCGAATGACAAAAGGTTCGAGTCAAAAGGACGGGAAAAAAAGGGTCGAATTTTTTTTTCTTTTTTTTGGGGGAGGCGCAAACCCCCATTTTTGGTGTAAAAAACACTTTTTTTACCTATTCGGAAGCCCAAAAAAATATAGAAATTTAAAAAAAGGCATTCGACCTTTTTGTTTTCTGTCCTTTTGACTCGAACCTTTTGTCATTCGATCCTTTTCATTCGATCCTTTGACTGGACACGGTGTGTACTTGCCTCGTTTGAAGAGGGTGATAGTTGCATGCATGACTGTTCTTTGAGGGCCGGTGTTATGACTAGAGATGGCTTATCCCTGAGGGGTGGCTTTATTTGCTTGCATGCATGACCTCTCTTGAATGGTGTTGTGTGCAGAGAGCCCTCTGTGCTTGCAGACCCAAAGCCCTGCTGTCTAGGCAGTGGATTTGCCCAACCGTGTCGCCATTTCGCTGCAAGGCTAAATAAATGCAAAGGGACATGGCGGCAACCACAATTGCATCAACCCCTAAAAGCACAGTGATTTTTCTAATGAGACACTATTTCAAGGCCTGTGTGGCTTTTTCAGGATTACGAAGTCAGCAATGTTTGCTGCCTGTCCCAAATGCAGGAGTCAAGAGAAGTGCAGATCTGACTTAAAATGAAAACCACGCCTGTGTGTCTAACATGGGGAGTCTGTACTTTTTATCACGTTAATTCCTGTAGTGCCATCTGGAGGGGAGTGCCGTTTAGCTTACTGTGCCCATAAACGCCATGTGCCTCTGCCATTCTCACGCATGGGCCAGCGTCTTCAATGACAGGCAGAGTTCCTTTTTCTTGCGCTAAGAGAAAAGATGAGCTTGGGGCATGGGTAGCCAGCCTGGCTTGCTTCGGTGCCTAAATGTGCCAGGAACTAAGAGTAATGTTCTGTCTCACAATGTCCATACATGTGAAATCTGTTTGTGATGTTTACATTTTGTGTCCGACTGGTATGCGCTTGTTCCGTTTCTACCGTTACTCTCGGGAGCTCCTCTATTGACATGAAATTGCTCTCTGATTCCCCGTGCATATTTTGTAATGGCCCCCTACCATGTGTTAAGTTGCATACATAGGTTGTCTGTAGTTGTTGATTTTTCTCACAAGAGCAGATTCTAATTGCAGCCAGGCATGTATACTGGCAGGATGTAATGACCAGCGTTTGCCATCGATCATTGGTGTGCAGTGCTTTTGCGTGATGTGTTTTTCTAGATCAGTTTTCATCCACACATGCGTCATCTGTTGCGCTCCTTAGTATTAAGGGCGGGGTGCTTCATATAACGTCTGCTGCAGGCCTTTTGTGTCCCAGCTTACACGCCTTCTCTTCTGCTGCACTCTTGCTCACTTGTCCTGGAACATTCCTTTACATCTGAAATGCTTACATTTCCCTTTTGATATCTGGGCAAGGCTTGGTGGCCAGGGGGGCTTTCCCGTTTGTACGTTCTGTTCAATGGGTGGAACTGATAGAAACACCCAGAGACGGTCACAGAATGTCCTTGGGGATGGAGAGATAAGTGCAAGGGTGCCGAGTGGGAGATGTAGTCAGCTTTTCTCTCCCACTCACTCTTAGGACCTCTATTGTCTGAGAGGAAAGCTGGAGGCTAAAGCATTTGTCATGTGACTGACATGAATGTTTAATAATATATTTATGGACAACCCTTAAAATAGAGATTGAATTCGTCCAACCAAAATTGACACAGTTTACCCATAATGTTCAATCTAGCCCTTTCAGGCTCATATAGAGCCAGGTAGACCCCCCGACCCCCTTCCACAGATAAACCAAGAACCAGGTTGGTGTACATAAAGACTATATATTTATTAAATAGGTCAAATTAATATTTGCACACTACTACCTACGCCGCTTTCTCTGCGGCATAAAACAAAGCTTCAATTCAAAGAACTCACTTTTTGGGAATAGGCATTAAGAAACACTTTGAAATTACACAACGTGTGAATTCTCTCACTTTTGGATCATGTAAATAGAACTCGGGTCAAATAAACAGTTCACACCTTCTATCACAGACAAAAATCCCTTACTGCCAACTATACAGTACCTTGGAACGTTACAAGATCATGATGAAGTTAGATTTTTATACATGCACATTGTTCTATATGTAAAACAATTTCACATATGCAGTGCTCTTTATAATCTCTCTGCACACTTGAACATGCTAGCAGTTTAGTGAGCACAAGCGACTTTTGATTTATATAACCCTTCTTCTTTCGCCCCTATGCAATGCAGAATCTCTTATACGAGGAGTCACTTTCTCACTCTGTAGAGAGTGTACATTTCAATTAGGGACTTCACTTCATTTCATTTAGGAAGACACCTTTGTGCCCCAGCACAAAAGCCCCGACATTCAATTCCATTCAGCACCCCTCTGCTTAAAGCGAAGTTCAGAGGAATGGTGAACAGTTAGAAATTTCATTTTGACAAGGACACCCCTTCGCTTTAGGGAATTTTGGGGGTGGCAAAATAAATAGAAATACCAGAGTACTTTATAGACTATATTTTTTTATTCACACTGGAAGCAATATTGTTGATTTCGAACTTCAACTAAATCCCTTGTGTTATTTGGCTATCTGTGAGTTAATTGAAATATTATTTTATAAAATGCTAAGGGTCTACTTAGTTTACCTCCGCCCACTGATCAAGGGAAGGTATTAACTCAAACAGATCCCCAACACATAGTTCATTTGGACAAACTATGTCTCTAGGTTTGGTGCTCAGGAAAGGCATCAATAAATCTGGATATTCAGGGGAAACACATTGGTCTGGTCAGGTTTCCAACCTCAGCAATGGATAGCCAACAGCATCATCCCTCGATTTGGCTCTCCTTGAAAAGATCCCAGCCCCTGTCTCTTTTTTTTCCCTGGTTTCCTTCAGCAATCTTATCAGTAAATCCAACCCAGGTAGTTTTCAGGCAGTCTCCAAGGCAATGTTAAATGTGCATCAATCTTTCAATAGTTCCACCCAGATGATTTTAGGCGCTCCTTGATTTTCATTGTGCATCCCCTCCCTTATGAATCTTAAACCACACCCACAAAAATGTCTAAATGATGACATGCCAGCTCATTGGTCATTTTATTGGACAACTATGGTCCTCTTCTCCCCCATGGCCTTGCCTCTCTCTGTGGATAGGCTCCTGGAGCAATGAAGTTTAGATTGGGTGCCGGGGGGGGAGGGGAGAGGAAGTATCAATCCACCCACTGGTATTTACATTTTACACATGTCCGTTTTTGCTCTGGAAAAGTCCTTCATGACAACTTTCTTTAATTTACCAATAAACCTAACAATATATACATATTTACATTACTTTCATGCTGCACTTGATAAAATGACTCCCGTTTCAGCACAAGGTTGCCTGTTTGAACAGCGGTTTTTCATGATTTTATACCCAGATAATAGTCGGTGTCATCAAATTTTTCATGCAGTTACACGATTCCCTAAGCTACTACCGCCCCAAGATTCTGCCTCAACCTTTTCTGGGGAGCTATAAACACAGTTTAGGTTGTAACATGGTTGGCAAAAGAATTTTGATGGGAATGTTGGCAACAGAAAGGTCTTGTCCTCAGGGTTACAGTGATATTTAAATGATTTCTGTGTGCCTTTTAAGATTCCTGAGAAAATCAAAAAACTCCGATTCTGGATACTCCTGTAGCCACCTCCTAAATAATTAAAGTACATAAGGTTTAATTTCTCCACTGAACAAGAGCTCTGGGCCTCTCTTCATCTGACTCTGCCCTGATTAAATACCGTTAATCACTCTTGCAAAGAGGTCTGCAGGAGTGACCTTTATCTCTTAGGCCATAAGGTATACCATTTCCCCTCGAGGCATCAAGAAGCAGTTTTGCAACATTACATTTGTCATTCAAGTCTAGGGCCACACCGCAATCACATTTAGATCCTTATTTTTGAAAGATTTTCTTTCCATTAATGGGTCTTCTGTTTATCTATGGGGTCATCTGCTAACCCCATAAAGCCTGCAGCCTGGCCCAAGCTCCACCCACTAATCTTGCCTCTTTGAGCTTTAAAAGGTCCAGGGCAGAATTTCAGTTTGGCATCTGGTACGGGGGGGGGGGGGAAGGAGGAGAGTGCAGAGTGAAAATGTTTTTGAATCTCCTCTCTGAAAATTGAGCTTTGCACAGCTCTCCTGGCACAGAAAGCTCACATTTTGAATATTACATGTATATCACACAGGAGGCCTTTCAATAGCTCACATCATTAGGGGGGCGGCATAGCTTTCATCTGTAGAGCTGACCTCACCATTAAAGAAGTAGATCATACGCCCATTGTTAGGCAGAAACCTGTGCAGTTCCCTTGGGGACCACTGCAAAAGGCTTAAGACTACAAGTGTTGGCAGTAAACCCAATTGGTAGCAGTCTGTACCACCCAGATTTACCTGGTAGCTGTGGCTGAGCAGCCAGACTTCTCTCAAGAAGAGTTAGACAGTATATAGAGTATACAAGATAGGTACCAAAATACAGTAGCACAAGCAAACACTGACCAGAGCTTTGGTAACAAAGTATATCATTATTTATTTAAAGACACACTTAGAAACACTCCGGCACTATTATTGTAAGCAAGTTCAAAACAGTCACTATTAATATATATACATCCCTTATTCCTTATTAGACAAGTCTTAGTTAACAACACTTATTTTCAGACAGAGTTGAGCGCTTAACTAAAGATGGCACTCCAATAAGTTAAGAAAAAGGGATGGAAAAGGCAGAAATTTGGAAAAGCACACAACCCAATACTTAAGAAGCACCCAGCCAGGCAGGAAAGTCAAAGTCTACTTGTGAGCAAAAAGTTCAGAGGCCAGGCTCCCTCTTGGAGAGAGTAGAACACCAATGCGCCCAAGATCACACAGTTTAAGAGGCTTGAAAAGTCTTGCAGGGAGTTCAGAAAAGAATTAGTTCAGCTCAGAAAAGTTCAGTTAGCCAGCCTAGGGCCAACCCAAGTGGTAAATTGAGGATTTAAGAGACACCCCACACAGACCGTTGCGAGGAAGGCCAGGCGGACATAGTACCTTGAAAGTGGGGGCAGTTGTTCCTGGCAGCGGGTGCACGTCGCGGCGTCGTCCAGAGGAAGAGATGATCTCGACGTGGAGGAAAGCTGAAGGTCGTTGCACTGCCAGGGAAGAAACCAGCCGCGGAGTTCTCCGGTTAAAAAGTACTACCCTTTTATTCGCGGTAGTGGTAAAACGTGGTATTCCGGTTGCCGGGGTGCTTGGCACAGGCAAGGCGGCCACGAGATGATCCGGGAAGGCGAAAAGGCGGGCAAACTGGTTATCCCCACCAGTCAAAGGAAGAAGACTTTCGGGATGAAGATCTCCTCTGTCGTTGGAAGAAGTAGTGAGACGGTTCAGCAGGGCTCCACCGGTGGTGTCGTCGTTGCAGGTCGGCTCAGCTTCTCCCTCTTTGGATTCTTTGGTCGTGTGGATTCTTTGGTCGTGTGGCGACTTCTGAAGTTCCAGTCCCCAAAGCCCTGCTTTTATGCAGAAAACCCCCATTCATCAGTCCTAGCTGTCACTTAAACATGCTAAGTGGTGAGCCGGGCGGCTCACCACTGGGCCAATCACACAAGAGTGCGACTTGAGTTGCTGAGGCAACTCAGTCCAGGGTGCCTAAACCCCCCCCCCCCCTCCCCCCCCTCCCACAATCCTGTAGACCTAGACAGAGTGGCACCACTTTTGGAGGCTTCTGTGGAGAAGCCCGCCAGAAAGTGGAACAAAGGGCTCGACTTGGGTTGGAGTTACAGAGGCGAACACAAATACCTTTTTAAAACCGAGTCCTGGCAAAAAGACCCAACCGGGGAATAAATATGAAATAAATAACCCGGCGGTATCTTTAACATTGCACCAAAAAGTGGTGCGTTTAAAATGAATGGGAAAATCCAATAGTAAATATTCTTAAGAAATATTTCGCGTGGTAACCACTGCCACCAACCAGAAACGCGACGAGGGGGGACTGCACACTGCCCCCTCGAAAAATGGACCCAGGGGCAATCTAATTACCCCAATCTTCCACAATATGATGGTTTGTACTGGTTCTGTTCCCAATTTAAGACTAGTAAAGTCAATGGTGACTTTACATACCCTGGGAGACAGAAGTCAGTCCCAGGGTGTGGAGTCTATGTTTGGGGGTCACTATGACACCCCTGTGTTACTGCACTGAGGGTGATGTGTAACACACTTACCAAAAACCACATGAAACCCTATCGAGTAAAAGACCCCATAGCCCATAAAACACATTACAAAGTCAAAGGATATCTCAAATCATGTCTAAGAGTGGGAGAAAAAGAATCTCACTCTTAGCAGGAGAAAAAAATAAACCCCAAAAATCCAGCAAAGCTGCTGGGGGACTCACTAGGTTTGGGAAATAAGCCTTCACAGAGAATTCTCCCTAACACCCATGCCTTCAGCAGAACTACTCTCCTCAAACTAGGTATCTCTGCATCACGTACTATTACGATGCACCTTATCTACAGACCTCCTGGCCCACTAAATTCCTTTGAAGAAGACATATCCACCCTTCTCAATACCAATGTTAAACCGGAGACACAAATCATCCTACTTGGGGACTTCAATTTAGGATATAACGACACCAAAGACCATAATGCTTCTATCCTAGCAAACACAATGCTGGAAGCAGGCCTTACCATCTGTAACAACGGCCCTACACATATCAAAGGTCGCACTCTAGATTGGGTGTCAGACATTAACTGCACATCCACCATAACGGCCATCGAACCGTGCGCTTGGACTGATCACCACCTGATCTTGCTGACCATCTCTGACCTACCCCAAACTAACACCTCCAAACCTCTGGCACCTCCTGCCCTGACACGCTGCAAAAAAAAACCATAACATTGACAAATATCCTCCCTCTAATTCAGCCTGTCCTCAATCACTGCTATCACACCACTAATCCTAATGAAGTGGTTGACCTCTACAACAACACCATTAACGCAGCTATAGAGTCATTGCCCCATTGAAACCAAGTAAATCCAAACCTTCTGCCCATCTAAACACCTGGTTCACCCCAAGTCTTAAAGCTTTACATAAAGAAAAAAGACAAGCAGAAGCCCTCTGGGGAAAAAAAAAAAAACATCCCCTCTTAAAAAAAACTCCTTACCACTCTCACTAACTACAAGAAACAAATCATCCAGGCAAAAAGAGTCCTTCAATGACAGAATTGAAAAAGTAAACTCTAACACTAGGGAAATATTCACCATCCTTAGAGAATTAGAATCACCCATCAAACCCATTGAATCCTGCACTAAAGATAAAATGTGGTGCACCAACATCCAAAACACACTATGCAATAAAATTACTATGCTACAAGATAAAATCACTGCCAAAAAATCCTCCCTCCACAACATTGCACTCTCTACCCAAGAAGCCATTTTACAGGAACTCTCCAACAACCACACTAAAACTCATAACCAAAGCTAAAAACATCATCACTTCTCTTAAACCCTCTTGTTGTCTTGGGGACACCTGTCCAGCTCCTATTATCAAAGAAGCTGCGCATGAACTAGCCCCTTTCGTCACCTCCTTCATCAACATTTCCTTCAAATCCTGCACAGTACCTACTAACCTCAAAGGCGCCTGGATACTACCTCTCCTAAAAAAAAAACCTAATCTCGGCCCTAATACCGCAACCAATTACAGACCTATAACAACAGTTCCGTTCCTCCTTAAAATCTAGATAGAGCTGCCTATCTACAGATCCAATCTTACCTGGAGATTAATAACCTACTAGGCACCAGACAATCTGGATTCAGACCGAGGCATGAAACTGAGACAGCTCTCCTTGAGCTCCAAACCAACTAGATGAGCGTCAAGACAAAGACACATCTATCCTCCTACTCCTGGATCTATCAGCCGCTTTCGACCTGGTAGATCATAAAGTACTCTGCAAACACCTTAAATCAGCTGCCAACTTTTCCTCTAAGGCTACGGCCTGGATAAACTCCTTCCTGGACAAAAGCACTATAAGAGTCTTCTTACCTACCCAGTGCCTATCACTTGCGGGGTCCCTCAAGGTTCATGCGTCTCCCCTACTTTGTACAATATTTTTACAAAGCCCCTCTGTTATCTTGGATAAACTGGGAGTCTCATATACCAACTACGCGGACGACACCCAGATCCTCATTCCAATCCAAGGAGACTACGACAAAGACACCATCCTCTTAAACAAAATCTACCAAATCATCCAAACCTGGATGGCCACACACGGTTTATGTCTTAACGACGATAAAACCGAGCTCTTAATTATTGGATCCACTAACAAATTAAACAATCTTCCCCATCTATACAAATCCTTTGATATTGACGGTATCGGAATTAATGTAGCCAAGGAAGTCAAAACGTTAGGTTTTTACCTTGACTCAACGCTCAACCTTAACAAGCAGGTGAATGCCACAGCTTCAGCAACAAGCTACACCTGCAAGCTAATTCATGCCTGCAAACCATTTCTGTCTACGGACAACTGCATTACCATTGCGCAACCCCTTATATTATCTAAATTAGATTATTGTAACGCACTCTATTTAGGCACCAGTAAACGCAACACCCACAAACTCCAAACCTTGCAAAACAACACCCTTAGAACGGCACTAGGCATCCCCAAAGATCAACATCTCTCGGACCACAGAAGAACTGTCAACTGGCTGTCCATTAATGACCGTATCAAACTGAAAACCCTAAACATCACTCATAACTGTCTTAACAATAAAGCACCGGCATACCTTACTGAGAAATTTACTAAGTACTAAGCACACATCTGAACGTCCCATTAGGAAAGCCCAAGCAAACAGCATCAGAGTCCCTCACTGCAATCTGAAAAGAACAGGAAGTGCCGGCTTCCCAGTATTGGCTGCCAATCTCTGGAACACTATTCCGGACCCATTTAGAGCCATTCCCTCCTTTCACCTCTTCAAACGAATGTCAAATCCTGACTTCAAACCAACAACTGCTGACAACCCCCCTATGAATGACAAGTCTCCTAGACACCACTCCTTATGACATCCTCCTCCTTCGCACCATCAACCGTGTATATATTCTAATTTTCCTATATGCAACTTGTAAGATATGCCTGCTACTGTAACATAATAAATTATAATGTTTAAGATAAGTAATTGTAACATAAGAAATGTAAGATATCTATGTAACTGTAACCTAAGTTTGACACAAGCGCCCAGTTGCCTAACGGCCCGGTGCGCTCTATAAATAAATAAACAATACAATACAAACAATTACAGCAATGTACCCTTCAGCCTATATATTTAAGTGATTCAGCCAATGAGTTTCAATGGTAAACAATTCCATGTATATATGCTGCATTTTAGCATCAGTCACCTGTGTTGAAACATAGGCCTCTGAGTTCTTGACAACTGCAAACAAGGCCCAATTCAGTAAGTGTATTTCTTTGTTTAAAAACAGCATTTTGATGTGGCAGTTGAAAATGAAATGCTGCTCTTTTCAGTTTGGCAGTCATCTGTGCGTTTCCAATGCCTTGCACATTTTAGGCCCAACATAGCCAAATGCAGTTTCCTTTTGTCTTGGCCTGAAAATACCCCACAAATGCAAGATGCTGATGGTTGACAACGTTCGTATGTGGTGTTTGTTACATGGTGCTTGACTGACACTTAGTGTTGTGTGTCTCCTCTCTCCTCTTAGGTGCTCAGAGTGCAGCGATGCTCTCACCAGTTTGTACTATGAGAAGGACAATAAGCTGTATTGTCACAAAGATTACTGGGAGAAATTTGGTGAGCTGTGCCACGGCTGTTCTCTGTTGATGACGGGCCCAGTGATGGTAAGCGCTTTAATGCATGCATAAAATGTTCTTTTGTTTACAACCGCAACTTTTTCGTATATCGCCAATGATGCACTTTTTGCTGTTTTGTAGCATTGCAGATAACCAGTCTTATTTTTACGCAATTAAACTGTTCTCCTTTGGCCTGGGTAAAATGGAGCCCTCTGACCTGCAGGTTGACCATGATCAGATTACTTAATCCACAGTCTTGCATGGTTTTTGTTGTTCAACCAAGCGGTCCATATGCTATTCGCTCTTAAAATTGGTGTCTGCAAAATGCGTCTCTCCTGGTGTTTTGGCTGTGACTCTGATGCCTCACCCTTGATTTTTCTGGCTAGAGCTGATGAGAGTATTATAGGTGGCAAGACCCTGCTTTGAAAGAAGACCATAGACAAACCCATGTGTGTTAAACCTGTGGTTGTAGGTTGCACAGCAGGTGTGGGGGGGTGGGAGATGGTCCTTTTTTTGTGAGGGTTTATTTGGAGAGGGATCTGGTTCCCTCAATGTGTTCAAAGAATGGAGCGAGGACTAATTGGCTGCTGTCTTGGGCTCCAACGCGCCACCCCTACAATAGAGCACTACTATAGAGCAGTGGCAGCTGGTGAGTTTTTATAGTGATGGGAGCTTACATGTTGAGCTGGAATTGGAGCAAGACCTAATCAACCAAGGAGGATTTGGGGATTTCTCATCCATGGATTTCTTTGGTTGCTATAATGTACAGACTAACCAGAGTCTCAAAAAATAAATGTGCCTAGCTAAACGTAACTCTTAAAACAAACTCATACTGGAATTGGCATTAGAGATGCAATAATTATTTACCATCCTCGAGGAACTAGAAACTCCATCCTTATTCCTGATACTTGCATCAAGGATAAATCTTGGTGCTCAGACATACAACAGGCACTCTCTAACAAAGTAACCAACCTTCAAAACAAAATGGCATTAAAAAAGGCCTCAATAAATTCTCTATCTCACGTGCTTAAAACTACTCCGGACCAACTCCCTAAAGAACCATTATCCGACTCTCCGGCCGATTTAACTTTACCAAAACTTCCATTTTGGAGGTAGAAAAAGCTATACTCTCCCTTAAACCGTCCAACTGCCAGGGTGACCTCTGCCCAGCCTGGTTGATAAAGGATGCAGCAAGAGACCTTGCCCCATTCATTTCTAAACTTATCAATACCTCCTTTGCATCCGGTACTATCCCCACTAATCTTAAACAATCATGGGTGCTCCCGCTGTTGAAAAAGCAAACCCTCGAACCACTTATACCCACTAATTACCATCCCATCACGACAGTTCCCTTTCTCTTAAAAATCCTTGATAAGATTGCCTACCTCCAAATCCAAAAATACCTGGAAAACCACAAACTTCTAGGAGCACAACAATCTGGATTCCGCCCACTACATGGAACCGAGACTGCCCTTATCGACCTTAAGTCCCACGTCGATAAGCTAAGAGATGAAGGGAAAACTGCCCTCCTTCTGCTGCTTCACCTATCGGTGGCATTTGACCTCGTGGACCTCAAGGTCTTATGCAGCCACCTGGAGTCACCTGCCCACTTTTCCAAAGATGCTATAACTCTGAGTCATTCCTAAGCAACAGAACCATGAGGGTCTTCTCCCCTTCAGCAGCAGCAGACCCCATCCCTATCGCGTGTGGAGTTCCCCAGGGATCTTGTGTCTCTCCCACATTGTACAATATATTCACCAAGCCCCTTTTCGATGATCTGGACCATCTTGGTATCACCTACACCAACTACGCAGATGATACTCCGAATTTCCTCCCACTTTCAGGTGATTACGCTAAGGATTTGGCCTTGGTGAATAGAGTGTACCTCACCATCCAGCCATGGATGGCTACACATGGTCTATGCCTGAATGATGACAAAACAGAGCTCATCATCCTGGGCACCCACGCCAATCTCAAGAAATTAGACCAGGACGAAGACTCCTTCTTCATTGATTGATGGCAACCCTATCAAGATTGCCAAAGAGGTTAAGACCCTTGGCTTCTACATCGATTCTACCCTCTCTTTTACCAAACAAGTGAACGCCATGGCATCTGCCACAGCTTACACTTGCAAGCTCATTAGAACCGGCAAACCCTTTCTCTCTAACGATAACTGCATTATCCTGGCCAGAGCCCTTATACTCTCGAGGCTCAATTATTTCAACACCCTCTATATCAGGGCTAACAAATGGATCATCCAGAGGATACAAATCCTCCAAAACAATGCACTAAGAGCGGCTCTCGGTGTGGCTAGAAAATCACACAACTATTATTAGCCGCCAAAATAACTGGCTATCGACATTCAACAAAATTCAGCTCAAAACCGCATCCCTCACTTACAAAGCACTGAATAACGCAGCCCCCACCTATCTCATGGATAGATTCCACAGGAGAACTTCTACTAGACCCACGAGACTGGCCAATTCTAATTGTCTTACTATCCCCAGATTCAAGCTCTCAAAGGTTGGCGGCTGTAGCTTCCCAGTCAAAGCTGCCCAACTATGGAACTCCCTGCCACATACCATCGGAGAAAATCAACCCTACCTGAATTTCCGACTCAACTACTTAAATTGGCTCAAGTCCTCTGATCTTTAGCCCCTTCCATGCGAGCACCCTGCATGGTAACCATGTTTTCATCTATTGTATATATTTGATTTTTCCTCTTGTAATATCTCCACTGTGTATCTATGTATACATTTGACTTGTCTATGTCCTGTAATTACTTCATTGTGTAATGTTGAAACTAAGCTTTGCATATCCTGTAACTGCTGCACTCTGATACCCTTGGGTCTGGTGCGCATTAGAAATTAATAAATAAATAAACAAACAATGTGCAGCACAAATTAGAGAGTAAATGAAGTCCTAGAATTTACTAATGGTTCTGTGGGAGGCTATATGACCTACTCACAAAGGTGCTAGGCCAGCACCTGTCCATATCAACCTTTTATAACATATTTTCATGCTGAGGGTGCCCAAAGAAACATGAGACCAGTCTCAGCAATATCTCAACGTGATCCTGCTTTAAAGCTGCTTATGTCCAAAGATAATCATGATGCCTGTCAGCAAAATATGACTGTGTGGACCTGTTTTATGGCCATACAGGCCACAGAAATTCATGAGGCTTTTTTCAATCAAATGTTATGAGTATATTATTTGTATACAGCTCCAAGGCATGTCCGGTGAGTGGCACATTGTGTCCATGGCAGGAGTGGGATATCCATACCTTGGTCTGTGAGGGAAAAGGAAAGGGCAGCAAAATGGGGAGAACTCCAGTAACATGAAATATTTCTACAGGTAACCAAGGTGAATGAAGATTAGGGCTGTACCTTTTATTTTTATTTAATTTTTCTGTTTTTTTTTAAAATAATTATTCCAAAAATTACAATTGAGAAACATACCAGTGAGAAAAAGGTATAAGCAATTCCATACATATCACTTCCATAAAATATATTTCTGAGGCTTGTGGAATCTGCTTAGATCACATGCTGTGCATAGGCCGACATCTAGTGGAAGCTGCAGAGTATTAGTTTGTTTTTCGAAACTCGAAAATGGGCGTGGACACAGAGCGTGCCAGTAATACTATCCCTAGTGTGGCGTCCACTGTACCCATGATCCCTCACGCGTGTAGGACTCTTAGATTGTTTTTTTCCGCCATACTTCACGGAAGCATTCCGCAGAGTTCCCTGGCTTTCAACCATATTTTTCTAAAGATCAATAAATATTCCCCGTTTCTTCCACTCCCACGTCGAATCATCGAGTTTCGAAGTTCGACGCCGGCTCAGAGAAGAAACAACCGTCGAGAGCTGCACGATGGACTTTGGGCCTAGGAAGGCCGCTGGCCTCGGCCCGGGCCTTGGAAGACCTCTGGCCTCGGCACTGCAAGTAGGGAGAGTGGGGGGTGGTAACCTACTCTACACTCTTATATATTTTCCTACACACACTTGCCCGCTGCCACAGGGTGCGTATGCAGGGTACCCCTTTCAAATTCAGCCCCAATTGCAACCGCAAGTATCCTTGGGTTGACAAACACGCCACCTGTAACCTCTGCTTGCCGAGGGACCACCCCGAGGCGAACTGCAGAGCATGTAGACGGTTCAAGGCTAAGACACTTAAGGACCGCTCGACCAAACGTTGGGCCCACCACGCCAGGCAATGCAAGGCCATGGAAGTGGAGAGCACCTTCAGTGATGGCAGCGACGCCGTACTTTTGGATGGCGAGGGCAACCAGGCGTCGAAAGATGCCCAAGCGCAAGTCCCCGACCTCGGAAGGCTGTCCGGCAGGGCAGTTATGGGGTACACACCCGGCGACACGAGCGCTACCCACACCACTTCTACACCTAAACACGCAAAGTCCAACCGAGATTCGACGCGCGTGTCGAGTTCCCGGAAAGAGACATGCAGAGAGTGGTCCACCGATTCTGTGTCCTCTGGACGTTCTCGGTCAAGATCGCCGCACGACACCAGGCAACCGTCCACAGTTGCCAAAGGTGCCTCACTCACCAAAGTCATGGAGGTACGCTTGCCAGAAGACAAATCCGACCTCCGCACACCAGAAGTCGGCTCCGGCAGCCCTTTCGGCGCCTGCCTCCGCGTCCCGACTTGCACACTCTAATGTAATAGACATTCCCCCCGAATCTCGACGCCAGGCGTCGGATACCTCAGAGAAGGTGAAAACAGCAGGGAAACTCTTCTACTCATGGGGAAGGGGGTAAACCGCAAAAGAAGCCATCTCTCTCTTCTTCTGCACCACAAACACTTAAGGACAGCCAAAAGTCTTCAGATAAGCAAAAATCCAAGACCCCTGTCCCTGGCCCTAAGTCCAAACTGGTCCCTCCTACTCCTCACGATATGGGAATAGAAAGGGAACCCTCTCATGGAATTGTCATTCCCAGCTCCAGAAAATGGAGCAGTGAAGATATAGACAGGGTAATGACGAGAATGTCTTCCCTGGCTGACTTCTACTCCAAGAACCCAGAACACTTCCTCACCTATACCCCTGACGGTGCTACTCCCTCAGGATCTAGGGACCCGCAGCCCCCTCGTAAGAACCCTCGGTTTGAGACTCCAACGCAAGGGCTGTCTTCAGGCCCTTCTTACTTCCAGCCTTACACCCAGTATAGTGAGGATCCACTACAGGATGAGGATCCAGACTTGGTAACGTTGGACGACCAAACTGGGGGGGACTATTATGGGGACGACGAGGACCAAGATGAGGAGGAAGATGACCCAGAAGTCTACAGAATAGACTCCCCTGTAGGCAAAGAACCACAAGTTACAGACTCTCCAGTCGACACCCAGCCCCTCCTAAATGAGGTCTTGACTAGAGCGGCTGAGCACTTCCGCATAGACACTCAGGGAGCACAGGAGGAGAGGGACTTTGCTGAGGAACTAGTGGGAGAATAGAAACCCATTGCCCAAGCCATTCCAATTCTCAAGTCCATCCAACGGAGAATTGACCCCTCCCTTCTCACTCCTAACCTCACCAGGGCAGTAAACCCCAGAGTTGAGAAATTGTTCAGGGCAGCCCAATCAGACCCGCTTTACATAAGGGGGAAACTGAAGCCAGACTCCCTGGTAGTTACTAATACCCGGAAGAGGGCAGGAACGCCTCCATCATCATCTGAGGCTCCCCCCCGACAAGGAGAGCAAGAAAATATACGGGTTAGGAAGGAAGGTGGCCTCCACTTCCGCTTACCAGGCAAGGATTGCCAACTCCACCACTCTGCTGGCTAGTTACAACTGCCACCAGTGGGAGCAAGTAGCTGCCCTCATCGACTCCGCACCGGAACCCTTAAATGGCCAGTGGCCCAGGTTGCGTCGGAGGGGAGAGCCGTGTCTGGTTGCATCCTTAAGGCAACCTTTGATGCTGTAGATAACGCCGACAGGCTAATAGCAGAGAGCACTGTCATTAAGAGGCATGCTTGATTAAGACAGTCAGGATTTAAACCCGAGACACAAGCATCCCTAATCGACATGCCAGTGGAGCCTAATCTACTGTTTGGCAAAGCGGTAGAGGTTGCATTAAAAAATGCCAAAGATGAGTATGAGACTCTGAAATCCCTGGGACAGTTGACCAACAAGCCCCCTAATCAAAGAGGCAATAGTAGTTTTCGTCGCCCAAATGGCCAAAATTCACAAAGAGGCTCCAACTATTCACAGGGGCAGGGTACTTCATGGGGTAACAACCAGCAGTCACCCAGAGTTATAGCAGAGGAAACAAGAGTGGCCGTGGTAAGGGTAGAGGCAGCCCCACAAAACAGTGACGCCGCATTCAGGGTCCCTTCTCACGCATCCCAAGTAGGGGGACGCATTACCAACTTCACCCAAGCTTGGGAAGGGACCACATCAGACAGATGGGTGCTGTCCACAGTCCGCAGGATACTGTATAGAATTACTCAAGCATTTCCGAAACCACCCTCCACGTCAAAAGATACATTCCTCAGACCACCAGAAGATCCTCCTCGAGGAGATTGTCAATCTTCTAGCAAAGGACGCGATAGAACTCGTCCCGGGCAACCAGGTAAACAAGGGTATTTATTCAACTTACTTCCTTGTGCCAAAAAAAAGATCTGACAATGCGTATTAGACTTACGCCCTGCAAACAAGTATGTCAAGCCCCAAAAGTTTTGCACGACTACTCTCCAAGAGGTAATCCCCCTCCTAAAAAAGGGGGATTACATGGCAACATTGGACATGAAAGATGCCTATTTTCATACTTCCATGTTCCCAGCGCACAGAAGATTCTTGCACTTCAAGGTGGACAGTCAGCACTACCAGTTCAAGGTGCTGCCCTTCGGTAAAGCCTCGGCTCCAAGGGTATTCACCAAGGTACTGGCGTTGGCGGCGGCACACCTACGCAGGGAGGCAATCCCAGTGTACCCTTACCTGGACGACTGGCTCATCACGGGTGAGACCCCAGTAATTCGCAGAGCAAACATTCAAAGAACGACCGACCTCCTCTTCGAATTGGGTTTCTCCATAAACGAGAAAAAAATCAAGCCTGGTGCCAAGCACCTCCACGCAGTTCCTAGGAGCTGTCCTAAACACTCAAGAGGGGTTGGCCTTTCCATCAGAGGAAAGAATTCGGAATCTACTACTGCAAATTCCTCTATATCAGCCCGGTCGCCAGATAAGGGTGCGCAAAGCGATGCGTTTGCTAGGCATGATGGCGTCATGTATTTACCTGGTCCCCCATGCGCGCATGCGACCCATGCAAGAATGGTTGGCGAAACAGTGGTCTCGGGCAAGTGGTCAGTGGGACGTTCTAGTGGTCGTTTCGACAACACTTGTACAAAGTTTTCACTGTTGGACAAGAGAGAACCTGTCAAAGGGGAAACCCTTTTGCGATCCAGAGGTACAGGCTGTAGTCGCTACGGACGCATCCCTGTCAGGGTGGGGAGCACACCTCTTTCACCACACAGCTCAGGGTCTCTGGTCTCACACAGTGGCCAAGAATCGTATCAATCTGCTAGAGCTTCTGGCAGTATTCAGAGCGCTTCAAGCATTTGAGCCCCACCTGTTGAACCTTTCCGTGCAGATCCCGACAGACAGTACAACAGCAATGTTTTACCTAAACAAACAGGGAGGGACTCGTTCGCCAAATCTGTCCAACCTTGCCCAGAAAATCTGGAACTGGGCACTCAGACGGAACATTTACCTGTCGTCATCTCAACACGTTCCAGGGGATCTCAATTTGTTAGCGGACGCTTTCAGCAGAGATCCCCTCCCAATAGAACAAGAATAGTGTCTACTCGGAGAAGTCGTAGAGGACATCTTCTCATCGTGGGGTTTCCCCACTACAGACCTATTCGCTACAAGCAAAGCCCAGGATTCGCATCCAGGTTCCCCCAGCCAGACTCCAAGGGGAACGCCCTGTGGATGAACTGGTCAGGGATGTTTGCCTACGCTTTTCCACCAACCCCTCTCATAAGGAAGGTGGTCAACAAGACGCACAGGGAATTGATGACGCTCGTCCTAGTTGCTCCCATGTGGGCGAGGCAACCGTGGTTCCCACGTCTACGCAGACTAGCAGTGTGCGAACCCATCAGACTCCCGTGCTGGTACAACCTACTGTCCCAGCACCCAGGTCAAACAGTGCATCCTCAACCCAGCTCAATGAACCTGGCAGCATGGCTCCTGAAGTCAGAGTTTGGACATCTCAACTTACCACAGAGATGTATGGACATCCTAAAGGAATCTAGGAAACCTAACACAAGGCACTGTTACTTTGATAAATTGAAAGGATTTATGATCTGGTGCCAGAATAAGCAAATCAACCCAGTTGATTGCACTCCTTTCAATATTGTCACTTACATGCTCCACCTGCTGGACGCAGGTCTGGTATTTAACTCACTAAACGTACATCTGGCAGTGCTTTTAGCCTACACCATTTCCCACAACAAAGTTTTGTGGTGGAAAGTACCAGTGGTTAAAGCCTTCATGGAAGGGGTAAAGAGACTCCACCCCCCAATTTCAAACCCATCACCTGGTTGGGACCTTAATGTGGTGCTTGCTAAGCTCATGGGCCCACCATTTGAACCCATGCATAAAGCCAGTCTCAAACACCTGACCTATAAAACTGCCTTCTTAGTAGCCGTTACATCCATAAGAAGGGTCAGTGAAATTCAGGCTCTGTCAGTGCAGGATCCTTTCTTTACTGTTCATAAGGATAAACTGGTTCTACGAACACACCCTATGGTCTCGCCTAAATTTATTTCTAAATTCCACGTTAACCAGTCCATCAAGCTTCCGGCCTTTTTCCAAGAACCCAAAAGCTCTGCTGAGGTGAAACTACACACTCTAGATGTGCGAAGAGCGGTCCTCTACTATGTAGACAAGACCAGACCGCTAAGGAAAACAGACCAACTCTCCATAGCTACAGGCAGAGAAGGAGGTCGCGTCTCTAAAGGTGCTATCTCCAAATGGATAGTCAATTGTATCCAACTATGTTACTCCCTTTCTGAAAAAAACTCTGCCTTTTACGCCAAGAGTCCACTCTACAAGAAGCATTGGGGCCACTCTGGCTTTCATTGCAAGTGTACCCCTTGACACCATTTGCAAAGCAGCTATTTGGAGCTCTATTCACACTTTTACTCGCCACTACTGCATTGACACTCATTCCAAGACAGATACTCAAGTGGGACAAGCGGTTCTAAGACATCTGTTTACTCAGGACCCTTCTCACATCCCACCTTCTTCTTCTAACACTGCTCGCTAATCCATGCACAGTATGTGATCTAAACAGATTCCACAAGCCTCAGAAGGGATACATTACTCACCGTAATCGTATTTCTGATGCTTGTATCTGCTTCGATTCACATGTGACCCGCCCTTCCTCCCCTCTGAGAGAAGGTGCATGGATGCTTGTAGTCTTATCTTCCTATCGATCTGCTTGGATAATCTGTACTCTTGCTACTCCTCATGCTACCTCATGTCAGAAAAAATACAATCTGAGGGTCCTACACGTGTGATGGATCATGGGTACAGTGGAAGTCACACTAGGGATAGTATCAATGGCACACCCTGTGTCGACGCCCATTTTCGAGTTTCGAAAAACAAACTGTAATACTCCGCAGCTTCCACTAGATGTTTGCCTATGCACAGCATGTCAATCTAAGCAGATGCAAGCATCAGAAATACGATTACGGTGAGTAATGTATCCCATATAACAATCAACTTAACGTTACCATCAAATTTCCACCCCCATATCCCAAATTAAAACATAACACAACAGAAACACAACACCAGACAAGACATACACCCCCCTTATTACACCTAAAGAACATCTTATCCAAACAAATTATTAAACGATCCCCCACGTCTCCTCATAATCAGTCTCCCGATGACGCCTCGAAGCCGGAGTCTTCTCATACCATGAAAGCGTTCGCATGTCCGATAACCAGTTTTCATAATGCAGTTTTTTTCTAGATTTCCACACCTTCATTATATGCTTTATCGCCATTAGCAAAGCCCTATCTATATTTTTTTAATTTAATATTTTTTTGGTGTGTTTTAGTTTACATTGAAATTTTACACATTAATATACCATTTGAATAAAAAAGGGAAGAAAAGTTATATAGAAGGAAGCACATATCATACAAATATAAATCATATCTCTCGAAAGGTAAAAGAAAAAACAAAAAATGATATTCCCTAAGCAAACAGTAATATCATCATCATCTAGATTAAAATTACAATAGTCTCAGCTTGGTGGTTTGTCAACTGCAGTACACTGCCTCGTAATGGCAGCTACTCCTCAGGGCAGACTTCCAGCACTATCTCAGAGAAACATTGATGACTTAGTATTGTTTCAAAAGCCCTATATGAGTACGGTCCCGTGGCAAAATAGAGGGTTCGCTAAGGCTCCAGCAGTTACAATTTCAACAATTCAGCTTTATATCTACCTATATAGTTACATTGAGACTAGTTTCCACCTTCAACCAGATATGCCATCAGTAGCATCATACTGTTGGAATTGATGCAGTGATGCCAAAATAGTTCCTCTTTGATATATTCGTTACTATGCACAAATTTGCCCAAGCAAAGATTTATAACACTTGTCATTTTGTGGCATTCTGTCATCAGATGTTTGGCTGTCTCTGGCTGGTTCTGTTTGTTACATAGACGACAAAGCCGTAGTTCTGCAGCAATCTTGTCTCTTCTGCCAGTAACCATTAGTGAAGGTAGTTGTTCGAGCCTTAATAATATGATGAAATGTCTAAGTCTTGCAGCTGGGCACAGGTTAAGGTAGCGCTGAGGTTTTTAAAAGTTATACAGTCTATACTGGACAAACTGGTAGCTTTTCAGCTCGCTAACCAGTCCCAAAGATCTATGCGTTTACCCAGAGCCCTCTGTGCCTCCTCTGTAACGCTACCCGCCCTGGTTTGCCACCCAATAGCCACAAAAAGTTTAGACATCTGCTTCTTGATGGACAGCAATTAGTAGCCCATTGTTAGTTCACTCTTCATTTTCAGGTAGAGTAGGGCTCGCTTTTTTAACACTAACGCTTTCAATGAGATCAGCCCCAGTTCTAATCTTATTATTGCCATAGGAATTCCTGGCGGTAAGCCCAAAATAGAGCGCCAGAATTTTCCTTCTATCACCTGCAACCATTTCAGGTCAGGATCAAGGAGAGCTTCCAAAACATAAGTAATCATTGGGGACAGGACTTGTATATATAATTGACGTGTACCCCAGATAGTAAAACCTCCCTGATTGACAGTGAATCTATGGAACAGGGCGGTCAATTGTGCCGCTCTAATGATGCGTGACTGTTTGCATATTTCATAGTCACCGACGGTCTCAAATTCAATGCCTAAATAGCGATATTGTGGAGTATAGGCGATGTTATCTAGGCCTACTCTAAGCTGCACACAGGTAGTGTTCCTTTTGGTGAATCTCATAACCTTCGTTTTTCCCCAGGTTAATCTTAAGGCCATTTCTCTCTGCATATTTCCAAAGAGCAGTGGCCGACCTACGTAGCCCACTGATAGTGTGGTCAAGGATTACTAGGTCGTCCGCATAGGCTAATACAGGGCAGATAGAATCTCCTATTTTCGGGGGACAATTTGTCACAGCCTTAATGGCCACGAGGATGTCATGAACATAGAGATTGTAGATTAAAGGAGCCGTAACGCAGCCTTGTTTGACACCCCTGTTTTGATAGACGCTTCTAGTTGTATGGCCTTCCGGATCCAATTTTACTTTTACGAGGTATTCTGATGGAGCTATCTAAGATAGTATGTCAGGCCTTCCGGGCAACCCATTGATTTTAATTTCTGCCCGAGACATTCTCGGGGAATAGAATCGAATGCCGCTGAGATGTCTATGTATAGGGCATATAAAGGGGGTTGCCCCCCTGATCTTGCTCGTGACCTTAGGATGTCCATAACAATATTATGCGCCGTGGAATATCCCTGCCTAAACCCACTCTGGAATGTGCATAATATATCAGATTGCTCTACCCAAAGCTGTAATTCTTTTAATAGGAGTGAGGCAAATATCTTCCCCATAGAGTCCAGCATTGAGAGAAGTCTATAATTACTGGGATCAGCATGGTTACCTTTTTTAAAGACCGGTATAAGAACTGCCGTTTGCCAAGATCGAGGTATTCTCCCCTCTTTTAGGATCATTTTAAATAGAATAACTAGTAATGATGCCCAGAATTCAGGGTGAGATTTCATCACAATGTTTGCCAGTCAATTAGGGCCTGAAGCACGTGAGGATTTTTGTTCTATGATTTTATTCATCACCATTTCATATGATGCATTGATAGGGGAATTGATGGCATACTGGCCAGTGGACAGGGTTCCTCTGTGTCTGCCTTGGCGTTTCGATTTTCGAGGAATGCTATCCATGTTTCAGCCTCAATAGGGTTAACTAATGGGCCTTTCACAGTGCCCCGTGCTTCACCCAGTAGGGACCAGATGTTGCGGGTTTTGCCTGTACAAATTGTGTTTACTAACCTTTGCCAGGACTGGATTTTGTCGGATTTCCTTTTGGCCTTGATAATGGGTCTATCTATTTTTGATGCGCCTTACCTTAATATGATATTGATCTGGGGCATAGGCTTGTCTCTTGGCATGCCGGAGTTCAGCTCTGTATTCTCTCTTCACGTCTCTGATCATATTATCATAAGGAGGCTTTTTTCCCCCCCAGCTAGTCAAAGCCCCTATGCAGCAAGCTGCATGCTTCACCACAAAGGAGTGGATCCAATCCTCAATAGAATTGATCGTCATCTCCCTAAAATTCAGTAAGAGGTGTACGTTGTCACAGGCCAGTGCAGCCAGGGCGAGGGCCACATTTTTATCAGACCAACTGATCCGTGTACCTGCTTTGTTTAGCTTTGCTACCCATGTTGGTGACAAGAGTGTCTTTTGCCCTAATGTTGAATTTACATATGATTACTGCGTGGTCACTCCACTCATTGGGAATCACTCGCATGTCTTCCACCATCCCATACAAACTTGGACAAACAAAGATTTAGTCTAGTGTACTGCAGGAGATTCCAATAGGCCAAGTATGGCGTCCTGGATAGTCACTAGTGGTTTTACCTTTAACCATTTCTATGTCCCAGGACTCGAACAGGTGTTCCCACCCAAGACCTTCGGGGTCCTTTTTCGTATGCTGCATGCAATTATTGGCTCTTAACTTAGGGTTGTAAGACTTCCCTCTAATCCCAGTCATGTGACAATTAAAATCGCCAACCACTATTATCCCGGTGTTCCCAGGTTTTAACAGCCAGGTAGCCAGTAGGTCATGGAGAGCCTCCTGCAGTTGTTCTCTTAATGATGCACCGGGGGGATTATATAGGCTTACTAGTAGGAATTGTTCCTTTCCTTCCTGATTGTCATAGTGGACTTCTACCGCCATCATGTTATTAGCTAATTGAGTTTCCACTTGTTTCGAGCCAAGAGTGTTAGCTACCCCAGTTGTAAGGCCACATATGGTCTACCCTTTTCGCCTTTTTTAGCTGCCATTTGGTAAGTGACAAAGCCGTCCAAAATTGATGGGTACATCGCCCAAGTTTTTTGGAGCCAGAAACAGCTATGTTTATCCAGGATCTTAGTTGAACCCTCTGTTGACAGCAAATGTGCAAAACCCCTACAGTTCCATGACAGAATTGTGATATCTCATTGTTTTAGAAGCACTCCGGGAAGCGATCAGCCAGCCATTTTAGTACTTGTTGGATGTCTGAGACGTCAACCTTCTTCCCTTGAGGGAGATTTGGGCAAACACTAACATTGACAGAAGTCTGCCTATCTGGGCAAGCAGCTTGTGTCTATAGCATTCAGATCGACGTCAACCTCCACGTCGACTGCTTTCAATTCAACCTTGTAGCTCCTTACCAATTGTGCAGTTGATAGAAACTTGCAATGAAGCGCTGAAACCTGGGGATTTGGGCCTTTGAGAGGCTCCACAAATTGGAAGTCGTCTGACCTAAGGACCCTCGGTTGTGGTACATAGTTAAATCTGGTTAACAGTTCTGAACGCGAGAGCCATTTCAGTTCTTCACTTAGATATAAGTTCTTTATCAGACATATACGATTTCCTTCCGTAGCCACTTTGGTTTCAGGCGATGCAGTTGTATTGGTCATTGGGACTTGTAGCTCAGGTATTTGTACAAGACTCTCCTCATTGATCACCACATCTTCTTCAATCAGATTGTCCGCCTCAGGAATTCCGTCCTCCTCATCAAGTTCAGTCATCTTTTCTCGTTCAGGTATTAACAAACTGGTCAGGCAACCTTCTCCGCTGATCTTCCTTTTCTTTGCTCTTGTTGCTCATTTTTTGGCTTTCTTGGAGGGATGCCCAGTAAGTTCCTTCTCGAGCCTAGATGGGGCCATAGATTTGGCTCTTTTATTCTCTGCGGCCCTCCTAGCCATTCTACGTTGCTTACGCGAGAAGAATGGTTCATCATTTTCCTTCTCTACCTCCGCCTCCTGGTTTTGTGGTTCTTTGCTTTGCTGTTGCTCGATGTATTCGACATACTGCATGGCTTCAGATAAGTTGGATTCTGCTGAAGGATCAGCCTCAGATATTCCACCAGCTTTCTCCCTCTTGATCATGTCTAAGGTTAAAGCATTGGAATTATCCAGTATTCGCCCAGACATTTTCAGTAGAATTTTAAGAGGGAATTGCAGGGATGCTACTGATGACTGAATCTCAGCGATCTCTGCAGCCCAGGGTTAGAAATTGGCCAAACATTTGCTTTCGACATCAGGGCTATCTTCCATAGAAGCCATAACCAGATTCGGTGAGACTGATAGTCTGCCCATTAATTCCACTGGGGTAGGAGTGTCATAGGGGAAATTTGCCTGCTTATTTTCTTTTGTGCAGTCAATGTTAGTGGGCAGTACTCCTGGTACAGGAGTCATGTTTCTTTGAATATTCAGACATAGTTCCAATAGTGAATTATTGTCTGTCATCATAGTTTGAGGCACCTAATGAGCCATTGGTGTATGGAACTGGTGCAGTAGCTTCCTCGATAGTGGTGGAGTTTACTTCGGGGAGCGGGTTTTGTGGGAAAAACTCAGTGATCATACCCTGGTCCGTAGGTATAGCGTTCTTAGCTTTCTTCCTGGGTTTAGCCCGTACTGCATCCTTACTCGGAGGGCTATTGGCTTTCTCCATTCCCTTGATTCTCCTTAGATTGTACTTGAGCTGTGTAGATCTCTTCATGGGAGGCATTCAGGCTTTCTCAGGCTCTTGCCCCCTGCGACTTGCTTATGTCGAATTTCAAGATCAATGGGAATAGATCCCCACAGTCGCCTGGTTGTATCGGGGTTCAGGGTCAAAGGGAACAAATCCCTGCAGTCTCCTCACCACAGCTACTCACTGTGTTTCAGCTCTTTATTCAGGAAGGGGGTGCAAATAACCGTAGCTGGGAGGGTGCACAATATTTGCTGGCAAAATAGCCACAGCACACACCCGTGGGTTCTTTCTACTCCCAGTAGCAATGTGCTGTGCTACAGGACTCTACAAGCGACACAGCCAGGTCACACCCTTCAGGCTACTCAGAGCTTGCCTAATGTAAATTTATATGCTAGATCCCAACTATGGACAAGGAGGGCTTATAGCTATATTACATATGGGAAGCGGTTATGGCAGTTGTTAGAGCGAAGCCCTAACCTATAAAGGTATCCGCCCCCAAAGCATCCGTCAAAAATAAAGCTCACCAGCTCCCAATATAAGCCGACTGCACGGCAATACAAATAGTGCCCCCAGGTCACAACCAGGGCACTGCAGACGGTTGCCTTGATAATGCTAATACTAAGCTGCATCCCCTGCAGTCCCGCTCACCGTTCTCCGCTCAGCTCTCGGCTCGCGGCTCAGCTCCTGCTCTCCGATCCCCCTCTCTCCGCAGTCGGGCGGCGACGGCACCTCGCTCACTGCCACGCCTCGCCAAGCCATTCCTGGAGCCGGAAATAGGGAGTCGGGGAAAGGGAAGGAAACGACACGCTACGATATGCAGTTGCCTGAAGCTGACAGAAGCTGTCGGGAACTGACGGGAGCTGTAGGCGTGTCAAGCCGCACCTCAACCAGCAACTAGCACAAAGGTACGAAAGAGGCCGCCTCGACACGACGATCACCACTTCATCCAGCCCCATCAATCCAGTCCGAAGAGTCGCATATTTCCTCACTTCTACTATCGGATGTGAGGAAGATTACAGACATAAAAGTTCGAGGGAATGATATACTCGCGACCAAATCAATTTGATCCTAAACATTCTTCCAAAAATCTAACACTCTACCGCACTCCCAGAGCATATGCAGATAGGTCCCTCTTGAGAGATTACATCCCCAGCGTAGTCCGTATCCGGCAATTGTCTTCTATTCATCCTCACAGGCGTCCAATAAATACGTCCTAAGATTTGTTGATGAATATATCAAAGATTCCAATCTATTTTGGCTGTCACCATCACCTTCCAAACATTATCCCACAATTCCTCAGACAACTCAGTTCCAGTTCTGACACCCACTCCATTCTTAATCTATCCCAAGAATTCCACATACATTCCTGTAGAGGCATCAATTTAATATATGTAGAGACCGAACCTGGAGGAGTAGTAAATAATTCACAGATTTGGGGTCTACAACTCAATGATCCACTCAACATCTGTAATCTCCAACAATTGTTCTAGACGCCTATACCTCTCTATCTCCCTATTACTCAATCCATAACGATTAACCAAATCATCAAATGAAACAATCCTTCCATTCCTCCACACATCTTCTATCTTCAGAATGCCCTTGTTGGCCCAACCCCTCCAATTAAGCATTTTATCCTCAACTTGCAAACCAGGATTAAACAAAATAGATGCCGAATCATAAAAAAACAAGGACAGTCCACACCCTTGAATCCCCCAAACCAAAGTAGATTTTGAAACCACTAAGGCTTACAATTTTGACCCAGAATTAGGTAGCCTCCCATAAGAATATAGACACTAAGGAAAAGGGAGGTCATTTCTCCCTTTCCATCAAAAGCCAATAAGGGTCCGAGCCCCTTCTTTCCTTAAAATAATAGGAAGCCTTTTTTAATAAGAATCCCTTATAATAATTCTCCAACATCGGATAGCCAAAACCCCCATCTTTAACTCTATATATCATAATAAATTGAGGAATTCTCGGCATTGCCGTTTCCCCACAAAAAATGCATAAAAAAACCTGTCAATACACCGAAGTACCTTCTTAGTAAACTTGAGGGGAAGAGATTTAATAAAATACAAAATCTTTGGCAGCAACATCATTTTTATGGCATTAACTTTAGCCCATATGCTCAGTCAATCTATCCCACCTTCGTATATCCTTTATCAGTACTTCCTTCAACTTGTCCACATTGTAGTGCACCGTTCTTCTAATGTCACACACTAGATAAATACCTAATCGTTTGATTGTGTGAATTGGTCGTTTCTAAATTATACATAACTTCGGATGGGCTTTGGTCAGCAATTCTTGAATGCTATAGGCGCTTTTGCAGCACAACATTTCAGCTAAAATATGGGTTAATGATTTCTTGTCTCAGGCTTTTCGGTTGTTTAGAGGAACCAGACAAGGTTGTCCGCTTTCACCCTTCTTACTCAACTTAGTTCTTGAACCTCTTCTGGCATATCTTAGACAGGAACAGAATATTTGTTACTGGAGGATAAAGTATGGAGAGGTGAAGGTTCTGGCGTACACTGATGACCTGACCGTAGTCTTAACAAATCCGGATGTGGGAGGGGTTTTACTAAGAAATATGTTACAGGAAGTGGGGGAATTGTCTGGTTACAAGGTAAATTGGGGAAAAACAGTGTTTTTTCCGCTTAAGGTGAATCCACTAAATAGGAGGTTTTTAGATTGGGATTGTCAGTGGGCTCATGTTTCGGTGAAATATTTAGGTATTTATCTAGGGTTGGACTTTGTGATAATTTGCTTGACTGTAGAGTTTGTGTTGAATGCTCAAAGCCTAGCACTGATCAGAAACAAATGCTCAATGCTCTTGGGAGTGAGTGCATATACCCATGTCTGCGGTTTCTATTACTTACCGGGAAGTTTTGACGGGACCACGCGGGTGTTGACAGTGCGCAGCATAAGAAACTTTAACATAATGCAACATCAGTGAGTGGTTGCACGGTGGGCTCATGTGCATGTGCCTAAGTATACCCTTGTCATGTGTACCCGATCCCATGGGATGAACTTGCTGTATTAGCAGAGGTATATGTTACCTCTCAACCTTATTGCCGTTCTCTATCTGCACAGTAACTGCCCAATATAAGAAATCTAAAGCCCACCAAAGCTAGTAACGCAGACACACTACTGCCCACTTTTCTCACAAAACATCACTATTTAATTCATAATCCTGCTTCTTAAAATGGGTGGAAACCGGGCTCTAGAATAATTTATTACATTTTCATAGCGCTTTTATCCTGTTCTGTAAATCCTGGCTTTTTTAAGCACATTTAAATTTGCCTTTGTAAACTGCAGCATTGCAAATACCCTACTGCAATGTTATGTGAGCCTAAAAGACAGCTCTGGATGTTTATTTCACATCGGATATTGCACAACTTGAGATGTGCCAACTGTCTTATTGGTTGAATTGCTTTCAAGACTTAGTCACGCTTCAGCATTGCCTTTGTGATAAAGCCACCTAGTTGTAGTTACTGTTTGACACAGGCATGTGTTATCTTATGTGACTATTATTTTGTGTTTGGCCGAATTGCCATCATGGTAGTTCCAAAATGCTGTGCCCGCATGTGGTGTATTGCATCAGTCTGCTGGGAAGGAGAACAAGAGGGAAGGGAAAGCATGGATTGAGGTAGTGGATGCTTGGAGAAGTGCTTCGTTTTAGTGTGGCTTGTGGTGGTATAGTGTAAATGCAATATATATGAATTATTTTCTAGAGATGTGATGTGGAAAAGCGTGTGTTGGGTTTGGGATTGCAGGTACTTTTGGAAGAATTCAAACATTTTAGATAGCGTTTGGTGCGTGAGGGGCTTGAGAGCGTGCCTGTGTGAATCTGTAATATGTAGTCATTAATAAATTGATGCCCTTTACACCTTCCACCACCTCTAAACCTGAGCACCTTGCCTGTGCCCTTATACACGCACATTCACTCTTTGCCCACGCCCTGGACTTCTACTGGAAAACTACCTTGACCTTCTCGTCATTAATGAAACATGGCTGCATTAAGCAGCCGGTCCCGCACTGTCTCTCGACATACCAAATGGATACTCCGTTTTCACAACAGACAGACTAGCCAATCCAGGTGGAGGAGTTGCTATTATCATTCAGTCCTCTCTCTCAATCAACCTCTCCCCTCCCCACTGTGTGTTAGGCTACAAACTTCTGCTCGCTAAAATGAAACATAGCCCCCAAACCACTGTGAACCTCATCCTACTTGATCAACGACCTAACCTTAGTGCACCGGTCTTAGGGAGAATTCTCATTTCTGTGCCAATTCCCTTCAACCGTAGAGACCCCCATCTCTTTTGCTGGATTTAGGACTTTTTTAATTTTAACCCAGGGGTCAGTGAGACATTTTTCTCACTTTTTCATGTGTTTACCTGATTTGGATTTTGTATTTTCACTGTTATTGGAGTCTGACAAACTCCATAGGCATCTATGTCACAAACAAATCCCTTTAGATGTGTCTTAAGGTTTAAATACCTTTTTTCTTGTGTGAACTACAGTTCCCAAGAATAGTAAAGTGAAATTGACTTTGCTTACCTTTTCTCTTTGTCGGTCCAGTACACACCATCTTATGTGGAGTGCTGGGGGAGGGGCAAGGGGAGGTTACCTAGTAACCCTTTATCCTACATTCTCATGTAACATTTTTATGTTATCCTCACTACTTTAAATGGCTGGTGGCAGTGGTTTACTTTTTCCGACCATTGTGGTTTTCTACTGCAGGCTGAACCATTAGCTGCAGTACAGCACCCATGGGTGACCATTTTGTCAAAATGGCCCCTGTCTTCTTTTATCGCCATTTTCTGTTTGTGAGGTCTTTCTTGGGTTTTTCTCTGTGTGTTCAGACAGGTTTGAGCCCTTTGTTTGTCTTGCCTTTGGCGGGCTTCAGCCCTGAAGCCCGCCCCTGGCACCAGTGTGTCTGGAAGGACAGGATGTGAGGGAGGGTCCCAAAACTCCCCTGTCCTTTGTCTCTAGGAATGCCTGAATGTAACCAGTCCTGATTGGCTGGCTGGCTGGCCGTCTCTTCAGGACAGCCACCCTGCTGTGTAATTGACAGCCTAGGTTGTGCATGAATGGAAGAAACCTGCTTAAAAGGTGAGGGTTTTGGGACTAGAGACAGAGTCGACCACTGGGAGAAACACGCGACGAATAAACCGTGAACAAAGCTAGCTGCAACCTCTGTGGACCTTTGAATTGCCCGGTAAAGCCCTGTTGCTGTGCTTCTTTTTCACCTCGACAGAGAAGCTCTGGACGGAACAACTTCTTCCCTTGGGTTAGTGGGACCAACTAACATCATGACTAACTCTTCTGGACCATCACCCCCCGACTTGCTGTGCCTCTCTGTTGCTTCGGAAGCCCAATGCCAGGGGTCGAGTGTACGTAGTCGAGTGAAACGTTTGAAGCAGTAACGAATCCGGCTAGATGCTCCAGGGGTCTCCTAAGGACCCTCCAGAAGCAGGACAACCAGATCCTGAGTCCCCTCACCAGAGTGCAGGGCCCAAGGAGTGAAGGAAGCCCAACTGATATCTGAGATCCGCAACAGTGTTTGCTAAGCGCTGAAACCGCAAAGTGCCGCTGAACCGAAAAGAGCCTGTAGCTGCCGACTACCTCTCGTGCCGCAGCAGAAGCCCTCCAGACATCCTCCCTCTTGTCCCCACGACGGAGGCCCAGGAACAAGGGTCTGCACCCCAGTAGCAAAACAGAATCCAGCTGAACCACTCTTCTTCAAACCAGAGGTACTCTTTAGGCTTGGGGTACTTTCCTTATTGCCTTGTAGATGTGCTTTTCACAATTGGGAATTGCAGTGGCTTACCTTTTAGAGTTGATTTCAACTCACTTTTCACAGGCTTAACAGCTTGTGACCCTACACGTGATTTTTCTACATACTCTCTAACTTTGTACAAGACTTTGATTTAAGAAGTGCAACAGATCCATAAACTGTGTTTCAATTGACTTTGGCTGTCCTGGCTCCCTAAAGGCTTTGATACCGTTTGTCCCTCATAGGTGTCAGTTTAGTGTATACTGTTACTGCTGGGAAAGGCTTCATTGGAAGATTTAAGTGCCCTCACATATACTGAGAAACTGTCTAACCTTCCGCTTCCCTAACCTTTCCTTTCTGCAACCCCAGAATCTGCAAAGTATAACTAGTGTGATAAATAAATGCCATTACTGTCCTTATGATTGAAGTAACGTCAGGGTGTAGGAATTGTGTATGAAGCATATCCAAAGATTATCCACTAACTAACTTGTTATGATTCTGAAAAGTAATTTAAAAGTATATTTACAATGTTACACAAATTGCCTTTTTAAAGAACGCTTATTTACAAATGTATGTTAATTAAATAGGTATTTATAACAGAAACCTTGAATGTAAGTGTTACTTGGCTACTTGTATTTACAGATTTCATTTGTACAGCACTACAGCTCACATTTACCCCTCTTGAGATAGGCCTGGCTGCTATGTCACACTACTAACTTGTGTAATACAGACTTATACCAAAAGGTGGGTTACCTAATACCGAGCAGATAAGTGTTGTGTAGTCTCACACAATGTGACTGCATCAATTCTTACCTAACAACCGGACACCAACATCCCCCTTCTCATCACACCAATCCTTAACCCCAACACCAAGCTCCTACTTCTTGGAGACTTCAACCTAGGATTCAATGACTCTTCTGACCAGAAGGCCACAGCCCTTAGTGCCACTCTCCAAGAGCTGAACCTTACCCAAGCCATAACTGCCCCCACCCACACGAAGGGGAGGATCCTAGACTGGATCATGAACATCAATTTACCCATCAAGGTCTCAGCCATCGACCACATACACTGGACGGACCATTCCCTGGTCCTCTTTACCATGTCCATCTAAGCTACTTTAACTCACAAATTAATCAACCCCCCCCCCCCCCCCCATCGCTGCGAGACACACATGTTGGAACCCACCACCTGCGCTTCCTTGGCTCTAATGCCTGACGGTACCAATCCAGAAACCATCCTCACTGCCTACAATTCCACACTCATTAAAGCACATGACCTGCATGTACCCCCCCCCCAAAAAAAACGACACAAACAAAAAGTAACAAGCACAACTAGTTTACAGAGAACTAACCACTGTTGACGAACAGAAATGTGCCCAGGAACACTTATGGAGGATAAATCCCCACCCCATCCCACAAAGAAGCCTTTCTCACTACCGCCAAATCCTGCAAAATCGTGATGGTTACCACCAAACCCAGCGTTCATAATACGAGGATCAATGAAGCCAGCTCCAACACCAGAGCTCCTTTTTAAATCTTCAAGGAGCTCGAACCCCCAGCTCCGCCCATCGCTAGCTTCCCGAATGACAAAGCCTGGTGCTCCCTGTTCCAGGCCATGCTTGCCAACAAAACCTACAACCTCGGAGAGAAAACCATTTTCAAAAAAGCCTTTATACCAACTAATGATGTGCCTCCCCCAGATATAATTGCTCACCCAGAGCCTACCGCACCCCCTTTCCACTTCTCCCGTCACTCCAGCTGAAATGCTCACCACCATCCGTCGCCTAAAAACGTTCAACTTCAAACAAGACATTTGCACGTCCCACCTCATCAAGTTGTGCGTGGAGCTCCTCACATCCATCATTGCTAAATGTATGAATTCTTCTTTTGACTCCGGTACGGAGCCAAAAACCATCAAAGAAGCCTGGGTCACTCCCATCCTCAAAAAACCCACGCTCAATCCTACCCTTCCCACCAACTATCGCCCCATCACGACGATACCCTTCCTACTTAAAGGTCTGGATCGCATTGCCTACACACAACTCCAAACCTACCTGGAAACCAGCAAGCTTGTTTGCATGCACCAGTCTGGATCTAGACCAAGCCACAGCCCAGCTTGACATCATCCGTGATGCAGGTGATCTCGCCATCCTCCTCCTACTGGATCTATCCGCTGCATTCGATCTTGTGATCACAATATCCTGTGCAACTATCTCTCCTCCACCTCTAACCTATTCAACGTAGCTGCCAACTGGATCACCTCCTTGAGTGAGTGATCCTCTAGGATTTTATGGGGTCCTTGAAGGATCATGCCTCTCACCCACACTGTATAGTATGTATACCAAGCCGCTTTTTGATCACCTTGTTAGCCTTGAAAATTCCCTATTCCAACTTTGCTGATGACACGCAAGCACTCCTTTAAAATCACTGGAAACCATAACCTAGACTCCGCCAATATCAACTGGATCTATAGCATCACAGGCGTGGATGGCCACCCACCACCTATGCCTGAATGACAGCTCCTCATCATAGGCTCCCCGATCCGACTCAAACACCTTGACACAGCATTTGCCTCCTTCTCCATCGATGGGAATGCCATAGCTGTATCTAGCTTTGGAAAAACCCCGGGAGTCCACCTCACCATGCAGAAACGCATCAAAGCCGTTGCATCCACTGCAGCCTAATCCACTAAACGTATCTTCTGCAGAAAATTCGTGTCCCCTGACAATTGCCTCACACTGGCGAGGGCCATCATCGGCAGTAAACTGGATTACTGCAGTGCTATACTCACAGGGACCTCCATCCAAAAAATATTTCTAAACTACAACCGATCCAAAACGGCGCTCTACGGGCAGTTTGGGCCTTGAACAGATCTGTCCATATCTCTCTAGTGAGATGCAAAGCTCACTGGTTGCCAATTAAGGCACGCATTGAGTTCAAAATCCTCTCCATTACACACCTCTGCATTCACAACCTGGCACCCTCCTACCTCATCCAGCACATTTCCAAAAAACCCAAACTACGTAGCCTGCGATCATTCACATCCACCTCCCCTGTGACGCCAAGATTCACCAGACAAAGAGCAGGAGGAGCAAGCTTCACTGTCATAGTTCCCATGCTCAGTTATGCTCTCCCGCAAGGTATCCAGGAAGAGCCCTCCTATCTGATGTTGCGTAAAAAACCTAAAACTGTTTTGTTAAACAAATACTCCTAGTGTTGTCTCCCGCCCATAATGTGTTCTGTATTGTAACCTATTCTAGCGCTGTGATACTTCCGGGTTTGGACGCTATCAACACCTGAAATAAATAAATAAATGGGAATTGCTGAAAGCAAAGTGTGAAAAAGAAAAGTCTTAGGTGGCTTGCTGGATAAGAGAACATTCGTCGGGCAGAAAATGTGGTGGGCGTAATTTCCTCGTCTGCCAGCAGTGTTGCGATATTGTTCTAGGACGATGTTCTTTTGCTGGTCAAGAAAATGTTGAATGACAATGGTACATCTGTTGGTGTGGTAGGTCATCTGCCTGGGATCCCAATGTTGCTATTATGTACTTATGCTCCAAATAAGGACTGTTTCTTCAATAGATCTGCTACAAGGTTCTCTACATTAGGTTGCTGTGTGCTGGGGATGTTAACTGTGTTTTGCATAGTGAACTTAATAGCACGCAGGGAATGGGCAGGTCGCTGTGATGGGGATCCAAAGCTTTGCTGGCGTTTCCATCATCCATGAAGGGATTATTTCATCTATTATTCAGCCCCTCCTAACTATATAGTTATAGTCATATAGATTTTGCCTTCCTTCAGCATGTGTGGACTTGGGTTACAATCGGCTGAATTATTTTCTGACCACACCCAGGCTGCAGTTTGCACTCAATTGGACAGCAAGTAGAACTCGGATCAAAACTTGGACACTTTAGCCATGCTACTAGTGATATTTGAGTAGCCCATTGTATAGGCAATCGTTGCCCTATGTGCAGCAATTTGCCCACTGAATATATCTATTGCAAAAGGGGATACACTTTCTTTTTCTATACCACCCCAGACTGGAAGGGATGTCGTATTGATCTAACGAAGTGCGTTTTTCACCCCGCAAATGATGGCAATGCACATGACCTCTTATCATTTTTTAAAGGCTTCCCCTATCAACGTTGCATCATCGATAGACCCCTCATGGTCGTCAAAATAGTATATTAAGTAGTATATTATTGCTCGTCGTTGTCTTATGGGCTGATAATAAGGCACCAAAAATCCCTTGCTTTGTATTTCATGATGTTAAAAAAGGGGGGTTTGGTTATCCAGAAGCGATTTCTATTTAAAAAGTCAGCATATTGGTTTAGGCAGAATGTGACCTGCTTTCCAGTCTGGGTTGGTATAGTAAAACAAAAGGTATCCCCATTTACACAAGATAACATATATTCAATGGGTAAATAACCCTGCCCATGTCCGCTCTTGCCACTGCCCCCAACCTCCTGTTCACTCCAGCTGTTGTGTCAGCTAGGGATTATGATATGGCTTTCTTCTCACTGCATATGAAAACGTTCTCCTTGTCCCCAACACTGTTCTGGACTTTGCTTTAGTCGTCCTGCTATTCTAACCCGAGCTCCTCTCTCTGCTCTCAGCCCGCAAACCTTCTATGAACCTACAGGTCATGCTTTTCATCTGCCAAATGCAGTTCAATCTCTTCTCTCTCCATTAATGATTTTGCTTTAAACTTCTCCAAGACAACTTCCCTCTTATCCCCTTCCTCCACTCCCCCTTTGCTCCTCTTGCAACATCCCCTACTCTCTCCACTCACTTCCCTTCCACTTCCCCCTCTGATCACCTTCCCATTATGCATTCAGCACAGCAATTAATCAGAAACCTAGTCGCTACCAGCTGCTGTTACCGCTCCTTGCTCTTCAATGTCTACCTCTCGACCGGTATTGTCCCTGCCTGCTACTCCACCTTCACTTCTACTCCTTTCTCATTCATATGGTTCTCAACCTTGTTACATAGTCGACAACCTACCAGGATCCTCTGCCTTCACCCCCCTCACTGCATCGACACCACACTGGCTGGGTCGCTGTGCTCAACCACTTTATTTAAATTCTTTCTCCTAGTCTACAAATCTGTCCATGGCATAGCTCCTCCCTCCCTGCCTAGCTGACTGCATGTATTTTCTTTCACCCTCGCACCCTACAATCTTCCTTTCTTCTTAACCGTTGATGCCTCTTCCAACACAGATCCTCTCCTGTTTCTGCCCCCTCTAACTTCCCTCTGCTTCCTTGTGATAGACAATCACTCAAATTATTCAAAACACATTTTAAAAAGCACTTGTATCGCAACATTTCCCTAGCAAAGGAACCCTCCCACACTGGCATTGACTGTACATTGTATAACTAAACCTACAATAGCATTAGGCAACCTCTTTTTATTTCATTGATGCATGTTTTTTGTCCCCGGTCAGGGTTCCCCTCTGCCATTCTTTCGCCAGCCTGTAGGCTCTTTTCACATATTTACCTACTGTAAGAAACCCGAAGTTGTCTCCGTGACTAGTCCCCGGGTGTCTGTCATCCAGGTGGCCTAGGGGTGGACCAGTGAGGGAGAATCCCCATGATCGGGGGGGGGGTCCTCGGGGAGTGGAAGTGGGACACCGATGGGTGAGACGTGATATCCCTTTTTTGTAGCAGATTTTCTCCAACCTACCACGTAGGATACTCAAACAGTCTAACCCTTCCACTCCCTTTGCGACACAAACACTTTTGCACTCCACGAAAGACGATGGACAAACAAAAAAGCTGTTTGCCTGACCCTTGTGTTGGGACATGACAGGTAGAGTCGAGCAATTGACCAGGATATATATATATATATATATATCTATCACTCACTCACACCCCCCCTCCCCCCTTCCCTTACCACAGGGATAAAAGGTGGAGCACAAGAGCACAATACGAACAAGGCAGGCCGCACAACGATCCAGCTATCCAAGCACAGCAGCTCAAGAGGAGGAGAAAGGCAGAGAGAACCGGAAGGCTGACAAGGAGAGAAGCGACTTTGCCCTTTCCCACCCAGACCTGCGAGACGTCCGCAGAAGGAAGCGTGAGACCGCGAAAAATAGCCCAGTGTGTTGCAGCAGATGCAACGGTACACGGAGCGTGCCTACGCTGATAAGCCAGAGGGAGATGCCTGCTACCGTGGTACCAGCCTTGACTCCAGATATCCTGAAATGCCAAGCGGTTCATCACAGCCGGTGAATCGATAAAGAAACTGAACTGTTGTATGAAAATCACAAAGTGGCACATTGAGGAAAGTTCAGAAAACTGTACATTTTAAGGGAAGACCAGCTGCGGAGGGGTCCGGCACCACGTGGGTGCTCACTCGAGAGATTCTGGTTGATCCCACGTTTAAAAACTACTGATGCCAGAAGGCTGTAGGAGAGCTGCGAAAAGGTCAAAGTGGTCATACAGGGGTCTAGCAAAATCCCCATACAGTCGAAAGTCTTTGACCGGCAAACCATTGAGAACACAAGGGAAGTGAATCCTGCATCAGAAGAAAGTAAAGGAACTGTAGATTGGCAAGAGTGAACCCGACTGAGGGATGCCTACAGAACTAGGCGAAGTCTAAAAGCCCAATGAACAGTAGGTTGACAAAGGTGAACCCAACAGGGATATCCACGGTGAACTGTTTAAAAAGAATTTAAGATTTGCGAATATGAAAGTTGAAAATATCATTGCAAAAGCCAGAGTGAACCCGACGGAGGGAGGCAAACATTGAAGAACTGGGTCCAAAATACCTTCAGCTATCCCTCCGCAAATACCTCCCCTCTCAAGCTCTTTGCTCCTCTACCTCCAACTCCCTCAGGGTCAGTCGTTTTTCAAAGAAACAAGCTGGGGGTAGATCTGTCTTCGGCTGGGGCTTCCCTCTGGAGCAGCCTCCCTGCCACTCTAAAACTTGAGGAGAACCATCTCTGGTTCCGGAAGCACCTCAAGACCTTCCTCTTTCCTTCTGCCTTCGCTCCCCCTCTCCCCTGCTGATCTGTTCTCTCTTGGCACCGTGCACCTGACCACCCTCTGTCCTTCGGGCCCAGGTACCTGCTCACCCTCCCGCACTGCCTCCGGGCCACCCCTTGCACTGGGGTCTGTATCTGTACCCATACAGCCCCCCTTTTTCTTCCTGCACTTATCAGACCTACCCTGTCTGCTGCCTTAAACCTAGCACTTGCTGTCTGCACTACCACTGTTTGTTGCTTCTATTATTTATTTATTGTTATTTATCTGTTTATTCACTGCTTCGCACTTTCCACTCCTCCCCGCTTCCATGCACTTTTCCCCTCCCCCTCTTCCATGCACTTGCGCGTTCTCAATGTCACTGGGCCTAGTAAGATCTCTGTTTTGTTCTCCCCTGTTCCCCTCCCTTGCCTCGTCGCGCTCTGAAACACTTGTGTATGAGCGCGATAGAAATAAAATATCATATATCATATCAAGTTAGAGTCGGAGTCTGAAAGAGGGAGATCAGGGGTGAGGACCCATCACTCCGACACGTGAATGAATGCAATTAAGAAATAGTTTTGAATATAAGCCAAAGTGAACCCAACGGGAGGGAAGCTGATATTCAAGAGGGGTTTGAGCCCGGAAGAGGGGGACCCAGGTGTGAAGAATCATCCCCTCAAGTGAAATCCGAAAAGGAACTTTGTTTGTTATTTTTGAACCTCAGAAGCTGGAACTGTCGTCTTGTGCTGGTGAAGCTTGAGTGTGTGCTGTGCTCAGGAGTCCCACCTTGTCCCGTGCTCAAAACGTGGGGAAGAGAGACCCCCGGCTATGACATCCTGACTTATCATTTGTGAACACTTCTTTCTTTCTTGTGAATCCTATCCCTCACTCTTTTTGGTATTTAGTTGTAACGATTAACAATAGTTTATTTTTAGTATAGGCCCCTATATTTTGACAAGACGCCACTAGGACTTCCGTATTTTGATTTGATGGTCGTAGCTTGCTTCCATCTTCGCTTTAGGTTTAGATTGGGCGTTTTTCCACCCTACCTATATAGTTTAATAAACACCCTTGAACCGTGATCACTTGTCTGTCTATTCTTGATACCATGCCTTCCTTACACTACTCATTGTACAAGCATCCTGCACATGGGCTGCCTCCGTAATCTGTATCACCTCAGTGGTACTCCTTTCACTGAATACTTTTGTGTGCAGACTTTTTTCAATTCTTGTGTGACCTGGTTTCCACATTCCCTCTAGTGTTGGAAGAAATTAAAGAGCGGGTATTGGGATTAGAAATTAAATAGGGTAAATCACTATTCTATCCACTTCAAAGTAGTGATTTTGAGCTATTGAATAACGTGCCCATCGCATGCACATTGGAACCTTTTTTGCTAGTTTGGCGTACAGGTTAGTGAGGAGCATTAAAAACATATTAGTCATGTGGGTAAGCTGCTACTGAATCTGGATTAATCAGTGCACTACTCAGTTTGATTCCCATTATTGATGATAATGGTAAGGTCATCACCTGTATAAATGATAATGCGCCCCCCCCCCCCCCGAGTATCTCTACATCTGTATAAGCCAGCATATTCAAGCAATTGAATACAATATTTATGTGGCTGCTTTGAACAACAAAGCACCCAGGGTGAATTTAGATGAAATGTGAATTTAGATTTCAGGTTGATGGTGGGGGTCACAGAGCCCCAGGTTTGGCGGGATACTGTGCTGCATTCTTATTACAATATGTGGTTCCCTAGTTTGAGAGTGGTAACTATATGGATTGCCACTCGAACTGCACCTATAGAGCTCCTGACTTAACCTGGCACTGTTGTTGCAAGGGCAAGTGCTTACATTACCTAAGAATGTTAAAGCAATATACTGTGTACGGACAAAGTATACAAAGGTGTAGGGGTACTGAGCAATATATTTGAAGTTACCTTTAAGAGGGTATTAATATCTGTTACAGCACCCTCTGTTTGTTCGTTAGTTAGAATGGATAGCACTGGCTCTACAGTGAACTGTTGAGAGCAAGGAAAAAGACCCTACTGTTGACACAGCATGAACACTACTAATGTATTTCTGCCACTGGGTGGCAGGCCTATAACTGAAATGTACAAAGTTTGCATGCTTACTGGTTTAAAAACTTTCTCGAGTGCAATACAAGAGGGGAAGGGATCTGGTTTCCCATTCACAGAATGGCAAAGATCATGCAACAACACTAAGATCGTTTTTTTGTAATATGCTGTTCAAAATTCTCCACTTCATGATCCTGCAACTGGCAAATATATATCCCCGGCTTTGTTGTGTCACAAAAAATCAGATTTTAGGAAAGATTGCGCAAAATTTAAGCAGTTTATGGTAATGTTCGTCTGGCTGGGCTTGCACGCCTCTGTAAAAGTACACGTGCTATGGTTAATAACAAAGCAGTAAAGCGCTGACAGTGTCTCACATTGCGATTGTTTTTGGTGTGTTGTCAGATTGCACAACACAGGAAACGTCTCATACCCCTGTCCCCTCAACACATATCCGGTGAATTATGTTGTATGTCCAACAACAGAAAAGGACATTGAAATTTGTGAAGGCTACCACGATCCACAGCATTGGGAACACTTTTCTAGACACTTATCACCTGATCTAATGCCCCTATGATCATTAGCGTTTGAGTAAAATGTATTGTAGGCCTTGATCCCGCAAATTAGCATGAATTTAGATTAAGCCCTAACCCGCAATTGTAATCTGGACATTTCCTCTAAATGCCCCACAGAACTCGCTGCCCTGTGCTCTCCTAAACTATCGCTCTGCTGTAGGCCATGTTGGCTATCTTTGACATCTGTAATCTTGAGATCGACACTTTACTTCTCAAAGAAGCATGGCTTACAGAGTACTCTGGACCTGCCATTACGGCCCTCTTATCCCTGGATTATACTAGGTTGTATATTCTGGTATAGGTGAATGAGAGGTAAAGAGGAACCTGTCATTACCAGAAAGTCTTTTCTGCACCTCATCTGTATTAGATGTTCTTCTAGACAAAATACAACTCCTCCACCTAGGTTAATCTGTCGACTCGTCTCTACAATCATTCGCTACCTTCTTCCTTCAATCGTATTAAACAACTTGAATCCGCTATGGCTAACCTATCCTGTTCACAGGGTAAGATTTTGCTGGTTTGGGACTTTACCATTCAAATGGACATGAGCCACTTTAGTATGGCATTTGGGAAGATTTGTTTTTTTCAAGCTCCCCATTTTGGTCTCACTCACTCTCACGGCCGCTCCTCTAGATAATCTTGTTCGGAGGTATTATTAATTACGGACCTTCTGACATGATCTGAACACTTGTATTTCTCTTAAGATTTTGACAAACGGACAAATCAAGATAATTTGTGTCTTCTCCCAAAGGGAGAGACCCGTCCCCCCTGTGAGGCTAGGGAGGTAAGCCTGCTTCGCAATACCTTCCCTATGGGTCGAGGCAAGTGGGACCTCACCTGGAGGGATTGCCCCTTTGGGTACAAGGCCTCCCGTTCCAGGGAGGTACTCTCTTATGCCCTCCATATGATGGCCTATATGGAACTATCTAATACACCAAACCATTACAAGTTCTGTGGCTGGGACGACGATGAAGTGAACATATACCATTATCAAAGAGAAAGAGAAGCTACTTTTACATCACAATCTCCAGTGGACTGTGCCGTGTACATTGAAGAGAGAGGAGACGCCAGGGGGGAGGCAGATAAAGAGGGGAAGGCAGAGGCAGGTTAAGCCCCCCTGTACGGAGACCACCTGAAGGATAGGAGCTGATGTGGACGGTGAAACATGCAAAGTTCAGAACTTCTTCGAGCTGAAGCATGATGCGCTGGAAGTCTGGTGTGTCAGAGAAGCAGGGAGCGAGACTGCTGGACCAGTGAGCTTGGTGGTGTGCCCACAAAGCAATCATGGTGGGCAGACTGCCCTCTCAACGACACCGGCACCACCTACGAGAGGAAGAACTGAACGGACCGATTACCCGCAGGTGTATAGAGAAGCCAAACAGACAAACGCATACAAAGTGGACATCGCAGAAAGTAAGCTGAGGAAAACCAAAGGAAGGCCAAGATCCCAAATACCTATGGGCACCGAAGACGTTCCGTAACAATGCTGAAGGTAACTGGGAGAGCAGGGATACCAGGTAGCCAAAAGGGACTAGTTATAAAGTAAAGAAACTTGTGCCAGTACAGATGATGCTGTGGAAAACAAATTGATAATGTTGAACTTGTACGAAGTGATTATAACAAAAAAAGAACGAAATATTGAAGAAAAAATATCTAAAAATAAATATATGGCGTTAAAGGGTTAAAAGGTCTGGTGGGGATAAGCAGTGGGGTTAGAAGCGTGGGGAAACAGGGATTTGAGGGGGCAGCCCACCCAATTAAAAAAAAATCTATTTTTATTTCCGTTAATTCGATATTTTTTCATTCGTTCTTATCACGTGTAACCCGTTGAACTATATTAATGTGGTAACGAGGAATACAGAAAGCACCAAGAGTGAAAGGAATAGCATTCACAGTGTTGATGACTTTTGCGGGGGGGGGAGATCACCCAAAAACCAAGAGACAGACTGGAAGACAATGAAGAGAGAGACTTGGGAACTAAAGACCAGAGAGGTCAATAGGATGAGCCTTATACAAGAAAGAACACTTTGGGAAAAGAGGAACCATAAGCATTTGGGCAACAAAAACCCCAGAGAAATGGACAAGATACAAATAACGTCAGAATCCTATAATGGAGAGAGATTCTGGACAACAGCAAGGAAGAACCCTAACAAAGAGGAGACTGAGATAATCAATCCCCGGTGCTCCAGATAAGATTTTGAAGTGGGAGTATTTTGCTGGGAGTAAAATTATTTTTTAGGGAGTAAACGAGTTCCATTCCCAATGGGAGTATTTTTATAAACGAGTAAAACAAAGATTTTTGTGAGAAATGCTTCTTTGCACCAAGTTATTCACGCACATTAAAAGATGCATTTGACCTCTTCCATAATTCTAGTTGTTTCTTCCTTTGGTACTACATGAACTACTGGTCCATGCACATCCATGGATCTGTTTGGGTGAAAGCAAGGTCACAAGCTCATACGTGTCCATTTCCCATTTTATTATTGGAAGTATTGTTACTCCCTATTTTAATTTTTTGGGAGTATTGCTTATTTTTAGGGAGTAAAAGAGGCTGATACACCCCTTATCTGTAGGGCTGTCAGTCCCCTAAGAGCTGAAGGAACTAATACTGAGAATAACAGACTATTTAAGGATTGTATATTGATCAGATCTCTAGAAAAAAATACATAAGTGAAAAAGCACAACTACCAGGAGAAGGGAGTTATTAGTTTAGTTGATTAAAATAGTGGTAGGGTCAGTAAGGTTAGTTTTGGTCAACTGACTTATTCTTTTGGGCATTTATTCACGACTGACAAGCACCTTAGTAATGTAGGCAGGGAACACCCCATAGTGATAGGGAAAGATAGGCCGCCTTTTTATTCTTTAATAAACTCATGGCCCTCGGAGTCTGTCCTTTTTCTGACTCTGCACAAAACGCTCTGTTAGGGAGATTTATCATTTTTATGCTTCATCCCCTCTCCCAGTGAGACCCCTAGCACTTTATTTTGGACTTCTGGACCTTTTTATTTTAATCCTGAACGAGTGGAGCCTCTTTCCACTCATCGTTTCTAGGGGCTGTCTTTTGGAACTACTAGGTATGGTTGATGGCACTGGACGTGTTCTACCAACTATTGTCATTTTTGTACTGCACGCTATGTCCATAGACTCTGTAGTGCATATAGGGGATGGCACCCAAGTACCAGCTTGGGACCTCCCTTCTTTTTTCGCCATGCCTAGCGTGGTTGTTCTTTGTTAGCCCTTCTACTTTTTTAGGAGGGGGGAGGCCTGTGTGTGTGTTTTGCTTTTGGCAGGAACCTTTGGGTGTCCCCGCCTAGGTTCCAGAGTGTCTGGGCAGACAAGAAGTGGGGGAGGAGTTTCCAACCCCCCTCCTTCCTTTGTCTGCCAGAGTGCCTGAATGCAACCAGCGACCGCCCACTGGAGTCTAGCTGTCCTGATTGGACAGCCAAATGCCCCTCTCTGTAAATTGCTGAGCGAGATTGCAGACGAGTGTGCGCTGGAACACTATAAAAGTTGAGGCTCTTGGAGTGAAAAGCAAGTAGACCGATTGAAGCTGAAGTAACCAAAGAAGATGACCAGAAACGCATGCAGACCCTTTTCAACAAAGTGAAGCGATCACTGCTGTCTTGACCCAGTTTTCTGTGCAACAGAGGAGCTCGGAAGAGGACTCCTTCCCTTTGGCTAGTGGGAAACTGACCTAATACGAACTTTAATTTGAGCCATCTCCCGAGGTCCTGTGAGTTTCCAGAGCTGTGGAACCCCCATACCAGGAGATCTGCTGCCCATTTCGAGTGCACAGTCATGGAAAGGCTGAATCCGTCCAAATATTTGCTGATCCCTCAAGGACACTCCAGCGATCCAATTCAACGCACCCAGACCCCCTCATCAGAGTGTGGGACTGCAAGAATTGAAGATTGACCGAGCGATCCGTGTTCTTTGTTGTTGCTGCAGAGAAGGCGCTAAAACTGCATAGTGACCAGAGAAGTTGCTGAAAGTCGTGCCACATATCCTCCCTCGAGACTGCTGCTGAGTGATCCCGTCCAGTCCTGCTTTCAGTCATTTGACCAAGGAATCCAGAGGTCTGGTCCAGAGCTGCAAAATCGCGGAGCATCCACCCGATTCCAGAAAGTCACTCCAGAGCATTGGAGTGCACAAAGAGGTGTCCAGGGCAACCACCTCTTACCTCGTACCCAAGCTGCTGCTTTTGTCCCTTTTTAGCGAGTCCTTTAACAGGGTCTCCAATGTTGATTAAGCCTTCTTGTATCTTTCTTCCTAGAGACTAGAAAGTATCCACAGGAACTTTTGATTTCTACTGCTTTGCAAGACTTTAAGCTGCTACAAACTGCCTTTTAGCTACGGTTGCGTTTTTGACTTTGAAAGACTCGATGTGCCACGAAACTGCCCCTAGAACCTGAAGCTCTGCTAGGATAACACAAGCCAACTGATTTCCTTCCCAAAAATCACTATCTTATATGTGTATGCAGACTAAATACAATTACTGTATTATTTTGTGGGTGTGTTATTACCAATAGAACTGTCAAAATCCTGTAACAATTGTAGGTGTTCAGCAACTACCAACTAAGAAGTGACCCTTTGGAAGTATTGAAAAGTATACACCTGTGTTGGTTTATAGTGCTAAGTATCTAACCGTGACTCTTGTGTAAATATAATACATCTATATTTTAATATACATTTATGTGTGTTTCTCTGATGTGCATTACCGACTGGGTTCAGTGTACTTACCTACAGCTCACATTTTCCTCTTAAGATAAGCCTGACTGCTCCTCCACTCTACCAAGGTCCTTGAGTAGTGTATCGGAGGACAGGTCTTTAGGACCCCCCTCCACCACATTGCCCACCTACTTGAGGCTCATGACTCGTCGGCAGCCCCCCATGCACCTGGGCCCGGGAAGCAGGGTGGCTGCGGATCGACACGTCAGGCTGCACGCCTCACCATGTAACATGACATAGACTCCATTTTGTTATGCATTTAAACTCAATTTTAAGTATACTAAACCCAGGCCACTGTGGAACAGGCCGCCTACAGAAACTGCAGCTCACCCCCACTTGATCGCGCACAGCAAGCCTGCACTTACCCCCCCCCAGCCTCCTCCCCATGGCAGCTCCGCTGAAGGCCCGCTCTCACGAGCAACTAGATGCGAACAAGTAACAAAACGAACACTATCATTTACCTTCCGCAGTACATCATTGCCCTTGCGATGACCTGACTTTTAGTTGGGGTCTGGAAAAGAACAAAGTTGTCCCTATGAAAGATACCTTGACCCCCCACAGACCACCACGTTCATGATATGTAGTGTTCATGACCCCCCCCCCCATCCCTGTCCCCCTGGGTGAAATGTTAAACCTGCATGTTAAATCCATGTGCCTCCCAGTCTTATTCATGCTGCTAAGCCATTTGCGAAAAAAGGTTTAAAACCTGAATTGCCATGTTAAAGTGGTATGACTTGCTCACCCCAAGACATCTCCGTGTAAAGATGTGAAATGTATGTGCACACAAATCTACCCTTTACTGACACATGAGTGCTGCTATTGTAAAACGGTTAAAAAAAGAAATGCATAAAAAGCCTGTTTATGATATGATTGTGACATGTGTGAACCTATTGAAGCAGTGAACCACATCTGATGTTGATTGGAATGTTAGTTGAACTTGGCATTCGATCAGAAGTATGATGCTGTAATTTGTCACTGGGATCGATGCATCCACCAACCTTGTTCTACCTCACGTTTTATGTTCATTTTCCTCATGGGCTCCAAGCAACAGAATGAAAAACGTTGTGTGCTGTAAATTATAATTTTCTCTTTTAATCCTGAAAATAATAAAGATCATGCCGTCCAGTAAACGGGGACCCGCAAAAGTTACAAGGCCATCTTCCCCTCCTCTGGAGAGCTGCACATCTAACCCCCCCTCCTCCCTTCAAGGCTTGCCGGAGCTTGAAGGTCCCCGGGTTTCTGTTGTTGGAACAGTACGGCTACACCTCCCTGCATTCCTGCTGGACCTGCACCAAGCATTTATCTTCCCCCATGCCTCCGACACCAGATGCCACCATAAAATCACTGTATACCATGCCAAGAAGAATTACGAGTCACACGGCCCCAACGCCCACCGCCTTTCTGAGGTATTAGCTATGTGCCCCCTCCGACCCAATAGTATTCCAGTTCACCCTAAGCTTAATGGGCCATAAAAACAGTTATTTGCCACTGTACTAACATACCGTAAAACCATCACTCACTACATCTAACATCTAACAGAGTAGAATGATAAAGGTAGCCTAACCCGTGCCCCCTGATAAGAGACCACGAGAGGAGATCCTTTGTTAATGACAACTTTACGATGATGTATGAAGGAAGCCTCGTATTGCATACTGTTTTTATGTGTCCCCTCCCTGGTATTAGATTGATGTGTTGTAGGTTTTAGGTTTTACATACCACTTTGACATAGACGGTTGTGACGAAAAGGGCAAATTGATAGCACCAAAGTAGTGCATCTCCGTGGACAGCTTGCGCCCTGACTCTACCCCGATGAGCCCAGCTGACCCAAGCACTCGGTGATGCCACCACGTGGCTCCCCGCCAATCATGGAGCACCGCGCCTACACCTTACATAGTAGCTAGTCGTCGCCATCCAGTCCTCAAGACTGTGGCCCGTATAACTTAGCTCATGCATGACGTGTATTTGTAATATAAATGACGGTTTTTGCTATTGTCAGACAGAGCGCTCTCGGAGTTTGCAGAGTCCTTTGCATGCCCTATATCAATTTAGATCAAAAAGACTTTTACTTTCAACTGCACTTGGTCTTGGTCTCATTCCCTCCAGGGGTGTGTCCATCATTGACTCTCATTGGGGAATGTTATATGCCTTTTGGGGGACGCTCACTTTCAGTAGTACAAACTGATAATAAGAGTTGGGGGGATCTGCAAACCACTTGTATAGCTTACTAAAGTCTTGCCTCCAAGTGGGACTTTAGGAGAACTCTCCTAACGCGCTCGCATCCCAAGGTCTTCTGGTTTCTCCTGCTCTCATCTTTAACCCCTGGATGATCTCTAAAGGTCACGCTTGTATCAGTTGTGGCCCCTTTATCAGATTGCTCTTACTATACAGCCAACAGCCGTCATCAAGTGACTAGGTGCAAAAACAGTCAGTGCAGCCTTCTTTATCCTATACCCCGCCATGGTACATAAAACCAAAAAGATGGATGCCCCTTGGTTCTCTGACCATGTTAAGAAACTTACAGGAAACTGAAGCAAAGGCAAAAAAATCACTGAGGATAAAATGTTGTTATGCTCTTACACTTTGCCTTCATTCCATCCATCCATCCATCATACAAAAAAATAATTCTATGATGTGAGAATTCATGATAACATAAGGAAGGTCTGGGCCATCTGTAGAGTATTGCCACACTTGTGACCTTTTCTCACACATTTTCAAGATCTTTTGCTCCATCTCTCAAACCTTGCCATGGCATTTTTTAATTTGTTTGTGTTCTGATTAGGAGTATAAACGACCCATTCATTGCATGATGGCCATGAGAGAGCTCATATTACCATGTTTTTACCAAATATCTTGTGCCCGAATCAGTTTACTTTGTCACTTGCCTCCTTAGAAGACATTTTCTAAGCTCCTTTTTTGAAACTTCTGCCTTCCGGCCAATCCTATTCTGACCTCCGTCATCTGTGATTTTCCTAGTTTATTTTTATTTTATTAAATCCCATCCATTACTCAGATCTTGAATGGCTTATTTAGGGTGAATTCCTTGCCTCTGTGCATTAAACATGCTCTTATTCATGCACTTAGGAAAAACATTCTTTGGACCTAGCTAATACAGACCACTACTGGCCTATTGCCTTACTTCATCTTCTGGTTAAATGTTTGGAGGCTACTGCACTTATCAATTGCAAGACTTTGACAACAACATTCTGGATAGCCACCATTCAGGATTCCACCTTGGTCCTGGGACACACTACCCGCTTGTCAGTATGGACTGCTGCCTTAGAAGTCTTTTGACGCTGGCCACTGCTCTGATCTGTCTATTGACCTTTTGGCAACCTTCAATGTGGTGTATTAGCACCTCTGACCCTGATGCCTTCCTGTATGTATCCCCCGATGCCCTCGACTGGTTTACATAACTTCTTCTGGGATGTATCCCAGCAAGTTATTGGTTGTTGCAGATCCATCATTGCTAGCACTCCCTTTGGTGTCCAGCAGGGTTCCCCAATGTCCTCTTGCAATCTTTACATCTGGCCGCTATTTAACATTATCCAACAATTCCATATTGGGTATCATTTAAACACTGATAGCAAACTTCTTAACCTTACCCTGCGTCTCAACTCTACCATGCTGGTGGCCGTTTCACAACTAATCAGTCTTGGATCAGGATCAAGTGGCTTCGTTAACAAATTGAAAACAAAGTCTCATTCGATGTACTTCTATTTCTAGATCACATTTTCCTTCTATGCGGCTTCACTTCATTCTGACACAATCTCGCGTGAACAAAACTAAGATGATGGCTGGAAGATTTTGAATTCATTTTAGCCTCTGGCATAGCTATAGGCACCCCTCTAGAGCATTGTTCTTCAGCCTGCCATACCATTACAGAAAGGGGAAAGATCATCAAGCCTATTGCAAGTTTCGTAACCTTAGCCATCTTATGAATCATTTGATGTCTCTCGCCTTGCATCCTTCAGGTTAAACGATGCTGCTCTTTTAAGCTTAACCCTTTGAAGCAAACTCTACCATTTTGTTCCTGTGGAAGATTACTCTGCAGTATAAGGGGCTATGTTAACCCTGGACTACTGCAAAACCCTCTTTGCAGGTCTCCCAGGGTTGCAAAGAGCCATTACTGTCATGATGGTGCAGGAGCTGAAAAAGTGCAGTGAGTTTTCTCATGGTCGTAAAACCTTCCAGTGGCTTAATGTAAAAAATTAAAAGGCATCCTATTTAAATGTCTATATCTGGAACAAAAATGTCTTTGAAGATCTGCATCAATATTACTGTGGTGTGCAACAATGTTTTACTCCTGGCCCTCAAAACTGTTACCAACGGTGATCATCATTTCTGTGTCTGGCTTCATAGCCAATGGCATCTACTGCCTGAAAGCCTACCCATCCCAGTTTCTAAGGCTTTTTCTTGGATAATTGTTTGGTGCCACATTATTCAGCTTTTCAGTGCTTTCTCTTCAATGATGACCGGCGCAAATGGACGAATAAGATTTGCAGTATGCGCTTTATAAATTATCACGATCAATGAACAGTAGGGAGACTTATTTTTTATTTTATATGGGTTAATTTGGTTCCTTGTTTACTAATAATGCGGGATTCATGTGTTTATGTATCTAGATTTCTTGACACATAACACATTAAAAAGTTCCAGATTTCCATTGCTTCTGCAGCCAGTGGAGGTTGCACTTGCGCTATCCACCCCACCTGTACTCCACTGTTGAGGCGGGCCCAAAATTCCCTGGTAAAACTGGATTCAGTGATGAAAGAGACAGTGCATGGCAAAACCCAGCTTCATTATCATCAAAATAAAGCTGGGGCAGCGTACACACATTAGAATCCTGAGGCTCTCATTGAATACATACAAAACAACACTTTAAGTACCTTGGATGCATCCTATATGGCATCATGCATCACAATTTTACAAAACCTATGGAGAATGGGGATTGGTAGAGAGATGTGGCTACATATGGATCACATAGGGGTTACAGTTAATTGGGTCAATCTTATCTGATGGCTCCACCTGGAGACCATCCCTATTTGATAAAGGTAAACTACATCATTTATTTGTTAGGGGATTGGTTGGCTTCTGACTAGATGGTGGCAGGACACTACAGAGTTTGGTTGGCCTCTTGCTAACCAACCTTGGACACTGAGCGGGTCGTCAAGACATGAGCCAGTCGGGATGGAGGGGGAGAGAGGCCCATGGAATGTCCTTTGTTCATTTAAATAAGATATCATCCCCTCAGCCTTGGGCCTTGCGACTGGGCACTTCCTTTGCAAGGTGGCTTATGTCGGTGTTGGTGTGTACTTGTCTTGCAGATGTCCTATCCTATTTTGGCTGCTAATGAATAGCCAGTGTTCTCCAATTTTATAAGTCACGTGTAGGGGACCGTGAATGAAATGGACTCAATTCCTATTTATTGGCAATTGAGCTAATTTTAAAATGTGTGCCAGGTTTTCTGTTTCCACTTGAATTATTCTTCATGGATTCTGTTGGCGTGTTATTTTATTGCCCTTGTGTAACGCTCACCTGGTTCCCTCGGAGGCGCAGGTCTTGACTGGGCGGTGAAACTGTCTTCAATGTCAGGCGTAGGATTCGTTTGGCTCCCGGGTTTGGCCCCTTTCTCACCGAAAGTTTGACCTGAAGGGTGAGGTGTCTGCAAGTGGAAAATCAAGGTATTAGTGGCTGGAAGATTGGGAGAAGTTCCAAGCCCCTCTCTCCCTCTCTCCCCGTGGTACTCGGTCGATTGTTGTGCTCACCTTAAGTAGGTGAATGCTGGGCTCTCCATCCTGCGTCTCATGCAGGGGCGCTGGGTCCAGTTACTTCACTGGATATGAGTTCAGCCTCTTAATTGCAGAGGGTAAGTTGAGAGCGATGCCGCCGTGTGCTGCACGAGCGTGACTTGTAAGTATTAAAGTTCCCTTTAGATTGCTCTCTTCAAATGTCTTATCTCCTTAATGTCTGTCTTTTCCCTTTCAGATGCTGTCGGTGCCGAAGAAGATGCTCCCCCCAGGTTCGTGGCAGAGAGCGTAACAAGAAGATGGTGCATACGAAGGCACGTAAGTAGAAAGGCTGCTCTGGGGCTGTAGAATGCACCTTAATGTCTCTTTTGTCTTTACAGGTGCCGGAATGCAGCGCGAGCAGAGTTGGAGCGAGCGTAACACAGGTAAGCAGTTTTGTAACTAAGCGTTACTAACCAATGTTCTTTGTCTTTGCAGGCCCGATGCCGGACGAGATATGCAGAAAAAACGCCTTGAATGCTGCCGATGGATCGGGTAAGTTGAACCGCTAACTTTGCCTTTGCCTAACCTGTGCCTTTTGTTTTGCAGGAGCTGCTGAAGACTGAGGATTGGTTCCCAGCAGGTAATTTTCGTATTCACAGGATCCGGAACTTACGATTCGCTGGAGCTGACACGGTGAGCGTCCTGCTGCAGATGCAGAATAAAGCGAAGCACCTTGCACCAATCGGGTGTGGTTTAAATAGTCCATAGGAGTGCTTAGGTGTCTTCTTCCACAGCCTCGCCCAGGCAAAAGAGTTCCTGCTTCCAGAAGGGGTCCAGCATCAATGATCCAGGGAGTGGTGCCTGCCCCACCCAGAAGGAAAAGTAGTCCCTGCCAGAAGAGAGTGAAACATCATCTTGCTGGTAAGTAAGCAGCATGGTCTGCTGCAGGTAGGTCCACCCAAGCACTTTCACACTTGTTATGAGCCCGGCGCTTCCTGTGCCGGGACGGGTCCATGCTATGAGCCTGGCACCACCGGTGCCAGGACAAGGTCCAAAAGGTCCCTAGTGGGACTTGCTGGTGCCGATAGTATATGTTATGAGCCTGCTTCCAAGGATGTTGGGTAGGTCCTGACTCTTTGGAAGCAGTGGTCATGACAGCACCCCCCCTCAAGGCCCCTCCCAAATTCGTCTTCTCCGGGGGTTTCGGTTTATCAGGAAAAGTTCGATGAAACTTCTTAACCAGACGGGGTGCATGAAAAGTATAATTTTGATTTGGAAATCTTGGAGTCTAAGATGTCTTGTATTTCGAATTCCAGTTCTCCGTCCATAAGAATAGGGTCTGGAGATTTCGTCAAACGGGTTCCAGGTTGCAAGGGTTTTAGTAGAGAAACGTGGAAAACTGGATGTATTTTCATATGGGCAGGTAGGCCCAATATAACTGCCACTGGATTAATTATGGCAGTGATTGGGTAAGGTCCCAGGTATCGCGGATTGAAAGTACGCGGTCCTTTTAGAGGTAAATGTTTGGTGGATAGCCAGACTTGATCTCCCACAAGATATTGAGGAGCTTCCTTTCGATGTATGTCCGCACACTTCTTGTATTGTTCCTTGGCCCGCTTAAGGTGAGACGTGGCCTCTTTAAAGGCTTGAGTGATTGTAGAATGCAGATGATCTACAGCGGGTGTCCCAAGATTTTGAGGTGGATCAAGATTTGAAGTGCGAGGGTGGAGTCCATATAAAAGAAAAAAAGGAGTTTTTCCGGTTCCGGCATGGACTGAATTATTATAAGCGTACTCTGCAATCCAGAGAATGTCTTTCCAAGTGCCCTCCGACTGTTGTAACATGCAGCGCAGATACTGTTCCAGGGTTTGGTTGGTCCTCTCGGTCTGCCCGTCGGTCTGGGGATGATGGCTGGTTGAAAGCCTTACGTCAATTTGGGCTAGGCGACAACAACTCCGCCAGAAGTGGGAAATAAATTGACTTCCTCTATCTGAGATTAAAACTGAAGGAAAGCCGTGCAACCGAACAATGTTTTCGAGGAACTCTCGGGCCAGAATTGAAGCTGTAGGTAACCCTTTCAATGGGATAAAATGAGCCATCTTCGAGAATAGGTCCACAATCACTAAGATTGTATTAAATCCGGAGCATGGTGGTAAATCCGTGATGAAGTCCATGGAGAGAGTATGCCATGGGTGTGGAGGAATGTCTGTTGGATGTAAGAGACCTGCTGGCTTCTCCTTCTGGCTTTTGCTTTGCGCGCACACACCACAGGAATTTATGAAATCCTTAATGTCCTTTCTCCAAGACGGCCACCAGAAATGTCTTTTTATCTTTTCCGACGTTTTGGCTATGCCGGGATGTCCTTCCATTAAGGAGTCATGGTAACAAGAGATCACCTGTCTTTGTAAGTCGGTACATGGTAGATATAATCTTCCTCGAAAGCATAGTAAGTTCTTATCCATTGTAAAATCTTTTCCCTTGAGTTGCCAGTCTTGCACTTCTGCTGGAGTCAGAAGTTCTTTAACTTTAGCTTCAAGGTCTTTAATGGTTTGTGCACTTATCAAACCCAGGATTCTCTGTTCCGGAATTATGGGTACTGGTTCAGGATTGGTCGTGAGTTCATCTACTCCAATTCGGGAGAGAGCATCTGCTTTACCATTCTTGTTGCCTGGTCGGTAGGTTATCACAAAGTCGAATTCGGCAAAAAATAATGCCCAGCGAAGTTGTCTAGAGGATTGAGCTTTGGCTGATTTAAGGTACTGTAAATTACGATGATCCGTGATGACGGTGACTGTGTGTCGGGCTCCCAGGAGATAATGCCGCCAGGCTTTGAAGGCGGACTTAATAGCCAAAAGTTCCTTATCTGTAATGGTATAGTTGATTTCGGGAGCCGAAAATTTGCGGGACCAAAATGCTACTGGGTGTAACTGGTTTGTTTCTGGGTCTCTTTGCGAGAGCACTGCTCCCATTGCGAGACTGGAAGCATCAGTCTCCACGATATAGGGAAGTTCCGGGCGAGGATGTTTTAAAACTGGAGCCGAGGTGAATTTTGTTTTTCGTTCCTGAAAAGCTTGTTCAGCCTCCGTAGACCACTCGAAACGTTTATTCTTTCTGAGAAGGGCAGTAATGGGTTGGACTACTTGAGAAAAATCAGGAATAAATCTACGATAAAAGTTGGCGAAGCCCAACATGCTTTGAACTCCTTTCACAGACGTTGGTGAGGGCCACTTAATGATAGCGTCCACTTTTCTTGAGTCCATGTGGACTCCATTAGGTGACAAAATAAATCCCAAAAATTCGACCTCCGTGACATGAAAAACGCATTTCTCCAGCTTTGCAAAAAGTCTGTGTTTTCGGAGCCTCTCCAGTACTGCTGTGACGTGTTTTCGATGATCCGCCTCAGAGGACAAGTAGACCAGAATGTCATCAATATAGACAACTACACATACGTCGATGAGCTCTCTGAGGACGTCATTCATAAAATACTGAAAAGCAGCCGGTGCGTTGCATAACCCAAAGGGCATTACTTGATACTCGAACAGTCCATATTTAGTACGAAAGGCCGTCTTCCATTCGTCGCCCTCTTTTATTCGTACTAAATGGTAAGCTCCTCTGAGGTCCAGCTTTGTGTAGATACAGGCACTTTTAACTTGGTCAAGAAGTTCAGGGATCAATGGTAACGGATATCTGTTCTTAATCGTAATCTGGTTCAGGGCACGGTAATCTTTACATGTTCTCAGGTCTCCTTCTTTTTTTGGAACGAAGAACAAAGCTGAAGAGGCTGGGGACTTCGAAGGACGGATAAATCCATTAGCCAGGTACTGGTCCACATACTGCCTCAGGTGAAGATTTTCAGGTTCTGTGAGGGCATAAATTCGACTGCACGGAGGAGTGGATCCCGGAACCAAGTCTATCTGGCAGTCGTATGATCTGTGAGGAGGCAGCGAATTAGCTTGATCTTTCCGAAAGACATCCTGAAATTCCCGGTATTCAGGAGGCAGGTGATGACTCTCAGAAGTAGTTGCTACTAGCTTAGTGGTAGGCTGAGGATAACAGGTAGGAGCGCATTCTGGAAACCGGATTGTCTTTGCTCGCCAATCGATTTGGGGATTGTGTTTCTCCAACCAAGGGATTCCCAGGATAACTTGAAACTGCGGAGCCTTGATCACATCAAACACGATCTTCTCTTGATGTCCATCTTGGCTTACCAACGTCACTTCCATGGTGGTGTGAGTTACTGGTCCGGAAGCTATTTCCGTACCGTTCACGGTGGTGATGACGTCTTTCACCGTCTTAGGACAAAGAGATAGATTCATCCTGGCGGCCAATTCACAGTCCACGTAATTGCCGATTGCGCCACTATCAATGTATGCTTTAATGGCATGCATACGATTGGGTTGTTCTGGACACACGAGGACCATGGGCATGATGAAATGCGAGGTCAAAGAACTGGTTTTAACGCTCGGTAAGCGGACCTCTACACTTGTCGGGCGAGGTCGTTTTCCGACTCGGAACCTTTGGCACCTTTATCGGAAGCTCCTACTATCTTCTTCCTTGGTTTCACTGGGCAATCTTGAAGGAAATGCCCTGAGTTTCCGCAATAGAGGCACAATTGCAGTTGTCTTCTCCTTTCCCTTTCCTTTTGGGTTAGAGGTCCTTTCACAACCCCAATCTGCATGGGTTCCACGGTATCATTTCCTTTAGCGGAACTCTGTGGTCTTGAAAAAGTTCGAGTCTCAATTCTGGAACGATCGGCTTTTCGATTTTGTATTCTATGATCCAATTGAACCACCAGATCGATGTATTCGGAACAGTCTTGTGGAGGATTCACCACCTGAGCCAGAACGTCTTTGAGTTCTCCACGCAGGCCTCTGTAGAAAAGGGTGATCCTCTTATCCTCCGGCTATCCGGTTTCAACCACTAGTCTGTTGAATGATGCAATGTAGGCCAGAAGATCTTGATTGCCCTGTCGTAGTGAAAGAAGTTCATTGTCCAGGGCCTGTCCCTGAGAATGTCTTGCGAACAATCTTTCCATACTAGCTTGGAAGTCCTGGAAATTGTAAAGAATTGGGTTATCCTGAGTCACTAAAGGAATAGACCAATCTGCGGCACTGCCACTAAGATATGAGAGCACGAAGGCCACCTTAGCCTGGTCCGGTGGAAAAGCGGCAGGTCTACACAAAAAGTGCAAACGACACTGATTGATGAACACAGCATATCTTTTCGGATCACCTGAAAAGCGTTCGGGCGGGGCCAAAGGTACATTTCCTGGTAGATTAATTTGCACCGGATTAGAGGAAGTCGTTGGAGCATGGCTCCCCCCAGGGGTAGGCAGAGGAGTTTGTCCTGCTTGGGCTTGCAACAATTGTCTAGCCAAATCGTCTGTTCGTTCCTTAGAAACCACTAACTCCCTCCTTAGGGCATTTGTTTCCTGGCGCGCTGCGTGTACTTCTGCTCTCAACTCCCCGAGCAACTGGGCCAATTGGTCTGTGTCTGAAGTTTCCATTGCGCCTGGGCGGGAAATATGTGGTAAGGCTTCGCGTTCTGTAACGCTCACCTGGTTCCCTCGGAGGCGCGGGTCTTGACTGGGCGGTGAAACTGTCTTCAATGTCAGGCGTAGGATTCGTTTGGCTCCCGGATTTGGCCCCTTTCTCACCGAAAGTTTGACCTGAAGGGTGAGGTGTCTGCAAGTGGAAAATCAAGGTATTAGTGGCTGGAAGATTGGGAGAAGTTCCAAGCCCCTCTCTCCCTCTCTCCCCGTGGTACTCGGTCGATTGTTGTGCTCACCTTAAGTAGGTGAATGCTGGGCTCTCCATCCTGCGTCTCATGCAGGGGCGCTGGGTCCAGTTACTTCACTGGATATGAGTTCAGCCTCTTAATTGCAGAGGGTAAGTTGAGAGCGATGCCGCCCTGTGCTGCACGAGCGTGACTTGTAAGTATTAAAGTTCCCTTTAGATTGCTCTCTTCAAATGTCTTATCTCCTTAATGTCTGTCTTTTCCCTTTCAGATGCTGTCGGTGCCGAAGAAGATGCTCCCCCCAGGTTCGTGGCAGAGAGCGTAACAAGAAGATGGTGCATACGAAGGCACGTAAGTAGAAAGGCTGCTCTAGGGCTGTAGAATGCACCTTAATGTCTCTTTTGTCTTTACAGGTGCCGGAATGCAGCGCGAGCAGAGTTGGAGCGAGCGTAACACAGGTAAGCAGTTTTGTAACTAAGCGTTACTAACCAATGTTCTTTGTCTTTGCAGGCCCGATGCCGGACGAGATATGCAGAAAAAACGCCTTGAATGCTGCCGATGGATCGGGTAAGTTGAACCGCTAACTTTGCCTTTACCTAACCTGTGCCTTTTGTTTTGCAGGAGCTGCTGAAGACTGAGGATTGGTTCCCAGCAGGTAATTTTCGTATTCACAGGATCCGGAACTGAAGATTCGCTGGAGCTGACACGGTGAGCGTCCTGCTGCAGATGCAGAATAACGCGAAGCACCTTGCACCAATCGGGTGTGGTTTAAATAGTCCATAGGAGTGCTTAGGTGTCTTCTTCCACAGCCTCGCCCAGGCAAAAGAGTTCCTGCTTCCAGAAGGGGTCCAGCATCAATGATCCAGGGATTGGTGCCTGCCCCACCCAGAAGGAAAAGTAGTCCCTGCCAGAAGAGAGTGAAACATCATCTTGCTGGTAAGTAAGCAGCATGGTCTGCTGCAGGTAGGTCCACCCAAGCACTTTCACACTTGTTATGAGCCCGGCGCTTCCTGTGCCGGGACGGGTCCATGCTACGAGCCTGGAACCACCGGTGCCAGGACAAGGTCCAAAAGGTCCCTATTGGGACTTGCTGGTGCCGATAGTATATGTTATGAGCCTGCTTCCAAGGATGTTGGGTAGGTCCTGACTCTTTGGAAGCAGTGGTCATGACACCTTGGTAAACAAAGGATGGTTGTTTTTAATGATTTTGGGAGTATCCTGCTTGCGTCTTGGGAACTGTTATCTTGTGCCTTTCGTGCTACTATTCCCATCCTGCCGATCTCATTCTAACCTTGGCTCTAATTGCCAACCTGCACAGCTCTGTATTTCTGTGGATTCAGCATTTCGAGTTCTTTTGAAGTCTTGAGGCCTTCCCCTAATTAAAAGCATGCTGCGCTGTCCATTTTAAAGACGATGACTGCCCTGTAACACTCTGGTTTCTATGTTAGTGAGCTATGCTTGCATGTCATTCATTTTGCAGTCACGTATACATTGGTTGTTGTTCTTCATGTCTTGTGGTTTCTATGTTAATATATTTTATGTATAAATTAATATTTATACATGAAATATATAATTTCTTCGAAACAAAATTTAATTGATAAATAAGCGCCTTACAAATGCATAATAAAATAAATATTTGGCCTACTGCATTTGTCCTTCATGTGGAGTGTATATCTACTTGGTGTCTAGTGCGTGCGCCTACTAATGTTGCAACTTTAGCTTGACTGCTTTTGCCATCTTCAGCTTAAATGGTCTCAGTCTTGTACTTGCCTGGGATAAGGGCGCTACGGTTGTCTTGGTGAGTAACACTTCTCACCAGTGCGATACTTGATCGAGGTGGGGCAGAAGCAATGTATGACGTATACATCTGTGCCCCACACCACTGTTGCACTCGCCTTTATGCAGCAGTTGTATGAACTTGCGGAACCATCTAAAGTATATCACAATTATGACAGCTTTGATTCTCAAGCTTCTAAAGATTCCCTCTTGATGCTTGTGCAACCTCCCTTCTTTACCTCGGTATACTCCGGCACTGGGTAGAGTCGCTACCTGTTGCTACAGGAAATTGGGGTGTTGTCCAATTGCTTCTCCTCCTACCAGCTGGTTAATAGTGATCCTGAGTGCAAGGTGCTAAAAAAAGTTGTCTCCACCTACTGAATTACCGGCAGTAATACCCAAACCACATTTGATTACTAATGGCACACTGTTTATCCACTCCACAAACCTATGACGAGTAAGGGTGTGATTGATATGATAGTTTATTTATATAGCGCCTATACACTGTGTTTCAAAGCGCTTCAAGGCAAGGGAGGAACAAGGGAAAATACAACCACATTCTTACAGGCCATGAACAGTAAGGATGTGACTATCGTACTCGGCCTGGCGACATTTCAGATAGTGCAAGAGCTAAGATATAGATAAGGAAGGGAGGGGGAGAGTGGGAAGGAAATGGAAACAGACAGGCCACTACCATACTAGGCCTGAAGACATTTCTGGTAGAGCCAGAGAAAAACAAAAGGTGAGGGAGAGGGGTGCAGAAAGGGAGGGGAGGAACAAAACAAGTGACTATCATACTAGGCCTGACGACATTTCAGATAGTGCTGGAGGGGTGGTGGGGAGGAAAAAAACAGTAATGGGAGGGTGGAGGAAACGGACGAGGTTGCTATCATATTAGGTCCAGGGACAATTCTGATAGAGTAAGTGCATCGAAGAAAGTAAGGGGAGGAGATAGGAAAAGGGAGAAGGGAAGGGAAGGGAGGAGAGAACAGAGAGTAAGCGGTCAAAAAGAGTGGAGAAGCAAGAGTGGAGAGCGAATACAATTGCAGAAGTCAGTAGTAACGCAATGTTGCAAGCCAGGATACAAGATGAAGATGGGAATAGCATGATTCAGGGACACCATGAGTACAAGATGCAAAGGAAGTCCAGCATGACAGTTGAGAGAGAGCAACGCACCGTGAATGAATGAAGTCCATAAAAGTCAAATCCAGCATTGGCCACAAGGCGGTGATGGTGAAGGACGGCACCAGGTGGGCGGGGCTTGCTAAGTGGTGAAAAAGAGCAGCAGGCAGGAAGGCACCATGTGGGCGGGGCTTATGCCAGGTCACCTAGATCCACTTGCACCTGCTCCCAATCTGCAAAGGAAAAGAAGCTGGTGGGCTCCTTAAGTAGGGAAACAGAGGTCCAAGCAGGAAGGCACCAGGTGGGCGTGGCTTGCTAAGAGCAGGAAGGCACCAGGTGGGCGGGGCTTGCTAAGTGGTGAAAAAGAGCAGCAGGCAGGAAGGAAGGCACCAGGTGGGCGTGGCTTGCTAAGTGGTAAAAAAGAGCGTGAAGCTGGAAGGCACCAGGTGGGCGTGGCTTGCTAAGTGGTAAAAAGAGCGAGAAGCAGGAAGGCACCAGGTAGGCGGGGCTTGCTAAGTGGTGAAAAAGAGCGGCAGGAAGGAAGGCACCAGGTGGGCGGGGCTTAGGCCAGGTGACCTAGATCCACTTGCACCTGCTCCCCATCTGCAAAGGAAAAGAGGCTGGAGGGCTCCTTAGGTAGGGAAACAGAGCAGGAAGGCACCAGGTGGGCGTGGCTTGCTAAGTGGTGAAAAAGAGCGGGAAGCAGGAATGCACCAGGTGGGCAGGGCTTGCTAAGTGGTGAAAAAAGAGCGGCAAGCAGGAAGGCACCAGGTGGGCGGGGCTTAGGCCAGGTGACCTAGATCCACTTGCACCTGCTCCCTATCTGCAAAGGAAAAGAAGCTGGAGGGCTCCTTAAGTAGGGAAACAGAGCGGCAAGCAGGAAGGCACCAGGTGGGTGTGGCTTGCTAAGTGGTGAAAAAGAGCGGGAAGCAGGAAGGCACCAGGTGGGTGGGGCTTGCTAAGTGGTGAAAAAGAGCGGCAGGAAGGAAGGCACCAGGTGGGCGGGGCCTAGGCCAGGTGACCTAGATCCACTTGCACCTGCTCCCCATCTGCCTTTATTTACTGCTTTAACCATAATATCTGAATCTTATTAATGCTGGCAACGTATGTTCAGATTATGGGTGGATCCAATTCATAAATGTTGAATGAGAAGCACTCAGACACCAGTGACCTTGCAACATGAAAGCACACATGCAATAGGACAAAATGAATTTAACTCGGAGACCTCTTCATTGCTTGCTATCAGCGCTTTGCCTATTGCCCATGGTTTAGAACTCAGTGTGGAACCTCAGCAAGGGTGATCAGGTGGATATCCCTCACCCCCTTCCTACCTCCCAGCTGGCACCTTTTTAGACAATCGAGATAATTTGTTTTACTCCCTATAATAAATAGAAATACAAAGCAGCTGAGGGACAACCCTGTCCTGTGATCACAATCCTCCCACAGGTGTGAATCTGGTTGATGCCCAGTAATGGCATGGGCCTATAAAAGTTCCAAGTCCTGTTATTACCAGACTCGCCAAAATGTGCACAGGAAAGGATAATGCCGTGAAAGCCCCCCAGCAGCACCATGCCTCAACAAACTGGATGTGTAGTCTCGCTACAACCGGAACTGCCTGAAGGAACCTTCTGTTCATGGATCATACACCATTCTCATGCAGAACTGTTGAGTAGTGGAGCTGGGGATATCGAGGACTTTCTTTTTGAATCTGGTATAAGGAATAGTTAAACTTTGTACCCGCATTTGCCCTGAGGGACGCCAGGGAGAGCAGACGTACCATGGTGAACCGTTCCGGCTTGTATTACCACCTTCTTCGCAGTAAACCAGCCAGAGAGATGAACAATACTCTGCTAGCCATTTGTTTACTCAAAAGGTCCCAGGAAGGAGGCGCTGCCAGGAACTTGGCGTAGCAGAAAAGAAAAAGGGGAAAAAAACATCAACAATCGGAGAACCGGTTCCCCAAAAATAAGAGGCACCAGAATCCAGGTGGAGGGACCTCCAGGGACAATGATGCCCAGGATAAAGGAAGGTGGAATAGGTAAAACTAACCTGGACAGCACAAAGACAGAAAACTAAGGGAAGGGGAAGAAAGTAGTCACAAATCCACTGAAGATGTGATGGCTCCAAATCAAAAATCCAAGTCCAAATCCAGAGAAGACCGTTGGGAAAAGCAGATCCAAAGTCCAAAAGTTCCAAAAAGCCTAGTCGCCAATCTGATGGGATTCCAGAAACTAAGTCCATGAATAAATTGCCACCATCCAAAAAATCCAGATGAAAGCACAGGGGATTGCAAACACGCCACTCTTGGGTACAGCTGAGAAGGGCTGATGCAGGGAAAACTCAGTTCTTAAATCACCGGCCCGACTGTGCGCTTGTGAATGTGTCCCCCTGCATCACGTGAGCGCTGGTTCGCGGATGGTCTCTGGGTCTTTTAGTTTTCTCTCCGTTGGCTGTAGCACAAGCTGCCAGGGGGAGATGACAGGGATGTGCCTTTCCCGCACGCGGGCGAAGCGATTGCGTAATACAAGCTGGGATCGCGACACAAAGCTAGTGAAGAAAAGACAAGATAAGTAATCAATTTGAAAAGTAATAGTTCAGAATAAAGGAATTAACACATACACCGCCTTCTAATTGTAAGGCTCTACACTTTAAAAGTCTTTCCCTTGCTAGAAGAGATGGGTTGTATTGCTTTGAGTCACGTCCCAATGAAACCCTCTGCTGGAGGCTAAGTCTATAAAGATGGCTGAACAAATGTTGTCATGGCCAACAGGCAATTTGTGTTATAGACATTCAGAGCAGTACAAGTAAAGTGGTTGGAAAGTTCTCTTCCAATCCCACCACCTTTCAGGGAAGCCCAGGGGGAGGATCCTTGACAAGAACTCTTCGATCACTGTCTGGAATGGGGAAGGGGTAAGAGGCAAGGATGTTTTACCTGTTAAACCCTTTGGCGGTATGGGAGTAAAAACAGTTATTTCACCCCCTGTACTCCGATCTGCCTTAGGGACCACGTCAGAAGCTCCTGAATTGACTGAGCCCCTGTGCTTTGTGTCTTGGTCCCATGGGTCAGCATCAAGAGGTCAGCATCTGGCTTTAGGTCCGGCTAGTCGGCGGTACAGCTGGGCGACTCTGGCATGATGAAGAAAGGACCACCACATTGTGGACTACAACAGAGGACACCCCCGGACACAATGCAGATGTAAATCGACAATCGCCACTGCAGTCAAAGGGCTGAATTTGACACTTGTAGCTGAAACAAAGAAGCTGGTCCTACAAGGCCTCGTTCATGCTGGAGAGCAGCAACTTCAGGGGGAGCTCTCATGTTTCACAAGTCGGGGGTTTGTGCATTTCCAAGACTGATGAAGCGAGGTAAGCCCAGGAGGAAGCTGATCAGCTCACAGAATGGTTCAGAGACCCTTCCCAAGGCTTCCAAGGGCAGGATCCTCAGGATCCTCGGGCAGTGGCTGAGACTGGTTGCTCCCACCAGTCCAGGGGTTGAAGCACCAATGAAGGCCTTCTGTGATCAGCAAAGGAGCATGGCTTTGCTGGGACATTGTAAGAAGACTATGCTGGATGGCTGTAACAAGTTCTGTGTCTTCAACAGGGGTGTGGGGGATGCTCCTCCTCGAAGGAGTCTTGGCTCCAATTATGATCTGAAGAATAGCTATAGGAGTCCTCATTTGATCCTACATTTGTTTCTGGATTGTTCCCCTAGCCCACCAGTGGTAAGGACCTACTCCATTCAAACTGGAAGTGGCTGTCGAATCCTGGACATCCTCTGGCCACCACATCTGCCCAGCAACAAGCACTTGGCCAGGATGTGGACTGGAACCAGACCGTCCGAGCCACAAACAACCTGGGAAAGCTGAGGCTTTGCCCAGGAAAGGGCTTGGCATTTGTGGCAAATCCAGTCCTGAGGGGGCAGGTTGAAGGCCAAAAGAAAAGATGGCAAGAGGATATGGCATGGCCATTTTTAGAGCATTTGGTACACTAAAAGGCATTTTGTGGTAAAATGCAAGAGTGCATTCGAGAATGTAAAACATATTTGAAAAATAGAGGCGGACAACAGCCCATCCTGGACATATCGCTCAAGTAGCCATAAAGAGGTGCGAGTGTAAAACCAACAGGGACCTTCATAATGGAGGTCAATCTCCCTACCCTGATAGTTGTAGGGACTGATCAGTGCCCCCAGAACAGATGAGCTAATCAAGGTAAGTAAAGCAAACCGCCTTTACTTGCCTCCAAAAGCACAGTCTGGTTCAAAATGACAGCAAAAGGTTGGAGAGTACCATAGATGTCTTAAAGTAATCGTGAGCAACTGGAACTTCTGTGTTTTAAAAATGTGTTGGGTGGAATAGATTATCTTTCTCATTGGTCACTGTTTTATGAGCTGAGAGAGAACACAGTAATCCCAGCAATTCAAACTAGTGCTAACTAAGGTGCCTTTCATTTTTTTTTATTTGATTACCCATGTGAAGTAGAATATTCATCGCCCCTATGTGCGGCACATTGTATTTATTTTATTGGATATTTGTAAGGTGCCTATTCAACAAATGGTGTTTCAAGGCACCACAAGACAAAAAGGGGTGGGGGGTGCGGACAAGGGAGAAATATACAATTATGGTCCAACTAGGCATTGTGACATTCAGATTGTGCAAGTGCAGAACAAGAAGTGCGAGAGGGGGAGGTGAGGTGAGTGCTGGTGGTCTGCGCAATAAGCGAAGTGCTAGGGTGGGATAGGAAGCAGGGGTAAGGAGGTGCAAGGGCTCAGGGGAGGCCCGGTAGGCCTGTGCCAGGGAGTGCAGTGTTGCGGTTCCACATGCTAAGGGATGGTAGGGGAGAAGTGAAGACTGCAGTAGGATTGGCGAGTTCCTTGAAAATTGTAAACCGTTTGACGGTGTTGTTAGTGGCACCACAGATGCGGGCTTGGATATGGACCATCTTCAATTGAATGCAGTGTCTGTATCACCTTTGGAGCAGGCGGCAGACCAGTCTGTCAGTGGATGTGCCCGATGCCTGTCACTTCTGCTCAGCCACTCTGCACTCGAGTTTCAGAGAGGCTAGGTCAGTCATAGCAGATGGTGCGCTTGGCAGCTGGCTTCATTCCCATCCTCATGATGGGGGCAAGGATATCCAGGGTGTTGGTGATACAGAGGTGAAGATTAGCAGGGGCAGAGTCAGTGTGGGAGTCCGTGGAAGGAGTGGGCGGGGCAATAAAAGTGACAGCAAAAGCAGCAACTGACACATTGTAAGCCTGTAATTGAGTGGTTCACTATTATGAAATCTTCCCCACCAACTATTTCCCTCAATGCCTGACATTTTAGCAAAAACTGATTCCCTGGTTGGGACATGATTTGTGCACCTGGGTCGTTTTCTCACTTACATCCGTAGGCCAACTAAAAGCTGTTCCTCCGTTTTGCAAATATTAACTCTTCTCTTTCCTGTGTTCTCACTGTTAATCCATCCTCCCTCTTCATAGGTGGCTGGTGAGTACAAGTATCATCCTGAATGCTTTGCTTGCATGAGCTGCAAGGTCATCATTGAAGACAGCGAGACGTACGCACTAGTACAGCACTCTACACTCTACTGGTAAGTAAACCACTGTAGGTAGTGTTGAAATGAGGTACGCACACATTGTCAACCTCTAGTCATTATAGAGCAATTTGTTAGATTTTTAATATTCCACAGATTGGAAAGACATGAACTAGTGAAACATTATGGTCCTGGGCATAAATGTGTTGTCACTGAAATGTCAAAACAGCCACCAGTAATGCTGATGGCTGTTTTGACATTTCTGTTGGGCCAATGTGAACCTATTGCCATCTAGGCTCCCAATGCGCACTCATGAGAGACTGCAGTGCTGTCCCTTTTTAATGTGGAGACCGAGGGAGAAGAAACTCTTCAGCAGGGTTGAAGTTTGCAAACAGTCTATTATTTGTTTCATACTGACACAACACTGTCTGAGGGATATATGGCTCTTGTGTGGCTGATGCTTTAGCAGTGTGTTTTGATTTTTGGCCCTGCCCAAGGAACAGCATGGATGATTCTTGTGCTGTGGTTCCTGCTCGATAGGAACCCGCTCTGTGACATGCTTTCCTGTCCCACGACAGACTGTTCGGTGAGTTCAGGGTTGGAGGATATTCTAATGGAATATCACAACTGTCCAAGTGCCCAGATGTAAGTCACTGATGCAGTATGTGTAGTGTTGGGGAACATGGAGTGACTGTTACCTGTACCATGAGAAGAGAGATGGAAGTTGTTTGTTGTTGCTGGGAGGTAGTCATTGTGATCAAGATCCTAATTCTATGAGTACATTCAGGATACATTGGTTGGAAATGTTCAGTGCCAAGTAATATTCTCTGCTAATATTCAGTGCACTAAAGATGAATATGGTATGGGCAGCCCTTCAGATAGCATTGCACCTGCCTATTTTACTGTGTAAAAATAGGTAAATGATTACAACAAAGGAAAAGTAAGACAGATACATGGGTGTCGTTCCCCTGCTGCCACCTACAATGCTGTGTTGATCTGGTCACCCTAGAAGCATAGCAAGGCATGCCATGCAGAGGATCTCTGCCATGTTATCTGGTATAAAGATGACTTCCACGATGCCAGAAAATCTTCATTTAGAATAAGTACATGGCATAAAGTGTGTTGCAATAAAAATGTGTTTTAAGAAATTAAAACTTACTTGTCTAAATATACCCCAGTTGAGGATGAACACTGTTGTTTTTACTCTGGAAAAGTCTGTTCGCTCTCCGCTTCCAAAAGTAAGAAGCAAAATAATCACGCTTTAAAATCCTATATGGAGCCCTGATGGTAGAATCTATGGTTAAACAATCTCCTTAAAAGTGTGCACCCTGGGCCTGGGTATAGTAATGAACACTAGAAGTATGGGCGATATGCATAGTCCACTTAGATCTCTGTAAATGAATCAGTGAGGAGTGTGTGCATGTTTCTTTGTGTCTGAAGTATTTCTGCATATATATTTGGGCGCCTTGTGAATCTGCTTAGACTTGCATGTTTTGCATAGGGCCCATTTAGTGGTTGGTCCAGAGTAGCACACGTTGTTTTCATTTCCAAAGTAAAAAGGGCAACGACAGGGGCTTTCCCGTCACCCTTTTTTGCTGCGATCCGTTGGTCGTGTGAGAGTAAGCATGGCGTAAGGAAATCATGGTGGCAACAGTAAAGACAGCCACAAATGATCACAGTTTAAGGGTGTTTATTAAACTGAATATGCAAGTTGGAAAAACGCCTAATCTAAACCTAAAGCTAAGATGGGAGCAAGCTACGACCATCAAATGAAAAATAAGGCAGTCCTGGTGGCGTCTTGTCAAATAAAAAGGGCCTATACTAAAAGAACTATTGCCAGTCATTATGCTAAAAACAAAAAGAAGAGTGTGGGATAACATTCACAAGAAAGAAAGAAGTGTTCACAAATGATAAGTCGGGATGTGTAGCCGGGGTCACCCCCATGTTTTGAGCGTGGGTCAAGGTGTGACCTGAGCACAGCACACTCTGGAGCTTTCCCAGTACAAGACGACCGTTCCGTTCTCAGCTATCAGGACTGTCGATGGTCAAGTCTCCTCTTTTCTCCTAAAAGTCTCTTACCTTCAAGGACCTGATGCAAACAAATAAAAAAAACAAAGTTCTGTTCCAAATGTACATTCGGTGATGCCTTCACCCATAGGTCCCCCTCTTCCGGGCGCAAACCCCTCAAACAGTTCTTATTGATATCGGGCTCTTCAGAGGTTGTCTCTCCTGCTTCTGAGGATCTGATGGCTTCAAACAACAAACAAAATGTTCTTTCGAATTGCACTTGGGGTGACAATTCTTCACCTGGGGTCCCCCTCTTCCGGGGGCAAACCCCTCTAGAATATCACCCTCCCTCCCATCGGGTTCTCTCTGGCTTTTATTCTAAAGATCTCTTATTCTTGCCTTCATGTTTCGATGGGGTAATGGTTTTCTACCCCCTCGATCTCAGTCTGCCGGGCTCAGACCCCTCTTGAATATTGGCATCCCTTCGTTGGGTTCACTCTGGCTTTTGCAAAGATCGTTTTCTCCTTGGCATTCACACATTTTAATGTTTTTTAAACAGTTCTCCATGGACATCTCTCTGCTGGGTTCACTTTTGTCAACACACTGTTTCTTGGGATGTTAGACTTCGCCCCTCTTTATTGGCATCCCTACCTCGGGTTCCCTCTTGCCATTTCACAATTCCTTTCTCTTGCTGTGGCATTCACTTCCCTTGCGTTTCTCAATAGTTTTTGGTCAAAGACTTCCGACTGTACAGGGATTTTGTTAGACCTCTGTATGACCACTTTGACCTTTCCTGGCGGCTCTCCTGTGGCCTTCTGGTATCAGTCGTTTCCTTCAAACATGGGATCAACCGGAGTCTCTCGAGTGAGCATCCACGTGATGCCAGACTCCTCTGTAGCTGGTCTTCCCTAAACAGTTTATAGTTCTTTGAACTTTCCTCAGTGTGCCACTTTGCTTCTTTCATTCAACACAGTTCGGTTTCTTCATCGGTTCTCACCTTGACTCACCGGCTGTGATGAACCACTTGGCTTTCTTCGTATCAGGGGCCAAGGCCGGTACCATGGTAGCAGGCATTCTCCGTGCACCGTTGACATCTGCTTCAACACACTTAGGCTATTGTTCGCGGTCTTAAGATTTCTTCTGTGGAGGTTTCAAGGGCCTGGCTTGGAAAGGGCAAGGTTGCTTCTCTCCTTGTCGCCCCTTCGGTTTGCGCCGTCTTTCTCCTCCTCTTGAACTGCTGTGCTGAGTTGGCACTCTCTCGTCATGCGGTCTGCCTTGCTCGTATTGTGCTCTTGTGCGCCACCTTTTAGCCCTGTGGGAAAAGGAAAGGGTGTCGGGTGTATGCGGTTTTGGTTTCTTGCCTGACTTTGCCTGACCCTTGGGCTGGGACATGTCAGGTATATGACGTTAGTGTTAGCCCGTTGTCTTTTGTCGGGAGAAAGTGTTTGTGTCGGAAAAGGGGAGAGGTAGAGTGTAAGTATTCTGCATGGTAGGATAGCGAAGATGTGTTCTACAGAATTGTTGCTTTCGTCCTAGGGGGGTTAGGTGATTTCGGAAGGATAAGTTCGGTGAAACAAACGGGAATTACCAGAATTACTATCATAGGAATGGACAGGGGGGATTGTGGGAATGGTAGTGTTTTGTTTGAGCAGATTGGGAGTGTGGGAAATGATCAGAGGAACGAGAAGTAGAATGACTGGGAGTACTAGATGGTTTCTGAATGTACAGGGGTTCGGGATCCTAGGAGATTTATATTTGGAGTGTTTGTTGGATGTAGGCAAGAGAGATGCGGTGAGAGGACGGGAGCAAAGGTGGTACAACCTATAAAAGCCTTATGGACTCCATCCTACTCGCCTTCCTCTTCGGTATAATACAGCCTCTCACCTGGGTTATTTCCCTGAGCATAACCCCAGGCTCCCCCATCCAGGTGATCCTCTCTCGCTCGTCCGCCCCTAGAGTTTGGGTCCGAGAGCATCGGCCCTTTCCAGGCCACCTGAATAAGGGATTCTTGAGGCCTGCTCGGGAGAATAGCCTCCGGTTTCTCACAATGGAAAGACATTTTCGACTTTGTATGTTTTTCAATGTTGGTATCATTATAGACTACATCCAGATCGGTACACAGACGCCAGACAACTGTATCCATGCAGCATCCCAGAAGACAAAGGGTTGCAGAGGTTTGGACTCCTCCCCGTTTTCAGACACTCTGGGTCCAGTGGCCTACGCAAAGGGTTCCAGCTGAATACAAAACTCAAACCAGGAGTTCCCCCACCCAGGATGACAGAAGGACCAAGAAAGGACAAGCACACTAAAAATGGCGGCAAAAGAAAGCCGTCCCCATTGTAGATGAATGTTGACCCTTCTGTGCATTACAGCGGCTGTGATGACAAACTGCATGAACAAATTGCACAAAAGTCGGTAGAACATGTCCACACCCACCAGCCATAAAGGTTTGCTTGTCACTGTAACAGAAATGTTACAGGAGCAATGAGAAAGGGGATACAAGGATAACCCCGAGCGGTGTGCTGATCTCACCATAGAAAATATAAAAGGGATGAAAAGTATCCCTATACCCTTGGGAACTGTAGTTGCCACAAAGAAAATAGAAATGTACAAAGGGAACCACAAAGGTTTCCACAAAAGGTGCTCCGTACTACAAAGGTAAATTACAGATGCCTTAGTAAATATGGAGAAAACATGACTCCATAAAAATAAAGTACAAAAGTAATGAACAAGGGTTCGCATAAACAGAGTAAAAGAATGAGTGAGAGGGGAAAAAGGCTCCCACTCACCCGGGAGACATATCAAAATATCCAGGAGTGCAGCCAAAGTGCTGGGAGTCTCACAGGTGAAGGAAATGTGGCCTAGAAATGACAAATCTACCTAACGTGGGCATTCGAGCAGTTTAACTGCTAAAGGTCTTTGTACCCAAAAAAGATACAACAATGAGGCTAGTGTTAGACATCACCCTGCAATCAAGTTTTTCAAACCACAAAAATTCAAGATGACTACACTATGGAAGGTTATTCACGTTTTATGAAAAAGTGGATCACGTGCCGACTCTAGACATGAAAATGCATACCTTCATTTGGTCATGTTTCCATTCTCTGGAATTCCAGGAGAGATGCTGTGCTAACCACCCCTCCACATAACCAGAGACTTAGCAGGTCACCTTGAGTCAGCCACTGGGGGTAGGAGAAAAGGATAGGTTGTGGATAGGAAGGGGGAAGTAGGAAAACTGGAAAGAGAATTGGGAAGAGGCATGGATAGGTAACTGGATTTCTAGGGTAGCACAACATGGTTCCTTACAACTTCCATTTACATGGGAAACCTCACACTACCTTGTTATGTTCTTTCTCTGCACTGGGATTTATGGCATCGGTTTCAGGCTCAACAAAAATATGACTCGAGACTAACAAGCTGGATGTTTAGCATAAAACAATACAACAATCAACAAGCTCAGGACCAAATAATATAGTAGAATATTGTGCACTGAGGCGAAGCGAGAAAGAACACAGAAGATGAAGTCCTTGGGCTCTTTTAAGTAAGTGTTGTTTTAATGCACAGCCTTTTACTTCAGGCTGGATTTTCCACATGCATCCAATTCACCTTAAAGGAATAATGCGCTCAAATATATTATTGTGCCGAGTCTTCAGGCATGTGGTGTTAAGCAAACTGTGATCTATCGTAAAAACATTTCCTGTGCACCTTACCTTAGTTTTTCCTCACTTTTTACACATGAGAAATCAACGAGTGGGGTGCTGACATCTTGTGCTAATCTTATCCGTTGCTGCATCGCCCTAAGCTCAAGTGCCCTCGCGGCACTAAATCATATCACCCGCCCCTGAAGCTGTTATCACTATTCCTAGTGATATTCTCCACCTATTTTCGTAACGTTCGTGGGCAGCGTAGCCAAACGTGCCCAGTCATCACCTAGGTGTAAACGTCCGTTGATGCAGAACCCGGAATATCGACACACACATCCTCTCGCAGCACAGCGTGTCCCAAATCGGAATAGAAAACACTATCTTTAAAGGAAACACCAATACTCTGCAATTTATAATGTTCTTTTATTTCACAAAAAACGCTCCAAGAACATCCGCCAATGTCAATTATCAACCACATTTTTTATTTCCTTGTGTTCAATCATCAAATCTTAATCATGAGGCACACCTTGTTCCTTTTGATAGAAGAAGCGCATTCGGCGCACCTTAAATCGCAAGGCTTCGGCATCAGCTTCTTGTTAGACCACCATAAACAATGACACGTTGCTCCTTGTCGCTGGTACCACCACAGGGCATATCGGTCCCGGGTGATCGGCCCACATCAGCATAATCAATATCCATCCATTTAGGTGTATCTGCCACAACCGGCTGAAGAAACCATCACTCGGTGGTATCTGGAAACATTGACATTCGCAGAAAGGAAGAATGTAGCTGTGTAGAACACATAACAAAAATATATTTCAGTTGCTGTTCTTTATTCAAATTTATACATTTATCCTTTAATTCTGCAATGGATGAAACCTAATAATGAACATAAACCAGAAACAATGGAAAACGCACAGAAAACATTGTTAGTCTATGATGTGCTTGAGAGGTTAGTGCTGTGGAGGATGTTTAGCTCGCAATGGGAGGCAGATGCTGACAGAAAAATTCAAACAACGCATAGACGACATTATAACAGAATATTAGCAACGAACGTGGGGTTGGTGGAACCTGGGGGAACCCAGATGTGTACTCCATGCGCACTCTGCTCAGAGAGGCACATCTCCACCTCACTGATGGGGCACAACAAGGCTAACACATGTATGGGGTTGCTGTAGGTATGCTAGTTCAGAAGGGAATTGCCATAGCATTTTGGTGCTGGACTGCCCATGTGCCCGGGACAAAGACAAATACATTTAGGTTGTGTACCTGTGTCGTCACAATATGCCTCAAACAGCAACCCATAACAATGTAAGCAAGCAATACCGGTCAGAAATTTAAACCTTGACTCGTTCGTCTATAAACTCGTCTTCAGTCAAACTTACATTATATGTGCTATTTCCATTCTCTTGGCGCAACGCAGTGTCCGCTCAGATCAACGGTTTTCATAGAATGAAGTTACATGTTCCTTTACATGTTCCTTTGTCCAGTTTTAAAATAGTGAACCTTATCTTTTTTGCTGGTATTGAACACCTCCCGTCCTTCAATCCATAGCGAATCCTCCCTTTCTTGGGTGGAACATCAATTGAACCTTCTTTGGAGAGTAAGTTTCGTTTTTGTGAAGGGAAGCCACATATCAAAAACAGACTGTACAAGACACGTTGGTGGGAACTACCCACAAGCAACATCAAAGGAAGTGACCTTCACTCCATGCGAACGATTAGCCCGGCTGACCAACGTGGCATTTGAAATAAGTTAAAAAAATAAACACATTGTTTGCTGTCCTCTACCAATCCCACGCTATTGTGAATACTTTTTTACTCAACTTTAGTGATAGTGATTTAGTTAGTTTGGGACAAAAGTTCCAGTTCGGGTAAGTAAAACAGATAACGTGGAAACCATTTTCAAATAGGCCAAATGGCATCTTTCTACTAGGCCCGCAATTCCACGTCTCTGTATCCACTGCGCCTAGCTTAGCCTGCCCACACCATCTCCTCCCCATTGCCACGTCTGTGCGTCCTGTTTTCGCGGAGGAATGTGCTCTGCGGATAATGTGAGACACTGACAAGTCATAAATCCAAGTGCCCTTCCATCTCCATTGAACTTCCCGTGCACTAACAACCTACACCCCGCCAGACCTGAGCCCACCAGCTCAGACCCTGCAGTTCCTTTCATGCTGATATCCATATGACCCTCCCGTACCCTGATCAGTCAAGGACCCACATGAGCGGGGCACAACAGGCACTTCTTGCAACAAAAAAAAGTCAACAAAGAGGATACATTTGAATAGACCATTTGGACGCTATGGCCACCTATGTCGAGCTTTACAGACACCATACAACCACAGACATGCATATTATCATTCAAGATATTAATTAATGATTCATAAACCAGATTAAATGTGCATAATTAAGTACTTCTTTAATAGCTTTGAAATTCGAGTTTAATTGCATTCCATTGTTCATGTACAAACTTTGGGGCACATATCCCAACAGTTAGTCAGCACATTAAGAACACTGCTGCAAATCATTTGTACCGGGAAGTCAACTGTTCAACGAGCTCCGCTTTAGGTGGACAGGGCTTGTTTGCAATGTTTTGTGGCAATGTATGTGTCCTAGGAATAAAATCGGGATCGATTCCATGAGTATGCATGGCCAACACAGTCAAAGTGAGATCTTTCACAAAATCGAATTGCATTTCCTTGTATATTGGCTTGGCCACCCATTTTTTTGCTTAGTTTTGCAAAGGCCAGGGTGTAACGAGGCATCCCAAAGTTTCCTGCAGTTATTGAATGTTGTCTCCTTCGGTTCTTGCTATGCGCTAAAACGGCTAGCAATGTTCGAGCTTGCATACGTCTATGCCAAAATGCAACCTTTTGGGTCTGTACTTTGGGCACACTTTGTGGAACACCTCCAAATCTCTGGTGTGACAGAATTCTGAGAGTGCTTTTAGGTCTCTTGAAAGGGTTTTATCAAACACGATCTTCTCAATAGCTTCTTCTAGCGTTCCTGCTTATCCGATAACGGTCCATGTGCACATTCGTGAAAATATTGTTTTTCTGTCACGAGTGAACATATTTCAAGTAGAATTTCCACAGACCCATTTTGGAGCTCCACCAAAGATGGTTGCTGAAAGACTGAGAGCACTGTAAAATATTTAGTAATTTTTTTATTGGCTGATTTGGTAACTTGCCATACATCAAATTGATGACAAATGTTTGGAAACTGCCCTTGCATTGCCTTGGCTGTTCAAACATGTCTGTCAGTGGCTAATAGTTCTATTTGCAGTCCCCACAATAGAAGATCTTCGAGGGATTTTATGAAACCATGTTTCTCCATGGCCACAGAGGATTTACATTGTGACACCTGCACGATCTCCGAACTCCCAATTGTTTTACTTTCCATTTCTTGAAAGTGGTATTTGCAGTACTTTGCTGAAAATCCGGGGCTATCACACTGTCCGTCGCCAGCGAGCCTGAACCGTTTGCCAGAGAATGTACATTCAATTGACATTTGTTAAATTTTCCAGGCTTGACTAATAGCGGGGAATAAGAATTCTCTTTGATATTTGTAGTAATAGGTTTTAGCAAGGTACTGAACTCCCACAAATTGACAGAAACTGGAAAACTTACTAAAAGTCGAGCCACTGAAAAGTAAAGCTGCTGAACCTAGATTTCCAGCATCAGTTGAACGGGCCATGAAAATGTATCGGAGGTGGAGACGGGTGGCTTGGATTTTCAGGTTAGGGCCTTACAATACACAAGTCTCATTCACCAATGGCTCCCTGCATATTTTCTCCCTCACTGGATGGACACATTTGAGCATCCGTATAATCTCTACCAGGCAGCTGTCGACTACAATGTATTTTTGCTCCTTTATTAGCCAATCGTCCAGCATGAATGTGGTTTGTGACTCAACTGTAGTCGACAAATTGCCCAAACTGCCCACACTGAAGTCGAGATCTTTTTCTAAGTTCCTCGGTCAATTGCGTTGAAGCTTCAGTCTGTTAGTTCAGCTTGTGGTGTTTGCACACAAATTGGAGAAACCGTCAACATTGAATGTTTATTGGGTGGAATTATTTTTGCAGGTGTAGATTGTGTCAATTGGTCTGTGAGAAATTCCAATGCATCTTCATTATATTCAGTTTCTTCTTCTTGCTGATTTCTCACATTGTAGCAATTGTTGACTGGACAACGCTGCGCCTCAAATAGTAGTTGCTCCATGGTGAAATTTGGTGAAATCTGTTTGACAAGCGGCATCTTTGGTCTCATTTGTTGTCTGTGTCTTTATACTTCTTTTCCTTCTGGGCCTCTAGGAGATTGGTTGTAAAAACATGTTCAATGTATAGCACTTTAAATACAAAAACATGGTATGAAGAAAACACTGGCCTAAAACACTTTGAGAAAACGAAATTGTTTGTTAGTTACCTTTTTGTTTTCTTGATTTTCTGTGAAACCGTGGTCTTCTCTGTAACGACGGCACCATCAAGCTGATCCACCACCTCTGATCCATGTCTCCACTTCTAATTCCACACCTTGTATACATTCCTTTAATAGAATATTCCATTTTTTTTTTAAATGATCGTATTGGAAATTAAAATCTTTCATCGCACAGAGCGCTTGCACACATACCCTCGCAAACAGTGTACGTCATTTGGACAAAATATACATTTCAAATTTCACCTGATTGATGGCAAGTGTACTTGATCAGAGATCACTGTGCAAAACATACTGATTGTAATGTTGCCCTCAAACATTTTGCAGTGTATTCTGCATTAGGGAGGAAGTGTAATGTTGGAACTGAAACCATAAAAGTTTGAAACACTGCACGTTTATATGAATGTCACTGTCTAATAGCATCCTATTTAGGATTTACTTTCTTTCATTTAAGGGAACTGTCCGTACACATACCTCATACTCTGGATCAGCTGCAAAGGACAGTGTAATTGAAGTCTAAGTACCAGCATCCCCCTGTAACACAGTACTTGTTTTAGTATGGATGAAAACAGTGAAATGGAACAGACAATGGGATGCAGACAATGGTACATATAAAGAGAAACCCATAAATGACACATGGTGTAAACAACCAACAGGATACATAAACGATTTCATATTATTTTAAATTCCAAGCATAATACATTCCCGTAATTGAAAAGTTAAATAAAATTACCTTATAGGCGCTTGAAGATGTTGTTGACTCCGGAAAATAAATGGATGCAGAATCTTGCTCCTTCATTTTCAGTGCATTGTCATGAAGTGGTAAAAGGGAAAATTAGATTTGCATTAGATATGTGGGAATATCCAACTGTCGAGAATATGAACTTCTGCAGGTCTGTAGGGTTCACCATTGGTATATACTGCATGTGTCAGTGGTTTTGTCACTTGCGAGGGTCTGTGCTTCCGTCAGTATGCTCTCCTAAAAAAAATGGACATGTCAAGCAAATGATTACAAAAAGATTATGCTTCTTTTGAAGGGCACTAAGGCATTGTTTTCTATGGTCATAATTACTTTATTTGATGCTCCATAAACCCGGGAGAGATGTGTAGTAAAATGTGGTATAGTTAAAAAGTAATACAATCGGGTAAATATGCAAACTTTAGTAAGACACATTTACACCGAAAGCACCAATCCGTTTATGTAGTTACCTGTTCAGTACCCCACCACCTACAGGTAATTCATCATCCGGGAATAACCTGAGGCAGCGTGTGCATGAATAGAGTTGGAATCGCATTTGGAAGCAATTTTTGAAACCTTACTGGGTAGATTTCTTTTGTGTAGTTCAATTGGTCATACATATCGTCTGTAAAGTGCAGGCTGCAGAGACGGAACCGATTGGCCCTTGTCTCAGAAGACAACCTGGGCTCTACTTTTAATCCCGTCCACTGCAAAACCACAATGTCGAACCCATTCTCTTATTAAATCAATATCCTTCGGGAATGTATGCAGGATTGTCCCTTTACTTTTGACATGGCTCCTAGAACGGCAGGCCAAAACCATACAAGCAGGCATTCTTGAAAAATCTATAAAACCTGTATAAAAGAAGTATACATATTTACAAAATAATTGTACTGGATGCATGTAATTGATGGCATTATACCAAAGTTGTATATGCAATGTTTGTTTTGGTTAAAGAAGAAAAACCTGTGTAGCGTAGTCAAATATACACTGGGATAACGTTCATACATAATTGATTGATGTAACGCAAATAGTAACGTGTTACTCGTCCGTTGAATTTACTTTCATGCATCAAAAGGAAACATACTTAGACATGGTCCGAGAAAGATGCAATTCTATTACAATTGACGCTGATGAAATTTGCTATATATTGAGATCAGAACACTTGAAACATTAGACATTGGTAAAGTCATTGAGATGAATGAACATTACACTACTTGGTAAATTCGGTCGAAATAGATAGAAATTTTGAGTTCAGAAAGAGATGAATATAGTGAAGTTAATACGTGACCTGCCCTTACCTCGAACAAACAGTTCGATTAAGCAAGCAGGAAAGTTAATAGCAGGAGAACAGGTAGTACGATCACGAGTTGACTTCCACTGCTCACAGATGTTCTCCGGCAAAATATCAAGGGGTTTATAAAGGATTAGAAAAGTGGGTGTGTATGTGAATGTGTGACATGTTTCAGGCGGGGTCTGCAAGAGGGGAGCCTGGAGACACTCGGTCTGGGTAGGCCATGTGAACAATGGCCGCTGTGCGGAAGATACCATTAAAGTGTACATGGTGTTTGGCACCTCCGCCGTTCCCACCCTGCCAGCCCCCTTGGGAGGGGGCACGGCCAAAGGTGCGTACTGCCATTCATAGTGGAGGGGGGGTGGTTGGCCATGAGGCATGCAGAAAAGGCCCGGAACACTGCTGAAGGGAGACACACTTATGTGGATTGCAGGGGCGCGGTCTGCTTCAGGGGAGGCCATGTGTACAATGGCCGCTGTGCGGAACATACCTTTGAAGTGTACATGGTGTTTGGCACCTCGGCCATTCCCACTCTGCCAGCCCACATGGGAGGGCACGGCCAAAGGTGGAACATTGATAGTGGAGAGGGGATGGCTTATTGCAGAGGAGGTGAGCGTAAAAGGGCACCAACCATTGTTTCATGTCACTCATAGACAAGTGAGCGTGTCCTTGATTCACTGAAATTGAAACCACTATTCATAAAAGATCATTTGTATTTTGTTGCTGATGTTGATGGCACAAATGTACTACAAATTGTATACTTTGGGTTGCAGCACAGTGTGGGAAAATACCCTGTACTGATAACTGTCACTGGGGAATTTGGCTCGAATAGCTCCAACGACACAGGCGGGTATTACTGGTTGATCGCGGTATCCAAGCCTCCCGTGAAGCTACCATGTAAACTAACGATAGGCCACCAGCCTGTACCACCTGTGGAACAGAAACATACATGCTGTATTTAAATGAACCTGATAAGTGTTCAAACCTTGGTTGAAAATGCATCCTGTATCCTATGGCGTAGTCGCCAGTACAAATGTTACTTCATTGATCAATCAACTTGGGCTTTAAAGTGTAGACGCATTACAAAAATGAACACCCATGCAATCCATAACGTTTGGGGCACAGAGAGATATTGTTTTAGTTGTATGTGAGACACATAAAATGACCACTATGATTTCCCCAAAGCGCGGGAGGTGTATTGAATTGCCAGACTACATTCATTTGGCATTGATAAATGTTAATGTTAAAGGACATTTGTACCGCGCACTATCACCACCGTAGTGGTCCCTTGGCGCTCTGGCGGCTCTGAAAGAGGAGGGGAGGTTGAGTTAGTGGGAGGAAGCAGGAAAAGTGCAAGAGAGCAGTGATGTGCTGTTGACAGCCTCAGCCCGGTGGGTCCGTTGGCTGGCCTTGGGGTGTTTGTGGTCCGTAGTCGTCGTGTGCTGTTGTGTAAGTCTGTGTGGTTTGTTTTGTTGTAGCATTGTTGTGAAGTTTGTGCGGATTGCTGCGTTTTAGGTTTGTGGTTGTTTGGTTAGAGTTTGAGAGGTGTATGCAAAGGGATGGAATTGTTAGTTGGTTGGTTAGTTGGCATTGCTGTCCTTGCAATTGTGGGATTCCATCTAGGTGCGGCACCTGCTGACAGTCACCTTTCTATCTAGATTTGATGCGAGCTAGGTTCATAATTCTAAGTGTGGCACATGCTAACAGTCACATTTCCATCTAGATGCGACGCAAGTTAGGTTCAGAACTCCCATGTGTGGTGCATGCTGAGAATCATATATGCTAATAATCACATTTTTGATATTCCATCTATGCGTGGCATATGCCAATAATCATGTTTCTGTCTAGATGCGACGCAAGCTAGGTTAAGAATTCTAAGTGCGGTGCATGCTGAGAATCATATATGCTAATAATCACATTCCTGTCTAGATCTGGCGCAGACTAGGCTTGAGAAATTCCATCTAAGTGTGGCATATGCTAATATTGCAAATATGGGATTCCATCTAGGTGTGGCACATGCCGACACTCACACTTCCATCCAGAAGCGACAGAAGCCAAAGTTCAGAATTCCATACGAGTGTGGCACATGCCAACAGTCACATTTCCATCTAGACGCGACGCAAGCTAGGCTCAGAACTCCAAGTGTGGCGCATTCTGAGAATCATATATATATCATCAAAGTTACGACAATATAGGAGACAAACATGAAATGTTAGTGGCCTCAGTGGTCAAAGTGACATCACATCTAGAGTGCACTTACTAGGTCAAACAGTTGCGCGAAGATCGTGCTTAAGCACCATCATAATCCTCAACACACGGACCTTGTGAGGCAGGCTGCCCTGAAGTCATGCAGCTCGGTAACGCATAGCAGTGGTGTCTTCTTCTGATATGTAGGCCAAGCATCCAGAGTTTTCGCTGCAGCAGCAGTTCTCCTCGGTTGGCATGACCTCACACCGATTGCAGATGCACGAGGTGGAAACGTCTTCCATGCGACTAAGCTCAGGCTCATGTTCCGGTTATTCGTCCTCCCAACTGTCGTCCGATGCCCCATCATTTCTGCATCTTTCTCTTTCAACTAATTCTGCCTCGGAATACTCTGGCTCGTACTGGCATGGCTGTATTGTTGCCATTATTTGACAAATTAAAATCGATCATAATGCTAGTACTAGTATCTGTTTGCATAGGCTTCGAGCAATGAAGATAGCAGAACAGAGCAGAAACGAGTCACAGGCTATACAAAAAGACAGTGAAACAATTGAAAAAGCAACTCTGATGTCTGATGAGAAGCTGTGTGTTTATACATATTGAGGAAAGAGGAGTCCTGCCATTTCCATGGAGACACGTCATTAGCTGGGGCACAGAGAACGTTGACACAAGACGTGCATTTGTGTTGCGAAATGGGCCGTACGTGTCTAGTGATGTCAGCGATGTCAGCTTCAGAGGCGGGTGATATGATTTAGTGCTGCGAGGGCACTTGAGCTTAGGTCAATGAGGCAGTGGATAAGATTAGCACAAGATGGCCACCCCCGCTTGTTGATTTTGCATGTGTAAAAGTGATGAAAACTAAGGTAAGGTGCATAGGAAATGTTTTTACGATCAGTTTGCTTTAAAACCACATGCCCGAAGGCTCGGGACAATAATATTTTTGAGCGCACTATTCCTTTAACACTTGCTCAGGAGTGCCTTACCTATGGAAGTACAAACTGACTAGGTCTTGGTATGATTCACCACACTCCCTATACAAGCACACACTTAGATGGGTACTTGGCTCTGGCCCTGGAGCCCTCGGTTAGGATTACCAGGGTGTTGTAAATGAATGTTGTGATCTGCAGCAGCAGCACTCAGGATTTGCACATCCAACTAAAGTTTGTGAGAGCTGAACGCAGTGGCAAAACTGCAGGAAATACTAGATGCTAGTGTATCTCTCTGGGCTCCAGTGCAGGAGCGCTGAGGATCGGCATATAAGTGGTATACAAAAAACAGGACATCAGAGCATCTCTCAGATATCTGGCATGCCATGAAAAAGACGAGCTGGAAAGTAGGGAAAACACCTGAACCTCGCACATCATGTATGAAACCTCTCAATTACCAACAACTGGCAAGGCTTATATAAAATCCCATATATGCTTTGTGGCCTGCCGGGAATTCAGGAAAATGTAATCCTGATACTCCGTGCAGAACATCTCCAGGGCTTATTAGCCCCTTAATAAACAATATAGTCGTAGACCTGTTTTGGGTCTTGGTCCTCCACACCCCACCACCCCCAGAGCCCTGACACACAACTCATACCAAATACCCCAGGTTCAAAGTGGGGAAAGGTTGCTACCAGGTCCAGGTACTTTCTCTTGGAATTGCTTCGGCACCTTGTGTATTCACCAAGGTGCTAGCAGTTGTTGCAGCAGCGCACTTGCCCTAGCATTAAATAGGAGTGTTTCCTATCTGGACAATTGGTTCATAACCAGGGTAAGTGCCAGCAAATACCATGTAAACACTCAAAGAACCATTGGCCTCCTTCATCCACTTGGATGCTCAATAAACACCCAAAAGTGAAGCTTGATCCAAGCTAATCCAAATAGTTTGCTTTTCCATCTGAAGAAAGGATCCATCTGGCACAGATCCCTCTTTATCAAGCCAAGCAAGCCAGAACAGTAAGCGCAATAATGAGACTACTGGGAATGATGGCATCGTGCGTGTTCTGCATGCCATTGCAAACACGTTAAAGGGAATGTTTTAAAGGCTTGAGATGAGCATTTGTACTGGTGGATTCCTGCACTACGGATCATAGATTCATAGAAATGTTAAAGAATGGCACTGCAGCAGCAAGGGACCAACACATTTGCCATTCTCCATGGTCCCTTAAATCAAATCTACAATACAATGTAAATGTTCAAATTGGTACCCTAATCTGCTCTCGATACCCTTTAAACTCCCCTTTAAACAGAAAAAGAAACACTAATTCAGTGGTTGTACAGAAGTTATTGTTTGGCGATTTAATTTCAAAAAGCACAACAAATGTGATTAGTACTAGATGGAAAACGTCACTTTTTTTTTCTTTCTGTAAAAAAACAGTTCATTAATATAAAAAAGTATCTATTTCAATATTGTCTGAATTGTGTACATTAATATGACCGGGAATATATTCTCATAGTGCCTTGCACTGACACATTGCAATACATGCTTTTGGGTGCAAATAATTTACATTTCTTCGGTATTGCACGTAGATTGGGGTAGCAGCTTGAGTCTTATCAGTATATATTGTGAATATGCCAGAGGAGGTAACCAGAAAGACGGATGCATTAAAGTTTTGATGAGGCGCACGCTACCTGTTGTTCAGTGCACAGGGCAGCTGACCTACCAACTGCCATCCCTACACATAACTGCTACCAATCAAACAGGCTCTCCACAGTTTTCAAACTATATTCCACAGCAAAAGCATCTTCAAAAATGTAGACAATATGTTCTACATAAATGGGGCATAACGCACTCACAAACCCTGTTGCTACTTGATCTGCAAATATGGCAGTGGTGAATACATAGTCAAATGTTCATTTAAACCGAACATATTACAGGAGTGCACAGTTATCGAACAGAAAGCTGTTCAGGTGCACGGGTGGTAACTCGACACAAACACACAAGTAAATCTACAAAGCATGGGGTCACCCAGGCACTAATTTACAACAAGTACAAAGGTGCCAAGGCTTCATGTCCAGATACCCACAACCAAGGTTCCTCAGCAACGCACTATGGAGGAATCCCCTTGGGATATTTGCCATTCCGTCCACCCATTTCCCCTCCTGCACAGCGTGATTTACAAATCACTGTAGGAGAGCTTAAACACCATTCAAATTACATCAAGTACCCAGCCTGTTGACCTAGCAATCGACAAACAATGCACCACAATCCAAAAGCTTTTAACGTGACAGCCTAGCTCTTGAGGGCACAGTTTTGTCACTTAAACCTGTCTCGTCCGTCATGTGAGGCCAGAAAGCCAAACACAAGGCACTGTAGTTTCAACAAATGAATATTGTTATATGCTGGTAAAGGAAACTGATCAATCCAGTGGATTCCTCGCCAGCAGAGATGATCATCTACCTCCTGTTTTTTTATAGGTTTATTTTTAGACTTGATTAATATATAATTTGCTGAAGGTATAGATAGCAGCCCGGGCAGCATACACTGCCTCATAAATTTGATGGAAGGTCCTGGTGTTCAAAGCTTTTGTGGGAGGGAAGAAATGTGTGTATATATACTGATACACTGCGGAGCCAAAGGAAGGGAAGTGTAGGATGGGGCCCGGAGGCAAGGGGTTCGGCAGACGGACGAGACCACTGTCAAAGAAGCCAAGTCGACAAATCCAAGGAACAGGCAAAGAAGGGTCGATGAAGGAAATCCAAGGTCAATATACAGATCAGCACAAGGTAAGTAAGTCAGGTAAAGTAACGCTAATTAGAAGCAGCGTTCTGGTCTCTGCGGGCTTCTTTTGAACACCTCTTAGGTGTAGGGGAGCGGAGCCTATCCCGCCGTAAACGTGACAGTGAAGTCACATGACTTCCACAGAATCGGGACTGTGAGAATGGGAGTCCCCATCTCCATGGTAACCTCCAGCGTTGCCATACGGCGGAGGCACCGAGGCGAGGGGATTTCGGAACATATACTCAACGGTGGCACACCTACTACTAGGCTTGGATCTGAATACAGTTGTACATAGACTTGGGCCCCTCCCACCCTTGATCCTTTGCTAATTAAGTCGGTTAGAGAAGCTTTGCACAAAGTGACTTTTCTCATTGCAATCATATCAATAAGAAGGGTAAGCAAATTTCAAACTATCTTAGTCACAATTTACAAACACAAGGTCGTTTTTAGAACTCTCTACCACATGTCTCCAAAATGAATTTTCAAATTACTTATGAATCAGTCTATTGAATTTCCAATTCTTTCAATACCCGAAACAAGAGGGGAAAAATGCACTTAACCCACTTGGATGTTTGCAGAACGGTCTGGTTCTTCCTAGACACACAATCACTACACATAACCAGTCAGTTCTTTGTGTATTTTTCAACATTAAGGAAGGGGTGCTCAGTCACTAAGTCTACTATTGCAAGATGGATTGGATATTGTATTCAACTCTGATACACATTGGTACACAAACGAGAAATACAGTGGACACATGTTCTTCTGTTGGATGCAATTTCCAAAGCAGCTACTCTAAGTTCAATGCATACATTCACACTATTGTGTAGTGTGGCAAAAGTAAAGACAGACAGTGATCACAGTTCAAGGGTGTTTATTACTGTATGCAGGTTGGAAAAACGCCTAATCTAGACCTAAATCTAAGCTGGGAGCAAGGGTCGACCATCATATGAAAATAAGGCAGTCTCAGTGGCATTGTCAAATAAAAAGGGCCTATACTAAGAAACCTATTGCCAAACCTTACAACTAATACAAAAAGGGTGTGGGAATGAAAAGAAAGAAGTGTTCACAAATAATGTGGTCAGGATGTGGTAGCTTGGGTCTCTCTTCCCCACATTTTGAGCACAGGTTAAAGTGTGATCTTGGAGCACAGTACACTCTCGAACTTCCCCAGCACGAGATGACAGTTCCGCTTGTAGCTATCAGGGCCGTCGATGATCAAGTCTCCTTTCACTTGAAAGTCTCTTGCTTTTGAGGACCTGATGTATTCAAATAACAAACAAAAGTTCTTTCAACAAAATGAAAGTTTGTCTCCTGGTTCCACTTAGGGTGAGGATTCTTCACCCCTTGGTCCCCCTCTTCTGGGCACTGACACTTCACAAATCGTATGCCATAAATCAGTAACAGTTGCTTCTCTTAATGGACTTTGGGTGATGGCTTCAACCCTAGATCTCACTCGTTCGGGCTCAAATCCCTCTCGACTGTTGTCCGTCCTCCCTCCACCGGGTTAACTATGGCTTTCAACAAATCATACTCTATTGTTTTCGTATAAAGTCTTTTCAACAGTTCGCTGTGAACCTCCTTTTCTCGGGTTCACTTGATCAGGATGATGCTGGCTGACGCCTGGTTCCCCCTCTTCCGGGCCTTGTCCCCTCTTTGCTTTCAGCCTTCCACCACCGGGTTCACTATGGCTTTTCCAGCATTCATTAATCTTAAAGGTCGAAAACACTTCCAGTGGACATCCCTCGGCCGGGTTCACTTTTGTCAACACAATGTTTATTGGGAAATTAGACTTTGCCCGCTCTTCGTCAGCATCCCTCGACCGGATTCACTCTTGCCAACTTCAGTTTAACCTTTGCTTTCAATGTTCACAGGTTTTCATTTCCCTTGCTTTCTCATGCGTCGGGATTCACTTCCCTTGCTTTCTCATGTAGCGGGATTCACTTCCCTTGCTTTCTTTATAGTTCGTAGGTCAAAGGCTTTTGACTGTACAGGGATTTTGCTAGACTTCCTGTAAAGGGTTTAGATAGAAGTGCACACCTATGGTAAGTTTAGTAAAGAAATTCGAGGCTTATTTTAAATAAATTTTTAGGTGTGGGGGAGGAACTGGGGTCATGGCACAAGACCCCGACAATAAACAGTAAAAAGAAAGAGGATTTAACTTGGGAACCCTCCCATCCCCTGCACACTTTCAAATGTTTGGATTAATCCAATACAGTTGTTCAAATTGAGTTATACGCATTGTACATATTTTTGTTTCTAACAAATATTGTCAGACACAGAAGTGTGAGATAAAAAATATATATATTTATAGCCAAGCTATATTATTTTCAACAAGAATTATAGTTCAGAGAGATTATTTTCAGTGCATAGAAACACAATGGAATCAATAGATGAAGCTCAAATTGAGGAAAAATGGAGTCCAAATTAAATGACGACATGTTTCGAGGAAGTTCTCCTCTTCTTCAAAAGGCCAAACTTGGACTCTTAACGTAAAGGGAAAAACACAAATTCAGTAAAGAAAATATTGTAGACACAATTCATAGATTATTCATAACCTATTAAATTTTTACAATATAGAAAATGTAGTGACATTTGTTGTAACATGTCATGATATGCATTGTAGTACATGCAACATTATAAGGTGAATTATGTGGTCCATGTTTGAGAGAGCAGCTGAAGGTCTATTAGAGCACCCCTTCCTGTAAAATAGACAGTAAAACGTACATCATATTGTAGTTCACAACAGATGTCACTACATTTTCTACTTTGTAAAAATTGAATGTTATGAGTAATCTATGAATTGTGTCTACAATATTTGAATTTGTGTTTTTTCCTTTTACGTTAAGAGTCCAAGTTTGGCCTTTTGAAGAAGAGGAGAACTTCCTCGAAACGCTTCGTCATTTAATTTGGACTCCATTTTTCCTCAATTTGAGCTTCATCTATTGATTCCATTTTGCTTCTATGCACTGTAAATAATCTCTATGAACTATAATTCTTGTTGAAAATAATATAGCTTGGCTATAAATATATTTCTGAGGCTTGTGGAATCTGCTTAGATCACATGCTGTGCATAGGCTGACATCTAGTGGAAGCTGCAGAGTATTAGTTTGTTTTTCGAAACTCAAAAATGGGCGTCCACACAGGGCGTGCCAGTAATACTATCCCTAGTGTGACGTCCACTGTACCCATGATCCCTCACGCGTCTAGGACCCTCAGATTGTTTCTTTCCGCCATGCTGGTCGGAAGCACTGAGCGGAGTTCCCTGACTTAGTCAGATTTTGCAAATACTGTTATATATTTCCCCGTTTATTCCACCTATACGTCGAGTCTCTGAACATCGACACTCGACGCCGGATTGGAGAGAATTCGACCGTCGGACTACAGCGACGGATTTGGGCCTCGGAAGGCCTCTGGCCTCGGCCCGGGCCTCGGAAGTCCTCTGGACTCGGCCCTGCAAGTAGGGAGAGTGGGGGGTGGCACATATCCTACACTCTGATTAATATAGGTACATTACTTATATTCCTACACTCCCAGCCCACTGCCACAGGGTGTGTATGGAGGGTACCCCTTTTCAATTTTGCCCCAAGTGCAACCGCAAGTATCCTTGGGTTGACAGACACGCCACGTGTAACCTCTGCTTGCCGAGGGACCACCCTGAGGCGAATTGCAGAGCGTGCAGTCGGTTTAAACCGAAGACCCTTAAGGACCGTTCGACAAAGCGTTGGGCCCACCACGCCAGGCGACAAGAGCCCATGGCCGCGGAGGGTGCCTTCAGCGATGGCAGCGACACCGTACTTTCGGACGGCGAGGGCAATGTGGCGTCGATGGACAGCCAAGCGCAAGTCCCCGACCTCGGAAGGTTGTCCGGCAGGGCAGCTATGGGGAAGACCCCCGGCGACACGAGCGCTACCCACACCACTTCCAGCAAAGAAAGGTCCAACCGAGACTCGACGCGCACGTCGAGTTCCCGGAAAGAGGCACGTAGAGAACGGTCCATCGAGTCAGTGTCCTCTGGGGGTTCGCGTTCGAGATCGCCTCATGACACCAGGCAACCCTCCACTGTTGCTAAGAATGCCTCGCTCCCCTTAGTGACTGAGGTTCGGTCGTCGGAAGACGCCGACCTCTACCCCCGGGCTGCACTCCAGGAGTCGGCGTCTGCAGGCAGCGCGAAGGCTGCTACCGAATCCCTTACACTCTCCAGAGACAGGGACTCTACCCCCGAATTTCGACGCCAGGCATCGAAAAGCTCTGATAGGGCCCAAAAATCGGGGAAACACACTTCCACCTGCGGGGTAGGGGGGAAAACAACGAAGTAAGCAGCGCCAGCCTACTTCCACTCCTAAACTACATTCTACTCCACCTAAACAGATGGACAAGTCTCAGTCTCTTGTCCCTAAGGCCCCTGTTCAGGCCAGTAGGTCTAGTCAGGACAATTCTCGGTCCATTGTCCCTAAGACCCCTGTTCAAACAAGTAGGTCTAGTCAGGATAAAACAGGGAAAGCACTCCAGGAAAGAGTTATTCCCAATTCAAAGGAATTGTCCAGTGATGACATAGACAGAGTAATGTCAAGGATGTCATCATTGGCAGATTTCTACACCAAAAACCCGGAACACTTTCTCTCTTATACCCCAGAAGGGTCAACTCCCTCAAGCTCTAAGGATCCAATACCCCCAAGTAAGAAGTCCCGGGGCGAAGCACCAACTCAGTCTTCAGACCCCTTCTATACACAGCCCTATTCTCAATATCAGGAAGATCCATCCTTTGGTGAGGATCCAGACGTGGGCATGTTCGAAGAACAAACTGGGACAGGCTATTATGGGGATGATGAGGACCAAGAGGAGGAGGAGGAGGAGGACGACGACCCAGATACATACAGGGTAGATTCCCCGGTAGAGAAAGAGCCCGCGGTTACCGACTCCCCTGTCGACAATGTGCCTCTCCTGAATGAGGTCCTGTCCAGAGCGGCACAGCACTTCCACATTGACACCCAAGGTGCTCAGGAGAGAGGGACTTTGCAGAGGAATTGGTGGGAGAAAAGAGACCTGTTGCTCAGGCCATCCCTATCCTTAAGTCAATACAAAGGAGGATAGACCCTTCCCTTGTTAACCCCAATCTCACTAGGGCAGTAAACCCCAGAATTGAAAAGCTTTTCAGGGCAGCCCAATCTGACCCACTGTACATAAGGGGACATCTCAAAACGGACTCCCTGGTTGTTACAAACACCAAGTAAGAGGGCGGGAACACCCTTGTCATCGTCCGAAGCTCCCCCCGACACGGAGAGCAAGACGATTTATGGCTTGGGCAGGAAAGTAGCCTTCACTTCCGCCTACCAGGCAAGGATTGCCAACTCCACCACCCTGCTGGCTAGTTAGAACTGCCACCAGTGGGAAGAAGTCACGGCTCTCATAGGCTCCGCCCCAGAACACTTAAAGAGCCAATTGGCACGAGTTTCGGCAGAGGGGAGAGCCGAGTCAGGTTGCATTTTAAAAGCAACCTTTGATGCCGCGGATAACGCCGGCAGATTAATTGCTGAAAGCACGGTCATCAAGAGACATGCTTGGCTACGGCAGTCTGGTTTCAAAGCCGAGACCCAAGCATCGTTGATAGATAAGCCGGTGGAGCCGGATCTATCGTTTGGAAAGGCGGTCGAGGACGCGCTGAAGAATGGCAAGGACGAGTACGAGACACTCAAGTCCCTAGGGCAACTAACCAACAAACCCCCTAACCAGAGAGGGAATGGCAATTTTCGTTGGCCTCGCGGCCAAAACTCCCAAAGAGGCTCAAACTATTCCCACGGCCAGGGTACTACATGGAACACTAACCAGCAGTCTACCCAGAGTTATGGCAGGGGTAACAAAAGAGGTCGTGGTAGGGGTAGAGGCAGTCCCAATAAAGGAGGGGGCACGCCTCCAACAAAACAGTGACGCTCCGTTCAGGGTCCCTTCTCACGCATCCCCAGTAGGGGGACGCATTTCCATCTTCACCCAAGCTTGGGAAGGGATCACATCAGACCGATGGGTGCTGTCCAGTGTCCGCAGGATACTGCATAGAACTCCTAGAGCGTCCCCGAAACTACCCTCCACGACAAAGAATACACTCCTTAGACCACCAGAAGATCCTACTCGAAGAGATCGAAAATCTTCTCGCAAAGGATGCGATAGATCTCGTCCCGGGACACCAGGTAAACAAGGGTATTTATTCAACTTACTTGCTTGTGCCAAAAAAAGATTTGACAATGCGCCCAGTACTGGACTTACGGCCTGCAAACAAGTATGTCGAGCCCCAAAAATTTCGCATGACTATTCTCCATGACTATTCTCCAAGAGGTAATTCCCCTCCTAAAAAAGGGGGCTTACATGGCAACATTGGATATGAAAGATGCCTATTTTCATATTTCCATGTTCCCAGCGCACAGAAAATATCTGCGCTTCAAGGTGGACAGTCAGCACTACCAGTTCAAGGTACTACCCTTTGGGATAGCCTCAGCTCCAAGGGTTTTCACCAAGGTACTGGCGGTGGCGGCGACACACCTACGCAGGGAGGCAATCCCAGTTTACCCTTATCTGGACGACTGGCTCATCACGGGAGAAACCCCAGTAATTTGCAGGACAAACATTCAAAGAACTATCAACCTCCTCTTCGAATTGGGCTTCCCCATAAACGAGAAAAAATCAAGTCTTGTGCCCAGCACCTCCAAGCAGTTCCTAGGAGCTGTTCTAGATACTCAAGAGGGGTTGGCTTTTCCTTCAGAGGAAAGAATCCTAAATATACTACTGCAAATTCCGCAATATCAGTCCGGTCGCCAGATAACAGTACGCAATGCGTTTGCTGGGCATGATGGCGTCATGTATTTACCTGGTCCGCCACGCGCGCCTGCGCATGCGTCCCATGCAAGAATGGTTGGCGAAACTGTGGTCTCAGGCAAGTGGTCAGTGGGACGATCTAGTGGTCGTTTCGCCAACACTTGTACAAAGCCTCCACTGGTGGACAAGAGATCCAAGGGGAAACTCTTTTACGATCCCGAGATACAGGCGGTAGTCACGACGGACGCATGCCTGACAGGATGGGGAGCTCATCATCTCCACCACACAGCTCAGGGTCTCTGGTCTCACACAGTGGCCAAGAATCACATCAACCTGCTAGAGCTTCTGGCAGTTTTCAGAGCACTTCAAGCGTTCGAGCCCCACCTACTGAACCTGTTGGTGCAGATCCGGACGGACAGCACGACAGCCATGTTCTACCTGAACAAGCAAGGAGGGACTCGTTGGCCAAATCTGTCCAGACTTGCCCAGAAAATTTGGATATGGGCACTCAGACGGAACATCTTTCTGTCATCTCAACATGTTCCAGGGGATCTCAATTCTCTAGCGGACGCTTTGAGCAGAGATCCCCTTCCGGAGGAACACGAATGGTGTCTACACAGAGAAATCGTAGAAGATATCTTCTCTCAGTGGGGTTTCCCCACTATAGACCTATTCGCCACAAGCGAAAACAGACAGTGCCCAGGATTTGCATCCAGGTTTCCCCAACCAGACTCCCTTGGGAACGCCCTGTGGATGAACTGGTCAGGGATGTTTGCGTACGCTTTTGCACCAACTCCTCATCAGGAAGGTGGTGAACAAGATGAACAGAGTCGATGACGCTCGTCCTAGTTGCTCCCATGTGGGCGAGACAACCGTGGTTTCCACACCTACAGACTTTCGGTGTGCGATCCCATCAAACTCCCAGGCTGGTACAATCTCTTGTCCCAGCACCAAGGTCAGAAGGTGCATTCTCTACCCAACTCCATGAACCTAGCAGCATGGCTCCTGAGGTCATAGAGTTTGGACATCTCAATTTGCCACAGAGGTGTATGGACATCCTAAAAGAGTCTAGGAAACCGAACACGAGGCATTGCTACTTCGACAAATGATTCGTTATCTGGTGCCAGAATAAACAAATCAACCCAGTTGATTGCAGTCCTTCCACAATCGTAACATACATGCGCCACCTGCTGGACGCAGGGTTGGTTTTCAACTCACTAAAGGTACACCTGGCAGCACTGTCAGCGTACACCACCTCACATAGCAAGGTGTCGTGGTGGAAGGTATCCGTGGTTAAAGCCTTCATGGAGGGAGTAAAGAGACTTCATCCCCCTATATCTAACCCACCACCAGGATGGGACCTGAACGTGGTGCTATCTAAACTCATGGCCCCCCCCATTCGAGCCCATGCATAAGACAAGTCTCAAACACCTGACCTATAAGACTGCCTTCTTAGTAGCCATTACATCCATAAGAAGGGTCAGTGAAATTCAGGCTCTCAGTGCAGGATCCTTTCTTTACTATTCATAAGGATAAGCTGGTTTTACGGACACACCCTAGGTTCTCACCTAAGTTTATTTCTAAATTCCATGTAAACCAGTCCATCGAGCTTCCGGCTTTCTTCCAAAACCCACAAAGCTCGGCTGAGGTTAAACTACATACCCTAGATGTGCGTAGGGCGATCCTTTACTACGTAAACAAGACCAGACCGCTTAGGAAAACAGATCAACTGTTTGTCTCCGTAGCCACAGGCAAAGAGGGAGATCGCGTCTCTAAGGGTGCCATCTCCAAGTGGATTGTCAACTGTATCCAGTTGTGTTACTCTCTTTCTGACAAAACTTTGTCTTTTACGCCCAGAGCCCACTCAACAAGAGGCATTGGGGCCACTCTGGCTTTAATTGCAAATGTTCCCCTTGACACCATTTGCAAAGCAGCTACTTGGAGCTCTATTCACACTTTTACTCAGCACTACTGCATTGACACCCATTCCAAGACAGATACTCAAGTGGGACAAGCGGTTCTAAGACATTTATTTGCTCATGACCCTTCTCAAATCCCATCTCCTTCTAACACTGCTCGCTAATCTATGCACAGCATGTGATCTAAGCAGATTCCACAAGCCTCAGAAGGGATACATTACTCACCGTACTCGTATTTCTGATGCTTGTATCTGCTTAGACTCACATGTGACCCACCCTTCCTCCCCTCTGAGAGAAGGCGCATGGATGCTTGTAGTCTTATCTTATCTATCTTCTATCTGCTTGGATCATCTGTACTCCCGCTACTCCTCATGCTACCTCATGTCAGGAAAAATACAATCTGAGGGTCCTAGACGCATGAGGGATCATGGTTACAGTGGACGTCGCACTAGGGATAGTATTACTGGCACGCCCTGTGTCGATGCCCATTTTCGAGTTTCGAAAAACAAACTGTAATACTCCGCAGCTTCCACTAGATGTCAGCCTATGCACAGCATGTGAATCTAAGCAGATACAAGCATCAGAAATACGATTACGGTGAGTAATGTATCCCATATTTTTTTATCTCACACTTCTGTGTCTGTCCATATTTGTTAGAAACAAAAATATGTACAATGCGTATAACTCAATTTGAACAACTGTATTGGATTAATCCAAACATTTGAAAGTGTGCAGGGGACGGGAGGGTTCCCAAGTTGAATCCTCTTTCTTTTTACTCGACTTCTTGTATGATCACTTTGACCTATCTTGGCGGCTCTCCTACGGCCTTCTGGTATCTGTAGTTTCACTCAAACGTGGATTGACCAGAGTTTCTCGGAGCAGCAGCCATGCCGGTCCCCTTCTGCAGCTGGTCTTCCCCTTTACAATTTTACAGTTCTTTGAAATGTTCTCACTTTGCCACTTTTATTCACCAAAGCCCGGTTCTTATCGGTTTCCCCTTCGACTCACCGGCTGTGATGAACCGCCTAGCTTTCCTCTTAACTGGAGTCGAGACCGGTACCATGGAAGCAGTAGTCTCCCTCACTCCGACTCATCAGCGTTGATACGCTCTGTGTACCGTTGACATCTTCTGCAGGACTTGCACTTCCCTCTGAGGAGGTTTTGCGGGACTGCATCGAAAACAGCAAGGTCATGTCCCTCCTTGTCAGCTCTCAATTATTTCTGCCTTTCTCCTCCTATTGAACTGCCGATTCTGGATACCCGTTTCCTCGTGTTGTCTGCCTTGCTCGTACTGTGCTCTTGCTCCACCTTTTTCCCTGTGGGGAAAATAAAGGGTCATCAGGTGTGTGTGATTTAAGTCAATTGCCTGACTGTACCTGACCCTTGTGTCAGGACATGTCAGGTAAACAGTTTTATTACCAGTCCGTTGTCTTTCATGAGGCAAAACAGTGTTTGTGTTGGAAAGTGGAGGGGTGGAGTGTCGGAGTATCCTATGGGGTCGGATGGGGAAGAGGCGTTATAGGGAATTACAACCCTCGTATTAGGAGGGTTGATGACCTTAGAAAGGGAAGATGGTACGGTTTGTGAAACAGAATGGAATGACCGGGATTATTATCGTGAGATGGATGGGGTTTAGGTTCTTGCAGGGTTTACGGAAGACTACTATAGCCAATGCAAAGCCGCCATCCACCCCCTTGCCATGTTTCCATGAGCATTCTGGTGCTCATTCATTCTCAGTCATGTCTTGCTTTGAAGGTGCTTGCGTGCCCCGTTCACTGTGCTGTTTGTATGCGGCAACACTAAGGATAGCAAACGGTCAGATGGAACGCGGGCTGAGATTGTTCCACTGATCTGATTGGCTTACCAGGAGTTCTAGGGCGCTAATGGGTTTCCCATAACTACTGTTTCCCAGAGAATGTAAGGTTAAATTGAATTTACTAGTCTTTAAATTTCTCGACCCAGCACACACCATCTTCCTATAGAGTGCTGGAGTGGTTCGCTAGTATCCCCTGTGTCTAAAATACTCATGTAGCAGTCAAATGCTACCCTTTTCTATTGGAGTGGCTGGTGGCAGTGGTTTTACAATGAACAACCATGATTGTTCCCGACCGCGAACACTGGTAGCTAAAAATCGCAGAAGCCATGTTTTTCAAGATGGCGCCTTAAGCCCCTTTATTTAAACAGGTCCCGGTCTTCTTTTTTCGCCATTTCTTTTTGGAAAGGTCCTTCTAGTGTTTCTCTGCGTGCCAAACTAGGTGTGGTCCCTTTGTTTCTAGGACTTTGGCGGGGCTTCAGGACTGAAGACCGCCTCTGGTTGAGTGTCTGGGGTGGGTGGGCAGGAAGTGTGGGAGGTGGCCGAAACTCCCTGTGCTTAGTCTCCAAGGAGACCCAAATGCACTCTGGTGTGATTGGCTGCCTGATTGTCGGGCAAGGACAGCCACCCTGCTGGGTGTGTGGCAGCTAGGCTGGAATGAATGGGAGAAAACTGTTTAAAAGGTGGGTCTTTTGGACTGGAAAGCAGAGTCGACCACTGGAACGAAAGAACCAAAGACAAGCTGGAAGAGGACGGCTGCTGCAACTCCTGAACAGTTGGTTTGCCCGGTGAAGCCCTGCTGTAGGTCCGAATTGCCAAGTTCACTTCGACAGAGGAGCCCCTTCAAGGACGACTTCTTCCTTTGAGTTGGTGGGACCAATCAACTCGTAAGCCACCTATATACCATTCTTGGAGCTGGTTAGGATTAACCAGGGGGAAGGATACCAGCTTGTGTACTGAAGTGACTCCATTTTGTCAGCGTTTTCATAGGATCCCGTGCAGTGCAGGAATCCCCTGACATCCTCCCTCTTGTCCCCACGACTGAGGCTCAGGAACAGTGAGACCTGCAAGAACTGCCAGGAACCAATGTCTTCAGTTGCATATTTTACTTCATACTAAGGTACTGTGCCAACCCGATTGAGAGAATGCTTCTCTCGCAGTGAAAGTTTGTGGGACTTTCCCAACTTGCAGGCCTAATCAGCTTGTGGCCCAACATATGATTCTTTTTTGTACAAACTACTTCTGAGAACTTAGCCAACGACTTTACTGTTTACTTCAAGAACTGCTCTTTCCTATCCAAGACACAAGTCCATTTACTTTGGCCTAGGCCTATTGATCTCAATGGAGTCCTCTAGTGAACTATAATGATTTGCACTGCCTAAGAAAGTAGTTGTGATCTATTCTGCTAACTGGTGCCTTTTTACTACCATTGAAAGTAACTGAAATGCCATTTTGCTCCTATTTCAGGGGAGCTTAATTTGTTCAGAAACGTATTAGTTTGTTATTGAAGTGTGTTTGTGTATAATATTAAGTTGCCTCCTTCTAGTGAATGTTTTCTAAATATTTGTGTAATAAATTAATAAGTGTAGTACCTGTCTACTTGAACCACTGTGATTGTAAGACCTCTGTGTGACCTCTTGTACTGCTCACATTCCCTCTTGAGATAAGCCTGGCTGCTCAGCTCGCTACCACAAAACTGTGTAGTACAGACTTATACCAAAGGTTGGTTTTGGGAGAAAGGGTCCTTTCATCTGGCCTAGATTTTCAAAAGAAATATCCTGGCAGTAGCACGAAAGGTGTAGAAGAAGCCTAATTGTTCCAGTCAACAAATAGCTTAATGTGAGCTGCAGGCTCTTTGCTTCTTTGCACGCTTGGGCGCAATCTTCCATTGTGGCTGCCAGTCATCTGAGCAAGGAAGAAAAGCTGCTAAATGTGTTCGGAGAAAAGAAAGTGGATGAAAAATGTCTTCATCCGAGTTAGGCCAATTGAAGGCCACACAAACTCCAGACTCAGAAAGCAGCACTATGATTTAGAGGCTTATCTCCCTAATTATGGACAGCTATTTTTAGGTCTGGCCTACTGGAGGCAAGACAGGCGGCAGCCAGCATGATTGACTGTACAACAAAGAGAGTTTAAATTGGCCCAAAAACCAGGAGACCAGCCTGGACAAGGAAGGCAAATTTCACCCAGGACATGCAAGTACTACGTTTTGGTTCTTTCTTTTGAGGGAAGTGGTCCCTAACTAAACTAACACGCTAACACGCTAAAGAAGCAAAATAAGTCTTTAACAGCCAAGTCTGTGGTTTCTTCTAGCAAAGCAGCTGACTAAGCACTTTGTTTGCAGAAGCATTGCAGAGTATACAGGAGGCTGCCCTGGTCTGACTTTAGATCCATAGTTTCTGCATTTTGAATGCCATCGAGGAGGTCCCTCTTTCAGGAATACATTTGGGGTTTCTTCCTTGCTAATTGTTACAGATGGCCTCAATAACACACAAACGCCTAGACCGCTCAAGGGTTTTTGATATGATTAAACGTGATGTGAAGGTTCTCATCTAAAGATGGCAATTTCCTCCCTTACTCTGGCGTCCCTGCTCCCCAGGTTTGAATTGATTGATTATTAACCCCTACTGTCTTAAGTTTTATTTACTTAACTCCATTAGGGACTTCCTAGGTGTAACCTACTCTCTCCCATCCAGGTATTTCTCTCCCTATGTCCTCCCACTCCCCTCCCTCAAACTCAACCCACCTTCTACTCTTTCTCCTTGCTGCTTCCACCACTGTTGCTCTGATTTATCTCGCTCACCTACCTTCACCCTCTGATCTTCTTCCCACTCGCCCTCCTTCAATTCGCCTGTTCTCACTACTACTCTTCGTTCTCCTCTCCACACCAGTTCCCATCTCCTCCTTCCACACCACTACTTCTATTCTCCCCTCTCCACACTATCACTGCTGCCCTCTCTATGCACCAAAACTGTCTTCTCTTCACTACTACTACGCTCCTCTCTCCACACTACTCCTTCTTTCTTCTTCACTATTGATTTCCCCTCAATACATACCACTACCCTTCCCACTCCACACTACCAGTATGACCCTTCCCCACTCCACACCACTAGTACTCTCCCCTCTCCCTACTATCAGTACTTGCCCCTTTCCACACTACCACTACTCTCATCTCCACACTAAAACTACTCCACCCCTCCTTTCACTCCCTCAGTCACGCTCCTCCCTCTCTTCCACTACTCTTCAAACTCACACACCTTACATTCACAATAACAATCCAGTACAACTTTCTCTTAGCTGCCGTTACCTCCCCTTCTTTGCAAATTGCTTCCACACTCCATGTCACCATCCTCCTTCCTCCTGATCTCCTAGTCTGTCACTTACTCCTCCTGACCACACCTGCACAACTCACCTCATGTTTCCTGTCACTGCTTATATCCGCCCCACTCTGCCCCCATTAGTTTCAAAGTTCTGGTTCCCCTGGCCAATCTTGCCTGCTTTTCCCAGCCCTGGAGCGGTTACAACAATGCAATTCATAAGAGGTACTAAGCCAGGCCACCGACCCTTTTTCTCTTGTGAGACCACATGGACCGGTAATGGTGCACTGCTGTGACAACAGTTCCAGTTCGCATATGCCACGGAATTTGGCATGTTTGTGTAGCATAGTGCTAGCTGTGCGGCCCTGCTCCGAGAATTCAATATCTCTAGTTTGGCATTATTTTGAGAGCTGGATGGGTGAAAGTGCTTTGTGGCCCACACATTGAATGTTTCTTGCTTGGTTTGTGAAGGAGCGCTGCATAGATCAAAATGCTCTGTGATCCGCAGGCTAATAGGTGAGGGTTAATTTGTGTGGGTTATCTTGACGATTTGCTGTTGAGTGTCACTGGAGCCTGCAGCTGTCTGACTTTGCAGCAGTCTGTTGGCTTCTTTACTCTGGTGCATCTTGGTAGGTGTCTACAAGAAACTAAGAATATTTGGCTAGCATCATGTGAGGCAGATATGAGGTGATAAGCAGTGGCACTGCCCTTACACAGTCATATAGGTGCTTAGAGGAGACAGGGACTGGGGCCCCCTCAACTGTGACCTTTCCCCTCTGGGGCAGGTCTTGCTCTGGTTTCCACCCCGGTAGGCCTCCCCAGGCATCCAGTCTGAGGGGAATACCCATCACCTCCTGACAGGTCAGACTACTGACTGTCACATAATACAGAAAAATAAACAGGCGGGTGTTAGGTAGAATTTTCAGAAATGTGCTAGTTCCCTTCTACCTTGGAGACCCCCAGCACTTTTGCTGGACTTTAGGACTTTACATTTTTAACATGGAGAGAGTGAGACCTTCTCCCCACTATCTCATGTGTTTTTCTGTGATTTGGACTGTTTCTTTTGGCTTTGGAGTCTGACAAACTCCATAGGCATCATCATTACATTATGACACACAGCACCTTCAGTGCAGTGCCACAGGGTAGTCTTTCAGATTTCCCCAAAGGTTTAAATAACTTCTCGTGGTAGTACTACTGTTTCCAAGAGCAGTGAAGTGAAATTGACTTTACTTACATTTTGTAACTTTCTAGACCCAGCACACACTATTTTACCATAGAGTGCTGGAGGGGTTACTTGGTACTCTAGTTTCTTATGTAACCTTTTTATGTTAAGCTTTCTACAATTAATGGCTGGTGGCAATGGTTTACTTTTTACCACCATTGAGTGTTTTTACCACAGGCTGCGTTCGCAGCTGCAGCAAGGCACCCATGGGTGCCCATTTTTTCCAAAATGGCCCTGGTCTTCCTTTTTTGCAATTTCTTGTTGGAACGGTCCTTTTTGAGATTTACTCTGCGCGCCAAACCAGGTTTGGTCCCTTTGTTTTTTGTCTTTGGCGGGATTCCCTTGTGAAGCCCGCCTCTGGCTCCAGCGTGCCTGGCAGGGGCAGGAAGTGAGGGATGTGACCGAAACTCCCTGTGCTTAATCCCCTTGGTTACAGGAATGCACCCAAAGGTGATTGGCCGCCTGGCTGTCCCTGGAGTACAGCCACCTTGCTGTGTGAGTGACGGCTAGGTTACGAACGAATGGGGCTTTCTTGCTTGGAAGGCAGAGTCGACCACTGGATAAAGGAATCCGAAGAAGAACTTGGAAAAGACGCTTGTTGCAACTCCCTGACCATTGGTTTGTCCGGCGAAGCCCTGCTGCAGTGCTGAAGCACCAAATTCGCCTCGACTAGAGAAGCCCTGCAAAGGACCACTTCTCCCCCTTGGGTTGGTGGGACCAATCAACCCCAAGCTCATCTGGACATCCTCTCGGAGCTGGCTGTACTTCCATTGCTGCTGCAGGAACCGATTGCCAGGGAGAGGAACACCAGAATTGAGTGAGTGTCTTTAAGTCGGACCCGAGCTCCAGGAAGATCCTCCGGACTCCCAGGAAGCAGGACTGACCAAGCCTGAGCCTCCTCAACAGAGTGCTGGACCCCAGATGCGAGGAAAGTCCATAGTGGTATCCGAGAATCCGCGTTGGTGCTATTTGCGAGAGGTGCGAGAAGCTGAAACCGCAAAGTGCTGCTGATCTAGAGTTTGCCCATTGCTGCCGCTGACCTTCCATTCAGAGTGCAGGAGTCCTCAGACGTCCTCCCTCTTGTCCCCACGAATGAGGCCCAGGAACAACAGGATCTGCAGACCTACACAGGAACAGAAGCCAGCGGGAACCAATGTCTTCAAACCAAAGGTACTGTAAAACTAAGGGTTTTCTTACCTCATGTTGTTGTAGCCTGGCTAGCTTTTTTCGGTTGAGACTTGACTTGGTTGCTTTTGCCGATTTGCTTGCAGCTTTGCCCCTCACAAGCCTCCCAGCTTGTGGCCCTACAGTGATTTCATTTTATACAAAGACTTCTAAAACATTTTGCAAGACTTTTTACCTACCTGCAAGAAGTGCTTCAGCTCACCTAAACTTTTTTGCTCAATTAACATTTGCTGTCCTGGCTCCCTGAAAGACTCTTCTTACCTCTGCCTTTGTGCTGTACCTTTCCCCCAGGAAAGGGTTAATTTACTTTGCGTTGGAGGGTTCAAAAGTACTTACCTGCTTAAGAATATTTGTTAACCTTTGTTTTATTCCCTAAAACCTTTTCTTTGACACCAAACTCAGTATTGCACTAAATGTGAGAGTGATCTATCGATGTCCACAGTGTCCTAGTTATTTGTCACCTGAGGGTGTAGGAAGTGTCTGTGTGCCATCCCCAATGGGTATCTACTGATTTATTGAAACTGAGAATGGGTATTTTTGTGTCGCATATATTTGCTCCCTTCTAAGGAAGGCTTATTCAACTGACGAATTAATAAATTGTTTAATCAAGAAACCTTTAGTGTCAGAGTTTATTTGGATAACTGTCACTGTAGATCTGTTATAACACTACAGCTCACATTAACCCCTCTTGGGATAAGCCTGGGTGCTCAGCCACACTACCAACCTGTGTAGTACGTACTTATACCAAAGGTTTGGTTACCTATTGCCAGGAGGACAAGGCTGGCACAGTCTCCCACAGGGTACTGCATACAATCTTGCCTAACAGCGGGAATGCATCATACCAGATTACTCCCTCACCAATCTACCCCAAGGAAAGTCAATACTACATGTTTTCCGTCCTAAATAAATCGAGGGACGCTTCATCAAACTAATCAAGTTGTTATACCATCACCCAACGGTGACAGTAGTCACTAAAGGCCACACGTCCGATACATTGCCACTTGACACAGCTACGCGCAAGGGCTGCTCTGTCGCCACTTTTGTACCCATTCACTATGGAACCACTGGCCTCTTGAATACGAGCAGAGGACTAGTTGAGGCATCACCAGAGCAAATACAGAACATTGTATATCCCTATATCGCCGATCATGTGCTGTTGTTTCTCATATCTCCCTCGCCAATGCGAAATCCTGCAAGAATGTAGCCCCGGTTGCAGGGTTTAAAGCCAATTTGGACAAATCTGAGGTAATGCTGCTGTATACAGACATACCCTGGGATCCAGGAAAGGTTTCCCAGTTCCAGTTAGACACAATACATTGATACGAAAAAGGTAGACTGTGCCCCTCTCTAGAAAGAACGTGGCATGATAACCTGTTCTGTTTTTTTGCCACTTGCGAGTCCGCAGCCATCGCGTTTTGCTCACCGTACTTTTCACAAAGGAGGAATATTATGCCATGCTCATTCGAGAGAGCGGCGCCTGCTACATTATATATATATATATATATATATATATATATATATATATCTCTAGCCCAACATCCTCTGCTGGGTAGGTGCAGACAGAAGTCATCCAAGGCAGAAGAGAGCCCTGTCCCCTGCCCATCCCCATGCTCCTCAACTCGACCCCGGCGAGGTGCCAACAGTGCCCACACTCCCAGTTTGATGCCAGAAAGCCTGCCTCAATGCTGTTAAACCCCAGAGACCAGAACAATACAATATTTGAAGAGGCCCTGTTCCTCGGGTCCACTTTTGGGGACTATGGGTACTTTTAAGTCCCCTTGACACCTTTTTCTTCAAAGACATATCCGTGAACAGTGACATTGTTGCCAGTCTATTGCCTGAAAACCCCTTCTTATCAACCCAGAGTGCCCTTTCACAATGTCTGCATTCTGTGTTTCTTTTACAGGGGTGGATTTTTCTAGATATCTTAATGAGTTGATTGTGTTTTATTTGTCGGCTAAAAGTCTTTTTTTAAACAAATTTTATAGATCTTTGAGGGCATTTTTATTTTGTAACCATTGCACTGAAGTTGTTTGGGATTGCACTTTTATTAGCTCATCCCCTCCAGAAGATGTAACCTGCCTACTTCCAGAAAAGAGCCAAATGTGGCATACCTTTCGGGATGTACCTGTTTCACCTTTGTTTGCGATCACTGCTAGTGTAGTAGTAGTGTGGTGCGGTTTTAGCTGCTACTCACCCCTGTACTCCTGCAATGCAGTAGTCCTTTCGTCACAGCACACTCTTTTTTACTTAAACCCCTGCTGATTCGAAAACGAGTATTTTACATTGCCATGACATTTTACCTTGACCATACCAAATCTTTTAGACAGTCTGAAAGATTTTGTTATGTATGGGAAACATTTATCAGGTTCTCGGTCCTCCTAGCTATCTACTGCATATTATATGATCTTGTGTATCCTGGAAGGCATCCATGTCCAAGTTACCTCAAAAAGATGTTCATGCTCACTCAGTTCAAGCTAAAACTGCTTTTTTGGCATTTCAAAAAAATTAGTCTTGGTGCGTTTTCCCAAAGTCTTGCCTGTGACCAGACTTTAGAAATCCCACCTTGGATGAACAAGGTTGCACCCCTTAGGTTTATCCTGAAATATCCAAAGGTTTGGGAGCTATGGACGAGCAGCCATGCTTAGTCTAGGAGGGAGGAGGGTTGCAGTGAGGCACACAGAACTCTGAGCATATGCTTAGCTCAAGGAAACTCTTACACACTTGGAGTTGTATACAAAACAATGGTATTTGTATACAATAAGGCTTGTTGCATTCAAGTAAGGTAAGTACTATTACACAATGATATGATATAATAGAACAGTTACAATATTCACATTGTTTGCTACTTTAGAATAGCAATAATGGTTACAAATCACATAATCAAACCTCCTGAAACATATATGCAAACTTATAGAAACTCTGATTACTTTTGATAACATCAGCTTAGCCTATCTTAGTAACTCAACCCTGTCAGAGGGGACACTGGGGCACCAGTGGCCAAGGGCCGAGGAAGACTGGCAAAGAAAGCAGAGTTCAGGGATCATAGCCACACAGTTCAGCAGAAACTCTTTGCAAGTTGGTATCTGTCATGATTCATAGACCCTGGAAACTATGGTGGATATGGAAGAAGGGCTAATCGAGTGGAACTGAATGCAGCGTTCTAGTCACGCACGTTGCGTCGCGTGCATATACGCGTCACACAGAAGCAACAATGAGTTTCAACCCTCCTACCTCGGGTTTACACGCTGTGTTCTCCGTCCACGTTTCTTGTGGCTCTGCTTTCCCTTGTTTGCATGCTGCTTACCTGTTTTCCTCTTTCAGCAAACCCCGTTTCACTCACCTTTCTTTCTTGCCGCTCGTTCTGCCTTTGTCAGCTTTCCACTTTCACGCCCCTTCGCTCCGCGTTCGCTCGGAGCTTTCTTCCGCTCCGCGTCCGCTCGGAGCCTTTAGCCTACCCACTTGCTGTGTGTTCCATCTACGGGTCTCTTGCCCTCAGCAGAGCCTTACACGCCTGCCTTGCTGACTCATGTTTTTCACGGAGTGACCATACCTTACTCCAGTGCCTTCTGGGAATTGTGGTCCGTACCAACCAACGGCGGTGTTACTCCCCAGGAAGAATTTTCATCAGTGCCTTCTGGGAGTTGTGGTTCCTTCCTTGTTGCCCTACGACGTTACCTGCATTCAAGATCAGCAGCCGTATAACAACCCAGGGTTTTTCAGCCTTGCTTTTCCCCGGTCGTGGGGAGGGCCCCCTGGAGGTCCCACTGCAGAGCAGGCTGCCAGTAGGCAGGGTGGCTTCCGGCGGGGCTCATCCTATGACTCGCCCAAAAAAGCCAGATCTCGCTTGGAGAGCCAGAAGCGAGATATCTTCTGACAAATCATCTGAAGAAGCATTGACAGGTGAGGAGGAAGTGGAGGCTGGGTCAGAGACTTTGTTATTGGTTTGTTCATCATGCATTCTTGAGAGTTTGCAACGCCTTATGATGGCCAGCCTGGAACAATGTCAAGCGCTTGTTAAAGCCATACAAGGTATTAGTCGAATTACAGACATTAAAGTCAGAGAATAATGTGTTGAAAGCAGATAATGCTGCATTGAGACAACAGTTCCTACAAAGAGAAGAAAACCAGGGAGATCTCCCACCATTATCCTTGCCATGCGGCAAATATGACGGGACTCCCAAGAGACTAAAAGAGTTTCTGGACTCCTGTCAGATTTACTTCGTCTTTCGCCCAAAGATGTTTGAACTCGACTGGGTTAAGGTAGGATTCCTTATCTCGAATTTAATGGGCAATGCCCCTGCCTGGACAACCCCATTGGTCACTAATTCAGACCCAGCGATAACTGTTTATGGAACATTTAGCCAACAATTCCGGGCCAGATTCGACAGGCTAGAGGCGTTACATACCTCCTATGAAAACCTCTTAGACACCAAACAAGGTGCATCGGACGTATAGACTTACGTCACCAACTTTCAGAGGAAAGCCCAGGAAACTGGATGGCCAGACTCAGCACAACAGACTTTATTTCGAAGAGTTTTACAGGATGAGATAAAGGACGAGCTGTCAAGGATCGCCAGACCTGCATCATTTCAAGAACTGGTTTCCCTAGCACTACAAATTGAATTCCGGCTCTCTGAATGTCAGGCAGAAAGAAGATGACCCAGGCCGTTTACTCCACATCTTCCTTCTCCCTGTATGCTGACCTCATCAGAAAAGAGCAAACCTCAGAAGGAAGAATATATGCAGATCGGGACTACCAGAGGCCCTCTTAACAGCAGTCAAGAGAAAATGGCGAAAAGACTTAAGCCTGTGCCTGTACTGTGGATCCGACCAGCATCTTTTGAAGGATTGTCCTGAGGTGCCTCCTAGGAGGTCGGGAAACAAACAACCCCGTCCATGAACAGGGACACGGAAGGGGTCTCCAGGGCCAATCCCTGTGTTACCAATCCACCCGTAGCTGTTGATGCCTCACACCAGCTCATGATTCTCAAAGTGGAAATGGAATGGAAGAAGGTCTTTAAGGTGAAATGCCTTGCCATGCTTGAATGTGGAGCAGCTGGCAATTTCATGGACGATGAATGGGCAAGGAAGCAAGCCATCCCGAGAAGAAGAAAGCATCTACCGATACCTGTGGAAGGGGTAGATGGCAGCCCCCTGCCTTCGGGTCCCATCAAACAAGAGACTCATGTGTTAGCGGTCAGGATGAAGACCCACAGAGAAAGAATAGCGTTCGACCTTATAAGGGTGGACCACTTCCCATTGATAATGGGAATCCCTTGGCTAAGGAGACATAATCCTTGTATCGACTGGAGATCTAATTCAGTTGAATTCCGCTCTAATCTTTGTTTCCATACCTGTCTTTTCCAAGAAACGGAGAGGATTCAAGCAAATGGCACGTTACCCATCAGGAGTGTGAACTGTATTCCTGCAGCCTATCGGGAATATTCAGATGCTTTTTCCGACATCCAGCCCAAGCCTCTTCCACCTCACAGACTAGAAGATTGCAGAATTGAATTAATACCGGAAGCAGTGGTCCCGTTCAGAAGAATGTTCCCATTGCCCTTACCAGAGAAAGATGCCTTGAGGGATAATCGAGCCACCAATCTTCAAAACGGTCTCATACAAGAATCAACCTCTTCTGCGGGGGCTTGCCTGTTCTTTATCCCCAAGAAGAGGACTACAAAGCTTAGGCCCTGTATTGACTACCGTGGCCTGAACAGTCAGACAATCGGAAACCGCTATCCAATGCCTCTGATCAAAGATATCCTGGAGGCGGTGCAAGGAGAAAAATGGTTTACCAAATTGGATCTCAGGGGTGCATATCATTTACTGAGAATACACAAAGGAGATGAATGGAAAACCGCTTTCCGTACACCCCTGGGTCACTGAGTATAAGGTGATGCCTTTTGGTTTAGTTAATGCCCCGGCTCAATTCCAAAGGTTCATAGATAAGATATTCTCAGATCTATTGTTTACCAAGGTGGTGGTGTATTTGAACGATATTCTGGTGTACTCAAAAACATTTGAACAGCACTGCATGGACGTAAGGGATGTACTGGACAGACTGCGGCAGCACCATCTATTAGCAAAACCAGAAAAAAAGCCAGTTTGAAGCCTCTTCTGTTCCGTACCTGGGCTTTATACTTTCTGAAAATCAACTGACGATGGATCCAAGTAAAGTCATGGCAATCTCTCTGGTCCACTCCCACCTCGGTAAAAGATGTACAGCGGTTCCTAGGCCTGGCCAATTGTTATCGGAAATTCATCACCGGCTTCTCCATTGTTCTACCCATTACAGCCCTGTTAAAGAAAGGGGTAAGATTCAAATGGATGACCGAGGCTGATCAAGCTTTCAATCAACTAAAAGAAGCCTTTACCACCGCTCCGATACTCTGTCAGCCTGACCAAACACTGCCCTTTATCATTGAAACAGACGCCTCCCATGGGGCCCTCGGAGCAGCCCTTCTGCAGAAGAAAGAAGACCAGTTGGAACACCCAATCGCCTACTATTCGAGAACTCTCAACCCCAGTGAAAATAACTATTCTGTGATCGAAAAAGAACTCCTTGCCATCAGACAAGCCTGTGAGGAGTGGAGACATCTTCTGCAAGGGGCTAGGTATCCTTTTCAGGTCCGCATCGACCGTATGAATCTTAGCGTCTTGCAACAAATGGAATGCAGGAATTCCCGCCATGCCAGATGGGCATATTTTTTTTCCCAATTTGATTTTGAACTAACTTACCTACCTGGGAAAGAAAATCATTTAGCTGACGCTCTTTCTGGAAGCCATGGGGACGAATCGGGAAAGTACTCGGGTCACAAATTCTTGTTGCAGGGGAAAACCTTCATAGGCACCATAAACACCTTCTTACAAGATGTTCTTGAAGCACAGAAGAATCAGTCTACCACCCTTATTCCTTTCTTGACGCAAAGAGGGAACCTTTGGTTTAAGGAAGAAGGGTTGTATCTGCCATCTCAGGAACTCGGGTCCAAGGCCCTTACATGGTGTCATGATATACCTACCGCGGGCCACAAGGGTCAATCAGCCACCCTAGAGTTATTACGCCAACATTTTTGGTGGCCCACGATGGCTAAGGATGCCAGAGAGTATGTTTCCTCCTGTCCCACTTGTGCAAGGAACAAGTATAATACGGCAAAACCCTTGGGACTCCTTCAACAAGAAAGACCTCCTTCAGGACCCTGGCAACACCTATCAATGGATTTCATTGTGGAATTACCAGATTCGGCAGGATACACAGCAATCATGGTGGTCGTCGATTCCTTTAGCAAATTAGCACATTTCACTCCATTGAATTGCACTCCGTCAGCTTCTGATACAGCCAATGCCTTTCTCAGAGACATAGTGCGTCTACATGGAATACCACTTACCATTGTATCAGACAGAGGTACTCAGTTCATCTCCAAATTCTGGACAACTCTATGCAAACAATTGCAGATCCAAAGAGCTCTATCCTCAGGTTTTCATCCGTAGTCCAATGGACAAACGGAGCATCTCAACGCCACCCTCGAGCAATATCTCAGATGTTTTTTATCACCAAACCCAGGACAATTGGCATCAACTCTTACCGGTAGCCGAGTTTTCTTATAACACAGTGAACTCAGCGATTGGTACAAGTCCATTTAAGTCTACCTATGGATACCATCCTCGACATCTCCCATTTCCCACCATGCAGCCTACCTCATTACCTACCATTGATCACCTGATGCACACACTCAAAGACACACATAAGAAGGTTCAAGAAACCCTGTCCGTCAGCCTTCAGAATTACAAGAAATGGCCGACAAGGGCCGAAGACCCAATCCTGAATGGACAATCAGTGATAAGGTGTGATTGTCAACCAAGTATCTTCCGAGATGGGTCCATCCTGGAAAGTTCACCCCAAGGTACATTGGACCCTTTTCCATTGACAAGTGTGTGAATCCTGTAGCCTTTAGGCTTTCTTTGCCGTATTCCTTACGTCGAATCTATCCTGTGTTTCACACTTCTCTTTTCAAAGAATACAAATTCGACCCATATAAAAGGCACTGTTAAGTAGTCAGCTGGAGACAAACAAGGTTTTCCTTTCACAGCGGTTTATTGCACAATAAATACTGGTCACAGATCAATAACTTCAGCCAACTGATGTCGGTTTCTTTCACCTCGTAGGCACAGGCGTTGTGCCTTGCTTTACTTAGTCCTTCCGCTGCTGGGCTTAATTAGTTCCAAAATAGTCTTTGCAACAGCCAGGCGATTACAGGCTTTCACCCTTCAAACCTGTCTGCCGGCCATGAAAATGAAAATAACAAATGGCAATAATACACACTTCACCCCTCCGAATCCTCCTTCTTCGGCTGCCGTTTCTCTCCACTGGAATGTCGTGAGCCTTGGACCAGGTACGGCGTCAATCTGTGGGCTTTCCGCTTATTACTAGTAAGCCCACTCGTATTCTTGGTTGGTCTCACTCCACTCGGGTGCGGCGTCTCTCGCCACGCACTGCTCCTGCAAGATAAGACGCCTCCTGAGTCTCTTGGAGTTGCATTTAACCCCTGCCTGGCCCCTCCCCCGTAATCAGCCCCATGTGTTCTCAGCAACGGTTTTAACACACCTGATTCTGATTCCCCACCTCCTCCCTGCTCCGTCCACTGTGGGTTAACCCTGTACTTTGCTTGTGTTCGGGTGGTTCTAACATAAGGACACTCGGTTCTCCCTTTCCTCTTTTTCCTTCCTTTACCCATCGGTGTGCCTCCCCCTGATGCAGTATTTCGTGGGGCATTCTGGGATCTGTAGTCTTTATCCTTTCCTTTCCCATCTGTGTGCCCCCTCCCTGATGTAGTATTCCGTGGGGCATTCTGGGATCTGTAGTCTGTCTCTTTTCATTGATGGCCAGCACTTGACGGGCCCCTTCCGCAACCCCCTCCTTTCTCCCAGTATCCAGTGTGGCTGCCAGTGCTTCCACCTCACAGGCACATTTGGAAGAAGACACCTACTCTTGATGATACCCAGGAATTTGAAGTTTCCCGTATATTGGACTCCAGATACAAACATGGAATAGTCCAATATATCATACTCTGGAAAGGGTATCCCTGGACCGAAAGATCATGGGAACCAGCAAGGAACGTGAAAGCACCCAGGCTCCTACGTCATTTTCATCAAAACCATCCGGGCAAACCAGGAGGGGTGTCCATAAGAAGGGGCCATACTGTCATGATTCATAGACCCTGGAAACTATGGTGGAAATGGAAGAAGGGCTAACCGAGTGGAACCGAATGCAGCATTCTAGTCGCTCACATATACGCGTCACACAGAAGCAACCATGAGTTGCAACCCTCCTACCTCGGGTTTACACGCTGTGTTCTCCGTCCACGTTTCTTGTGGCTCTGCTTTCCCTTGTTTGCATGCTGCTTACCTGGTTTCCTCTTTCAGCAGGCCCCGTTTCACCCACCTTTCTTTTTTGCTGCTCGTTCTGCCTTTGTCAGCTTACTTTCACGCCCCTCCGCTTCGCGTTCGCTCTGAGCTTTCTTCCGCTCCGCGTCCACTCGGAGCCTTTAGCCTACCCGTTTGCTCTGTGTTCCATCTACGGGTCTCTTACCCTCAGCAGAGCCCCTTGCTGACTCAGGTTCTTCACGGAGTGACCATACCTAACTCCAGTGCCTTCTGGGAATTGTGGTCCTTACCAACCAACGGCGGTGTTACTCCGCAGGAAGAATGTTCATCAGTGCCTTCTGGGAGTTGTGGTTCGTTCCTTGTTGCCCTACGACGTTACCTGCATTCAAGATCAGCAGCCGTATAACAACCCAGGGTTTTTCAGCCTTGCTTTTCCCCGGTCGTGGGGAGGGCCCCCTGGAGGTCCCACTGCCGAGCAGGCTGCCAGTAGGCAGGGTGGCTTCCGGCGGGGCTCATCCTATGACTCGCCCAAAAAAGCCAGATCTCGCTTGGAGAGCCAGAAGCGAGATATCTTCTGACAAATCATCTGAAGAAGCATTGACAGGTGAGGAGGAAGTGGAGGCTGGGTCAGAGACTTTGTTATTGGTTTGTTCATCATGCATTCTTGAGAGTTTGCAACGCCTTATGATGGCCAGCCTGGAACAATGTCAAGCGCTTGTTAAAGCCATACAAGGTATTAGTCGAATTACAGACATTAAAGTCAGAGAATAATGTGTTGAAAGCAGATAATGCTGCATTGAGACAACAGTTCCTACAAAGAGAAGAAAACCAGGGAGATCTCCCACCATTATCCTTGCCATGCGGCAAATATGACGGGACTCCCAAGAGACTAAAAGAGTTTCTGGACTCCTGTCAGATTTACTTCGTCTTTCGCCCAAAGATGTTTGAACTCGACTGGGTTAAGGTAGGATTCCTTATCTCGAATTTAATGGGCAATGCCCCTGCCTGGACAACCCCATTGGTCACTAATTCAGACCCAGCGATAACTGTTTATGGAACATTTAGCCAACAATTCCGGGCCAGATTCGACAGGCTAGAGGCGTTACATACCTCCTATGAAAACCTCTTAGACACCAAACAAGGTGCATCGGACGTATAGACTTACGTCACCAACTTTCAGAGGAAAGCCCAGGAAACTGGATGGCCAGACTCAGCACAACAGACTTTATTTCGAAGAGTTTTACAGGATGAGATAAAGGACGAGCTGTCAAGGATCGCCAGACCTGCATCATTTCAAGAACTGGTTTCCCTAGCACTACAAATTGAATTCCGGCTCTCTGAATGTCAGGCAGAAAGAAGATGACCCAGGCCGTTTACTCCACATCTTCCTTCTCCCTGTATGCTGACCTCATCAGAAAAGAGCAAACCTCAGAAGGAAGAATATATGCAGATCGGGACTACCAGAGGCCCTCTTAACAGCAGTCAAGAGAAAATGGCGAAAAGACTTAAGCCTGTGCCTGTACTGTGGATCCGACCAGCATCTTTTGAAGGATTGTCCTGAGGTGCCTCCTAGGAGGTCGGGAAACAAACAACCCCGTCCATGAACAGGGACACGGAAGGGGTCTCCAGGGCCAATCCCTGTGTTACCAATCCACCCGTAGCTGTTGATGCCTCACACCAGCTCATGATTCTCAAAGTGGAAATGGAATGGAAGAAGGTCTTTAAGGTGAAATGCCTTGCCATGCTTGACTGTGGAGCAGCTGGCAATTTCATGGACGATGAATGGGCAAGGAAGCAAGCCATCCCGAGAAGAAGAAAGCATCTACCGATACCTGTGGAAGGGGTAGATGGCAGCCCCCTGCCTTCGGGTCCCATCAAACAAGAGACTCATGTGTTAGCGGTCAGGATGAAGACCCACAGAGAAAGAATAGCGTTCGACCTTATAAGGGTGGACCACTTCCCATTGATAATGGGAATCCCTTGGCTAAGGAGACATAATCCTTGTATCGACTGGAGATCTAATTCAGTTGAATTCCGCTCTAATCTTTGTTTCCATACCTGTCTTTTCCAAGAAACGGAGAGGATTCAAGCAAATGGCACGTTACCCATCAGGAGTGTGAACTGTATTCCTGCAGCCTATCGGGAATATTCAGATGCTTTTTCCGACATCCAGCCCAAGCCTCTTCCACCTCACAGACTAGAAGATTGCAGAATTGAATTAATACCGGAAGCAGTGGTCCCGTTCAGAAGAATGTTCCCATTGCCCTTACCAGAGAAAGATGCCTTGAGGGATAATCGAGCCACCAATCTTCAAAACGGTCTCATACAAGAATCAACCTCTTCTGCGGGGGCTTGCCTGTTCTTTATCCCCAAGAAGAGGACTACAAAGCTTAGGCCCTGTATTGACTACCGTGGCCTGAACAGTCAGACAATCGGAAACCGCTATCCAATGCCTCTGATCAAAGATATCCTGGAGGCGGTGCAAGGAGAAAAATGGTTTACCAAATTGGATCTCAGGGGTGCATATCATTTACTGAGAATACACAAAGGAGATGAATGGAAAACCGCTTTCCGTACACCCCTGGGTCACTGAGTATAAGGTGATGCCTTTTGGTTTAGTTAATGCCCCGGCTCAATTCCAAAGGTTCATGGATAAGATATTCTCAGATCTATTGTTTACCAAGGTGGTGGTGTATTTGAACGATATTCTGGTGTACTCAAAAACATTTGAACAGCACTGCATGGACGTAAGGGATGTACTGGACAGACTGCGGCAGCACCATCTATTAGCAAAACCAGAAAAAAAGCCAGTTTGAAGCCTCTTCTGTTCCGTACCTGGGCTTTATACTTTCTGAAAATCAACTGACGATGGATCCAAGTAAAGTCATGGCAATCTCTCTGGTCCACTCCCACCTCGGTAAAAGATGTACAGCGGTTCCTAGGCCTGGCCAATTGTTATCGGAAATTCATCACCGGCTTCTCCATTGTTCTACCCATTACAGCCCTGTTAAAGAAAGGGGTAAGATTCAAATGGATGACCGAGGCTGATCAAGCTTTCAATCAACTAAAAGAAGCCTTTACCACCGCTCCGATACTCTGTCAGCCTGACCAAACACTGCCCTTTATCATTGAAACAGACGCCTCCCATGGGGCCCTCGGAGCAGCCCTTCTGCAGAAGAAAGAAGACCAGCTGGAACACCCAATCGCCTACTATTCGAGAACTCTCAACCCCAGTGAAAATAACTATTCTGTGATCGAAAAAGAACTCCTTGCCATCAGACAAGCCTGTGAGGAGTGGAGACATCTTCTGCAAGGGGCTAGGTATCCTTTTCAGGTCCGCATCGACCGTATGAATCTTAGCGTCTTGCAACAAATGGAATGCAGGAATTCCCGCCATGCCAGATGGGCATATTTTTTTTCCCAATTTGATTTTGAACTAACTTACCTACCTGGGAAAGAAAATCATTTAGCTGACGCTCTTTCTGGAAGCCATGGGGACGAATCGGGAAAGTACTCGGGTCACAAATTCTTGTTGCAGGGGAAAACCTTCATAGGCACCATAAACACCTTCTTACAAGATGTTCTTGAAGCACAGAAGAATCAGTCTACCACCCTTATTCCTTTCTTGACGCAAAGAGGGAACCTTTGGTTTAAGGAAGAAGGGTTGTATCTGCCATCTCAGGAACTCGGGTCCAAGGCCCTTACATGGTGTCATGATATACCTACCGCGGGCCACAAGGGTCAATCAGCCACCCTAGAGTTATTACGCCAACATTTTTGGTGGCCCACGATGGCTAAGGATGCCAGAGAGTATGTTTCCTCCTGTCCCACTTGTGCAAGGAACAAGTATAATACGGCAAAACCCTTGGGACTCCTTCAACAAGAAAGACCTCCTTCAGGACCCTGGCAACACCTATCAATGGATTTCATTGTGGAATTACCAGATTCGGCAGGATACACAGCAATCATGGTGGTCGTCGATTCCTTTAGCAAATTAGCACATTTCACTCCATTGAAGGGCACTCCGTCAGCTTCTGATACAGCCAATGCCTTTCTCAGAGACATAGTGCGTCTACATGGAATACCACTTACCATTGTATCAGACAGAGGTACTCAGTTCATCTCCAAATTCTGGACAACTCTATGCAAACAATTGCAGATCCAAAGAGCTCTATCCTCAGGTTTTCATCCGTAGTCCAATGGACAAACGGAGCATCTCAACGCCACCCTCGAGCAATATCTCAGATGTTTTTTATCACCAAACCCAGGACAATTGGCATCAACTCTTACCGGTAGCCGAGTTTTCTTATAACACAGTGAACTCAGCGATTGGTACAAGTCCATTTAAGTCTACCTATGGATACCATCCTCGACATCTCCCATTTCCCACCATGCAGCCTACCTCATTACCTACCATTGATCACCTGATGCACACACTCAAAGACACACATAAGAAGGTTCAAGAAACCCTGTCCGTCAGCCTTCAGAATTACAAGAAATGGCCGACAAGGGCCGAAGACCCAATCCTGAATGGACAATCAGTGATAAGGTGTGATTGTCAACCAAGTATCTTCCGAGATGGGTCCATCCTGGAAAGTTCACCCCAAGGTACATTGGACCCTTTTCCATTGACAAGTGTGTGAATCCTGTAGCCTTTAGGCTTTCTTTGCCGTATTCCTTACGTCGAATCTATCCTGTGTTTCACACTTCTCTTTTCAAAGAATACAAATTCGACCCATATAAAAGGCACTGTTAAGTAGTCAGCTGGAGACGAACAAGGTTTTCCTTTCACAGCGGTTTATTGCACAATAAATACTGGTCACAGATCAATAACTTCAGCCAACTGATGTCGGTTTCTTTCACCTCGTAGGCACAGGCGTTGTGCCTTGCTTTACTTAGTCCTTCCGCTGCTGGGCTTAATTAGTTCCAAAATAGTCTTTGCAACAGCCAGGCGATTACAGGCTTTCACCCTTCAAACCTGTCTGCCGGCCATGAAAATGAAAATAACAAATGGCAATAATACACACTTCACCCCTCCGAATCCTCCTTCTTCGGCTGCCGTTTCTCTCCACTGGAATGTCGTGAGCCTTGGACCAGGTACGGCGTCAATCTGTGGGCTTTCCGCTTATTACTAGTAAGCCCACTCGTATTCTTGGTTGGTCTCACTCCACTCGGGTGCGGCGTCTCTCGCCACGCACTGCTCCTGCAAGATAAGACGCCTCCTGAGTCTCTTGGAGTTGCATTTAACCCCTGCCTGGCCCCTCCCCCGTAATCAGCCCCATGTGTTCTCAGCAACGGTTTTAACACACCTGATTCTGATTCCCCACCTCCTCCCTGCTCCGTCCACTGTGGGTTAACCCTGTACTTTGCTTGTGTTCGGGTGGTTCTAACATAAGGACACTCGGTTCTCCCTTTCCTCTTTTTCCTTCCTTTACCCATCGGTGTGCCTCCCCCTGATGCAGTATTTCGTGGGGCATTCTGGGATCTGTAGTCTTTATCCTTTCCTTTCCCATCTGTGTGCCCCCTCCCTGATGTAGTATTCCGTGGGGCATTCTGGGATCTGTAGTCTGTCTCTTTTCATTGATGGCCAGCACTTGACGGGCCCCTTCCGCAACCCCCTCCTTTCTCCCAGTATCCAGTGTGGCTGCCAGTGCTTCCACCTCACAGGCACATTTGGAAGAAGACACCTACTCTTGATGATACCCAGGAATTTGAAGTTTCCCGTATATTGGACTCCAGATACAAACATGGAATAGTCCAATATATCATACTCTGGAAAGGGTATCCCTGGACCGAAAGATCATGGGAACCAGCAAGGAACGTGAAAGCACCCAGGCTCCTACGTCATTTTCATCAAAACCATCCGGGCAAACCAGGAGGGGTGTCCATAAGAAGGGGCCATACTGTCATGATTCATAGACCCTGGAAACTATGGTGGAAATGGAAGAAGGGCTAACCGAGTGGAACCGAATGCAGCATTCTAGTCGCTCACATATACGCGTCACACAGAAGCAACCATGAGTTGCAACCCTCCTACCTCGGGTTTACACGCTGTGTTCTCCGTCCACGTTTCTTGTGGCTCTGCTTTCCCTTGTTTGCATGCTGCTTACCTGGTTTCCTCTTTCAGCAGGCCCCGTTTCACCCACCTTTCTTTTTTGCTGCTCGTTCTGCCTTTGTCAGCTTACTTTCACGCCCCTCCGCTTCGCGTTCGCTCTGAGCTTTCTTCCGCTCCGCGTCCACTCGGAGCCTTTAGCCTACCCGTTTGCTCTGTGTTCCATCTACGGGTCTCTTACCCTCAGCAGAGCCCCTTGCTGACTCAGGTTCTTCACGGAGTGACCATACCTAACTCCAGTGCCTTCTGGGAATTGTGGTCCCTACCAACCAACGGCGGTGTTACTCCGCAGGAAGAATGTTCATCAGTGCCTTCTGGGAGTTGTGGTTCGTTCCTTGTTGCCCTACGACGTTACCTGCATTCAAGATCAGCAGCCGTATAACAACCCAGGGTTTTTCAGCCTTGCTTTTCCCCGGTCGTGGGGAGGGCCCCCTGGAGGTCCCACTGCCGAGCAGGCTGCCAGTAGGCAGGGTGGCTTCCGGCGGGGCTCATCCTATGACTCGCCCAAAAAAGCCAGATCTCGCTTGGAGAGCCAGAAGCGAGATATCTTCTGACAAATCATCTGAAGAAGCATTGACAGGTGAGGAGGAAGTGGAGGCTGGGTCAGAGACTTTGTTATTGGTTTGTTCATCATGCATTCTTGAGAGTTTGCAACGCCTTATGATGGCCAGCCTGGAACAATGTCAAGCGCTTGTTAAAGCCATACAAGGTATTAGTCGAATTACAGACATTAAAGTCAGAGAATAATGTGTTGAAAGCAGATAATGCTGCATTGAGACAACAGTTCCTACAAAGAGAAGAAAACCAGGGAGATCTCCCACCATTATCCTTGCCATGCGGCAAATATGACGGGACTCCCAAGAGACTAAAAGAGTTTCTGGACTCCTGTCAGATTTACTTCGTCTTTCGCCCAAAGATGTTTGAACTCGACTGGGTTAAGGTAGGATTCCTTATCTCGAATTTAATGGGCAATGCCCCTGCCTGGACAACCCCATTGGTCACTAATTCAGACCCAGCGATAACTGTTTATGGAACATTTAGCCAACAATTCCGGGCCAGATTCGACAGGCTAGAGGCGTTACATACCTCCTATGAAAACCTCTTAGACACCAAACAAGGTGCATCGGACGTATAGACTTACGTCACCAACTTTCAGAGGAAAGCCCAGGAAACTGGATGGCCAGACTCAGCACAACAGACTTTATTTCGAAGAGTTTTACAGGATGAGATAAAGGACGAGCTGTCAAGGATCGCCAGACCTGCATCATTTCAAGAACTGGTTTCCCTAGCACTACAAATTGAATTCCGGCTCTCTGAATGTCAGGCAGAAAGAAGATGACCCAGGCCGTTTACTCCACATCTTCCTTCTCCCTGTATGCTGACCTCATCAGAAAAGAGCAAACCTCAGAAGGAAGAATATATGCAGATCGGGACTACCAGAGGCCCTCTTAACAGCAGTCAAGAGAAAATGGCGAAAAGACTTAAGCCTGTGCCTGTACTGTGGATCCGACCAGCATCTTTTGAAGGATTGTCCTGAGGTGCCTCCTAGGAGGTCGGGAAACAAACAACCCCGTCCATGAACAGGGACACGGAAGGGGTCTCCAGGGCCAATCCCTGTGTTACCAATCCACCCGTAGCTGTTGATGCCTCACACCAGCTCATGATTCTCAAAGTGGAAATGGAATGGAAGAAGGTCTTTAAGGTGAAATGCCTTGCCATGCTTGAATGTGGAGCAGCTGGCAATTTCATGGACGATGAATGGGCAAGGAAGCAAGCCATCCCGAGAAGAAGAAAGCATCTACCGATACCTGTGGAAGGGGTAGATGGCAGCCCCCTGCCTTCGGGTCCCATCAAACAAGAGACTCATGTGTTAGCGGTCAGGATGAAGACCCACAGAGAAAGAATAGCGTTCGACCTTATAAGGGTGGACCACTTCCCATTGATAATGGGAATCCCTTGGCTAAGGAGACATAATCCTTGTATCGACTGGAGATCTAATTCAGTTGAATTCCGCTCTAATCTTTGTTTCCATACCTGTCTTTTCCAAGAAACGGAGAGGATTCAAGCAAATGGCACGTTACCCATCAGGAGTGTGAACTGTATTCCTGCAGCCTATCGGGAATATTCAGATGCTTTTTCCGACATCCAGCCCAAGCCTCTTCCACCTCACAGACTAGAAGATTGCAGAATTGAATTAATACCGGAAGCAGTGGTCCCGTTCAGAAGAATGTTCCCATTGCCCTTACCAGAGAAAGATGCCTTGAGGGATAATCGAGCCACCAATCTTCAAAACGGTCTCATACAAGAATCAACCTCTTCTGCGGGGGCTTGCCTGTTCTTTATCCCCAAGAAGAGGACTACAAAGCTTAGGCCCTGTATTGACTACCGTGGCCTGAACAGTCAGACAATCGGAAACCGCTATCCAATGCCTCTGATCAAAGATATCCTGGAGGCGGTGCAAGGAGAAAAATGGTTTACCAAATTGGATCTCAGGGGTGCATATCATTTACTGAGAATACACAAAGGAGATGAATGGAAAACCGCTTTCCGTACACCCCTGGGTCACTGAGTATAAGGTGATGCCTTTTGGTTTAGTTAATGCCCTGGCTCAATTCCAAAGGTTCATGGATAAGATATTCTCAGATCTATTGTTTACCAAGGTGGTGGTGTATTTGAACGATATTCTGGTGTACTCAAAAACATTTGAACAGCACTGCATGGACGTAAGGGATGTACTGGACAGACTGCGGCAGCACCATCTATTAGCAAAACCAGAAAAAAAGCCAGTTTGAAGCCTCTTCTGTTCCGTACCTGGGCTTTATACTTTCTGAAAATCAACTGACGATGGATCCAAGTAAAGTCATGGCAATCTCTCTGGTCCACTCCCACCTCGGTAAAAGATGTACAGCGGTTCCTAGGCCTGGCCAATTGTTATCGGAAATTCATCACCGGCTTCTCCATTGTTCTACCCATTACAGCCCTGTTAAAGAAAGGGGTAAGATTCAAATGGATGACCGAGGCTGATCAAGCTTTCAATCAACTAAAAGAAGCCTTTACCACCGCTCCGATACTCTGTCAGCCTGACCAAACACTGCCCTTTATCATTGAAACAGACGCCTCCCATGGGGCCCTCGGAGCAGCCCTTCTGCAGAAGAAAGAAGACCAGCTGGAACACCCAATCGCCTACTATTCGAGAACTCTCAACCCCAGTGAAAATAACTATTCTGTGATCGAAAAAGAACTCCTTGCCATCAGACAAGCCTGTGAGGAGTGGAGACATCTTCTGCAAGGGGCTAGGTATCCTTTTCAGGTCCGCATCGACCGTCTGAATCTTAGCGTCTTGCAACAAATGGAATGCAGGAATTCCCGCCATGCCAGATGGGCATATTTTTTTTCCCAATTTGATTTTGAACTAACTTACCTACCTGGGAAAGAAAATCATTTAGCTGACGCTCTTTCTGGAAGCCATGGGGACGAATCGGGAAAGTACTCGGGTCACAAATTCTTGTTGCAGGGGAAAACCTTCATAGGCACCATAAACACCTTCTTACAAGATGTTCTTGAAGCACAGAAGAATCAGTCTACCACCCTTATTCCTTTCTTGACGCAAAGAGGGAACCTTTGGTTTAAGGAAGAAGGGTTGTATCTGCCATCTCAGGAACTCGGGTCCAAGGCCCTTACATGGTGTCATGATATACCTACCGCGGGCCACAAGGGTCAATCAGCCACCCTAGAGTTATTACGCCAACATTTTTGGTGGCCCACGATGCTAAGGATGCCAGAGAGTATGTTTCCTCCTGTCCCACTTGTGCAAGGAACAAGTATAATACGGCAAAACCCTTGGGACTCCTTCAACAAGAAAGACCTCCTTCAGGACCCTGGCAACACCTATCAATGGATTTCATTGTGGAATTACCAGATTCGGCAGGATACACAGCAATCATGGTGGTCGTCGATTCCTTTAGCAAATTAGCACATTTCACTCCATTGAAGGGCACTCCGTCAGCTTCTGATACAGCCAATGCCTTTCTCAGAGACATAGTGCGTCTACATGGAATACCACTTACCATTGTATCAGACAGAGGTACTCAGTTCATCTCCAAATTCTGGACAACTCTATGCAAACAATTGCAGATCCAAAGAGCTCTATCCTCAGGTTTTCATCCGTAGTCCAATGGACAAACGGAGCATCTCAACGCCACCCTCGAGCAATATCTCAGATGTTTTTTATCACCAAACCCAGGACAATTGGCATCAACTCTTACCGGTAGCCGAGTTTTCTTATAACACAGTGAACTCAGCGATTGGTACAAGTCCATTTAAGTCTACCTATGGATACCATCCTCGACATCTCCCATTTCCCACCATGCAGCCTACCTCATTACCTACCATTGATCACCTGATGCACACACTCAAAGACACACATAAGAAGGTTCAAGAAACCCTGTCCGTCAGCCTTCAGAATTACAAGAAATGGCCGACAAGGGCCGAAGACCCAATCCTGAATGGACAATCAGTGATAAGGTGTGATTGTCAACCAAGTATCTTCCGAGATGGGTCCATCCTGGAAAGTTCACCCCAAGGTACATTGGACCCTTTTCCATTGACAAGTGTGTGAATCCTGTAGCCTTTAGGCTTTCTTTGCCGTATTCCTTACGTCGAATCTATCCTGTGTTTCACACTTCTCTTTTCAAAGAATACAAATTCGACCCATATAAAAGGCACTGTTAAGTAGTCAGCTGGAGACAAACAAGGTTTTCCTTTCACAGCGGTTTATTGCACAATAAATACTGGTCACAGATCAATAACTTCAGCCAACTGATGTCGGTTTCTTTCACCTCGTAGGCACAGGCGTTGTGCCTTGCTTTACTTAGTCCTTCCGCTGCTGGGCTTAATTAGTTCCAAAATAGTCTTTGCAACAGCCAGGCGATTACAGGCTTTCACCCTTCAAACCTGTCTGCCGGCCATGAAAATGAAAATAACAAATGGCAATAATACACACTTCACCCCTCCGAATCCTCCTTCTTCGGCTGCCGTTTCTCTCCACTGGAATGTCGTGAGCCTTGGACCAGGTACGGCGTCAATCTGTGGGCTTTCCGCTTATTACTAGTAAGCCCACTCGTATTCTTGGTTGGTCTCACTCCACTCGGGTGCGGCGTCTCTCGCCACGCACTGCTCCTGCAAGATAAGACGCCTCCTGAGTCTCTTGGAGTTGCATTTAACCCCTGCCTGGCCCCTCCCCCGTAATCAGCCCCATGTGTTCTCAGCAACGGTTTTAACACACCTGATTCTGATTCCCCACCTCCTCCCTGCTCCGTCCACTGTGGGTTAACCCTGTACTTTGCTTGTGTTCGGGTGGTTCTAACATAAGGACACTCGGTTCTCCCTTTCCTCTTTTTCCTTCCTTTACCCATCGGTGTGCCTCCCCCTGATGCAGTATTTCGTGGGGCATTCTGGGATCTGTAGTCTTTATCCTTTCCTTTCCCATCTGTGTGCCCCCTCCCTGATGTAGTATTCCGTGGGGCATTCTGGGATCTGTAGTCTGTCTCTTTTCATTGATGGCCAGCACTTGACGGGCCCCTTCCGCAACCCCCTCCTTTCTCCCAGTATCCAGTGTGGCTGCCAGTGCTTCCACCTCACAGGCACATTTGGAAGAAGACACCTACTCTTGATGATACCCAGGAATTTGAAGTTTCCCGTATATTGGACTCCAGATACAAACATGGAATAGTCCAATATATCATACTCTGGAAAGGGTATCCCTGGACCGAAAGATCATGGGAACCAGCAAGGAACGTGAAAGCACCCAGGCTCCTACGTCATTTTCATCAAAACCATCCGGGCAAACCAGGAGGGGTGTCCATAAGAAGGGGCCATACTGTCATGATTCATAGACCCTGGAAACTATGGTGGAAATGGAAGAAGGGCTAACCGAGTGGAACCGAATGCAGCATTCTAGTCGCTCACATATACGCGTCACACAGAAGCAACCATGAGTTGCAACCCTCCTACCTCGGGTTTACACGCTGTGTTCTCCGTCCACGTTTCTTGTGGCTCTGCTTTCCCTTGTTTGCATGCTGCTTACCTGGTTTCCTCTTTCAGCAGGCCCCGTTTCACCCACCTTTCTTTTTTGCTGCTCGTTCTGCCTTTGTCAGCTTACTTTCACGCCCCTCCGCTTCGCGTTCGCTCTGAGCTTTCTTCCGCTCCGCGTCCACTCGGAGCCTTTAGCCTACCCGTTTGCTCTGTGTTCCATCTACGGGTCTCTTACCCTCAGCAGAGCCCCTTGCTGACTCAGGTTCTTCACGGAGTGACCATACCTAACTCCAGTGCCTTCTGGAAATTGTGGTCCCTACCAACCAACGGCGGTGTTACTCCGCAGGAAGAATGTTCATCAGTGCCTTCTGGGAGTTGTGGTTCGTTCCTTGTTGTCCTGCGTTACCTGCATTCAAGATCAGCAGCCATATAACATCCCAGGGTTTTTCAGCCTTGCTTTTCCCTGGTCGTGGGGCGGGCCCCCTGGAGGTCCTACTGCAGAGCAGGCTGCTAGTAGGCAGGCTGGCCTCCGGCGGGGCTCATCCTAAGACTCACCCAAAAAAGACGGATCTCGCTTGGAGAACCAGAAGGGAGATATCTTCTGAAGAATCATCTGACGCAGCACTGACAGGTGGGGAGGAAGTGGAGGCTGGGTCAGAGGATTTGTTCATCACGCATTCCTGAGATTATCATTCACGTTTACTTTGGCCAGGAAATTAACATTTCCCCCAGCCGGATTGGCTCAAGGACTTTGCAGGCTTTGCAAGAAAAGCCCGCCAAAGATCCATCAAGACCTCCACACCAAGCAAGGTTGAAGAATGCTCAAGAAAAGGACAAGTCATCGAGAACAGGTCTTAAAAAAGTACAGCCAACATTTTGGCAAATGGTGACCCTTGTGTCCCTTATCACAGCTGTGAAGACAGCCTCTGACAAGTCCACAAAATGTTGTGTAAAAAGGTACTCTGCCACCAGCCTATGATCTTGTCACAGTAACCAAAAAGTTACTTGTGAGGTGAGAAAAGGGAGAAATTCTTCCCTTCAGCACTCCACTTATGGTGGGGTGTGCTGATCTTGCAAAATAAAACACAGTTGGTAAAAGTGTCTCCTTGCACTGATAACATGCGTTAACACAGGTAAAATAAAAATGTAAGCTCTAGGAACTTCCAGCAACACTGCACAGAAAGTGCTGCAATTGCAAAAGGTAGATGCCAGGAAAGTTGGAGGAAAGCGGAACTCAATTAAACAGTACCAAAAAGAGGTACAACAGGTTCCCAGGGTCAGAGTAAAAGGATGAGTGAGTGGGGGAAAAAAGGGCACTCGCAAAGTGGGGAGAATTTTACTCAAAAGGGAAAATCTACCTAACGGTGCACATTGATGTCATCTTCAGGGCAGCAAGATGGTCTTCAGCATCCTCCTTCTGTAAACACTCCCAATAGTATGGAGGAAAATGGAATGGATAAAGAAGTATGTAAAGGTGACCAACCGTAATAACCCCCTTACTTTTATTCTGTTGACCTCCCTCCTCAATATGCCCTCCTACTAACCCCACGAAAATCCTGGCCATTTGCTAATCCTGTTTACATTGAAGGAGTCGTTGCGGAGGGTGGGGCATGCAGAATTCAGGGCCAGGTGTCCTGTTGCTCTCCTTTATTTTTAAAAGAAATGGGGGCGGGGGTGGCTTTGTGTGCCATTTTGCTTCAGTCGCACAAGCGGACCGGAGCCCCAGCACTTTGGAGTAAAGGGCCATAGGCCAGTTGTAGAGTATTCACTGCGGTAACTAGCACTGATCTTCTCTCTATGCAGGGGCGTAGTGGTGGCAGCTCACCTTCAACATGGGATTAGGTGATTTTTAGTATGTCTGTATGGAGGTGGGACTAGTTGGATTTGAGCTTGGTGCACATCTGATTTGGGTGTAATTTGACTGAAGCTGCAGGTGATGATTGAGACAGTTGAGCACATTTTTCTTTTCTCTTTCCAGTGGGAAATGCCATAATCTGCTAGTCCTCGAACCAACATTTGAACGTCTCTCCACAAATCCTCCTCATGAACAGCTCCCATACACACTTACCTTGGTCTCCATCCCTGCAGCTACTAACGGCAACAGAGGGTTCTCTGTTTCTGTTGAAGGGGCATCCTCCAGCAGCGGAACTGGAGTTCAGGTGAAAGAGTGAGTACTGCGCTGACATGTTCGTCTTGAACATTAATGGAATAAATATTGTGTCAGTGAGTAGCAGTTAGGGCTGGCCTACAGAGCAGAGCAATGCGGCCAAATGAGGGACAGAAGAGCAAGGCTAACAGTGGGGTGTAGTGCCATCGGGAGAGCAATTTCCATTAGCAAGGAGAGTGTGGTGTCCCGGGTCTGATCTGAGAATACAGATTGTATGGCTAAACAAATTAATAGTACAGCTTCGTATAGCTCAACATGGTATACCTTTACAGCGATAAATCCACATAGTAAGGACTTAGAGAAGAGAGAGGAAAGTGCATAAGGGGGTGAAGCATAAAAGTGGTTTCTCAGTTCAGGTATTAACAGTAAGAATATGCATTGGCATAACCTCTTACAAAGCCAAAAGTCATCAAAGCATGCCTGCTTCCAGGGAGCCTGTTAATTGATTTGACTGCTGAAACAGTGCGGTTGTTGATGGTAAGGCTGATGTCAACATGAAGTCACATTAATTGTACCATGCTCTCTACAACACATTTATCTTCAGGGGATTTGAAGGACCAGATTTTGATACCCGTCTGTCATTTAAGATATAGGTCATGAACCACATTTTGCTGAAGGATAGAATGTCATTGCACACAGTGATTAAAGCAGAAGTTCCTTGGGGGATTTGCAATTCCGTTTGGAGGGGCTGCAGTAGATACTTGGTGGAGAAACTGCAAGATTTTAAGAATTCTAGACATTGTGGAAAGATCTACAATGGGTTAATAGTAACTTGTATATGTTAAAGGATGGCCTCTGAGGGAGGTGTGATGGCCGTTCTCTTGATGGAAGGAGGCATTGCTTAGCTTGCAAACAGATGATTGAGGATTTGAAGCACCCTACTGGGCTGCCCTTGTGGGTGGCACCACACTGATCAAGTAAATGGATATTTCTCCTCTGTGGAGGGTGCAGTGAGCTAAAACGTGGTTGTAGACCTTCCCCCTGCAACCCATCGAACAGGTTATTTGAACCATGTTAGTCCCCATTAGAGGGACTCCCACACTTTTGTATATCAGTTCAGTGATGTTGTTGAAATGTGCCCAGCAGACGTTTAACCAGCACAGTGCACACATAGATGTATATGGCCTTTTTAAGATTGGAACCTGGACACATAGCCTACTTCCGGAAAGGAGGGCACAGATGTTTTCATACAATCTCTGAATTAGTGCTAGGACCGTCTGTCAAATTTATAGAGCAAGGTCTGCAATCTGTGGATTTCCTGACGTTTTGAACTACAAACTCATCCCTGGTGACTTTGTTTTCAATGGATGATGGGATCTGTAGTATAAAAACTTCCAGTGAGTCAAAGGTGGCAGACCCATAGGTATTCTTTGGTCTGCTTGGAGGAGGTGGTAGTGAAGTGGTTAACGTGTAAAGTTCCTTTGAAACAGTCTGACGTTTGACAGAACATGGTAGATGATGCGATTTTCACTTTGCGCCTGCTTCAAAATCCCATCTGTAGCTTTTCTGTCTGAGATTAATTGTCCAGGAGTGAAGCTGTAGTCTCTAATCAGCATTATTCCAGCACTGAACCAGATGGCATCTTAATTTATTTTCTTTAAATAGTACTCGACTGCCTATTTGTTGTCTTCAGCTGGTGCAAATCAATAGCATGTTTGTGTACTCACACTGCACTGTAAGCACAGCGGAGAGCAAGGGTAAATCAGAAGTCACCAAGGTGCAAACAACAAAAGTCACATGTCCTTGTCTTAAAAGGTTGCTTTGGGACTATACTTTCAAGTTCGAAGAGCTTCCGGGGGTCAGGCTTTTGGTGGATCCTCTGATCACAGCAGCCTAAAACTATGTAGTTGCAAGTGCTCTAGGCTGCGAAATATAATGTTTTGTGTTGCAGGGCATCTGTCCAGGCTGATTTAGCATCGTAGTGATGGGTGGTTCCTCCCAGGCCCTCCATGTGCTTGCAGGAGTTGCTTTTGGACAGTGGTACTTTTCTGCGATAGTCAATCTTGGAAAATGATCACCTTATTCCCACATTTTTGGCTGCTGCCAGAAATACTTAAATGTCCCTTTTCCCATGCATGGATCAATGGACAATACAGAAAGTGATTGCAAACTATGGGCACAGTCTGCAAGTCTGAAAACTGCATCCGAGTTATGAGTGGGCTAGGGGCAGAACAGTGCATGCACAGAGGGTGCAGTGTAGTATGGCAGGTGCCACATCCAAGTAACGGCTGATCATAGAGAAGGTGCAACTTTGTTGTGTTAAAGCAGAGGAGCTGGCACTAGCTGATGTTGGGGCGGGCGTATGTGGGTAAACAATAAGTATGCATGGTGTTATTTGGCTAAGCCCAGCATTAGAAGGGCCAGCAGGACTGTGAGGAAAGATGTATCTTTTGTCAACTTTCCCTCCATAGTCTATGGACCCCCAAACGTTTTGCTTTTTGTTTTTGAACCTGTCCTAACCTTTTACATGCAAGATAAGCCTGCAGCTTCACTCCCTGGCCTTTAGTTCATTTTGCTTTGGGGAAACTGATCAGTCCTTCAGATAAATCAATACTGTGAAAATGTTTCCCTTTTGTCTGTTTTACCTTTTTGATAAAGCATCTTACAGTGCAGTGGGGATATTTTTGGATCCCCCTAGTTTTTTATACATTAGATTTTTGGTTACTTTCACGTCCCTCTGTTCTCCTTGGAATAAACCTAGGAATAAACTTGGTTTATTCCATCCCATCGCTTTTTTTGATCTAATCTAAAAGCTTGTATCTAAAGGTAGGAATATAATTTAACATACATGTAACTTTTTTGAATATCTTCTGGAACATTTCACCACCACAATAACTCTCCCTACACCAGTCCCCTCTCTTAAGAAGATTGGTTACTTTTAGGCGCAAGGACCTACACTATGCATCATAGGGATCAGACTTATAAAGTTATCATTCTTGTGAACTGGTTTCATTCTACAGCATCACTACTTACCTTCTTTTTATTATCCAAGGTATTGAATGCATTTCTAAGAACTTTAAGGTGACTGTATATATGTTTAGGAAAGGAAACAATCGGGTGATAATATCACACAATAATCCATTACCAGTGTGTATTCTGGACCTAGAACAAATATTTAATTTTGTACTTGGAATTATTGTGTGCTTCACTGTGTAAACTCATTCTGGACCTCCACTCACAATCCTGAGAATAGCCTTGACCATTTACCTTTATTAGGCTTGGCTTACCTTTGAGTTCTTCTGTTCACTATATCTAGGGTGGCCTCCTCTAATCAGTCCACCAGGGCAGATTCTAGAGATCCATCTTAACAAGGACTGCAGTGGGGTTGAGTGTGAGTGGAAGCAGGGGAGGCAGGGAAAGCAAAGTGTCTAAAGCTCCCAAATACCCAAGCACATCCATGCCAGGAGTCAATGGGCACTACTATCATTAGGGCTAGGTCAGAGCTGGATGTGGGCCAGAGGGATACTGTTTATTGAGATGGGGTAAATGCATTGGGAATTTAGAAACCTGATCAGTTGGAGATGAACTGATTAGACATACCCCTCTATCAACATTGTCACCTATGACTGAGAAGAGCCAATTTGTGCTTGATATGGTGGAAAGACATAGAACTGTTGGCACAGTAGGTAGCAGTCTTGAGAAAGCTTGCTTCTTGCAGATTATAGGGACAGGTTCTTATGCTTCTGCTAGTGCAGAATCTGGTATGTGAAGCTGTGTCTTATCTTGCTCTTTACTCTTAGAGTGAGCCGAATGCTAATCAACCCAGATGTTCGGAATACCATCCACCCTGGGGACCACATCCTGGAGATCAATGGAGAACCAGTGCGCTCCCTGCCTGTGGAAGAGGTATTGTCTTTTCCAGTCAGCGAATTGAAGCCTTATCTAGCCTTAATCTACCCTGCAAAGTCAGAGTCCTAAAACACCGCAAACGAGTCCTGCCCAGATTCAAAGGTGCTCAGATATCATAGGTTGCGAAATTGTAGCCGAACCTGAAGCCCTTCTCCATCCATGATTACCTCCACCTTTCTTTTTCTGTCCTCTGATTCCCTCTGCATTCCTTCCTCTGATTTGCTTTTCCATTTCTCCTTTTCTCTTGACTCCTAGCACTTCCTCAGCAACAGTCTTACCTCTGCTCAACATTTCTGATCCTTCTACAGTTTTCAACCTTTATGGTGCTTTCCTATCCCTACCGCTTTCCCCTGTCTCGTCTTCTGCACCCCGCCCCCACAGTCGACATTATTGTTTCGACATTATTGTAATTCGACATTTTGTTTTCGAGATAATGACTGGACACCGTCATCTATTATATCATCTTTGTCCCTCTTCCTTCGAGTTCCATGTTAGTCTTCCCCGCACCCCGTAGTACTGTTACCTCCACAAGCTGAGCACCTTGCAGTGTTCATTCCACTTCTCATCCTCTTTTTCATTTCCGTCGGCTACCCTAACAACACACTTATATAATTTATTTTCAGTTTCCTGTTAACCAGCCATTTTACAACAGTACTAGTAACACCTCCCCTGCCTTCTTTTTCCCCCAACACTCCTCAAATGGTGCTCCTACATGTGCTTACATTTTTCGTCATTCCTCAAACCCCTGCCATAGCCATTCTCTGGCAGGTTTAGTTTGTCTTCTCCCCTGTTCACCTGAGCTCCATTCCTTTGCTGCAGTAACCTCTTCCACTAAACCTCACCACATCTCTCAGCCTCTCTACAGCAGTTCATTTAGCTACTTTGCTTCCATTGGCCCACTAACCTACCCCCAAATCATTCAATCCTCTTGGTCCATAGCTGTGCTCTTACCTCCTTCCTCTTCTAATTACCCACTAGCCACCAGCACATTCTCCACCTGTTCCCAGCAGTGTGCTCTTAATCTGCGCTGCCTTTTCTCCTGACCCACTGCCCCACCTACATACCCTCTGTCCTTCATCTACAGTGCTTTTATCTCTGCCCTTCTTCCCAGGTGCAAGATCTGCTTCATCGTGCGGGACAGAAGTTACAGCTGCTGGTTGAACACGACCCAGTTTCACAGCAGCGCCCACGATCAAAGCCTGAGGCAGAGTTGCGGCCTTCCTCGCGGCCCTCTTCACGGTCTTCCACGCTAACCATCTCTGGCCTGGAGAACAAAGAAGGACTCGATGGCACCCTGCGGCGGCGCTCCCTCCGGTACAGATGCCAATTCCAGGTGTAAAGGGCTTTGTATCAGTGGGGTGTGGATAAAAGTAATAAGTTATGAGCAAACCAGTAAAAGGGTGTGTTCCACTGCAGATGGGCCTGTTGGGGATGCAAAGGTTCTGGATTGATCATATACTCAAAAGTCTGGAAGGAAAAAGCCAAGTGTCGAAGTTGAGTACAAATAGAGTTGGAAAATCCAGATTCCATGTGGGGAGTGGGGAGTGAAGAACGGGGCGAGATGTGGAGCAGGCTTAAATGAGCATTAGAAAAAGTGAGCAAAGTCGGCTAGAGGGAGCAGGCTGGAGGTAACCAGGTGTTGAGGGTGCATAGGAGGTGGGTGAATGGTGCAAAGGGTAGTAATTTGAGTTGAAGGCTGTGGCAGAAGGACATGCAAATGAAGAGGCAAGTAAAATAGTAAAAGGTGTTGGAGATAGAATAAATAAGCGGTTGAAGGTAAGATGGGCAGGAATTAAGGGGGCTCATTGACAGTGGGAGGGAAGTGACCTGGGAAGAGGGAGAGGTACAAGTAATGGAGAGGTGGTTTGCATATGGATGGCATAACGAGAGTATATAGCATTGAAAGGAAGGGCCTCCGGTGTGTTTTTATTCTGTGGAGCCTCGTTTAAAGGAGCACAAGGAAAATAAACAGGGTCACAGAAGGGGGAAGAGAATAAATGGTCATAAAGTAAGTGAATGAAAAGGGGCTGAACAGAATGGAGTTTGTGGGAGATCATGGTTAACTGTTAGGAAACGAACAAAGAGGCGATAGGGCAGTGGATGAAGGCAAGTATAAAGGCAGGTATTTGTGGAAAAAATGCAGGGAACAACCAGGAAAAAGGAATAAGACTGAGGGTTTTGGGTGGATGCGGGAATGAAGCAGTACAAGGGCTGGGGGGAAGAGTGAGGGGGTGGGTAACAATTGGGCAACTAGGCATGGAAATAGGGTTTTAAGACAGTGAAACTAAGCAAAACTGCAGAAGAATTGAGATGTAGGTGGATTGAAGGCTGAGAAATCTAAGGGCATGAGCAGAAGGGAAAGAGTTGAAGATTATGCTTGCTGCCTTTTCTGACAGTAAGCTCTATATTCCACAGGAGATGATTTGTTTCCTTTTCTATTTTCCAGGCGCAGTAACAGTATCAGTAGATCTCCAGGACCATCCTCCCCAAAGGAGCAGAGTGCTGCAAGCCGTGACATTGGGCGCTCTGAGTCTCTGCGCTCTTCCAGCAGCTGCTCTCAGCAGATATTTCGACCATGTGATCTTGTACATGGAGAGGTGTTGGGCAAAGGCTTCTTCGGTCAGGCCATCAAGGTGAGATCACTATCTATGGATATCTGGGAGGATTCTGGTGCACACATAATCTGAATTTGTTCGCTTGGCACATGTCTTTGTTTGGTTAACCTATGCCATGTTTTTACTTTCTGCTAACAGACTGTCATCAAGTGCAGGTAAAGTAGCACCTTGAATGTGCACTTCCTCTAAAATGGAGGATGGAGTCCGTATGGAAAAGCTGTGAGATTAGTTTCTGGCATGTTCAGGCCCGCAGTTTTTAATGCCTACGTATACAGTGATAGGAGTTTATATGGGTGTACCTTGGAAGTGAAATGATGAAAGTGGACCTGCACAGTTTGAAAACTTAATGTTTACTGGCATGACTTACTAAGCACATGTACTGGGTGTGTGTTGTCACATGTTGATAGTAAATGAGATAAAGCTCTTTGGTATGCGGTTCCCCAGTGGGGCACGGATATGTGTATGCATTGAAGGTGGGTGCATGGATGTGCATGCGTAGCAGGAATTAAGTGTTTCAAAACAAAATGGCTTGTTACTTACTGTGTGGCTCATTTCTAATGCATTGCAGCCCCCCAAGGCTTCTTCATCTTAGATATATTGGTCGAAGACAGCTGTTTCACTGAAGTTATTGTCCAGCAGGAGGTCTTGTGCGACTCAAGTGTCAAGATCCCTTGATGCCGCTGCTCGTAGACTTCAGTAATGGCGTCATGCCCGCAGACTCAAGTTAGCGGCCTGGGTCCTGAGATAGTTTGGGCACCTCCAACTTCCTCAAAGATGCATGGAGATACTCAGAGAAGCAAGAAAGCCTAAAACCAGACATTGCTACTCCAATAAATGGAAGCGCTTGGTCGTCTGGTGCCATTCCAGGAGCATCAATCCCATAAAATGTTCACCTACACATATTGTTCTATACCTGACCCACCTGCTAGACTCTGGCCTAGTTTTTATTCACTCAAGGTACACTTAGCTGCACTTCCTGCTTACACTATGTCCCAGAAAAAGGTTTTGTGGTGGAAGATGCCTGTTATCTGTTTTTAGTTGCGTAGGGCAGCAGGTTTTGGGAGGCTGTGCTGATGTAAGGGGCAGGTAAGCGCATACAGCAGGAAGCTAAACAAGAATGAAGAATAGGCAAGGTAATGCAGAGCTATGGAACAGGAAGAAAGGACGGATCTCAATGGTGAAAAAAAAGGGATGGTAACCATGCACTGGACAAACAATGAGGACTTCCACTAGGGGTGTATACACAGGTTGGACTAGAGACTGCCCACAGATATGAGGGAAGCTCAATGCCTCTGTGTAAGTTACTTTTACAGGCCCCACTCCTTGCAAGCCAATGGAAAGGGGAAGCTGGAGTGGCTTCTGTGTCTGGACCCTAGGGCACAAAAAAGGAGTGTACTTGCACGAGACAAGCCGGTATGGGTCCAGCCAGAACTCAGCGGATGCCCTCTGAGGAAACCGAATGCAACACACTGTTACATTTAATTCACTATAGACTACAAGTAAAACAAGACAAGGGAAGGGGCAGAGAAACTATCAACAAGGGAATAACAGAAGCACAAGTGAGGACAAGAATGGTAACATAAATATCTAGGGAAAAACAGGCAGTGAAGAAATCAAGGATCGGAAGGGGAAAAGCAAGTAGAAAGAAATCAATTTGCAATAATACAGGAGACTGGAACTGCAGACCGGGAACTGTAACAACCTGGGCAGGACTGAAGACCGATAACGGGGAAACTGTATTTCTGAAGTCGGAAAACAAGGGCAGGATTGAAGACCAATTACAAGGAATCTGTAGCTCTGAAGTGGGATAACGAGGGCTGGACAGAAAACGGGGAAACTGTACCTCTTAAGTGGGAAATGAAGGGCAGGACAGAAGACGGATACAAGGAAACCCAGGAATGGAACTTTGAAGCTAAAGCCAGGAAACACAGACTGAAGGAAAGGAAGAAGGAACAGCAGGTAGGGAGCCAGATAATAGGAGGTAGAGAGCAAGGGGCTGTAGACAGGGAATGACTGCAACAGAGGAGCAGGGCTGCGATGCAGGAAGCTCAGAAGAGCAGGGCATAAGGCCGAGGAGAGTGGCGGGCTGCAAGGCAGGGGGCCCAGAAGAGCAGGGCAGAAGGCAGAGGAGAGTAGCAGTCTGCAAGACAGGGAGCCAAGAGGAGCAGGGCAGAAGGCAGAGGAGATTGGTAGGTCTGCCAGGCAGGGAGCCCTGCTCTGGTACAGGGGCAGGATCTGACAGCAACAGGAAACGGCAGAATATCGTGGCTCAAGGCAAAAAGGGCTGGAAGCAAACTCCATGCAAGATACCTCTGCTTCTGCAGGCAGCTGCTTAAATACTGCCCTGCCCTGTGCTGAAGCAGGCTAATTAGCAGCACCTGCAGCAGCACCCCTGAATGTAATCTGCCTCCTCCCTCTCTGGTCCTAGGAAGGTGAAGTAGCGCTGATCTCTAGGGCTTCTGGGGTTTGTGGTTCCAACTCTGATGCATAGGAATAACCAGAAAATGAGAACTGCCACAAGGTGCATTATGGGAATTGAAGTCCATGTTTTCGGAAATGCAGATTTCGGAAAGGAAATGTCGAATAATGATTTAGGGGCTTCTCTGAAGATGGTAGAAAACACCCCGCTGGTATGAAGACAGCGCCACCCAGAGGCAGAGATGCAGAAGCATGACATGATCAAGGCATTTATGGAAGGGTTAAAAGACTTCATCCCCCTATTGCCAACCCAGCTCCCGGATGGGACCTGCATGTTGTTCTAACAAGACTAATGGGTCCTCCCTTTGAACCGATGCATAAGGCCAGCCTGAAAGCACTCACTTACAAGACCGCCTTCCTTTTGACAATAACCTCAATAAGAAGAGTTGGCAAACTGCAAGACCTTTCAGTTCTAGACCAGTTTTCAAAGATAAAGTGGTTCTGCGCACTCACCCATAATTTGCGCCTAAATTAATTTCAAAGTTCCATGTGAACCAGTCAATAGAATTACCCACTTTCTTTCAGAAGCCCACTAACGTGGCAGAAAGAAGCCTCCACCCACTGGATGTGAGGAGAGTGGTCGTATACTATCTGGAAAAAACTAAACCATTAAGAAAGACAAACCAGTTTTTCATTTCAGTGGCAGCTGTTAGAGAAAGGAACCCGGTCTCTAAATCAGCCATTTTAAAGTGGATTGTAAACTGCATCACACTATGCTACACGATTGGTAAGAGAAATCTACCCGCAAGCACACTCTACTTTGGGCACTGGGGCTTCCATAGCATTTATTGCAAATGTTCCTCTCGAGTCTATTTGCAAAGCAGCAACCTGGAGTTCTGTACACATCTTTACAAGACACTACTGCCTGGATACTCATTTTAGGTCAAGTGGGACAAACGGTACTGAGACATCTCTTTGCTAGTGTTCCTTCACACATCCCACCACCAACTCTGGGTACTGCTCGCTAGTCTACGCACAGCATGTGATTCTAAGCAGATTCAAAAGCATCAGAAGACATGCATTACGTACCGTAATAGCATTTCTGATGATTGTATCTGCTTAAATTCACATGCACCCACCCTTCCTCCCCTCTCGGATTAGAAGGAACATAGACATCTTACTCTTTTCTCTCTCTGTACTCACTCACGATAGTCATAGGCTCCTTCACGGCAGAAAAAGCACAACCAGGGGGACCTCAACGCGTGAGGGTTTTTGGGTACACTACACGTCACGTTAGGGATAGTGTTACAAGCACGGCCATGTCGACGTCCCCTTTCAATCCTCGAAAGACGAGATGCAATACTCTGCGATTACTTCTAGATGTCGGGCTATATGCACAGCATGTGAATCTAAGCAGATACAATCATCAGAAATGCTATTACGATAAGTAATGCATGTCATTTAAGCAGTGTGACTTCATAATGTCGATTACCGATCCTCACACCATTTATTTGTTGCTTGCATGCTGACCACAGTGTTGGAGGCTGCAGGTCCTGCCAGTCTGACACTGATGGCTTTGAGAGAAAGGTCTGTCAAGTTGGCCCTGGGTCAGTCCTCCAAATTCCTTAGTGGCCTCCATTTCATTCTAGCCTGTAAGTGAAGAGCTCTAAATTTACAGAACGAAACTCTCTTAAATAGTCCTCTAACGCCGACATAGTCAAGGAGCAGGCATAAAAATCATAGAAAGTGTTACCAGTGAAGAAGTGATAATCATCACTCCTCATCCTGAAAGAAGTGTCACTCAAAGGTACATTGTAAGGTTTTTCAAAGTCACTACCTGGATTGGACTTGGGAAAGCCATACCAAGGGTAGCAAGGTTTTTCACAACCCCAGTTAAGAAAAGCCACTCTCCTAAATAAGATAGCTGGTAAAATGGCTCAACTGTATACGCTTGTTGCTGTGATCTGTCTGATCTGCAAGTCACAGTTTCAATCCTGGCAAGCCAGCTCAGCCTTTCATGCTTCCGAGGTTGATAAAGGAGTACCAATTTCGATCGGCAACATTAGTAATGTACGTAAATATGTCCTATGTAAAGCGCTTTAGATTAAAGCGCTATATACAAAATGTATTCTTTTTATAAATGGCATTGACCAAGCAGCAAGGTTGAACTAAGGAGGAAGCGGGGACTGTTCTATAGTGCAATTAACATTTAGCAGACTTGATCAGAAAAGAAAGACCTACATAGGTAATTTATAAAAATAAGAACCTTTATTACACTACTCCACTAAGGCACAATTTAAATATCTTAAAGTAAGTGTACATATATAAAAATCAGTAAGGTAACCCATTATGAGTTGCACACTACTTTATTTACACAATGAACACGTTCACTAAATGGGGGCAAACGGATGTTAAGCACACGTTTTACATAAGCCGGTCAAGTGGCACAGCGAGTAGAGCGCTCGCTTTGACATCCGTGCAGAGCCTGCTAACGCAGGTTCGAATCCCGGTGGGGCCAAACTCAGCCTTTCATCCTTCCGAGGTCGATAAATGAGCAGCACACACCGTGGGTAATAATAAGCAGCGCTCCGATACCTGAGGGTTTGTAGCGCTATATAAGTTCCAAATTATTATTATTATTATTATTATACCTGCTGAACTCACAGGAGGCCATCTCGTCAGACATTTTGCAACACATTCTTTGTGGATTTTTAAGAGGGGGGGGGTCAGGCTACTTTTTTTTTTTTAGAGTTGGTGTAGGGGTGAGGGGTGTAGAGTTAGGAGTATGGGGGGGCTACCCCACCATAAGACTTCTGCAAAAAAAACGGCCATGAGGAGTTGGCCTCCTTTGAATTGTACCAGATCCTTTTACATAGTCCTTATAGTTATAAGGCACCAAGCACCACATACTAAAACCTTAGAGTCCAGCCCTAGCCTGTGTCAAATCTCTGGTAGGCTTTTTAGGTGTCCCAAACGTTAAGTAAGATTTCCATAGAACTTGTTGCTTAACTGGTGGATTCTTTTTCCTCATACCTCTGTGAGTGGGAATCTTTTTCCACACTCACAGAATCTTTTACTCTTTTATGGGCGTCATTTGTTAGACTCTCCATAGTACATTTTTAAAGTCATCCTCTATCAACTTTTTGGCAAGAAGTGCCTGTTTTTGCTGGGTTGTTCTTAGGGACTCCCCTTGTAATTTTCTTTGGCTAACCTTAAGAGAATTACTGTTCCCAAGGGTGGAACGGATCTTTGGTTCCCTTTTACATATTATTTGGTGAAACCAGCACACCCCATCTTATGTGGAGTGCCGGGGAGATACAATGTATCCCCTTTCCCACTAAAACTTTAACAATTCTGTTACAGGGACAAGCTTACCTTTAATGGCTGGTGGCAGTGATGCCTTTTATTAATTTGGTGCACCTTTACCGCAGACTGTGTTCACAGCTGCAGTAAAGGCACCTAAGTGTGCTCATTTTACCAAAATGGCCCCTGTCTTGTTTTTTCGCCTTGTTCGTGTTCCTTGTCCTTTCTTGTTCCTTCCCCTGACATCCAGAGCGGGAAATTCCTTTGTGTGATTTTTATCTTCAGCAGGAGTCCCCTGGACTCCCCGCACAGGCTCCATTGAAGGCAGGAAGTGAGGGGATGTGGGGGAGTCCAAAACTCTGCAGCCTTTTGTCTTCCTCCTTGCGTGAATGAGGATAAATCCCAGTGACGGGGGGTGGCTGTTCTGATTGGACAACCAGACTGCCCGTTATTGTAAAATGCAGGGAGATAATGCAGACGTTGTGCTGTAGTTCCTGTTAAATACTCCAAACCCAACCTGGAATCTGAAGAAAAGTCGACCACTGGAACCAAAACTGAAGAGGATGATGAAGGAAAAGCGGCTCAGACCATTTCCAGCTGTTAGGCAGAATTGAATGCAGTACCCTCTGGGACCACCACATACAATTAGAACTGTGGTAGCGAGCTGAGCAGCCAGGCTTACCTCAAGAGGGAATGTGAGCAGTAAAAGAGGTTAGACAGTGGTTTTACAATCATAGTGGATCAAGTAGACACTTGCACTCAAGGTTTCTTAGTAAAAAAAAACTTGTTAATGTATTACACAATCATTTAGAAAACATTCACTAGAAGGCGGCAACTTAATATTATACACAAGTCGGGGGACTCCTGCACTGCACGGGATCGTCGGAAAATGCTGACAAAATGGAGTCACTTCGGTTTGAGTAGCTGTAATTCAAGCACACAAGCTGGTGTCCTTCCCTTTGGTTAATCCTAACCAGCTCCGAGAATGGTATCCAGGTGGCTTACGAGTTCTTCTCAAAGGAAGAATCTGTCCTTGAAGGGGCTTCTCTGTCGAGATAAACTTGGCAATTTGGACCTGCAGCAGGGCTTCACCGGGCAAACCAACGGTCCAAGAGTTGCAGCAGCCATCCTCTTCCAGCCCATCTTTGGTTCTTTCGTTCCAGTGGCCGACTCCCCTTTCCAGTCCAGGGACTCTCCTTTTGAACAGTTTTCTCCCTTTCATTCCAGCCTAGCTGCCACTCACCCCAGACAGTCAGCCAGCCAATCACGCCAGAGTGCATTTGGGTCTCCTAGGAGACTAAGCACCTCCCTCACTTCCTGCCCACCCGAGACACTCAGGCGCCATAGGCCGTCTTCAGTCCTCAAGCCCGCCAAAGGCATGGAAACAAAGGACCAAACCAGGTTTGGGACGCAGAGACAAACACTAGAAGGACCTTTCCAAAAAGAAATGGCGAAAAAAGAAGTCCGGGACCTGTTTAAACAAAGGGGCTTAAGGCGCCATCTTGAAAAACATGGCTCCCGCGATTTTTAGCTACCGGTGTTCGCGGTTGGGAAAAATCATGGTCGTTCATTGTAAAACCACTGCCACCAGCCATTTCGATAGATAAGGGTAGCATTTGACTGCTACATGAGTTTCTAGACACTGGATATTAGGTAACCCCTCCAGCACTCTATAGGAAGATAGTATTTGCTGGGTCTAGGAATTTAAAAAGACTAATAAAGTCAATTTAACCTTACATTCTCTGGGAAATAGTTTATCCCAGAGAAGGTATTTAAACCTTTGGGAAGTCTAAAAATACATCCCTGTGTCACTGCACTGAGGGTGCTGTGTAACACACATGAAACGATGCCTATGGAGTTATCTTAAAACTCCATAATCAAAGAACACAAGAGTAAAACGCACATCAAAATACGTGAAAGAGTGGGGAAAAAAGGCTCTCACACTTTCCATGTAAAAAAAATAAAGTCCTCAAAATCCAGCAAAGTTTCCCGGGGTCTCTAAGGTGAAGGGAATTAGCACATTTTTGAGAATTCTTCCTAACGCCAGTGACCAGAGAGTCTGCTGTGTAACCAGAGCCTGCTGTAGCCCTTCCTTCCAATCGACCTGAGGACTCCGAAAACGACAAATGCCCCCGACCCAGAGTCTGGTGAGACCCACTTGACTCAAGAAGACCTGCATTTTGAGCCCACACTGTGCTGCAACCTTGGGGGCTGCAATACCCCAATACCCTGGGACCTCAAGCCATTGTGCGGTGCAGTCTTCTGAATTCCGAATCTTGCTGAAACACTGTGGGCATCCTTGTGTATCTCCAGAGACACAAATAAAGTCTGAAAAATTCTCCTCTCCAGAATGCTGGACCTTTGTAACGACGAGAATCCAACCAGCAATATTCTGTCTTCTTCTGTGCTCCTGTAAAAGGTGCCAAATCCACAGAGCCGCATCCAGCCGTGAGGAAAACCTTGCCTACAGCCTTCCACATTGTTCCCTGCTGCAGGTCCCTTCCAAGGTCCTGTTTTCAGTCACCACGACAAGGAATCCCCTGACCGGGTTTTTGGCTGCAGATCCTGAAGTTCTCCCTCTGCAAAATCTTCTGTGCTGGCTTGGGTATGTACTTACCTTAAGTCACTTGTGATTCCTGGGTAGTTTTGGGGGTATTTATAGTGATTGGGAGGCCTCTTGTCCAGTGCACCCAGTCCCCCTGCTTGAATCCTCCTAGGGTGTCTTCTGAAAAGCCCCTGGACCCTCAACTAACTCTAAAGTAAAATACTCACCTGTTAGAACAGTCTTCCTAAGGAACTCTGACTTTTGCTACTTAAGAACCTATCCTGACACTGCCTGTTAGACACTAGACCATAGCACCACCCTCCTTCTGCCACTGAGAACACTCATGCTCCAAGAATAGGGGAAAGACTTTTAAGTGATTGGGCCTTTTGCCTAGAAAAGCGAATAAGTGTTTAAAAGTTATTTACTTGTAAAAGAGTTGGTTGGTAACTGTAACTCTTAGAGTGTACAGTTAGAAAAGTGTGTACTTGCCTTGAATGTGTGTTGCACTATCCTGAAAAGTATGTAACGTCTTTCTTTCCTTAAACGGTTTTGCCAGTGTATCAGAAAGTAGATGTAAAGGTATATTACTCACCTGTGATTTAGTTGTGCCTCTTCCCAAAAGTAATGCTGCTCGTTTCATTTGATTATTCCTGTTGGGATAATTGTATGAGTGTTCCCCCAACTGGGTCTTGTTTCCACTGACTTGCTGTTAGCCTGTCTAGAATAAGTCTGCAGTAGGGTTTACCTACGTAGAATAACTGAGTCATTCATAAGGTGTAACATTGGGTTTTGCTTTCCCTGGTCTGTTTTAGACAAATACAAAAAGAGTCTTAGGTTTATACCTGCCCCAAGCTCCTTGAAAAAGTATATGGGTTTTACTTACCTTGAGTTAGCTGTGTACCATGCTACAATAAGTTACAAGAGTTACTGCTTATCTCAATCTGTGTTTCACTGATCTCAAAAGCACCTTAATTGAATATTACATCCTTAGGTTTTACTCACCTAATATAACTGTGTGTTATAACAAAAGTAGTTATAGGTTTTTACTGTACCTAGATTAAGTGTTCCATTATTCACAAAGCGTATACTGTCCAGTTGACTGATTATGTGATTTGTTAATGAGTGTCACGGTACAACTCGTAGGGTCTGCTACCCTTGAATTACTGAATGTTATCTGAAAGTAACTATTGTTTTTTACTCCCCAAGAACAGGTGACACCTATACTGAATGTGTATGAAAAGAAGTGACTTCCCTAGAACTACTGTTAGGTGTTCCAAATAAGGTTTATGCTTTGGTCTGTGTACCTTCAAGCATAGTGTTGTTTTTTATAATTGTGATTACATATAATGTGATATTACCCATTTCCCCCAAGATATATCTGGGCCTACTTGTATTTAAATAAACCATTTATTACATTTGTATTACAATTTCATTTGTACTGATTCTACAGCCCTCTCTCCCTTCTAAGATACGCCTGGCTGCTCTGTCTGGGCTACCAATGAACTCAGGTGGTACAGCCTTATACTAAGCGTGAAGTCTTTTACTGCCTCAGTTGAATGGTTTTACTAAATCCTTAGGACTTCAGAAAAAGTCCTAACACCAAAAGTTTCCAGAGGGACGGATTGAGTAGCCAGAAGGGCTCACTCAACTAGTACAGTTAAAGTACTGAGTGCCGGTAAAGTATCTGGTGCAGGGTTTGGCACGCAGGGAAAAACCCAAGAAAGACCTCACAATCAAGAAATGGCGAAAAAAGGAGTCCGGGAGCCATTTTGACAAACTGGTAATCCCTGGGTGCTATACTGCAGCTGAGGATTCTGCCTGTGGTAAAAATGCACAATGGCTGGAAAAATTAAACCACTGCGATCAGCCATTAAATGTAGCGAGGGTAACATATAAAAATGTTCCAAGAGAAAGTAGGACAAGGGGAATAGCTAAGTAACCCCCTAGCACTCCACATAAGATGGGGTGTGCTGGACCTACATAGAAAAATGGGTAAGTAAAGTCAATTTCACTTTACTACTCTTGGGAACAGTAGCTCACCCAAGAGAAGGTACTTAAACCTTATGAGAAATCCAAAGGATTTCTCTGCGACACTGCACTGAGGGTGCTGTGTGTCACAATACAAAAGGTAGATACCTATGGAGTTTGTCAGACTCCAAAAACAAAGAAAACAGAGTCCAAAATTAGATCAAAATACATGAGAGAGTGAGAAAAGGTCTTGCTCATTCCAGGATAAAAATGAAAAGTCCTAAAGTCCAGCAAAAGAACTGGGGGTCTCTAAGGTTGAAGGTAATTAGTACAGAAATGAGAATTCTCCCTAACAGGAGCTGTAACCTTGCAAGAAGAGTTCAGTGGCCCCAGAACCAAAAGTAAATGCAGATACAAAAATATCACTCACCTTCAAAGTCTAGGATAAGATCCCAGTGACTCCAGCAGTGGTGCTGGGAGGCTCACGACATAGAGGGTAAGATTTGCAAAATGAAAATGTCCCTAACAGACTCCCGGGCCTCATTAAGAGTTTAGTGGCAATTCTGTGGTGAATCCGATGAATTACTGCCATACTCTGTTACAGGTACTGCACTTGGTCCTTTGGGTTTACCCAGGGACTACAAGTGGTGGTAATTCCCCAGTTGTGGCGTCCATAGGACTCAATGGGAATATTTGGTGGATTTACTGCTAGTGGATTTACCGTGTGGTAAAATAGCCGATTTTTGGAGTAAGTGGCAGATAAATCCTCCACATTTATAATTCAGCGGTGTGGGAAAGAAATTTGGTAAGCCCATTACCGCCCAAAAAAGTTGTTGTAACTGAACTACCACCACTTTTTACCCGCACCGCCAAACCTGTAATGAGGCCCCTAGTCTGTGAATCTTCGCTGACTAGGGAGAAGGTGAGGCAGGTCCCCACTAGTTCCTCCTTTGCGAAACATGGGGAGCTTTTCAAGACTTGACTATTGGACATTTGTTTTAAAAACCACAGCACACACATACTGCCTCGGCACTGAGGATTGAGATTGGTCTCACTGCAGCCACCAAGGCAGGCAGGGGCACCAAGAAGGGCAGCAGTCGTATGCCCCCAGAGATCTGCTCTCACAGTCGGGGCTTCAACCTTTACTTGTAATGTTAATGCCTCTGCGCCAAATTATCTATTATTTCTGTTCAGCTCGGCTCCCTTCAGAGCTGATGATGCATTGGGTATTGCCCCATTTTATCTGGGCAGACATATGCCCCTCCCTCCCCCCCATACCCCATCAGGAGTTCCTCTCTGAATGTGCTCTTGGTGTCAAATTGGCTACTGAGCTTTGGGATTATAGTTATAATTGTTCTATTATAACACGCTTAATACCAGCAAGTGATTTCTAAGAACGGGATCAGAGTTCAAACCTGTTTGCGCTGCAATGTCTTGTGTCCAAGACGAACGCGTTGCCCCTGGGCTAAAAGCAAGTTGTTTCAACACTTTGCCCGACCTCATTATTATGCAGGCATTGATTTTGTCCTCATCCAAATGCTACCTTCTGGTGAAAGATGAAGGTGGCAGAGGCCCTTGGATGGGGGACTCGCTCACAAAAGGTCCCTTAATATGACCTGACATATATACACTTGGTAGAGGGCTGCCTTAGCAGACCTTCCTATCCTTCCAGGCTGCCGTTCGAGGTCCACTGCTGGAGATGGGGCAGAACACGTGTTTGCAGTTTATGGATACAGACCTTGTCTGAAAATATAGACCACCTCCTTCACTGCCATTATTCTTATTGTAACATCCCACGCCTTGGAGTCTGTGGTAAAGGAAGCAATGGGAGGGCTGAAAATCTCGACCTTCCCTTCTTGTTGCATCCGGGAAGATAAAGTAAAAAACAAAGGGATATCATGCAGGAAATGGGTCACCTCAGGTGCTTGCCTTGAAGGCGATGAATTCAACCTGTTCCATGGCAAGGTATTCTCACGTGATCGGTCATATCTGAGGATGAAACACATCTACCAGAATTAAGAGATCTGGGAGGCTGGTAACTGGTAGAGCAAGAGGACAACGGTTCAAAACAGATGCAAATCGAAAAACTCCTGGATGCTGAGGAGCCTTATGCTTACCAAAGTCTCTGGACACTGTTTGTACTGCCAGGAAACTGACCTTGCGTAGTAGACTACCATACAACTGCACTGTACCCTTGTATCAGGTCATCTCATCTTTGTTCAGGCATCACATCTAAAGTCAACTTGGCTGCAAAGACCAAACTGGAGACTTTGACAGCAATCTGTTCATTTGTCATAATTTGGGGCACACGTTCTGGGGTTACACCACTGGGATAGGACTCCATGGTCGATGAGTATTACCTTTAGGATATATTTAACTTTGGGACATTTTTCAACACTAAAATGATTAGCCTTGTACACATCCCCTGACCCAAACTGGCAGGGTCTCTAACAGAATGCACTAAACAAACTTCTATATTATAAAGTTATTTATATATAAACTTGCATTGCCTTTTTCTCCTACATAGTATGATAGATATGTGACTAATGTATTGTGTGAATATTCCCATATTTAATGCTGGTGTTAAACCCTCTGTTCCCTTCTCGAGTACCTGGCCTTAGCTGCTCCACCACATTTACTCTTAGGAGAGTTGTTAGGGAGAATTCTCAGAAATGTGCTAATTCCGCTCTACCTTAGAGACCCCGAGCTCTTTTGCTGGACTCTAGGACTTTTTCATTTTTACTTGGAGAGAGTGAGACCCTTTTTCCCACTCTCATATTTTTTTATTATGATTGTACTCTGTTTCTTTTGGTTTTTGGAGTCTGACAAACTCCATAGGCATCTTTTTACATTGTAGCACACAGCACCTTCAGTGTAGTGCTACAGGGAAGTCTTACAGATGTCCCAAAATGTTTTAACTACCTTTCTCTTGGATAACTAATGTTTCCAAGAGCAGTAAAGTGAAATTGACTTTATTTACATTTGTACATTTCTAGACCCAGCACACACTATCTTACAATAGGGTGCTGGAGGGGGTTATTTTTGTTGCCCTTTCCTCGATGAATGGCTGGTGGCAGTGGTTTACTTTTTACTACCGTGGTGTCTTTGCCGCGGTCTGCGTTTGCAGCTGCAGTAAAGCACCCTTGGGTGCCATTTCTGTCAAAACGGCCCCAGTCTTCTATTTTTCGCCATTTCTTTGTGGAAAGGTCCTTCTTGAGATGTACTTTGCGTGCCAAACCAGGTTTGGTCCCTTTGTTCGTTTTGTCGTTGGTGGGATTCACGAGTGAAGCTCGCCTCTGGCTCCAGGGTGTCTGGTGGGGGCAGCAAGTGAGGGAAGTGCCCAAAATTCACTGTGCTTAGTCTCCTAAGAGCAGGAATGCACTCCTAGGGGATTGGCCGGCTGGCTGTCCGGTAAGGACAGCCACCCTGCTGGGTGATTGCAGGCTGGAATGAATAGAAGAAACCTGAATAAAAGGCGAGCCTTTTTGGCTTGGAAGGCAGAGTCGACCACTGGAAAAAGGAATTCGAAGAACTTGAAGAGGACGCCTGCTGCAATTCCTGGACCGTTGGTTTGCCCAGTGAAGCCCTGCTGCTGTGCTGAAACTCCAAATTTACATCAACAGAGCAGCCCCTGCAAGGACGACTTCTCCCTTTGAGTTGGTGGGACCAATCGACTCCAAAGTAAGCCACCTGGACATCCTTCTCAGAGCTGGTTGAAATTCCACAGAGTTGCTGCTGGAACCGAAATACCAGGGAGAGGAACACCAGTTTGTGTGCGTTGCTTTTAAGCTGGCCAAGAGCTCCAGGAAGATCCTCCGGACTCCCAGGAAGCAGGACTGACCGAGCCCGAGTCACCTTAAGAGTGCTGGACCCCAGATGCAAGGAAAGCCTGTCTTGACATCCAGGAACCACAGTGGTGCTGTTTGCGGTAGACACGAGGAGCTGAAACACTGAATTGCCACTTGTTTGAAGACAGCCTGTTGCTATTGGTAACAGTCCCATTGTAGTGCAGGAGTCCACAGAAGTCCTCCCACTTGTCCCCACGACTGAGGCCCAGGAACACCAAGATCTGCAGAGCTGCACAGGAACAGATGTGATCGGCTGCTTTTCTTCTAACTAAAGGTACTGTACAGACTAAGAGAACTTGCCGCTTGTTGTAGATTTGTTTCTACTCTTCACAAGCCTAACAGCTTGTGGCCCTACATTGATTCTTCTTCTTCACTAAAGACTTCTGAAACATTGTCCAAAGACTTTTCTTACCTGCAAGAAGTGCTTCAGCTACATTGACTTTTGCCTATTGACTTTGGCCTAGCCTGTGTCCACTTAAAGACTATTCTCTCCTTTTGACACTGGGGAGGGTTGAAAAGTATTTGCCTGCTTAAGAATCAATGTGATCCCTTGCTTGTTCTAAGTAACCTTTTGTTTGACACATCTCAGTGCTATTCTAAATACTAACAGCAACATATAAATGTCCACTGTGTCCTAACTATTAATGTCACCTGAGGGTGTAGGAAGTGTCTGTGTGACATCCCCAATGGCTGCTTGCTGATTTAGGAACCAAGAGTGTGTATTTTTGAAGGTATTTATTTGTTGCTATAATATTGCTCCCTTCTAAAAAAGGCTTATATAAATGACCGGTAAATAAATAATTGTTTTATCAAGAAACCTTGAGTTTAAGACTTTGTTTAAATAACTGCCACTGTGAATCTTTGTGTAACCACGCTACTGCTCACATTGACCCCTCTTGAGATAAACCTGTCGGCTCTACCACACTACTGTGTGTACTTCAGACTTATACCAAAGGTTGGGTCCTGTTGCCGGGAGGCTGAGATTGTTGTAGTGCTCCCTAAGAGCACTACCCCAAATCTGTATTCAACAAGAGTCAATTGCCCATTCAGGAACCCTGTTGCCTTGTCGTGGTAGGTCTTTCTCATACTTTGAATGGGCAGAGAACGTCGCTCTTAACAGAAACTCACAGGATCAGAAGCGTGACTCCCTCTGGCACATTACCAACGTATCTGTTCAAAACGTCTGCTGGTCTACTCGGTCAAGATCATTTCTGCCCCACTTGTTGACTTTAAAGGCAGTTGAACTCTCATACGTGGCTTATAGACAGAGCTTAAATGTGCAGGTCTCTGCTGCTAGTCCTAAAATACTTTCTTCTTGTGGGATTGTGAGACATCTCAAACTTGTTTTTGTACCTTAGGTAACTCATAAAGCGACTGGGAAGGTGATGGTGATGAAGGAGTTGATTCGCTGTGATGAGGAGACGCAAAAAACATTCCTAACTGAGGTGGGTTTACAATATTTAAGAGTAGGAATGTTGTGGGTTAATGATAATGCAGTGTTTTCTACCAGCTCAGTCTGTTATTGGTGGTGTTCTTTCATGCGTTATGCCATTGTTTCTCTCCCAAAGGTGAAAGTGATGCGTTGCCTTGATCATCCCAATGTGCTCAAGTTTATTGGCGTTCTCTACAAGGACAAGAGGTTGAACCTCTTGACGGAATACATAGAGTGTGGCACACTGAAGGACTTCCTGCGCAGTCCGGTGAGTTTAAGCATGCCTTTTTGCACGCAGAACTGCATTAGAGGGTGGAGTCTGGTAGTCATGGTGAAAGCAGACTGGGAGAAGAATGGAGAAGCAAGTTGTGAAATCGCAACCACAGATAACCAAGTTTGAAAGAAGGTATTCTGAGAACTGATTAAAAACGAGCAGAGGGCAGATGCTGGATGTTAGTCTGTTTATCAAGCTGAACCAACCAACAAGAGCCTGGTCATCCTGCATGCCCATGCGTGTTCAAGTACCTGAAGTGTCTCCATCTCTAAGGGAGGCAGGCCTGAACCTTGACTGACGTTGGGCCAGCAAATTCAGATGCATACATGTTCTATATATCACCACTGTTTCAATGACGTTACCTGTTAAAGTATTGAGCAATATTAACTGGTGATAATATTGTGCAATTCTTTTTTGCATCCAATTCATTTTTTCCCAGCTTCTCTCTTTTGGGCTGTTCAAATTGCATCTCAACAAGCAGAATTTGCCACTCTTTCCACGGATTATCATAGTTTCTCTCCTGGAAAATTGGATCTTGACTCTAGTGTTAAGCAGACTGTTTACAATTATACCCTCCTTTGCAATCCTAATTTATAGCTGCTTGTTATGGAGCTTTGCTTTCAGAACTGATAGTGAGAGAAGAGAACCAGCTGACACATTTGTTTACTCTCACCGTCTCGGTTCTTAACTGAAAAGGTGCAATCCCAGGGGATGCCATGGGATCTCTGCATAGCCGATGTATGACAATCACCCATGGGCCCAGCCTGTGCCTCTTATCTTTTTAACCACCTTGTTCACCAATGTAATTTATTCCAAACTACAAGCAACTTGCAGGTTTCTCTTTTCAGAGGCGTTGTACTGATCGTTGGGGTTTTAGCTTTCTCATGGACATAACTTTCACTGAACCCCTACGTGTGAGAAATTTGGTTCTACATTTTCACTGATAAGCATACCGGAATAAGTGTCTTGGAAGTCTGATGCATTTTAGTTCACTTGCACCTACTGTCAAGAGGAGAAAGACCAGATATTTCTTCACCATCAAATCTTGTTTTCTAATTTGTTGCGGATAAAGGCGGCTTTAAGTGCTCGGGATTACTTTTTTAAAGTCATTGTGGTGTTCTTCCCATGATCTTAACAATCCACCGAAGCCAGCGGTGCCGATTTTACTTTATGGCATGAGCTACACATACTTATACAATCCAGGTATCTACAGGGACATTTCACAGCCAGCAATCTAGCTACACCAAACCATCAATACTTAAATGTATGGTGAATCATAACGGGCCCCATCGCAGATAATACCCTTAACATTCTCACTCCTGTTTCAAGCACCTATTAAACAGTCCAGCATCCATCCCTTGTGCATCATGTACTGTCTTGCATGAACCTCCCCAGTCAATTGAGAAGAATTAGATGGCCGACAAGACATCTTGGTTCCCTTGTGTACAGTTAGGAAAGATTTGGCTTTTGCTGCTTTCCTCCCACAACTAGCTAAAGTGCTTGTCGGTCGTCAGTGAAGAGCCTAACAAACTGTCCAGCGTCCAGAACTAACCTAACTGACCCTACCACTATAATAACAACTAAATACAGGAGAATGACTCCCTTTTCCTGCTGTGTATTTTGCTTCTCCGAAGTTCATACCGTCCATAAGTGAGTTGGCTTCGCTTTTCTTAGAGGATTATCCTAATGGGTGCTATTAATCTCCTCTTTATTCTTTCTACAGATAATTGTTGTTCTCTCTTCCTGGGATAAACTGTTCCACCATCTTATTTTCATGGGATTTGCTCATATGTTTCAGTATTGATCACTTCTTGAGGTTCCACTATTGGATTTCTTTATCTTGACTGAGACGAGTAAGTAAGATTGGTCTCATACTGATTTTTATTCACCCTTCTTATTTCAAGTATCACAGCCTCTTTACTCTGACTGGGACGAGTAGGATTAGTCCCTCTATTTATTTATTTATTTATTTATTAGACATTTGTATGGCGCCTATACACAAGTGTTTACAGGCGCCACAAAACAAGAATAGGGCGAGGGGGGGGGGCGGCAAGGGAACCACAAAGAAAAACTAAAATGGTTCTATTGGCCTTGTGACAGTCCTACCATGCAAGTGCATGACAAAGGTGGTAGGTTCATGGGGGGAGGGGTAGAGGGAGAAGTGCAGGAGTGGGGTGCCCCGTGGGTGGGGGCGGGAAAGTGCTGTGGCAGGAGGGGGGAAGGGAGGATGAGTGCTGTGGACAGGGGAGGGGGGCAGGTAGGGCTAGTAAGGGAGCCCAAAGGTGAGTGCTGGGGAGACTGGTAGGGGGTGTGGTCTGGCCCATGTATGACTCTGAAGGGACCAGGCCCCAGTCACAGAGGGAGAGTTAGCACAGGAGAGGGAGAGGGAAGGATGAGGAGAAAAGGAAAGTCTTGAGAAGTTTCCAGGATTTACGAAGATCCGGCTCAGGTCTGAGAGGGTCAGAGAGGCAGTTCCAGAAGGAGGAACCTGTTGAGAAAAGGGATCAACTTCCCATTTTGGAGAAATATTTGACCTGCAGAGAGTTGGAGCCAGAGGACCGAAGGACTTTGGCCGAGAGGTATTTAGGGTGGGAAAGCTGGATTTAGAGCGCCCCCAGACAGCCTTGTGAATGATGCAAAGGGTCTTGAATTTGATCCTTGCAGTCCCCGGGAGCCAGTGGAGAGCTGCAGTCCCTTTGCTTGAGGTCTAGAATAAGTCTTGCACTCCTATTCTGGATTAGTTGAAGGGAGGAAAGAGGAAGATTGCGGAAGAGGCTGTTGGAGTAGGCCGGCCTAGAGAGAACCATGGCTCTAGAGACGTTGAGCTTCTGGGGGAAGGTGAGGAAAGGTAGAATGCCCCTGAGGAGGTGTAGCTGAAAGTTGGACTTCTTGGCAAGGTCTGTGGTGTGTGGAGGAAAGGAGAGCGAGGAGTCCAAGATGATCCGAAGGTTTTTTGCCTCACAGGTGGGTGAGGGGAAGGGGACCCATTGAGTCAGGCCAGAGAGTGGGGAGGAAACAAGGAGCAGACGTCCCCATGAGAAGTATCTCCGTCTTCCTGTCATTAAGGCAGAGATCATTGGCAGAGCACCATGCATGAATAGCAGTCATGTATGAGGGAGGAGGCAAAGTGGGTAGAGTGTGGCAGCTTGAATGAGAGCTGTGTGTCGTCTGCATAACCTGGAAATGAGGGGAGAAGGTAGAGATCAGGCAGGCCTCGGGGCCAGGTAGATGTTGATGAGCCATAGCGATAGGATAGAGCCCTGGGGAATGCCACAGTAGGAGAGTGAGGTGGCTGAGAGAAAAGGACCCATTTGTATTTGGACTTTTTGAAAGGATGGAGGTAAGCCACACCAGTGCCCTGACTCCAAGGGTATCATGGAGATGTTTTAGAAGAATAGAGTGGTTGACTGTGTCAAAGGCAGAAGAAAGATTGAGGAGGATAAGAACAGAGGGAGTGTTGATTCCAGATTAGAGTGTAGGTCCTCACGGGTGAGGAGAACAGTTTCCGCGCCTCTGGATGCCCTGAATCCGGACTGGTGGTCATGGAGGCAGCCAGCCACTTCGGTGTGGAGGGTCAGTTGGGGAATGACCAGCTTCTCCGTAAGTAGATAAGGTAATAGTTAGCCGGGCAGGAAGGGTCAGCAGACTTCTTTTTTAGGAGAGTGAGTTCTTAAGAAGTTTTGGGAAGGAGCCAGTGATTGCAGAGGTCAGCCAAGGCTGGGGCGAGAGAGGCGATGTTGTCCTTGATAGTTCTGGAGGAGAAGAGGAGCACCTGTTTAGAGGAGAATTTCATACACTTCTCTCTGGCCTCTCTCTCACTGTTGCCACTATCTACAGGCTGCCTGGCCAGGTCGCCCTCTTCCTTTCTGAGTGGGCTGACCTGACCTCCTCACTCCTTGCCTCTACCTCCCAACTTCTCCTCCTCGGAGGCTTGAACATCCACCTGGATGCTACCAGCCCTTCTTCAGGACTCTTTTGCAACCTCTGCAGTTCTTTCTCTCTCTCTCTCTCGTTCTCTCTCTCTCTCTCGTTCTCTCATTCTCTCGTTCTCTCTCGCTCTCTCTCGCTCACCACTCCTCTCTTGGAGTGATCACTTTCTCCTTTCTTCCCACCTCTCTCTCACGCTTCCCCGCAGGTGAAGCTGACTCCTGCACTGCCACCTACCTCCCATGAAGCGTGTGTCCGTTGAGGCTTTTGCCACTACTTTCTCTCCTCCTCTTGCACCTTTGGCTGACTCACACTGTGACACAGCCCTCTCTAACCTTCATCTCTCTATCTCTAACACCCTGGATGTCCTTGCCAATGTCATGAGGATCCGCTTGAAGCCCAAATCCAAGTGCAACTCTTGGTACGATGCTGTCCTTAAACGCAAGTGGTGGGCGGCGGAGAGGAAGTGGAGGGCTTTGAGTGCACCCACTGACAAACTGGCCTGCCGTCTGCTCCAAAGGCAGTGCAGACTCGCTGTCCTCTCTAAGAATAAAGCCAACATCCAAGCCCGCATTTCTGCAGCATCTAACAACTCGGCCAAACTTTTCAAAATCTGCAAGTAGCTGGCCAATCCTGCTGCAGTCTCTACCTCTCCTGTTCTCTCCCAGGCCCTCTGCACAGCCTTGGCATCTCATTTCACTACTAAAACTGAGGACATCCTGTCCGCCCTCTCTTCCTCTACCTCCTCTCCCTCCTCCTCTATCACCCCTGGCCCGTCTGATGCCGTCGCTCCTCCTCCTTTCTCCTGCTCACCCCTGACGATGTTTCTAGACAAGTCTGATCTATGAAAGTCTCATCAAAGCAGGTTCTCCCCTGCTCATCCAGAACAATGAAGGACCACATCAACACCCTTGCTCCAGCCTTGGACGATTTCTACAATCACTCCTTTGCCACTGGAACCTTCTCTTGTGCACCCCCTTCTAAAGAAGCCCTAGGCCGATCCTTTCAATCCGTCCCTCTCTCTTTCTCTCTCTCTTTCTCTCTTTCTCTCTTTGTCTCTTTCTCTTTCTCTCTTTCTCTTTTTCTCTTTTTCGCTTCGACTCCACCCTCTCCTTCTCTCTTCACATCTCTGATGTCTCTAAGAAGTCAAACTATCAGCTGCACCTTCTCAGAGGTATTCTTTTTTTTTTCTTACTTCCCCCAGAAGCTCGCTGTCTCCAGGGCTCTGGTCCTCTCTAGGCTGGACTATTGCAACAGCCTCTTTATAAATCTTCCTTCATCTGCTCTTCGACCTTTACAACTTATCCAGAACAGGACTGAAAGACTTGCCCTTTGCCTCAAGCACAGGGATCGTATCTCTCCAGCTCTAAAATATCTTCACTGGCTCGCCGTGACTGCAAGGATCAACTTCAAGACCCTCTGCATTGTCCACAAGGCTTTCTGGGGCCTGGGACCACTCTACCTCCAACTTTCTCTTCCAAAATGTTTACCTTCTCGAGCTCTCTCCGCTCATCCACCTCCACCAGTGTCAGATGCTTCTCCAAGCAGAGAGTTGGGAGCAGATCCATCTCTTTGGCTGGGTCCTCCCTCTGGAACCGCCTCCCTGCCTCTCTCTAACTTGTGCAGAACTGCCTCCGGAAAACTCAAGACCTTCCTTTACACGCTTTCTCTCTTCCTCTGCCCTTCTGATGCACCTGACTGCATTGCACACTGGTCACACTCTGAACTCTGGCCCAGGCTCCTGTATGTCCAGTTGCCCTTGCACTGCCTCCGGGCTCCCCAGCACTTAAGGGTCTGTATCTGCAACCCTACAGTCCTTTCTCTGTGCACTTATGAGCCACCCGCTGGCTGCACTTGTGAATTAACTGCACTTCCCCCTATCTCTCCCCACTGGCACTTTCCCCTTCCTGCTTCCCCGCACTTGCGCGATCTGAATGACACAAGGCCTAGTAAAATTGTTATTTTGTCCTCCCTTGTTTCCCCCTCCTTGTCTTGTCACACCTAGAAACACTTGTCTACAGGCACGTTCTAAATGACACATCATATCATATCACAGAGCGGACAACACTAGAGATCTTATATGGTGCAATGGGTTAGGAGGAGGAGAGAGTGGGGAAAGTGGGCCAAGGGAGGCAAGAGAAGTGGGGAGGGAGCAGATGTGAGAGGACAGAAAGTGCAGGGTTTTCGAGAAGTGGGCAGCCAGTGCAGAGCAGAGGGTTTGCGGGGAGGAGGAGAGGATGAGACGGCAGTAGGATTGGCGAGTTCCTTGCAAATTTTAAAGAGTTACGCTGTTATTGGTCGCTATTGAGATGCAGGCTTGGACATTAGCCCTCTTCTTGGATCAGATGGCGAGACGATATTGCCTTTGGAGTAGGCAGCAGGCCAGTTTGTCAGAGTATGAGCTAGATGCCTGCCACTTCCGCTCTGCAGCTTTGCACTTGGGTTTCAGAGCTGCCAAGTCTGAGTCATACCAAGAGTTGCACTTGAAGGCAGGCTTCATGCGGATCCTCATGATTATTACTTCCTCCTGCTGGGTCTCGCGTTCTCCCAGTTACCTGGGACCTCTAGGGGCAACGTCACATGGGTCCTCTTGTGGCTCGGGGTTGATTCTCTGTACTGTCAGGTTTCTCGCTCTTACTCTTTTTAAGGCTTTCTTTCTCATGCCGTTGTCTAGGATGGTCATAAGGCACTCCGGTACTGTTCTATTCAATAGTTTTGCCTGCAGGATGGTTTCGGCCTTAGTTGGGGGATTCCTGATCCAACGCAAGTATTTTCGTGGTCACGCCACCACCTTTGGTGTCTGTCTCGCTCGTTGCTCTGTCTGCTTATTTGGTTTTTGTCCAAGTGAGACGCTGGGCTTCCATCTCCGTTTTGCATTCCCTTTTAGAACCAGGACTCTGCGCGTCCAGCTCTCTCTTCTCCATGTAAAATGTTCAACATCAGATTCTCCTTCTCTCTTCCAGATAAGACACGATGCATCTGCTTCTTTCTCAGTAACTGCTAACAGTCCTGTTTTGTAAATCGTTCTTTCATTTTCCAGTCTCCTCCCTCGTTATGTGTGGTGTATTCTTGGGACTTCCACGGCGTACGTCCGACTCCTTCTCTATTGTGCCTACTTTGCCTCCTTGTCTCAGTGAAATGGGATATGCTGTTTAAAGAGATATTTACGGCTTCTGAATGACAAAAGCAGTTGCTGGTTTTTTCCTCATACAGGGTTCCACAGTAATTGTTTCCATAAGTACTAGTGAGAGAGTTTTTAGGTAGTTCCCCATCGGAACGGGAGTCCTTGTCCCGGAAGGGGAAGTCTTTCCTGGTGACAGCCCACTTTTCTCTACCCCTACGGAGGGTTTTGTGAGCGGGATCACCTTGTAGCTTCACAAGGGGGCCCCGGGGGGGGCTCCCCCTTTGGGGAGAAGGGACAAATTCTTGTGATTTGTAAGTGTTGAGACTCGGAGAGCAGCCTATTTGAACTTTACTTGGCTTTTTCAACACTTACCTGCAGTCGGTGGTTTTGGGGTAGCTATTGTCTCAGTCCAATAGTAATCTGTGAAACTAGTGACTTTTTTGACTAGGCCTCATTCCCTATCAGGGCTAGACTTATGTACTGGAGACCTTAACTTAGTCTGATCTGTAAGGTGTTTTACCTATTTTTACTTACCTGTCTTTACTGGTTCTGAATTTTACTGTTTCTCACGTGCCTTATCACACACAGCTATTTACAGTGTTGCGTCCAACTTTGCTAACTGTTGCATAACTTGATTCTACCAACTATTGCACAACTGTTTCTAAAGGTAAAGTGTTGGTGTTCTGTTAGTAGAAGCCAATGGTAATGTACATATGTTTCTGAGGCTTGTGGGTCCGCTTAGAATCACATGCTTTGCGCAGGCCAACATCTAGTGGTAGGTGCTGAGACTTGTTTTCAAAGTTCGAAAAGGGAGGACTAGGCATGTTTGTAATACTATCCTTGGTGTGACGTGTACTGTACCCATAGTCCTTAATGCTTCAAGATTCCTCAGATCGTTTTTTTTCACCTTCGTGGTCGATCGCTCTTATGCGGGGTCCGTAGCTGTTGCTACTTTGATAAGTTTTGACGGATGCATCCTCGATGCACATTTCGACAAGCAGTATTGAATACCATTGACTGAAGACTTCGATTTCTTCCATGTCTCGATGACTGGCTTCGGCCTACACCAGGCTTCGGCCTTAGAGTAGGGAGAGTGGGATGACTTTACATCATTCATTTCTCTTGGTGAATGCATCGTCTCACCTCCTCTTTCTACTGCAGTTGTCTGGCTGCCTTTTACTTTTACATGTAATTGTTAAGTTCTGTCCATCGTGCAGTAGGAAATTCCTGTTGAGACACACATTGAGTGTGTAACTACTGTCTTCCCATGACCATTCAGAGAGGAATTGTGCGTCATGTAAGCTCTTTTGCCCCAAGACGCTTAAAGAAAGACGTATTAAACGGTGGGCGGACTCCACCATGCAGGCAGTCGGGAACCCCCACCGGCGCCTTTGCATCAGATGAGGACGACCAAGGCCGCTATAGCTCCGTTTCCCGATGCCAAAGACATTAGAGTCAATAGACTCCCTCCTGTTAGTCCAGAGCCCCGTTAAGCAGGCCCAGTGCTCTGCTATAGGAACACCTAGCGACAAAGAAACACATAAGCACTCTCTTCATGGGGAGCACAAACATAAACACATCCCCTAGTCATTCGACGGATCAGTCAAAAAAAGGCCACACAGCAAGACACGTCAAGGCCTTTCGACTCCATGTGTCATAGGCCCGCTGCGTGTCCACGCTTGTGTCCAGTGCATGACAGTAAAGAAAAAGGCACCAGTTGCTGTGCAAAAACCCTCGACGGAACATGTTTTGCGTCTGTCGAAACAGTTGAAAACACAAAAACCTGGTATTAGCACAGGAAAGCATAACGCACAGAAACCTCTCAGGAACCCTCCAGAAACACCCTAGCTTCTATACCTATTACAAGTGCTTTAATAACACCTTCTACACACAATAAAACTCCACAATATACTAAAACCTCTTCTCCTTTATATCCGTCCCTACTGAAAAGAAAGCAGAGTGTTGATCCAGAAGCAATTGTTTTTCTTCTGCCAGAAATTTGTGGCCCAGGGAGCATTTTGAGGATACAATGGACAAGGTTTCCTCCTTTGCAACCTTTATGGAACGCTATTCTGAAAGATGGAAGTCCTTACTAGCAAAAGGAGAAGCAAAATCTCCTAGGTTACACACATCACCCACTCATACCGTCATTGATATAACTGATCAGCCACAACCTGACTTATTCCAAGATCGTCAGGAAGATCATGATGACCAAGAACAGGGTGATGACCAGGCGACATGGTCTGATCCTAGTGATCATACCTACTATGACCCAGATGTTACGGTTTAAGTCTCCCGAAATCACTGCTGAACCGGATTCCACATCTCCAATTGACCAACTTGTATTCAATGATCTGCTTAAAAAAACAGCTAATCACTTTAAAATACAAACCCAAGAGTCTGTTGAGGACACTTTTGTAGACTATATTTTAAACAAGAAAAAAGCGGTCAGTCAGTCCATACCATTACTTCAGTCCATTAAAAAGAGAAATAAACCGTCACTCACTACACCTTCCCTTAGATTTTAAACCCACTCCAACAGACTCTTTTATATTGAAGGCTGTGTCAAACAGGATTCTCTTGTAGTTACTACTCCCAGAAAACGGGCAGGCCTCCCATTGTCTAATACTGAAGCACCACCTAATAGAGTGTAGGAGGCTTTATGGCCATGGGAAGAAAGTAGCTACAGCTTTCTCTACTCTCATACGAACAACACTACGTTTAGAAAAGTGCAGAATGGGACTGCAAAATCATTTAGATTCAGTCCCTGAGCCAATTCAGTACCAATTACTTAATATTCTTAAACAGGGAAACAAGTTGCCCAGAACATCCTTAAAACGCACTAGATTCAGCTGAAACTGCAGGCAGAACAATAGCAGAGGGAACCTTGCTGAAACACCATTGCTGGCTCCGTAATTCATGCTTTAGGCCTGAGACACAGGCCACCCTCATCAACATGCCTATAGAAGGCTCTGTCCTATTTGGAAAAGCGGTAGATGACTCTCTAGAAACCGTTAAAAAAGAGCATGAGACCATGAAGACTTTGGGTCAGATTACTCATAAACCCGATGTTCAATATTTAATACCATGCGTTCCTTTCTAAGCCAACTGTTTACAAGATTCGCACAGTCATGGTTTCTGGGTCAGCCTCCTCCCCGTGGTACACTTCTCATGATCATGCTTCCTCTTTTCAAACCGCACAACAAAGCGGTTTAAGGCAAGGGTAGGGGCAGAAGCGCATCCACTTAGAGGCTCTACGTCCCCCTCTTGCAAATGACATACCAGTACAAATCCCCTCCCATGCTTCCCCAGTAGGCAATGGCATTTCTCCATTCACCCACGCCTGGGAGGCATACCTTCAGAACGCCGGGTGTTATCAAGTGCCCAAAGGATATTCTATCGAATTCCTGGAAACCCCAAACCACCATCCGCTGAGATCAAGAAGAATGACACAAGAGCATCACTTGATTCTACAAGCAGAAACACTAAGACTACTGCAAAAGGGAGCAATAGAGCTGGTTCCACTCTAGAGGTAAACAAAGGTATTTATTCAATATACTCCTACGTGCCGTCCCCTTTCCTCAATACTTATGGGACATCTCTCCGTCCTGTGGGACGGCACCGGAACGATTTGTAAAAGCATACAAAATTTGAAAAAACATTTTTTAGTCCTTCTTTCTACGCGGGGCCCGGCACGCGGCCGGTACCCCGCCCATCTCGGCCGTGCCCCGCGCATCGCCCATCAGTCCTTTTCTCTGCTCTTTCGGGACTGGACGCACTTGCATTCTCTCTGGCCCTCGCTAGCGATCGTGTACTAGTCTATCTGTCGTTCAAATTAGACTTTCCAGATTGTTCATCGTGTCACCGACGCTTTGCAAGGGCGGATCCCCATCCTCTTTGTCTAGAGTGTTTGAGTCCGGATCACCGTTGGGACTCCTGTTTTTATTGCGACTCCCTTTCGGTCTGGGCACTTCAACGTCGCTTAGAGCGGTGGGAGGAGGTGTTTCGATGTACTCCTCCTTCGCATTTTCAGGTGTTTATCGACGAAAAGAAGAAACGCCCGGGAAGTTCTTTACTTTTCAGAGCACCCCGGCCAGGAGATACCCTTCCGGACTCTTCCCGAGCCGGGAGGAGCGTTGATCGTTCTGTCACCGGGGATTGCCCCGAGGTGCCTTTTGAGCCTAATAATTGTACCAGTGTTTTCTCTGAGGGTCTCCATAAGGGGCCTGTGGATACCGGAGCACGCTCCGAGGACCCTCCTGTGGGGGCTGCCTGTAGACCCTGTTCTACTGAGTCGTGGGGTACCGGCGCTCGCTCTGAGGCCCTGTTATCGGCTTCCCTCAAAAGTACCGAGGTGTGCCCCGAGGCCTCGGCTGGGCTTGGTGTTACCGAACGGATGGCTGTTACCGGACCTGAGTCCGAGGTCCCTCGTGCAGAGGCTAAAGTGACCAACATTTCTGAGAGGCCTGCCAAGGCCTTATCAGTGAAAGTTGTTCCTCACCGTTCCTGCTCTTGTGGCGACGCCAGAACTGTTGAGGGGGCAAGGAGTGAAAGTTCTTCCTTTACTGGCAGTGCCGAGGTCCTTCCTGTGAAGGCTAGTTTGGCTATTGGTATGTCGCAGAAGCATTCCAGGCCTCATAGTACCGGCTCGGCCGAGGTTCCTTATGCAAAGGCTAAAATTAAGACCCCTGACCCACCGACAGGGACCCCTGCCTCACTTCCACACGTGCCGCAGTTCCCCTCAGGTGATGGCAAAATGGCGGCCGTTCCCTCCATGACCACGGTGGCCATTTTGCGTGCTGACCCTACAACTACGCCATTGGCCTCAGGTGTAGGCGTTGGTTCCGCGGGTGAACATAAAATTCCTTGTGCGCATCCATTTCGTCCAGTTTACGATTGGAACGTCCGGATGCCCCTTCCGCACAATGTCTCGTTGCCTGTGGGTTCGGCACCTTTGAATTTTGTGGACACTCGTGGGATGGGCCTGTGTGCCAACCCTCTGCTCTGCGTCCCTGGAATTATCCTCCTCATGAGAGGCCTTCTCCGGCAGTTCCAAAACTGTCTCCGGTACCGACCCCATGAGAGTATTTCAAGGGTCTTTTTAGGGAAATATGCCCGCCTGCGCCTCCGGCTCCACCCGTTCCACCAGTGGTTCCGCCGGCGCCGCCCTTGCCTACAGTGCCTCCACCGACCCTTCCGCCCTTGCCTCCATTGTCCCCCGCGGACAAGACGGTGCCTGACACGGTTCAGCAGGATTCTGACCTGTCGGGTGATGTGCAGGGCGAGCAGGACAGCGAAGACCAGCCCCGCTCTATTAAGCTTTTCACCACCGGGTGCTGAACATGATGTGCCTATTGGTTGTTCCGGTGCCCGAGGCACCCGCTCCGCAAGAGGGTGTGCTTTCGGGGGCGTTCGCTTTGTCTCCTTCGGAGCGTACCGGTCTGTTCTTGCAGAGGACATTTTGGCCGAGGTTCGCAGGGTCTGGGAAAAGCCACACACTGGACTTTTCGTCAATAAGAAAATTGATGCGCGATACAGGCTGCATTCTTCGGAAGAGGTGGCCCTGTCATCTTGTCCTCCCCCCCCCCCCCTCCTCCATAGTGGTGGCCGCGGCCACTTTGCAGTCCAGCCCTGCAGCGTCCTCTTCTACGACAGCGATTCAGGTCCTGGGGAAAGAGGACAAACTTCTGGACTCCCTGGTGTTAGCGGGGGCGAATATGAGGATGTGGAAAGGTCTGTCAGAGTTCGAGGAGTTCATTCTGGTCAAGAAGCTGGAAAACTTTAAGGCGGGTTTATCTGATGCCAGGGTCTTGGCCCAGGATCTGCTTGAGGCCGCGGCTCATCACGTCAACACGTCAGCTCGGGGCCTTATGCTGGGTGTTACCTCTCGACAGGCGTGGTTGCATGCCACCAAGTTCTCGAAGGAGGTACAGGTCAAGGTGTTGGACATGCCGTTTGACGGTAAGGAGCTTTTTCATTCCACAACGGATGTGGAGCTCACCAAAACGAAGGACAGCACCCAGACAGCTAAGTCCTTGTCAGTCCTGGTTAAAACCCCTTTCAGGACCCAGAGACTGCTGTCGCAGAGCCGGCCCTCCTCTGGTTTCAGGGGCTTCCTAGACAGGAAATCCCGCAGAGTGGATACTCCTTTGGGCAATAACCGCTGGAGGCAGCAACGGACTCAGTTTTTCTCCCACTCCTCAGCCTCCTCCTCAGGTTCAGGTGGCAACACCACTGAAAAGCCTGCCAAATGAGGGTTTTCCTCGCTCGCACGAGACCCCGGTGGGAGGACGCATTGCGTCTCATTGGGGGGCGTGGCAGACCATCACCGAGGACAGGTGGGTCTTGTCAGTCGCTCGGGCGGGTTTCCGCTTACCCCTACCCCACCCTTGAACCCTCTCTTCCAGCAGTCAGGATCGCTCTCCCTAAAAGCTGAGGTGCAGAAACTGCAGGACCTCAGAGCTGTGGAACCCGCTCTTCTTGGGGAGCGAGGGGAGGGCTTCTACTCCCGGCTGTTTACGGTGGCCAAACCCAACCAGGCGGGCCTGCGCACCATCCTAGACCTTTCCCAGTTCAATCTTTTCCTACCCCAAGAGAAATTAGATGATCAGCCAGATACGGTCTTCCCTTCAGACGGGCGATTGGCTCAACGTGGTGGATCTTCAGGATGGCTACATGCAGATCCTGATCTGAGATATCTCTGTTTCTCTGTGGGAGGAGCATTTCCAGTTTTGAGTGCTTCCTTTTGGCCTAAGTTCTGCACCGCGTGTCTTTACGAAGATGTTGGTAATCGCGCCTATCTTCATCTGCAGGGTATGCATGTATATCCGTATTTGGACGACTGGCTCATGCGCAGCCCTTGCACGCTGTAAACTGCCTGCAATCTTCAGTCTCTCCTCCAGCTCCTGTTCCACCTTGGGCTGTCGGTAAACTGGCGGAAATCTTCTATGACCGTCTCTCAGGACTTGATCTTCCTGGGTTTTCGCTGGAACACGATCGACTGCAGAGTGTACCTGACCAGGGACAGAATGGTGGATCTGTTGGCCACGTGTCAGACGTTTGCGCAGTCAGAGAGCATGTCGGCCTGGTGGTTTCAGAGGCTTCTGGGCCTCATGGCCTCGTGCGTTTTGGCGCTTCCTCTTGCGCGCCTCAAGATGAGGCGGACTCAGATGGTTCTTCGGAGCTCTTGGCTTCAGGCTGTGGATCCGGACTCCAAGTTGATAACTAGTCCGGCTTCCATGAGAGCAGACCTGGACTGGTGGTCGTCTCTCAACAACCTGTCGGTGGGGGTGGGCTTTCAGGACCCAGCTGTGACTATAACACTCACGACGGACTCCTCCGTTCTGGCGTGGGGTGCGACGTTGGATCTTCTTCAGGTTTCAGATCTTTGGTCGCCTCAGGACAAGCTCCTGCACATAAATCACCTGGAGCTCCTGGCGATTTTCCTAGCGCTCAACGCATTCAGACCGATCATAGCCAAAAAGGTGGTCCGGATTTGCACGGATAATGTGGTGTCGATGTTTTACATCAACAAGCAAGGGGGCACCAAGTCTCCCCCGCTTGTGGAGCTGTCCATCCAGATTTGGGAGTGGGCTGTTCAGGATGGTGTCTGGCTACTTGAAGTACACATTCCGGGCCAGCTGAATGTCGCGGCAGATGCCCTCAGTCGGCGAACTATAGTCGGCTACGAATGGGAACTGAAGGCAGAGTTCCTCATCTATTTTCCTGCGCTGGGGCACGCACTCCGGAAGTGGACCTCTTCGTTACGGCGGCAAACAAGAAGCTTCCTCTGTATGCCTCCAGAAACAGACTGGGAGCCTCCTCTCTGGGGGATGCTCTCGAAATTCCATGGCACAATATGAGGGTTTATGCCTTCCCGCCTCTGCCTCTAGTTCATCGGACGATTTGCAAATTGAAGAACTTGGTGAACTGTTCTCTTCTGCTCATAGCCCCGTGGAGGCTAGCCAGGTTTTGGTTCTCAGAACTTCAACACCTGTCAATGTATCCGCCGATCAGGCTACCGGTGACCCCCGTTTCTTTTTCCACCAGGGGGGAACAACAACTGTGGCACCCCTCCCCACAATCACTCAGCTTGGCGGCATGGTGCCTGAGTTCAGGTCTTTAGAACATCTTAGCCTGTCTGCGGATAACATGCGCATTATCCAGGCAGCCAGAAAACCTTCGACCTGGTCCCAGTACAGAAGCAAATGGCTTAGGTTGTGTCATTGGTGTTTAAACAAGCAGTTGGACCCAAGGCAGGCTACGATTGACAGTGTTGTCCTTTGTATCCTACATATCCGAGTCAGGAGTTCACGTTCTGTCATGTAGAACTTACCTTGCGGCGGTTTCCGCCTACCTATCTACGGACCAATGTTCTTACTCTCTGTCCAATCCAGTGGTTAAGAGACATTTTGCAGACTTGACACGCCTTTATCCTCCGATTTGCACTCCGCACCCGGCGGTGGATCTAAATGTGGTCCTGACGGCGTTTTGCCATAAGCCTTTCGAACCAATGGCCAGGGTGGACCTCAAGCACCCGTCATGGAAGGTGTCCTTTTTGGTGGCTGTCACTTCGGCAAGGCGTGTGAGTGAGCTCCAAGCTTTGTCGGTGGAACATCCCTTCTTGTCTTTTCACAAGGATAAGGTGGTCCTATGGACGAACCCTGCTTTCTTGTCGAAGGTGGTTTCGGAGTTCCATCTAAACCAGTCTATTTCCCTGCCAGTCTTTTTCCCAAACCCCGCTTCAGAGGCGGAAAGGGTTCTACACTGTCTGGATGTTAGAAGGGCTCTTAAGTTCTATATTGACAGAACTTCCGAACTAAAGGATTTAAGCTAAAGGATTTAAGCATGCACCCTGTCTTAGGCCTGCGTCCTGCAAACACGTATGTGTTGGGTAAGATTTTTCATTTTATGCCAAATCTCCTTTACCTGAGACCCCCAACACTTTTTGATAGACTTGTGTTCTTTTTATTCTATGTTCCTGGGCGAGTGGAAACTGTTCACTTCCCCCTCCCCCCTTTAGCCTTTCTTTTACTCTGGCTATGGGAGTCATTTTTGTGTCACTCCAAACCTTATTTTTGGAGTCATACTTTCCTCCAACTTTATAGTTATCTTTTGCTACATGCAGCACTCTCCGTGCAGTGTGGCTGGGAGCCCCTTGGTTTTCCCTTTGCATTTGATTTTATTTTTCCTTGTAAGAACTAATATTCCGAAGGGTAGAGGGATACCTTTTTATCCTTCTACATTTTATATTGTGAGATTGGCATCCCCCACCTTATGTGGTGTGCTGAGGGGTTACCTTGCATTCCCTTTCTCACTACTCCTGTAACATTCTGTTGGTGACAAGCATGCCTAAATGGCTGGTGGCAGAGGACATGTTCTATCGACTCAAAGTTTGAATCTAGCATGAGTGCTCATTGGTTGGGTTCCTGGATAAATGGCTTGGATCCTGAGGCTGAAGACAAGTAGACTACTGGAGCTGAATCCGATGAGGAAGAGGAAAGGATGCATGTAGCTACTTCCAGCGACCGGAGAAGCCTGTTGAGTTGACCCTTTCTTCGATGCAACAGACAAGACTCGAAGAATATGTCTCCTTCCCTTGGACTAGTGGGGATCAGTCGGCCTTAAGAAGACCTGCATTTCGAGCCATCGCACAACAAGCTGTAACCATCCTGAGCTGCAAACACCAATACCCTGGTACCTTGGGCCGGAGGGCTGTGCATTGTCTTCCGAAAAACAAATCTCATTGAAACTGTGGTAGACTCCTTCCGGACTTCCAGAGGCAAGATTCCACTCATTGAAGTCCCCCTCACCAGAGTGCTGGACCGAGAATGCAAGGCGACTCATTCAGATGACAACCGTTCTTCATCTGGTTTCTTGAAAAGGGTGCCAACACTACAGAGCTTGGGTAAGCAATGACAAATGCTTTGCTGGGAGCCTTTCGACTTGACTGCTGCTACAAAATCCCTTCCAGCGTCCTTTTTTTCTTTCATCTGAAGACCAAGAATCAAGAGACCAGGTCCTGTAGCTGCTGCATCGTGAGGACATCCGCCTGCATCACCTTCTTCACTACTTGAGGTAATACTTACCTAGACCTAGAGATGTTCTGTCGCTCCTGTGTGGCTATGGAGGTAATTTGTGTGGTTGGGAGTTTGCCTATCCACGTTCACCCAGGCCTAACACTGGAACGCAGTCAGGGATGTATTTTCTGAAGTCCCTGAACCTTTTTACCCACAAAACCTGTTACTTACCTGCTACATAAGATTTCCACTGGAACTCTTGACTTTTATACAGCTTGTACCTGCCTTTTTGAGCTCCAATCTGACCTGGTGTTGGTTTTGTTTCTCATAAGGGTCTGAAACAAATCATTACAAATGTTATTCCTCAACTTTGAATTGCATACTACCTTTCTAGAAAGTGATTGCAAAGTTCTTACTTGCCTTTTGAATTATCTACTATTATAAGAAGTAAATGCTAAGTTCTTACTTGCTACTGTTGGTAGTGTAACTGTATCATTCCTGAAACAGAATAAGTTACATGGTTTACTACAAACTGCTTTTACTTATCTTGGATTGCATACTGCCATTCCAGAAGTCTTTTACACTGTAGTTTACTTACCAGAAGTATTGTATTGGTTTCATACTGTGTTTGTTTATGATGGTACTTCGCTTTCTAAAGAATTATTTTTACCTGTGTATGTATATATAATAAACCATGATTTTACATAACTCCAATGGTGTGTTTCTTTGGACTATATGTATTCTACAGGTTCTTTGTACCTTCCTACTGTTAAGGATTTCAATCGGGCGACGCACACCTTAATCTCGGCCTAGTACGCAGCGCACAACTGAAATGCTTATCTTTGTTAGATTCCATATTGAGATGGTACACCACTCATATCACACCCCCTTTTCAAATACCCTGGATCACAATGGACCATGAACCAGGCTGGTTGGTCGAATGCAATATTTATTTATTCATTTAAAAATCAAAAGAAATCATACGCTTTTTAATATGGGGCAGCAATCATCAATGGGGTGATAACAATAGGAATGTAAGCATTGGAATCAGTTTAACCTTCTATTGACACATCTACAAAACACCAGGGAATAAGAGCACTTTAATTTCATGAAAGATAGCATGTTAGTTTTCCCCCTGCAAGGGTCCAGCAACCCACCACTAATCTATTCTGAGTGAATAAACAGAAGCAGCAGGTAATCAGGAATGACAAATAGGGAACAGAATTGAAATCTGACCTTCCCTCCCCAAATAAGAGAAAAAAACTGATTTCAAACCACTTGCAATGTTGTAAAATGACACTCAGAAATGAACAATTAAATAATGAATGTGTGTGAAAAACCTTGAAGCAAATATAATTCCTCACTAAAGCTACAATGCAAGTACACTAACAATCACAAAGAATGGATAACCAAGAGCATACAGTTCGAAAATGAGTGACAGGGTTTAACAGATGCTGCAGCAAATGCCACGTTTGAAACTTTGCATTTCCCGCCTGAAATTACCCAAACGGTTTTGAATAAAAACAGGTGAAATACAATGATTTGAAGTTTTTTTTGTTGGGGCATAGCTATAGATCACAGGTACAATATGGAACTGAAATGAAGTCACTAGCTGGTAAATTGAAAGAGTTATGCAAGATCTAGAAAGGTGCATTTTGAGTAAAAGGAAGCGGTGAAAAAGGAAAGGAAATCAGGTTTGACAAGAACAGTTTTGCTCTACACTAGAGTATTCCAGCTGGGCCACCAAAGAGGGACATATTAATATCCAGGGTTGATTCGCAAGTTCAACCCCAGCACCTCAGCGCCCGACCCTGGCGAAACCAGTCCGATCACTCGAAATAGGACTAAGGGCTTAGGATTTACCCAAGGCAGAATTACTAAAGAGATGGCACGAGCGCTAGAAATTAAAGGCAGGGTTGCAAGAATGATTCTGACAGTATTACAAGTTATCAGGGTAAGGATAGGATTACTTAGAGGGGAACTAATGACAAGGCAAGGTATACTATGGTTTTCTATGGTTCCTATTGATACTCACAGTCCACTTTAGTTTAGGATTTTGGGACAGTCGGCATTCTGGTCACCACACGGATCTGGTCTTGCAAAGGACAGCCGGACAAAATCAGCAGGACAGGATCAGCTCGGCAGGGACTGGATACCAAAGGATAGTTCTGGTCACCGGATGGCACAGGTACCTCTGGATGTAGTTATTGGGCAGCAATTGGTGGGCCGCAAGCCAGGCTGGTGTCAGGAGGCTTCCCATTAAAATACCACCGCTTCTCCCCTTTAAGTAGTGGAATTTTAAAATTGAGGCCTTGCTGGAAGGGTCAGCAATGCTTGGCCTGGTAGTTGGATCTGGAATCTGGATCAGTGCAAGATAAAGGAAACGGGAACAGGACGCTGCGCAGGAAATTGGGAAGAGTGTGTCTGGGGAGTCCTTTCAGGGACCCTTTATATAGAGCATAGTGACATCATTGACTATATTGCTGGGCCGGTTTAGCTAAGCATGCCTTTAAACAAATGGTTTGGGCAATCAATGTTGGTTGCCTCCCCTGGGTTGGACCCAGTTTGAGGTTGTATTTTATGATGGAAAAAGACTTCCCACAGATCTTTTTGCCAAAAATCTGTCATATCAGTATTTACATGTTTGTACAATGGTGGCACCTTAATAAAATATGCTTAATCAGGTTACATATTTTATGTAAAGGACAGCCATCCAATCCTGCAATCTGTGAGACATTACTTTTTGATCATTTTAAGCATGAAAAGTTTGGCCTAAAATTCCATAACTTTATATATGTGGGGTTAATCATAAGGTATAAAAGTATACAAATTTACATTTGGGACATGTATACTTTTCTTGTAATCTGCAATATTTTGTTACTCCTGTTCCCTATGCAGCAATGGAACCTATGAAGTCTTAAAAGAAAGGTCATAAAATTACTTCTAAACAGTGAAATATTTACATTTTTCCAAAGTCATGTTGCAGAGATAAAAAGTCTTTCAAGTTTATTCCTGAAATAGTCTTTGTGAACAAATGGCAGTTTCATTTGTCCCTGGGTCATTTTATTTTTCTTTAACTTCAACTGCTGCCAACTGTCATTTCCTCCAGCATGGTGGGCGTTTCTCAGCTTAACTGAAGGTTTTATTGCCCCTTCATACTTCACAGGTTAGTGTCCCAAGACATCTATTGTACCAGCCTGGAGCATAGACAAATGTCTGACGAGCATGTGAACTTTCCCTGTCCTGGCCCATTCAAAGTTTTTCAAGATGACTATTATCCCTTTTGTGTCCTGGAAGTTTATGGTGCACCTCTCTTCCTAGGGGGAAGTTTCAGGGCTGGCACTTGAATAACTGTTTTTTTTTTTTTTGGAGCTTGCAAGATTAAGACACTCAGCCCATGTGTCTTAATCTTTATTTTCTTATTTTGAGTCTTGAATTAAAACAAACCTATGGAATAAAAATCGCCTATGTGTGTATTATCACCAGCCACAAACCCCTTCACATCGCTAGGTAATGGCAGGCTTTCCTTCAACATTTTACTTTTTAAATATGCCATTTATGTTCTTCAGTCAGCATAGCCCATTTTTACAGGTTTTGGAAACTGCTAGCATTTCTTTCTTTAAATTCGGTCTGCCATCTGTCTTTCCAATATGGTTTATACAACAGTCTGGACAAGGCAAAGGTCTCCATACAATTGACATGTGTACATACAGCTCTGATTCCTTTTCAAACAGTGATTTTGATGCTTTTTAGCCAAAGTTAAGCGCTTTTCCGTGTTTGATGCAGTACAGCTTTTGTTGGTTTTCAGGTTTTGGCTGGCACAGCCTGTCATTCTGGAATAAGGCTTGGTTTTGCTGAGGGACAGTGGCGATATGCATGGGCATGGCAGGGCCTTATTAATCACAGTGGTTAGAGGAAGAACAGATGGAAATCGTGTCAGAGCAACATTTTTAAAGGTAAAAAAGGGTTTCTTTTCAATGGATATTTTGGCTTTTTGCAGCAAAGCAACACTGCTTTTTCCACTTTATTACTTTTATTTATGTTGGAACACACTGGCAGTCTCCTTCAATGTGCCCCCTGGTTCCATCCTGCCCGACGTGTGCTTGGCAGGACAGTGCCGCCATTGTTGTTGTTGTTGCAATGCAGTTTTGAGCCATGGCGCTCACAGGAGCCAGCGCAACCCTTTTTTGGTTGTTTCTGCGCAAAGGCGGCTTAGTGATGGTGGGCAATGGCGTTGAGTGGGTCAATATATACCACACATTTCACCCCCCACCCCCCGACTTCTCCTGGGCTTCCAAGTCGAGGGAGAGTCAGGCAAGTGGGTTTTCTTCTTTGGACAAATCAGGATCACACGGGTAGGAGTCCTTCTTTCATCAGAGAACACTGCGTCCTGCTCCTCTTTGTCTCTGGTCGGAACGTGGCACGACACCCAGCTTCCTCTTGGATCTCACTCTCATGGTGTAGAATAATCTCCTTTGGTTTCTCCCATCCAGGTAGCCGGGGAGGCACTCCTTGGTCTTTAGATAGGCACAACCAGTATGAATCTATGAAAGAGAACACAAACATGTTATGACAATTTCCCACTAACTGCCCACCAATCGGGTTGACAGCAGTGGGATACACAGGCATTCAATGATAACAATTAATAATGAAGAAAATACTTCCTGTTACATGATCATATTTATCAATCCTATCAGCTCCCTTCTGGTTCTTCTTTTGCTTATTCTCATGTTTCCGATGTCTCCTCTGTTTGATTCTCTCTGGGCTCCTCAATTTGTTGCAAAGTGTGCCTATAGTGACAACTCATTAGCTGATTAATATGGACCCATTTCTCTTCTGTCAATTCGCCTTTGGGGATGCAGATTCTGTAGGCTAGGCCTGGGATGGTGACCTCTTCTCCATTTTTTAACTTCAATTTCCTACGGTAGCACTGGGGCTGACCTTAGTCTTTCTTTGGGACTGCCAGGGCCCAGAGATTTACTCTCCAGTTGGGACCGGGCTTGGCAATAACTGGGATCCAAATTAATCTAGAGTCGGTTGAGGATGGGACTGCCCATGTAAAAGGCGGAAGGAACACCTCGCACGACCCAACAATTGTGTTCTATGCTTTTGTCACCTCCTAGAAATTTTTATCATACAACTGCTAAGCAGAAGATGTTTGGAACAGGGAATTTCCAGGCCTCATACCCATTTATAAACTGACTCGACAGCGGGCAGGGTCTGGTCTTTTGGGAGTTTCCTGAATAATACTTTGCTGATGAAGCTTTCTTCGCTATTCAAGTCAACTCGGGCGAGGACAGACTCCTTCCTGTCATTTAACTGAATCGGGAAGAAGAGCTATTCGCCCTTCTTCTGGATGCCAGTTATACTTTGGGCTGGTTTGTTATCAATTTTGGCTATATAATTGGTCAGATTGTGAATTGGTATCGAATTACAAAGGATTTCCTTCCATTGTGGTGTGCCACTTGAGACTGGAAGGAAGGTTGATTTTCAGGAATGGAGAGAGTTCCCATCATCAGTTTGTTGTCCTACAGCAATTACTGTCACGTCAGGTGTTTGGTTATTCTGGAAATTAAACTCAATATGATCAGGTTTTTGTTCAACCATGTGGCATGTGCCATTTAAACTAACATGGTTTACACTGGGTTTCAATTGTATTGGCCTGTTAGTCTGAGTTCAGAGGACCCTGTTCTCACAGTTTATTCAGGGAGACAACCTTTGCAGGTTGTCATTCCCTAGTAGACAGGGTGTACCGTCTGGAGTTACGACTATGACAGGGTATTTCACCTTATGTCACCCAATTTTTATTTCCAAATCCACAGTCCCCTCGACAGGAATTTCATCCCCATCGAAGTTCTGGAGTTGTCCAGGAAGAGGGGTGAGAGGGATCTGGTTTCTCCCCCCCCCCCCCCCTTCCTGCATTTATCTGATCAAAGGTCCTTTTTCAACAGAAGAGTGGCTTGGGATCCAGTGTTCACTAGTGCCGAAAATGTACATTGCCCCTGCACCTGGACCAGGGCATAAAATCGACTCTCCTTCTCTTCCAGGGGGCAAAGATAATGTGCATTTTGGGTAAGTTGGGTGGTCAATTTCCTTATTTTTGACTCTGACACAGGGGTAGTTTGGGCATAATTCTGTGTGGGCATTTGGGGATCTGAAAGAAAATGCTTCCATTCTGCAATTTTGGGAGTTTCAAGCTCCCCTTTTTCTGATTCGAGGCTGCCCCTCCGCCCCCTTTTTTGGGAGGCAGTCAACAGAATTGGTTGGTAAGGTTTGGGGTTCCTCTGGTGCTGGTTCTGGGCTGCCGCCCCACACCCTCCTTCTTGGAGGCAGGCGCCAGAATCGGTTTGTGAGGTTTGGGATCCCTCTGTTACCATTGGGTTTCCTGGATGCTCATTCTGGGGTCCTAGGTTGGGCGATTCGAATCAGTCCCCACTCCCACCCAGTCTTCATCTAGATCTCTTGGGACCCATTTTTCTTTGGGCGGAGCCCCCCCACCCCCTCCCCGCCCCTGAAGGAGAAGATCTTTTTCTCAGGATCCTCTAAGGATTCTTTCCCTTCAAATTGGAGGACACTAACCTCCTCCACAAACTGGGTCTTTTTGAGTTCTTTATTTCTCCCCCCCCCTCTGTTCTTTGGGTGGCAGGTTTTCGGGAGCAGGAGATTTTGGTTCTGGTTCCTGGGTGTCCAGGGGCTTTTCACGAGTGAGAAAGGAAACTTCCTCTAGGGCTTTACACCCCCCCTTACCTCCTCCTCTGGACTCAGTGAGTTGTCATGTTTGTCTGAGAGTTCTGTTGAGCCCTCAACATGCGACCCAGATACTGGGTTAGGTTCTGGACCTGGCGCTCCAGTTGGATACCCGTTCCGGCTGGTATGGTGGTCTCTGGTCAACCCTAGGTGGATCACGGGAAGGGTAACTATCCCTTCTCCCATAGTACCCTGGATATGGCTAATTTGGGTAAACCTCCACCCTTGGCCTTCCCTCTCTCGGATTGGGTTATCTGGGTTCCTGAAAGCGGGGAATGAAAGGAGGGTTGTCCTGCAAGTTGGGGCTTTGTGGGTATCGGGGAAAGAAGCTTAACCCAGCATTTGGGGAATTCCTGCCCTCCTGAGCGAAGTTTCCTGGGGCAGCACTTACCTGGTTGGATGCCCCACCCCCGGGCCGTGGAGTCCATACATACACCAGGATTGGGCGGTTGCCCTTGTATCGGGGGCTGATATAATCAGGGGAGCTAGGGGTCACATCAGTGGGATTACCTCCCTGACTGCCATCTGTTTGTGACTGTCCAGAAGGCCTGCTGGGCCTCTGATTCTGCAGACTTTGTGCAGGTGTATTTTTAGGCTCCCCATCTCTAGGTCTAAAATGGGGGCAACCTTCACCTCCGCCACCTTAGCAGCAGCAGGGGTGTTGGCTGGTTTGGGGTTTTTGTTCAGATTTTTATTTTCTGCAGGTTTTTGGACCTCATAAATGTGGGTCGCCTGCTCTATGACCCAGTCCAGAGTTCTTTTCTTGTGGAAGTCCCTCACCAGCTGGGTCATAATATACTTGGGGAGTGCATGAAAGAAGGTGGTTACAAACGGTATTACCCAAATTGACCTTTTACAATTGACCTTTTGCACAATTGACCTAATTATAGTGGTCCTAATTGACCTTCTGCACAATTGACCGTGATATTATTTTAGTTATTTTATATATGTGTTGGGTTGGTTTTGGATTATAAGTAATATAAGGGGATTCGGTGGGGGGGTTCCAGGAGTTTTTGGATTGGGTGGGCGGTTGCAGGGGGTTCCCCCCTGCATATATGTCCTAATTGACCTTCTAAATTAGGTCAATTCTCCCGAGGTCAAGTCTCTCGGTCAATTGTGAAAAGGTCAATTAATATTCAACCTTACAAACTCCCTGCTATCTGTGCGCACCCTCCTAGTTGTCTGGGCAAAGGCGCGTTTGAGCTCCTGCACAAACTCTTGTGGGGCCTGATCTTCCCCGCACTGCAGATTGTAGGCCGCTTTGCGAGCTTCCTGGGGGTTTCAGTGGGTGGAAAAGTGTTTCAAGATGGCTGCCCTGTAGGTGGACCATCCTGAATGGTTCTGGTCCTCCAATCCAGCAAAGAAACTGGAGTTTTCAGGGGAGAATGTCCATTTTACATACTCTATACAGTTTTGATTGTCTTTCATATGGAAAGTGTCCATCTGCTCATAAAGCTCCAGGTGTACCCAAACAGAATATTTTGCATTTCTATGGTAGGGGGTTATGACACTCCTAGGGGCCTTAATCTGCCTAATGGGGTCTTTGGTCATAACTCGCTTGAGTTTGTTTGCCTTCTTTGGCTTAGTGACCTGAGTCCACTCGCTCTCAGACTCTGAGGCGCTACTAGTTGAGGTCCCCTCATGATCTAGGCTCTCCCAGATTCTGTGAGCTTCAGAGGGGCTCACAGAATGGTGGGGTCTGGTTTCTCCACTCCAGTGGGGCACAGGAGAGTAGTCTTCTGACTCCTCCCTACTCCCACTGTCCTAATTGGGTAGAGGTCTTCAGGATGCTCTTTTTGGTCCTCATTTCATCTGGTTTTTCATGAAATTGGACCAACTGGTCCTTTGGAAAGTAATGTTTCGGTGGATCTAAGTCCTTGACCCTCCCCTCATAGGAGACTTCCTTGTCTGAGACATCAGCCTGAATGTTTGGGTATCTATACGGGGACGCCCGTCCATCAGTTTCTGGGAGGCGCTGATCTGGTATTTCCATCATGCTTGGTCTCTTGAATTCTGCCGGCCTCATGGTTTCCGGCTCATATGAACCTGTAGACCTGAAGCTGGCAGCGTTCGTAGTATTAAATGAGTTGGAGTCCCTAAGCAGAGAGGTCCTTATACTATGATCAGGGGTAACCCTGTCCCTCTCTACCTGATCGGGTCCCTCCAATTAACATTAAATCTAGCACCCTCTTTCTCCAACCTTGCTAGTTTCTCCTTTTCAGCCCCTGCTTCTAGATGAGAAGCAAAAATCAGAGCTTTTTGTTCAGCGATCAAGGCTTTACTAGCCTCTATGACCCGCTCCTGCGCTGCCACTTGTTTGTTGAGACCATCATTCTTTTCACAGAGAGCCTCATTGTCTCTCTGTGCTTCTTGTATGGTCTGGGAATACTGAGACAATTTCTGCTGCAGGAGACTCACCTCCTGAGGTTTAGCATCTTTGGTCTGGGTGTTCTCTTCCAGAGCACCTTCTACCTGTCTGGCATGTTCCAGTAGCTTCCCATACTCAGTTTTCAGTTCATTTAGCTCCTGGAGGGTTAACTGTTTTAAACTTGCTTATTCCCTAGTTTAGGGAGTCTTTCTTCTGATTTAGAGTCCCTCTCTGTTCAGCCAGGTCATCCCTTTGTTGCCTGATATTGAATTTCTGGCGCTCTTCATCAAATTCTGTTTGAGTGTGGAGGTCTCTCATAATGAACTTATTATTTTCCTCTTTCAATTTATCTATCTGATTTTGTAGAGTAACTATCTGCTCTGTGCAGACCCTGTTATAGGTTAATTGTTGAGTCCGCTTTCGAGTCAACCTTTTCCTGACACTCTATTTTTGATGCTTCTAGTTGGGCCTCTTGATCTGCATTATTTTGCTGTTGGCGAGCCAAATCCTCTTTTAATTTTATGATATAGTTTGCAGATTCTACCTCCAATTCTTGGCTCTTTTGTAATGTTTGTTCTGCTAAACTTAAATCAATGTGGATTTTATTTACAGTTCAGATTGATTCTGCGCTAAAATTTCATTTTCCTCCTGCCTTTCCTGCATCACTCTTGTGTGGAGATACAGGTAGGCCGTGATTCTGGCAATTTTACTTTGTTCCCCTTTACTTTTTTTGGCCATATATAATTCACTCGGAGCTTGGTGTAATAGCCCACCATCCTGCCACGTATCCAGGTTCATGGCTGTGACCTGTTGTGTTATTTCTTGTAGCCACACCTTTTCATCCTGTTCAGGCTACTCCCCTCTGACAAATAGCTTGTGCAGAAGGTGCTCCCTAGCCATATTGATTTCTACTATGGTCATTTTGGACATGTTCTTTCTTTCTTAGTTTATTTATGTAAAGGTAACCTGTATTCTGTTGCTTTTCTGTCTATTTTGGGGTTGATTTTAGTGTTGCATGTTGCAGCAAATGACATGTTGGAAACTTTGCAAACTTTGCAATTCTCACCTGAAATTACCCAAACGCTTTTTAATGAATGAGTTATGCAAGATTTAGAGAGGTGCGTTTTGAGCAAAAGGAAGCGGTGAAAAAGGAAAGGAAATCAGTTTTGACAAGAACAGTTTTACTCTACACTAGAGTATCCAGGCTGGGCCACCAAAGAGCGACACAGTAAGCTCCAGGGTTGCTTTGTGAGTTCAACCCCAGCACCCCAGTGCCCGACCCTGGCGAAACCAGTCCGATCACTCGAAATAGGACTAAGGGCTTAGGATTTACCCAAGGCAGAATTACTAAAGAGATGGCGCAAGCACTAGAAATCAAAGGCAGGGTTGCAAGAATGATTCTGACAGTATTACAAATTATCAGGGTAATGATAGGATGACTTAGAGAGGGGAACTTAGGACAAGGCAAGGTATACTATGGCTTTCTATGGTTCTGATTGATACTCACAGTCCACTTTAGTTTAGGATTTTAGGACAGTCCGTGTTCTGGTCACCACACGGATCTGGTCTAACAAAGGACAGACAGACAAAATCAGCAGGACAGGATCAGCTGGGCAGGGACTGGATACCAAAGGATAGTTCTGGTCACCGGATGGCACATGTACCTCTGGATGTAGTTATTGGGCAGCAATTGGTGGGCCACAAGCCAGGCTGATGTCAGGAGGCTTCCCACAAAAATACCACCGCTTCTCCCCTTTAAGTATTGGGATTTTAAAATTGAGGCCTTGCTGGAAGGGTCAGCAATACTTGGCCTGGTAGTTGGATCTGGAATCTGGATCAGTGCTAGATGAAGGAAACAGGAACAGGACGCCGCACAGGAAATGAGGAAGAGGGTGTCTGTGGAGTCCTGTCAGGGACCCTTTATATAGAGCATAGTGACATCATTGACTATATTGCTGGGCCGGCTTAGCTAAGTACGCCTTTAAACAAATGGATTGGGCAATCAATGTTAGTTGCCTCCCCTGGGTTGTACCCAGTTTGTGGTTGTAATTTATGATGGAAAGACTTCCCACAGACCTTTTTTGCCAAAAATCTGTCATATCAGTATTTACACTTTTGTACAATGGTGGCACCTTTAATAAATTGCATAATCAGGTCACATATTTTATGTTAAGGACAGCCGTCCAATCATGTAATCTGTGAGACATTACTTTGGACGGTTACTACTTTTTGATCATTTTAAACATGAAAGGTTCGTCCTAAAATTCCATAACTTTATACATATGTGGGGTTAATCATAAAGTATATAAGTGTACAAATTTACATTTGGGACATGTATACTTTTCTGGTAATCTGCAATATTTTGTTACTTGTTCCCTATGCAGCAATGAAACCTGTGACGTCTTAAAAGAAAGGCCATAAAATGACTTCCAAACAGTGAAATATTTAAATGTTTCTAAAGTCCTGCTGCAGGGATAAAAAAGTCTTTAAAGTTCATTCCTGAAATAGTCTTTGTGAACAAATGGCAGATCCTTTTGTCCCTGGGTCATTTTTTTTTCTTTAGCTTCAACTGCTGCCAACTGTCATTTCCTTCAGCATGGTGGGGGTTTCTCAGCTTAATTGAAGGTTTTATTGCCCCTTCACACTTCACAGGTTAGTGTCCCAAGACTTCTATTCTCCCAGCCTGGAGCACAGACAAATGTCTGATGAGCGGGTGAACTTTTTTGTCCTGGCCCATTCAAAGTTTTTCAAGCTGGCAATTATCACTTTCGTGTCCTGGAAGTTCATGGTGTGCCTCCCTTCCTAGGGGGAAGTTTCAGGGCTGACACTTGAATAACTTTTTTTGGAGCTTGCAAACTCAGCCCATGTGTCTTAATCTTTATTTTCTTATTTGAGTCTTGAATTAAAACAAACCTGTGGAAAATTGCCTATGTGTGTATTATCACCAGCCACAAACCCCTTCACATTGCTAGGTAATGGCAGGCTTTCCTTCAACAGTTTACTTTTTAAATGGGCCATTTTTTTCTTCAGTCAGCAAAGCCCATTTTTACACATGTTGAAAACTGCTAGCAGTTCTTCCTTTGAATTCGGTTTGGCATCCGTCTTTCCAATATGGTTTACACAACAGTTTGGACAAGATAAAGGTCTCCATAAAATTGACATGTGTACATACAGCTCTGATTCCCTTTCAAACAGTGATGTTGACACTTTTTAGCCAAAGTTAGTGCTTTTCCGTGTTTGATGCAGTACAGCTTTTGTTGGTTTCCAGGTTACAGCCTGTCATTCTGGAATAAGGCTTGGTTTTGCGGAGGGACAGTGGGGATATGCATGGGCATAGCAGGGCGTTATTAATCACAGTGATTGGAGGAAGAACAGATGGAAATGGTGTCAGAGCAGCCTTTTTAAAGGTGAAAAAGTGTTTCTTTCAATGGATAGTTTGGTTTTTGCAGCAAAGCCAACACTGCTTTTTCCACTTTCTTCCTTTTATTTATGTCGGAGCACACTGGCAGTCTCCTTCAATGTGCCCCCTGGTTCCATCATGCGCGACGTGTGCTTGGCAGGACGGTGACGCCATTTTTGTTGTTGTTGCAACACAGTTTTGAGCCATGGTGCCACTGGAGCCAGCGCAACCCTTTTTTGTTTGTTTCTGCGCAAATGCAGCTTAGTGATGTGGGGCAATGACGTTGAATGGGTCAATACATCCCACACTACAGACCTCTCTCCCTTCTAAGATAAACCAGGCAGCTCTGCCATTGCTACCCTTACCTTGAGTGGTACAGGCCTATACTAAGAGTTGAGTTCTCTATTGCCCAAAGGTTAGTTTTATAAAGACTTGCATAACTGAACTTTAGAAATACAGTCCTAACAGCATGTCAAACCGCAAACATTCAGTATGACGATTCCACTTCTGAAGCAAGGGGATTACATGGCAACATTGGGCATGAAAGATGCATACTTTCATATTTCAATGTTGCCAGCGCACAAAAAAACACAGAAGGTTCAAGATGGGAGATGCCCCCTATCAGTTCTAAGTACTTCACTTCAGCATATCCTCAGCGCAGAGTTTATTTACAAAGGTGCTTGCAGTGGTGGCTGGCAATCTGTGCAGACAGTTCATTCCAGTGTACCCTTATCCAGATGACTGGCTAATAACCGGAAACATGCCACAGCTGTGTCAACGGAACACTCAAGAAACCATTAATCTTCTATTTCAGGCACGTTCCAAGGCAGGTAAAACAGTTTCTTTTAGCGTGAATTCGAACAGAAGACACCCAAGCCTTCCCCTCCAACGAGAGGGCCCAAAACATGCTCTTTCAAGCTCTACAATATTTAGCTGGTAATAGTTACTGCCGCATTTAAGGGTTACCGCCAGACTCGTGATGAGGCCTCAAGTGTTGCACAGTCTCAATAGAGCCCAGATGACAGAATCTGCAATTGGTTTCCTACTGAGATTCTTACTCTTCTCAACAAGATCTCTTCAGTTAATAGAAGATTCCATCTTAATCTCAGTAGAATCATTCTATGATGATTATTGGGAAACTGCGAGGGAATCCTATATGGGGCTCTATGATCAAATACCAAATTGTACTGGGATGGATATGAATGAAATGAATCGGTAGTTCAAATCCAGTCTTAATCCTACAAGGCTTTTACTCTCTCTAGGTTAACCAACAAAGAAGCCTTGCCCATCACCAAATTTTCCAGAATTGCTAAGGACCTCTCTTCCAACTGGCAAAGGAAATTGCAATAATTCTTTATAGAAGAGAGGTTTTTCTAATAGTTTATAAAGGGAGTGAGGAATGGGGTCGATGAGAATAAGGCAAGTATTTGCCACTGCACATGTGCCCTCGTCAAGTCAATCCCCAACTTAAATCTAATAGCTGCTAGTGGTATCACATTTGTCACTTTCAGTATTGTATACCAAATTTTCACTTGATTGATGTCTAAAACCTTAAAGATAGTATTGTCTACCAACTCCAGGCCATAGATTAGTTTCGGGACAATATTACCTTCATAAAACGTAAGAGCTGGTTTGATTTAAAAACACCCATACTTCCTATCAATTTTCATTACCTGGTTAGTCAGGAACTTATCTTTATTTAAAAGACTCTCTAATGCTTGCGCACCCTTGCAGAGCACTGATCTGAAAACCTAAATAAACCAAAGAGTCCACCGTTCCAATCGCCCTATTCTCGAAGGACCAGAACCTACATTTCTGTTTTCCCCCGAGAGATGGCTAAAATCTTCGTCTTAATGGGATTCAGCACAAGGCCATTATCTTTGGCAAACAAGGAGAACTTAGCTAATAGACGTTGTTGTAAGGCAGTCCAAGCATGATCAAGTAACAAAAAGTAATCCGCGTATGCCAACCGCGCTCAACACGCCAATACTAGGTGCGATCAGACCAGCCCCGCCAGGGAATTTACCATGTCAGAGACGTACAGATTGAACAGGCAGGGTGCCAAATTAAATCCTTGTCTCAAGCCAGTAAAGGTTTTAATACGTTCTGACAGATCACCATCCCTGTTCAATCTCACACAAATACCGGAATCATCAGGGAGCCATCAAGAGTCTCAACAAACCACCCGGAGCCTCCATCTAGCAAGTTTATTCCAGTCTGTTCCTATATTACTCCTACGTCCCGTCCCCTTTCCTCCATACTTGTGGGACATCTCTCCGTCCTGTGGGACGGGACCAGAGCACTTTGTAAAAAGCATCCAAATTTTTCCAAAAATGTGTCCTTCCTCTCTTTCCTGCGCAGGGCCCGGCACGCGGCCGTAACCCCGCCCACCTTGGCTCCGCCCCGCGCATCACCTTGGCTGGGCTTGTGTTTACCGAACGGATGTTCGAGGCCCGTGCCGATAAGGCTATTACCGGGCCTAGGCCCGAGGTCCCTCGTACAGAGGCTAAGGCTACCGGCAGTTCTGAGGGGCCGGGCAGGGCCCTGTCGGTGAAAGTGGTTTCTCACCGGTCCCGCTGTTGTGGTGATACCAGATCTGTTGAGGGGGCAAAGAAGCAAGGTTCTTCTTTTACCGGCAGTGCCGAGGTCCTTCCTTCGAAGGCTCAGTTGGCGGTTGGTATGTCACAGATACATTCCAGGCCTCATAGTACCGGCTCTGCCGAGGTTCTTTATGTTAAGACTAAAATTAAGACCCCTGATCCATCGACGGGGACCCCTGCCTCACCTCCTCACGTGCCGCAGTTCCCCTCAGATGAAGACAAAATGGCGGCTGTTCCCGCCACGACCACGGCGGCCATTTTAGGTACTACCCCTACAACTACGCCATCGGCCTCTGGTGTAGGGTTCGGTACCTTGGGTGAACATAAGGTCACTTGTGCGTATCCTTACCGGCCCGTTTATGATTGGAACGCCCGGATGCCTCTTCCGCACAATGTTTCGTTGCCTGCAGGGGCGGCCCCTTTGATTTATGTGGATACGTCGGCAGAGGGCCCGGCGTGGCACCCTTCTCCGTTACGTCCCTGGATTTGTCCACCTCATGTGAGGCCTCCTCAGGTTCCGAAGCAATCTCCTGAGGACGCTTTTTTCGGTAAATTTCAAGCGCTTATGCGCACCGACCCCATGAGGGAGTATTTCAAAGGGCTTTTTAAGGAAATTTGTCCACCAGCGCCTCTGGCTCCACCCGTTCCTCTGGTGGTTCCGCCGATGCCTCCTTTGCCCGTGGTGCCTGCCCCTGCTCTTCCGCCTTTGCCACCGTTGTCCCCAGTGGACAAGGCAGTGCCTGACACGTTTCAGCAGGATCCTGACCTGTCAGATGACCCTCAAGGCGAGCAAGACAACAAGGACCTTCCCCGCTCTGTTAGAGCTTTTCATGACCGGGTACTGGACATGATGAATTTCTTAGATGTCCCGGTTCCCACAGGAGGGCGTGCTTTCTGGGGCGTTCACCCTGTCTCCTTTGGAGCGTACCGGCCTTTTCCTGCAGAAGGATGTTTTGGCTGAGGTCCGAAGAGTCTGGGAGAAGCCACACTCAGGACTTTTCGTCAATAAAAAGATAAACGCGTGGTACAGGCTGCACTCTTCGGAGGAAGTGGCCTTGTCGTCTTGTCCGCCTCCCTCCTCCACAGTGGTGGCTGCGGCCACGTTGCAGTCCAGACCTGCAGCATCCTCTTCCGCGACGGCTACTCAGGTCTTGGGAAAGGAGGACAAGCTGCTGGACTCCCTAGGGAGGAAAATCTTTGCCAATTTGGCCTTGCAGCTCAGGCAGGCCAATACCGAATTGATTTTGGCGGGAGCTAACATGCGGATGTGGAAAGGTCTGTCGGAGTTTGAGGAGCACATTCCGGTGGAGAAGTTGGAAGATTTCAGAGGTGGCCTTTCCGATGCCAGGGTCTTGGCCCAGGATCTCCTGGAGGCTGCGGCTCATCACGTAGACACCTCGGCTCGGGGCATGATGCTCGGGGTTGATACCTCGAGGCAAGCGTGGTTGCATGCCACTAAGATTTCGAAGGAAGTGCAAGACAAGGTTTTGGACCTTCCATTCGATGGTAAGGAGCTTTTTCATTCTTCTACTGATGTAGAGCTCACCAAAACCAAGGATAGCACTCAGACGGCTAAATCATTGTCTGTTCTGGTTATTCTCCTTTCAAACCTCAGAGACCGTTATTGCAGAGTCGACCTTCTTCTGGTTTCAGGGGCTTCCTCGACCGCAAATCGCACAGAGTGGACACTCCTGCGGGAAATAACCACCGTAGACAACAGCGTTCGCGGTATTTCTCCCGCTCCTCAGCCTCCTCATAAGGTTCAGGTGGCACCGCCACCGATAAACCTGCCAAATGAGGTTTTTCCGTGCTCGCACGAGACCCCGGTGGGAGGACGCATCGCGTCTCATTGGGAGGCGTGGCAGACCATCACAGAAGATAGATGGGTCTTGTCAGTCGCTCGGGTGGGCTTCCGCTTACCTTTACCCCCTACCCCACCCCTCAACCCTCCTTTTCAGCTGTCGGGCTCACCCTCCCTCAAGGCCGAGGTTCAGAAACTTCTGCTCCTCAGAGCTGTGCAACCCGTTCCCCTTGGAGAGCGAAGGGAGGGCTTCTACCCCCGGCTCTTTACGGTGCCCAAACCCAACCAGACTGGCCTGCGCACCATCCTAGACCTTTCCCAGTTCAATCTTTCCTTACCCCAAGAGAAATTCAAGATGATCACGCCCAGCCAGATTCGCTCCTCGTTGCAGGCGGGCGATTGGCTCAGCTTGGTGGGCCTTCAGGATGTGTACATGCATATCCTGATTTGGGCTCCACACAGGAGGTACCTCCGTTTCTCTTTGGGAGAGGAGCACTTCAGTTTCGGGTGCTTCCTTTTGCCCTCAGCTCAGCGCCACATGTCTTCACAAAGATGATGTCGGTGATTGCGGCCTGTCTTCGTCTTCAGGGTATCAATGTATATCCTTATTTGGACGATTGGCTTCTAGGCAGCCCTTGTCTGCTGGCGGCAGCGGGTAACCTCCAGTCTCTCCTTCAGCTCCTGTTCCATCTTGGGCTGTCGGTGAACTGGCGGAAATCCTCCATGACGGTCTCTCAGGACCTGATTTTTCTGGGTTTTCGTTGGAACACGATCGACTGCAGAGTATAACTGACCGGGGACAGAATGGCGGATCTGTTGGCCACGTGTCAGATGTTTGCACAGTCGGAGAGTATGTCGGTCTGGTGGTTCCAGAGGCTTCTGGGCCTCATGGCCTCGTATGTGCTGGCTCTTCCTCTTGCTTGTCTCAAAATGAGATGGACCCAGATGGTCCTTCGGGAATTCCTGGCGTCAGGCAGTGGTCCCAGACTCCATGCGGATAATGATTCCGGATTCCATGAGAGTAGACCTGGACTGGTGGTCATCTCTCAGCAATCTGTCTGGGGGCGCGGGGTTTCAGGACCCGGTCCCTATGGTGACGATCACGACAGACCCCTCCCTCTTAGGGTGGGGCGCGACGTTAGATCTCCTTCAGGTCTCGGACCTCTGGTTGCCTCAGGACAAACTCCTGCACATAAACCATTTGGAGCTTCTGGCGATTTTCTTGGCGCTCAAGGCGTTCAGACCGGTCATTGTCAACAAAGTGGTCCGCATAAGAACGGACAATGTGGTGTCAATGTATTACATCCACCCCTCCCCCCCCCCCTCGTGGACGTGTCCATCCAGATTTTGGAGTGGGCCGTGCTTCATGGTGTCCGGCTGCTTGCAGTGCACATCCCGGGCCAGCTGAATGTCACAGCAGATGCCCTTAGCCGGCGGACAGTGGTCAGCTACGAGTGGGAGTTGAAGGCAGAGGTCCATTCAGCGATTTTCTCACGCTGGGGCACAACGCAGGTGGACCTCTTCGCGACGGCGGTGAACAAGAAGCTTCCTCTGTATGCCTCCAGAGGGGGGCTGGGAGCCTCCTCTCTGGGGGATGCTCTAGAGATTCCATGGCACAACATGAGAGCTTACGCCTTCCCGCCTCTGCCTCTAGTTCACCGGGCAATTTGGAATTTGAAGAACTTGTGAACTGTTCTCTTCTACTGATAGCCCCGTGGTGGCCGGCCAGGTTTTGGTTCTCAGAACTCCCAACACCTGTCGGTTTATCCGCCGATCAGGTTACCGGTAACTCCCGATCTTCTCCACCAGGGGGAGAAGCAGCTGTGGCACCCCTCCCCACAATCGCTCAGCTTGGCTGCTTGGTGCCTGAGTTCAGGTCTTTAAAGCATCTGAATTTGTCTGCGGATAACATGCATATTATCCAGGCAGCCAGAAAACCTTCGACCAGATCTTAGTACAAGAGTAAATGGCTCAGGTTCTGTCATTGGTGTCTAGAGAAGAAATTGGATCCAAGGGGGGACACGGTTGACGCAGTGTTGTCCTTCGTGTCCTCCCTAGCAGACTCAGGGGTTCATGATCTGTCATGCAGGACTTACCTGTCAGCGGTCTCTGCTTATCTCTCTACGGATCAGTGTTCGTACTCTCTGGCTAACCCAGTGGTAAAGAGGCATTTCGCTGGTTTAACACGCCTTTACCCTCCAGTTCGTAATCCGCACCCGCCATGGGACCTGAATGTTGTCCTGATGGTGCTGTGCCATAAACCCTTTGAGCCGATGGCTACTGTGGACCTCAAGTACTTGTCTTGGAAAGTGTCCTTTTTGGTCGCCCTCACATCGGCAAGGAGAGTGAGTGAGCTCCAGGCATTGTCGGTGGAGCATCCTTTCTTGGTCTTTCACAAGGACAAGGTAGTCCTTCGAACTAATCCGGCTTTTCTGCCGAAGGTGGTGACCGAATTCCATTTGAATCAATCGATCTCCCTACCGGTCTTTTTTCCGAACCCTGCCTCTGAGGCGGAGAGGGTTCTACACTGTCTTGATGTCCGAAGAGCTCTTAAGTTCTACCTGGATAGGACTTCCGAGCTTAGAAGTTCTTCTCAACTTTTTGTGACTTTCGGCAACCCTCAAGGCAAACAGGCGTCTAAGGCAACTTTTTCTAGGTGGATTGCCCCCTGTATCACGGAGTCTTTCACTGTCCAAAAGCTGAAACCTCCTAAAGGTATTCATGCACACCTGGTGCGGGGCAAGGCAGCTGCGGTTGCTTTTCAGAAGTATGTTCCCTGGGAGTCCATCGCTAGGGCAGCTACTTGGGCCTCTCCATCTGCTTTCTGTAAGCATTACTGCCTCGATATGAGTTCTAGAGCTGATGCTCAGTTTGGTCGGGCTGTGCTGAAGAACCTTTTTCAGTAAGGGGTATTTCCATCCACCCGTAGTTCCTGTAAGAAGTGCTTGGGAATCTCCCACAAATATGGAGGAAAGGGGACGGGACGTAGGAGTATTACCAGGTTACTCGCCGTAGTGACCACCTTACTCCTAGTCCATAGTCCCCTTTCCTCCATACGCCCGCCCGCCGTCCCCTCTAATAAGGTTCCTCTGTATTGGTAATGGGTCTCTGACCTGGCAAAGAAAAGGACTAAGGGGCGATGCGCGGGGCGGAGCCAAGGTAGGCGGGGTTACGGCCGCGTGCCGGGCCCCGTGCAGGAAAGAGAGGAAGGACACATTTTTGGAAAAATGTGGATGCTTTTTACAAAGTGCTCCGGTCCCGTCCCACAGGACGGAGAGATGTCCCACAAGTATGAAGGAAAGGGGATTATGAACTAGGAGTAAGGTGGTCACTACGGTGAGTAACCTGGTAAATCTTGGCAAAGGCCATGGAGAGGTCGATTTATGCCAAGTAGGTACAACCATTAGCCTTACTCCATGACGAAACTTGCAGCATCTTCACCATCAAACCATTTAGGTCTGTGGGGTGTCCTTTGCGGAATCCTGTCTGAAAGGGGCTCAATAATCCAGTTACCAACGCCCATTCTTTTACGTGAGCCAAAAGTACTGATTGGAACATTTTGCAATCTGCATCGATTAATGAAATGAATCTAATTTTTTGGGTCGGACCTTCAGCCTCTCTTAAAAATAGGAACAATGTTAGCCATACGCCATGACACGGGAATAATACCCGAGGCCGTTCCAAACCGAATACAGCGGACCCTAGATCAGGTTGCCAGGTCTAGTTTCAAGGTGTAATTCATAAAACAATTTGGCCCTGTGGCATGCGATTTATTACACCTCTTTTAGGACCCCAATGTCCTTGCACTCAATCTTAATGTCCCATGTGGACTCGATATATTGTCTGTCGGAATCAAATTCCTTCTCAATAGACCCCCCTCCGTAAATCTCACTAAATTAATCTACCCATTGGTTTTCGTTGACTGCATTCAGTGCAATAGCCTCTAGCGAAGGCTCCAAATTAACTAGAAACCAAAATACTCGAAAGGTACGGAGCATGCATTCAACATCTAACTGCAAAATAGTTGCTTTTATGGGTTTACAGAAATGTTTATATATTTTCTTTCATTTCTTCAAATCTGGCCCAAAGTTAATATTCCCCTTACTGCCCACTTTCAATGCCCTAATATCTATACGCAGCTTCCTCTTCGCTTCTTTCCCCCTAATCTTGCTGGTTAATTTACAGTTCTGTTTTACACAATCAATCAATTCACCCATAAAATCATCGAAGCACTGAGAATTAAATCCCCTCAACTTCCATTCTAGGGCCGTACCTCTAATAACACCATTCAAAATTGCAATATTCCGGTCAGAACACTGAATTGCATTCCCTGTATAAGTTATTTCGGCATTCTCTATACACAGACTTGACCGCTTTTCAATCCGCCAGTTAAATTTGGCAATAATAATTGCATGGTCACTCCAATTATTGTGTTGAACTAAAAGACTCAGGTAGCAACTACTTAAAACTGCATCTGCGAAAAGCCATGTACTATATAAACTAATGGGAGGGAGGGTGGGGGGGGGCACTCTCCAAGTCTGTCCATACTAGGCCAGAACATCTGATAATTAAATGCAAATTGTTCCTCCTGTCGTAACATGTCCCAGGGGAACACAACTGTGGCAGACGTGCTAAGCAGAAACATACGACTTCCTTCAGAGCAGAAATTGCAGTTACACGTGGACATTTTACACAGAATCTTCAGACTGGGGCCATCCGAACATAGATCTCTTTGCGACACAAGAGAATGCACAATGCCAAGACTATGCATCCTAATATCCCCGAACAGGGTGCAAGGGGGAACGCACTGTGGATGAATTGGTCAGGGATATTGCGTACTCTCTCCTCCCCCCTCCCCTTCTATACCAGAGAATCAACAAAATGCACCAGGAACATGTCAACATGATCCTAATAGCACCAATGTGGGCACGTCAAACTTCGTTTTTGCACCTATTAATAATGTCTCTTTGCCCACCAGTCAAACTACCGTTCCCCCTACAACATATTATGCCAACATCAGGGGACAACACTGCCAGCATGCCCACAAGCACTGAACTAAGCCCTTGCAGGACAAGGCAGCAGTGTTGAGGGATGCAGGAGACGCTGGCCGATTACATGTAGCACGCAATGCAATGTCCACGCTTACGAGCATTTAAGAACTGAGGTTCGGACACTCTGTTGCAAAGCCCTCACAGGACAAGGCGGCGGCGACGATGGGGTAGCAGCGCATACTGAGTGTGGACATCTTCACCCTCCTTTCTGTGGCTGTAAGATCAGAAGGTGCGGGGAGAGTTAGCACTGCTACACTCCATGCAACCCCCTAACCTTATTCCCCTTTTCCTTCTTGCACACGCGTTGTTCCCCCCCTGTAATTGGTCCTGCGCCCCCGCCCCGCTCCTTTTCCCTGCCCACGTGTGCTCCTCGCATCTTAGGCCGCGTGCGCTCCCTTGCAACTCGGGCCGCGTGCGCTCCCCCGCAACTCGGGCCGCGTGCGCTCCCCCGCAACTCGGGCCGCGTGCGCTCCCCCGCAACTCGGGCCGCGTGCGCTCCCCCGCAACTCGGGCCGCGTGAGCTACCCCGCATTCCTGACACCGCCCCTCCTTTCCTTCCACTCGGGTACCTTGAACCGCGCCCAGCGCATTTCCATCCCTGTCTCTCGCATCCTTATGCCGTCCGTTCCCTGACCTTTGTATTATCATTCTATTGGGGTGTTCCTCGGTCATTCCTTTGTCGTATTCTCTACGGTTTTGTCATTCCATTGCATTGCCTGCGTTTCATCCACTCTAGGTTTCCTGGGACTGTCAGTGATTTGTGTTTTGTGCTTTTCTTGGTTACTACTGCACGTACAGAATTGATGTAGTAACCCTGTGGGAGACTATACAACACTTGTCTTGGTATTAGGTAAACCACCTATTGGTATAGGTCTGTACTACACAAGTTGGTAGTGTGACTGAGCAGCCAGACTTATCTCAAGAGGGGCAAATGTGAGCTATAGAGATGTAGCAATGAAATCCACCAATACAAGTATCCAAATAACACTTACACTCAAGGTTTCTAGTTAAAATAATTATTTATTTAACTGTCATTTTTAAATAAACATTCTTTAAAAAAGGGCAATGTATGCAACACTTCACAGAATCAATACAAATTTAGTATATGCTCTTCCTACACCCTGAGGTGACTTCACTAACTGGGACAGTAATTTTATTTATATATCACAAGTACACTTTGTACATTCTGATTTTGGTAGAAAGGAAAGTTTAAAGGAAGGAAAAGGGTCAAACAGGTTCTCCAAGCATGTAAGCACTTTAAATCTTCCAATGAAGTCTAGATAAAAACCATTCCCAGCAATATTAGTTGTATCACCTATGAGGGGCAGTAAGTACCAAAGTCAAATGGAATAGAAGAGTTTGCGGGGAGCCAGGGCAGCCAAAGTCATTTGGAACAAAGTCTATGGAGCTGAGGCACTTCTTAGTAGTAAAAGTCTTGGCACAAAGTTAGAGAGTTTCTTGAAGAGAAATCACTGTAGGGTCACAAGCTGTTACACTTGTGAAGGTTAGAGCTGAAATCGATTCTAGAAAAGCAGCTACTGCAAGTCTCAACTCAGAAGAGCAAGCTACAGACACTGAGGTAAGTACCCTAAGTCAGAACAGTACCTTTGGATAGAAAGAGAGGGTCCAGCTGGCTTCTGCCTGGTTGCAGCGATGCAGATCCTGTGTTCCTGGGCCTCAGTCATGGAGACAAGAGGGCGGACATATGGGGCCTCCTGCTGCAGCAATTCGAAGGTCAGCGACAGCTACAGGTGCTTTTCGGATCAGCAGGACTTGCGGTTTCAGTACTCGGTAAATGGCACCACTGCGGATCTCGGACACTGGTTTGTCTTCCTTCACTCTGGAGTCCTGCACTCTGGTGAGGTGACTAGAGCTCTGGTCGTCCTGCTTAAGGAGGTTCTTCGGGAGACTCCTGGAGCTTTTTTCTGGCTTACAGACATTGCACTCCACTATGGATTTCTCGACCCCTGGCACTCCGTTCCTGCAGCAGCAAAGAAGTACAGGCAGTCGGGGAAAGTCTTCCAGTGGAATTTGTCTTGGAGTAAGTTGGTCCCACTAACCCAAGGGAAGAACTCGTCCCTTCCAGAGCTTCACTTGTTGATCAGAAAAAGAAGTTTCAGCACAGCAGCAGGGCTTCGTCGGGCCTGTCAACGGTCCAGGAGGATGCAACAAGCTTTGTTCATGGTTCTTTCATCAGGTAGTTCTTCAAAGTGGTTGACTCTGCCGCTAGTCCCAAAACCCTTGCCTTTTAAGCAGGTTTCTCCCATTCATTCACAGCCTATTAGTCACTCAAACAGCCAGTTAAGCCAATCAGGACTGGGTGCATTTGGGTTTCCCTGGAGACGGGGGGAGTTTCGGGCACCTCCCTCACTTCCCGCCCTTCCAGACACACTGCAGCCAGAGGCGATTTTCAGTACTGAAGCACGCCAAAGGCAAAAGGAACAAAGTGCTCAAACCTGATTTGACACACAGAGTAAAACCCAAGAAAGACATCACAAACAGAAAATGGCAAAAAAAGACAACCAGGGCCAATTTGACAAAAAGGTCACCCATGGGTGCTATACTGCAGCTGAGGATTCAGCCTACGTTAGAAAAGCATAATGGTAGGAAAATTAAAACACTGGCATCCGGCATTTAAATTAGTGAGGGTAACATGAAAAATGTTACATGAGTAAGTAGGAAAAGGGGCGACTAAGTAACCCCCGAGCACTCCACATTAGATGGGGTGTGCTGAACCTACAAAGAGAAAAGGTAAGTAAAGTCAATTTCACTTTACTATTCTTAGGAACAGTAGCTCACACAAGAAAAGGTATTTAAACCTTAAGAGAAATCTAAAGGATTTCTCTGTGACACTGCATTGAAAGTGTCACAGCTTCAAGCTTCCAGGCGCTGGAGTGGTACGAACCAACCACCCCCCTGCAGTCTTGGCGCCTGCAAGACTGAGCTTACACAGGCTTCCGCAACCCCAGCAGGGAAAGAGGGTTAGGGACATGATAGTTGGATAGGTACAGGTGGTGTGGGTAACAGTAGGGCGGCTAAGAAACGGGTAGTGGATGGGTAGGGGGACACAGGGTAAATTTAGCAACTGTACAATATGAGCATACACACACACCCATATGCCTACACCCCTTACTGCATTCACACACAATACAAGGTAACCAGAAAGGCACTTGGCTCTGGTTGCGAGGCCTCCTGCCTGCGCACTCTCAGGTCCGGTATCGGGAGCAGTTCAAATGCTACGAAGAGAGCTTGTATTAGAGAGCTGCGTGTTACTTACACGCGGCTTACAAGGCATACAGTTGTGCATGCAGCTCAGACCCCCAAGGCAGGTTAAAGTGCCACCAGAGGTGGTGACTGCTCATGCCAGTTCCATGCGGCTCTAAACATGCAGCAACAGTTGTTCGCCGCATGTGGCTGCATGTGTGAAACTAGTAACTGCAGCTAAAGTTTGCCACACATGGCTGAAAGTAAGAAGTTGGAACGTGCAGCTAGTTTGCTGCACGTGGCTAAAGGAATGCAGTTTTTATAATGGCTGCACGTGGCTATGTCTTTTGCATGCAAGCCGTGCTCATGGGACACAACTACTGTCTTTATTGTTGCCGGCGGGTGTTTTGATCTGAATGCGGAGTCACTGCAATCAAAGCATGCATGGAGCACTTAGCTTTACTCTGGGGCAGGAAACGTGGTTGATCTGGGCTGTGCCCCCTCAATGTGGCGCGTGCCTCCCAGGTGCTCCGCTTTCCCCTTTATCTCAGCGCTGCTTCTCTGATACTGCGCGTGGTTTTCTGGCTCTTGCTTTCTCCCCTTAGTATCAGCAGTACTTATCTGGTGCCGGCGAGGGGCCGGAATTATGCTTTCTTGGGGGCATGGCCCCTTGCGCTACTCCCCTTGGCCGGAGCTCCAGCCTATGCGTCTGCTCAGGTCAAGTCCTCGAGCACAAGCCCTGTGCTTTGGTATGTGCGCACCTATGCAACACCCAGCGTGGTTGTTCTCATCTAGTTCCTGGCCGGGCGGCTGCTGGGAGCTGTAGTTTGCAGGTCCTTTTTCCTCGACAACAACTATGGTAAGTCCACAATCAGATCCATAGTGACTGTATGCCAGGGGGGCAGGCGGAGTGGGCAGTGGCAGGAGCAGGCCTGTCAGTTTATGATGACTAGCCTTTTGCCTGCCACAAGTTCTGCATTCTGACACGTACACCCTTATGTCTTGTAGTAAGGTGGGCCACCAGAACTGCCGGGCCACATTTTGCTGGGTCTTTGTAATGCCCAGATGCCCAGCTAATGAGGCATCATGACACCATTGCATGACTTCCTTTTGGAGCGCAAGCGTGGGCAAGTACAGGGCCTTGGCGTAGTATGGAACATTGTTTACCAAAGTGTGCTGTGACCCCTTTAGAGCACCAGTCTTGTAAATCCTGCATGGACATAGCTTTCAGCACATCCTCAAAGATGTTGGGCCTCCGCACCACTCTGATGATGCGAGTTGCTGGGACAATAGGGTGTCCCTAACTCACTCCTTTGTCCTCTGGTTCAGGATATTGTGACAAGATATCTGCTTTTTTGTTTTCCGTTCCTGGACGGTACTTAATAAGGAAGTTAAAGTCTACAAAGACCTTTTGAGGCGCCAAAGGTTGGGTCAGGCCTGAATGATTCAGTACTGGCGCGGATGTGAACGCTAGCTTCAGTTGTTGGACACCATGTTCTGCAGACTCATCCCACAGGAATGCTTGCCCCTTTCCGAGTAGCGCAGTGATTGGTGTTACTAGCTCTGAGAAATTCTTGATCAAGCGCCGGTAAAAATTAGCGAATTCTTGAAAGGATTGCACTTCCTTAACAGATGTGGGGGCCAGTCATTCCAAAACTGCTTGTACCTTTTTTTTGATCCATCTGTACCCCAGACGGAGTCGAGAAGTGCCCCAGAAACTCCACTGTAGTGCGGTGGAACTCGCACTTTTCTAGTCTAGGGAACAAGCTATGCTCTCGGAGTAGGTGGAGCACTGCTTTAACATGCTCTTGCATGTTCTGGGAATATATCATCAATATAGACCACAGCAAACACGTCCAAGAATTAACGTAGGACTTAGTCAAGGAAATGCTGGAAGGCTGCTGGTGCATTGCAAAGCCCAAACGGCATGACCTGGTACTCGCAGAGGCCGAATTCGGTTCAGAATGCCGTTTTCCACTCATCTCCAGCCTGCGTCCCGTAACCCTTGGTAAAAGAGAGACATCCTTTTGTCACGAGGCCACTCAACCGCAGCCACCAGCCGGTTAAATTGGGTGACCTAGGTTACGAGTTCTTTGCTACCCTGACGCAGGTTCAACAACTCCCTATCCTTACACATGGCCGCAGCTCTATGGTTAAATATTTTTCCAAACTCCAGCTGGAATCATCCCAGTCATATAATACGCCATCATCCCTTTGCACCAAAGGATTTGCCGAGGCCGCCGAATCCCCACTCAAATATGAAATAACAGCAGGCCTAGCTTGGGTAGCCCTGAAAGCCACGGATTTGGTGAGGAAATGAAGGCGACATTGGGTCAACAAGGTCTGGTATTTTTGGGGATCCCCACCGTACCTCTCAGGCAGGGCTAAAGGGACTATGTGCTCCGGGATTACCTGTACCTGGACTGGGGCAGGGGCAGAAGCGCCCCCAGGTAAAGGGGCCATCTGCGCAGTCAAACTGCTAACTCGGGTTGCCAAGATGGCGTAGTCCTGGCTGGTGGTGCGAGCTCGGCCTGTAGGTCTTGTAGGACTTAAATAAGATCCTCCATCTCTGGGCCGTGTCGTACCACTCGGGCGCCTGCTACACGTGGGCTTGTGCTTCTGTCATGGCTTCAAGCTTCCAGGTGCAGGAGTGGTGCGAACCAACCACTCCCACTGCGGTCTTGGCACCTGCAAGACTGAGCTTACACAGGCATCCGCGACCCCAGCAGGAAAGAGGGTTAGGGACACGGTGGTTGGCTAGTTACAGATGTTGAGGGTAACCAGAAGGAGGGCTAGGAAAGGATAGTGGATGGGTAGGGGGACACAGGGTAAACTTAGCAACTGTAAAATATGAGTATACGCACACATCCATATGCATACATCCCTCACTGCATTCACACACAATACAAGGTAACCAGAAAGGCCCTTAGCTCTGGTTGTGAGTGCTGGCCTCCTGCCTGCGCACTCTCTGGTCCGGTGTCAGGAGCAGTTCAAATGCTTGTATTTGTGAGCTGCGTGTTACTTACACATGGCTTACAAGGCATACAGTTGTGCATGCAGCTAAGACTGGTGACGCCCCAAGGCAGGTTAATACAGGTGCATGCAAAACAAACGTCTGAGTGCCCTCGGAGTTAGTGACTGCTCATGCCAGTTCCATGCGGCTCTAAACGTGCAGCAACAGTAGTTTGCTGCACATGTGAAACTCGTACGTGCAGGTAAAGTTCGCAGCATGTGGCTAAAGGTATGTGGTTTTTATGGTGGCAGCACGTGGCTATGTCTTGCATGCAAGACGTGCTCGCGGGACTAAGCTGTCTCAATGGGTGCCAGCGGGGGTTTTGATCTGAATGCGAAGTCGCTGCAATCGCAGCATGCACGGAGCACTTGGCTTTACTCTGGGGTAGAGGACATGGTTGATCTGGGATGTGCCCCTGCGCGTGCACCTCAATGTGGCGCACCTCCCAGGTGCTCCACTTACCCCTTCATCTCAGTGCTGCTTCCCTGATGCTGTGCGTGTTTTTCTGGCCCTTGCTTTCTCCCCTTAGTATCAGCGGTACTTATCTGGTGCCGGCGAGGGGCCGGAATGATGTTTACTTGGGGCGTGGCCCCAAGCGCTACTCCCCTTGGCCGGAATTCCAGCCGATGTGTCTGCTCAGGACGAGTCCTCGAGCACAAGCCCCGTGCTTTGGTTTGTGTGCATGTACACGCATGTGCCAAACCCAGCGTGGGTGTTCTTATGTAGTTTCTGGCCCGGAGGCTGCTGGGAGATGTAGTTTGCAGGTCCTTTTTCCTACAATGAGGGCAGAGAAACAGTCTGTAAGGCTGGAATCTTTTTCTTTTTTCCTGTTTTGTTTTGGTCTTCGACTGTCTTTGTCTGGAGTCTTCATGGTAACTCTTTAACCCCATTCCCACACCCCGCAACTCCCCTCCGCGCCATATGCCCTGACAAGGTGCAGTGTGTCACCACCATACAAAAAGTAGATGCATATGGAGTTTGTCAGACTCCAAAAACAAATGAAACGCATAATCCAAATCGGATCAAAATAATTGGAGTGAGAAATAGGGTTCACTCACTCCAGGGTTAAAATGAAAAAGTCCAACAAAAGAGCTCAGGGTTTCCAAGGTTGAAGGGAATTAACACAGAAATGAGAATTCTCCCGAACACTCACTTCTAGGTTCCTTAGACTACAAGTGGTTTTGTATTGCGCTTTGCTCGATTACTACTGTTCTTCCACATGTGCAGGTTTTTTTTCCTTACTTCCTTTACCTCCATAGACTACCAGAGGTTGTGTATTGTGCTCTGTTTTGTTGCTACTGTTTCTACATGTGCTGTATCACGTGCATCCTCTTCTTCCCAGTAGGGCCCTCTGATTTCAAGCGGGTTTCTGTTTTGACATTGTTGCTTGCATGTCCCTCCGCCCTTGTTGGGGCTCTCTTGGCCCAAGTGTGTGTTGTGCTATGGTATCCTACCTGCTCTCCTCTCTGACTATGCCCCCCCCCGTGTGCCTCCTTCCTGTCTGCCCCTTGTGTGTGACCCCCTTCCCATGCTTGGGCTCCCCCGCCACACCCTCTACTTTCCACCCTGCCCCCTCTATGATGCTCTCTGTCTCCCCTATCTTCTCTAACTGCTATTCTATGGACTATCCTATCCCTCTCTCTAGGTCTGCCAGGAAGAAGCTCAAAAGAGACATCCTGGATTCCAACCCTGGCCTCCCAATCGCTGATACCTACACAAGTGCTTCCTACAGACAGACCCTTACCGACATCCTATTTGTTGTTCCCTCTCCAGGCCTATGGACCCCCCATATGGTCTCTGTTCTCTCTCCTTTTTTCCTCCCCTCCGATTAATGGTGATACCTGGTGGGAGGCCCTCCTGGCCCCTTCCACTCTTCTAAGAAAATGAGGAGATTCCTGCACCTTATCAACGTCCTTTCTTCTCCTGCTATTCCTACTTACCCTCTCTGGGTTCTTTGCCTCCTCCTCCTTCCTCCACCTCCCTCCACTGCTTCATTGGCCACCCTGTTGCCTCCTACATCTGCCACCCTCTGCTACTTATTTGGACACCCTGTTGCCTCCTTGCTCTGCCACCTCACTGTTAGGCAGAATTGCATGCAGTACTCTCTGGGAGCACCACATACAATTAGGATTACAGGTGTAAGCAAAAACCAACCATTGGTATTAGTCTATGCTACACAGTTTGTGGTAGCGAGCTGAGCAGCCAAGTTTATCTCAAGAGGGAATGTGAGCAGTACAAGAGGTTACACGGAGGTCTTACAATCACAGTGGTTCAAATAGACACTTATACTCAAGGTTTCTTGGTAAAACACTTATTCATTTATTACACAATCATTTAGCAAACATTCAGTAGAAGGAGGCAACTTAATGTTATACACAAACACACTCCAATACCAAACCAATAAGTTTCTGAACAATTTAGGCACCCCTGAAATAGGAGCAAAATGGCATTTCAGTTATTCAATGGGTGGAAAAGGGCACACGTTAGCAGAATAGATTAAAAAATACCTTTCTAGGCAGTGCAAATAGTTGTAGTTCACTAGAGGACTCAATTCAGTGCAATAGGTCTAGGACTAGTGTCTTGAATAGGAAGGAGCAGATCTTGAAGTAAACGGTAAAATCTTTGCCAAAGTTCTCAGAAGTAGTTTGTACGAAAAAGAATCATATGTTTTGTCAGTACCTTTTAATATGAAGCAATAGATGCAGCTGAAGACGTTGGTTCCTGACAGTTGCTGCAGATCTCACTGTTCCTGAGCCTCAGTCGTGGGGACAAGAGGGTGGACGTCGGGGGACTCCTGCACTGCACGGGATCGTCGGAAAATGCTGACAAAATTGAGTCACTTCAGTTCGAGTAGCTGTTCATCAAGCACACAAGCTGGTGTTCTTCCCCCTGGTTAATCTTATCCAGCTCTGAGAATGGTATCCAGGTGGCTTATGAGTTGATTGGTCCCACCAACTCAAAGGAAGAAGTCGTCCTTGAAGGGGCTTCTCTGTCGAGGTGAGCTTGGCATATCGGACCTGCAGCAGGGCTTCATCGGACAAACCAACGGTCCAGGAGATGCAGCAGCCGTCCTCTTCCAGCTCGTCTTTGGTTCTTTCGTTCCAGTGGTCGACTCTGCTTTCCGGTCCAAGAGACTCGCCTTTAAACAGTTTTCTCCCTTTCATTCCAGCCTAGCTGCCACTCACCCAGCAGGGTGGCTGTCCTTGCCGGACAGTCAGCCAGCCAATCACGCCAGAGTGCGTTTGAGTCTCCTAGGAGACTAAGCACAGGAAGTTTCGGGCACCTCCCTCACTTCCTGCCCACCCCATACACTCAGGCACCAGAAGCGGTCTTCAGTCCTGAAGCCCGCCAAAGGCATAGAAACGAAGGGACCAAGCCTGGTTTGGCATGCAGAGACAAACACTAGAAGGACCTTTCCAAAAAGAAATGGCGAAAAAAGAATACCGGAACCTGTTTAAACGAAGAGGCTTAGGCGCCATCTTGGAAAATCATGGCCCCCACGATTTTTAGCTACCGGTGTTCGCAGTCGGGAAAAATCATGGAAGTTCATTGTAAAACCACTGTCACCAGCCATTTCGATAGAAAAGAGTAGCATTTGACTGCTACATGAGTTTCTAGGCACGGGGGATACTTGGTTACCCCTCCAGCACTCTATAGGAAGATGGTGTGTGCTGGGTCTAGGAATGTAAAGACTAGTAAAGTTAATTTAACCTTACATTCTCTGGGAAGCAGTAGTTTATCCCAGAGAAGGTATTTAAACCTTTGGGAAGTCTAAAAAAATACATCCCTGTGTCACTACACTGAGGGTGTTGTGTAACACACATGTAAAGATGCCTATGGAGTTATCTTAAAACTCCATAATCAAAGTACACAAGAGTAAAACACACATCATAATACATGAAAAAAAATCAAGTCCTCGAAATCCAGCAAAGTTGCTGGGGGTCTCTATGGTGAAGGGAATTAACACATTTATGAGTATTCTCCCTAACAGCTGCTTCATTTGGCCATCCTGTTGCCTCCTTCCTCCGCCACCTCTGGCACCCCTAGCTGCTTATTTGGATGCCCGGTTTCCTCCTCCCTCAGCCACCTTTCCATCACTCTTCTTCCTCTCCGACTACCCTGCCATCTCTTCCTTCCTCCTCTACCACCTCTGCAGGGCGTACCTCATGCCTGTACCCCTCCATGGAAGTCCTGCAAAGGTGGAAATCTGTTCCACATAGCTACTCTTTAACTTTTGCTCTGCTGTCAAACACTCCTCTGACATCTGCCGTCTCCTGGAACAGCTCGATTTGGATGTACTTGGTCTCACTGAGACTTGGTTCAAGGCCAGCTTTCACAAGTTTTGACACACTCCTTCCTGATGGCTACAAGATCCTGTCTGAACCCAGAACCAACTGTCCCGATGGGGAAAAGTGGGGTATAGTCCTGATTTACCCAGAGTGGATCCCTGCTTCTGTCATTCCAACGCAGCACTACTTCTCCTTTCAATGTCTGGTCTGCAGGTTCTCTCCTGGCCTCTCTCTCACTGTGGCCACTATCTACAGTCCCCCTAGCCAGGTCGCCCTCTTGTTCTCTGAGTGGGCTGACCTCTCATTCTCCCTTCTAGCCTCTACCTCTAAACTCCTCCTCGGAGACCTGAACATCCACCTGGATGCTACTAGCCCCTCTTCGGGGCTCTTTTGAAATCTCTTTCTCTCTTTCTCTTTCTTTCTCTTTCACCTCCTTCTTTCTTTCTCTTTCTTTCTCTTTCTTTCTCTGTTCTCTCTCTCCCTCTTCTTTGCTCTCTCTCTGTGACCACTTTCTTTTTTCCTGCCACCTTTCTCTCTTTACTCCTCAGGTTAAGCCGACCCAGCTCTGCCACCCACCTTCTCTGTCATCCGGCCCATGAAGCGTATGTCAGTTGAGACTTTTGCCGCCACTTTCCTCCTCCTTTGGCTGACTCGCACTCTGACACAGCCATCACCAACCTTCATCTCTCTATCTCCAACACCATTGATGTCCTCGTCCCGGTCATGAGGATCCGCTTGAAGCCTGCATCCAAGTGCAACTCTTAGTACGATTCCGACCTCACCACCCTTAAGCGCAAGCATAGGTTGGCTGAGAGGAAGTGGAGGGCATCAAGTGCACCCTCTGACAAACTGGCCTGCCGCCTGCTCCAAAGGCATTACAGACTCTGTCCTCTCGAAGAAGAGAGCCTACATCCAAGCCCGCGTCTCAGCGGCCTCTAACAACTCGGCTGAAAATCTGCAAGGAGTTGGCCAATCCTGCTGCAGTCTCTACTTCTCATGTTCCCTCGGAGGCCCTCTGCACCGCTCTGGCTTCTCATTTCACCACTAAAACTCAGAACATCCTGTCCACTCTCTCTTCCTCTACCTCCTCTTCCACTCAGTCTACCATCCCAGGCCCCTCTTCGGCTGTCTCTTACTCCTTTCTCTTCCTTTCCCCTGTTCACCTCAGACGAGATTTCTAGACAAGTCCGATCTATGAAAGGAGCTGCTGCGGGGGAGCAGCAGCAGAAGAAGGTACAGGCACTACCCCCGAAAAGCTCCCATCCACTGGATCATCAGCAATTGAGGGTCGGTTGCCTTGCAGTCCGGGCGGTGCAAGGAGGTGCTGTCTGGCGAGTTGTCCTGACAGTTGGCTCGAACGCAGCTAACAGATTGAGCAGCACCGTGCCTGCTGTCCTGCAGGTAGGATTTGGCTGCTATGGAGTGTGGAGTGCTGCGACAGCGTGGCACCTGCGGTCCGGGTGTAGCAGGCAGCGTCTCCCTTCCTAGAGTGGCGAGTGAGTTCTGCGGCCGGGCAGCATAGGTAGAGTTGTCCCCAGCAGAAACAGCGTTTTAGGATTGGGTGCCTGCTGAAGGAGGGCCGGTATCCTGGTGAGCTGTAGGCCGGGTGGCACAGCAGTGAGGTCCAGTGTGCCAATTCGAGGCTGCAGAGCATGTGCTGGACTGTCCTTATAGATGGATCCAGACTGTTCTGCAAACAGATATTTCTCTCCCTGGTAAGGCACAGTGAGCTAAAACGTGATTGTAGACCCTGTTTAGGGAGCACCTTGCCACAGAACAGACTAATTCAAGCAAGGTCCATCCTCTGATGGGCTCACATTTTTGTCTCGTCACTATAGTTTCTGGTACAATGGAAGTGGGGTTTTGGTTGAATGGTATCTCTTAACTAGTCAAAAGTACACAGGAGTTTAGAATAGTTTAGAGTTTGGCAACACACTCTAATAAAATCCTTTAGTTGCAGGAGCTCTGCACTGATAATGTGCAGGGCCCCATGGCAAGAATTTCTGCCTACACCACTGGGCTCAACACACTTGGGTGGGTGGCAAATGGATGCATGTCTCACTCACATTGTTGTTTTTTGGTAATGATGGGGCGCTGATGTATTTGCAATTTGGTGTTCTTACTTTTAATATATGGCTATTAATGTGTGCCTCGTCTGTCTGGATAACTAGACCTAAAACATTTTTTTCGTTTTCTTACAGGATCCTTGCCCCTGGCAGCAGAAGATTTGCTTTGCCAAAAGCATAGCCTCTGGGATGGTAAGACACTGACCCTCTAAATACCCCTTCATTTTGTCTTAATATTCCTTCTAGTGCTATTTTTGAATTGTTTTCCAGGTAAAATCTGGCTAATGGGCTAACTCGCTTATACTTTATCTCGCTTCCTTTTCAGGCGTATTTGCACTCCATGTCAATCATTCATAGGGACCTGAACTCGCACAACTGTCTGCTTAAACTGGTAAGGGCCCCTAAAGGTGGTCAACATTATTTTAAACTAGTCTGTCCTTTTAGAGAAGTTTATTTTGCCCAAAACTCCAGTGTTGAAAGGATGCACTGGTCTTTAGGATAATTATGCTAGGGCTAGAAGTCTGTGGGAAACAGAGCCAGAAAGCCCACCCATCTGATTGTCCTCGGTTATTACCACAATGGTACCTTTTACACTTTATTTTTTTCTATACCTTAATGGTGCCCATTGAAATGATCCTACTGTTCATTTCGTTTTCATACATCCATATGCTACAATTCTCATTCATCAGGCTGGAATGCCTCAGTAAACCATGAATGTATAGCAGTAACAAAAACAACTTTTAACTTGTAACCTTTCAAACTAATAATTACCTTTTGGTCAATGTTTGGCCCTGAGCCAATGTGGGAGATGGGGTGAGACGTCCCAATAATAGAGCGGAGACACTCTCCTTCAGCGAAGACGAAGCACAACGGATATTAGGACTGATTAAAACAACTGGAGCAGAGATAACATCAGCCGATAAGCCTGAAACACTGATCAGACAACTCAAATGGAAGATACGCAGGGAAATTAACTAAGGTTAATTTCCCTGCGTATCTTCCATTACTGCATGCCTCTACTCTTGCCAAATACAATACCACAAAAAGAATACCAAGGGGTTTAAGAGTAAACCTTGAGCCCAAACTCTGTATGGAGAATGCTGCTTTTGTCAAGCGGTGGCATCAAATTCTTAACAAATACTCGCTGAACTTAATACTCTTAATGATCGAGGAATTAGCGCATAGCCTGACGACTCTGAATGAAGACATTGAAGGGATAAAGACCTCATTAAGCAAAGGATACACCTCGGATCAACTTAAACAAATTCTGAAGGACACAAACAAGAGCTGGAGGTGAAAAAAGTTAGGAAATGTAGGCGTGATACACAAGATTAAAAGCTAGATATCGTCTATAGCTGGCAAGCATACTACGGTCATAACCAGAATAAACCCCTTATGGGTCAGCCTCGAAACCCAGGACAAACGCCAGCTAAAAATACTAAAACTAGTGATCAAGCGGCTGCTAAGACTGATTTTTTTAGAAAAAAAACAATCCAAAGAGGAAAGAGGAGAAAATCCTCAGAGGAAGAAGGCGACAAAGAAAACTTAGTAGTCAACATCTCGTCGAACCAACTTTCAAAAATTGAATTAAAAGTTTTGAAGAAAGGCTTGTCCTTTGTCCCAAAGAATAACAGTACGCTGCTCCGGGAGAAAATTGACTTCTTCCGACTAATGAGAAAGCTTAAGTTAAAGGTTTTCTTTGATTCTCTTGATGAAGACACTATTTCCAAAGAACCCCATAGATTCCTTGAGCTCAGTCCGAAGAGTACGTTTAACCCGCCAGTGCAAAATCACATCTTGTCCACCTTTGAGAAAACAGTGCTGCAGGACTTCAAGAAAATACAATTGAAGACCAACATGCAAGGGAACTTTACTATCGGAAAACTTCAGACACTAAGGAACCTCCTTGACAATGAGAATGTCATGTTCAAACTGGCAGACAATGGTGGCGCACTTGTCCTCATGAACAAGCAGGATTACCTAGAGGAAATAGAACGTCAGCTAAATGATGAATAAACCTACAGAGAAGTATCCTTTAATCCGACTGAAAAGGTACGAGCACTAATCAAAGAAGTACTAGATGAGGCAGAAGAGAAAGAGGTCATCTCAGATAAAACTCAACTTTTTCTGGAGAACAAGCATCCCATTACATCGGTGATGTATATACTGCCAAAGAAATGCAAGCGGCTAAGCAATCCACCTGGACGCCCGATAATTGCGGCTACAGACAGTCTCCTTGAGCCTTTAGCTCAATATCTAGACAAGATCTTGCAACCCCTTGTTCAGGACACTGAGACCTACCTCAGAGACACTATGCACTTCCTGCAGAAATTAACAGTGTACAATTTGTGAAAGGGAGAGACCTGCTGTTCACCATGCACGTAACATCACTCTACACCAATATTGTACATGAAGCTGGCATAGAGGCAATTGAATGGCTACTATTAAGAACGGAGAGATGCCAGGATGATAGACTCTTTGTCCTTACCTTGTTAAAATTAGTTCTCATGAATAATTTCTTCAAGTTTCAGGATCGGTTTTATCTGCAAATATCTAGCATGAGTATGGGAGCCGCAATGGCTCCATGTTATGCACATGCCTATATGTATTATTTGGAGTATGAACATGTTCTATCATCACCAAGGTGGATGAGACATCTCTCAATATACCTAAGTATATCAATGACCTCTTTGGGATATGGACCGGCCCCTGAGAAGAACTGCAGGAATTGTTCATGATGATGAATGAGATGCATCCCCGCATTAAGTTTACAACTGAAATTAATAGTGCAATGATTCATTTTCTGGATGTAGAGATATATGCGGGTGAAGTGTCACTGGAAACAAGAATCTATACGAAGCAGACAGACCGGAACAGCCTTCTGCTGGCCACCAGCTTCCACCCGAAGAGAACCATTGATAATGTTCCCCTAAGCCAGTTTCTACGCTATAGAAGGAACATTTCGGATAGCTCAGAATACGAACGCCAGTCTTACTTGCTAGAAACCAAGTTCATGGCAAGAGGTTACAATCCAGCCCTGATCTCTGAAGTAGCCGGTAAAGTGAGAAATATTGATCGAAGACATTACTTGTACCGAAACCAGCTAAACCTAGCGAATCACTAATTTATGTCACAACTTACTCGACGCAAAGTATGAAGATCAAGAAGGCAATCCAAAAGAATTGGATGATGATGAAAATGGATCCACAATTGCAAACATTGTTTCAAGAGCTCCCCTTGTTCGCGTATAGAAATAGCAGGCCACTACGCAAGAGTCTTGTGAAAGCTGAAATACTACCATCTCAACCTTCGGGCCAACACAAGGGCACGACACTGTGCCACAACTGCCAACACTGCGGGAACATCATTAGAGGCAACAGCATAGCACACCCCCATTCAGGCAAACCAATCATAAAGCACTCCTGCACGTGCGATGCACAGAATGTGATTTATGCAATGAAATGTCCCTGTGTATTCTACTACGTGGAGATGACTACCAGGAAAGTGAAAATAAATAAGATGGACAGAACATAAGTCTAGTATTCGGACCAAAAGCCAGAAATCCCAAGGAGCCATGCACTTCGGGGAAGCACGACACACCATTGCACAACTGAAATGTGTAATTCTTGAACAGGTTGTTGCTAGTAGCAAAGGTGGGGATATGCAGCATATGGTGTTAGGGGAAATCCTATGTATTAAACTTTTGGACTCATTAAGCGCTAGGGGCATGAATACAGAATTTGATTTGATGCGTTTTGTATAACCACTAACCGGTGGGACTGTCTGACTGGAAATTACGGATGCTATGGTGCACCCTGCGAGCTGTCAATTGTCTAGTGTACAGGTATGACTCGACCATGCTCCTTGCGCCACGAATCAGGTCCATTGAGTTACATATATTTTATTTAGTTATGTAATTGTTTGAAAGATGGGTGATTCATCTAGTGATGGTGAAATGTGTACATTGGTTCAATTTAATGACAGAAGATTTATGAATAGCCTTTTGAATTGGATGATGGTTTTATGAAAGTGTTTTGCCTTTTAAGAAAAGTCCACTTATCCTCACACTTAACTTCAGCCTGATGAGGCCTTGGGATGCTTTACAGGGTAATTTGGAGCAAACAGGGCACCATATTGCAGTTACTAGTCAGGTGCCCCTTCAATGTATGGGGCCTTACTGCGCAGCCACACTATAAATTCATGCCTAGTGCATGCCACCGGTGTGTCATACCTTTTATGAAACTTCTGAGTGGGAGTAGCGTGACATGGGGGCACACCACAGATTCTTTGAACCGTGGTTGTGCCCCCATGCATGCACTCCTACTTAGACCCGTATACCAGATTGAACTACGTAATTGCAATTTGACTGTAGTACTTCTTTACACACTAATAGGAGCAATGTGGGTGTCATATGGCACTCCACGTACCGCTTTAAAGTCGTATTTGGACTGACCACTCCCTACATATGTTGACTTGTCGCCAGCACTGTTGCAAGTCGTACCTGAACATCGAGCAGCCCACTTGTATCTTATGCTGCTCGTATCGATACTGTAGTTCACGCTCGGATTCCGGACTTCAGTTGCCCTAGTAATAACGCTTCCGTCGTGCCCATACCAAGATGGATTCCGTCAGAGCTCCCAGCGCGCGCGGGGTAGCCATGGCGACTCTTAACATTGCACAATCAAGCCGCGCGCTTTGCAGCAGTCGGGTCGCGTTTGTGCTTCCAACTATTGGGTAAGTCAGACACGCTGCAAATCAGCAAGCCTGAGCATCCAGCTAACTGCTAATTAAGGAATCTTTACCTCGGTTTTGCATCTGCCGAATGCATGACTATATGGACTCTATGCGCATTATTATTGGAGGATAGATCTTTTAGATCCTCGATCTTGAGATATGTAGATTTTAGCTAAATATCACCAGACAGCGCTGACTGTCCATAGCATTACGGGCAGGATGTTTTGGTTACACATGTATCGTGATTCAGTTACCCTGATAGAGTAAAAAAAAAAGGGTGGGGGTCCCCTGGCATCAGATAAGAATTTCTATGCTAGCTACTTTTACATACGTTATCTTGCTATTCACAGAACATTTTGTGATCGCAATCTGTTGATGCCCAGTCACTAAGGAATCTGTCCGGAGTGCTTGGTGGTGAGTTTCCTTTTACTTGCTATCACTGTAGGGACACTGATATGCACTTATTTGGTCACCAATACGATGTACTTCGGTACTCATTGTTACTTATTCTTATTAGGTCCACCTCGGTTCCCCATTACAGCAACACTGAGGTTAGTACGTTTGACGATTAGCTGAAATTTATAGACACACTGTCTACCAGTCTCTATATAAATGTTTGTTCTCATTACCCTGTAGGGCCACCTCAAGGGATTCGGTTGAAATAGGAACATTGAAGCTCTAACCCTGAAGATGGATCATAGATCCGAAACGCGTTGGTTGTAGTAACATCAAGAAAGAGTTTTTTCGATATAAGAGTTATGAAATCAGACTGATTGTGTGAATATCTGTAAACACCCAAGACTGTGACTACACTTCCTTTATTTATGAATTTGTGTGTATTGTTTACCCAACCAAGTCAGTTGTGGTGTTATGTTATACATGTGCAACAAGTATATTTTGATGAATCCTATGTTGAAAAAGAATACTGTGAACTACATTTTGATTTTTAATAAACACCAGTGTGTGTACACTTTACCTTGGACATCAATAGAACTATATTGAAGATACATGGTTTGTCTGTTTTTCTCGGTTTTCTATGTAGGCTACCCTATCTATGGATAGGAAAACTGAATGACATATTTAATCTTGTGTGCTCCTCGCTTTAGTGAGGTTTAAGAATTGTAATCAGCAAATAATAGGGAGTTCTGTTCCCCCAAAGAGTGCATCTGGGCCCACTATGTAGCAATACATGGTTTTGGTTCTGCTTCACCCCCTGGAAGCCATGTTCTATTCTTTCACTGCATTGTCTACAGGGGAGTACTTTTCAAATCATTTTCTGTGGGCAATTTTGTTTTCAGTTCCACTCAACAGGATTGCCTCCTATTTTGCTTCTCCTTCTGCCTTTTCTGTGTCTGCCCACTGAAGGTCTTTTTTACCTTTCTCTTTGCTCTACCCAGCTCAGGGTTCACACTTTATGGCTGAAGGGGGCAGTCGTTCATAGGTCCTCAGAGCAGGCAAATCCCGTCTCAATGACTGTGCTGCTTTTGAAGAGAAAAATGTTATTTTGAAAAATCCCCATCAATCACTGTTACGATGGATTTTTATAATCACCCCTTTTGACAAATTAAGAAGCCACCCTATTGTTGTGAACAAGGAAAAACACTGTCTAGCCAAACTGTGTCTGGGTAGTTGGACTGAGCAGCAAAGCTTGGATGTGGGGGACTGGTGCAGTGATCAGTTAAGCACACGCAGAGCACTTTTAATAATACAAGTGAGGCAGAATGCATAAAAGTATAATTCTTAAGCCCTTGGACAAACTCTTAACTATTTAAAACCACAGAGTAGTGTCATACTAAACATGCACTGTTTTATACACATTCACATTTAGGGAGCTCTGGCTGCACAGCATAAACCCTTTACTTTTGCACAGTTAAAACAATCTTAGCAACTGTAGTGTAGCAAAGTATGTGAATTAAGATCCACATTTGAGAACTAATGTAGCAAAGAGGAGTTGAATACACCATACACAGCCCTATAAAATATAGGACTATACCTTTAAAAAGTCTTTCCCTATGTAGAAGGAAGGGACTGTATTAACCTTGGTGAAAAATTACCCAATCCAGTTATTTTCAGAAGTTTAGGAGTTTTTAAAAGGAGTCTGAACACGTGTTGGCAAAGCCAAAGACAGTTTGTACGCGTTTACAAGATGTAGAACAATTGTAGGAATGTTCCTGGGAGACCCTCTCCCAATCCACCCACCTAAGGAGGAGCCGCAGGAATGATCCGTGACCAGAACTCCACTGATCACGGCCAGGCAAGGGAGATGTAGGGCCAGGACCTTATGCCTGTTAACCCCTATGGAGATAGTGGGGTAGGAACGGATGTTTAACTACCCCCCCTGTACTTAGTCTTACTCAGGGAAGCACTCTAGAAGCTCCTGAAATCACTGGACCCCAGTGTTGCCTGTCTTGGCTCCTTTGGAACGGGCCTGGGGGTCACTTGTCACTTTCGACATCCGAATTAAGGTCTGGCTGGTCGGCAGTTCCGCACTCTGGCTAGACCTTTCCTGGCACTGGACAGCTGGACAACAATGACCACCACGTTGGCGCCATACTTGGAGGACCTCCAGGACACAATGTAGGTGGAGAGCAGTAATGGCCACTGCAGAGAAATGGCAGTCGATCCTCATGGCAGCAAAAAAGATGGTCCTACAGGGCCCCTATTCATGCTGGCGAGCTGCAACTGCAGGGGGAGGCTCTTATTAAGCAAGACTAGGCTCTGTGGACTCCCCAAGTTGGAATTTGGGACAGCAATGGATGCAGCAAGGTAGCCTACAAAGAAACTGGTCAGCCCACAGGATGGTTCTGTGACACTTCGGAAGGCTTCCATGGACCGGATCCTCACATGGGAGTTGTGACTAGCTGGTTCCACCGGTCCAGAGGTTGAAGAAGAGATTCTGTAAGGCTATAGAGCCACAGTTCAAAGGCAGTTGAAGAGTAGATGAGTTTCAAAAGATTGACAATGTAGAGAGTGCCGAGGACACGGATCGATGCGTGAAGGGGAGCAAGGTGGGACGCCGGAATACAAGGAGTGAGGAGCAATATAATAGTCTAGAGAAAACTAGAGCAGTGATGGGGAGTTTGTATAAAGAGAAATTAAGAAACCAAAGTGCCTTCTGGATGTTAAACAGCTGATAGTGGCATAAAAAAGGAGTTGGAAGAGAAATGAGAGGAGAAGAAAAGTAAGAAATTATGAATGAACCAAAGATTACGGGCCAAAGTAGAAATAGAAAGGGTAGAGGGAGGTGAAGGAGACTGATGCAGGGGAGGGGGAATGGTAGACGCAGGGAAGAAGAGAACGTCGGTTTTCAAGGGATTAAATTGGAGGTAGTTGGAGGACATCCATGACTGGATAGCAAGAAAATAGGCAGTCAAAGAAGAGTGAATGGAGTCATAAAGAGGTGAATGATAGGAAAATCTGCTTATAGGTTTTTGGAAAATCTAAAAGATGGGATGATCGAGAGTTGTAGAGGGAAAAAAAAAGTTGAGGACCGACAACTGAGCACTGGGGGACACTGGGATGGGGGAAAGGAGGAGGAAGAGTAACCAGCCAAGGAAACAGTGAAGGTGCGTCCTGAGAGATATGAGTGAAACTCATTGAGAAAGAGTCACGAAAGCCAAGTTCCGCAAGAGATGAGAGAATAAATAGCATGGTCGACAGTGTCAAACGCGGCCAAGAGATCCTGAAAAACAAGAAGAGGGGAATCCTGTACAGCCTCCAGAGACCACATTTGCCCTGCAACACATACTTTGGTATGGGTGTGGCGTGGGACCAGGGTCATACTCCACATCCGGCCCCAGGCCTGAGAGGGTAGGAAAAATGCCCAAAGGCAATATGGCCAAAGAACAGGTACAAATCTCTTGGCACGGCCATTGGAGAGTGCATGGTACTCTAAAAGGCATTGGGTGGTAAAATTCAAAAGTGCACAGAAGAATAAAAAGAACCTCATGCACTGAGAACCAGCCTATTTTGGACACATAATGCAAGCAACCACAAAGTGTCACTACTGCACTTCACTGCAAAGTTAGAGTGCTTTGTAAAGTAAACCGGTAATTTCACAAAGGAGAACAGAGTTCTTCTGCACCTATAGCCATAGGGATTTAACAGTGCTCCCAAATCCAATGTGTATAGCAAAGCAAGTGAAGTAAAAGGGCTTCACTGGCCTTCAAAATAACAGCAAGCATTTGGGGGGAAGGGGCCCATGGATGTCTATGGTGGGAAAGCAGCAAAGAAAATATTTCCTAACCAGCATGAATTTACTGTCTGCACCCTACCCACAAGTCTAAACTCTAAAATAGGCAAGACTTTTTCTGCTAAATCCCTCACACAGACTGATTAGACTATTACTCTATCTGGCATAAACAACTACAGATGGCGAAAGAGAGGCTGTCAGTGCAGTGGAAAACTTAGTCCGGCCGGTTTTCAGTGTCTTCTGTCAGGAGGAGGTGCCTTTCACTGAAAAACACCAGCAACACTGCAGAGCGGCGCAGAGTGGCAGCCGTTGCAGACTGAGCAGCCATGCTCCGCCAGAGCGCTTATGTTTTGATTTTCTCGCTGTGTCTTCCTGAGGGGCTGACGATACGCACTGAATCTGCCTGTGGCTCTTGCATTACCTGCCGCCTGATTTTCTACTTGTAAGCTTCTTTCTTTGAATTTTATTGACCTGAAGGAACTTTGTTGTATATCTCCTATTCCTCGCCCACTGTCCCTTGGAAACCAGCATTCACTACCACTGGATACTGGAACATCAGTTTACATTGTTTTAGGGTCGACGACTGCGAGCAGTTGGCCTTTGAGTCGACCCTTTGCTGAAATTACTGTACGTGTGAAAACAAAATCCTATCTTTAGTATGTCGCATTGCACCTTGCGTTCCGGTGGTGTTTTCCCAGAAAACTTCTCTGCTGCCCTCCTTGACTCAAATTGCTGTGCCTCTCTCGAAACCAAGACAAGCCACACTAAAATCCAATTCTGTGCAGCTTCCTGAGACTGCATTTATTGGTGAAGCTTTCCTTGATCAGACTGCCATGGCGACATGGGCCTTTCCCACTTCTTTTGGAAAATAGACCTCCAATAAAGGGGCCCCTATCGATGTTTATGGAATCTTTGCCTACTGAGGCTGCAACTAAACTGCCTATATTGCAGACCATAGCTTCATCCAGTGACTCTGCGCACAGATGTATTCCTGCAGAAACATTACGGTCAATGCTGGCTGCTATGAACATTTCCCTGATATGTAAGCTGGTTCTTTTTCACGTCGTCGTTCCGCCTCCACACCAAAAACGTTTTTGATACACTGGAATACCCCAATCAGCCCCCCTCACCTGCAACATAAAATCGCAGCGGTGGATGCCTGTGTTTTTGGATCCCAGCAGACTCACTCATTTTCTTTTAGAGACCTGCCCTGTGAGGAGGCCGCAGTCAACTATACAAATGACCCTCGGGGGGACGGTGGGGGGGGGGGGGGCAGGTGCTGCTGAATCACTCGTGGGATTTTGTTGCAAACAAAGTGTCCAAAAAATATTTATACTTTGTGTTGCTTGCACCCCTTTCATTACTTATTTTTCCTTTTATCAAAAAAAGTTTTTATTTTTAAAAATGGTCTAACTGTGCAATATTGTGTGTCTATGGCAATTGATGCCTTTTTATTCATACACAACATGTAACAATAAAAGTTGAATTTATTTTTGTAACTAGCCTCTCTGTGCTGGGTTAATGATGTTTTCCTAGTAATAATACCAAATGGTATTTGTTTAGTTTGTAATTTTCTCATTTTGAAACATTGGGGCAATGGAAAGAGGGATAGTCAGACTCATCTTATATGTTTTTTCTAACCTGTTTGGGGACAGAGGGCTATTTTCCATTGCCTGAGATATGATCTTTGTGAACTTAATTCTAGTGATGCAGTGGAGTCCTTCTTAACTCATCCAATGTCGGCACCAAAACTGCAGGCAATTCCAGATAGCTTGGTTCCACACACGCTGGCCTCTTCACACTGTGAGACATCTTTCATATCTAAGATCAAAGAGGTTCAGGATTGGGCGTGGGTGGAGTCTGTTATCAAAAACTGTGCGTCTCTAACCCATGGTTTAAATCAACCCTAACCTACATGGTCTTAAGTTCTTATCTTGGAATGCTTGTGGCCTGACACATTTCTGGCAGACATGGAATGGCTCCCCTCATTTGCGACAATGTAATATCATGTTTATTCAGGAAACTGTCTATGGAGTGTTTCAACTTGTGGGGGTATGCTACTTTTTCCTCTCCAGCCACACATTTGACCAAAGGGCGACCCAGTGGCAGGCTAGCTATCGCCATTTACATTAATTTAAACATCATTTCCACTTTGTGGTCTGCAAGTGAGGGTATTTTGGCTGTTCATGTTGTCTTGCCTGAATCTTCTGGGGAATGTTTATTAGTCAACTTATACGAGTACCCCGCCAAGCACTCTTTCAAGGACTTTGATTTATCTTGCCATCAATTTTGGAATCCTGGTTGCTGGAAGGTCACCCCCACGTGATCATTGTGGTGGGAGACTTCAACACTGATTATGATGGTGGCCATCTCTGCAACCTACTCTCCTGTACCCCCCCCCCCCACTCCCAAGTCCCTAATTTGAATCTTACGCAGGGCCTTGTATGGGACTCTGTTTGGTCTAGTTGGGACCTTCATCTCTTCCTTTCTTGACTCCAGTGCAGTAAATGGACCTTTGTTGATCACCTCATAATTAGATTTATTTTGAAAATAACTGTTCGGGAGAATTCTCAATTCTGTGCTATTTCCCTTCAACCTTAGAGACCCCCCGCTCTTTTGCTGGCCTTTAGGACTTTGAATTTTTATCCTGGAGAGAGTGAAACCTTTTTCTCACTCTCTCATGTGTTTCTATCTGATCTGAATGAACTCTGTTTCTTTTGGTTTTGGAGTCTGACAAACTCCATAGGCATAATCTGTTTGTATTGACACAGCACCCTCAGTGCAGTGTCACAGAGAGGTCCTTTGGATTTCTCCTAAGGTTTAAATACCCACTCTTGGATAAACTGTTTCCAAGAGTAGTAAAGTGAAATTGACTTTACTTACCCTTTTCTCTGTGTAGACCCAGCACACACTATCTTACATAGAGTACTGAAGGGGTTACTTAGTATCCCCTTTTGTCTACCTTCTCATGTACATTTTTGTTACCCTTTCTACAATTAATGGTTGGTGGCATTGGTTTACTTTTTCTTACCATTGTGCGTTGTTTACTGCATGCTGAATCCTTTGCTGCAGTATTGCACCCATGGGTGCCCATTTTGTCCAAATGGCCCTGGTCTTCTTTTTTCGCCATTTCTTGTTGGAAAGGTCCTTCTTGAGATTTACTCTCCGCGCCAAACCTGGTTTGGTCCCTTTGTTCGTTTGTCTTTGGCGGGATTCACTGGTTAAGCCCACCTGTGGCTCTAGCATGTCTTGCAGGGCAGGAAGAAAGGGAGGTTCCCAAAACTCCCTGTGCTTAGTCTCCTTGGTTACAGGAATGCACCCAAAGGTGATTGTCCCGCTGGCTGTCCTTGGAGGACAAGCCACCCTGCTGTGAGTGACAGCTAGGCTGCAAATGAATGGGAGAGGTCTTTTGCAAGGAAGGCAGAGTCTACCACTGGACGAAGGAACCGAATAAAGAAACTGGAAGAGAAGCTTGCTGCACCTCCTGGACCGTTGGCTTGCCCGGTGAAGCCCTACTGCAGTGCTGAAGCTCCAATTTCAACATCGACTAGAGAAGCCCGGAAAGGATGACTTCTCCCCTTGGGTTGGTGGGACCAATCGACCCCAAGACAAACTCGACTGGAACCCCCCTCTCTGCTGGCTGTACGCTCATTGCTGCTGCAGGAACCGAGTGCCCGGGGACCGGAAAACCAGAATTGAGTGCATCACCTTTAAGCCCGGGCAACAGGAAGATCTTCCACACTCCTTCGAAGCAGGACTAACTAAGCCTGAGCCACCTCAACAGTGCTCGACCCCAGAAAGCAAGGAAAGTCCACAAGGTGTCCAAGAACCGCAGTGGTGCTATTTGCGAGAAGCTGAAACCGCAAAGTGCTGCTGATCTGATGTGTGCCCATTGCTGCCGTCGACATACAAACTGCAGTGCAGGAGTCCCCAGACGTTCTACCTCTTGTCCCCACGACTGAGGCCCAGGAACAGCATGATCTGAAGGACTGCAACAGGAACAGAAGCCAGCTGGAACCTTTTCTTCAATCTCAAGGTACTGTGTAACTAGGGGTACTTACGTCTTGTTGTGTATAGCTTGCTTGCTCTCACTGGAGACTTGCATTTGCTGCCCTTTGCAAAGCTGCTTGCATCTTTGCTTCTTCACAGGCCTCTCAGCTTGTGAACCAACAGTGATTTATTTTACAACAAAATTCTTTAACATTGTGCAAGACTTGTGCCCATCTTCTAGAAGTTATAAGATTGAAGGCGGTAAGGGGTTCGCTAAAGAGCTACCAGTGCGCTAGGATCCCCACATTAGAAAATAGCTGAAAAAAACCAAGTTGAGAGTCGATCTGCTGCGTAGGTACTTCCACTGGGCTACCCCAAACAGAGCCCAGGTCTAGAAAAAATTGGAGTGAATTGGAAGTGACTGGGAACGTGCAATGCCAAGGAGAAATGGTTGGTACATAACAATCTTATTAACCAGTCATGTGATTATCACAAATGTGGTTTACAAAGGAAACATTTTAATCCAGTAGTGGACAGCCGACACGTGTTTTGACCCCAAACAGGTCGTTCTCAAGGCTGTTTTATGTAAACTAACGAAAAATGTAACCATAGATCATCCAAAGATCAAACAATAAAATATATACAGAAATAGCATGATCACAGTTCAGAAATTAGTTATAAACATTAAAAATTTGCATGCGAGTATGACAAATCAGAAAATCACGACAAAACGGTGGTCCTCATACCAGATTTGCAAATGATAGTAAAAAATATTAATTATAATGAAAATTGTAACATACCGCACAGCAAAGGTTGGATTCAGGGGATGCAGAAGGGCATACATGGAAAACAAAGTAAAAGCAAAAAGAGCAGAATATGATCATCTTAAAACAATTGGCATCAAATGCCATGATGAACCTAGAAAGAAACGCACAGGTTGCACATGATTGGTTAATAAGATTGTTATGTACCAACCATTTCTCCTTGGCATTGCACTTTCCCAGTCTCTTCCAATTCAATCCAATATCTTCAAGAAGTGCATCAGATCCTATTGACATTGGCTGTCCTGGCTCCCTGAAGGCTCTTCTTACCCTGACTTTGTGTTGATCTGTCCCGCCAAAAAGTCATACATACCTTACTTGTATAGCTGGGAAAGGGTTAACCTCTATTTCACTGGGGGATTAGCACGTGCTTACCTGTTTGAGAAACTTGTTAATCTTTGTTTCCTTCCTTAACCATTTCCTTTTGCCATAATTCCAGTATTGCGTTTAAGTGTTAAAGCGATATATCAATATCCACAGCACCCTAGCAATTAAAGTCACCTGAAGGTGTAGGCAGTGTGTGTGACATCCCAAAAGTGTATCTGCTTACTTAATAACTGGAGGAGTGTATTAAAGTATATTTTATTGTTGCCAATTGCTCCTTCTGAAGAAGGCTTATTTTAAAACTACCAACTTGTGTAGTACAGGCCTATACCAAAGGTTGGTTTGCCTATTGCCAAGAGGACAAGGCTGGTGTAGCGTCCCACAGGGTTACTACATAGAATATTTCCTAACAATAACCTTGAAGCACGACGTACGGCCTTGGTTGGTCCCGGTTACTCCAGACAGGAGCAGCCAAGGTTGTCGTTGGGATGGGAGGCATGTACAACAAACTGATTAAGCTTTCAGCTCAGTGATGCTACATGGGCACACAAAGAGAGGGCGTCTTCTAGTGGGGCTTTCGTGCAACTAGGCCCCAAACCTCTAGATTTGTGCATTATTGGAAGTATTAAAAAGGTATCCCTAGACACCAAAGCCCGAAATAAACAAAAAATGTCATCCGCATTACTTTGATGAGAGGAGGGCAGAGACAACAGGACATCAAGACCCTAAGGGGTCAGGACCTTTCCGTAGTAGAGTACTTAAAGCAAAAAAAGCACACCCGTCAGCGCCACAGAAACTTTATCAAATCTTCAAAGTATGACCTTTACTTGAGATAACCCAGTCCATGTTGAGGACTTTATTAAATTCTAACTCCAGACAATTCTGGGCCAGTATTAATAACATATTGGGCGCTAGTAATTCTTCATCTGGTGATTCTATTCAAGAACACACCTGGGTGCTTTTCTTTTCTAGGAAATTCCGTACGCCGGATAGATTCACAAACTTGACGACATAGTGTGGGCGATTAACAAACTTAAACCGTCGAGGTCCCTCGGACCGGATGGCCTTCCATGTTTTATTTTGAAAAAAGATCCTCTTATTTGGGCTTACTTTTCTTAAACCACACATTGATTCCATCTACGAAACACATATTGTCCCCTCTCCCTGGTCCCAGTCTATTATTATTCCCATCCATAAAAAGGGAGACCCAGCTGATCTGGGTATTTGCAGGCCAATTGCCCTGATTGACGCAGTAAGTGGTCCTTGCCATCCTGCTGTTAAGACACCTAAACACTTGCTTGAGTCAATCCGACACTTTATCTCGCTTTCAGGTGGGCTTTCGAAGAAAACATGGCCACGTCCCTGAATGCCACTGTATTGAAACATCTGTTGCTCAATGGAAAAGCTAATCTGGTTGGTAACATCTACATGGCCTCGCTGGACATGTCTTCAGTGTTTGACTGCGTTGTGCGCGAGACGTTATGGGACAAATTGCTTGGGCACAACGTACCACTGAAGCTGGTCCAGCTGATTGCCTTTTTGCATCACAATTCTACACTGACAATTTGATTAAACAAGGAAGGTGCGGTTTCTGGGCCAGTCTCTTTCTACCTTGGCCTTAGACAGGGTTGCATCTTGGTTCCCAGGCTTTTCAATATGTATCTAAGCGACATAGATGATCTGTGGCGTGCCATTGATCTCATGTTGGGCCACTTATGTTGGACTACTTAAAGATTCATTGGGTGGCCTTTGAAGAGTATAATATACTATTTGCTCGGACCTGTGTGGCCTCCAACAAAAACGTAACCTTTTTTATTCTTATGCTGTAAAGAACAACTTGGTGGCCAAAGGTGCCAAATCTAAGGTGGTTATTCCCGCTTATTTACGTGGAAGGCAGTCTTGAAAGACAAGCTTTCATCTTTGTTAGCACACATGAAGCAGATTGTTCTGCAATTTTGCAGATTTTCCATACTTCCTATTTTGAAATATTACTTGGGAAAAGGTAGAGTTTGTTTGTTTATTATTTGTAATGCGCAGACATACCCTGGGGTAACAGTGCGCAGCAGGCACAGGAATATGCGAAGCTCAGTTACACAATTTTAGGTTACATACAGAAATTGGGTATACAAGAAGTAGTAATAAAGCATATGTACAATGGCAACTATCATCCAGGCAGATTTGCAGTGTCGAAGTATACAAGTTTGAGAGGAAGTCATTTCAGTTAGCGCAACATTTAGTAAGCATTCGCTTTCAACCATAGAATAGTGTTGGTCCTGAAGTTTTGATGAGGAAGGTCGGATCTTAGAGTGTGGGGTAGGGAGTTCTATAATTAAGCTGCTTTTACCGGGAAACTATTACCACCTATAGTAGATCGGTTGAATTTAGGGATAGCGAGGCGGTCTTTGTAGGCAGTTCTAGACGGTCTTAAGGAGTGATGTCTGTGGAATTTGTTGGCCAGGTAGGAGGGCGCAGTGTTAAGGGATTTGTGGGTGAGTGACCGGGTTTTTAGGTGGATTTTATCCATGATTGGTAGCCAGTTGTTCTGGCGACTGATCTCAGTGATGTGGTCTCTTCTGGAGATGCCCAGTGTCGCCCTAAGGGCATTATTTTGTAAGATTTGGAGTTTCCGGGTAGCATATATGATTGCCCCAAGGTAGAGGGCGTTGCAATAGTCTAGGCATGAGAGGATAAGGGCTCTGGCCAAGGTAGTGCAGCTATAGTCGGATAGGAATGGTTTGGCTGTGCGGATAAGTTTGCATGTATAGGCCGTGGACGCCGCCAGAGAGTTAACCTGTTTTGCAAGTGAGAGTTTCGAGTCGAGGTAGAAGCCCAGCGTTTTTACCTCATGGCCTACTTTGATGTTAATGCCGTCAATTAAGAATGAGGAGTAGCTGGGTCCTAGTTTTTTTAGGCTAGGGGTAGTGCCAAGGATGATGAGTTCGGTTTTATCATCATTCAGGCATAGTCCATGCGTGGCCATCCATGCCTGGATGATGTACACTCAATTCACCAAGGCAAAATCCTTTCCATAATCCCCAGAAAGCGGGAGGAGGATCTTGGTGTCATCTGCGTAGTTAGTGTAGGTGACACCAAGAAGATCCAGATCATCAAAAAGGGGCTTGGTAAAAATGTTGTTCAGAGTAGGCGAAACACACGAGCCCTGAGGGACGCCGCAGGTGATAGGTATAGGGTAAGCCACTGCAGTGGGGCAGAAGACCCTCATGGTTCTGCCATTTAGAAAGGATCTAATTCAGGTGATAGCCTTGTCTGAGAAATGTGCTGCCGAGTTGAGATGGTTGCATAAGATGGTGTGGTCAACCAGGTCGAAGGCGGCCGAGAGGTTGTCTCTGCACTCGTCAACTTGGGTCATGAGGTCGATAAGAGCTGTCTCGGTTCCGTGTTTGGGGCGGAAACCTGATTGTCTTGCTCCTAGTAAATTGTGCACTTCCAGGTGTTTTTGGATTTGTACATAGGCAGCCTTATCCAGAATTTTTAGAAGGAAGGGGACTGTTGTAATCGGCCAGTAATTGGTCGGTACGGATGGGTCAAGAGTGTTTTTTTTAGCAAAGGAAGTACCCAAGATTGTTTTAGATTAGTGGGGATGGCGTTGGTGGAGAAGGATGCATTGATGAGCTTTGCAATGAAGGGAGAGAGGTCACGAGCTGCATCCTTGATAAGTTGTGCAGGGCAGAGGTCACCCTGACAATTAGAAGGTTTTAGGGACGGGATGATTTTTTCCACTTCCAATATCGAAACTTTGGAGAAGTTAAATTGGGGGGATTTGTTAGCAGTCATCCTTTCCGTTGTTATGGGTGTGGGCGAGTTATTTAGGGATGCTCTTTTGCTAAGGATCTTGTGTTGTAAAGTTGAGATTTTGTTCGTTAAAGCATTTTGGATCTCTGAACACCATTTTTTATCTTTTATACTTGTATCTAGGGGTTCAATGGGGGTCTCTATTTCTTTGAGGATGGAGAATAATTCCTTCGTATTGGATTTGGCTTGGGAAATACGTGTGTCAAATGACATTCGTTTTGCTAGACATTTCTTTTTTGTAGAGGGCGGAAAGTTTAGTAAATTTAAGTTTATTAGCTGCTGAAGGTAACTTTTTCCAGGTAGTCTCGCAGATTCTTTTTTGTTGTCTAAGGTTTTTTAGTTTAGGTGTGAACCAGTTATTCAAGTGCGTTTTGGCGTTTTGGGTTTGCTAGGTCTGAGCTTGGCAGGAGCGATCAAATCCAGCGAAGTAGTCATAATTTTGTTCTATTCTTCATCCGGCGTCTCAGGATCTGTGTTGTCTGGGAGCGTGTTAAGAGTGGGGAGTAAGGCAGGGATGAGCCTTTCCGTCATAATGCACTTTTAATTTCTGCTTAGCGTAGGTGGGGGACCTAATGGTTGGTGGAGGCAGGGGTCTATTAGTGGACAGCATGAATGACACAAGGTGGTGGTTGGTCCGGGCTAACGGAGAGATAGCGAGGATATTGGCTTGACAATTGAAGTCTGCCACCCAGTCAATCAAGTATACTACCTTTAGTATGTGTGGGTGCGTTGCTTCTTTGGGTGAAGCCTAATTCAGAGAGAGTGTTGTGTGGTCATGGCCAGCTGGTCTAGAGGGTCATTGAAGCCCATGTTCAGGTCTCTGAGTAGGAGTACTTGTGTAGAATATTTAAGGTTGCTAGAGAGGATGATGGTGTTAATGTCATCCTCAAATGAACCAGGGGGGCCGGGGGGGCCGGTAAATCAAATGGATGTTAAGCGTTTGGGTGTTAGAGATAGGGACCTTTACAGAGAGCAATTCGCAGGATGGGACATCGATCAGAGAAGACAGTCTCATGGCCAGGCTACATTTGTAGATCATGGCGATGCCACCCCCTCTGGATTTAAGTCTGTCATGTCTGAGTATGGAATAACCGTCCTGGACTGCGAGCATGAGGGTAGGGCCTGCTGCAGGGTGTAACCATGTCTCGGTGAATGCTATGAAGTCTAAGTCCTCAATTAGAATGAGGTCGGCAATTTCTGTAGCATGTGCTACTAGGGATCTGGAATTGATTAGGGCACCCTTGATCTGGGGGTTCAAGGTGAGAGTTGGGTGGTGGATTTGCAGCACTTTAGGTGTACTATTCGTAGTTGGGTTCTTTATGGGCCTATGGTTGTCATTAAGGGCTGAGTTAGCGTTAGCTTGGCGGCGTTGGGATGTCAAGTGTCTTGGGCCTAAAGTAATAGGAATCGATCTGATAGGGGTCTCATAGATTTTAGCTTGTCTGGCTCTAAGCCGAAGATTCCTGGCCGTGGTTGGGCATGGGTAGCATAGTATTGTGGATTTCAGATCCACTGTGTCATAGAGTGGTCTAGCTGTAGTGGCATTGTAATGGTTAGAAGTAAGTACATGTGGAAACGTGGTGAGGAGTGTGATGCTTAGTACATAGGCTGTGAAACGAGCAATGTGGCTGATGGCTAGAGGGGTCATATTAACATGGAGAGTGTGTACTAGTGGGTTTGTAAGCAGGTCGCCAGCTGATAACTTTAGTTGGCATTCAGTCATAAGTTTTGAATAGTTAGATGATCATAAGAGGCAAAGACAACATTAGCTGATGGACACTCAGTGTGTGTAGGTTCGAATTTAGCAAAGGCAGGATCGGTATTGGGTGAAACACACTCAGTGTGTGCAGAGTCAATTTTAGCAAAGGCACTTGGAATAGGCAAATTCGATTTTAGCAAAATACACATAAAATGCACAGAGACAATTTTAGCAAGGCATTTGGTATAGGCAAATTCGGTTTTAGCAAAATACACTTGAAATGTGCAGAGTCAATATTAGCAAAGGCAATATTAGCAAAGGCATTTGGTATAGGCAGATTCGGCTTTAGCAAAATATACGTAAAATGCACAGACAATTTTAGCAAGGCATTTGGTATAGGCAGATTCGATTTTAACAAAAATACACTTGAAATGTGCAGAGGCAATATTAGCAAAGGCACCGGGATGGGCAAAATCAAATTTCGCAAGATACACTCAGTATGTGCGGATTTGATCTTGGCAAAGATACCTGCCGGTATATTGGTATAGGTATATAGGTTAGCTTTGGCAAGGGGCTCTT